>NW_027131781.1:2810833-4212500 GCF_026122565.2 Emydura macquarii macquarii | reverse complement strand
TTTCTACATAAGGACCTCGTGAGAGATCGTCTGTTTATTATCTGGTATTGTACAGCTGCTGCTGTTTTCAGTAAGTTCTTACTAACATGGGTATTAGCGATTAGAAATGTTTAGTGTTGTAAGACTGATTATCTTGGGCCAAATGCTCCCCTCTGCTGTAGAGCATGTAGAGGGGAGCAGATGAGGGGAAATAGGGGCTGAGAGGTCCTAAAACTCACAGGAGGAGGGAGCAGAGCTCTGCCCCTCCCCTCTAGCTTGCAGCTGCTCTGCACAGCATGTTTCCTCAGGATCCCGCGGATATTGATGCAGAATTCCCCACCTAGCTTAATGAGGATCATAACAGCTAGAAGTGATGATCGGTAGCGTCTCTCTCCCTCAGAACCGGCAGTGCACAGCAGTGGACCTCTAGCAGCACACGGCTCCTGAATGAGTCATACTACCATGGGTGTCAGGGGTGGGGGAAGGAACAGCGAGAGCAACTGGCTTTCCACATGGGTGCCTCAGGATCTGTGAGGATAGAACCAGATTTCCACAAGAATTCTCAGACTCCAGATAGCTGGTAGGCCATATTTCCTCCCTGCTGAGCAGGGAATGATAATGAACCAGAGTTGTCACAAGTTTAAACTCCTGGAATCTTTTTCCTGACTCTCCAGATGTGCCCCTTGCATGTGGAAAAGGATAATCTGGGTCCTTTCTTCCTAAAAATAGGAACATCACAGAGTTGTTTAAAGACATTTTCCTGAATTTGGGCCTCCAGTGGCTGTGCAATGCCCAACCATCCTGCTTGGGGTGGTCAAAGCTCTGGACCTTGGAGCGTCTGTTCAGCGATCTTGCACCAAAGATGGGATGGAACGACAATCTGTCATCTCTGTATGACTCCATCATGTAGATGGGCTCCAGAGGCAGTTATAAACCCGGGGTCCCAAGTCGGCTCCAGGCTGATACAATGGGGAGAAGAGCTGGCCGGTGTTGCTGCTGGCAGGTGGTGTGCTGCCATTCAGGGACTAGAGTGTTTTACCAACGACCGTTGCGTAGGCGAATTGTTCTTCCTGGCAGAGATGTTTTTGTCTGTAATTCGCTCCACTATATAAGGCCTGCATTCAGCAAAGCAATTTCAGCTAGTGCTTAAGTCCATCTTTATTTATCAAAGCATTTAAGCAATAGGACTTAAGCATGTGCTTTAACTTTAAGCACATGCTTAAGTGCTTTGCGGAATTGAGGCCTACATGCTTTTGATAGTGCAATGTTTTAGTATGACTGTTACATGTTTTGTAAGTTGCCAATTGATAGAGTTGAGACTTGATGAGGTTATACAGGTAGATTAGGAACAATCGTGGTCATATCTCACGTTCTGGTCGATGAGAAGAGTTATAGTTTTTGAAATGTGTCGTTGGAAGACAGAAAACTGATCATGACCTATTATCGTAAGAAACCTGGTTATCTCATTTCAAAGTGCAATATGTTGAAATTAAGGCAGTCTGATTGTTTTTAACAATGGTAACACAGAATTAGCATTAAGACCTTGATCCTTTCTAACAATCATTTGTTCTATTGGCAATCATTATTTCTCTTGGACTATTATTATCCATTCCACCAAAACAGAGCAGTAATCCAAAAGTTAATGTTGTGTTCATTTATAATTATGTTTAATTCATATGATTCATTGATGAGCAAACTAGTTAAGAGGTCGTTCTTGTGTTACGTAGCTATTCTGGATTGTTCGCAAACACTGTGTGTACAGTGGAACCTAACATAAGAAAAACACTTATTTTAAAATATTTGTGGTAGTCACGAAAATGTAACCTTTGATGCTGTTTTTTTTTTTTTTTAAAGCCATGGTGAAAAATTCAGGATTGTGGCAAATTCTGGAAAAGTTATTGTAAAGTTGACTTTTTAACAGAAACTTTTTTTTTTGACCTAGCACAAACCTGTTATATGACTATCCTTACCTATAGTTTTCTATCAGACCTCAACTGTCCCTTGTTCTGAGGGATATCATGCTTTTTAAGACCTGAAGTTCCTTACGTTCCACATACATTTGTATCTCTCACTTGTATTGTTGAAAATAAAGAATCATTAAATTGAGATTATGGCAAGAGCCAGTTATGCTAGAGGAACCAATTCCAGAGCATTTTAAGATCCTTGACTGAATAATTACCCTCACCCCTACATTTTGGGTCCCTGTCACACATTGCAAACCACACATGGGCTTTGGCAGATCAAGAGATGTCGTTTCTAGTTTTTACATGAATTAGGATTGACATTTTCCTGCAGAAATTCTACATGTTGAGTAAGTGATTTGAGAAGTAGCTGTAAACATCTGTCAGTTCTTAATGTCAGGTCTGTATTATTAATAGTGGTGGTTGGGAATTCTTTAATACAATTTTTTTGCGGGAGGAGGTCAGAAAATGCCAGTTGGAAACTGAAACTTTTTGTGAAAATCTATCAGTTTCAACAAAACACTCTTCAGGAAGCTTCTGAAGGACCGGGTTACAGGGCAGGGGTGGAGAGAAAGAGACCCATCTATGCACACACGCACAGATCTACCCACCCCAGAATAACTAGTAACCCAGAAGTTAGGGCACTCACTTGTGATGTCGGAGATCCAGGTTCAGTTCCTCCTCTGAATCAGGAAGATGTAGGCGACCCAGGCTCTTCCTGATTTGGAGCAGTGACTTGAACCTGAATCTCCCATATCTCAGCTGGTTGTAAGGCAATCTCTTTCCGGCCCAGTCAATATTTGACTACTTATACAAAGTGGAACAGCTCCAACAGGAGAGACTGAGGGAGACAAACTTCTAGAATGAAAACAAATTTGGAAATCTTGACATTTTTCACGGAACAGAATTCTTGTTTTCTAGTTAGCTCTAATTATTAATGAATTATTATTTGGTACTGCAACTTAGTGAAGTTTTGTATGAATGGGACACTTGTCTGATAGGGCTTTAAATTAAGCAACAATCCTTGTCATAGCATCTTCTCCCTTCCTTGGTAGAACTTATGCTTGATGGTCCTAAAATGAGGATATAATAGTGTTAACATCAGTTCATCCAACAGCACAACCAGTAATATAGGCAGACTGGTGCCATTTGAGTGCTGTGTATAATTTAATATTCTAGCAATCAACTTCGTTCATCTCCAGCTCGCAGAAATGTTGAATGGGAACACTGAGCAGTGCGGGTTAATCCCTGCTGGGAAGGATACGCATCAGTTTCTGGGAATGCAGCCTTTCCAGCAACATTCCAGCGTGGATGAGCATGGAGTTCTGCTGAAAACAGAAGCTCAATGCCTGGATCAAGAGGTGTCCTAGTTGTGGTCCTGTGTTCCACAATCGCGCAGCCACAGAATTTGCTGTACTGTCCACCCTGGCCACAAATCACACTTCCGAATCTCTGGTTTCTTATTTCAAAAAAATTATGCCTGCTCTTCTTGGCAATGAAGCTAACTAGGAGACACACACAGCACAAGTGTAAACCAGTACAGCGTTGCCTGCAGACTCCTGAAGCAATAGCTCTTAGAGGCGTGTTCTGCCCCATTCATCTAAATAGGTTGACTCTAAAACCTAAAGATTACAATTTAAAAGTCTACAGCCTTAACTATTTCACTGCTTTTAATACCAGACTGCCTCCCACAACTCCCCAGATGTCAAAACCCCTGCCATTCCCTACCCCGCTGCCAAAACCTGCAGCGTCCCGCCTAACAACTTTTGTGATGTGGCTGTCATTGGCTATACAGAAGTGTGTAGCACACTGAACACTATAGACAGTGTAAAATAAATTGAATCCAGTTTTTCAGTATGAAAATAAATAACACAAGGATCACTGCACTGACTGTAATTATGCATTTTCATATTTAATTTATTGAAAGCCCTCAGTTTAAAATTTAAATGAAGCTGCCTTGAATTTCCAGTCTGCTACCCAGTGGTCCAGAATTTAGGTTCAGTTAGTCATAGAGTATATGGGGCTGAAGTCACAGAGTTTTCTTGTGTCCGCCTTGTTTGATCAAAACAAGAAATAGCATTGTTTTTAAACTTCAGACCTGGAGCTACACTCTTCCGTGTTGTGCAGCACACCCTGAATTCTGCATGAGACTTCTCTGTCTAGTCATTTTCTCAATCTTATTCTCAATGAAATATTTTTAAAACCTTACAGCACTGACAATGCACCAGACAGACAGACAAGTGAATGTTTAGGAACACATAGATGGTTTCAGGTCCATTTGGCAACTCCCAGGAGGCCAAACCTGACAGCTCTTAGCTTTTCGGCATGTCAGCTTTCCAGCCATATGTCTATTGACTTTAGGGGTGTCAGTTTTATGTCCAGAAATGGATAGATGAATGAAACTTGTGCTATGGACCACATCCAGTAGGCAATTCCGTCTTAAACAACTGCTTTGAATTGACCACACGCTCTCCAGGGCTGTTTGGTTTGGCTTTTATTTAGTTAAAGTATCTCTACTAGGAAACAAATTGTTGTTGGTCCCTTGGGTGGTTGCTGAAACCAGGTTTCATTGTACTGTACCGTTTGTGGTAGCAAGTGCTGTAGTTAAGCTTGAGTTTCAGCTTCTGACCCCTTCTTTTTCATAGCCTTCTCAAAGCGGTTCTTTTTTTGACTGAAAATCTCCATAGCTGGTCTCAGCACAAATGTGATTTTGTTCCTTTGTTTTTAAAAAATTCAGCTGGGCCGGGGGAAAGCCAATTACTTTTTCCTTTGTTCTAATCAGATTTTTTGTGTTGGCATAACTCAGAACCAGTAACACTAGAAACTTCAGGTTTAGAATATTGGCTTGAATGAAACTGCTCTTGTGAGTAAGGGATTTCAGCCTTGGGATTGCAGCATATTTTACAGCTATTAGGACTGTAAAAACTGTCCAAGTTTGAAGAAAATAGTTGTATTAGTTTTAGTCATGATAGCTTACATTTGGAAGTTTACATGTGAGAACTTTTCTGTTATTTTGGGATATATTTTCTTTTGTTTTTAAAATCCCTTTGTTAATTCACCCCAGTTCTGCAGTGAAACTAAGCTTCACAGGGCTGCAATTTGGCTCATGTTCTAGGAGCTTACAAGCGCCACAATCCAAAGAGCTCTGGATATCTTCTTTCTTCATTCATAGTGCAGGGAAATTTAAAAGCAAAAATGAGCATTAATGCAATGTCAGTGTTCAGACAGCAAGCATTCAAATGTCAACACATTCCAAAATGTAAGACTTCCTCTGCAAAATTAACTTGTCCATAATACACACCCCCTATGTGGTAGTTTCTATTCCTGTTTTCCTGGTCAAATGCAACACTTCATTTATTGGTGTTGCATATCTATAAAAATAGACAGTATGTTGAACCTGACCAAAGTAATGTTACAAGAGAAACATTAACCTTTTGAGTGCTTAATTTCTCAAACCTAATGTTGCACCAATGCTCGTTTTTGCTACTTGTATGTTGTATAATATAGAATAGCACGCTGCATAGGATCAATATTAAGCAGAGCTTGACTTTTCCTTTATGAATCTTTTTATAGAATTTTTCTATCTGTGTTGTCTTCACAAGTTAATATATAGACTTTGCGTAGACTTGTGTATTTTAATCCTGAAAATTTTTATGTTATGTTTCTGAAGAGAGAAGAAAATCAAGTGTCAGAATATACGTATATAAATTATGACACATATATGCATGATATATACATGTACATGTATACAATCCAAAAATAATATAGTTCATCATAATTTATGTCCTAGACCAATTGTTTTTGGCTATATTTTTATTGAGACACAAACTGTGACCTTATCAGTGTTTGAAATTCAAAGACGTATATAGTAGCAAGGTAAAACCACAGGTAGGAATTGCTGAATAATTACCTTTAGACCAACCTGAGAAAGAATCTTCCCAAGAGGGTGAGCTCATTTAATGGTTCCTGAAACTCAATCTTGGGGATGTCAATGATCATACTTGATTACTTGCAGCAGTGTTTTATGAAGAAGCACTAAAAATGCATTGGGAGTATGCAGAGGAAAAAGGCAACAATAAATGGTTTTAGTTTTTCAAGTGAAGTCCTTTTGGTATGAACAGGGAGAGGCAGTGTTTCATGCTGCTGTGCCTTAGCTATTTGAACAGGGTGGGTGTATGTGTGTATCTACCCAAAACATTGCTGTGCTCTGGTAGCTTATGATCAACAAGAGACCAGCAACGAGAAGAAAAAATTCTGATGTTTGTTTTTAGAGAGAAAGCAATTACATTTACGGTGAAAAGATTAACCCGTTTTCCAGCTACCTATATACTTATCTGAAAGGATTAAAAAGACCTTTAGAGATCCATATTAACAAGTACTAAGCTTGGCAAAAGGTAGAAAAGGGTGTAATGCACACTGTAGGTTATTCCTAATGTTAGTTACTTTGTTCATCTTTCTTACCTATGCCAAATTCTGGAAAACATTTTACAGTAGCTAATGCCACAGGAGAAAAATGACTGAACAGCTTGAAATATCTAGTGTATGATTATATGGGATGCATATATATATGCACACAAATATATACATATATATATTATTTCCCCCACCACCACCACCAGCCCCTGCAAGAACTTGGGTAGTAGACACTGCTGTCCTCGTGAACAGCTAGTTCTCACTTGATTGGAGGTGTAAAGGGTAGTCTCAGTGTTTTGGTGGATAAAACAATGGCCTTTCAACCTTGTTTCTGGTCCAGCTGGAGAGCCTGAAATAAATGAGTTCACTGCTGACACTCCAGTCCCAGCAGACAGAATTTCACACCAAAATGCCCCACATATAATTTGTCACAATTGGCATCTACCACTAGGAAAAGAGCAAGGACTGACCCAGCGTACAAATGTAATCATCTTTCACCTTCCAGCTCAGGGTTGGCAGTAAAATCGGAGCAATCTAGAAATGCTATAGGTATTCAGACTTCTGGAGGAATCTTCAAACAGATGTAGCAAGAAGTCAGCAGCATATTTTTAAGAATATTGTAAAAGAAAAATTGTCTTTTTGGGAATATAGCTGAATGTGGTGAATATTTCAATCTATTGGTCACATTTAAGTAGCTTTGTAACTACAGTGCACTTATTACACATAATTGCACAGGGTTTGTTTCTGGTTAGTGTAAAATGTAGCACTTCTGAAAATCAGACTGAGTATTTATCTACAGCTGTCTTTCTCATAATTAAATGTTGGCTATTGCATAAAAATAAGTGTGTTCTTTGAAACCTCACGTTAAAGTTGCTAAGTGGTAAAAGACACAGAAGTAATGCCAAAAAATTCTATAAGCCTATTCAGGCTGGTCTGGTATCCCAAAACTCTGCTCACAGGAGTTATTTAGGAAGCACTGCAAATGTGTCCATTAACATACGAGAAACAAAACGGGTGTCTGTCCAGAGGAGATCACAATCTCAGAGCCAGGATATATTGGGGAAACTCAGAGAAGGGAGCAATTTGGGTTTGGTTTGTTCTCTTGCATTAACTCTCCTCTTGTGGCCATAGAGCCAGAGGACCACCTCATCTCCTTCTGCACAAACACATGCACAAAGGAAAAACTGACATAACATTGCTCTGGAGCTGTGGAAAATGTCACAGAGAGGAAGGGGTTCACAGCTGAGCAGAGGGGAGGAAGGACTCCCAATAGCATAGAGCCAGTGGATTTGCTACAAATCCTGGCCTCTGCCTCTCAAGTTTGTCTCTGCACTGCTCCCAGTCGGTCTTCTTCGTGGTACCATCTTGGTAGCCATGCTTCCATGGTTGGTCTATGACTGTTTATTAGCACATCCCTGAAGGTGGGTAGAGGTTGAAAGTTGGTCTTGAGTTTCATTAACTTGAGAATGTTTCCAAGAAGAGCATGCCACCTAGAGCAGCAGCTCCCTGGCTTAGTTCCTTTCCAGGTGACTATGCCCACCCCAAAAATCACGCCCTCCCCTCTGAGCCCCAAATTCGGGGATTCAACGGAGTGGCTTCTGTGGAGGAAGGAGGTAAGCGTGCCAAATACACTTTTGCTCCTCTCCTTCTGTAACCTTTGGGGCAGGTTTGTATGACTACGGCCTGATCCTCAGTGTTGCTTCTATTCCCGCTGAAGGTAATGGGGGTTCTGGGTGCTCAGTGCTTCACAGACCCAACCCTTTTGTCCCAGACCAGAAGAAGCTAGAAGGGATCTAGGTTTGGGTAGTGGATGAGGATAGAACCCAGACCTGTAACCTGGGTGCACACTACACATTGGAAAGGCGTATTTGAATTCTGGTGACAATGTTCACTCCTCCAGAGCCAGTTTCTCTCTTTAAAGACGAGGGATTTGAAAGAGACTAAGTGTAAATATTCCCATGTCTTCATTTAGATAATGCAACTTACCTAAATGCCATGAAAGTCGATAAGCTCTATATAAGAGAGTTGCCACTTTATAAATTAAATATCAGGAGCAGCGTTTGAAGTTTAAAGCCCTCCCGCCTCCCTCTAACTCCGATTTTCTGCTGCTCTGCTTTTTTCTTTATGCCTGAGCACCTTGCTGACAAGTGCTAATAACAAGATGCCAAGAGAGGGTCCAGTTGGAGTTTACCACACATTAAACATTCTGAACTTGTCCTTTCGCTCATAGATTGTGCATAATTAATAATTAAACGGTTTCAGTTGTAATGGGTTGACCCTCTTGAACTGTTCATTATTCACAAGGCTAAGGCATCACTCAAACTTTTTTTTTCCCCACTGCCCTTCTCTGTACTCACTGTACATGCACATTTCAGTTGTTTTTGAGAATCAGGCTGACCAAGTGGTTCAAAAGCTGCCGAAACGTAAACATTGTCCTTTTCCGCGTTAGGTCTCACTTACAGAAATGTTGTTTTGATACTGGGGACAGTAGGGCATTGGGGGTTTGTTTGGTAATAAGATGCAGAGGAGAAAATTGCTTGTAAGGTTCTAAAGCTGACTGGCACCAGTCTCCTAGGAATGTATTTATGGCTTTGTGGTTAAGGTTGTATCAACCATCCTATTAATAAGCCATTATGTTTAGAAGCTGGTAATTTGGAAACAGAAGTACAGAACCCCTGGATTGAAACTCTGAAGCATCGATCAAAGGAAACCAATTTTTACTGAAAAATGTAAAGTCGATTTTGTTATTTTTTGGAGTTTAAAAAGTTTTTCCCCACCCTCTTTAAAATGTTACACATCATTTTTTGGCCTTGTATCGAATAGGACTCTGTTCTTGGGTAGAATGAAATAGGGCAGGTTATTAGACCTCATGTGGGCAATTCACTAAAGTAACTCCACATGTGTAACAATCTTTTATTATGCAGAATGTGCACATTTTTTTTAGCATGAAGACTTGCAGGGATTTGTTTTATTTCATCATATTTTCATCCCCTGGAGAGTCCACCAGTGCTCCAGTCTCGTGAACGTCATGACACAATTTAAAATGTATTTATTTGGTTTATCTTTTGTTTGACTTTTTGTTTCTGATGTAACAACGTGGTGATTGCTCAAATTTCAGCAGGTAAGCCACAGCAACATTTTACGTATCAAGAGTAGTTTTGTGTACGAAGTATTGTAACTAAACATACAACAAACTCATCCTCTAAATAAAAATATTAATGTTAATATTAGTGCAGGGTATGGATATGATAATCTAATGTGTGTGTTCCATCTCCAGCTATTATGGTTTCAAAAATTCTGTGTGTGAGAGCAACCTCAGTGGCAGATTTTTAACATTTTACTATGGAAGAAGTTAGGTTCATTGTCTGCTGTTTTAGCCTTTCCAGTGGAGGCTAAAGTGAAGTGAAGTGAAGAGGCTAAAGTGAAGTGCTTCCTCCTGTCCTATCTGATTCATGCTTGTAGATTTCAGCTCGTATTTTTAGAAGTGAAATCCAGGGATTAATTTGACACAGTTAGCTCTCTTTGGTGATATTCTGTGCAGTTCAACAGAATAGAATATCATGTCTTAAATTAAACTCATTCTCCATGCAAAGGGGCTGCTTTTTCTTGTTTGGTTTCCCATGGAAGATAAAATGCCAGCTTTAATCAAGTTGCCTGGTTGGCTAGTCATTAAACTAGTTTGTAAAATATTTTGTAATGAGGCCTTAGTAGGTAGTAAGTTTTGTGTGTGAATCTGTATTGAATCCTACAGCAGAATTTTAAAGTTCTTCATAAACCTCTTCTCAAAAAAGTGATTTCTGACTTGCCTAGAATCATAATTTCCAAATGTCACTTCCTTTTTGGCCCCACCGCAAATTGCATGACTCAGCATCTTTCTTCCCTGGACTCCAGGTTATTGAGTTTTAATTTCCTGTGGCAGAAATTTTCAGTTTGATTCTCAGAACGTCACTACTACTTCACTATACCGGTTAGGTTTAAATTACAGTATGCACTTGGAATATTATTCTTTCATGGTGAAATTTGCTGGCCATCTTCTAGGGGTAGGTTTCGCCTAGTGACTTCAGTTAGGCTGCTTTTGCACATTGCAGGTGCAGAGTGTTGCTCATATAATTGCAAGATAAAAAGTGGTGAACTCGACAGAGTTCATTGTTAATAGGCACACTGCCATGCAGTCACCAAGTTACCTATGCCCATTAGCAGGAATGAGCCTTAAGGGCTGCATCCGAAGCCCAGGGAATGCAATGAAAGACTAGCGCTAAGCACCCAGTTTACATGCCGAGTATCATGTAAGTTCATCCTTCACCTACAGCCCCCACCTCTTTTTAGTCTAAGCTTTGAAGAGTAGAATATCACCTGGACCCTGCTGTGATTGACGTCCTACCAGCCTAGCTTATAAGTGCCTAAGATAGATAGATGGGAGCAGGCATGCAGTGAGTTAGAAATTTCCACTCATTGTGGAAGACTGTGCCTAGTCTTTAGCCTTACTCCCACCCACATGAAGCCTCCTTTCTCGCTTGGCTGGAGCACGGCAACCGTGTGCTACTCGCTGTGCTCTGTGTAAGGAGTAGCAGGACAAAGGCATTAATGATGTCATGTTACTGAGCGCCTGGCAATTTTCTAGTGTGGTGTTTCTTGTAGTTCTGTTTATTCCTGTACAAGGGAACCTGCTTATGCTGGAAACTCTAGTTCCAACGAAGTTAAGGTGATGAGATAGCAAGGGTGAAAAATCGGGACAGGGTGGGGGGTAACAGGCGCCTATATAAGAAAAGCCCCGAATATCAGGAGTGTCCCAAAAAATCAAGACATCTGGTCACCCTAAGTGATGTGGAGAGAGGTTGTCCAATTGCTTCAGTGCAATTCAGTGGATTTTCATTTCACTTTTGTAATGTAGTTTCAGTCTGGTATGGGCAGATCCCATGGTGCTAACCCCTTTGTGATTGCCGAAATTAATGCCTACCAAATAGGTGTTCAGTGCTGCCTGACCCACCTCCTCCACTCCCGCATAAATTTACCCACGTAGGGAGTTCTCAGAAGATGAGCATTTTAGACTTCTCCTCCCTTGCACCCGGGTGGGATTGGCAGTGGTCTCTTCTGATAAAGGGGTGATCTCTGAGCGTAACTAGCTCCCCAGAGTGCTCTGATGTGGTAGCTCCAGCTTCCAATTTTCAAAGAGTTATGTGAAGTGTATACAGCGAGTGTTTCGTACATTAGGTGGATTTGCTCTGTTTGAATCCACCCATCCCACTTGGGAGAGAGGGCAGTTACCATTTCTAGACTCACACATGAGTATAGGAAGGCTTCTACTGGACAGCAGAAAACGATGGAAAGCGTCAACCAGCCTGTCTCTGCTCAGCACAAGTGAACCGGAAATGTCACCCTAAATTTTTCGTTTTAAATATGAGTAACTTCTGTGTGTGATTCTCTGAACGAAAGTTTAAATGCACTGTTTATTTCCTTGTGTTTCTTCTGCTCTCCAGTGGAAACCTTCCTATACTGATGTCATTTTTAAGTTTAGAAATAGTAATCCTTCCCTCTTCTAGGGACAAATTCAAAGAGAACTAAGGCACATGATATCAAACACGCTGTACATTTAATAGAACTCTTTGAAAATTGTAAAGCAATTTTGTCTTCTCCTTTTACTCTTCATTTACTTTTGATTTAATTGTATTTTCCAGCAGTTCCCAATTGTTTGAATTGGAAACAAAGCCTTAATAAGAGTTCTAGTTAATTTTCTGTCTTGTAATTACCTATCTCATTTTTCTGATAATTGGCCGCAGCAATTATATGTATATTTACTAATCACATAGGAGGCTCTGCAGTTGTATCTGTCTGCCACCATTGATAATGACACACATATTGCAGAGGTGCTTTTATCATCTTTTTTACACTACATCAAAGCTATTTCCTTGCATTCTCAATAATGAATACATGCATGCATTTGACACAGTTGTGTGCTAGAGAAATTGTTTGGCTCCCACCAAATGCTGCACGCTCTGAGTTTCTTGCCTGCAGCGCTGGAAGGTTGTATGTAATGATATATTGCTCATCCAAATGGCCAAAGCACTCCAAAGCACAGTGAGATTAAAATAAGTCATTCCTTTGTTAATTTAAATAGGTGCATGTATCATACTTTGCAGGGTATTTTGTGTAGAGATGTCAGGAAGGAAAAAAGCCGCCGAAAGGTATTTTTAATAGCAAATGAGAATAGATGAGAACGTAGTCATTTGCAGCTGCCTGTTTTATGTGGCTCTCTTGTTCCAACTGTAGGTCTAATGAGATGACACTGTTAAAGTACTCTGCAGTGTAATTTCATTACATCCTGAGCTGTTACACTATAAACACAGTGGAGCTCTCTGTCATTCTTGGAAAAACTCCTAAATTCGTAAAGCCCTCCTTTGCAAATGGTAATGTTGTTTGTTCTCCCTGTAATTTTTTTTTCTTGTGCTCTTAATTTATTTGCTTTCATAAATAGTTGGTTCTTAATTTAGCCAGACTGGCAAATCTTCCATTATAATTTCTTTTATTTCTTTTAAGGATTTGTCTTTTAAATCTAGCAAGAGCTGTGTATGTTAGGACAGCTCTGAAATGAATGTGTAAATAAACATGAGTGTAAATAAAAAGTGAATTCAGTGAAAGAAACAAAGGTCAACACAAGAATAATTTCACAGCTCTTTGTTAATTACAAGACCATTTGTGTGTTACTTAAATAATCATTAATTTCTCATTTACACTTTCCCTACCTTCCTTTCTACCCTGTGGCTATCATTGTCCTTTTTTCACCTCCTCTCAGTGTCTTTCCACGTGTTTCTCCCCATTGTGTAATACTCATTACTTTAAATGCAGTGTTTTATAACACATGTTCGGAAGAATGTGTACTTTTTCCTCTATTTCTCTGTGTGAAAGGAGGCTTTGTTGCTTACTCCTTTTTAATGGTATACTGCTTCCTTTTTTAAAAATTGTCCTCACTTCTTCTGACTGTTTTTTTCTTCCTTCCCTCCCCCGCGCCCCCCCACGATATCAAACCAATCCCAGGAATCGCCAGTCCTTCCGGTTGGGGAGTTCTCTGAGCCATTTGTACACTTCATCACTCAATGGTAAGCTCAGTTTGCAAACATGCCATGCCCTCAATGTAAATGATACATGCCATTAACTCTGCAGCTCCGTGAGATCTTACAGCTTCCCCTGCATCCTTTCTGAGACAAGAGGGGCTCAGGGGCCTTGGGCAGATGGGGCAGCAAAGCTGAGCAAACTGTTTAAATTATGTAAGCGTTATTTACACAAAGGGTCGTAAAAGTGCTTAAGAGGGTTTTTCCCGTTTTAATAAACCGCTGTGAATCTGGGTGCATTCTTTTGCACTGAGACTATTTTAAGCATTTGATTGGGAGGGCTGGGGAGAAAGAGAGAATCGTATTTGTAACTTCGTTATTCAGGGCCGTTTGCATTATTACTCATAAAGCTGCCTCAACATTTAGAAAGGTAAACAATATCCTTGATTAATTCATTGGTTTTCCAGTAAGTAATTTTTATTTGGAGTCATATTTAAAATACAGAAATACACCATCGCGTGTATGTGCTTTCTTCCAAACTGAATAGTTCAATGGAAGCCACTTAAATTTCAGAGAGAGGGGAGAAAAAATTGTCGAAAGAATAAAATTCCTAAGCAACAAAAGGTTAAAGATCTAAGTACAATGTATTATACTTAACAGGAGAGAGGAAATGCTTATGGTTATTTTTAATGTCTCATTTACAAAGGAAGCAGCCATGTAAGTGATAAAATGAAGGCAGAATAATTGAGATTGAACTTTGTATCGATGTGATGTTTTTGACTAAGACATGTTCCCGTTTATTTAAAATGCATTTTCTGGGCCAGCTGGCGTACATTGGCAGAGCCAGTGGCATCAGTGCAATCAATGGAGTTATGCCAGTTTATGCCAGCCGAGAATCTGGCCCTGCAGCAGTGTTTAGGAAAGGAGTGATTTAAGGAAGCTTTCTCACTGAGGTTAAAGCACTGAGCCCCGCGCAGGATCAGAGCCATAGCTTTCTGCCATGTGGTAGATTGTGCTTTAAAACATTTCAAGTTCTCTAGCACATATTAGGGCCAATGAGCCACAAACTATGCAAATAAAATGAATATTCAGATAATTTAATACATTATGTATGAAACAATTCCAAGAAACACTCTCTCAAGATTCTCATAGCGTGTAGCAAATGGTATTGAAAATGAAGAATATACAGTATGATTTGTCAGTTAATTAAAATAATAAATACGAAGTTTGTGGTGTATATATAATACAGGCCTCATTTTTGACGGATAAAATATCAGCAGGCCACAATGTGTAGTGATTTTACAGCACAAGTAACTGATGTGCAAGGGACTGTACCTTTTTATCTCTTCCAAAAAAATGAATCAGATGTTGCATTAAAAATGTATTGAGAAAGAAGGCGGGATAACCGGTGTTCAAATTTCCACCGATGTCAAGAAACATGAGTGATGCTGGATAATGGCCTTGCTTTCCCAGGAGATACAGCTACTTTGGAATGTCAGATTAGGACTGTTACCCACCCACCATTCAGACAGTTTGTATTACTTGCTAACATGTGCATTACTTGAGGTATGCATGTGGTTATTTATAAGGAAGGCAAATTGTCCTTTGAATCATTAATGATACTATGGCTCCGACAAGATCATTTACATTTGTTTTTAGATAGAGTTTAATATTAACTTGTACAGTTTGGAGTTTATTATAACGTGAGGCACCCTTGTCCAAAAACAATTGCTTTGTACACCATTTTAGCAATTGACTCCTAGAAGCATTAGGCATGTTGAGTGAACAGCACCTCAGACTTTGACTTTATGCCAGTTACGCCATAAACTCCAGCTGTTTGGACGTAATCCAATTAGTCAATAGGCAGCTCCTGATGGTTACTTCGGTGCCATGTTATAGTGCTCCTTCATGCAATTAAACTCAGTCTACAAAAGCTAATTGCACCTGTTGCATAGAAAACTAGGACTATTTGGATGAGAAACATGATCTTATAAACAGTTTAATGCTCCATAATGCACTATCAGCCTGCAGTGCAATGGAAATAAGTGTGAAAAAATTAAGGGAGAAATGCCAGGGCACTGTATGCTACCCTATAGCTTTTTAGTGTTAAAAGTTAAATTTCCCACCTGCTTCTTCAGTTAATTTGTTTGTACTGATCGCTATTTTTAAAGGAATCCCCAGTAACAAGGACCCCAAAATTAATTCATAAAATGATTGGGTCTAGACATGGTAAGAGAACATTCTTTGGAAATTTGCGATAGATATGACCACCTTTTAGAAGTGATAAAAGTGACCCATTGCAGTACAGTCATCTTGAAATGCTCAGACACACATAACAAGTGCAATAGAAAATCCGTCCACATTCTACAGAACCTTCTTGTCCGCATTTGAAAACATAACAGTTTGATTAAGGATTCAGCAACGTATGTCATTAAAAGCCAAAAAAAGAAGTTGATTCACATTTTGGCCACTGTTAGGATCCATGTCTCAGTTTGTACTTGGTAAAGTTAAGAAGTACATTGCAATTCTAGGCCTGATCTGCCTGTGTTAAAGGAAGACATCTTCAGTAGTTAAGCATGTGAAATAAATGAAGAGTTGTTTATATGTAACAATTTCACTTTTATGATACACAGCATGAGAAAACAACCAAAGGAAAGGCCAGCACCTGAAGATTTAATGGTAAGTGGAACTCTGTAATGTACACGGACGGGTATCCGTTGGTTTTTCTCACCAGTATGCACAAAGTGAAATATGAACGTTGTTTCTATATTGTGCAGCAGACATATGTTTGCAAAACACACAGAAACCAAGAATGAAATCCTGGTTCCAGTGAAGGCAGTGGGAGTTTTGCCATTGCCTTGAGAGGGGCCAGGGTTTCACCCCAACTTTACTGCATTGGGTGGGTTGAATCCTGGCTACCTTGAAGCCAGTGGCAAAACTCCCATTGACTTCTATAGAGCCAGGATTTCACCTGATCTTTTCTTGGGTGGGACTTTCACTGCAGGTATCAATTTCAGTCAAAACCATTTTGAAGCTTAATGCCGAGGTCTTTCAGTTTGCCTGTTCAGGGATTACAACTGAATGTCAGTCATTCTTTGTCATCATTTACCACTCGTAACCTTTCAAAACCTGAAGATTGAAAACAGAAGATATGCTCAATGTATTACATTGTTAATGAAATCCTACAGGAAATTCCTGTTGTCACTGTTTTCGCTTATATTCATGTAGAATGAAATTAGATTGGCTATAGAGGATCAAGTTCATCCGTATCTTTGGACTTGCTTTGGAAAGGCTTCCAGTGTCTTGTTTTCGGCTCAGAGTCAGCTTCCTTTGCTTGTAAATGACCATTTTTAGTCAAGCAGTAATAGGAGGAGAGCTGTTCCCAAACAATTCCCAAGTGGTCATTTGTTTAGTGCAGAATGTTGATTTGACAATGCACAAGCTGTTAGAATAATGGTAGTATCTAGCGTTAGTAAACAATAATTATAGTCCACTCCTACTAATGTTTCACACACCATTCCCTGTCTTTAAAGTGGTGTTATGTTGCTTATCACTGCCAGATCCACTTTGTAGATTTATATAAATGATGATGTTTTTTCATTCTTTGCATTGTGTACTTTAAGTGACAGTAACAAGATAACGAAATGTATGCGTAACTTACCTCATTTCTTTTTTACATGCTGGGAACTGGGAGGCAAAAAAAGTAAGTGTCCATTGCAGCTGTTCTCCAGTTAAAGGCATACCTCTAAAATGACCCTTTGAGGCAGATATCGCAGAATTCAGACTTGTCTCAATGTAGGCCCTGCTCAACAAAGTATTTAATTGTGTACCTAATTTTTAACCATATTAACTTCAATGGATCTACTCACATGCTTAAATTAGGCACATGCTTAAATACCTTGCTAAACTGAGATCTTAAAGTTTGCCAAAAGCCCCAAGGATTTAGACTGCCTTATTTTGTCTTTTTTTATTAACTTTTGATGGTTGGAAAATTCTTGCAGTTAGTCACATCTGAGAGAACTTGGAACAGGTTCTAGAGATGGAGACACATTTACCTTGTGCATTATTATGCTATGGCTGGATAGCTTAGCTATTAAAACAACGGAATAGGGTTTCATAAAACCTGTATCTGTTTGTAAATGCATGTTTCAATGATGCAATAAGGCCTGCCACTTATAAATAAAACATCTGCAGATCTCACGTACACCCATAAGTATATATGTATGTATTTGTAAGCAATAACACCACTCCAGGGTGTAGAGTCATAAAAATGAGGCCAAAGGGTGAGTGCCTACCATACTAGGGAAGTGCATATATATATCTTTACAACTACATGCCCTGGAGAAGTTTGTTCCTCTTTTAAGGTGGTATTTTTTAAATAATTTTAAAAGAATAGCTATTGGGGAAAAAATAACTTCCTACTTTAAAAAAAAATCTTTTAGTACTCAACATTTCCCCCTCGTACTGCTTTCTGTTTAATTGGAAATGGATGTATAGCCACTAAATATGCTACACACGGAGCTGGCCTGGTGATGGTTACTGAAAGACCAACCCCCAGCCACATGGCAAATGGTATTTGTGACTCAGCTTGATTCCCCGTTCCTAGCCTGACAGGGCTAAGAGCCACCGGAGCAAGCTCTGACACCAGCTCAGTGACAGCTCTCCAGAGCAAGTCACGTCCAGCCTTTCGGCTGAAAGACGGTTTAGGCAGTGCAAAGTTTTGGAGAGCTATTGATGGGAAAAGAGAAATAAGATGGATGCAGGGGTACAGAGGAGAGAGAATGAAATGAGGGAAATAACATTACAAACTTTAGAGATTAAGGTAAGAGAGTAATCCCATTAAGTTTAAGGAAGTGAAGTCACTAGGACTATTTGCTTGAGTAAAGTGAGCAGGATTTGACCCCAAATCTTCAAATTCTTTTCAGCATAGCAACTGTTTTAACTGGCCCTGAAGTATACAAACTGCTTGTACACTGTGAAGTTTCTTGGGTTGGAGAGAAGATGGGCTTTGTAAGAAAAGCTTCAGTTTTCAAGATTTTTTTTCTTTAAGATTTCACCCAAAAAATCACCTCTCTCTGAGGCAGAGTAACATCCTGCAGCCTATTGGTGTAGACAAAGAGTACGTCTATGAAGATGTGATTGCTGCGTGGATAGGCTACCTACCTATTATCTAGCTACACGGGTAACACTGGCAGCACGGACCCTAGCACAGGCCAGAACCAAAATATGTACCCAGGATCCACATTAGAATTGTACTGGGGTGGCTAGCCCACACTTCCACATCCCCCCATCACTGTTACCCGCACCAGCTAAATTAAAGCTGGCATAGGATAACTACCCATGCTACAATCACACTTTCCTCTGTGGTGTATGTGTACCCAGAGAGTGTTGGGTTCAAATGGTAGATCCACTGATCCTGTGAAACCTGTAAGTTAATTCTAAGTAAAATGAAACAGACGTTCTTTTGGAGGCAAATACTAATGTTTTATGGACACACGGATAGTAGGGAAGTGAATGGCTCTGATCTGGCCTTCAGCTTGGCCTACAATCTCGCCACCCCCATTTGTAATCTTGCAACCAGTTGTGGGAACCTTGTGTAACATGTAGGTGTTTAGCTATCACCTGATTGCATCAACAAAACCGAAGTTGTACCTGTCATGATTTATGGGTGCAAACCAGAAGCTCCTTCTGACGATCAAGCTCATGGTGCTAAGTAATTCTGAATGTTGCGATCATCAGGTTTTATACACATGGCTTGGAACTGTTGCTCTTGAGTCAGATTGCTATCCGTGCACAAAGAAATTCTCCCAGGGAGAGCCTCTGCCAGTCCAGAGTGGTGCACTAGACTAGTGGGGTTCCCTCTAGGCACCATTGAACATATACCAGTGGCTCTCAAAAGTTCTCAGGTAATGCATGGACATCCCAAAAAAAAAAAGCCATGCAAGCCATGTAATCCCATTACTGGGAGAACAACTGGGAGAAATTTTGCATGATCTCTCTGCCTTTTTCCTCAGTTTTTCTCCTATTAGGAGCACTGGGACCAAATTATTTTTTTAATAAGTGTCTCTTCCTTCTCTTCTGCCTTATTTTGCATGTCCCATTAGTACAAACTGTGATTGTCAACGTCATCCTCAAAATCAGGCTGACTAGTATTATTGCATGTGGGCCCCCATGTTGCCATGAGAACTGGAGAGCCTGCCAATTGGGGGTGCAGTATGGCTGCCCCATCATGTGCCTGATCAGTCACAGGAATTGAGAGCATTCTATTTAGCGTCTGTCTAGCTAGGTACAGAAATGGATGACCACTGTCAAATCTAAACACCTGTACATTAGGGCTTCTTGCCCCCCAACTCCAGCATGCTTTTAACTCCTTGGTGCTGATGGAAGAGAACTGCGAAAAGAACCACCCTCACAAAGAGATCATGCTGACCAATAATGTCTCTCTCTCTGGGTATACCTAAACTGCAGTGAAACACCAGCAGCTGGCCCAGGTCAGCCGACTCCAGCTACGGGGCTGTTTAATTTGGGCTGGACCCTGGAGCCTTCCCATCTTTTGGGATCCCAGAGCCCGGACTCCTGCCTGAGCCCAAACATCTACACCACAATTAAACAGCCCTGTAGCCCGAGCCCTGCAAGCCTAAGTCAGCTGCCAGCCGCAGTGTTTAATTACAGTGTAGGCATACGCATTGCTTCCTTATACTCACCTGTCTTTCTGTATCTATCTGGTGGCTCTTGTCTTATACTTAGATTGTAAACTCTTTGGAGCTGGGACTGTCTTTTTGTTCTGCATTTGTACAGCGCCTAGCACAGTGGGGTCTTGATCCAAAACCGGGTCTCCTACGTGCTATTGATTCTATAAATAATAACAATAATAGAATGGAATATGCTGTGTCCGAACGGACTACCCCTTCTTCTCTAGGGATTATCTTCCAGGGATTTCTTCTGCTCTTTTAGACGTCAGTGTATGGCCCGTTCTCCCTCTTCTTTTCATCACCTTTCTTCATTTCATAGTCACAGCTCGCAGAGTGTTGTGCAAAATATAAGTCATCCTGATAGTATCTATGTATTTAGAGGGAGGGGGCCATCCATGGAACATTTGAACCAGCTGAAGAGATTCTGACATTGCCTGAGTTCTTCCATTTCTCAGCATCAGGAAGGGCTCTTTCACTCTTAAGCAGGGCCTGAGAGCTTGTTACCTGGGCAGTAAAAGGCTGACCCTTCTGCCAGAAAACAAGGTCTTTCAGTGACACTGCAAGAATTCTGAAATCTTCACTGGAGAATAGCTTCACCTTGAACCCAGCGTGGATCCTGGTCATTGGGCTGCTTTTCACAAGAGGCATCTACAGATATTCCTACTGCCCCAACAAGATTTTCAGGAGAAATCCTTTTTCCAGATTCTTTTCAATTTCTGTCCTCTGAACCTTCCTGGGAATTGGACTGTCAGGATGAGTTTCTGATCAAGCAAATTTCTGGTGGATCCTTCTTCAACACGGGGTGTTTTTTTGAATGGGAGTTCCACATGGACGCTGCAGTGTGTCCCTGGCATCAAATGTTTCCATATCACATTGGGTCAAAATGGCCATTCAAGTAACCAGTTCAAAATCCAATGAGCAAGTTCGCTTAGAAATTTTAGCATATTCCATCAGTTGCCTGGTGACTTCCTGGGCAAAGAGAAACAGAGCTTTATACAACGTGATCTACAAGGCCATCATCATACCGACATCAGTTCATTCCTCTGCTTAACATCAGATACCATGTATATCATCTTTTACCAATACAACTTTCAAATTTGGAATCTTTTCTTGACACTCTTACTTAATGTTCTGTTTTCTCTCTCTTTCTACTGCCATTTTTCTCTCTTCCACTTGTTTTACCCAAGTAGTCTAGGACTACGGATTGTTTGATTTTCTCCATTGGAAAATGGCATTTTCTTCTGCCTGTAAATTGGCCATCTCTTAAAAATGTACCAACATACTGAAGACTCCATTCCCTTACCTGCTTTCTTGTTCTGTAATTTACGGAGCAGATGCACTTAAGCTTTGGGAATTTGGTTATGTTATCTCTCCTCTGGCACCAAGACCTCCCAAATCAAAAACTTTCCCAAACAGCTGCTTCATCTTCAATTGTGGGCCAAGGCATCTTAATAGTCTAGAATTTCAGATGGGTGGCTTAATTCTGGCAGTTCGGTGGACGCCGTCCTTGGAGATCAGTTTAGCACTAGAGCAAAATTGTTCTGTCATAATTGTACTTAATAATCTTAAAGCTACTGTTCATTCATTTATGATTTTAAAGGGAACCATTTTTATATGAAATGTAAACCCTAAAGTTCTGACAACATTTGCTCATTAAATATCCTATGACGCATTCCACTAGAGTTGAATGGGTGTTGATTCCTGACATCTTCTCCAAATTCCCATTCTGCCTACCTGAAATTCCCATTGTACTGTCTCTTGGTAATTTTCACTTTCTCACCTAAAGTGTAGTGGTAGTGTACAGTTTTTGTGTTACATCACAGTGCTAGGTTAAGTGATACAGAGAGCATGAGTGAAATTTTGGCCCTGTTGATGTTAATGAAGCCAGGATTTCAACCTATAAAATGTTTTTAGATGAAATGTTCTCATCAGGATGAAAGGTGTAACATGTAATCATCCTTAAAATCAGATAAAATATAAGTTGCTCTTTTGTACTATATACACATTAGCTGTACTGGATGTCAGCATTTTGCAGCCATTTCAATATAATTAAAGGCTGAATGTAAAATGAGGAAATCCTCTTCTGAGGATTCCTAAATCGTTAAATGCATTTCAGAAGCCAACTAACAATAGCTGGCATATCAGATCCACCCTGGTGTAACTCCACTGAAGTCAGTGGAGTTGCACCAACAATGAATTTGACCTATCTTGTCAGATTGCTGGAGCACTTTATTTTTCAAATTTCTTGGCCATAGCAGAGGCTACATGAAATTCCTTCACAAAGTCAGACTTTCCAGTACCATATACGTTCTTGTATAAGCGAACACTGAATTTCCCTAACAAACAACTAGTGTAAATGAATGCCCTATAGTTAAGCTCAGTCAGTGTGCCTTTTCTTTAACACACCCACCAACCAACCAAAAAAAAAATTTGTTTTGCCTTGAATATATGGCATCAGTTTCTCAGTTTATATAGGAACAACATAAGCAGTGATTTAATTATTTTAAAATATTTCAAATTAACAAATTTCTCCTGGAGGAGAAAAAAAATCTTTTCAGTGATCTGTGAGAAAAGTCTTCCTTCCTAGGAGCACGGTGATCTTTATAATTCATCAGTGGATACCCTCAGCCATTCTTACAGTGGCTGTTCTTTTCTCTCTGACATGTTCTTTCTTTGAGTGTATGAGAGTGCATATACAGATAAAGACATGGGGTCAGAGTAAATAACACACATTTGCTGCTTTGACATAGCAGAAATCTGCACAAGATATTGGAGTACCCCTAAAAAACAGTTTTTCTGTGCAAGGGAGAAAAAGAGAGGTTAGTTTTAATAAAATGGTAGAGGTGCTTTCTTTTTCCTTTCGTTTTCCTTCTCTTCAAATACAAATCTGTCTAGGGTTTCAAGGCGGACTCTGCCTGGAATGGAAATGTTTGGATGTGTGTTTATCCAATAAGATAGTCAGATGTGGTTATGCAGGTATAGTTTAAACTGCATCCATGTACTGTATATGTGAGTATGTATCCCTCACTGATTTAGCTCAGGATGCTGTCTATGTATTTACGGTACTTTTCAGAAGCTTTCCCTTTCTAAGCTCTATTTAATGGAATCTATGCATAGTAAGTAATCAGGTCAGAGAGAAGCAGCATCCCCTGTTTGAGATCAATCGCTGGCTAATACTTTATCTAGGCCACTTTATTATCTCATGCTGATTCCATCCCTATTCTCCTCCTCCTCTGTAGCATGCACTTCAGCTGTGGTAAAAGTACGTATCGCATACATATTAAAAACATATACCCATTCTATCTGTATGTAAATGTGTGAGACACAGCTGGATATTGCACGAGTTTGATTTACTAATAGTTATTATCTCTTCTAGCTGTTCAGTACCAAGGAGAGTTTCAGAAAACAAGCTAGCGCAGAAATTGTCTTTATGATATCACTATTCTGCTTTAGTGATTGTTTAAAATCCCTCTCTTCTTTGGTTGTAAGGGTAGCCTTGTCTTTTCTAGATTCCATGCACTTTTCACAGCGTGCCAGCAGAACTGTAGAATTTCCTTGTCGGGTTTACCACTAATGCACTATGGAATTATGCTATGCCTCATATGACTATTTTTGAATGTAAGTGATTTTACTTAATGGAATGGGATTTGCAATACCAAAAGCCATGTGTGTAGCAGTTATTTCTGTGCATTTTACTTGGGGGTGCATAAAAGTGCACCCCTGTGATGGAGTTTAGATTTCTCAAAGACGGCTCTGGGTAGATGATGACGGTGCGTTTTGGCCAGGAACCTATCCACTGTTGCAGCAAAATAAATGTAAATGTTTCCATTGAATTAATTTTACATAAATATATTAATTTTTGTTTAGGTCTTTTTGTTAAAATTCTCACTTGTAGCTTTTTCTCCTTTTTTTTTTAAACCAGTCCAAGCAATATAGATGGTGGGATCATTTCTGATTATTTTTTGTGCTAGTACTTTATTGATTAGTAGGGATTTGTGGTAAATTAGAAATCTTGTGTAAATAAAAATATTAACTACTGAAAATCATGTTTTTCCTGAAAGTGTTGAAGCCTAGCACAGGCTTAAGGTTCACAAACAGTCCCCCTCTCACAATTTCAGGGTAACAACCAGAACTGGATGTCTGGTCTCCTTAGCTGCAGTTAGTATTTTTCAGATTGATCATTTGCTTTTATATTCAATTAAGTTTTCTTAAGGTCAATGAAATGTAAACTCTCTGAAACAGATGCTGCTTTGCTTGTTTTCCCCCAAATACAATAGGTTGAAAAATAGTATATAAACCATGGACCATAAAAATAGTAATAATAGTTAACAAATTATTCTGAACTTAGTTTCAGCTCACTGAATTTGACATGTAACATAAAATCTTCACTGTAACACCACCTTAAAAATTGAGGGGGAAATAGCATAATCGTATATGGCTTTTGTGTTAAAACTTGTCAGAGTAAAAGCCAAAACAGGAACCAAATGTGTTTATTTCTAAATAGGAATCCACCAGAAAATAATTTTACTTAAGCTCTTTAATTGCATAGACACATAACAATGGAAGCATTTGCTGAATGCTCGAGACAGTTGTAATTTGTTTTTTTGATGACACATTAACACTTGTGAAAGAACAGAGGGCTGTCTAACCTTGCCAAACAAGCTTTGTTTTCCACAAACATGTCTAGTAAATCTTTTGAAGAGAGTATTACAGATAGATAAAATTTACCTGTCGTTCCCTGATCACGATGAGCCAAGAGTTTTCATTTCTTAACCACTTACGGACAATTTATTGTGCTAGAAAATCAGTCAGGATAGGAATCTCCTATCAGTGATGATTTGCCCAGTGTAAAATTGTTGTTGATGCTGGAACTCATGAAGAATGGTTTTGTTTGCAAGCATTTAGTCTGTCCTTTTGTCACAATGATCCTAGTTCGTCCCATGACAAGGAGAAGCTCTGACGGATACCAAGCATATTTAATATGTGATAGATCTGTCTTCTGATTTCCTAAGGAAATGGGACAGGCCCAGGCATTGTAGCTGACACAAATATAATAAAACTTTCAAGCTATCAGCTTTGTGGACAAGAGATTCTGAGTGAAATTCTGGCTCTACTGACATCAGTGGCAAAAACTTCAGGATTTCATCCTCAGTGTTCAGCGTCTTTTTTACCATTCACTGTACATTAGTAATTTTCATTGATCAACGTAGCTCCTAGTTATGGGAGAAACGTGTATTATTTCAGGCAGTTGTATAGCCCAACCAATTCCCTAGTCTACGTCAAATAAATAAATAAATAAATAAATCTGTCTGTTCATGGAATACAGTTTGCTATTTCTAATCACTTGAGAAATCACCTATCGAAATCCAGAAATATATTTCATGAGTGTCACTGAATCCTGCAATTATAGAAGAGCTAAGCTTGCAAGAATGTTAACTTGCCAGCATTAGCATGATTGCATTAGATTTCTTTGGTAGCTTCCACGGTCCCATTGTTTATATAACCACTCATTTTTTTGCAGAAAATGCGAGAATCTAACTTTCTCTTTCTGGCATGCCCTAAAGCTTCAGAATATCTTAGTACTTTTTGATGGAATGTGAAAAGAAGTAGTTTGAATGAGACTTTAAGATGTATAAAAATGTAAGAAAACAAGAGAAATGAACTGGCAATCAGCAAGAATGACACAATGAATGTTTCTGGTAAAAAGAATCTGATAACTCATAACCAAGAATCTATTGGACTTCAGAGTTTGTTTAATTTGAGGGGCAAGTATCTTCTATAGGTACTTAAGAATAAGGCTATGTCTACTCTACAAATGCTACAGTAGCACAGCTGCAGTGCTGTAGTATAGATGATTCTTACACTGATGGAAGTGTTTTTTCCATCTTTGTAGATAATCCACCTCCCTGAGTGGTGATAACCCGGTCAGCGGAAGAATTCTTCCATCAACATAGCCACATCTATATCCAGTGTGTCAGCTTAACTATGGCATTGAGGGATGTGAAGTTTTTCAGACCCTTGAGTGACATAGCTAGGTTGATCTCAATTTTAAAAGTAGACCAGGCCTAATTGTTCTTACTAAGTTTTTCTGCAATTTTTCCAGTCCCATCAAAATTATTTGAACCCTCACATTTTGGTACTGAAATTGCAAATTTATCTATTCTGCTTAATTCAAGATTTGTTTATTTTTAGTGGGTTTTTTTAATATCAACTACTTTTTGTTGTTCCCTATGTTTATAAAAACTACAATTCACGGTACAAAATAATAGTCCTGTCTGTTGTTTCCCATGTTTTGATTTTTCTGTGTGTCTGTTCAAAATCATATGTGCAGTATTGTTGTAACCCTGTTAGTCCCACTATATTAGAGCAACAAAGTGGGGAGGTAATATCTTTGTTGGACTAACTTCTGTTGGTGAGAGAGACAACTTTTAAGCTTACACAGAGCTCTTCTTCACCTCTTTGTGTAACCTTGAAAGTTTGTCTCACCAACAGAAGTTGGTCCCATAAAAGATATTATTTCACCCACCTTGTCTGTTCAAAATTATGTCAGTTATCCCAGTCCTACAGCAGGCTGGCATATCACACTGGTTTGTTAAGATGATAGTTTATTTAATCCAAATAAAAATGGAATTTCAAATGGACTCAGTAACTGCACAGATTTTAAACTCTTAGAGATAAAGAGCGGATCTTTGTATCTCTGTGTGGTACTTGCCAAAGTGAGGCCTCCATCCTGATTGCAGCATATAGATATTGCTGCAATGTAAATATTAAATAATAGGAACAATTGCCTATCAATGCAATATACACAAAACAGAAGACACGGCTATGCCTCAGAAGACTTTCTGGTGACTTTATGGCCCCAATCTTGCAACGGGATCCATGCCAGCAGATTCTTGTGCACAAATCCAGTTGCAGGATCAGGGCCTAAAGTTATTTGGAAAAAAAAAAATCAATGAATACTACTTTAATTTGTAGCAGTTGACAAAAATAGTATAAATAGGGGATAGTTTTCTGCTTAAGAGGGTTGTGCTGAAACATTTTTAATTGGATTTTCATGGTGATTGACAGCATTTGATTATGACAGTAACTTTATTTGGCTGGACTGTTGTAGCCTCTTGTTCAGGTTTTTTCCATCAAAGCTCTTTTTTATCCACTGAATTCCCTGTGGAGCAGCAGTGATTGTGAAAGAGCCTTTTAGCACCTTTGTTGTAGTTGTCCCTGGCGACGATTGGACCCAGCTGGTAGTAGATAAGAAAATGTTCCTTTCACAAAGAGGCTGTATCTCCTGTCTCCACCGTTTCAATAATTTTAAGAGCCCCAGAAACCTGTTGAGGATTAGAAGTAGCTTTAGATGTGAAATGAGTGTTAAGTATTAGTAATCGGGAGATTAGGGCCCCGGGGACAATGGGAGATAAACAACTGCAATTAAGGCAAATCTGCCAGAATAAACAACATTTAGCAGAAACAGATGCCCTAACCATTTTGGGGGATTGATTTGAGGGCACTGAGGAATCGATTTTTGTCTTGTTTACACTTTCAAACCCCTGTGATAAACTGGGAGGCTAAATATTTCATACAGTCTGATTTTAGTTAATTTTTTTCCTACTCCTCACAGTAGGCCTACTCTTTTCTAACAGTGACCAGGCCTGAGTTTATTCAGCATTCACAGGGAGCAGCTAATTGTCTATGAAGGGCCCCTGTGTTTAAATGGGCTTGACAGGAATTTAAATTTTGTTTCAATCAACCTCTGTGCTCACAGCCTGCTCCAGTTTCTAATTTTTAAATTAAACATGATTTTTTTAAGCTGCGGCCTTTCCTCTGGAACTCGCTGCTTTAACTCCCATGAAGGCAGATGCAGCAGCACAGGAATGTGCAGATTTATTAAGGCGCTAATAGCAAAGCCCTACACGCTACTTCTGTGGAAAAGTTCATTGTCTCATAAACGTGCATCTGCCTGTTTAGAATTTAATTGGAGCTGCTGGGACAAATCCTCAGCGCCTGTAAATCAGCAGAGCTCCACTGAGGTCTGTTTACACCCAGTGACGATCTGGCCCGGCGCTAACTTTAAAGAGTGAGTTTCTTCTTGTGTAAGCAGCCTCGTTTGAAAGGCATGCTGTGAAAACGCAAGACTGAGAATGGAAATCGTTTTGGTGGCCTTGATCATTTGTTTTCACAGGAGAATCTGAATGGTCATTTCAATGGCCTTGTATGGGTACGAAAAGAAAATGTATATTTTTTCTAGCTAGTAGGATATTTTTTGGCAGCATTGCTCTCTGTGTCTTCTAATGAGACTACACACATTTATGTGCAGTTTTACCTCAGTTTGTTTTACTTACACATTCTGCATACAGCCTAGGCAAGATGGAAATGATTTGTCATTGTTTTCACTTTAGGTCATTTAATAACTATTTGTATTATTTTATACCCCTGACAAATATTTATATACATTACAGAGGTAGTGACAGGTGAAACAGTATATCTGGTTTTAAAAACAAATATTCCTTCTGATTATTACTTTTACTTCATATTATTAGGATGGAAAGACTTCAGAAAGCCGGACTTATTCACTGTTTGCATTACACGCATTGTGGAAGATGAAAATAGACTAATTCATTTCACTTTTGTTTCCAGTCACTTTTCAGATTCTCATGTAGCTTTTGCTACCACGGTGTTTGGATGGCAAAGACTGCAGGGGGATCTTTTAAATCTAATCAAACTGTTCTAATTATTGGGGGAGTTTTGTTTTTTTTCCCATGAAAACATATCTATTAACAGTAGACTTCGACTTTTTTTTTCTTTTAGGACCTGATCCAAAGTTCACTGAAAAATCAGGAGAAAAATGAAGGCCCCAGTTCAAGATGGTGCTAAAGCAGATGCTTATCTTTAAGTACCTAAGTAGTTCCACTGGGATTATACAGATGCTTAAAGTACGACTCATGCTGAAGCACCTTCCTGAATCAGGGCCTTAGCTGTGGTTACATGCCATTCTTCTATTTCCTATACAATACTCTTCTTAGCCTCAGCACTGTTTGCAAAGGCGCAGATCAACTGTAGGCATATTAATCTCTTTGTAGTTGAATTGCATGGGTCTTTTAAGAAGCAATAAACCCTGGGAAAATGTCATTACCTGCAATTAACACCTGGCTTGTTAGCTAAGCACCAAAGGGGATGCTGAAGGCAGTTGATATTTCAACAAATTATCAAAGTGAAGTTGCTGAGGAAAGCTGATCTGCATATTGCCAAATAAATAATACTGTTGCAGTACCAAAAATGGCTGACTAAATCTATTCTTAAATAAGGTGTCAACCATCTGTAAATAATGTATATTAAAAATCAGAACGGAAGATCTACATTACTATAAAACATTTTCTTAGGGGAACACATGATGCATTGGATAGTTACTCTGTGCTGCAGTTATATTTCACTGCATTTGTCATGCATATGTCATACATACCTCCTTTGTGAAAGCAACCAGATTTTCACCCATCAGAATGGATAATAAGCTCATTTTGTAAAGGTACCGTCAATGCTCAGATATTGCTCCTGTATTTTGTGTCTCCAGAAAGAGTCTTGCAAGAAACTCCTTTAATTCAGTATTGTTGCCCCTCTGAGACATATAGTTCAGCTGAAGAGCAATGCTCTTTTAGGCCTGCCTCAATCTCAGGTGCCTCTGCCTAGTGCTGTCTTGGGTACATATACACTGCCGGAAAAAAAAACCCAATTGATTCGGGCTCATGGGGTTTGTGCTATGGGGCTAAAAATAGCAATGTCGACATTCCCACTTGGGCTGGAGCTGGGTTCCAAGACCCTCCCCTCACCGCCGGGTTTCAGAGCTTGGGCTCCAACCCGAGTGGAAATGTCTACACTGCTATTTTTAGCCCAACAGGGTAAGTCTAGGCAGCCTGCCCAGGCTCTGAGACTCGCTACCACAAGGGGAGGTTTTGTAGTGTAGATAAGGATCAAAAATGATAGGGGCCAAGGGAGTTTTCCATATGATTTGGACTGGAGGCATGAGACTGAGGAGTATCCTGCATGATGATGATCTTCCAAAAAAACAGAATTACAGGGTAAGAAGTTTTCCCTTTTAGGACCATTCACGGTGCTGATGCAGTTTCATTGCCCAAAGACAAATTCTGTAAACTGTAGCACTCTCTCTGGTTTGGAGCATGTACAACAGTAGGCTAATGGAAAATTAGTGACACCTTAATTATACCGTATTAAAAGTGACATGGCTTTGCAGGAAGTTGATTCATTGGTAAAGATACAAATACCAAAAAATGATCATGGCACTTCTGAGAGCCCATGTGCTACCTAACCACGGATAATGGAAAAGCTCCAAGCGTTTACATACTTTGCAGCATTGTTCATTTGTCAGTATTTTTTGTATTTCTTTTCAACATCTTATCTGTCACCACTGCGGTAAAATCATTAGTATGCTAATCTAGATGACCACAGTTCTGACACTGACCTAGGCTAATCTGCCTTTGCAATTTCAAGAACTATGTTTGACTTCTCTGAAAGTAACCTTAAATTGTGGTCTTGTAAGAATTTCAGAGCTGTATCCTTCACTCCTTCTCCTAATGAGGTTATGACCAAATGCTCATTATAATTGCTTTAGACTCTTTTTAATTTTCAAGCTTATTAATCATAAGAAGAGTTATTTAAAATTGCATAAATTAATCTTAGATTAAAAGCCCATCAAAGCCTCGAAACAATTAAGAATAAGTAGGATTTCCCTGGGGCAGCAAGTTTTATTTGAATAGTGTAGTCAGGTGGATATCAGAACATTGAAGTATGGTAGTGATTAATGTATGCAAAATTTAAATGAGGGTTTTTAAATGGCAAATCTAAATCACATATTGACCTAACTGTAGGCTTTAACTGCATTGTCTGTCATATATTTAAACCGTTTAGTAATCAACATTTTAATTACAGTGTATGTTAGGGAGGCCATGCAACAAACAAATTCAGCATTTTAACACACACCTGGAAGTGTGTCCTCACAGAACTGTTCAAAATAAGCTGATGCAGAAGCAGAATGGAAACTTTAAGTAGACTAACAGCATTTGATTTGGGTTATAGATCTGCTCATGTACCTGTTTTATCATGTGTCCAGGAAATGTCACTGATCTGCACAGCTTTATAACTCTCCATAACCTACCATTCTCTGAATAAAATACGTCCTTATTTGCACTCCAAGCCAGCAGAGGCTGCAGGTGCTACGGACCAAAAAGTCGTAAGTTTTGTTTTGTAAAAGATTATTTTTTTGGTTGGTGGTAGGTAAGCGGGGGGGGCGGGGAGGGGGTGTTTTTCTCCTGACTTTTTAACACTCCCAGTCCCTTTAATCAGTGTGTGACAATTATAGTGTTGGCAACTCTTGCAAATTTATCGTACCATAATTTTGGCTCTTGCTATAGTACCCAATTGAGAATGGAGCTCCATTGTGCTAAATACTGCATGAATACACAGTAAGAGACTGTCCCTGCTCCAAATAAGTTAAAGACTAGTGCACGGTGTGGTGCTGGGATTCTGAAGTAGGTCCTGAGAATTGGGGCCCAACAAACTGATTTTATGTCGAGCCACCAAACATCAATTACATGGGAACAATTTTTAATCTGTACTCAGCATGGCTGGATTCAAACTGGTGACTATAGATGAAGGGCTCCGTAGCTCATTAGTGAAGCCCTAACATTTTATGTCATCACTGCTAATGTTACACTTTAAAGAAATAAGACTTCCTTTCCGGAGAGGTATGTCTGTTAAATCAAGTGCTGATCTTTGTGGAGCTTACACAAGCCAGGATTCATCTCCATACACAGGGAATGTCTACACTACAAGTGAATGTGTGATTGTAACATGGATGGGCATACACATCAAATATTAATACATCTAAATTCATTTCTAAACATAAGGTTTTGCAACATAAAATAATTCCAACAATTACTCCAGCGTCTTTGCACTAATTTATATACTCCATGGTCCATATGGGTCATTAGCAGGGCTAGAACCCGTGACCTTTAGAGCTTTATACCACTCAGCCATGGAAGTAATTGGTGGAGAGAAACATGCTGTTAACATCTGTGTGGACCAGCCTATAGAGGAAAGCAAAACACACACTTTACCGTGAATTACACAGCTGTTTGTGATACAATACTAGAACGTTAGGCATAAGGATTCCTGGTTGCTATTCCTGACTGTGAGAGCAGAATATGGTCTTGTGGATTCAGAGCATAGTCACGCTGAACAATTCCCCTGTTTGGGTTTGTCCATGGGAACTGAATCTGGGGTCTCGGGATGTAGCAGCCTTTACCACTGGAGGCTGTAACAGTCAAAACTTCTATATGAGGTCTTGCCACTAGAAGGTGACACTGAGTCAGCCTGCGATAATGTGTATTACACAAACACGTGATTTTGCACATTCCTGAAAAGCCATGTGACTGAATAATTGAGACTTGCATCCCTTACAGTAAAGATCTGGTTTTTATTCCCAGCGGTCCCCGAAGCGGCCTTGCGCAATCTCTCTTGTTCTCTCTGCAAAAGGTGTGAATGATCCTTACCACCCCAGTCCCAGTCTGAGGCTTTGATTAATAGTGAGGGTTGTGAAGGGCACAGAAATATTAACAGCAGTCAGAGGAAGGGCTGGGTCTTATAGAACTTACAGAACTCATGGTCTTATAGTTCTGTGCATGTGCCCTGAAACTCCAGGCTGTTGCATGGAGGATTGTCTGTCTCACTCTTCTAGCCAGTTAAAGGGTCCGGGCTTTCTTGGCAGAAGGCCAAAGGTTTCTGGGGTGACTGATCTCATTTGCATTTGCTGGAGGGTGGTTGCCATTGTAGTAGGATGGGCTCCAGACGCTGAAGGAGGGACTGAAAAATCCAAAGTGGCAAAGATCACTGGAAGAATATAATTGGTATCATAGTAGTTTTATGATGTTTAAATCAAGATGCACTTACTGGTGCGTAGAGAAAAAGTTGGTACTGGCTGAATCCCTAGATTGGACACACCGGGTGGGGTGGGCTGGTATAAAAGTTTATAAAGTGAATAAGGAATGAGAAGAGGAGGAGGAGATTTCAGGATTTTTTTTTAAAAGATAATATGGCTTTTTGTGTGTTCTGCACATGGAAATCTCCATGGAGATTTGCACTTATTGTCTTAAAGCATTTAACTGCCATTTCTAATACTGCTCAATAAACTGCTGCTTTGCTTTCTTTTCTTCCCCTTTTTAAAAAAAGAACGTGATGTCAAAATTGGGTGGTAAGTGGGGAGTGAATTTCCTTTGAAGCAGCCTGTGTAGCTATCAGTAATATTTATTTTCTCTATTTGTTTTAAGCCTGTGAAGGCTATGTGGCTTTCTCTGTCCTGTCCTGATGGAGCCCTGACCAGCAAGCGTGCAGCGCCCCTAGCTCTAATGTGCCATTAATGATAGGTTAATGTACAGTATAATGGTTTTTGGACTAGGGGTTCATTACACTTCTGAGTGCAAGGTCTTTCTGCAGAGTGCCCAAGGTCCCATTGCATTATATCATGCAATAAAAATACCCTTTTCATATCACACACTAATAAACTGTATTTGAAATGCTGTCTAAGAACACTGCTATCCTCTTCCTAGTCATTGTACCAGTGCAACAGTTGGGATCTTTGATCTTACGTTGAATTTAGACTTTTAAATGAAAATATGTAATTTGACTGTGTGCGCTTATAAGAAATTGAGCCCAGCCCAGTCCTGGAAGAGATTTGTACAGAGGGTGTCATCAATAACAGCAGCAGTGGTTATTTACCAACAAATGCCTGACATACATGCACATCTCCCTTGATTGCCATTTCTGATTTGTCCAGTCATTCCTGCTATGCTTTGTATCAGCCAGTCATTGACATAAAATCGCAGACACCCCCCGCAATAACAGATGCTCTTTTTTTATTTATTAGGATTATATTGATGTCTTACTTCCTATCTACCTGTGGCTGGTACCACTCTGCGTGGAAGACTGTTTTAAAGATGTTAATAAATAGTGTCTGGATGTGCAGGGAAACAGAACGCATTTGTTGGTGATTTCGCCCTCTCTTTTTCTGCAGCCAAACCAGCACACTCAAATGTCTTGATCCGTGCAGTACTTCCCTGTAATAATTTGACTCTTCAAGGTAATACAGTAAATACTCTTTGTTATAGGGCTTACGTTCTCCAGAGTTAGAGAAGTTTCACCAACCTGTTCATCTCAGTGTTGTGTGCTAGCTGTTTGTATTACCACAGCGCCTCGGTGTCCGGCCCTCGAACAGGATCCTTTTGTGCTAAGTGCATATGGACAATGAACAAAAAGGCAAAGACTGTCCCTGCCCCAGTCAGTGGCAGTTAAAGGGACAACGTCTGGCGAGGCAAGCCAACTTGTTTACAAAACTGCCATCCTTGTGTGGTATGTGTGGATAGCGCGTAGCACGGTGGAGCCCTGATCCTTGAGTGGAGCCTCTGGTGCTACTTCAATCCATATAAGAGCAGCAGCTAGATCTTGGATTAGAGGCGGCCCAGGTTGTGCAGAGGGCCAGCATAAAGCCTCTATGCACCATTTGAGACCCACTTGAGCCCTATTTTGAGGGTGTAGAGGTCTCATGCTAGCCCCTTCCATAGGATAATTTCATCCACGTGGAGTAATGGTCTTGCCAATGTCCATCCTATGTACTGCATGCTCTCAACAACGAAGCGTGTAAACACATCATCATGGAAAAGTGCCGCATGCATACATATGGCTGTGGAGAGAACCAGTCTGTAAAGTTGCTGAGAAATACAATTTAAATTCTGTTGCAATGGGAAGGGAAGGGAGTTAGTGTTAGGAAGGATATTTTCCGACTTGAGGACAATAGTGTGAAAGTTAATCTGTCATTCTAAAGATGAATACAATTATGGAACTGTTCCCCTTGAATAATATCTGTTAATTGGTCAGGCTAAATTATTGATGTTTCCAGGGCAATTGTCTCTGATTGTCGGGGTTCTGCATTTGGACTTCCCATGACCTTTTATTTTCATTTCATTTACGGCACCTTCTGCTAGGTGCTTAGCTTTTAAAGGGTTAACCTAGCTGTTGGGACACAACAACTTGAAAAATGTACCCTTTCTCAAGAAAATAAGATGTGACAAGTTCATTTAAAAATCCTGGTTTGTCATGGTTTATCTAATTTTCAGAGTTGACACAGAAAATTACGGTTGCTGCCACTCACTCTCCGGCCAGCCCTGGCCTGTCTGACCTGATCTTTTCCAGTACAGAACGTTCTGCGCTCAAAAACAGCCAACTTCCCCTTGAATGTTTAAGTTGCTTTGCCGCAGATAGTGTCATATTGGGCCAGGCTTTGATCCCAATTTAAGTCAGTGGCAAAAACGCCCTGGCAAACGCAAGTCCCAATTACGTCCTTAGTTGGGGGCATATGGAAAGGTTCTGGTGGGACATTTTAAATATATTTTTGCTGCTTGGCTGTGGTGAATGTCTTGATCACTGGTTGAAAAGGGCTTACAGGAGTGGCCTGTTTTATAGGTGAGTATTTAAGAATTGGCAAGAAGATATCTCTCCTTTTAGTGGATGTGTATAAAAACCTAAATAAATAACACCGTGAAAATAGGATCAGACCCATCAGGAGAGTGTATCATGATACCTTAGGGCAGCGGTTCCCAGCCTTGGGGTTGTGACCCCATAAAAAATGGGGTTGCAAAGATGCTGGGCAGCACGGGGCTCCGGCCCACTCAGGGCAGCAGCAGCGCCGGCCCAGCTGTGTCATGGGCAGGCGGGCGGCCTCACTCCTCCCCTTTCGCTTTGTGTCCTCCCTGCCCACGTGCTTTACCCGTCGCGGGGTGTTCTGGGTGTGTCGCGACACCCAGCAGTGCCCGGCTCGGGGCGGTGGCCCTGGAATGGGGGAGGCACAGTGTGGGGGGAGGCAGGAGAGTTGGGGGGTTGTTACAGTGTTTGGTGTGGGGCTGCCTGGGGCAGGAGAGATGGGGGGTGTCACAGTGCTGGGGGGCTGCCACAGGCAGGAGAGATGGGGGCTGTCACAGTGCTGGGGGCTGCCAGAGGCAGGAGAGATGGGGGCTGTCACAGTGGGGGGCTGCCTGGGGCAGGAGAGATGGGGGGTGTCACAGTGCTGGTGGGCTGCCAGAGGCAGGAGAGATGGGGGCTGTCACAGTGCTGGGGGGCTGCCTGGGGCAGGAGAGATGGGGGGTGTCACAGTGCTGGGGGCTGCCTGGGGCAGGAGAGATGGGGGGTGTCACAGTGCTGGGGGGCTGCCAGAGGCAGGAGAGATGGGGGGTGTCACAGTGCGGGGGGGCTGCCGGGCAGGAGAGTGAGGGTGGCGTGTGGTCACAAGGTTGTGGATGGGGCCTAGGTGAGCTGAATGAGGACAATTACTACAAGGCACTAACGAGATGCAGCCCAACAAAACCAGCAGCCCAGGGGAGAAGGGATACGGCGGCTTGAAGTCATTTTGTCTCCTCCGCTGTCTGGGCTGATCTGGGAGCCAGAGCCACCCATGGCAAAACTGAGACAGCGCCGGCAAACAGCCTGCATTACAGCAGTCTGGCGCTGGATACCTGTGCACAGCAGCAGTGCCCCGAATCTGAGGTGTGCCCCCTTCCCACACTCTTCAGTCTCAGTTTAGCAAGCGTGAACTCTAGGGTTGTTTAACAGTGTGACCGCGCAGTAAATATAATCCCCAGTTAAAGCAAAAGTCATAAATGTCAGCTCAAGGGATTTAATAGCTATTTTAGGCTTGGTATTTAGTGGTGTATTTTTTATTTAAAAAAACAACCTTAAAATGATTTTAAATGAAACCTATAAATACCATAAGCTTTGCAATGCTCTGAAGTGTCCGCTGGGGTCGGCAAAAATGTTCAAGTGTTCAAACGGGGTCACGCTGAGTAAAAGGTTGGGAACCCCTGCCCTGGGGCCCCATTGTGCAAGCACCTCTTACTGGGCATATCCCTTGGTTAGATCCTTCAGTGTTGCAGGAAGGGCTCAGGGAGATTCCCCTCCTCACAGCACCCCCTTTTATCCTTAAAAAAGCATTCTTCTGGACCCTGAATAGTGTCACAAATGTTAGCTGATCCACCATTGACCATACATGAACAAAGGATGCTTATAAAGCATTCTCCTTTTGCAAGGGTGAGAGAAGTGTTATCTTGGTCCCTTATTTGCTGTTTCCCAATGGGTGGGCGGCCTCAGACATTAGTGCAAATGAAGCAGGTTCTGCTCTGTGCTCATGCTGCTGGAAAATGATAGCCTAGATCATTCTGTCACAGTTTAGACCATGATCTTGTAGTTGGATCCATACAGGTGCAACAGTCTGTTTATGTGGATCCGATTGCAGAATGGAGCCTTGTAATGGTAGTGAAACGAGGCTGATTTCCTGTTGTCATGAACTGGTTGTGGCAAAAAAGTTACCAAATGCCCCCAAGCATATAACTCCAGGTCACCGTGTGACTGCAGAATTGAGCACTGCAACAGAAAACACATTTCAAGCTTCCGTACATTTAATTTTCTTCAACGTTACCTTGCAAAAAACAAAGTAAATCAATAACAGAATATTTAAGGTACGGCAGGTTGTTGTGTTTGTTTTAGAACATATTGCTCAATGCTAAAGTGGTTTCTGTTGATGCTGGTGGTTTTTATTTGTTGCTGAAATGCACAGTGACTAGAATTCTCTAATAGCTGGCATCCTTGCTGTGATTTTTTTAAATGTTTTTCTTGCAATAGTGAACAGAAACAAATGAAACATCTCCTTCCAACAGCCTGGAGCGCCATTACAACCACGTAGACTGCCAACACCGTAGCTACATTTCTGAGCTACTGGTTTTGAGTTTAACCTTATTCCACCTGTAGGCTGGTGGCACGGTTCAGCCTGCAGCGTTGCAACCCTTCCTTGGGCCCAGGCTCCGAGGATAGCCACAGCGCCTTTGTCGAGGGGAATAAGCTCCCTGTTTGAGTCTGTAGCTCCGGCCCCTAGGTGGGGTGGGCTTCTCCGGCAGTCTATAGCCCCCTGGCCTTCATGTAGGGCAGGGCTGGTAAGGGGTCTGCAGCTCCCCAGCCTTCCAACAGGCGGGGTGGGCCAGTAGTCTATTGCCCCCAGCCCTCAGACAGGGCGGGGCAGGCAACGGAGTCTTTAGCCCCCAGCTCGCAAGCGGGGCCGGACAATATCAAGGTCCTATGACCTCCGGCCCTCAAACAGGGCGGGGGTGGGGTGGAGATGATTAGTCTAGTGCTCCCAGGCGGGGCAGACAAGCAGTCTATTGCCCCCAGTCCTCAAGTAGGTGGGGTAGGTACAGTCTACAGCCCCCGGCCCTCAAGCCGGGCAAGGCTGGTGTGGTAATCAATAGCCCCCAGCCCTCAAGCAGGTGGGGCAGGTCTAATGGCCTATAGCCCCCGGCCTTACAGTCAGATGGGGCTGGCAAAGCTTGGGGTCCTCTGGCCAGCAGTGTAGAGGACGCCAAGCACTCCCGGGGTGGTTAGGGAAGGCGGGGAGAGGGGGACGCAGGCTCACCCGACTCCACTGCGTCCCAGCCCAGGGCCCTATCAGTGGCAAAGGCATTTGCCACTGAGTCAGTGGGGCTCCAGCCGCAACACGCTGATGGGGGTTTCACCCCTGACTCGGCCACTTGCTATGGCTGTCCCTGGGCCACTTCCTCCCACTCAATCCCCGGGTACCTGCAGCCAGGTAGCTCCCTCCGGGTCGCTGGGGGAGGCAGTGAGCAGGTGTCCGGTGAGTCCCTCACCAGTGACAGGTCTAGAAACTCCTCAGGGCCGGCGGCAGAAGGCAGCTCCTCCAGGTTGTAGGGCCCAGGGGTTCCTCTGGTTCACAAGGTTCAGTCCACACCAGTAGGTCATAGACTCATAGAATATTAGAGTTGGAAGGGACCTCAGAGGTCATCTAGTCCCACCCACTGCTCAAAGCAGGACTAACCTCAGCTAAATCATCCCAGCCAGGGCTTTGTCAAGCCTCAGCTTAAAAACCTCTAAGGATGGAGATTCCACCACCTCCCTAGGTAACCCATTCCAGTGCTTCACCACCCTCCTAGTGAAAAACTCTTTCCTAATGTCCAACCTAGACCTCCCGCCCTGCAACTTGAGACCGTTGCTCCTTGTTCTGTCGTCTGCCACCACTGAGAACAGCCTAGCTCCATCCTCCCTGGAACCCCCTTTCAGGTAGTTAAAGGCCGCTATCAAATCCCCCCTCATTCTTCTCTTTTGCAGACTAAACAAGCCCAGTTCCTTCAGCCTCTCCTCATAGGTCCTGTGCTCCAGCCCCCTCATCATTTTTGTTGCCCTCCACTGGACTCTCTCCAACTTGTCCACATCCTTTTTGTAGTGGGGAGCCCAAAACTGGACACAATACTCCAAATGCGGCCTCACCAATGCCGAATAGAGGGGAACAATCACTTCCCGTGACCTGCTGGCAATGCCCCTCCTAATGCAGCCCAATATGCCATTAGCCTTCTTGACAACCAGGGCACACTGCTGACTCATATCCAGCTTTTTATCCACCGTTACCCCCAGGTCCTTTTCTGCAGAGCTGCTGCCCAGCTCGTCGATCCCCAGTCTGTAGCTGTGCATGGGATTCTTCTGTCCTAAGTGCAGGACTCTGCCCTTGTCCTTGTTGAACCTCATCAGATTTCTTTTGGCCCAATCCTCCAGTTTGTTTAGGTCACTCTGTATCCTATCCCTACCTTGCAGGGTATCTACCACTACCCCCAGCTTAGTATCGTCCGCAAACTTGCTGAGGGTGCAATCTACCCCATCCTCCAGATCATTAATGAAAATATTGAACAAAACCAGCACCGACCCCTGGGGCACTCCGCTTGTGACCGGCTGCCAGCTAGACATGGAGCCATTGATCACTACTCGTTGAGCCCTATGCTCTAGCCAGTTCTCTATCCATTTTATAGTCCATTCATCCAACCCATACTTCTTTAACTTGCTGATAAGAATACTGTGAGAGACAGTATCAAAAGCTTTGCTAAAGTCAAGGTATATCACATCCACCGCCTTCCCTACATCCACAGAGCCAGTCACCTCATCATAGAAAGCAATCAGGTTGGTCAGGCATGACTTTCCCTTGGTGAATCCATGTTGACTGTTCCTGATCACCTGCCTCTCTTCCAAGTGCCTTAAAAATGGATTCCTTAAGGACCTGCTCCATGATTTTTCCAGGGATTGAGGTGAGGCGGACAGGTCTGTAGTTCCCTGGATCCTCTTTCCTCCCTTTTTTGAAGATGGGCACTATATTTGCTTTTTTCCAGTCCTCAGGGACCTCCCCCTGTTGCCACGAGCTTTCAAAGATAATAGCCAATGGCTCTGAAATCACCTCAGGACCGGCCTTCTCCCACCCAGCAGGCTTAGGTAGCTGCTCCCAGCTACTAGGGTCTGGTGGCCCTGCCCGTCACTCGGGCCCGGCAATTCGGGCAGGCTTTGGAGGCTCCGGTCAGCGGGGCAGTTGGGCTAAACAGCCACAGGGCCTGGGTCAGGCCTAGGCCACAGCCTCTGGGAAGACACGTCTGCCTCCGGCAGCAGCTTCTCCCGACTGAGCTGCTTGGCCTGTCTTTTATACTTCCTGTCCTGGCTCCACCCCTCTGCTTCCGGGTGGCTTGGTCTGCGGGGCCTGGTTCTGTCCAGCGGGGGCAGAGCGACCCTTCCTCGGGCCCAGGCTCCAAGGAAGGCCATAGCGCCTTGCTACAAACCCATTCCTATTCTCTACCCCAATTAAAAAAACCAAGGTCTCCAGTTGAAGGCCTCACTCAGGACAGCGCACCAATGGCACTTCATTACATGTTAAGTGCTTTCCTGAATCAGGGCCGAATTGTCTGACTCAGTAATCGCTGGGCCATACATTTTGGATTATGAGAATTAGTCCTCTTCAGACCTGGATACCTAAAGACGAAAACAAGAGATTAGATAGCTGAGTAGCAGCACAATGCTAGAGATGTGTCAGGATGGTTTTATGAAAGGTTATTTTGAATAGAATATTAGAATGCTACCTCTGTAACCTGTGCCACTTAGGAATTTTTAAAGGTTTCCCTGATGTATTTTTGGCTGATTAGTTAAATTCAGATACCTTTACACATTTTGTATTTCACCTGCACTCCAAGCATAATCCTGAGTAGGCAGAGGTTGTGTTCGATAGATTACTGCACTGTGTGTTACTGTTTATATATAGTTGTATCCCTCATGTCTGAAATCCAACCATCCCGTTCTTACCAGCCAATGAAGCCAGCCCAGACAAAGTGAGTATGATCAAGTCTTCATGGCTTTCTGGCACTTCAAGTTTTGCCTCACTGGAAGGTGGTACAGCTGGGTCTGACCAGCATAGAGTTTCCAGGCGGGACCCACCCGTGCAGAGTTTCCAAGGCTGTACTGTAAATCAAAAGTGTCAGTGAGCTCATACAAGCCCAAAACAGAAGAAATTCCCACGCCCAATAAAATTAAGATGGAGTTAATGGCAAAAACATCCCTCCAGTTTAAGGAAAATCCCTGATGAAATATCGTAGTTTAAAACAACTGAACTTGAAATTACCTAGCTTTCACTGTTTCAGGTTACTCTTGGGGTGGGAAAGCAGTATGAAAATGTAGGGTTTGAGGGCTCGTCTATATGGTGATTTAGTGTGCGGCAAGGTGGGGTGTCAATCTACAGTGCTGTAACTAGCCTATCACATGCTAAGTGTCTGTCTGTGTAACCACTATTGTGGTGCACTACCAGTTCCGTAGAGCGCTTTGAGTGACTGCTGTTGAAACACGTTGAGATCCCGCAATATGGAACAACCTCCGTATAAGGACAAATCTGACAAACATCACTTGATAGTTTAAACTCTGCATACCGTGCTGGCTTCCACTGCACAGTGCAGGTAGCGTAACTACAAGGGTATCCTGGATTTGAGATGTCTTCCACTGCAGGGAGCCTGTCTCTCATAAAGGAGATTCATGGGAGAAGCTGAGTCTTTAATAGCTTCTTTTTTATTGGACCAATGTGTGTGCTCTTCCTTGGCTATGGGTTCTTGGTTTTTTCCCCCTAGGTCTCACTAGTGTCCTTGACCCGTGTTTTGTTACTTTGTTTGTGGTTGGTTTGTTTAAAAGGCAGAATAGGGAGATTTAGGTTAAATTGTGTATAATGAGACCTCATCATTTTCTTGCACCTTCCACCCAAGGATCTCAAAGTGTTTTACAAACGTTAATGAATTCAACATCACAGCACTCCTGTGAGATAGGTCTGAATAATTATCCCCATTTTACACAGAAAGGCACAGAAAGATTAAGTGACTTTGCGAAGGTCACACGGGAATGGGCACAGCAGAGCTGGGAATGGAAAATCTGAACCCAGGTCTCCTGCCTCTCACTTCTGCTCTTCCCCAAATAGCCTCAGAATTAGAAAACAGGATAGAAAAATGAGTTGTTTTTAAACAGTTCCTAAAATGTTCAGGTCAAACTTCGAAGCCGAAGTATACAAGACGTGTTCAATGTCTGGAAGCAGCATGTAACACAGGAAGAGGGGGACACATTCCCTTTAGCTCAGTTCTGATCTTATATCTTCAAGACCAGAAAAAATGTATTTCTGACAGCCAGGGGTTTGAAGGAAAAAGAAATCATCCATATGAACAGTGCCTTAAATGTCGCCATCTTTCTCTAGACATTCTGTAGCTTTGAATTGTGCAGTTTCAAATGTTGCATCCCACCCATCTCTCAGCACAACTGAAGAGTGAAGTTTGTGTGATGTAATGATTACACGTCTGAAGGTGTCAGTGTAGTTCTGCACAGGAAAGTCCTTGCGCTGGCATATTGCTGCTGCCGCCCTGAGCTTTCCAGAAAAGGAAACTTTCAGTGTGACAGCGTGCAGCAGGCTGGTGGTTGAGATAATAAATCCACAAAAGTCAGGAGTTTTGAAGTTATGGTTCCCGTAACAGGCCACATTACATACTAACAAATAACACCAAAGATAGCGTGTAGAAAGATGCACGCAGGGGAGAACCATTACTTTGAATTTTGTCTGTGGATTTTGGATTCTCAGATTTAATGCCACACTGACTGTGTGTGTGTGTATGGTGCTGTGCATATCTCATGCTGCTTTTGCATTTAATAATGTGTGTGCAAAGAAGATTAGCAGGTTCCTTGCTTTGCAAAATTGTTTCTGTTCCAGATTGGCCGTGCTGTGAATGAGTTACCCACATAGGATTTCAGATTCTGTAGACTCCAATTCATATTTTTCTGATACAGATCTGTCAGTTATAAACCAAACAAGCTAAAAGATTCTTCAGAGTCTAGAGAGAGAGGAAAAGGCAGGAGAGTATAATGAAAGGTCTGAACCAATCTGCCCAACCTGCAGAGCTGCCATCAAGTGATAGCCAGCCTCCAAAATAAATGTGGAGGATTTTTAAAAGGCAGTATACTGTAGGCCCCTGCTCAATAAAGAAATACAAGGAGTGGAAACTCCTCCTGTGAACAGTTAGGTTGACAGTGGTGTTTCGCATTAGGAATGCAACTTCTGGCCGATGCAGAATAAAGGACCACATTCTTGCCTGGGATATTAGCTGTGGAATGCCGTAAAATCAGGTGAAGAGAGCCTTAGAATGGTGCACATGGGCAGTATGACCTAAAAGAGGCATTCCCTGCTTTCTAAGCAGCACTGTACTCAACCTATGCTACACAGTCCTTGTTCTAAGAGGCTGTATCGAAGACCTTCCTAACTTCTGGGTTTTGCTAGTATAGTTGGGCCAGCTGGTGTGGATGGGGGATAACTTGGTTGAAACCATTCATAAAGCTATTTGAGATTCATTAACAGCTTGAGCACGAAAAGTGCCCTGGGCATGGTTGTCAGTGATAAAATTATCTCCTACGTCTAGTGTCCCAAGGTGTAGGATACAGACAGTAAGGTGTAGAGCATAAATCCGCAGAAAACTGATGTTGATGCTGTTTAGTGGACAGGTAAAAGCATCTCGTAACTAGGCTGCATTTTCATGCTTCTGGGGTTATATCTTTAAATCTCCCTTTCGTGAATGTAGGAACTTCTCCTGTCTCCTCATCTGAACACTCTTAGATGACAGACAGCCTGGCTCCCACCTGCGTGTCCCACTTCCTTGTCTACCTGCTCTTGCTACTCATGCCCTTTACCTGTTACACCTCCATCTTCTCTTGAGGAGTTTGTGGCCCATATTACTCCAGCCCTCACCATTTGAATTGTGGACATTGGTCTTCTGAGAATGAAGGAAATGAGAGCCGGCTCCCATTGACTGCTGATGAGGTTAGCTTGATTATTTAGTATCTCTTGCTCGGTTGTTTCCCACTTTTCCTCCAGCAATGTAAAGCAAAACTGTGAGCGCTCTCTTCAGAAATGCAGGCTCAGAGCAGGGTGCTGGCTTCCTAGCCTGTAGGAGCCCGGATCTGGCCATGGGCAGAACTCACAGGGGATTGAGCTGTGAAATGTGTGTGTTCCCCAGCACCAGCCATGGCCTCCGTGCTCCTGACATGTTTTCCTCAACCAGCATACGGAGCTGGTTCGGCAGAACCTGATCTGACCCTGACAGGAAAGTGGCAGCATGCCCAGTGAGCCATTTCTGCCCTCCTCCTGGGATGTCTCCTGCCTCTCTCCGACAGGGGACTCGGACCAGCTTTGAACTGGAATGTCAGACTCCGTGTATGGAGAGCTGGGCTCTGCTCTTCGTGTTCAGAGCTTGGACTGTGCCAGCTGTTGTTCTCCCTCCTTTTTCCTAGGGCCCACCTGAGTTTCCAGAAAACCTGTGGAGCTGCCGGAACCCGGCTGATTGGCTGCATTGTCCAGACTCCGGGGTGTCGAACTGGAACTGTTGTGTTTTCTTTCCCTTCAGCGTCTTTCCCGAATCTGAGTTTGGCCCACGCTGTGTAGAACTAAAAAAGGCTCAGTCTCCAGGGCTGACAATCCGGCACCACTCACCAACACTCACAGTTCACTTTAGGGGAACAAACTGACTGCAGCTCTTCGGGTTTGGCTGTTAATGTTGCAGTCCGTGTCCCCGACCCCAAGGCCTGCGTCTGTCTTGCTCAGTGTAGTTTCTCGTTTTCCTGAAATGCCCAATTCCTGGAGCAGAGAGGCTGCTTCTGTCCCCTGACATGGTTTCATTGGAAAGGAGTGGCTGGTACCCAGTGAACTTCCAAAAGGCTCTGCACATTTCGTTCTTCTTTTAGTAAGTTTAGCCCAGCTTCCGATCAGCTCAAAGCCTTGAAAATGCTGTCATGAGCAGCGCTTATCCTCCATGTTTCCTGTAGATACTGGACATATTTTATTCGTATACCTTTTGACATTGCTGGCCGTGGCCTTTTGGAGTTTTGGAGTTTTATTGCTTTTACCTGGTGCTGTTAGCATCAGCAGCGTTCTGTTTATCCCAGGGCTTCCTCAGTATTGTATCTGGTGCCATCATAACCCAAGTTATTTCCTGGCTTCCCAGAACACCCTGTTAGACCCTTTCTTCTTCTCGGTGTGCCTGCTGCGATGAAGTAACACTGTTCGTGTCCTATGTACACTGGTGATTTCCACAAGTACTTCTCAGGCCCTGCAGATTTCCTGATAGGTATTTTTGGATTAGACCAGTGGTTCTCAACTCGCAGCCCAGTCAGCGCCCAGCTGCGGCCCATGTGACATTCTCAGGGCCATGCGGCTGGTACATATGTGTGAGGATGCGGCCCATATAACACAGAGAAAGCTGCATGTGTGGCCCACCATGATAAATAGGTAAAGAACCACTGGAATGGACAGTTGTTGATTTTCAGGGTTTCTTAGATTAGTGTGGTGAAAACAGAGCTCCTGATTGATTCAGTGCAGAGGGTTTCGTCGTCTGTGGTGGTGGTGTCTGGCGATTATTCTCTCTCGTTTGTATAACTGGGATACTGGATTTTGGTGGATGTTTATCCTTCGTTCGAGGTGCACAGTCTGATGACTTGCTGAGACCTGCGCAGCGTAGGCCGGCTGCTGAACTCTTAGTCCGTGTTTTTCTTTCATCCGGCAGTGCTCCTGCAGTGCTTTATTTGCGGCTCCCCTAGATACAATCCTTCAATGTCTGCAGGAGCTACCGAATGCACAGGCTAGACTGCACTATGGGTGTAAGTTCTTCCATCACCCCCTTCAGTAGCTTGTGATAAAGCAGCGAGTTGATATTTGAGGCTTTTCTTCGTTATACTGATGTGAGCCTTTCATTCCTTTGGCAACAGCTCCCTCTCCTTCGTTCAACCTCCAAACGACTCTAATCCATTTTTGTGTGTGTGCAGACCTCTGCTGATACCTCGGATTCTGCAAACTGGCTTCCTCTGTGTGCTACTGGCATTCATCCTCTTGTGTGCTCGACGACCAAGCCAGGATGAAAACTTAACATTTTGAGGCTGTTTTTATTTTATAGGGAATTTGTACAGCCCCCTGCGCTGGGGTGTATGTTCCAGGGGCTAGGTCACGCTGTGAGTTAAGGCACCAGCCTTCCACGTCTGTAGAGCAAGGACACACCTGTAAATGAACGTAGCAATCACATCCCTCACGTCCACCTGCTCAGAACACACCACCATGTGGCAGAGATGACCTGTGCCTGCCAGTAGTGCGGGGAGGAGGCAGAGTGAGGGCAACCAGCCTCAGCAGTGTGATTGAGCATGCTCAGTACAAGCCAAGCAGCAAATCTGGGGGGGACGTGACCCCACATACCTGCCCCATGCGTCACCTCTGCCATGTGGCACAAGTGACCGTCTCTGCCAATAGACAAAATAGTTCAGAGTATGCAAAGAGCTGCCTTTTTTCTGATTGCGTATTGACTAAAGAGGGAATTGCCTACCGATAAATGAGAGGCTCAGGGGTCTGGAAGGGAATTAAATGATACAGGTAAGATGCCATAGTTAAAGTGATGTCTTGTTTTTAAATTAAGGCGAGACTACCCTATCAGCACTCCGGGCAGAATTTCTTTTTACAAATGACTATTTAAAAAATGGAACAGACGGCCATAGGCCATAATAGTAAGTGATGTAAATCATCTCAAGGGGGAGCTGAACAGAAGTGTGGGCAGCTAACCAAAATAGGATAGAATTTAATATTTCCAAGGAATACTAAATCCAGGCCTTGGGAGACAGTATAGTTTTCCCAGCTCCTTTACTGTTCAGGTATTTAGACATGGGAATTATTTAGCCAAGTGGAAGTCTATTTGCTTGTCACTTCATTTTTAGTGTTAAGATTGTGTCTTAAAGAATATTATATATTGTTGTATTGGTGTGCAGTGTATTACACACACAACTCGTTGACACGGAGATGGGAATATACCTCCGAAGTAAGATGCCTACAAATCATAATCTGCCTGGATCCTTACTGATGAAAACCATGCATATGTATCTGCAGCATGCAACACAAAACGTGCCTGAGGGGTATCTATGATGCCTGCCATTCCAGAGAGGAGTCACAGCAGGTTTGCTGTCCTTTCTGTTTTCTCCATACCTCCTCCAGTTCTCACGAATCAGGCCCATATTCTCAGTGAAATCATGTGACGCCCGTAGGTTCGTGGAGCAGGCTTTCCCTTTGCAGACCTGAGTTCATCTCCATCTTGGACTATAATTGACTGTGAGTTTGGGGATGTCATCCTCCCCAGAGCAGCACACAGTCTGTGCTTAGGCCAGGCCCAGGGGACATCAAAGGTGCTAATGATCAAGACTGGGCTGTATTGACAGAGCCTGCTCAGTGGTTGCCTTTACTGAGTCTGGCTCAGCCCACTGCACAGAGATCTCAGCTCCTGAATTCTGTACGCAGCTAGCTTTGAACTGGGAAAAGGGAGCGCATTCCCCTCCCCCCGCGTGCGTGGCTGCATTGTTGCATCTCCCTTTTTGGAGAATGTTGCAGTTCTTTTCCTTTTCCGAGCAGAGTTAGGAGCTGTCGCGTCTTTGCTCATTGACGCTGCGTGTAGCCTGTGCGCACTAAGCAACCATTGTGAAAGTTACAGTTCGCAGCTGGGGTTGGAGCAGCAAGAAGGCGACAGAATTTGCACAGGCTTGTTATATGCTGGGACACTAGTTTTTCTAACTAAACATCAAGGTTTCTGCTACAAGTGAACAAACCATTTAGTAAACTTGCATTTGGCACAGGAAAACCAGGAGCATCGCTACATGGTAGCTGGCGGTTTGCGTGGCTTTTACATCTTTGCGGGTGATTTTAAGGGATTACGAAACTGTAGGCAAATATGATGTGATCATTGGTGCTGACTGGCTGTGAACTAGGCACCCCACCAGTCTGTACTGTCATGTCCTATTTTGTTCCCCCACCCCCATTTGTTTGTCTCCTCTATGTCTTGTCTTTTAGATTGTAAGCTCTTTGGGACAGAGACTGTCATTTAACATATATTTGTAGCACATTTAGCATCCCGGGGCCCAACCTGGTTGAGACCTCTAGGCGCTATCACAATATAAATGTTAAAAAATAAACACACTGAAACTCTCTCTTCGTACGGCAAGAGTGTATATACGGTGCCACAGACCGACGGGAGGCTGTAAGAGTCCAAGAAAAATCGTCAGGCAGTGCTTACATCCAGATGTACTCAGACATTGGGAGAAAAGTTGGGACATTCATTAGCAGTGTCTCATTATTAGATTTGACTGAAAAAAAGCTGTTAGTTCCCATGCTGTGTTTATATTGTTCTAGGAACATTTCCAAAAGTGAGAAGCTAACAAGAGTCTGATTTATTTTTCAGGAAATTAAAAAAAAAAAAAAAAAAAAAAGGAGTTTGCTTTAAAAAGCATAAAGACTTGCCGGTCGAGGCTAAATCTCTCTCTCATTTGCCAGGGCCATCCATTCATCGTGCAGTACAACGATGGGAATGCGGAAGTTGTGTCCATGTGGGTGTGCAGAATGCTGGAGGAGCGGCGGTCTCACCAGGGACTTCACTGAGCAGCCATCAACACTGAGGGGAAAGCCTCCGTGGGACTAGCAAAACCAAAACCGACCCCACGTCGTATTGTCAATAGAGAGGGCATCACTGAAGACATCTTCTTTGGAAGCATCAACAAAACCTTTCAGGATATTTGCTGCTGCTTTTTCTGACTTTAGGGCATTTTCTTCACACATTTGCTTTGTTGCTGACTGATTTAATATCCTCAAATGGTCTTCAGACCGTACACAGCCTTAAAGCAACTATAGTATATATATATTTTTTGTTATTGAGTGTACTGTATATTTCTTGGCTCCAGAGTATTTTTTAACCTTTAGTCTTTTGCTATTGTAAAAATGACACGTTGACTGTACAAAGACGTTCCTAAGCAAACGTAGGCAGTCTTTGGACACAGACATCAATCAAGGATGTGCTTGGGTTTTTTTAATTGTATTTGTTTGTTTAATAAAACGTGAAGCTGGAGTTCATCATCCTTATGGGAGGTGAAGATGTCATTTGGGAAGAATAAAAATGCAGCAGGTGTATCAACAGTCATGCTGTGGAAGTGTCATGGATTTTATTTATGGCTATTGCAGGGTAAAACTCCGACACAGGACCAAATCTTGCCTTTAAAGACACTAAGCAAACCCTGGGCAAACTTGAGCTGCTCGGTTTTTTTCGTATGATTAACATGCTATATCTCTACAGTATAGTTTCCAGTAATCTGCCCAGTCTCGTCTTCAATGTCCCAAGTCATAGAGTTTCAACCACCTCCCTTGGGAAATTCTATCCCAACCTAAAGTTTACTCATAGTAACAGCTACTGTTGCACACCGTAATGCAACACTTTCTTCCTCACGCCTCCCCGATTTCCGGAGAGCCCAGCTTGCTATGCTCCATCCCCAGTCAAAACAGCATCCCCAAATCCAGCAACTGCAGTCTCTCTGCAGAAGTGGAGAGGCAGTTTGCAATGGCGATAGGAAAGATAAGTGTTGTGGTCTGAGAAGGTGGGGCAGAACCAGCTGGAGAATGTTTGGATTGGGGCGGTGGGATAAGAAGGTTGGGAAGGGTGTGGAGTGGGTGTCTGAAGAAGTGTTGTGCGGATGCAGGTGTGGCGTACCCTTGCAGAATTGTCTCCCAGTAATGGATACTTCATCACTTGGGGCATTTAACATTAGGCTGATCCAGCCACTGGAAAATGTCGTGCACCGGGTACCGGTGGGCTGGATTAAAACAAAGGGGTTCTAAGAGGCTCCTACCCCCCACTTTACATACAGTGGAATCTCAGAGTTATGAACACCTCGGAAATGGAGGTTGTTCATAACTTTGAAATGTTTGTAACCGAACAAAACATTTTGCTTCTTTCAAAAGTTTACAACTTAATACAGCTTTGAAACGTTACTGTGCAGAAGAAAAATGGTGCTTTTAACCATCTTAATTTAAATGAAACAAGCACAGAAACAGGTTCCTTACCTTGTCAAATCTTTTTTAAAGCTTTCCTTTCATTTTTTTAGTAGTTTGCATTTAACACAGCGCTGTACTCGATTTGCTTTTGCTTTTTGGTTTCTGCCGCTGCCTGATTGCGTACTTCCGGTGCCAAATGAGGTGTGGTTGACCGGGCAGTTTGTAACGCTGGTGTTCATAATGCTGAGGTTCTGCTGTAACATATGAACATAAAGTTTTTTGTTGGCATTAGACTGGTCATGGACATATTGGCATTGTTCATAACAGGTTAAAAACTGGGAAACAAAAATTGCCATTAGTCCATTTTAATGTATTAAAAGGTTCCTTGGTGACCTTTTGTGTAAATGATGGACAAATAATATAAGCAAATGTTAGAGTATTTCATGGCTGCTAGAGGTGCGTAAAAATCCTGTAAAGCAGTGCATAAAGTGGGAAGCCTGCAGAAACCCTTTGGTGTAATTGACAACACACAAGCTGCTTGCTGATTGATATAAATTTAGGGCATTCAGCACCGTTCAGGTACCTCCCATGCTGACATGATACCTTCTTGCTTTTAAAAGCATTTATTGGCAAAGTGGTCATGAACTCTGCGTTCCCTTTGTTCATCCTTTCCCATATTGCAACATTTGAATGTTGTTGTTCTCTGTAGTGCCTAGCAGCCCCAGTCAAGACTCGATCCTGCTGTGTTAGGTGCTGTACCAAAAAGTGATGAACACACGGGCTCTGCCCCCGCGAGCTGAGAACCGAGGTTTCTGACAAGATCCAACTGCAGCCGTTGGGTGGACAAGAGGATGATAAAATTAGCACCTTGGATTTTTGCGTAATAATAACTAGGCGTGGCAAAATTCGTTTTTTTTTAATAATTTTGACGGATGTTGATTTTTTTATAAGCTTTTTTTTTTCTCTTTGGATCTATTTAAATCTCCACAGTTGCAGTACACTATGGGTTGTCAGACAATGGGGGAGGAGGGTCTGACAGTCGTTACTAAATGACAGGAGATGTTGAGATTCAAAAAGTGGTTAAAGCTTTACCATTGAAACACAAATTGTCAACATCATATGTCAAAATGTACAAAGTAAATAGCCTGAAATCACACTCTGCTAAATTCTCCTACTTTGCCTCGCTGTAAATTTCTGTTCTCATCGATGGAAATATATTTTTGCTGGTCTGTGTGTGCACAATGAATTTGATGTTTATCCACAATTACCGATGATAATCTCACCCTTCCAGTGCCAATAATGAGCAGTGGTCTCAGGCTGCCACGTGCCTGTCCATTGTCAAATGGTAAAGCTCATAGTTACAGGATAGGTTCTGTAGGCATCACACAGCAGTAAGTTTTGTATAGACATAGTACAAATATTGTATATTATGCCCTACTTTTTCATTACTACTCTTTAAAGAACGAAAACTATCAAGCTGACTTACCTTAAAGGAAAGCTGAATCATTACAGTACATCTAGTGTGTGCTTCTTAGGACTATGGTTTCAACTTAGATTTTCACAACAGATTGGCTCATCTTTAATCAATCTTTATATTAAAATGCTCGTTATAAAAACACACTGTTCACATTAATGCAGAGAGGAGGCTCTTAAAAAAAAGGGTGCAGCGTGTAGGCTAGGTTTTATTATAGTAAATAAAGCAGGTAACTCGGAGTTTTCGTGTGTTAAAACTAAAATGTCACTAAAAGAAGTGAAGTGGATAATAATATATGGGCACACCAGAAGCCCTTTGTAGTGAAAAATTTCTGCTGAACGATTGCAAATCCTAAATGTTACTTTGGAGGTAGTCTGAAAAATACTTTGTTTCCTTCCTTGGAGGTATCATTTATCTTGTTTTGAAGTATAGAGATTGCAGGCATGAACTTATAGACTAAAGTTTGTCTTAATTGCTCCTGTGTCACAACCTTCCTGGCAGATAACAGTACAATGAATGAGTCAATGTGACCAATACCTTCAGGTCCTTTTTCTAAAGTGAGACAAATTTCTTTCTTTTGAGCCAACCAGCCTGTAGGCAGCTCTTTCATTTATTTATCTCCTAACAGTTTACATTAGCTTGCTCTGGATAAAAAGTCTCTCTTAGATTTAGTTAAAAAGTGAGTAAAAACGAGGCTTTTTCTCTTGCTTTCATCTGGGAGGGTGGGGTAGGGGGGTCTCGACCTGCAGATTCACACTTCTGTTGCCAACTGATGTGACTTTGCAAAGGCTTGTTGTAACACCCTGACAGAGTAGGGTTACGTTTCCTTGAGATGTATTAACCTTGCAGGCTTTGTGGTAATATTTAATCAACCTGACCGTAATTGTGGACGTTTGAGGCCTTTGTCATCTTTCCCTCTCCAAACCCTTGAATTCCGTACTACAATAACTTGGGGGACTGGAGTAGATCCAAGGGATTGGTGCTGGAATATGCAACCACTTGCTTAAGAGACTGCTGTTTCCTGTCAGACCCACTGGGGGTAGTGACGGAAAGCTGTTCCCACCTAGTGGCAGTTATGTGGCCTGCATGAAAGGCGTAAAGTCCTCAGAGAGAGACACTTGCAACTCACAAATCACGACCCCAACTGGCCTCTGCAGAGATCCCTAAGGACTGAAGAGTCATAGAGACTGGATTCCCCTCTCACCTTAAAGGTGGGCCCACCAGACTATGGCAGAGGAAGTATTGTCCAGTGGGCATGCTGTTAGCTAGAACTCAGATGACCTGGGTTCTAGTCTCTGCTCCATCACAGACTGTGTGGCACTGGGCAAGTTAGTGACGCCATGTCTACACTACCGCCTCTGCAGCGGTGGCACCATAGTGTAAATGCTTCCTGCGTCGCGGGGGAGGGGGGCTTCCATTGATGTACTTCATCCACCTCTCCAACGGAAGAATCCTTTCCTCAATTTAACAGTGTCTATGCCAGTTGTTGGGTCAATCTAACAACAGTACTCAGGATGCAGGATTTTTCGCAGCCTTGAGCAATATAGCTAGGCTGATCTAAGTCTTAGGTGTAAACAAGGCCTTCGTGGCTCTATGCCTCAGTTTCCCCATCTGTAAAAATGGGGAGAATAGTGCTCCCCTGTTTCTGTTGTGAAGATACATACGTTAAAGACTAATAAATCCATTTAAGATTATGAGGCGCTCTGGTACTATGGCACCATATAAGTCACCTAGACAGAAGGAGCGAGGCACGTTCACAGCACTGAGGGAAATTTGTGCTGCTATTAAACTGCGAATGAGATCCATTCTCCGGTACTTCTCACACATACATAATTAGAAATTACTTTGATATTCCTGCTGCTAAGCAAATTAGAGCAAAGCAGCAACGCCTTCAAAACTTCCATTTAGCTTCATCTCTCCTTCCACTCCACGGAAAGGAGATGATGACAAATTGAAATTAGCTTTCAGTGATCAGGCAGGGCTTGACACATTGGATGTGTTAAGGGTTAAGGCTTAATGGCATTAAGCAGGTAAATCTAAGAGTCCTGAGAACTCCAGTTCTGCGTCCTTTCGTTCCTGCCGTAACTTTATGAAATCTGTATTGGGACATTAGCTCCAAATTATGAGAGATCTGTAGTGTGAAAGCAGAAATCCTTGGAAGACGTTCAACATCATCACAGCCTCCAACAGTTCAGCCCTCACTTCATCAGAAAATGCCACAAGAGTCCATCAGAGGTTATTTAAAGCATTAAGAGAAAGCATACGGCATGACTGCACTGATTTCTCTCACAACCATCAGAGGAAAGGAAAACGAGCATCGAGGTGGTTATACCACAAAATGACAATCAGGAGCTCAACAGAAACCTCACATCACTTTTATTCAGGTCTGTATGTCCCATATCCCTGTAATGTCATCAGAAATGTACCATTCCAGCCATGGCTTCTCATGGTTAGAACCAGTTGAAAGAGAGAGAAAAAAGTCCATCCTCCCAAAAAAAAAAAAATCCTTGAAAAAAGATAGTGGAAATGTTACTGTTTTCTGTCAGATTTTCCAATGTGTTAAGTTTTTCGTACCAGCGGTAGTCATTACCAGCCAAAGCTAATCCTAGGAGGGAAAGTAGCATTAGTTTTATCTTAAATGCATTGATATTTGCAGTACAGGATTAGAAAATACTTTAGTTTCTTGTATTCCTTAACAAACTCTGTCCTGCTGTCAGTTTTCCAAAGGCAAAGTGTCATTCTTTGTTTTCTCACTAATAGCTTGCAAGGCTCTTTGTGTGTGTGTTTATTGGCAAAGAAAACCGAATTCGGGAAATACACCAAAGGGTGGTTTCACTAATGCAGGAACTCCACCTGCCAGAGAATACCCCCTTTCCAGTTCCTAGGCTTAGTTTTTCTTAAGTGACAAGTAATGATCAATAATGTGCTGTCATTAATAACTGAGCTGTCACAAAAAAATATCACTTAAGCTTTTCAGCCTTCACATGCTCTGTCGTGCATTAAGGGGTTTAAACAAACTGGAAAACTGAGTCTGGTATTAAAGTGTCTGTGTTCTGAACGATGTAGCATCGCTTTCCTTCAGAGGGAGGTTAACTGTAACCCACACAGGAGGAGAAATGGGTCTTGGGAGCTTTTGCTTCTTTATGACGGACAAAGGAGACCTGGGAACGTGTGAAACAAGATCTCGCTTTGTACATTAGGGATCCAGGTCTTGGCAGGCCTGAAAAACTCACTGGCCTTGTCTACATTCAGCAAAAATGGGAGTCGTAGTTCTCCATTGGGGGTAGGCAATGGTGGAAGCACTAATGCAGGCAGGGCTCAGATAGCGTCAGAGAAAGGTTAGACGACATAGTGACTGAAATTCCTGAGCCCTGTCTACATGACAGCTTTGCCTGTTACTGCCCAGGGCAAAGCTGCAGGGGGGGAGAAGTACAGACTCCGTAGTTGCTAGTGTAGACGCGCCCCCTGGCTGCGGTAGTTGTGAAATGATAGAGTGGAGAGGCAGAAGAGTGGAAGGGGAGACCTGGAGGGACTTTTACTCAGGGTATCTCATAGTCTGGTTTTTGTTAACACCTCCTTAACTTCCGGGAGTTGAGTAATTAACGTTTTGGAGGAGGAGTGTCTCTGTTAATGACTCAACATCCTTGCCTCTTCCATGGAGCTGTGTGAGATCACCAGAGATGCAATCCAAGACCTCCACCACGTTCTCCGGCAGAGACCAGGCTTGACGTGCCTGATATTTGTGAGGTTTAAAGTAAAGGGGGGGGGAAGGGGATTCCAACTACAGCCCACCATTCGCGGCCTCCCTCTATCACAGCCAGACTCCAACCACCTGCGAGTGAGGGAGTCACGTGGGACTGTACAAAGGTTCCCTGGGGGGTGACCTTTCACCACTAAAATACCAGCACAAACACTGGGCTGAAGTTAAGGCCCTGCCCATAGAAAGTGAAGTGCTCTGGAAAGCCAACAGTGCATCCAGGCCTAGGTGCAGAGACACTGACCTCTCTACCCAAACCTCCTCCTTTTGCACCCCCTGCCCCCACACCTCCAAACTTCAGCCCCTAATTCCTCAAACCCCGATCGTTCTGCTTGGCTGTGGTCCTTCTGTCTCCCCAGGAGCCCAGCCCCCCCGTTGGAAAAGAATGAAACAAAGGGATTTTGTAGACCTGCTTTAAGTGCAAATCTTAACACAGCCTTCACCTGCATCATACTGCATCCCTCCGAGAGCAGGTCACCAAAGCTGACCTTCCTTGGGGACATTGCTAAATGATTGTTATCGTCCTCTAGCAGAGAGCAGGGCTTTAGATCTCTGCTAGGGGAGGCCAGGAAAGGGGAATGATGTGTGTTTGCTAGAAAGTGGCACCAAACCCCCCAACAAAAATACTGAAACTCTGGCTCCAAGCTGAATTTTTAAGGAATTCTGAACCCTTTCTCCCGTTCATGTCAGCTACTGTAGGAGAATTCTACCTGACTCCAGAGATGTCTCTTTGTGGACAGCAGAGTGGGAGCTGAAATCAGGCCTGTCATGGGAACGCTGTCACAACCTTAACTCTGGAGCAATTGCCCCTGCCCCCCAGGAATGTGAAACTAGGTGTTCATTCATTCAGGGGACGGCACTGAATTGAATTGGCTCAGCATGTTGGCCTCTGGTGCTAAAGAAGCATGACCCAGTGGCAGTTCTTTTAGTTCTGGTTGAATTATTTTTTAAAGAGATCTGTGGCCGGGCCGCAATATGGCGGTGTGCTTTTAAAAAGACAAACCACCAAGAGTAAGCAGCCCGGGTCTTTACTCCTAGAAAAATGCAGCTGGCCTCTTGCTGCAGCCTTGTACTGACGGTGGGGGGTTTTACCTTCGGTAAAGGGTCTGCCCATAAACTACAGGCCTGCACTGAGGACAGGATTTATAGATTGAGTCTCACTGGCTAGGAAAAGAGCTTCTCTCTCACCCCAGCCACTTCCTCTTGCAGCCGGTCTAGCTGTGGAATCCTGTAATGAAAGTTCAAGGTTTATAAGCACCTGGTCAGCCCAGGAGATTTTTAATGGAAAATGGATGTTCGGTGGCTTTTAAAAGCTAGAAGGAGGAAAAACTTCTCAGCAGTTGAGATCAAAACTCCAGGCCGAGCTGAGAGAGGGACCAGCTGGGCCACTTCCAAGGGCAGGGTGAGTGAATTTTCTGGCAATCCACTGTCTTTTTACCCGGGAGGAGAGAAATCCCAGGCGGTCTCTGTCAAGCTGCAGGTGCCAACAACCCAAAGGCAGCTAAGAAACTCTTCGAGTCTGGCTTGAGGGTTGTTTCCCTTCTCTCCACTTTCCCTCTCAGTCGGTTTGCTCAGTGTCCCCCGCCCAGCGCAGACAGGGAGCTAACGAAGAGTTAATTGCTCCTGTTCGCTTCTTTTCGCTCGGTCTAGCGGTGGAGGTCTTGAAGGCGCTGTTTTAACCTAATCAATAGAGTCTTGTCTATTGATCGGGTAAATTTCATTTTGCTACATCACTTACCACCAGCTCGCATCTTGGAGGGAGAGAAATTAGGGAGATTTAGAGCCGCTGGGGGCCCCTGTTTAGCAAAACAGCGAGCGAGGGGCAAGCGGCGGGGGGAGGTTCTGGGGGAGCTGCGTGCTGGGCTGGGTTGACGAGACGCGGGGAGAGCCCTGGATACAGCCGGGCCCCCGGCAGGGGATCAGTAAAGGGCCGCGCTCCGCCTGCAGCGGAATTCCCTGGTCAGGCCTGGCTGGGGGGCAGGCGATGCCGCAGCCGGAGGGTTTAGCGGATGGGGGTTTGTCACCTGGGGATGACTCAGGAGCGGGGCAGGAAGGGCTGGGGGTGGTGCCCGGCTTTAGGGGCGAGCCGGCTGTGCAGGACGGCAGCTGGGAAGCGGGGCTCGCCTGGGACTGAGCGGGGCGTTTGTCTCAGCCGGGGCCGGGCTCGCCTGCGCCAGGGGCGCTTGGAGACGGCGGCGCCGCGGCGGGCCGGGGGGGCTAGTTTCCTCGGCCGGGGGGGCTGGTTTCCTCGGCCTGGGCCCGGCCCTGCGGAGCTGCCTCCGCCCAGGCCGGGCTGGCACAGGCCTGACCCCGGGTCGCCCCGTCCCGCGGCGCCTCTCGGGTCTCTTGGCCTGCGCCGCTGACCTTTGCCAAACCTCGCCGGGTTGATTAGCGCATCGGGTGGGACGCGCTGTGCGCGGCCGGGAACCAGCCTCCCAGGCCGGGCCGGTGATTAAACTGTCACCGGCTAATTGGCAGCCGGGCCGGGCCGAGCCGAGCCATCTTCCCCCCGCTGCAGAGCCGGATCGAAGGGCGATTGGCCGGCGGGGAGCGGCTGCCGGAGGCGCGGATCGATCGCGCGGAGCCCGGATTGATCCGCCGGGAAAATTAAATTTATGGGGGTCACGGGGGGGGCTCGGACAGGGGGGCCGGGCCTGCCCGAGCCGCGGCGCTTATTAAACTCCCCCCGGCCCGGCTGAGCGCGCCCTGATTTATGGGGCAATCTCTGCCGCCTCCTCTGCTCCGGCCGGGCCCCGGCTGCGGCAGCTTTACCCGCCCCCCAAACAAAGCCCTGGGCAGGGAGCGGGGGGGCCGGGCTGGGACATTCACACGCCGCCCGGCCCCAGGCCGGGTCCCGGGCGCTGCCCCAGGGCAGGTTAAAAGAGACGCGCCCGGCTGCTGCCCGGGGGGGCGGCGCCCCCCCGCCGGTTAGTTTCCCGCAGGAAAGTTGGAGCCTGTTCGCAGCCCGGCTCCCGCACCCAGCGCCGGGGGTGCCCCGCTCTCGCCCCGCTGATTGGCATCCTTAACGCCGCCCCCCCGCTGATTGGCGTCCTTAACCCCGCCGGTAACCCGCGCATCTGTCACAGCTGCCGCGACAGCCCGGGCACGTCCGTGCAACAGCCGCCCCAGATGCGGGGCTCAAAAGAGAGCAACAGACCCCTCTCCCCCCATCCTCTCCCCCCCAACCCAGCCCCGCCGTAGCCCTGCAGCGTCCCGGTCCCGCCGAGAGCCGGGCTGGAGCTGGTCCCAGGGGACCGAGCGGTTTGCGCGCCGCAGTCTCGGTGCGGCGGGGAAGGGGGGGAGGGGCTGCTCCAAACGTCGGAAGTTAGGGACCCCCCCTCGGAAAACCCAAACGGCCCCGGAGCGGCTCCTGCCGGGGTGGCCAGGCTGGGCGCAGAGTCTCTCCTGGGTGCAGGATGCCCGGGGGGGGGGACAATAAATCGCCCCCCCGGCCCCGCTTTTAGTGCCGCGGCCCCGGGCCAGGCCGAGCCGGGCTGGCGGGTCTTTGCTGCCGCCCGGCGTGGGCTGGGCTTGCCCGGGACACAGGCGCAAATTGCGCGTCACTGAGGGTCAGCGCGCAGCGCAGCGCAGCGCGGCCCCGGGCCGCTAACACCTGCCGCCGCCCGGGGAGAGTCGGTGGCCCTGCCCTGGGGCCGGTTCTTCCCCCTTGTGCTGCTCGTCCGCCCGGCCCGCGGCAGGGAGCTAAGACCTGGGAAGGGCGGTCCCGGGGCAGAGCCAGGGTCCATCCGGATCCTGCACGTACCCGCGCTGCTGCACCGGCCGGTGCCCGGGCTCCACCGGGAACGACAGCCGGGCAGTCCTGGGGCGAGCCACCGTCCCCGAGGTTTCAGGGACCCCCACAGCACCGGGGGCTGCATCTCCGCCCGGCCCGGCCACTGGCCACTGACCGCCCCGTCCGCCCTGAACTCCCCTGAGTCGGTTTTGAACCCGGCGCTAGTTTCGGCCTCCCCACCAGCCCCTGGCCCCCAGTGCCGCCGGCCGGGCCTGCGCCGCCTGCGAAGCGACGCCGCCTGTTTGGGAGTCGGTGTAAACCTGCTGCGCACTGGCACGTCCCGCTCCACCGGCGCCGGACCATCCCCGGCTGCGCAGCCCGCGCCCATCGCCCCCTTCCTCGGCTCTTCGCCCCGCGGCAACGCCCCAGGCTCGCTGAGCTCCCCGCGCTGGGAAGCGGGGTCCATCCCCCGTGTGCGGGGCCCTGGGCTGCGCCTGGAGCCGGGGCGAGCGGCTCTGCGCGCAGCTTTCCAGGGCCGGGCGCACGGTGCGCGGGGTCAGACAGCCGCAGGCCGGTGCTCGCGGTCCCTGTTCTCTGGCCCTTCCCTCCCCCCCGCGAGCTGCCTTGCTCGGCATTTCGCAGCACCGGATCCCGTCTGCCCGGGTGTGAGCGAGTCCCTGTGCAGCGCCTTGCACTCCGCCTCCCCTGCGCACTTTGCGCACCAGAAACCCTCCAACGCCCCCGGGCGTGCCCCGGGCCGGGGAGCCGGGTTCAGTCCGCGCGCGGCGAAGGCTGTCGAGCCCCCCGGTCCCGCGGGCAGGGCCCGGGGTGCAGAGCCGGCTGCGGCAGTGGCGGGGTGTGCTCGTCCCCCAGCCCGGGCCCGGCCCCCGGCGAGCCGAGCGCGGTGCAAAGGGGGGGTTAAAAGCCCCGAAAACGTTCCGGCTCCTCGCGCGGGGCGAGCGCTGAGCGTTAATTAGAAATTCATCACAATTAAAACCCGCGCGCACACGCCTTAATTACATCTGGGTTTTAATTCCGAATCCGTGTTTACACAGTGAGCGAGACGTACCTCCTGATTATCCCCAATACTCTTTATACTGTACTAATTATGTAAATTAAACCTAATTAACTGACACAACCGGCAGTTCATTCAACTGTTCCGAGGGAGGGGGCTGGCGGGGCGCTCCCAGCGAAGGCCGGGCCGGGCCGGGCACCTTCCCCCGGCCCCTGGGGCCGCTCGGCGGCCGGGGACGAGACCCACCGGGCCGGGGAGACCCGAGGCCTGGCCCGGCTGCCGGGCTGAGACCGCGGCGTCTGGGGAAGAGGGTGTAAATTATTCCCCTGGAGGTGACTCCCGCTTGGGCCGGTCCTGGGGGGATCCCCCGGCCCGGCTCCTCTCGGACGGCCGCAGGTTCGATCCCCGCCCGGCCACCTTCAGCCCCAATTGCCCGGCGGCTCCCCGGGGCCTGAGGGCGGCCGAGTGTGGGTGGAGGATTGCTCCAGGTGAGCAGCCCCCGCCCCCGCCCCCGGCCCGAGTTTCCCAGCTATGCAGGGGCCGGGGACCACCCCCCCAGCCCGACCCCCCGCGTGTGTGTGTGTGTGTGTGTGTGTGTATAGGTGTGTAAATACTGCCCTGTGTGTGTGTATTTACACCGCCCAGACTGGGTGTGTAGGTGTGTAAATACCGCTCTGGGTGTGTATTTACACCGCTCGGGCTGTGTGTTTGCACACAAGTGTAAACACCGTCCTGTGTGTGTGTATTACACCGCCTAGACGGGGTGTGTGTGTGTGTGTGTGTGTGTGTGTGTGTTGTTACTGATTACCGGCGCCTTAACAACGAATAAAACCGACCCCCCCCCCCCCCCCGCTGAACACGGCGCCTTCCCCCCCTGCGCCTGTAAAACGCGGACGTTCAATCTCCGCGCTGCGCGTTTCCTGCGACCGGCCATAAAACTCCGCAGCGGCCCCGCTCCGGGACTGATCCTGATGGGAACCAATTAACCAAAAACCCACCAATGAATATCGCCAGTGACTTTTGTCCCTTAAACCCGATATTAAAATCACGGATCTCGGCCTGCGCTGGGGGGGGGAGGGGAACAGGGGGGGCTTCTCCGCCTCCCCAAAGCCCCTTCCCCAGCGCGGCCGACTCCCCGCGGAGCCGCCCCTGCGCTAACAACGCCGCATCGCCATTCACCGCCGCGCTCCTCCCGCGGGCTGCTCGCCGGGCTGCTCGCCGGGCTGCACCGGTCCAAAGGCGGCCTGCGCCCGGCGGCGGCTCGCAAAGGGGACGCGCTAAAAGCGCGCAGAGGGGCCCCGGGCCCTTCCGCAGCTCAGCCAGCGCCTCTGACCAGGCGGCTCTGCGCAATCCCGGCGCACCCCGCAGCCAGGCCGTGGCCGCTTTCAATAATTCAGAGGCGAGGAATCATGACCCCAGCCGCCGTAATGAGCGCAGGGAAAGCGGCCGGGCCGGGGTTACCCACAGCCTGCAGGGATGGAGCCTTTACCCCCGGTAACCCAGGGACATTTCCACCTGCCGGCGCGGAGCCATGGGGAGCCGGAGTGCGACCGGCTGCATTGACCAGCGCTTTCCTGCGGGCAGGGGTGTGCGCCCCCAGGTCTCTGCCTCCCCCCCGGAGCTGGGCATCATTCCGGTCTGGGGCACTAAGGGGCTGCCCCTCCCCCCCCACCCCCCCCCGGCCAGGCCCGGCTCGGCTCCATCCTGTTCCCGGGCCCGGATTGGCGGCCCCAAATCCGCTGCCAAGGACAAACCGGTACGATGACACCGCGGCTCCCGGGCAGGCCGGAGCATTTTCATGACAATGCCGGCGCTGAGCCGCGGCCCATGTGCTGGCGGCGGGCGAAAGCTGCTGGCGCGGACGCGGGGCCGGGCCTGCTTAACAAAAGTGCTAGCCCGGGGCGCGCCGCCGGCCGTTATTAACTCCTGTTTGATTAGTGTAATTGCTCACACTCGGCCCGGACAGTATGATTAATTACAGTTTAATTAAGGCGGCCATGAGGAGCACTTAATGCCACAGCGCCGCGAGAGACAGCCGGAGGAGCGCGCCGGGGCGCTGCGCTGCGCTGCGCTGCGCTCTGCGCCTTGGAGAGGTCAGGCTTTGGGTGTCCTCATTGCGCACGTTTTACAAAGAAATCCGGGCCCCCCCCAGCCAAACCGAGCGTCCCGCCGCTATTCGGCGGCCACGGGCGTGAGTGCGGAGGGGCTGCGTCGTGTTGTCGTTGTGTGTTGTCTCTGCGAAGCCGGGATGTGCGGGGACTTTGGAGACACGCCGGCGGGGCCGTGCCCCGGTTTCGGACGGCCGGCCTCGCCAGAACTAAGACAAAACCCGACCCTGTGCCCGGCCGCAGCCCCCGAGCAAGGGAAGCCGCCCGGGCACAGCCGGCCCGCAACGGGGCGGCCCGCCCCCCGCAGAACCCGGCTCAACTTTTCCCCTTCCAGTTCCCCCGCCCGGCTCCCCCGGGGCCAGCGCCGAGCAGCTGCGGCGTGGGTGTAGCGAGGGACGCCCGGGTCCCCGCAGGGCTGGCGGCTGGTTATGGCTCGGTTTGGAAATAGTTCATCGAACCCGGATTTCGTTCCCGGCCAGGCTGGCACGGATTGATCCACGGGTTCGCCTGCGGGGGGGGTCTGAGCTCGCCTCGGGGCCTGGCGGGCTGGGAGGGGGGACAGCCCTGGATGCAAAGTTTCAGACACAAGCCGGGCCTTTTCCTGCTGGCTCTGGTCAGGCGGCCACAGCAGGCATCGTTAGCCAGGGCCGGGGTGAGTCGCTGGGGCTGGTGAATTTCGTGGCGTCTTTCCTTGAAAAGCAGCATTGATCGGTCTCGCTCGCTGGCCTGGCCGCACGGCCCCTGCCCGGGATAAATAATACATCCCTTTCGTTCGCTAACCATCGATCCCCCCCGCTTCTTCTCTCTCCAGTTCGCTGCCGCACTGGGCCCAGCCAGCCCCCGCCAGGGCCTCTCCGGGAGCGGTCTGGTGCCACTGGAAGGCTGGGAACACAAACTGGCTCTTTCTCAGCAGCTGCACACCCGGGCTTCTCCCCCCCCCCCCTGCGCCCTGTTTTCACCGCTTCTCTCCCGCCGGGGAACTGGGCTCCACAGGGTCCCTGCCCCGCTAGACCGAGCGTGGCTGGGGGGCGATCTCAAGGACGAAGCGCGCCGTCCCACGCACCCTCTGCTGCCAACTTTCCGGGCAGGGGTTGGGGCTCAGCGTTCGCCACCCCAGCCCCGCTCCCCGGGCGGCTCCGGGCGCCCCGGTGTCTGACCCGGCTGGGGTCCCCGTCCAGCCCGCTCCAAGGGATCTGTTATTCCCACAGAAGCGCGGCCCCGGGTGGAAACAGATCCCGGCGAGGAGCCGCTCGGTAATCAACCTGGCCTGACGCCGCCCTCTCCTCCGACCGCCTCCATTGCCGGACAGACTTTCGGGCGAGCAGAAAATAAAGCCCAGGTGCGCTCCGGCCGCGCTCCCCCTCCGCCTTAGCGCCTGCCCGGCCGGGGGCACGCGTCCCGCTGCGCTTGGCGCGGCTCGCCCCTCGCCAGGTGAACGGTGCGCATCGCCCGGCGCTTACCTTTCCCGGACAGCGGGGGCTTTTTTCCTAATCGTTTTGCCTTCCCCTCTCCTCCCCCCCTCCTCGCCTCCCCCCAGCAATCTCCCCTCCCCCCCTGAAAGCAGCCCCGGCTTGCTGCTTTTGATTGACTGGAGCGCATCTGACTGACGTGGGCAGGGTCCCGGCGGCCCTCGGTGTAGATATGCGGGGCTAAGTGGGTGTGCCTTCCTCTTCTTTGAGCTGTCACCGGATCAATGTGCAGCGTCCTCAGCTGAGGATCAGGATCCTCCCCTGGACTCGCCATGCGGTCACTCGCCTGCTCGCATTTCCAAAGGAGCAGACACCGAGGGCGGGCAGGAACCCGGGCGCTTCCATGAAACTCTTCACCTTGATTTCGTTTCGGATGCCTCTGCCTCCCGCAGCGGGGGCGGGCAGGGACTGGACCGAGCGAGCTGGGGCCGGGGGGGTTGGTTTGTCGGGGGGTGTTTTGGGTGGTTCTTGGACTATTTGACCAGCACGCCCGACCTTGCCCGGCCAGACAGCGCCGTCCCGGCCATCGCACGGCTCCAGGTAAGGCATGCCCGCCCCCGCCGCCCTGCACCACCAGCCGGGGCTGTCATTTCATGGCTGTTGCTGCCTGGCTCGGAAACCCCCCCAAACCCAAGCAGACGCCGGGAGTCGTTTGCGGCGCTCTCGGGCTCGGCGTTTGCGGCGGTTTCATGGCTTCCTTTCCGCAGCCCGCCTTCAACGGGCTCCCGCTTTAGCGCGCCGGCAGCGTTTGGGTTTCTAGCGAAGTCGTTCGCCCTAATTCCGCACCTTCGGCCCCAGCCTGCCGGGCTCCCCTGCGGCTGGGCGCTGGGCCGGGCGGTGACTTGCTGCCTGGAACCAGTGGCTTAAAAAAACCAACCCCCAACAAAATCTACCCTCCCCGCCACTCAGTGGCAGGAGATCCGTCTGCCCAGGATCGGGTCCCCCCTGGAGCCCCTGCGGCTGCAGCCGCTGCCGAGAGCGGAGGTTGGTTCGCGGCCGGGGCTGAGGTTTTATTCACATTGGAGCGGAGGCCACTTCGGCTAGTTCGTGTAATGCCAACCAAAGCGGCTTAGGGCGGTGATCCCCTTTCGAGCGGCTAATTGGCTTGGCTGCCGCTCCCTTCTGCTCTCTGTGCGAGTCGGGGGTAAGTCATCTGCCGCGCTCCTAATCTCCTGGCCTGACATGAGACCAGGGAGAACGTCCAGCCCGGCTCAGCGCGCTCCGGTCCGGTTGTGGATCCGGCGCGTTTACACAAGAACCCGGGGCCCGCAGTCAGCGAGCAGCAGACGCCGGCTCCGGCCCGGCTCGCAGTCCCCGAGCCCCGCTCGGTGTTAGCGCTTTCTGCCGGCTCGCAAAGGGGGGAACCTCACAAGCCCGAGCGCGGCGGGCTGGATTAAACCCGGGCGGCACCGTGTCACCGCAGGATTAGCGGGAGCCGCAGAAAGACCGGGAGTTTATTTAAGAGAGCCGTCCCTGTAAGTCCCCGCACGGTTATCTAACGTGGAGCCGGCAGGTTAGCTGCTTATTTACCGAGCAGCTCCTGCGAAGTGTAAATACAACTCCACGCAGCGCTAATGACAGTCCCTGTCCCTCTCCTCCGAATTCGGACAATTGCCACGTTTACACGGCCCAGGGGCGAGTGAAACAAAACCAAAACAAACGGGGGCTTGTTTAAAGAGTAAGAAAGCGAGCCTCTGAAATGTGGGGCATGAAAAATAGAGGAAAAATGGGGGGGGGGGGGGAGAAACAACCAACCAAATGAAAACAAAACAAACCCCCAAACACTGTACGAAGGTGCCCCTCGCTTCTGCTCCGAAACGGGCAGATGAGGCGGCCGGCTGGCGACCCGAGGTGGGAGAAACCGGCGACCGAAGCCGGGCGAGCCGGCGCTGGAATTCCGGGCTGTGATATTGACCTTTGTGACTAAACGCGCCGGGGGATGCGGTCGCTACCTAGAGAGGGGAATTGTGCGGGTCGTTCACATTTTACATTCGATGTTGTGTGTGTGTGTGGGGCGGTGTGTGTGTGGTGTGTGTGTCTGTGCAATGTAGGCGTTCGGCTAGACTTGAAATGCCATTCCGGCCCGCATTCTCAGCTCTGCATGTGTCTGGAGCCCAGCGCAGGTGACCGGGGGGGGGGGGGATTATCTTACTTAACACACCGCCAGACCTTCCCAAAGCCCCCGAGAAGAGCGGCGGCCCCGGCCAAGGTCTCCGGGCCCCCCCGCAGCTCCAGGGACCGCTCTGCCCGGCGCAGTGGCCCTGCCGCGGCGTGCAGACGGAGGCTGCGCTCTCTCTCCACCCAGCTGCGGCTAAGACCGCATTTTACCAGGCCCAGACAAAGGTCAAACTGCTCCCGGGGCCCGCGGGCGGCCGGAGTGGGCCTGGCCTCCGGGCCGGCCGCTTTCCCCACCCCCAGGAGCAGAGGGTGGAGGGTGGCCCGCCCGGCACGGGCAGCGCAGCGACCGCGGCCGCCTGGCTAACCTCTGCCTCTCTGTGTTTTGTTCCGCAGGATTTCTGGCTGGGGGCGGGGGGGGAAGAGATGGAGGCGCTTGCCAGTCAGATGGGAAACGGGAGCGACGCAGGCTCCTCCCCGAACTCAAAGCAAGAGCTGCAGGCGTACTCCGGCTCCAGTACCCTCAAGCCCAACCAAGTGGGCGAGACCTCCCTGTACGGCGTGCCGATCGTCTCCCTGGTCATCGACGGCCAGGAGCGCCTGTGCCTGGCGCAGATCTCCAACACGCTGCTGAAGAACTACAGCTACAATGAGATCCACAACCGGCGGGTGGCGCTGGGCATCACCTGCGTGCAGTGCACCCCGGTGCAGCTGGAGATCCTGCGCCGGGCGGGGGCCATGCCCATCTCCTCCCGCCGCTGCGGCATGATCACCAAGCGGGAGGCGGAGCGGCTCTGCAAGTCCTTCCTGGGCGAGCACAAGCCGCCCAAGCTGCCGGAGAACTTCGCCTTCGACGTGGTGCACGAGTGCGCCTGGGGCTCGCGGGGCAGCTTCATCCCGGCCCGCTACAACAGCTCGCGGGCCAAGTGCATTAAGTGCGGCTACTGCAGCATGTACTTCTCGCCCAACAAGTTCATCTTCCACTCGCACCGCACGCCGGACGCCAAGTACACGCAGCCCGACGCCGCCAACTTCAACTCCTGGCGCCGCCACCTGAAGCTCAGCGACAAGACGGCCACCGACGACCTGAGCCACGCCTGGGAGGATGTCAAGGCCATGTTCAACGGCGGCACCCGCAAGCGGACCTTCTCCCTGCACGGGGCGGCCGCCGGCGGCGCCTCGACGGCCGCCAAGGCCGCCCTGCACCCGCCGCCGCCGCCGCCGGGCGGAGCCGAGCTGGCCCCGGTGCACAAGAGCCTGCGCTGCAGCGGCGAGGAGCCGCCGGGGGCGGCGGGGGCGCACGGCGGGGCCGGCGCGGTGCGCAGCTACCCGGTGATCCCGGTGCCCAGCAAAGGCTTCGGCATGCTGCAGAAGCTGCCGCCCCCGCTCTTCCCGCACCCCTACGGCTTCCCGGCCGCCGCCTTCGGCCTCTGCCCCAAGAAGCAGGAGGACTCGCTGGGCGGCGCCGAGCCCGGCAAGGGGGGCGCCCTGCCGCCCGGCATGTTCTGGGGCCACCCGCACCCCCACCCGCCCCAGCCCCAGCCGCCGCCGCACCAGGCGGCCGCCGGCAAGGACAGCGGCGTCTACCCGCCTTTCCCCATGTTCTGGCCGGCCGCCGGCAGCCTGCCTGTGCCTCCCTACCCGGCCCAGAGCCAGGCCAAGGCGGCCGCCACGGCGGTGGTGGTGGCGGCCGCCGCGGCCGCTGCGGCGGCCGCCGCCGAGCCGCCGGGCCTGGGGGGCCGCCACAGCGAGCTGGAGGGCTCGGAGCCGTCGGGCAGCGGGCGCAGCAGCGCCACCCCGCAGGAGGGCTCCGGGGCGGACGGCGAGCGCTGCTCCAGCGCCCTGTCCAGGGCGGCCGCCGAGGAGGAGCGCTCCGGCGACGAGGCGCTGCTGCCCCCGCTGCCCCTGCCCCTGCCCAGGAAGGGCAGCTACCTCTCCGCCTTCCGCCCCGTGGTGAAGGACGCGGAGAGCATCGCCAAGCTCTACGGCACCCGGGAGGCCTACAGCGGGGCGGGCCGGGCCGTGGCCGGCTACCTGTCCCCGGACTTCCTCAGCGAGGGCAGCTCCAGCTACCGCTCCCTCTCCCCCGGGGCCGACACGGCCGACGAGCCCGAGGTGGACGTGGAGTCCAACCGCTTCCCCGAGGACGACGAGGAGTTGGCGGCCGCCGAGGAGGCCGCCGAGCCGCCGCTGCTGGTGCCGCGGGCGGAGGAGCCGCCTCTGGCCGAGGAGAAAAGCGGAGAGAAGTCGCCCGAGGAAGGGAGCCGGCCGCCGGCGGAGGGGAGCCCGCGGAGCAGCAGCAGCAGAGACGGCTACGAGGTGCGGGGCTGGGGGCTGGGGCTGGGGCAGGACCAAGGGAGGCGCTGCCCAGGTGCAGCTCTGAGGCCTGGGGCTCGAGCCGCGCACAGCCCCGGCTGCAGGGCAGGTGCGGGCGGGCGAGATGTACAGCGCCACGCACCCCGGCAGAGATGGACCGAGCGGGCGCCGCAGTCCTGAGCAGAGCGCCTGGGCCCGGGCCCGGGCCACAGGGACAAGGCGCAGCAGTGACCGGATCGGGGCTGCGCACCCGCAGGCCCGCTGTTTTCCTCCCTCTTTCTAAGGAGAGGCGAGGCGGGTTCCTGGCTTCGGCTGGCCGGGCGTTAAAGTCCGCACGCTGCGATTCGCTATTCACTATAGTGCGATTCGCTATTCACCTCCCCCCCGCCCGTCTCCCTTCCCCAGGGATGCTCTAGCACACCTGTGCATTTACATGCAGCCGCATTAAAGCGCGGGTAATTAACCTGATTAGCGGCCTGCCTTTCATGCTGCGGGGACAATTGCCCACACCCAGGCGGCCTGCGGGCTTTGACCCGCTCCGGTGCTCGGCGCTCGCCGGTTAATGCGGCTCATTTTCTGCGGCGCGCTCACCAGGACGCTTTCATAAAACGCTCCTCGTCTTCCCCCACGGCTCCCTGGCCAAGAGCTGCCCGGGTTCCCGAGGCCCCTTTCCCACCCCGAATTAACCGGCTGGCCGGGGCTCCCGGGGGGCGGGTGTCTGACCCCCCCACGCTCACTCCCTGTCGCGTCTCGGTTTGTTTGAAGGTCTACGGCCGGGAGCGAGACGAGCCGGTGCCGGCTCTGAAGACCGCGGCTGGGCTGGGGGCGGCGGCCACGTACCTTCGCACCCCCGAGACACACGGTAAAACGGACTCTGCCGGCAGATGCTCTCGGGGGGCTTCAAGGGGGGAGGGGAGGAGAGAAAAGAGGCAATCCCCCCCATTCCGAGCCCGCTAATAGACGAGTTGAATCTCTCCATGTAAATGTCCATTCGGCTGTTTTAAGGGAAGGGATTGTACGCCACTAATCCCAGCGCCGGGGGTCGCGTCCATACGGCTGCTCCGGCTCGGCTCGGCTTCATTTAAAGTGCAAACGTTGCCGGGTGTAAACCGGCGTGCCGGGGAAAGCATCTCCCTCCGGTCCCGTCCCCGGTGCAGGCACCTTCTGCAAAAACTGGGCAGCGAAACCTTCCCCGCAGCTGCTGGATTTTAAACGGAGACGCAGCCCCTGGTTTTTGTTTTGTTTTCATTCTTCTTTGCAACTCGATCCGGCCTGGGTGGGTCGTTGGGTCGTTGGGTTTGTGTGCGAGCGACTCTCCGGTCTCGCAGCCCGGGCGCCTGGCGGGGTAGCCGCCATGCACCTTCGGTTAAAGCTGCGGGGCCGCAATCTGCTTCCCCCGCAAGGCGATTAGGATGCTGGCTAAGGAGGCTTTAATAAGGACTTTGTCCGTAATTATGTAATTAAGGGTATGTTAGGCTCATACTTTCGTTGCTTATGGTTGAAAATCGGTTTATTCACTTTAAGAGCAAGATAAAGACGACAATCACTCCACAGCAGAGGATTTAGAGCCCAGCAAATCCTATCAGGACCAAAGGACTGTCTCGCATCCGAGCCCTGTAAATACCGACCGAGGTAAGCGGCGGCCGCAGCATTGCTCCGGGAGCTCTTCCCTTCCCCAAGGAGGTTTTTTTGGTTTGGAACCGATTCTGGTGAAGTTCAGGTGCAGGATTGCGGCGGAAATCGGCCGATAACTCACCGCTGCGCTGCTTGTCTCCTGCTAAATCCCAGATACTTTTGAGGTCCCTTATTCCCCCCTCCCTCCCCCGAACGGAGCTCATTTAAATGACCAGAAAACGCTGTTCCCTGTAGCTTGAGGCAGATAAATGTTTAAATAACCGGGTGAATTGCAAGTCACTTCCAGGGGTTGCTACCTCCTTGATGTTTTTTCACCCCTCCGGATTTTGGCATTTACACTACACCAGAAGTAGAATCCGATTTTAGCTGGAACCTCGCCTCCCGTTGGTTGTTTAATGTCCCGCTGGTGCTGGGAGTTCTGCCCGTGGGAAGAAGATCCGGGGGCTGCCCCGAGGAGTTTACAGCCTAAAATTCAAACTGGGTTTAGTGCACCGGAGGTTTTGCTGATCTCCAGGCGCAGCTATTTAAAGACGTGTCTCCTACGTGGCTGTAGTAAGCTCTCCGGCCCGGCCCGGGGCATTGTTTACACACACAATCCGGTCCCTGCATGTGTCCCATCGGGGCAGACAGTCCCGTGCGCCAGTCACTGAGATGCACCAAACGAATGCTGGCGTCTCCCTGGGTCTCTGAGCCCGGCTCTCCCACGGACGCGCTCTAACCCAGGCGTGTCCCCGCTGCAGGTGAGGACGGTCTCAGCCTGGACGTTATGGGCACCCCCCTCGTTGAAAAAGACATTGAAAACCTGGCCCGAGGTGAGCTGTGCGGCTCTGCTGACGTTCTGGCGGGGTTCCCCCCCCCATTAGCTTCTCAGCTGTATCCTGCCACAATCGGATTGATCCGCTCCGTATCCTCGGGCGCCGAGCGGGTGTGTGTGTGTGTGTGGGGGGGGGGGTAGGTGTGTGTGTGTGGGGGGGGAGGAATCTACGGGGTTTTACTGAAACGTTTCCGTTCTTGGTATAAAACGGGCTTTGCAATCCGGTGCACTGGATTTGGATCAAATAACCCGATGTTAAGTTCTTCACCCGAGGCCTTGGAAGGAGCGCGGGGGGGGGGAGGCACGTCTGGGCTATTTGCGTCTAGGGCATCATCGCCAGGAGACGGCAAAGCAATGCCATCTCTGCAGCGGCCCGAGGTGAACCCAGGACGTGGGTGTGCAACGCCTCACGCAGGGAAACGCGACCCGGGAAATCAACGGGCGGGTGGGGCTGTCTGTGCCCGCGCCCCCCCTTCCTTTTGCTTTTGTGCAAGCGAAATGGATGGATGGCAAGCCAGAGAGAGCGGGATAGTGCTGCGTAAAGGGGCTAGCTCCACATATCGGGGCCCTAGCCCCAGGCCTGAATCCGGATAGGAAATGCAGCCGTGGGGCTGGCAGGAGGGGAAGTGGGGTGCAGCGGGGTGCAGACGAGTGCGGAGCGATGGAGACTTGCTCAGAGGGCTTAGGGGAAGGGCGCGGGCTGGTGCGTGGGGGCGCCGGTTCGCCTCGCCTCCTCATATCACTGTCCATACATCGGCGAAGAAGCCGAAGGCTGCGGGGTAATTTGCGTTGTTAGTGCGCAGGGGTTTGACGCGTCCCCTTGTCTCAGCCCCGGGATCCGGAGTCCGCAGCAATGGTTCATGGCCCAGGCTGCTTTTAAAACCCGCGACGCGCTGCGACCGCAATCTCTCTTCTCGTGCCGGGCGTCCGAAGCTTGCGCGGGTTTTTAATGTCCCTGCGCGCGATGGATTCTCGGCTGCGCCCTTCACGCGAGCGCAGGTCCCGAGCCAGTCCCCCGCGCCGGGCCCCGTGGATTTCGTTGGCGCGGTTTACACGGGCGGTGCGGCCGCCGGTGTCTTTCCAGGAGTGACTGGCTCCTGCGATTAACGCCCTGTAAGGCGCTGGCCGCCGGCCGGGACGGTGCGTTTCCTCACCCGCGGCTCTGCTCTCTCTGGACAGATGAGTTGCAAAAACTGCTCCTGGAGCAGATGGAGCTGCGCAAGAAACTGGAGCGGGAATTCCAAAGCCTGAAAGGTACCGGCCCCCCCCCCTGCCGCTCGGTGTGCGCGTTAACGATTACCACAGTGGCACCTGGCCCCGCGCCCAGGGGGTGTTCACACCGGAGCAGATGCGTGCTCGGGCCGCGGGGGGAGGAAGCCGCCTTCCCCGTTCTCACCCCGCCCCGCCTGCCGCCCGCACAGATAACTTCCAGGACCAGATGAAGCGGGAGCTGGCCTACCGGGAAGAGATGGTCCAGCAGCTGCAGATCGTCAGAGGTAAGGCTCCGCTCCGGGGACGCCCTGCTAGGAAGCCGCGGCGGCGGCTCGGGCCATTTACATTTCGATGGGAGGTAATTCGACAATTCTGTTTTATTTCATATCCTCGCGTGTACTCTGATTAGCCTCCGAATTGCGAGCGAGCCGCCGAAGGGCGTGCAGGCATCATTGCGGAGCCGGGATTGAACTTCTCCGCGCTGCCATCGCCAGCCTTTCTAAATTAAAAACCCAGGCGTAAAATTACCTGGGACGTAATGCCCAAGTTCGCTTTAATTGGGTCTGTCTCCATCTGCCTGAAAGCGCAGTTCCCAGCCAGCGCCTTCCAGCCCGCCTGCACCCCCCGCGCCGTGGGGGTGGGTTGTGTTGTTGTGTTGGGGTTTGTTCGGTAACCCCCGACTCCGGAGCAGGGGTTCACTGAGTGTCCGAGCTGCGGGGCGGGGCGGTGATTTGTCGCCTCTGTCCTAATCCGGTCCCTGATCCGTTTTCCCCCTCCCCGCTGCCCAGATACCCTGTGTAACGAACTGGACCAGGAGAGGAAAGCTCGCTACTCCATCCAGCAGAAGTTAAAAGGTATCGCTCGGCCTCGGCTGGGGAGACGTGCGCCTGGAGGATGGTTGTTCTGTGGCGCAGGGATGTGAAATAAGCTGGGAAGCAACCGGGGAGCCGAGGGGCTGTGGCTGAAACGGGGCAGTGTGTGTCTGTCTGTCTGTCTGTGTCTGGGGGGGAATTGAGGGATAATTGATGCAGGCGGTTTGCAGAAGGATGCACCTGAGTTTGTGCTGCTGTCGGGGGAAGCCCAGCTGCTTCCCCCCCCCCCAGGGCTATGGGGATCCGCGCGCCGAAGCGAGTCCGGTGTGAACAGGCGCGGGGCGCCGCCCGGAGTAACGGCTTTGCTCCTCTTGTGTCTCTCTCGCTCCCCAGAGGCTCACGACGCCCTGCACCACTTCTCCTGCAAAATGCTCACGCCTCGCCACTGCACCGGGACCTGCTCCTTCAAGCCGCCCCTGCTGCCCCAGTGAGCCGCACCCCCCCGACCCCCCCCCCACCACCACCAAGCCGTGCGACTTGGGTGTGTAAATAGCGGACGCAGCCCGGCGCCACGGAAGGGCGAAGCCAGCCACAAGCCATTTCTACGGAGACACGTGTAAATGCGGGACCGTGGAGCGCCCGGCCTTTCTGGAAGTGTAAATACAGCCGCAGGCAGTGCGCGAATCGGGGCCGCTGCCCCCCCACCCCCCCCCCGTTTCGATGGACCAAAAGCGAAGGAAACGAAACGAAACGACACGCAACGAATCGACCCCCCCCCCCCGGCCCGGCTCTGCTGCTGTGAGCGCCCGGGGCTCCTGCCAGCCGCGCTCGGTCTCTGCCCCGCTCCAGGCCGCCCGCTCTGCCCCCTTGTCCAGACTGGAGCCCGTGGCGATGTGCAATGGATATTTACCTGTCCTGTGATTCGTTGGCGTTTTTAATTTATGATGTTGGTTGGTTGGTTTATTTATTTATTTATTGATCTCTCCCCCCCCCACGCCCCCTGCGAGGATCCCTTGTCGAGGGTGGAGGTGACAGCACTTTAAAGGGCGGTTTACACACAAGGGAAGCAGACTGACAACCCCCTCCCCCCCCCCCCCCGCATACACACACACTCCACCTGTGCCGTGCGGGGCCAGCCCCCCTCTGTAAGTGATTTCTGTTCTTGAATAAACACACCCTTTAAGCACAGCGCGCCTGGAGGCTGAGTTCTTGGCGGGGCGGCCCGCTCTGAATCGAATTGTAGGAGGGAAGGGCTCCGAAGTGGGGCCGCTCTGAATCGAATTGTAAAAGGGAAGGGCTCCGAAGTGGGGCCGCTCTGAATCGAATTGTAAAAGGGAAGGGCTCCGAAGTGGGGCCGCTCTGAATCGAATTGTAAAAGGGAAGGGCTCCGACGTGGGGCCGCTCTGAATCGAATTGTAAAAGGGAAGGGCTCCGACGTGGGGCCGCTCTGAATCGAATTGTAAAAGGGAAGGGCTCCGAAGTGGGGCCGCACTGAATCGAATTGTAAGAGGGAAGGGCTCCGAAGTGGGGCCGCACTGAATCGAATTGTAAGAGGGAAGGGCTCCGAAGTGGGGCTGCACTGAATCGAATTGTAAGAGGGAAGGGTTCCGAAGTGGGGCTGCACTGAATCGAATTGTAAAAGGGAAGGGCTCCGAAGTGGGGACGCACTGAATCGAATTGTAAGAGGGAAGGGCTCCGACGTGGGCCCGCACTGAATCGAATTGTAAGAGGGAAGGGCTCCGACGTGGGGCTGCACTGAATCGAATTGTAAGAGGGAAGGTCTCCGACGTGGGCCCGCACTGAATCGAATTGTAAGAGGGAAGGGCTCCGAAGTGGGGCCGCACTGAATCGAATTGTAAAAGGGAAGGGCTCCGACGTGGGCCCGCTCTCAGCAGGGGCAGGGCCGGGTCCTGGCCTAACTAGCTGCCCGAGGCAGGTCCAGGGAAATGCCTGCGGCAAAGTGTCTAAATCCCTTCCCCAGCAGACGTCTAGGGGCCTGGCCCGGCCTCCCCCTGGCCCGGGAGCTGCTCGGCCTCAAGAGCCAGGGGAGGACCCAGCCCCGCTGCTTCTCCCCCGGCCTGGGCTGGCGGCAGGGCAGGGCAGGGCAGGTCTGAGTAACCCCCCCCCGCTCCCTGCCTTCACCCCCGGCTCCAGCAGACGGGGACAACCCAGACCCCACCCAGCCCAGCCTGCTGGAGCCGGGGGTGGCCGGCCCGCTGCGCAGGGCGAAGCGTCTCTGCAGGGCCGGGGCCACCCCCGCGGGGCTGGGGCCCGGAGGCCCGGAGCGGGAGCTGGCCCGGGCCGCCCTGGCTCCTGCCCGCTGTGCGCCCGGCGTGTGAAGGCAGCGGGGGTGACGGTGCCTGGGCGCTCCCGCAGCGCGCCAGCCTGGAGCTGGGGCATTGGCCTGCCCTTGGTGCGAAGGCCCGGCCCACGCCGAGCGCTTGGTAGCCTGCGGGCACCTTGACCGCTGGGAGCGAAACCGGAGTGAGACCCGGAGTCCGGCCAGAGCCGGGCTTAGCCTCTTTGGAAACGTCTTGGGCCAGCGGGGGGGAGAGGAAGCGCGGCGGGGCGCCCTCGGCCGGATCGCTGCGGGGCGAGGGCCGGGGGGGTGAAGCTTTTCTTTGCCCAGTTTCCCCCGCGGGCAGCCGGGCCCTGCTTCGCTGCGCCTTTCCCACGGGACAGCGCTGCGCCCTGCGCCTCCCCCAGCTGCGGGAGTCAGGCGCAGAAGTGGGGCCCGGGCCGGCCCGCCCCGCACAGGGGCTGCCGGGGGCTCTCCTGGCCCAGCCTTGGGTAGAAAGTGCCCCTGACTCACTATCACCCCATTAACTAGCCCCGGGGGCGGCCGGCCGCTTTCAGGGCAAGCTGAGACTGCGGTGGGGCGGCCCCACGCCCCCATTGCCCGGGGCAGTTCCGCAGCTGAGCCGCTCTCGGGGGGTAACGTCGCGCCCCCCCCAGTCCCCAGGCAGGGCGAGCACCAGGCCCGGGCAGCCTTTGCTCCCTGCTTCGAGCTCCCTTTATTCCTAGGCGGGCGAATATTCCCGGGAGCGATCAGCAGCGCTTGTTGGCTCCGGTTCGTCTTCCCACCGCGCTCCCTTTATCTCCCCCGCCCAACAACACCCGGGGAAGTGCCGCTGACCCGGGAGCCGCCGGGGGCCGGGCGTCCGCCCCTGCGCTCCCTGCTCCAGCACAGCACGACCTGCCCCCCAGATTTTCTGTTCCTCGCAGGTGTGGTTTTGCTGCAGGCAGGTGCGGTTCACCTGACAGTCACTCAAGGCACGTGGGCAGAACCGCGCCCTTCGGGAGGCCTGGCCAGGAAAGCGCGTTTACACGATTGCTGGGTGTTGCCTGCACCGTTTTCAGGACTAGCAGAAGTCTTGGTAGGTGCACGATTATTGATACTTGCACAATGTATTGCTGATGGTGGGGAGCGCCTGTCTAGTTTAATTAGTTTCTCAGATGCTAATTAAATGAAACGAAACGTTAATAGGGGAAATATGGTGATATTAAAAAAACAACCAACCCCAAAACCAACAACCCGGGCCTACTGGAGTCGATGATTGTATTTCTTATCCTAAGGCTGCCACCGTGTGAATTGAAATCGGAACTGCAGGTAGTTCTAGCCCTGCCAACCTCGGCTCAACATTTCTAGGCATGTCAGAGTTGCTGGGAAAACCAGCTGCATGTGATTTCTTTGGTCCATTTTTATTATAGACAAGAGCACTTCTCCGGATCTCTTCTTGGTGGGAAGAGCTTGGTTACAAAAGCTGAGAATCATTTCGATATTGTACCTTACAAAGCGCTGTGGGGGGGGGAAAACGACTTTGGCGTCTCAAAGTGCAGATGACAGAATATTTCCGCTGGAGAAGGACAGAACAGGCAGGGTTTTCTTCATGAAATGTTACCAGCCCTACAACATTTCCAAAGAGCAGTGTAATTGCGTTTGAATGAACCACATTTGCCTTGTCGGTGACTAGTTGCAGTTCAAATTAAATTGCACAATAAACCAAAAATATTGGAATCCCGATCCCAGGTCTGGCGCGCTGCAGGTGTGACGACGTCAGCGCACCTGACAGAGGCACGTTCCAACCCAAATGACGTGGTGATACCATCCATTTACAATCAGACAGCATCTGATTTACTAACCACTTTCCTCTTTCTATTAAAGGTGCTAGTTTATCTGATAAAGAGTGACGTGTTACGATACAAAATGTCTGAGTTCTGACTTTCTGTGCCGGCCACGTCCCCCTGTCACTACAACTAAAGGACAATGTTAAACGCAATTGGGTGGCTCAGAGGCTTCATTTCCGCCAACATAAACTCCTCCAGCTCGTCTTCTCTCGTTCCCTAGGACCCAGATGATGACCGTGCCTCCCACGCTGGCGGCCTGCTCCTTGGCAGACATGCCTGGCAGTTACCGTTGCTGCAGAATTGCCATGAGGTTGAGCAGCAGATGGCCAAGTGGACGTCTCGTCCAGCCTCCCCAGGACTATTTCCCTTTACTTCGAGGAGAGGGGAAAAGGGACTGGGCCCAGCGCAATGCTGCCGCAGGGGTGCGCTCCCAATTCAATGCTGGTCGAAGGGAAACCATAAGTGAGGCCTGTAGGCTCTGCTTTCTCATTGGTTCCTGACTGAATAACCAGGTAAAAGCCAATGTACAGGACATTATACAGGTCGCAGGAGATGCAGTTGCTGTTTCAAAATGTCTTGGATCAGCAAGAGAAGGAGCAGCATAGCAGAGGGAGCTGCGTTATCCAAGTAACCTGAGGTGTCAGGCCCAGATTCCCCATTGCCTTGTACCCTGTGCCCTCATTCAGCCCTGTGCAAACACTTCATCTTCTCTGGTCGCCGTCTACACTCATTTGTCACAGGGGTGGGGAGGGCTCCAGAGAGTCAGGCCTCACCCGTTTGAAGGGATTCTCTGCGCTTGGCTGAAGGGGGAACTGATGGACACTGCTCTGGGAATTAAATGCACCAAACAGCTCTTATATCGCTGCTCCTCTGAGGAGCTCAAAATAGTGACTGGGTCGCGTTCTACATACTCTGTGCAGAGGCGGAGATGAGGACACACAGTAAAAGAATCAGCCCAAATGTGTAGATTTCTCTCACTCTGTGTGTCTGTGTGTGTGTCTGTGTGTGTGTGTAAAGTGCACAGCAGGTGGCACTCTTTCTTCTAAGTTAGCATTGTTTTGAACCAGTGCCTCAGCCTGGTGTTGGGGGACAATGTGCTGTTAGAGGTGTCATCTTTCAGCTGTGCTGTAAACCAGAGCTCTTGATCGCTTGCGATTATCAAAGCTCCCCTGCCAGTTTTCAGAGGCGTAGAGGCGTTATCTCAAGATGGCTGATGCAATTTCAGCTTGGAAATTATGCACTGCGTACCTAGATTGCCCCTGAAATTTTAGCTTAATAGAGCACTCTTCATTTCCCTGGTTTATATGATTTGTCATGTTATAGTGTGCTGCTAAAAATCTATTTCACCCCACCCCAGAGGCGGCAGCATCTTAGTGGCTTTTTAAAGTACCTCCTGATTTGCAAAGCACTTTGGAATCCTTCAAGCTGGGTTTCACCTTTGTAAGATGTTGTAATACCCGGCAACATGTAATTTAAAAAAATAAATGATTTCCTTGTTGCACCAACATTTCTCCGTTTCCAGGTGTTTTCTGTCAGCAGTCTTGCTGGCTCTTGTGAGAATCACGATAAAAATGCAGTACTGGATGTTTTACTTAAAGCTCCAGTTCCTGGAGTCCAGTGACTGGATAAGAATCTCAGCTTTCATTTAAAAAAAAAAAAAAGCCCTTCTGCACTGGGGACTGTGCAGGGGGCGTCGCTCCCGCCTGAGGCCTGTAGAAATTGCTGTGGGCTTTGCTTGTTCAGAGAAGAGATGAGCCATTGGGCTGAGTCTGGTGCTGGGAAAGGTGGGGTCTGGGGACAGGGAGTTCAGACAGGTGACCTCTCATCCTGGCCTGCAGCTCCTGAGTGCAGAGATGGAGCAGCTAGGCTTTCTTCTTTGCTCTCCACCCCTGCATTGTTAGCCTTTGCACAGGTCAGCAGCTGGGCAGCCAGCGTCCCAGACCTTCTGGGGCTTGCTGTGCCTGAAAGGCATTGGCTATCTTCCTCTGGACTGGCCCTCCACTAGGCAGACTGTTAATTAACTGGGCTGGAACTTGGCCAGAAAGCTGGGGCTAACAGCCCGACTCTGCATGAAAAGTGCTGTGGGATGCTCAGTGCCCAAAGCCTTGGCTTTTGATGCATCTGGAAGCAGAGAGGACTTGAATCAGCACATTGCCCCCTAGCACCACGCTAGGGCTTTGGTTCAGCATTGTCCTGGGAAAGCCTGCCACTGAGTCCTCAGCACGACACCTGGAACGCTGAGGTGTCCTTGGATTGGGGGTCTTCCAGCCAGATACCAAACAGCCCTGACCCTGGGGGGATCTGATGCTAGAGAGAGGCGTCTTAGACCTGAGATCAAGTGGCAGCTGAGGCTGAATTGATTTGAGGCTAGCGCTGGGGGGGGCAGGAGAAATGGGTTCTGCTCCTACCACTGACCTCACTTATCTCAGCTGTCAAATCCAATGTGGCTGAGAATCCTTGACCACCTCTGCACTGGTCTAAATACTCGTGTTGTTTTAGTAAGATCTCGCTGCCTGAAACTTTCTGGTCTAAGGAGGCCACGAATGAAAGAAATGAAAAGGCTGAAACAAAGCGACTGTCTTGGTTGGATCCAAACTTTCCCAGGCTTTCTCTACCTTTCAGCCAGCAGTGATGAATCCTTCACCAAGCTCTTCCACACAGCTGTGTTCTGCATTCACCACAAAAGGTAAGGCAGGCAGGCGGGGAGGTATGTGCCAGAAATGACAGGACAATAAACACAGTCACCTGTTTCAACGGTAGTTGTATATAGTGGTAAGACTTAACAAATATGAGTGCAAAAATGAACTATGATGTGGTATTAATACTTTCACACCACTTAACTCTCATTAAAATGTACTTTGCTGAATTTAATATGCGACTTCAAATGACACAACGTATTAAGTGCTTAATATACTAGAAATTATGAATCCATTATAGTCTATGGAATATGAAATAATTAGAGTGAATTAAACTTTAGCAGCAGAATGAAGGAAAGGCTTCAGGTTTTTTGACTCTTACAATAGTTGAATGCAGATGATAGTCCCTGAAAATAAACAGCCAGGGTTAGGATTTTTAAATAGTTAAAAGAGAAGCAGCCTGACGTGTGTATACGTGAGTTTGTGGTGAAGTCTAGATTCTGGAAAGCGGAAGGGCTGTTTGCTTTAGCGATGGAGTTGTTCTTCCAGGCCAATGACAGAGCTGTTTCAATGAGCTGACACCCGGACTTTTCCCCATATGCCATTTTTCTATCGTATGTGTGGCTGTTGGTTTGGAGAAAGTGTACGTGATCATTCCACGCGACAGGGCTGTGACTGCTTTGGACCTAACTGTAAAAGGACTTTTTAGATTACTTCTGCTGCTGACAAAGCACTTATAAAAAAAAGTGGATGACAACATCAAGTCGACACCCTCATCTGACCTGCGTGCTGTGGGTGCAGTCGGGTTGAGGGATATTTAAATGCTTTGGATTATACCTGCAATTTATTCACAGGCACCAAAGCACCGGCAAGATTGGAGGCCAGGCGTACGCCCTTTAACAAATCAGCACCTACCCATCTTTCTAAGTTGCCCATCCCCAGAGTAGCTCAGCACTGTGAGGATCACACTGAGTTCTGACTAGACTAGGATTTAAACACCTCCCCTTGCCGTGTTATTGTCACTGGGCCAGGTGGGATGAGTGGATGCAGTGTCTAACACCAGATGGGGCAGTTAGATCATCGAATCCAAACTCCTGAAACTCGGGCAGCGCCTCTTCCATAAAATGATTTCCTTGAATCATTTTTGTGACTCTCTTCTGCACCCTCTGATGATTTCAGGCCATTGTGTATCTGCACAGCTGGGCCCTGTCCTGATTTCCAGTGGCAGGAAATTCCCCACCAAGGTATCGCTGGGCGTGTAACTCTGGGGGCTCGTCAACCACAGTGCTTCCGCTGCTGCAGAAAGGGAAGAAATTGTTTGGGGGGAGGGGTTGGAGTGGCCTAGTCTGGGCTGAATGTGCTGCTCGGAGTATAAAAAGGGTTACCCAGTGGTCGGCCCATGGAGAGTGGAAGCACACAACGCTCCACCCCGTGTTTTCTACCTTGGCCGAGCGAAATGAAGAGACGAGGTGGGACTATGGTGCAGATCTCCCTATCTCCCTCTGCCCAGATCAAGACAGCCTTGCATGCTGGGCGGGATCTGTAAGCAGCAGCTCCAGAGTAGGGATGAAGAGCAGCAGCCATCTGCTCCGGTAGATGCAACCCTCTGGTTCCTGGCAAATTGCTCAGGGGATGCGTGGGGATTCTCTTTTCTCTTACTGCATTCTCGCTCTGCCCTTTGCGGGGAGGAAGGCCTGCCTTCCCCAGGACATGCCTTCGCTAGCCTGGTTTGCTATGCAGCTGCTATGGCTCAATTACTGTGAGTGACCTCAGCTGTGGGAGGGTCGGAGCGGCCTGCACAGGGAGAGGAAAGAACGCCCTCGGGGAGGAGACGGGAGTTTGCTCTCTGGGAAGGGCCTGGTGAAGGCAGGCTGACGAGGGCCTGTAAGAAGCAGGGAGACCCCTGGGGAGAAGCTGCGGGCGTCCCTGTGGTGTGGAGGCCGTGGGAAAAGCCACTGGGAGGAAGGGCCTCCAGAAGAGCTCTGTGAGGCAGACTCCACCGCAGGGGCGAGGAAGAACTCTGCGGGGCGAAGAGGAGGAAAACAGTCAGCGTAGCCCCAGAGGGGCAGAAGGACGGTTGGGTTAGGTGCTTATTTGGATTCAGTTGGACTCTGGTCATCCCAAAAGGGGATTGAATTGAGAGAGCGATTTGGCCAGAGGGCAGGGGCGTGGAAGACAGAGACAGGCCATCACAGGCAGTGCTTCACTGGTAATGAAATAAGTGCCGGGACTCAAGCAATATTTTACGTTTGTAACTGACGGGGCAAGCCCAGAAGTGGCCTGGGCTATGAACGGCCTAGCTTAGAGGTGCTGGAGCTCAACCCTGGCAAGCCCCAGCACAAATTAAGCACTGATCAGAGGGCCAAAGGAGTGGTCTACCTGGGGCACTAGAGGTGACACCGTGATGCCATGTCCTGAGGCCAGTGGGCCCTATGGCAGTGTGGGGGCTCTTTACAATACTGTGACGGGTCCTCGGTTCTTTGCAAGCTACTCTGGTCTCAGGCCTGACAAACTCGCTACACCAAACACTGTCTTGCAGGGTATTTATCCATAAGGGGTAATGTGCGGTATCTACAGAAAGCTTGTGACTTATCGAGACTGTTATTATTGCGAGGTGTGTGTGCAGGTGATATTTAAGGAATGATGTAACTATACTGAAAGTATGGTTTATGGTCTTGGAATAAAAGTTAGTAACTGGGAGATAATACGTCTGTGATGCTCCGTTCCAGCAGGAGGGAGTTGTCACCCCTCCCTAGTTAGCCAGTGATGTAATGCAAGGTTCAATTGTTCAGCTTTGCTCCATCCCGAGACTATCAATGGAATACCATCAGAGACAACTGCAAACAACCAACACCACTTGGATGTTTAAAAAGGAACATTGCAACAGACAGAGGGTCACCCTGCCTATGAACGAGGACAAAAGACTGTTTCAGTATAAACAGAGTGGCGAGACGCACTCTGGATCCATTCACTGAGGAAGTGTCTTGTGGTGTTTTGTGGAAGTTTGGATCCTGGTTCCTGTGAAGCCAGCTAATTTTGCAACAGATTGAACTTTGGGGGAAAACCTACTTGATCAGATAAGAAAGGTAACTATTAGTAAGTGTAGGCCTTAGTCCACATTTTATGATTTTTGATTTGTAGTGTAACCATTTGCTTCCACCACTTTTATTTTTAGCTGAATATCTGCTCCGTCTTCAATAACCCTTCTCTTGTTTTATTACAAGTTCTGTATGCTATACAGGACTGGCGATTTAAGGTAAAACTGGGGCACACTGCTCCTCTGGGGCAGAGGATTTGGGATTTCTGTGAATAGCCAGAGTCAGGGGCAGGTTATCAGAGGGGACAGTTTCAAGGGGACTGGGGTGCACTTCTTCTTAATCAGCAAGGCAAAGACAGGGCTGGCAAAGGGCTGGTGATGTTAGGGAACCTAACGCCAGTTATCGTGAGCAAGACCCCCTCATGCTGGAGGCAGTCCATTCACTGTCCTGGGTATCTGGAGAAGCATCACAAATACCTCTCCCGGACACTCCTTTTGGAGGGCCCCTCAGTTTCTTTTCAACTTTCTATGGTGTACGTCTGTTTTGAAGGAGTTTTTGGTATGGAACTTATGTCAGGAGTTCTCAAACCCTTCCTCAGCTTAATAGCAAATTCATGGCTTCACCTCCCCACTCATTTGTGTGAACCACCTCCCCAACTGCTGGTGATCAGGCAACAGCCCTGTAACTAGAGCTGGATTTTTTTGGTTCACTGGCTATTCTGAAAAAGGAGGGCAGAAGAGAATCCATTTCAAGTCAAACCAAAACCAAAAGTTTCTGGAATTTTTTGGGGGGGAACTGTGACTTTAAAAAAAAAAAAGTCAGGGGATACATGAAACATTTTGTTTTGACAAAACAGAAAGATCTTGTTTTGATTTAGTCCATTTTAAAACGTTTTCTTTAAAGATAAAGTTAAAGGAAACTTGGAACCCGAATGTTCTGTTTTTATAAATGACGAAGCAGCTCTGTTTAGCGCGCTTGTGCCAGGTCCGCAGGCCCAGGCTGGGCGACTCACTGCCGTGGACTGTGTCGACATCTCCCAAATCAAGTGGGTGTCACCTGGCGGGGCCCCAGGCTGTGCACGCATGCTGCACCGACAAAGTGGGTTCCTGCCCATGAAAGCTGATGCCCAGATAAACGTGTTCGTCTTTAAGGTGCCACAGAACTCTGGCTGGTTTGCTGAAAACAGACGAACACGGCTACCCCTCCGGAACTCCTCCGTTAATTTATTCTTTCTCCAATAAAATCTCAATCACTGAAGAAGCCTGAGCAGTTTGCTAAAGCAACCAAACATCCCCTTCCATAGTTATACGAATGCATCAAATACATAGTGTGCTAGTCACTTTGAGGATTAGGTGCATGCTAAAGAGGTTCTTAAAGTCAGGTCCATCAATGGCCATTAGGCAGGCGGGGCAGGGGTGCAACTCCGTGCTCTGAGTGTCTCTAGCCTCTGTTTGCCGGAAGCTGGGACTAGACAACAGAGGATGGATCACTTGATGGTTGCCTGTTCTGTTCATTGCCTCTGAAGCACCTGGCATTGGCTGCTGTTGGAAGGCAGCCTCCTAGGCCAGATGGGCCATTGGTCTGACCCAGTATGGGCATTTTTATGTTCTTAGCAATGAATAAAATATCACTTTAACAGCCTCCTTTTCTGTTATAGGAATTCTTCAGATCCCATCTACTGTGTTATCAAGAAACAAATTCTTTGGAAAATCCAAGGGATTAAAGACAAAAATGTCCCCCAAAAACCATTTTTTTTTTAAAGTGAGTTTTTAAAATATGTCCTTGGTTTCCCAGTGTTTGGAGGTGGGTTTTGTGTGTGCGTTTGTTGAGTTACTGAATAAATCTGTCCTACTTTTGATACGGATTACTGAATCAGTACTTGCCCATCACTTCAGGAATTAGAAATTGGAGCAACTTGTACACGAGCTCAGGCTGGCGAATGAAGTGAAATTGTCTTGGGGTAACATTTTCAAGAGTCCCAAAGTCACTTAGGCTCCTAAATCCATTTTGAAAATGGGATTCAGGCACTGAGGTGCCTCAGTGAAAGTCAATGGAAGTTAGGTACCTAAATCTCTTTGAAAGAGGGTCTCGGGCTCCTAAGTCCCAAAGGAACTTTTGAAAATTTTACCCTTGGAATGGGATTTTGGTGGAGTTCTTGAAAGAGCAAAGCTCAGTCAGCCAAAATCCAGCTGTGCCGGTCCCAGGGGCTAACTTGTGTCTGCTGTTTGAGAAGAAAATCTTCTTTCTGGCTTTCATTTGCAAAGTGCATGGAGCTATAATTAGGCCTGGCGAGGACGTTGAGCCTGGACAGTCACAAAGACAGAAAGTGCTAGCTTAGCTGTTTGAGGTTTCTGTTTTAAAATAGATTCCAAAAGTGCTTTGAATCTTGCTATGTAAGTATCTGGGGGGGGGCAGGGGGTGATCTTGGCAACTGTTCCTGGAGGCTAAAGGCCTCAGCCTGAACATAAACGAGGATAACGAGGCTGAAGGGCTGCATTTCCCTTGACAGAATGATCCAGTTTCACTCTCCCTGAGAGCCCACAGGACAAAGGGACACGGTTTCCTTGAGGGGTGCCCGACCGCTGAAGGTGATTTAGCATTGTTCTTGTTAGACAGTGCGATGAGTTTACACGGTGCTTTACAAACACAGAGCCATGTTCCGCTGCTAAAGCGCTTACACGCTACATAAACCAAGACCAATATTAGACCCAGGCAAGGAGGCCAGCTCAGGAAAAGGAAGTGCTGTGGGTTTTTTGACCGTTTATTCAGTTTGCAACAGAAGGGGAAGTTGTGCAAGGATTCCCCCAAATTATTCAGAGTGCCAGCAACCCAGTCTTGTCCCATATTCTGTGCAGCAAAAGCCGTCTTGTCTTCTCGTATGCAGCCAAACCGTAGAATGTTTAGATCCCATTCACAGAAGGCAGGAAGGTAAGAGAACATGTTCATATGTATGCAGCCAAATTATGGTGGTGGTTTTATTATTTGTAGGAGGTTAGCACCTGGGCACCCCAGCCCTCCCCAGGATCCTGTTATGCTAGCTGTTGTACAAACACAGAGCAAAAGAATGCTCTCAGCCCCAAGGAGCTTACAGACTAAGTAGATGTTGTAAACCAGCTTAGGTGGAACCGTATCTTTTCACGTCTCAAATTGTGTTTCCCAGTCCATTGTGTACAGAACTCTGTGCTTAACTGTATCTCTTTCCCTCTCTCTCTCTCTCGTGCATGCGTGCATGCGCATGCGCGCGCACACGCACACACACACACACACACACACACACACCTCTTAAAAGTTTCCAACGGCAGTGCCAACTTTTGCAAATGAAACATTTTTGTGAAACTCAGCCAGTTTTCGGTTTGAATGTAGAAATGAGACCAGCAGAGTTCTGTGCAAAAACTTTCTGGGCAGCATAACTACTTGCTGTCTCTGACCAGACTGAGTTTTGTGGTTTTGTTTTGGTTTCCTAATGAAACTTGTAACAGTTGGTCACATGCTGGATCTTCCGGTCCCACATACTCTGCTAAAACTACTGTGATCCAAAAATCTTGATGCGACTCGCCAGCTTTATTCTGAGATTCCCCTTTGCTTCAGTGGGTTCAAACAAACCTGAAACGTAAGAAATAAATCCAAGGAATGTAGAGAATGGCAGCTGGCAATTTGTTGACAGCTTCCAGCTCTGACAGAGCTGTACAAGAATCTTTTGAGTTAATTGAGCGCACTGTGTCAAGTTTTGAGGTCCTTACTCAGGCAAAAATACCAGTGATTAATCCTTCAGTATTTGGACCTTCCTAGGACAGCACCCATATAGAAGAATGAGTATGTGTTGGGCTAGTCTATATGCAGAGTTACAGTGGCTTAATTTAAGTTATAAATATTAAACCAGTTGAGTTAAATCTGTGCAGAAGCCTGCATGGCCACCCTTGCTTTAGTTTAGCTTAAATTGATCAGGAATAGGTTTATGCTAAACTGAAATAAATCTCACTTAAACTGAAACAAGAGTGTCCATACAGACATGTGCATTGGTTTAGTAAAAGTGGTGCAAGTTTGTGTGTGGATAAATCCTTACATGCTATGGACCTGACGGTGCAACTGGCTATGTAAGTGTGTGTAACTGCCCAGGGCGTAAAGAAAAGCTAAGTGAACCAGTTCACTTACCAGTTCAGACTCCCCTCAGCAAGCTTATGGCACTGGAAATAAATTCCTGGCATTTAAAAAGGCACTCCTGCTGTCCCCATGGTGGAAGGCCGCGTTGTACTTTTCAGATCAGCCACTAGATGGCTTTCTTTCCGAAATGAGCGTGGGCATGCACCTTGTTTCTGCTTGTCAAAACCAGAGCAGGCTGGTGCCCACACAGTCTATAAAGGCTGGTGCCATGTGGAGTGTATTTATGTTCATAGCCTTTTAGGCCCTCATTCAGCTGACAGGGTTTGCTCGTTATGGGCTGCAGACCTATTTCTCGCCAATCAAGTGGGCTGCAGGTGTCCCCAGGTGTGTATGGACTGAATCCCGGGCAGACTGCAGCTCCCCTCCTCTGGATCTGTTCATTCCCATCTTAGAAATGGCTGCTAGGGGGATGAAATCTAATAAAAAGGCAACTTCTGGTTCCCTGCCACACCCCCGGCTTGAAGTGGTTTCCATTGTTCGTAGTGGGGTTCCAGGGCACTCAGCACCCCCACTATAAAAACTGTTCCCGCACCCCTGGCAGAGAGGAGCGGGTGGGCGCTAGCATGACTCTGCTGCGGGAGGGGGCCCCTGAGACGGGAGAGGCCTGGAGGAATCACAGCTTGCGGGAGGGAGTAGATTCCAGCATCAAATTCCGCTCGCTGGCTGGAGCAGCCTGACAGAGCGGGGAGCCTGGAGAAGGCCCCGCACCGTCAGTTCTCCAGCCAAACCCTGATTCACCTTGGAGCCGCACCAAACCCTAACCTGGGTCTATTCCCCCCCCCCCCCCCCCCCCCGGTTGGTCAATCGCTGCTAAAATACAAGCAGATCCCAACTCAGAGCACCCCCGCCCCGCCCCAGAGAAACCGGCACCGCAAACTTCTTCGTTTGAAGCCTGAGAACAAAGCGCTGGGACCTGCTCCATATTCCAGGTACACACTTGCCCAGCTCTCAGGCGAGCGGGTGGGGATGACAAGAGATGGCTTGACGGATCGGAATGTGGGTAACGTTCGTCCACTTGGGGGCACCAAGAAAGGCCCTTGTGCAGCCAGCACCGCGGCCGTTCGGGCACCAGGGACGTTCTCATTCATCCTCGTCACATGTTTTCCACTGGGACAGTTTCCCAAGGATCTGGCCCGGGTGGGTTTTTGTTCCCTGTGGACAGGTGCCCTGATCGCCATCCAATTCAGCACTAGCTGGCCCCCCACAGGCTGTCCGCAGAGAGGACACGTACCGAATTGCACATGGAGCGTTTTCCTCCGAGCTGTGGTGTCTCTAGGACAGGGCTGAGATGCAATGATGGGGGAGCAGGGAAAGCTTGCACTGCTCCTGCTCGGGCTCTGGGATAGACAGACACCTTTGTTCCCTAGGACCGTCAGCCCACCACCTTTGCTGGGCATGCCCTTTACTGAACGCCTGCCAAGCGTAGCGCCGTGGAATTGGTTCTTTTCCCCGGCATGCCGAGCTGTAGGGTTTATTTTAGCCCATGCCCACTCTGGGACGCTGGCTGGCTTAGGGGGGCCCTTGAGGTGTATTCAGGAGCTCTGATTTCTCCCTTCTACACCAATCTCGCGTTGGGGGTGTCACGCTGGCTGGATTGGAGGGGGGGATTTATTATATTGTTTAACGTCAGTATGTCAAAATCATCATAATTCATGTGAGATATGCTGTGTCAGGTACGGTTAGAAAGGCTGTAATGTGCTAAGTAAAATGACCATGTTTATGTTCATGTGTTATGGAAGTTATGGATATGGTTGATACATCTGTATTTCAAATTGGGCTGTGTCTGGGCGACACCCCAGACAGGATGGCTGCAGCAATAGCCCGCTTAATGGCCCATTAAGAGATTCAAAGGTACAAGGGGCTACGGGGACATACCTGATGAGTCACCAGGATTGACTCATGTGACTCTGGACTCCATCGTATTCCTGTAACATTCCACAAGCAGCATGAAAAAGGCCAAAGGACATAAAAGGCAGCTGCACAATGTCCATTTTGTCTTTAGTCTCCAGCCTACCTCTGGATCAACTCATCTACAACTGAACTGAACTGAAGCTGTGAAAGAAAGGACTGAGACCCATCCAGGTACTGGCTGTGCAGCAGAGGGACTATACAAGCCTGCAAACTCCACAATTCTAGTAGAAACCTGCTACATACGGACTTTCAAATCAATTGCACGTGTCTGATTGCTTTAATTATTTAACACTTCTCTTATAGTTTGTTTCTTTCTTTGTATAATAAACTTTTAGTTTCAGTTACTAAAGGATTGGCTGGCAGCGTGGTATTTTGGGTAAGATCCAAACTTATATTGATCTGGTGCTGTGGCTGACCCTCTGGGGTCAGGAGAAACCATTATGCTAATGAGCATGGAGTTTAAATAACTGATCTTTTTACTGGACCTAATGGCCGATTGGGAGCCAGAGACTGAAAGGCAGTAAAGGGGGCTGTGTGTATTGTTATTTTGGCTTCTTGATAACCAGTGCAGGGAATCAGAAGCACTGTTTGTGGCTGGTTGGGAAGTCTGACTTCAGTGTCACCCACCAGTGCTGGGAGAATCTCTCTCCTTTTACAGCCTGCCCTGACCTTGGCATTTTCAGGTGCCTGCCCTAGGCACAGATGGGTCACACACTCAGTACGCAGACATAAAACCCTTGTCACGGGCTTTTCTCACCCGGGGGGGGCGGTCACCTCCTTGCTGCTACGTTTGGACACCCCCTTCTGACAGTCGCTCACACTGCATCCCCCCCCCCCATCACTTTCCTGCACTCAGCCCTCCAGCCAGGGCATTGTATAGTCCTCCCCTGCCGGGGTATTAAAGTCCTGTTGGATAAGCTGCCCACATGCCCCTCCAGACAGCCTCCCAGTCCAAGCCCAGCTCCTCTGCTGCTTTTCCAGTGGGTGGCCAGGGAACCTAAGCCCCCCATTACGCCAGGTTCCAGCCCAAGGACCCTATGTCCAGCAACTATGGTCTGCTTACTCCTAGACCCCATCATCATTTCCCTGAACTCCTTCCTACTCCCTTCTCTATCTTCTGCCTGCCCCCCTGGTTTACTGCCCCAGGGAATAACTGTAGACTCCCTCTCTGACTTCTGGCTAATCTCCTTCCTTCTCCCTGCCCAGGAAGTGACTGTAGGTTCCTTTCCGCACAGTCCCCTCTGGGGGAGAGGGGAGGAGGGGAGCTTCATCCCTTTATATAGGCCTAACATGCTCCTTCCCAGCTGAACTTCATCTTCCATTAGGCTTTATTGAGCCCTGGATCAGCTCCTGGTGCAGCCTATAAGATTAAATGCCCTAACTTAACCTGCTCTGCCGTGTGTGGGGCTAGGCACCCCATCATACCCTCTCCAGAGAGTCACCACACAATATTCCTGCATTCCTCTGAGAAGGCCGATGACCAGTTCTGTGCAAAGCATCTGTTCAGGAGTGAGTTTAATATTTTACTTTGACTTTTAAGAGCTGGTGAGGACTCGTGTGCCTGTGAGCAGATCCAACATGCTCCTGTTTGACCGTAGGTGTCATTAGTGGTTGTCTTTGTGTGTCTTACTCCTGAGACTTTTTTTGGAATAGGGGGTCTGGAAATGCTATAAACTGTGCAAAAAATATTTAAGAAAATTCAGGCAGAATGATACATGCCCCAAGTTAGCAAGCACGTTGTTTGCAATCCCATGGCAACTCATCCAAAGCAAACGCTATCAGTCAAGCCAGACTTTGGTTGCATATTTGCCATAAACCATTGCAAGGGCATTCCGAATAGCACAATCCTGGAACTGTTGCTGGGAGTAGGTCTACTGCCTTGAAAAATAAACCTTGCAATAACACGGTCCTCCCTCATAAAAATTCATTTTCACAGCGCTAATCACGTTTTCCAGAGTAATGGTCCAAATTAGAAACTGCATTCAGAATATTTGCCCTAAGAGAGCAAGATTGAGTTTTTCAGTAGAGAGGTGCCGGGCTGGAAAGTTCTCAGTGGTTCACCTATAGGAAAAAAAAAGGTTACATTGTAATAAGTGTGAGTCTTCTAGTGTAAAGCTTAATCAAATTCAACCTCAGTCTATGCAGTCACAAAGTAAAATGGTCTCCTCTGGGAATTCTTTTCCAGCAACAGAAGGGTGGGGGTGAGGAGGAGGGGGAGTCACTTTAAAAATATACCCATAGACTTGGCAGTGCTCTAGTTGTTTAACTTGGGAGGGAAGAGGAAAAAGAGCAAATGAGTGGGGAAAGAAAAGACTCGTTCTATGAAACTACCTTGGCAGCTAACAAGAGCTACTTCTTGTTTGTAAGACAGGCTGGCCACAATAAAGCTTGTGCCTACGTTAGCACTCCTCAAACAAGGGCTTGTCAGACTGTACCAGACCAGTGGTCCACCCAGTCAGTTATCATGTCTCTGACAGTGTCTAGTACCAGCTTTGAAGGTGCAAGAATCTATACAAATGGCAGCTGTGGCCTGCCTTCAAGGAAGGTTTCTTCCTGACCCCTATTAGTTATTGTGGGACTGATGCCTGAAGCATGAAGATTTCTATTCCTTCCAAAACCCTTGGTTACTTTTAATCCTTACTATTATAATTCTGGATATTCTTCTTATCCATAGAAATGTCTAATCCTTTCTTTAAGTCTGTTAAGCTCTTGGTCTCCATTATTTTATTTGGCAATGAGTTCCACGGGCTAATTGTAGGATGTGTTGAAAAAGTTTCCTTTTATGAGTTTTAAGTTTGTCACCTTTCAATTTCGTTTAATGTCCTCTTGTTTTTGTACTAGAAGGGAGTGAAGATCTACCTTCTCTCTATCATTCATTATTTAGTATATTTTTATCCTATCCTTCTTATCTGTATCTTCTCTAAGGTAAATGCCCCCTTTCTCAATCATTAAAATATATTAAAAAACACAGGTTCTAGGCTGAATCTTGCTGTTAACCTTCTGCCACGAAAAACCAGATTGCTTATTCCTACTTTCTGTTCCCTGTCTCTTAGCTAGTTTCTGATCTGTGACAGTACTTTCTCGCCCGTGACTACTTTAGTTTCCTTATTAGCTTCTTGTGAGGGACTTTGTCAAAGGCTTTTTGAAAGTCCAAATCAGCCAGTTCTTTTACCCATTATTTTAATGACCTGCTCAAAGAATTCGAGTAGATTAGTGAGGCATGATTTTTTCACAGACGCCATGATGCTGGTTATATCATAACTCATATTCTGGTTACCTAGGTATTTTATAATTCTGTTTTGAGTGTTTTCTGTTTTCAATGAGTTTACTGGGTGTAGACGCAAAGCTCAATAATCTTACATTCCCCAGATCACTCAGGTATCCGTTTCAAAAATATAGATATGACATTTACTAACCTTCACTCCTCTGGCAGGACAGCTGATTTTAATGAGAGACGGCAGATTGCAGTTAGCAGCTCAGGTGCTTGTTCCTGTGACACTGGCAGATCAGGTGCCAGCTCATGCTAAGGCTCAATGCCTCGCTGAACACTGACAAATGCACAGCTGGAAACCAGTCTGGTTTAACTGCATTAACCCACAGGTAAGAAAAATATTAGAGTTGTAAGAATGTGTTTGGTGTCTAGACCTTACGAATAGTGCAGGATGCCGCACGTGCTGATCTCACTTCTAGCCTCTGTAACCCGTGGTATAAAGTTATACTGAGCATTTTCATTGTAAACCTCTCTAATTGTGTAACTCACCAAACAGGAAAAGAAGCATTAATTCAGATAAAGTGCTTGTCCTGCACACAGGATGGCCTATTGAAGGCAGACAAGGCATTGTGTTTCCTCAAAAGACAGAGATCTTGTTGACTGCATTCCTCACTCCCTCCAAGAAGGGGAGATCTCCACAAGATCTCATCTCATCAGCTTGGATTCTGGGGTGAAAGGGGATAAAAATCCCTGACAAGGAGAAACTGGGATCTTTGTGCTGTCTGGACTCTGAGGGGCAAAGATTCCTAAGCATAAACAAGAAATCCCCATGCTGCTTTGCAAGGATCAGCTCTGAATGATGTACAGAGCTGCCTATTAGAGAAGCTTGAATTACCTTTTTAAATCTAAGACTGGGACTCATTTGTGTGTGTATGTTTCCTGTTTTTAACCTTTTAAACAACCTCCTTTCTTTTCTTGGTTAATAAATCTTTAGTTAGTTTATTACAGGATTGGCTACAAGCATTGTCTTTGGTTTGCGATCTGAGTACAACTGACCTGGGGTAAGTGACTATCCTTTGGACTGGGAGTAACCTGAATAATGTTGTGATTTTTAGTGTCAAGTGATCATCTATCACATAGTCCAGCTTGCCTGGGTGGCAAGAGAGACTGGAATGCCCACGGGGACTGTGTGCGACTCTGTAGTAAAACTGTGATGGTACTTTAGGAATTCACACTCGTTACTGAGTTGGTGAAATGTAATTCTAGACCACACAACCAGTTTGGGGTGTCTGCCCTGTTTTTTGACAGTCTGCCCTGAGGTTGGCACTCACGATTGTGAGTCACGCCAGATAGCGTGTCATTTCCTTCATAACTCTTGGGTGTACCCGGAATGACTTGTTGATCTTTAATTTATCAGTTTTGTTTTTTTCCCTAGTACCTCTTCTTTTGACATCCCGGTTGCTGATAGTACCTCATCTTCATACTAGAAAAGAGTAGGCATCTCACGGCTCACATTCAAACACACCAACAAGAGCATGGCAGATTTCCATTTAAAGTTCCTCTCTCCCCATTCCCAGTTAGTTTAAAACCACCATACCACCCCCGATTAGGATGAATTTCGGAGGTTGCTTCCCCACCAGTCTGTTTAAATAGATGCCATCTTATCTATATGGTGAACTTTAGAAGGCAACGTAGCGTGAATCCACAATCCGCCATTCTACAGCAGGGGTGCATCCATTGGTTGGTCTCCTGGATCATTCTTTGCTTTTCTACACTCATGCTTGGCACTGGAAGCTTCATTGAGGAGATCTCTCCATTGCTTTTGTCTATTCCGGTCCATTTATTATATAGACTCTTCTGTCACTCATGTCATTTGTTCCGAAATTAGTACAATGAGTGAGAATTGCTCAGCATACCTTTTCTCCTAGTGCATCGGAGGCAGTGTACCATCCTGTCTTCTTGATCTGGGCTATAGATATGTCCATGTTTCCTAACGTAGTCACGGATTGGGCCCACAGATTGGTCTGTTTGTTTTTGGCTTCCTTTCAGAGTTTGTCCCCTTGATCAGTGGCTGGGTTACTGATCGCCACCTTTGGGCGCCAAGTCTGGTCCTCCAAGCGTTCGCTAACGGCAGAATGCCTATTGTGGTCACAAAGGATAAATGGGCCACATGCAAATATAGCTCTCTCTGTCTTCACTCATGAGTCAGAGCATGCAGAACTCTCCACAGTCATTCTGCATGGGATTCTTTATAGAAGCTGCGACTGATTCTTCAGGATCCCTCCTTATCTGTCCAGGTACTCCACTACCCTCTACTCCACTATCTGGCCTGTTTGCCACTTCCCCTGCACTGCTAAGCTTTTAGAAGGATCTGTATTTATCAACTTCTTCTGCCCGTCGCTGTGTCAGTTCACCATAGGATTTGGCACCAAACTCCCACTCGGCTCAGACTGTCTTGCTCTCTGGACTCCCTCTGACTCCACAACGCCTCTTTTCCAGATTGTGAGTATATTATTGCATTTATTTCAGATATCTGTAGCTACCTCACAGGAGGGCTGTGAGGAATGATCAGTGCTCTGAAGACGAAAACCTCTTCTTATTATGAGACCAACCATACAACACGATGCTACTATTGAATACCAACAAGAACGTTACATTTCATTTCTTTACGATAGTACTTGTTCATTATTTATACTGTCCTTTAAATAGACTTGGGGAGTAAATATATTTTTTCTCATAATATTAATGTTTATAATGTTGAAATATTTCAGTAACATGAGCTCATTAGTGTAGATAAAAGGGATGGTTCAATCCCCTGGATAAATGTCTGTTTGTGCCTGTATTGCAAAATGGTTCTGTTCAACAGTTCACATGATTAAAGAAATATATGGGTTTTTTATTGCAAATGCAAAAGTGATCCATGAACACGTGTTACAGTTGTACTTGGGCCTTAGTAAATGACAGTGAAGTTCCTAGGGAAAACAAGAAAACCATAGTCACAGCTCATCTTTGTATTGCAGGATGGCTGGGCTAAAAGATGTACAGAAATGTACAAATGTGGGGCAGGATCAATGAATGTACTTGAATGCTGGTATGTACACATGGGCTTCTAATTGTGGAAACATGCTGAAGGATGTGAGATGATGCAAAGTTATGTAACACCTCTTATAAATCTCTGTGGAATAAAACAATACATAAAAATAACAGATGTGGCAAATCAGAACCACATTCTAAGACATTGCTGGAGTTCAGTTTTAGAAAAGCCAGTGGAGTTGGCTAAAATCACGTCCATAGGCAAAGAAATCTCCAAGCAAAGAGAATGGCTAAAAGCCCAGGGTCTCATAAAATCTCATAAGTCTCATTAACTCAAGAGCAGCAGAACAAAGTGCAGGAAAAAGAACGTAGGGCCAAACTTTTCTCATGTTACTCATATGGATAGTCCCTTGGAAATTAATGAGACTATTGGGCGAGTAGAATGTGGCCCCAAATTTTTTTGTACAGAAAGGGCATGAAGTATTGTGACTGTTAATGGCGTGTGAAATCTTGGCTCCACCGAAGTCCATGGGATTTCACCCAGAATCTCCCAATGTGTCCGCGATTGAGACGTGAGCCCAGGTAATGGCCTCTGTACTGCAAGAAAATGACTTTGTGGCTTACCTGAGATCAACGGATGCCTTTTTGAATCAGTTGCAACTAGTTATCATTGCAGCTGGAAGACCTCCTATAAGATTAGAGAAGTAAAGAGTTACAGCTTCTAAGGGATGAAATCACGCATCATCAACTCAGCAAGACGGAAGACAGTGCAGTCTACGGTACATGGACTATAAAAATATCACATTTCGGTCTGTTGGCTGCGTCTCAATGATGCTGCAGTGGGGCCACTTGCATGACTAAATCCTGCTTGGTGAGAGGCAGGGTTGTGGAACGTGGGCTGTAATTATTGAAAATGTATGTAGGGATGTGAACTGGATAACTGCATAGGTCTCTTCTATTTCTAACACTATGGATGGTTCTACCACACTGACTGGGGAATCTCCATCATCTTAAGCACGAGAAGGAAAGGACTTGTCCAAATGATGTGTGGCTCAACTGTGGCAAAAATTCTACTCTGAGAATTGAGTGTAGAAAAGAAGCCTGGTCATGTGGCCATTATCTCCAGCATTTCATCATCCACAGGTTCTTCCAGGGTACATGATATGCGGGGAGAGTTAATACGCACTGCACCCTGGATAAGTCTCCAGCTTCAGGGGCTTTTGTGCCTTCGTAAAGCTACGGTGCTGGTAACAGGCGTTCACTGTTGACTGGCTCTAATGAAAGCAGAATCTGTACATAAATGTACGTTCTGTAACTGCACAGAACTGATAAAGAACAGACTCTAATTAACCAATAACAATTCACTTCCGTTTGGTGTGGAACAGAGTGTACTGAACGCTGTGAGGTTGAGTAGAGGGTACTTAAACTCCTAAAGCATTATATCATGAGACGCTCTTACATTACTGTTGAACATGAAAGAAGAAATCTGTTACTCCTGCTTTTTGTTTCCGTTTCCCAGTCCTTAGCTTTTTCCAGTATCAATTATACCTAATTATCTTCTTTCCACATAATGGTTCAACAGGCGAACGACCAAATTCTATCCTCAAATTCACATGCAAGGCTCCCATTTGTATTAATAGACGTGTAAAAGCTATGCTTGTGAGGGCAAAATTTGGCCGCTAGTGTTCTCCGTAGCGTCACCATTGCCACAAGAATATTTTTGCATTTGGTGCTAGAGGGAGCTCAGGTGGGACCACAGCATGGGGTGTTCAGGCGCTCCCAGGTACAAGTGGCCAAAAGATGCCAATTGTTTATTGCGGGAATTTTTTTAATCTGTGATTTCTTCCCCTCCCTCCCCCCCAGATTTCGAAGGGAATTGAGGATGCTCAGCACCTGGCGAGATCAGGCCCTTAGCCTCTGTGCCTCACCTTCCCATAGCTATGAAACGGGGATGGTAATACTCACCTACCTGTGATGAGGGTTAATTGATAGTCACAAAGGGCTTTGAAGATCCATCATCATCATCACTTCTTTTTGAAAACTGTGTACCTAGCACCATTAGAAGCAACACCCGGGGTTAGTGTGATAGCTGAGAGAAGGTGGTGCACGTATCATACTGGTTTCAAAATTGGTTTTATAAAAATTGGATTCATGCTGCCATTAGCCTGATCTCCACTATAGCACTAACCAGCCCCTGGGAGAGACTTTTTCTCTGTCACAAACAGGCTTGTGGATCTGGCAGCATTCACAGAGGCAAAACGACTCTTCTTCCAAAGCGGTGTGTTAGAACTCAGACTAAGGAGATTTTAACCAGCTTGCCATCCGATGGTCTTCTCTAGGTCTCCAGAATTCAAATCCTACGGAGCCAGTTGGACAGTCATTGAGGAACTGTCTTCATCAGGAGCTGAAGCCGTGTATTAAGGATTAAGTTGGTGGAATCGATAAGGAAATAGTGGACAGGGTCCTTTCAGAGGGAAGCTTGTGACAGGTGAGTTTGTTACAGAGCTTTTTATGTGGATATCACATGAGCAATGCCACTGATTTTCATTGGAAGGCTTCTGTGAGCCTGCAAGGTTGGGCGTGCTGTGACTGCTGGCCCTTTAAAAATAAGGTGATCAATTGCTGGAGTGTCAGGAGTTGCTGGTGACTTCGGATGGAGTGACCATCTTCAGCTTAGACCCTCTTGCCCCCATGTCTATGATCAGTGCGGTTTGTAGACACACAGATAACAGTGACCTACGCTTTGGAAAGTCCATTGTTTGCACTTTCTCCTCCTGGAATGCTGTGTCTTCGCTTTCATTGTCCATCCCCCATCTCTCTCTCTCTCTTGCTGCCAGCACAGCTGGCTGACTTAGATAACATGCTGCATGGCAGATAAGAAGCTCTTTCCCCTTGCATCCCCCATCTGGAGCACCAGTAAATGCTCAGGCTCAACTTGCAAAATCCTGCAGCAATTCCGTGTTTAAACAGTGAGGGGAGGGAGGGTGGAAAAAAGCCACATGAAACATCTCCAGTGTCTAAAGCAAGTGTTGATTACATACAAATATTTATGGAAAGAAAGCATCCACAGCAAAGTGAAAAATCTAGCAGAGGCTAGCTGTTTGTATTCCCCCCCGCCCCCCTTTCTATTTTGGTGACTTGGAAGACGCCAGCCAGAGGTCTATATTGGTTAAGCCAATCCCGTGCTTTATTTTGAGCCAAGCTGCGTTGTGCAGTATGATGTGGTAAAACGGGGAAAGAAAGAAATGACCAAAGATACATCTTGAAAGAGACAGGGAAAGAATTTGGGTCTGGAGCCATTCCAGATTCCAAAGTCTGTGTCCTCTGGAAAACAAAGAGCACTCTGAGAAGAGCGAGCAACAAACTTGATTTAAGTGGAGCACAAATTTTAAGAATGTAAACTCTGTCCACCATGCTAGCAGGATGCTGGGTTCAAACAGCGCAATGGCGAGCCTGGTTCAAATAGGGCTTCCCTAACTCCTGTGAGCATCATGCTATTATCTACCCAGCTACGTCGTTTGAGACGGGATAGGCAATATTGCCTGGTGGCTAGAGCACTGGACTGGGATGCAGGAAGCCAGGGCTCAATTAACTGGCCCTGCCCCAACCTGCTGGGTGACCTTGGGCAAAACACTTCCCCTCTCCGTGCCTCAGTTTCCCTCTCTGCGAAAGGGTCTCCATTGTCAAAGTGCTTTGATCTCTACCAGTGGGAAATGCAAAATACGAGAGTATGGCTATTTTTACTGAAACAGGACACGGAACAATATCCATGTTCATCAAGGAAACCATGCGGGGGTTGGTGAGTTAGCCAATCCCCGAGTTTCCTGGCCTGATTTGAACTGTAGTGAGCACTGGCTCTATTGAGTCGGTTTGAGGAACTACTGGTTTTAAGACAGGTCAGTCTGGAACAAAACGGGTGTCATCAAACCAGTGCTAGTGAAGTTACAGAAGACAGCAGCTATTAGCTCTCTTAGGTTTTTGTCTACTCTAGTAAGCTTTCGAGCTAGAGTTCGCCACTGATGCAGCACCAGAAGTGGTGGCAATGGCGCCAGCTTTAGTGTAGACAAGGCTCAGGCATTCTTACTATGGTGCCCTATTGGCTGTACGGCTTCCACCATTTCTTCTGCCCGTGGAAAGGAACCAGTGATGAATTATGGCAGCTACAGAGTTTGCCAGTGACCTAGTCACATAACCTTGGCCTGGACTGTCCTGTTTACGTCTTGGAATCCTATCAGTCCATCTGAAAGCATATGGCCAAGAACAGACACGTCTCGTGTGGTTGGGGCAGAGCTACAGACCCAGAGTTCTTTGTGTTGGGAGCTAACAATTGCAAACAGAGGAACCTCTGGAGCTATTAGAGAAGCAGAGGATTATTCTAAGAGCATACGGTGAAAGAGAGAGAGCGAGAGAGAGCTCTTGGTTGTTTGTCCTGAGGTGCAAGTCTGATCTGTGGTGTTACAATGCATCCTGATCTGAAATGTTCTGTAGCAATGGCGTATTTATTAATAAGCTTTGTCTTCAGTCCACACTTTGTCTGTCCGTTGCACAAGGAATTATCTAAGTTTAAATGTGCTAGCCTCTCGGGGCCATGACGACATGATATGCAATTAATTGGATCCTTGCCTTCCATCAAGGGACATTGTGATGATTAATTACGTAACGCTTATAAAATACTTTAGATGAGATATAACATTATGTATAGTAGCTGCAAGGATTATTGTTAGTGCAACTGTGATACTGGAGTGGATTATGTGAAAAAACAAAAACGACAAAAAAGACACCCCCATCCCCCACTGCAACAAAACTGTTGGAAAGTGACCAAAACCCATGCTTAATACTAGCACTAGGAGTATTTCCCAAAGGTAATATGTGATTTCTGTTCAACAACCAAACAAACCTAGGTGAAGGCTGAAGTTTTGCCCGCATGCCATTGTGCCATAGATTAAGTAGGACATTTTAATCCATGAATCTCTTTCTAGAGCCTTCAGCCAATTCTGGAGAAACAACCATATGAAATTAACAAGGCTAGACTACAAAATGCATTCTCAGATGACGTTTCTTCACAGAAAGGCAGAAGAGGATAAAGAACAGCTTAGGTTTTGTGGACTCACTTCTGGCAAGTTCGTATTACCAATACTGAGGATATGCTAAAAGGAAATATTTCTGTGGAACACCGATGTGCTGTTTAAAATGACTTGCATAGTGTATGGATTCAGTCATAGATTGTTATAAACTCTGCTATAGCCCATTACATTCTGGAATGTGTGCCAGGGAGCAGCTTCGCAGGGAATGTCTTTGGCACACTGTATATGTGTCTATACTAACGAAGATCTGCACAAATGTATTAAATTCTGAGCAAAGAAAAAGATGACCACAGAGTATTATTTCTGTTTGTATTTACATGTAGCACTTTGAAATCTGAGTAAGGAGGCTCAGATAGAGATGAAGGGTACAGAAGGGAAAATATAAGAAAACACCTTCTATCATTCTTTAAGTATTGGTTTAACATTGGTGAAAATACATTTTGGCTATCTAGTTTCCTGTGTACTCTTCAGGAAATTGACAGACTTTGTTATCCTGCAATGATGGCATGCTCTATTTGGTGCCAGCAGGAATATGGAATTTCAGAACTAAAACAATGTGCAGCTCCTTACGAGAACTGGTTTAATGTTAGTCTTGTGCACTGTCATTTTTTACCTTTTTTAATTCTACACTCGGACTGGGGAATTTTTAGGAATATTGCATCTGAATGTTGGCACTAGAATGTCTCTCCTGTAGTATTTCCTCTGCTGTCTGTGATTCATTATTCCATAGACGTAACAAATGAATGCATTTATTTACAATGTTGGTCACTTTCTCAGGATCCTGAGAATAGCTATCTCTTATTTGTTCGTGTCCCTGATGTACCTTATTCCAGCACACTTCAATACAATAAAACTCTATAATGCGGGGCACTCAGTCTAACATGCCAGACCACTGGGCCAGTCTGATGTTCTTTCTTTTCCTCAGTGACAGCCTAACCTTGCTCTCCCTGAAGTCAATTATAAAAACTCCTATAAAGCTCAGTGGTACAGGATTGGGCCCAGCGTACAATTATCCTAATTAAAAGTATAAACTAATAATCCTTAGTTCAAAGTAGATCTTCCATGGATGGTACCACTGGGGATTTATGCTTTGATACTGGAGCTGGCATTTAGGCTTTCTGTAAATAATTATTTTTGCCTTGGAGGCAGTTCTAGTTATTTATGCTTTGGGAGAATAATTTGAATGGGTAAATAGGATCTTCATTGATATTTTTCTCTGTTAATTCATTAATGTTTGTAAAGCACTTTGAAGAGGAAGGCACTAGATGCAATACATGTTAATATTCTTGCTATTTATTTGAATGTTGCAGGCATTCCGACGTGATCACCTTTCATCCAAGGACCTCAAAGCATTTTCCAAATGTTAATTAATTATTTCTCTCAACATCTCAATGAGAGAAACGTTGTTGTCCCCATTTTACAAAAGAGTAATTTGAGGCATACAGAGATTAATTCATGACTTGTTCAAAGTAGGACAGCGAGTCAGTGATAGAATTAGGAATGATTCAGAGATTTGACTTCCACTTCCCTGTTCTTGCCACTGGACAACATTCCCTTCTTGGGAGTGTTGTGATGACAGTGTTTGGAGTGCTTGCTTTCATTGGTTGGTCGCTTTTACTGCTTGCTACTGAAAAATTGTATAGACATCAGTAACACACACCCAAAATGAGAGAGAGAGCGACAAAACAAAACTTTTTTTTAATCACAATTATTCCTACTATTGATGGAGCCATTAATTTTATTGAAGGTAGGATCAGGGTCATACCAAGAAGTTTGATCAGGATTCTTATGATCCGAACTTCCATGTTGACTAATGATCTTGTTTAAAATTCTTTTCTCATTGAAATTACAATAGGGTAGGTGAGAGTTCTTGATTATCCAAAAGATGCTGGTAGGAAAGGGGCAATTGACAGAAGAACATAATTGGAGGGTATACAAATGTAACTTCTGGCAGACAAGACTAAATCCCCAGTGGAGGCTATTTCTAGTCTCTTGTAGCAATGTTACCATCTTATATAGTTCATACTAAAATGTTTGTTACAAATATTTCACTTGCATACACATTTCCCCAAAATGAGGTGCTCTGGATATGTTGAGGAGGGGAGTGAAATTAAGAACAAAAGATTTTTGAATAAACAGCACAATCTGCAATTCAACTTTTTCAGGAAATGGCTGTGTTTGGGACGATGCATGTTAATAATGAGATTGGAAGAACGTTTAGAGACAGCATGACTCCAACAATCCATGAGAACAAAGCAAAGTTCAAAAATAGTAGTATTGACTGGTGGAAAAACAACATACATATAATTTTCAGGTAATTACTACAGTATAATTAGCTCCGCTGGTTTTATATAAGCTGTTTGAAATCAACTCTCCTTGCTACTGTAACTCCATTTCATTTGCAGTGCTCTTTAGGGTAAAGCGATTCTTTTAAAATGGAAATTACCCGAACAGTGAAAATGTGAGTGCTTTGAAAGATAATTCTCTTCACTGCATCATGTCTCCCACATGCTAAGCTACATAGACTGGTGGCTGGCATTTAAACCAGAATTTCAGCTAACTCTGCTCTTAGCAGGTCTAGACAACGCAGTGGTTAAAATACTGGTGCCTGCCGGCACTGTATCTACCCTCATGTGCCCAACATTGCTTTTGCTGGATCTGCGCTGATAATAGCAATAGTGGGGCGGGGAAAGGCTAATACAGACTTTTAGAAGAAGAAAAAAGCTTGTTGTTGTTACAGGACTGCACTTTCCACCATCTTGTACAGTTGTTTTCCCCTGTGCAAAGTGGGCATAAAATGCTGTCCTAGCAGAATAATACTGAGTTTGCACTGGTTTAAATGACAGCCCAGGTGCTGAGCAATACTGAATCAGGACCATGGTAGGACCCAGAGACCTCTTGGTGCCAATGGGCAGAGGGCACAGCGGTTGTATAGGGTTTTACAGGGATCCCCTGGGTCAGATATAGTAGCACATAGTACATAGTAGTTCACCAAAGGGTGACATGACGTCTCTGCTGAGAGCCAGTAGCTGCCTGGTTGTCATAATCGTTGCAAAATGGATAATATTTAAGATGTTCTGTATCTATACTGAAAATTGTGTTCTTAAGGCCTTGGAGTTAAGGCAGGTAACCAGGAGGTGACATGTCTGGGACAGGTTCCTTTCAGGCAGGTGCCAACAGACACGTACCTCCACGTCTGGTCAAATGTGTATTGCCTGCCTCACCACACAGGGCTATTTGCAGACTGAGTCCAGTGCCAGGCGAAAGGCTGCAAAATCTACAAGAGAAAATCTACAGAAAGAAATGAACCAGAAAGGGGGTGGGGTGGAAATGTCCTATTTGTGAATGAAGACAAAGGATGGGACTTGTATATCCTGGGAGATAAAAAAACACGCTGTGTCCTTCCCCTAGGAGACAAGCTGACAGCATGTCTGTCTCTCAAGCCTGGCTTCAAAATGCTGCAAGAACTTTGGGTGAGCAAGACATGAGCCTAACAAGGTAATTAAGTCTAGACTCTAGAATGCACTCTGAGTGTGTTTTGTGTGCAACCATTTGTTTCCAGTGCTACTTCTTGCTGTTACTTGAATCTCTGTGCTTTAAGTAACCTTATGCTTGATTTCACTATAAACCTATATCAGAGCTGTGTGTTAAGCGGAGCAGTGATCTGAAGTGGAACTGATAAACTGAAGCGAGCAGTTTCTTTGAAAGAAGCTAATCTGGGAATATTGCCAGCATCCAGTGGACCAGGGGTTGGATGATACAGGGAGACCTATTGGAGGGCTCGAGAGCTGGAGTGTACCTGTTGCTAACCTGTAGAGAAGAAACTGGGCCTGTGTACACATAATGCTTGTGTTGCTCTTGGCCAGTGGAGTTGGGGAGCTGATGTCTGAGAGGCATACACAGGGCTTCCTCACGCTAAGAGCAGGTGGTAGCAAGGTGCCTCTCAGGCCTGGGTATCCCTGGGAAGCATAACACATGGTCTTGCAGGTAGCTGGGATCTAGCCTGTACAGAACTTCAGAAACGAAACTAAACAGCTTGAATTTTGAAAGGGTTAGGCCCTCTAAATCTAATGTAAAATGTCCTGGAAATCTGCAATGAAAACCTTGGCAGAATTTCCCAGTTTGTGCTTGTTTCTGCTAGATCTGCAGGTGTAGTGCAAGTGTGTGTGTGTGGGGTGGGGTGGGTGGGGGGGGGGGAAGGGGATCCATATGCTGCTCAATTACAAATCCGTCATGAAGTTTTGGAGGCATTCTCATCATACTTGCCAAACTAGGACAATTCCCCTCAATGTTTTAGCTAAAATCAGAGGAAACATCCTGTAGTTTTCCTACACTTGCAACTTCTTGCATGTTCCAGAACAATTCCTGTCCTCTGAGTCATCCAGTCCCCTAGGTTTTATTTAGGTTGGAGACTCATACTCCACTTCATCTTAAACCTCATTATAAATTGGTTATGGCCCATTACAATCATTTCACATTCATCCTTTTATACTGGCAATTCGTCTACATGGTATAAGACTTGATAATAAAATGATTTAAAATTACATCTAGACGCTTGCAGTCCAGTGCAGCTGCATTTTGTTGACAAAAACTGGATTCAATCCCCCCAGAGCAGGAAATGCTCTTACATGTATAGTCAAATATCTTAAGAATCACTGCTCTGAGAAAGCTTTCCTAAAATTCATTTTAAAAAGTGACTCTTTCCTTATCAGTGCTAATAAAAGTCTGTAGAGAGATAAACCCTGGAGAGAACTAAATCCTTATTGTAGCCACCCATCAGTGGGAGTTTTCCTGGAATAAAATCTGAGTAAAACCCATCAAGCCTGCAGGATACAGCCCATTGTTTTCTCAGCTGGTGCTAGCAGGAAGTGATTTACTCATCTTCCTTGTCAATGGAGAAGGCAGTTATCCTACAGCCTGATGTCCGTCTAATACAAATAGTCTTTGATGAATTGCATAGATTATGGACCCTATACATTAAATAATTGGTCAAAACTTTTGTTTTCCTTTGCATGGAACCATAGTTGTCTACAAATAATCCAATCTCTCTCCTCCTTGTATGTGGGAATCTTTTTTTTATGAGGAGCAGAGGTGTGTGAACCTTTAAGGAATCATTCATTCAGAAGCCAAACATGAAGATAATCATTGGGGATGTAGGTGGTGCATGCTTTTTCTGCAAGTGTACTTGCTTTTTCTGGAGAAACTGTCGTCTGAACCTGCTTTTGGGCCTACCTGCCAATGAATTTGGGGCCTTATTCTGGTCTATTTTATTCAAGATAGGCGTAAAATAAAACAACTCTGGCAAGTCAGGCTTAAGGGACACTGGCAGAGCAATGTAAGTAAGCTTGCGGGGCACTGACCAGGTCAAAGCAGCGCTAATAGTCACTTTCATAAACACTCAATTCACTCATGTGATATTAAAGGGGAGAAAGAGGTTAAACAAATAATAAAAAAGGGCCAATTGCGGCTCATGTAGCTGTTGTCGTAAAACTGTAATAACGTGTGCATCAACAAAGTACTTGAGGAACTGGTTGACTGGAGTTGGAATGCATGTAATCCAGGAAGAGAAAATACTCACACACACAAAGCCTTCAACAATGTGATTAAAATACACAAAAGTTAAAACTTTCCACTCTATTTTTTTTTTCTTTTCCCATTGTACCTGGATGTAGCTAGGTTTGGAGTCTCTGGCATTATAAAATATAGCTACACAAAAAAACTTCCTGAAAAGAAATTAAGTTGCACAAGGAATGCCCCAAATGATGGTTGCACATATGACTTGTAACTCGGCCCCCTTGTGAGAATACATGATGATTGTCTTTAGCTGCATGATCAAACACTACACATTTCTCAAGTAAGGCAATATAAAACCTTTTCTACAACCTTAGCTACACATATGCAGTGCCTTGTAATATTTTTCACTGTTGTATATTTACACTATTTTCATTGGCAACATGGCCCAATCTATTTTAACTGACTTAAGTTTTTTTATATGGTAAATTCTCTCTCAGGCATGTTTTAATAACTTAGCCAGCATGGACTGAATGTTTTCTTTTTTTCAGCTAGCAACATATCTTTCCTTAGCCCCAATGCAGGGGATGAGGTAATTAATTCAACTAATGTAGTAGTGAGATTAGGTGGTTTGCATATGCCAGTGACACTTCACTAGTAGTCCTATGTTGTTAAACCTAATCTGTAGCATATTGTGGAATTCTGCATGTACTTTGCATATAAAGACATGAATGGCCTTGATTTATCTGGAACAGTGACTGGTCCACAGATCTGCTTGTGTATCAAAGCAATTTCCACCAGAATTCTTCTCTACATTTTTCTCAGTAAGAGCTATTTCAATGCCAACTTTCAATAGTCTATAGGTCTACACATTCCAGCTACAGAGCTGTTAAAAATGAGTTGCAATTATTTGTTTATAATGGAAACCAGATTGAGTAAAACAAAAAAAATTCTCAAAAATGGACTAACTGGTTTTTGCTTCATCTTTGGGCAGAAACCAAGCCTGGAAAATGAGAAAGAAAGGGGAAAGTTTCAGAAACTCCTAAACTGATGAAGATAAGGTGTTAGAACAGAGATAGTGAAGCAACCTTATCTATAATGGTCATTCCCACTATAATATGCTGCAATCCCAAGGCTTAATGGGGTGAGTAAAAGGAAGCCTGGGATGATAATTGTCTGCATAATATTCCCATCTCCCACTAGTGTGGGAGCAAGACTAGGGAGCCTGAGTTTCCCCTCTCATAGGCTTTACAAGAGCGTAAGTCCACTAACTTCAGTGGAGTTACTACTGATTTACACTGGCATGAGTGGGAGGAGAATCCAGCCTCCAGGAAAAATGAAACTAATTCTGCCATCCTGTAACTTTTACAAAGTTGAGGAAATTTTGGAAAAGTTTTAGAGTAGCAAAATGAAAATGGTGGGAGTGGGCAGTGGACTTTAGAAATCATTTTATTGCACTATGGCAATACAAAAGGAGGGGCATGAACATGGAAGATTTTGAATATTTGAAAACTGAAACTTCTAAACCTGATTTTCTTTTTTGAAAAAAAATTCATGGATTTTTTTGGAAGAAAACAAAGACTTTGTGCCACTTTTGAACCCTGAAAAATGGAAACCACTTCAAAATGAAAAATTCCTGCCCCCCCATTTTTTTGTACCAGCTCTGTTTACAAGCCACTTGCAATATTAAAAGAGCAGCTGTAAGTGACATGGAGATAATGGCTAGTTTACATTAGTGCTTCACCTTAATACTACCAGTGGAGCTGAATCAATGCTAGAACAACCTTGGGAGAATCTGTGAAAATCATCAGTGTGTAAACAAAACCTTTTCTTGCCCTGGGATCCCAATCCCTAAATCTGAGGGGGAGAAAAAAGCCCAAATGTATTGCATACATAGCCCTTACTGCATATTTAAAAAAAATTGAAACTGTTTCATCTATACTTAAGTACATATGATAGTTATAAAACCAAAATGTAGTTATATTAAGTCCAAAGTGAGAAATAATGGATCTGTGTCAGCTGTGTCTGCAGAAGGAGTCATAGATACAAAATGTGTCAGAAAAGCTAAATACTTTGGCGTAAGTAGCAATTTGTTATGTTAATGGTTCAGCTGCTTGTCATTTCAGAAGGGGTTGTGCTTAAATTTAACACCATGTATAATACAATCTCTTCTCTCCCCACAACAGTCAGGGTGAAGTGATTGTTTCAAAGTCTTTTACTGAGTATTATAAGAAGCTCTGGCTTAGAAGGTTGTTTTTTTTGTTTTTGTTTTTAAAGTCCATTGCCTTTTCATTGATGAGATCAACACATAGATATAAAAAGATACAGTATATTAATGTGTACTTTGAGATAATCCAGGGTTTGGCATTTGAACTTCCTTCACTCTTCTGTTTACACTTTGCTTCCTTCCTTTCATATAATTGAGGAAACTCCCCATGCAGGCCATAGTCAATACTCTAAGGTTGCCTGCCTTAAGAGGAGTTATGGCTCTATATCAGGCTTGATGGCATTTTGCCCTGATTCAGCAAAGCTCTTAAAGCCCCTGCATAAGTGCCAGGTGTTCGGTGGGAAACAGATTGCATGGGGAGACAAGCCTTTAAAGGCACAAACATTGAAAGAGGGATTTGCATGTTGGTGTTGGACTCAGCGAAAGACTTTTGCAGGAAACAAATGAATAGGTTATCTATCGCCTGTGTTAAATCATTTCATTCTATAATGTCACTTAAAATAAGGTACTGCCAACAGGGCTGGGTTAGTCCACTGAAATAGCTAACTCTGGAGATGGGAGAATGGTACATCTGTGGACAGGGACATCTCTTGAATTTGTTTTAGAGTCTTATATTCCCATTTTCTTCAGGGAACCACTGTTCAGTGACTTCTAACTGAGAAGTGCACGCTGTATTTGGCTAGCGAGATGTATCCGAAGGCAGCCTCCACAGCAAAATAAAAAATGCCACCATGGCAGTGAGTCTCAGAGCCCGGGTCAACTGACCCAGGTTTGCGGGACTCGCACTGCTGGGCTGAAAATAGCAGGGTAGATGTTCAGGCTGGAGTTGGAGCCCGAAACCTGGTGACGGGGGATGGTCTTAGGGCATAGGCTGGAGCCCAGGCGCTAGCATTTACACTGATATCGTGAGTCAGGCAGCATGAGCTTGAGTCAGTTGACCTGGGCTCCATGACTCAGTGCCCCAGGTGTTGTTTTGTTGTTGCTGAGTTGACATATCCATGGAAACTGTGTGTGTAAGGCCAGAAAGGCCCATGATCATCTAGTCTGACCTCCTGTATATCACAGGCCACCAGCACCTGCCCACTAAACCCAGCAATTGAAATGAGACCAAAGAATTACAGCCACAGGACACTCGACTATTCTGTGCCACAGGCAGAGAAGCGGAGGGACCAAGGTGCACCAGGGCTTGAGGCCCCCACGGTGGCTATTTATTGATTAGCAGTCTTGGTAAGACTAAACATGCATGCTAATAAGGTAGACTGGTGAAGATTTCCATTGTAAAAATGTTTGACAATAAACATATGGGGAGTACCCAGATTCGTCTTTATAAATATTTTAACTACCTCGAGTGACAGAAGAGAATGTTTCTACCTCTTTAAAACAACCTAAGACATCACATTAACAAAACAAAATTATCCCTTCCACCAAAAACCCTCCATTAAAAGAACCTTATTTAGATAGCAAAATCAAGAGCTCAGAAATTAGAAAATGCCAGTTTAACTTGCCCATGCAACCTTAATTTATCTTCCTTGGCTGTACACATTCTGATACAATCTCTATAATTACATGATCACACACTGCTTTTTCCACAGGATGTGTTCCGTGTACAAAATGGACAGTGCGCTGACAATTAGTCGGGATTATGAGGTGCATGAGGTGGTTTGTTTGAACCCTGCCTCGTTTGCTCTACAAGTCGGAAGGTGTGCAAAGAACAAGGCAGGGGCTGCAGGAAGAGAAAGGATGCTTTTGTGACTGTCACAAAGGATTCGGTTCCATCCTGGCCTCTACCGTGGTCTTCCAATGTGATGCTGAGCAAGTCATTTAACCTAAAACATTGTCAAGTGACCACTAATTGTTCCTCATTTTTCTGGGAGCCCGACTTGAGACACCTCGGGGGCCTGACATGCAGAATAGCCAAACAATCAGAACTGCAACTGAAGACAATGGGAGCTGTGGCAGCTCAGAACCTAAACAATAAGGCAGTGAGGTCTGTTATGTGGGGGGAGAAGGGGGTTGGGAAAAACTTATTTGAAGCTGGGGAATGTAATAAAGCCTTCTACTCAGTCTAAATGAGGGAACAAGTAAATGTCCCTGTGGTAGAGATGTCTCAAACAATAGGAGTCAACACCCAAAACACAGGCCACCTCTAAGGCCACTGAAGAATCTGAACTATGTGGGCAGAAGGACTTCACTGGGGCCTGAATGTAAACATGGGCTGGGGACTGATTTTGATTGCAGTTGTGTGTCTGACAGAGAGACAGAAAGAAACAAGAGAAACACACTGAGAAGAAGCAAAGAAGCCCCAGACATGACAAGAGAAGTCCTGATAGTGTGACCTGGGAGTTGGCTGATGTGATTGCAGAGTCATTGGCCATTATCTCTGAAAACTCGTGGCGATTGGGGGAGGTCCCAGATGATTGGAAAAAGGCAAATATAGTGCCAAATTTTTTAAAAAAAAAAAAAAAAAAAAAAGGGAAGGAAGATGGAGGATCTGGGGAATTACAGACCAGTCAGCCTCACCTCAGTCCCTGGAAAAATCATGGAGCAAGTCCTCTTGGAGGGGAGGAAGGTGATCAGGAACAGTCAGCATGGATTCACCAAGGGCAAGTCATGCCTGACCAACCTGATTGCCTTTTATGATGAGATGATTGGCTCTGTGGATGTGGGGAAAGCGGTGGACGTGATATACCTTGACTTTAGCAAAGCTTTTTATACAGTCTCTCACAGTATTCTTATCAGCAAGTTAAGGAAGTATGGGTTGGATGAATGGACTATAAAATGGATAGAGAGCTGGCTAGATCATCGGGCTCAACAGGTAGTGATCAATGGCTCCATGTCTAGCTGGCAGCCCCCAGGAATGGGTCCTGAGGCTGGTTTTGTTCAACATCTTCATTAATGATCTGGAGAATGGGGTTGATTGCACCCTCAGCAAGTTCATGGATGACACAAAGCTTGGGGGGAGTGGTAGATATGCTGGAGGGCAGGGATAGGATACAGAGTGAGCTAGACAAATTGGAGGATTGGGCCAAAAGAAATCTGATGGGGTTCAACAAGGACAAGTACTGTTACAGACTGGGGGTCAATTGGCTAAGCAGCAGTTCTCCAAAAAAGGACCTGGGGGTTACAGTGGACAAGAAGCTGGATATGAGTCAACAGTGTGTCCTTGTTGCCAAGAAGGCTAATGGCAAATTGGGCTGCATCAGTAGGAGCATTGCCAGCAGATGAAGGGAAGTGATTATTTCTTTCTATTTGGCACTGGTGAGGCCACATTTGGAGTACTGTGTCCAGTTTTGGTCCACCCCCCCCCCCACTACAGGAAGTATGTGGACAAATTGGAGAGAGTCCAGTGGAAGGCAACAAAAATAATTAGGGGGCTGGGGGCACTTGATTGATGAGAAGAGGTTGAGGGAACTAGGTTTGTTTAGTCTGCAGAAGAGAAGAGTGAGGGGGGATTTGATAGCAGCCTTCAATTACCTGAAGGAGGATTCCAGGAAGGATGGAGCTAGGCTGTTCTCAGTGGTGGCAGATGACAGAACAAGGAGAAATGGTCTCAAGTTGCAGTGGGGTAGGTCCAGGTTGGATATTAGGAAAATCTTTTTCCCTAGGAGGGTGGTGAAGCACTGGAATGGGTTACCTAGGGAGGTGATGGAATCTCCATCCTTAGAGTTTTTAAGGTCCAGTTTGACGAAGCCCTGGCTAGGATGATTTAGTTGGAGTTGGTCCTGCTTTGAGCAATGGGTTGGACTAGATGACCTCCTGAGGTCCCTTTCAACCCTAATCTTCTATGATTCTGTGACCCTAAGAAAAAGCTTGAGAGAGCGCTTTTGGGTAAAGTGCTGGCTGGAGAGAAGGTTGGTATGGTGAGCAAAGAAACTGTCTTCTGCAGTTTGATTCCTCCTGTGTTCAGGAAACCAGGGCTTTTTACGTACACTGTTGGTAAATAAATAGGCCTGCATTAAAGATATACCTGACTCCATCATCAATTTCTCCTCCTAATGGCAACAAACTGTTAGATCCCAAATTTTGGCTAACTGCAAACATGAGAAGGGTTAACGCAGGACTGGGGTTCAGGAGGTCCTGAATAATAATCCTGACTCCGCCACTGATTCCTCTTATGGCCTCAGCCAAGTTTTCTCATATTAGTTTCTGCATACACAGAATGCGGATATTACTGCCCTCTTACCTGGCAGTGCAGATTTAAAATTCATGAATTTGAAGTACTTGTACTGTGATGACAAGTGCCCTAGAAAAGACCATGAAGAAATTAGTAATTCTGTATTAATTGCAGGCTTTGAAGTAGGCAGGGGGCACTAATTGAATTCAGCAAACAAAATATCAAACAGTTGACTGATTCATTTTCATGAACACTGTCCATCCTGTGAACTGAATGAGGCAGAAGTTATGTGGAAAAAAATAGTATGTAATTATGTAAACAAACTTTATCAGGATGTATAGACAAGGGAGCCAAACTGAGGTTGCGTGAGTAACCTACATGTACCATTTAAGTTGCTTGATTTTTGCAACCTACATAACTTTAAGTTTTCATAAGTAATGTTATAACTTATTTGCCTTCTAAAAGGCATTACGTTATCATGCCTACTGGTAAAGGAACCCAGCTCATTCACAAGTGCCATGGAAAATTCTGGATCCTCCTGAGTCCAACAGCCATCCTTTCCCTTCTGGAAGGGATCATCAGACTAAATGATGTAATGGTCCCATCTGGCCTTAAAATCCATGAAAAGGCATCTCCCACTGTTCTCCTTGCTCTTTGTAGAGAGGAAAAAAACAGCAGTCATTTATCTTGTATATGCTAGGAAAACTCAGGGCTGCCCCCCCCCCCCGTTTCTTCTTGCACTGGTGCAGAAAGAACTTACACATTTTCTTTATGCATGTGCACAGCTTATGTCTCCCACTGCATGTACAGCAATTCCTACGAGAGAGAACACCTGTGGGGACAGCCTGGCAGTAAGCCGAGCACTCCACACTAGATTGCTGCCCTGGATGGTGGCAGTCAGCAACAGTCTAATCCAGACAGACTCCAGAAGGCAAAAAGGAGGTGATGCTTTCCCCAAAGAGCAGTACATGAAGCTCTGAGTGGGGAGGGGACCATTCCCTAACACCACATTATAAACCTTATAGTTAGTACTATAGTGTTGGACAGTAACAGTCTAAAACACTACAGCTTCCAATAATGTCTAAAGTATTAGGGACTATGGATGCAGGAGGTTTTGTTTTCATAAAGCCAAGATTTTCAGATCATCATGGGAGAAAAATGGGTAATTTATACCCATATTTTCCATTCACAGTTAAAATCCTTCTTTGGAGGTCCCTGCAGTGAGAGAGCACCTCTGTTACCAGGAGCTCTTCAGTGCAACCTCCACGCATGAGAGGCTTCCCAGGACCCCTGTGACATACACCTGCCCTGGCAGCTAGATTACATCTGTGTTTGACCATTTTCTCAATATTGGAAAGCTAAGAACTAGCTCATTGATTCCCGTACAAACATCTTGTAATAACCATGACAATTTTAGAACTAAGTAACATGTAAGATGCTGTGGTCCAGATCTGTTTGGTGTGAAAACTATCACCTGAGGTGGGGGAGTCTGGGAGCCCAATCAACATGAGAACAATGGACAAGAGCCTATTTGTATTTACTCTCTGTGGAAGAGGCAGCCATAGGCATACTCAAAGACACATGAATCCCAGGAGAGTTCTTGGAAGAGGAGGCCTGAGGAGCTGTGAGCCAATAATAGCCTGTTACTGAATAAGAGAAAAGAAAAATGGCCCAAATGGTTATCCATCACAGGAGTGACTTTGCCAGGGCGGTTGGCTCATGAAAATTGGATCCCAGCTTTTGCAACTGGACAAGTGCTGCAAGAAATGACCTTTGGGTGAGAGAGACACTCCTGTCTAATAAGGTATCTTAAGTATAGGCTGTAGATTGCATGTTTTCTTTTACCAGTAACCTTCTGTTTCCAAATCCTTTTACTTGGATTTATTTTGAATCTTTATCTCAGTCTGTTAAATAAACTTCAGTTTGATTTTACGATAAACTTGTCTAAGTGCATTGTGCTAAGAAAGGTGTTGAACTGATTTGAAACTAGTGCTGCTAGCGCTGCTTTCCAGGAGGCAGTGGGTCGATGTGCGTTGTGGGTGTTCAGAAGACAAGGAATCGGGCACTCAAGTATAACAAAACGGAGGATGTAAATTGCTAGCCTGCACTGGAAAAAGAGTGAGGCTTGTTGAGTTCAGAGCGGAGCACTTGTTTTGCCAGTAAGGTGACCTGATGTCCCGATTTTTATAGGGACAGTCCTGATATTCAGAGCTTTGTCTGATGTAGCACTTACTGCCCCCCAGCATCTCTTCTGATTTTTCACACTTGCTATCTGGTCACCCTAGTTGCCAATAACTAGTAATTGGTGAAGGTTTATACGTGTGATGGGTAACACAAGGCTCCCTCCTGCTGTAAGCAGGTTGTAGTGATTCACCACAGACAGCTTGGGTAACCCTGAAAAATCATCACAACTCCTCTATGGTAGCAGGACTTAAAATGGTGTAGCTTTCACTTTCACATAGAAGCTGTGAGCACTGCATTTGGGTGTATGCAGGAATCTGTCATGGGTGTCAGGGCCCCTATTTTAGCATTCACAGCCAAAGTTTGTATCATCTGTGGTGCTGCCCCCTTCTCCATGAGCCAGATGCCAGCTCATGTGCAAGTCCCAGGTCAATTCACTAGGTATTAGTACAGATGAAAGTGATTTGTTAAATGTATAAGAGTGTATTTGGTGTTTAAACTCCGTGAAAACTAATGATGTTACTTGCATTGTTTTCACGTATCTGTATCCTGTTATACTGTAATAGCAAATATTTACATTGTGTATACCCGTGTACCTATATGACCCATCAAAGGAGAAAGAAGCCTTGTGGAATGCAAATGAACTTTAACAGAAGAGTTCTTATTTCAAAGCAAGTGGTCATTGTGTGGGATGATCAGAAGTCAGACTCTAAACACATTCCTCACTCTCTGTCATTAAAGGAAAAGCCCTGTGGGTAGTGATCCTCTCAGCTTGTTTTCTGTGAGAAGCTATAAAGATGGATTCAGGGACAGATCCTTTATCTTTGGACAGTTTGTACTCTTACAAGGAAGTGTACCACATGCAAAGTGGAAAGCCCCAGATAAAATCTGGGAACCCTAAATACACTTTTTGGGAAATTGGGTTTATGACATCACTGACATCATTTGGAATTACAATCTGATTCACTTGTGCCTGTGTTTTACCTGCTCTAACCTCTCATTTCCTTTCTCTTAGCTAATAAACCTTGAGTTAGTTTAGTTTAGAATGGGGTACCCGTGTTCGCTGAGGTGTGAGCTCTCAAGGGCCAGGTGATCTGGGATAAGTGACTGGTCTCGTGGGAGGGGGAGCAACCTGCTGCGATGTGATTTTGGGTATGTGACCTGTTATCGCAAAGTCCAGCGTGGCGGGGGTAAGCTAGGCGGCCGGGGGAGTCTGAAGGGGAGCCTCTGACTCCAGAGTCAGGCTGGCGTTAACGACCCGGTTCACATTTGTTACTGGCGGGGTGAAATCCAGTGAGGGGCCAGGGCAGCGGGCTGGGGGCCTCGGCCCTGCTTTCTGACAGGGGGCCCTGAGGCAGGCACTCAGACAAGGGGGCGGGGCCTGAACACAGCACCCCAGGCCCCCCCCGCGCCTGCCCAGGGTGTCCCGGGGCTCACAAGGGGTGGGGGCCCCGCCCCAGCAGTGGCAGGAGGCCCCATACCGGGGTCCGCAGGCTCCTTGGAGCCAGCAGGGCCAGGCCAGGCACCCCAGCCCCTGCGACTAGAGGATTTAACCCTTTCTGCCTCCAGCCGCTGGCCTCGGGGCTGCTCAGCCTCAGCCTCGGCCCTGCCCCCCCTGCCTGGCCCCTTTTTGCTCTGGCACCCCCGCACCCCTCCCCCGTCACCCGCATCGTCCGTTTACTCCCCCCCGAAGATGAGCCAGGCCACCCGCTAGGCTCGCGCCCGCTCGCGCTCGGCCCGGGCGGGGAGGGGGGGGGGGGGACAAGATGGCGCCCTGTGATTCAAACGCGGCGCGCGGCGTGCGGGGCGGGGTCCCGGCGGGGTTCATTGCGCCTGCGCCGGGAGTTACAAGATGGCGGACAGTGCGGAACTAAAGGTAAAGCGCAGCTTCAATTCCCTCCGCCATCCTCCCCCTCCCCGCCCCGCTCCGGCTGCCCGCGCCGCCGGGACCCGGCCCCTCTGCAGCGCCGGACTCGGCGAGGCTGTGGGGGCGGGGGAAAGCGCGCTACTGCCGGGCCCTGCCTGCTACTGGGGAGCCTTCTGCCGCTGCACACCCCCCAGCAGAAAGGGCTGAGGGGCCAAGCCAGCGGGGAGGACCTGTCCTGCTCCCTCCCTCCCGCCCCCGCCCGGCCAGAGCTGCCTTCCCCCTCCCCCCTCTCCGCAGCTGCCTTCTGCGCCCCCACACCCCTCTCCGTTGAGCGGTGCGGGGGGCTGCCCCTCCCCCTTCCTCTCTCAGCAGGGGCTGAGCCAGGCTGGGGGCGATCTGTCCTTCGGCCCGAGCTGTCCTCTGCCTCCCCACAGCCCTCTCCCCGCAGCGACCGGCGGGCTGCCCTCCGGCTGCCCCTAGCAACGGGCTGTGGGGCCAACCCAGATGTGGGGGGACGGGACCTGTCCTTCGTCCCCAGCCCCCTCACAGCTGCCCCCTGCCCGTCCCAGGCTCCCCACACTCCTCCTCCCCAGTTCCCCTTCCTCCTCCTCGGGGAGATGCCCTCCCTCTGCCCATCCCCACACTCCTTCTCTGGGGGTGGGGAGAACCGAGCCCCAAAAGCCTTCCCGGTGCTGGCAGAGGCCGAGGGGTGATCTCAAAGGACTGGGATGAGGGGGAAACTGAGGCTCTCCTCATCCAGCATTAGCAGCTCCCTGCCCTCAGCCCCAGCCCCCGGGGTCCACACTCACATCGTGGGGGGACCAAGGGACGGGTTGTGTTGGAGGAATCACATTGGTTCAATGTGCCTGCTGCAACTTTCCCCCTCCCCCAAATACATACACTGTCTGGAGGAGGGAACTTATCCCTGCACCCCAAATATCCAACTCCCATTGAGGAGAAGAGGGAGACCACTTCGTGTTGTGTGAAGGGCTGTGGACGTGGGGTGGGGGGGCTCTGCCTCAGGAAGGAAATATGAGTGGTGGCCTGTGTTTTACTGCACACGGTGGTTGTATTTTCCTGGAGGGTTAGTATTTTCCTGGAGGGTTAGCGCAGCTAGAAATCTCATCAAAAGGCCAAAGAGAACCGAGTGAGTGATCACAGGAGAAGGATGCATCTCTCTCTATCTTTCAGTGTCTCAGTGGGGATGGGAGAGAAGAGGACTGTTGCCAGAGATCCTCCTTCCTATCCTCACCCTTCCCCCAATCCTGAGCACTCAGAAAAGTTTTTTTTAATGGACCCCCATGGAGATGCTTTAGTTAGTACAAGAGGGGGAGGGAATCTGGGGGATTGGGTTGCTATGTGTGTTATGATGAGGCTGGAGGAGGAACTGTCGTTTAATTTCACTGAACTGACAGCCTCGCCTGCTTTATAATTAAAACCCCCTAATTGCTCTCAGAAAACAGAGGGATAGAAGGAAACCCAGTTGATGGGTGTTCCCTCTTTAGGAGAGGAAAGAACTTGGAGAGAACTTTCCTCTGTCCCCTCACATAGTTCTCTGTCTCTGGGTTTGATAATTTGAATAAAGGGGATTTAAATGAGTTTTAAAGTCTCATAGGAATGCATATTTGCAATGTCTTTCAAGAGAGATTTCTGAAAAATCTGTTTCAAAACAAATCCTAAAATGAGGTACTTGCTGTCTGAATGAGCGAACTTGGCATGGGTGGATCCCCTCACAACTTCAGTGCTGTGGTCAGGCTGGGATCACCATAGATTTGAGGAGGCAATATAACTATTTGTTAAGAGAACCATAGATGCTGTTCCTTCTGACTCTTTAAAATAAAAGTGAAGTGCAAATAACTTTGAGGATCATAATGGAAATCTTATATGTTATGAATGCATATGCAGGTTTTCTCCTTTTCTTTCCTCCAACTCTTATATATTTCTGATCAGCATGAAGAATGAGATCCACAGTAAGAGGTTTTAGAGTATATAATGTGTAATGCATATTCTGTCCAAGGCAATCCCCTTTCCTTAATATTTCAAAATGTCTCAGTCTTTTCCCTCTTCCCGTCCATCTGAGATTTGGTTTTGGGTGTATCTAGTGACTGGGAATTTGTCAGGTTGTGAAGAGGTTTTTTTAAAAAAAACAAACAAACAAAAACATTCTGTGCCTGTTCAGGAAGCCAATTAGCTCCTTTGGGATCTGTGTACACAATGATGGCGATTCTCTGTGCCAGTCGAAGATGAATGGATCTTGTTAATATCCTCTACTACCTTTTGTTTTCAGGGGGATCATGCTGGTCATATTGCACGAGACCTTAGGAAGTCTTTTTTTCTCCCACTTTCCTTCCAACCTTCTAAAAATTATGCAGTCTACATAATAAAGATAAAAGGTTGAAATTTGTTTTCCCTGCTAAACTGCTTAATTCATCTTAGATTCAGTCAGCAACATGCACTCTTATATTTTCTACACTAACAGTTTCACAGCAGTTGGTTTGGTTGGTATGTTTAATAATGTTTTTAGGTTGATTGATTTGGATGGATTGAAAAATTTACCAGCCAGAAACTGATACCCAATATTTTTTTTTGGATGGGTGAGAGGTGGCATTAGTGGAGGGACAGTGTTGAGAAGGGGGAGAAGACTTGGATTCCTGTTAGTACAGTCACCTGTATCAATACTTTAAAGGTCTGATAAATGTGATGCTCCAGTCTTTTGCTTTTACAGAACCTCCTGACACTGTTTATGGAGAGAGGGGAGGGGTGTTGTCTTGGCTGCTGAAGGAAAGGGTAGGAGGATTTTCCTACTCTGCCTCTTCCCCAGCCTCCCAGTTGCTGTCAGCAAGGGCTGTCTTTGTATCCAGCGTTCTTCCCATTTCTTGTCTTTTGTATCTATTTTTGCCTTTTTTTCCTTTTCTGTTTGTTGGCCTTTTCCTATGCTAGTCTCTGCTGCTGCAGTTCATTGCTTTCCCAACCAGCAGCAGAAAGAAATTGAGATGATTCTTTTCAGTTTCATTGCTGCCTTCAGGATTCTGAATGGTAATTGTGAAACTGACTAGTAGCTTGTTAATTTCACTCTACAGCTGTTTGGGAAGACCACCAGTACTTGCAGCTGAAATCTACAGACCTGGGAAAGAAACATAGCATTGGTGTACATTTGGAAGATTATATTTGTAGCCACAAGGGTTAGTGCTGCAATTTATAAACAACACAACCTTATAGTTTTTACAAATTGATGGACCGGAGGCTCCCTGTTGTGAAGAAAAGCTTTCCACCTGCCCAGTCAAAATACATTTTTCAGGTTCTGTTCTTCCCTGTTCATCTTTTTCTTTGCATGTTGTGAAACAAGAAACATCACATCTGTTTACTGAGTTATGGGTAGATTACATCTTGGGTTGTAGGCCTCCTGAGAAATCCTATTTAAAATGCTGGATGAAGTGAATCTTTACAGGGAGTGTGTTAACAGTAAGGTGTTATGTTATGTTGGAATTTGTGTGAAATATATTAAGCAAGAATATACTCAAGGAAATCAGTTTTCCTCATACTAGATTTGATGTTAAAAGGGGATCTACCTGAATGAAAACTCTCAAACAGAATTTAAGACAAATTAAAATTTATTTAAAATTGTAAAGTGAATATTGAGTTTCTTTAGCATTATTTTTCTCAGGCAAAATTTGCCCTTTTCTCTCATCCACAGACCAATTAAGTGACTGCCATCAACTTGAAATCCAATAAACTTAAACAAAACTCCAACTTAAGTAGTTGCAAGGTACCTGCCTCTGAGCATCTCTTGCCAATTTTTGTTCTTGAAATAACATTTTCCTGTCTTGTTTGTGGGAAGGACCTACAGAATTATACAGAGAAAACAGTGACCTTGACGACACAGTGCTGTCAAATATTTAAAATTGAGAAAAAAATTAGAACTATTTTTCTCAGTCACTTACTTGTAAAAGGTACAATTTTCAGACAAAAGTGTGAATTAGACATTTGGCATAAAGCATAAATTGATGTCCCATTTCCTAACGAAGATGTAAAGGACTGAAATATTCTACAGGACTTGGGCATTTTTGTGCTATTTGAAAAAACATTCATGCAAAGCCAAATGTCTTTTGTGGGTCTTGGGCGTAGGAGTACCATATTTCTTGGTATATTAAAAGTTCTGAATAAATTGAACCAGTATTTTGTTTTCATCCCTTGTTAATGAAACAAGGTGACTTTTGAAAGTCTATTTTATTTCCTGAACTCTAAGGGGAGAGGTGTGAGAATTTCCCTATTCTTAATTACTCCCCCCATACAACTGCATGCAGACTCTAATTTATCTTGGGGTAAGCTATTTAAAGCTCTTTCTAATTAGAGGAAGTATACTTGAGTGATTAAACCTTTCCTTCAGTATTTCTTATATCTCTATATGGGTTATTAGGTTGTTCTGATCTTTGCCTTTTACTCAAGTATTTTGGAAACCATTACACAGTTTTGGGTAATCAATTCTTATACAGGGTTCAAAGAATAAAAAAGAAAAGCTTGTGCTTTAGTATTGTCTGTCTTGATGCTGTCCTAAGAAGCTGGTTTGGAAAGCGCATGCTGGGAGGTTTCCTTCTTTGTTCTCCTATCATTTTAAGAAAGTGCTTTTGGGGACTGAACAGATCCCTGGTGTGTTTTTTGTTGGATACAATTTCTGTTTTTAAAAAAAGTGAACCAAGAGTTAGAATAAAATACATCATAGTATTAACACAAAAAAGTGAGTGGGTACAAGCTGATTTTAAAAAAAATTCAAAAACTCTTTTGCTATGTGTAGGGAGGCTGTTATAATGGGGGCACATTAATAGTATAGCTTTCAGGTAGTAATAATAATGATAAACGGATCTCTTAGTATGCAAAGCGCTGTATGGAAGTTAAGTTAAATTGCATTGCCAGTGCTAATAAATATAAGCTAACTATTTTAATGTCCATTTAGAATTTATGTACAGATTTTTTTTGACAGGCATCTTTACTTAACCCTTTTATATTTTGACTTGCACACTTCTATGCTTTTAAGTTTGTTTTTCTTGAGTCAATAGATCACATTACTGACCTGGGCAAAATTAAATATGAAAATGTTTTCCAATGTATTTTGAACTAGATACCTCTAAACTTTTACTCACACTAGAACTGCAAAGATCAAACGAATGAAGTGGGCAGCTGTGCATCATTGTTCCCCTTTAAAAGTCCAACCCACAGCATTTCAATATATTGCCAATAAAAATTATATTGCATATATACAAATATAGTGTGCACATACTTGAAGGGTTTATACTTCTTTAGGATGGCCTCTACTGTATTTGCAGGGAGGTATATTGGATTCCAGGGGCAGAAGGAACCATTGTCTCATCTCCTGTATAATGCAGGCCAAAGAACTTGTCCAAAATAAAGCATGCATGCATATATATATATATATATATATATTTTTTTAAAAAAAGTCTTTTTTAAAAAAAAAAATTGCCTGTGATGGAGCATCCATCACAACCCTTGGTAGACTGTTCAAGTGGTTAGGAGTAGAATTTTTATTCATGGACTCTTGAGGGAAAGCGGAGGAAAGATGCAGGAACCATTTATAGTAGTTTAATAAATGCTGATGAGTTATTTTTTGCATGGAACTTGCATTTTATTTCCCTTTTTATTGTACAATCAAGGTATAAGGTGCTATGATGATACAAATAATATAATTAACTATTAAAAGATTGGAAGTTTTTAAAAGAAAGTACAGGTAAAGGATCTCAGCCTTCTTCTCTAGCTTGATTTCCCCCATCCCTGGCACTTTTAGAGGACAGAAAGATTCTAGCTTATTTGGCCATTTGTGAAATACGCTGTGGGACAGACATGTAAGGGAATCTTCTTAAATGTATCCCATAAAGCAGGATGTAGTAACAATAGATATTCTGCCCCTTCATTCTTATGCAAAAACTGGTATTTTAGTCTTTTAATTTTGAATAGTGTGACATGAACCTGCCTTTATGTGAAGCATAAAGATAAGTGCAACATTTCACAACTGTGTTTAGCATGATTATTTTCGTCCCTGTAACCTGTTCTTGCAGAGCCCAAACATTTTGACCAATTTTTTCCTTACCATCGAACCCCCAAACTGTTAAACAATTGAGGTTTAAGTATTGTGTGATTTATTTTAAAGTACCCTCACCCCCTTCCATTCCCTCTGAGGGGTTATTCTCTCCATTTTCCTTAAGTATCTGTTGTAATCCCTGTTGATTGCAATAATGCTTGAGTCCATAGCAGAACCTGTACCTTTTGTATTGGGAACCAAGGACTTAAAAGGTTATTTTGTGGGTGAGGAGAAAGCATTCTGGGAGCTGAGATCATCCAGGATCCCAGAGGGTTTGTGACTGAGGGGGCTTCAGTACTCTACTTTCCTTTCATTTCAGAATACTGGTATTTAGCCCTTCAGTTCTGTTTGTAGGCAGCATTTTTTTCTGCATGTAGACTTGTTTTAGAAATACTGGTATCTCTGTTTTGGCTGCTGTTGCTACACTCAGGTGATGTGGCTCCAATGCAAGACATTGAGGTGCCTTTCTGATGGAAGGCTCCTCTCTATCTGGATGTATAGAAGGGAATCAAGGCCTTATGAGAACGACAAAGTTGAAGCAGAGTGTAAGTATGCTTTTGTGTCATAAGGCTGCCACTATATACCATGTACACCTTTCATACCTCAAGTGCCTGAACTACTGCTGTTCATTGTGAGAAGAAACCTTGACTCTGGATTTTTGTAGGCACATCTGTATTTTAAACAGAGAAACTTTCCTTTTGGGAAAGTGCATTGTTTGGCTGGCCACCTTGACATGTGCTTGCATGGTTGAATCCTTTCGATAAAACTCAGTTTTGCCTCTGACTGTTGATTCTCTCATGTATTGCACTGTTCATTGCTCTGTCACTATTGCAACACTTTCTCAGCTAATTAACACTGAGAATATTTTTAAGGGAAAATGTTTACTTATGCAGAAATTTCATATGGTAAAACTAATTCTTTTCAGTGTAAATGGTTACTGAAAGGGAAGAGTTTAAAAAGCATATCTTTAAAAAGTAGATTCTTTTTGTTAACTTCCCTGGTCATTAAAAGTGAAAGAATTTACCAAAAAAAAAAAAAAAAAAAAAAAAAAGCTCTCAACCATTACAGCTCTCAACAACTGTTTACGTTTGGAATTTCAGTATCTTCATCAGTAAAAAATAAATTAGTCTTTCTTGGCTCTCTTGCTTAAATATAATCACTGCCAAAAAAACTGTTAATACAAAGTTAATGTTGTCTAGTGTTCTCTCATGCCCTTCCAGAACACACAGGATGCTAAACATAAACCTTTGAAAACCAAAAAATACAGATTTAAGGCAATATCTCCCATGGGCTGTCCCCATAATCTTCACTCGGTCCCCCTTGACCTGACACTAGGAACCTGGACCAAATAAAATCTGACCTAGCCCTAACAATCTATCATGTTTTGTGTTGTGACTGACTCATTTCTAGGTCCATCTTCCTTCTCATATGCTCTTGCTAATCCTCCTTGTGTCAGCTGTAGCTCTGTTGATCCAAGAATTGTTGTAGCAAGCTGCTGTATCTTGCCCTGCCAAGTGGAAAGAGCAGATAGAGGAAATGGGGATACCTGTTTTCTGGACTGCTATGCAAGAGGTCTGATTAGATGATTGTAATGGCCCCTCTTGGCTCTAAAAGTCTAAGAATGCCTGAAAGTCCTGTAAATATCTGAAAAGTATCAGGCTGCTAGAATGGTTTCACTCTCTCCTCCAGAAGCTTACATTCCTCAAGATAGGGGAAGGTAAGTTTCATTCCGTTCTAAGTCCCATATTCTGTGCCCACCCCAGCTCTCCATTTGCACTGACATTCCGTGCATCCTCTGTTTTCATCCGTTGTTTCTCTGTGGGGTGGTTCAAGCAGTCTGCTTGCGTGCATCACAGGGTATCAAAGCTCAGTGGGGAAACAAAGGCGATGTCTCTGGGAACCCTTAGGCCCAGGATGAACAGTTCTGTTACCTCTGACAGATGAGTGGGGCAGAGTAAAGGGTGTGGGGGTACGGAGTGGGAGACACTACATTAATTCCCCTACCTGGCTTTCAGCGGTTTAAGTTTAGCCACCTTCCATGCTCTTGATGTGTAGAAGGCAAGGCTGGACAACTTTAATGCTGCATCAGTGAAGCTTTTTTTGGCAGTGAATTTCCTTTGTTTTGAGACAGTGGCAGTAGTGAAGGGACACAAGGGGAATTGCTGGATGCACCACTCATCTCTCAGCTATGCCTTCCTCCTGGTCCCACCATGCCCCTCCTAAGGCTGCAGGGGCTACTACCATGAGGGAAGATAGCACATAGCCTCACAGCCCATCAGATATCCCCCAGCTGGAGACAGCAAGGGAGAAGGAGGATGACTCAGAGCTAGGCTTGGCAGCACTTGATTTTTATTTTTTAGAGTTTTGCTGGATAAGCAGTGTTTTATTTTAAAGCATTTTTCTATTTTTATCTGTTTGCACTTTCACAGTTGCAGGAACTTGGGGGGACATTTAATGACAGATGTTCAGATACTTTAAGTTATAAAACTAACTTTTTGAATCATCATGTTAAATATACAAAGTAAAAATCCTTAAATCATATTTATGTTATGAAAGGGTATTTTTTTTTCCTTGCCTAGCTGTAAATTTCAGTTAATGGAAATATCCTTTTTGTCAGTTTGTGTGTATGGTGAAATGGATGTTTATCAACAGTTACGGATTAAAAATCTGATCCTTCCAAGCCTACTCAGTCTTTACTCCATTTTTGGGGTAGTGTAGGGGGAAGGGCTGCAGTACACCTATCTGCAGTATGGTAGACTCAGAGGAATGAAGTATTTCATTCATCTCAGTAGGTGTTCTCCCTCTTTCCCGGGTCTCATTGTGCATGCCTGTGTCATGTAACAAGCATGTCTGTTTCCAGCAGTGTGCTGATCCATCATGCCTACCAGGAGAATTGATCCATGTAGAACTGATCTGCCCTTGCTGGGTCCTCTGTGTTGGCTTCTCTGGTGTCAGTTTCTGTGTGGGAACTAGTCATTTTCATATGATCCTGCCCTCAAGCCACCATGTCACATGCCATACTGGCTGTCAAACTGTCCAAGGGTGGGAGTTAGGCAGGTGCACTGCATGTACAGTTGTGGGCTGCTTAACTTGCATGCACCACTCAGACTTGCAAAAGGAGTTGTGCTGTGGTTCCACACCACACAAAAGGTGGGTGGAGCGGGCTAATGTGCACAACATGCAGGTCTCCTGATGAGGATTTGAACTCAAAGGATCTTCAGTTCAAGGGGCAGTACTTGTTTCCACCTAAACAGTGTTGCTCACAGTTCTTGAAGAAATAGTTCAGAGGTACAACCGTAGTAAGCAGAGCTAGTAAAAGTTCTGTAGTGTAATACAGACGTATTTCTAAATTGGTGCTATTGAGTAGCTGAGCTGAGGGGCAGCCTACTGAGGAGGGGCAGCCATGCAAAATAAATTATAGATCTGAATTTTAAAAGCAGCTTACATTTTAAGAGGGGGAATTGTATCTCAGGACTCTTAACCATCTGAATCCAAATTTTATACCACACAGTCTATCCTTGTTGTGGCATACCAGTTTTCAAAATGTTATATGTAGATTATAGAACACTTTGAAAAATTGAGCAAGCCTCTGTTCAAGAGGCAGTCTTAACTTGGGGAGTTACAAGTGCTGCTCCATCACACAGCCTGCAGTTGAGGCAATATTTACTGAAGAATCTCCTTTACAGTCCCAGCAGAGAGGAGGCTGAGTAGTACCAGACATTCCCAGAAATCAACTGAGGGCAGGATTTGTATTCAGTCTTTGGGTGGTGCTCAGGCTCAAGGGCTACTGTTTGTTTCCTGTGGGAGAGGGGTGGCATGAGTGAAACATGCCCTATTCCTCTTTTGGGCTGTGGGAGGGGTCACTACAGCCTCGTGAGACTTTGGCCTCCAGGGGAGCCAGGCTGAGATAGCTTAAACAGGGCAAACCCCAAAGAATGGGGCAGGCAAAGCCCTAAATACTGGTGCTTTTTCTTCCATAAGATATACCCAGTCAGCAACATACAGGTTCTGCTGCCCTCACTGGTCATTCAGTAGACAAAACTCAGTTCCCTTAAAACTATCCAGCCCTTTGGTTAGCACCCAGACAGCCAAGTCAGATATGCTGGGGCTTACTGAAAATCTTTATCATATGTAAAAAGATTTTACCAATCCCAAAGGATCAGACATCACCAAACAGGTCAATGGGTAGTTCAGCTCTTACCCAAATACACACTTAAGCATTGGCTTTATTAACTAAACAAACATTTATTTAAGAGGAAGGAGTAATGGTTAAAAGGTCAGTGTACATACACACATGAAAATAAAGCTTAGGTCAGTTTCAAAGAAGTGAACTGAATTGCAAAGTTCTTAATTTGCAAAGTCTCTGAAGTTACCCAAACAGCTTGGAGGCATCAGTCTTTGTTTAGAGCGTCTGTTAGAAATCCAGTCCAGAGAAATTAAGACTAAATAGTCCACGTGCAGAGTTTGTTCAAATTCTCCCATGAGAATTAGAGTGATTCCAGACTGGTGCTGGGGTCTCAGTCTTGCAATCCAAACTTTCCCTGACAAGCTTGGACAGATTTGAGATAACGGATCAGTGCACTAGAGTCTTTTATAAATCCATGCAGGCTGACCGATATTTTCTTGACAGGTGTCTCCTTGACCAATTAATAGATGATTACTTGGGACTCTGAAGTATCATCTTATGTCCTGTGCAACCCATAACCTTGTGCTAATATAACTAGTAATTGGTCATTTACAACCATTTACTAGTATTTACTACTTCAACTTCAAAGAGAAATACAAGACAGTAATTGTTACATTCAGAGTTCCATCTAAATGTTCAGATGTTCCTTTTGAACTCTTAATCAATAGAGCAGTGAGACAGGAAAGCAGTTTATCTACATTGCTAACCTCTAACGAGATACGTAAACAAACTACCAACAATACACTTGCATGTCAAAGCTCTAGTCTACTTATAAGGAACATCCCTCACTACCATTGTATTTTCCTATAATATATCTTGAAAGGTCAGAGTTGGGCCATGCAACTTGCTTGGCTTTTTCAGGCCTAGTGTCACAGCCTGCATCTGTCTCCTTAGCCGCAGGGGGTGCAAAGTCAAAATGGCTGCCCTTTCCTGCAGAGCTGTAAGGGCTTGGGCAGCCACCTGAGGTGGGCAGTGGCCAGGGAGGGGGACCCTACACCCTCCCTGCTCCACCGGTCCCAGCCCAGGCCCTGACACCAATGGAGTGTTCTGCCACTGGGTCAGTAGGGATCAGACTGCAACACGCTGACCTGTCCAGCTTAGCAGTCAGTCCCCTGGGCTACTGCCAAACCTGTCTCCTCAGTGATCATCTGCACCTTCAGTGTCCTGTGCTCCTTCAGCTGGGTTGGCTCCCACTAGGTCCAGCCAGTTCCAGGCATCCTGAGGTCTACCGGGGTCTCATGGCTTTTGGCCTCCGCAGCCTGGAAGGTCTGTGGCTCCCTGACTGAAGCAGACAGGCAGTATCCTCCTACTTCAGCAGTGAGCCCCAACTGAGCTGCATCGCTCCCTCTTATACCTAGTCTCCAGCCAGAGCATGCCCAGCAGGGTTGAGGAGGCAGGGCCTCCTTGGCCCACAGGGTAGAATTAACTCTTTGGGAACCAGTGGGGAGTAAGTATGCCCTGTCATAAGGGTTTTTTTTTTTTTTACAATGAGCTAGCCAACCCTTGAAAATCCTAGCGTAGGTATGGCAAGTCGTAGTTTTACCTCAGTGTAGCTAATCGAGGTGACACTTCAACTCAAGCAGTATTATTAAGGTAAAACTATAGCTTGTCTGTTTGCTAGAGTTTAAATATGTTCACTGTTCCATTGAAGAATAGGTGTATATTTACCTAATGTAGACATGGCCCATGTGCGTGTGTTATGAGTTGAGCTCCTTTGCCTGGTTGACACAGTGCACTGCATCTGCTCCAAGATGTCCCCATCTCACGGTGCATTTGTGATGGGATGCCCTGGGTGACTTAGCAGCAGTGGGGATCAAAGCTAGAACTTCTGGTTCTAAAACCATGCGACTCTGCTGCCTGAATAAAGGACCCATGTTTGTTAGCCAAGGCCATAGCAGGCCCAGCCATCACTAGAGTGGGATAGAGCACCATAGTCCTGAAACACACTATTTTCTTTTTCTCTCTTCACCCTCCTCCCCACCCCTTAATCTGATTTCACCACCTCTGTGAGTCTAAGGTCTGGTCAGCGTTGCAGGTTCCCTCCTGCTCTCTTCCTCCAGCCCCATCTTCTGTGGCGATGAATGGGCCTTCTTCTCAAAAAGCATACCCCTCCTTAAAAACATCTCTGACCATCTTTTATCATGTACCTAAACTGGGTAATTCCAGCCCCAGCCAAAAGAAGGAACCCATTGTCCTCTGACCACTAGCGGTAAATATGCCCAATGGCCTATGATGGGATGTTCGATGGGGTGGGTTCTGAGTTATTATAGAGAATACTTTTCGGGTGTCTGGCTGGTGAGTCTTGCCCACATGCTCACGGTTTAGCTGATCGCCGTATTTGCGGTCAGGAAGGAATTTTCCCCCAGGGCAGATTGGCAGAGGTCCTGGGGGTTTTTCGCCTTCCTCTGCAGCATGGTGCACGGGTCACTTGCTGGTGGATTCTCCATACCTTGAACTCTTTAAACCATGATTTGAGGACTTCAATGACTCAGTCATAGGCTAGGGATCTATTATAGGAGCGGATGGGTGAGGTTCTGTGGCCTGCATTGTGCAGGAGATCAGACTAGATGATCATAATGGTCCCTGCTGACCTTATAGTCTATGAGTTGGGCCAGTTGAGAATCATTCAATTGATGGCCCTTGAGGATACTCTCATTGGTGATCCTCACTGGGGGAGGTCCTACAGTCTTCTGTGGTAGAGCAGTGTCTGGAATAGACTGACCGTGCCAAATTGACCTTGTCTTTTTTTAACACAACACAAAATGGCAGTTAGCACACAAAATGGGATATTGTACAAAAATGGAAATCACCAAACAAAATGGAGTTCCTGGTTTGATGGAGACCTATACCATTTTTTCACACACATCCCACTCTGTCACATAATGTACTGAGATCCAATTCAGTTGAGTAATCTCAATTTTGTACAGATCAGTGCCATAGTCTAAGCCACAGAAATGTGCAAACAGTGTTATATGGATGGGAAAATTTTACTGACAGGTCCTTTCTGTGCACTTTATCCCAGGAACCCTGTGATGAAATGATCCCAAATTTGTACCAGCAGCTCTATCCCAGCCTCTGATGAGGATTAGCAGTTTTCAGGACAACTTGAATATGCATGTAAATTCTTGAGCACTTTGAAAAATCAGTTGAACCTGAATCTCTGCTCATCCTCGAACTATGGAGTTGCTAGTACTCCGTAATACTGCCTTGTTTTTGCAAGTACGCAGAGGAAAGTTTAATTCTAGAACTTTTATTTGGAATAAAAACAAAACATTCTTTACCCTAGATTTTGTAAAACCTTGGACCCTAGGATGACACCTGGCAGCATCTCTTCAATGAATCTACTGAAGCATGTTGCTGGATGGTTCACAACAAACTAACAAAAGATATTGTAATTTCAGTTTGTATTGCAGGCATTTTGGATAGGGATCCCTGTAGTTGAGTTTGCATCCATGTTTTTATTCTAAGATTATTTTCAGCTGCTTGTAACTTCAGTCCTTTTTTTTTTTTTTTTTTTTTTTTTATCATTTTCTGGCTGAAATTTGACAGACTTTTGTCACTTTAGAGTGGACATTTTTCTGAATACTTGAGTCAATTGTTCAGGAAATGAGTGAAAGAAAAAATACTTTTTATTTTATTTTAAACAGCTCAAGCACATTGGTAATAAATGGTAGAAACTTGAAATTTGGCAGCATTAGTCATCTCTGATCTGGAGACTTTGATTAAAATTAGTTGTGATTTATCAAAACTAGAAGAGTATGTACTTTATGTGTGCACACTGGCTTTTGTAATCTCTTAGGGGCATGGTAACTCTATTGTTTTTGCACATGCATGCGTAGCTTAGGAAAGCTAATAGGCAGTGCTGTATCTTACTGGTTAGTGGAGGTGTATGGGGAAGTAGACGAGACTCAAAGAACTAGTTGAATATAAAAAGTAAACTATAAAAACACTAAGTCACAAAGTGAAGGACTCAAGCAGGAAATGACAAAGCATTTATTTGTCTCCTTGTGCCTTTGCATTACAAAAGTGTCTTGATCGTGGTGATATGCTTTTTATGTCTTTCAGGACTGTCACTTTCATTCTGCACCTGAATAATGTTGTATGGCAAATTGTTGTAGGTCCAGGGCATCATTGTCTTAATCACAGTGGAAGCTGCGTGTTGTGTAGTGAATGTGGCAGAAGCTTACTGTAAGAGGATGAATGAGCTTGTGGCAACAGAGTGAAACCCAGGAGGTCTGAGTTCTGTTTCTCTCCCTGCCAGAGTCTCCCTGTGTGATCTTGTGTTAGTCTCTTAATTTCTCTGTGCCTCAGTTCTGTATATGTATAATAGGGATGTTATGAGGATTAATACATTAATGTGTGTGTGTCACTCAACTAATACATCGATGATCACTGTGTAAAGATTTATTAAATGAGAAATCCTTATTCAGTGCATGATTTGGTTGCGTGCAATAAATGAAGGAGGGGCCATTCACTGAACAATAAATATGAAAAGAAATACTGAACAGCTGTTTCATTCACTGAGCACCATCCATCTTGTGCTCTGAATAAGGCAGGTATCTGGGATGTTAAAAATAGCATGTGATAGTAGTAGAAAAAGGCTGTTGTAATGCTGCTCACAAGGAGCTGAGGTAAAGTTGCCCAAGCCATCATGACTTTCTGATTGCCTTAGTTTGGCCCTTTCACATTTCTGTAATGTAGTTTTTGTACTTTCTTTTCTATGGAAAATTTGACCAAATAGCTTTGATGTTGAACTATGACCTTCCTCCACTGCGATTTTAGTAGCAGTCATTAGTGTGGCACAAGCTGAGCTAACTACAATATCTATGCTGTAGTGTGGTTTTTTTTGTGATTTTTAACTTGTAGATTTTAAATTCTAGGTCTCTGAAACTTGATGTATACATTTTTAGCTAGAATACAGAGCTTATTTCCATTGGGTGGAAAATGAGTTAAATTAAGGCAATCCTTTTATTTTTTGTTATGAAATAAATGTAGTGTTTGAAAGAGGGGATGAGAGAGTACCAGACTGGTGGTGTTGAGAAGTGAAATACTCCCTCTTCCTGCAGAACAGCTTCCAGTCAGCCTCATTCATGTGCTTCAACCCTGACTTAGAGTAATCATCTCTTAGGGTGGTGTCTATAGTGCAAGTGGGAAATGCATGAACTAACACAACGTTAAACGTGATTTTGCCTTGGGATTAACCATGAGCAGCTAACATTTTTTTTTAAATGACACTACTGTCTTTGTCCACTCTAAGGGCAAAAACATGTTGCAAGCTGTTACATTAGTTAACATTTTTCTAATTATTGTTTAATGTACTGCACTTTCCTACTAAAGACAAGGCCTAAGGATGAGAGGACTATAGCCAGCGAATGAGACAAGAGACAGCGGAAAGACATGAGACAAGTGTCTGGTATATTTTTCAAGACCTTGTAGGTACTTGCTACTCAGAGAGGTTGTTACATAAGATGTCAAAGGCATCAACAAGGCCTATGGGGGGAAAAATGCTCTTTGGTCAGAAGCCCATCACCCACAGCTGAGATTCTTACCAGGCTGCTATCTATGGACTTTGCTCAGGGAATACATCTTTTGTACCATTCGGTGGCTGATTGGTGTTTGAAGCTCTGGATACTGAAAAGGAGAAGGATCTCTAAGCCTCTTTCCCCTTATTCTCCTTTAAACCCAGAGCCTTCTTTTTTGGGGGGGAAGGAGGGGAGGAAGGAAGAGAAAAACGAAGGGGTGTGTGTGTGTGTGTGTGTGTGTGTGTGTGTGTTAAGCACTGCAGCAGCGTAGATGTACTGATACAGCATGTCTGGTGAAGACTGCTCTATGCCGATGGGAGAGAGCTCTCCCATCAGCATAAAAAACCCATCTCTGTGAGCGGCATACGCTATTCACACAAACACTTATGTGTAACTAATGTTGCTCAGGGGGGTGGAATATTCACACCCCAGAGCAATATGAATTTTGCTGACATAGGCTTGATATTGGATGAAATTTTCTAACCATCGGGAGTGAAGTTCTGGAACAGCCTTCCAAGGGGAGCAGTGGGGGCAAGAAACCTAGCTGGCTTTGAGACTCAGCTTGATAAGTTTATGGAAGGGATGGTATGATGGGACAATCTAATTTGGCAACTGACTGATCTTAGATTACTAGCTGTAAATATGCCCAATGGCCTGTGAAGGGATGTTGGATGGGGTGGGTTCTGAGTTACTACAGAGAATTCTTTCTGGGTGTCTGGCTGGTGAGTCTTGCCCACATGCTCAGGGTTTAACTGATCACCCTATTTGGGGTTGGGAAGGAATTTTCTCCCAGGACAGATTGGCATAGGCATTGGCCTAGGTTTTTGCCTTCCTCTGTAGCATGGGGCACAGGTCACTTGCTGGTGGATTCTCTGTACGTTGACGTCTTTAAATCATTATTTAAGGACTACAGTAACTCAGTCTTAGGATAGGGGTCTATTGCAGGAGTGGATGGGTGAAGTTTTGTGGCCTGCATTGTGCAGGAGGTCAGACTAGATGCTCATAATGGTCCCTTCTGACCTTATAGTCTGAGTCTATAAGGTTGCAGTGTAAACATAGCCCAATACTCAGCTGGCTGCTGTGAAAGGGTTGAGTCACTACTACTCTTCCTACCCCCAGCCTTCTCTTCTTGTCCTGCCTAGTATATAGATCTAATGTGTGGCTCTGTTGCTGCACATGGTTTTTTCAAGCATAAACAGAATGAAATTGACATGATTCTTGACAGTTTCACTGCTGCCTTAAATAGTTGAATAGCAACCATAGAGTGACCAGTGTCTTGTTAATTTCAATAAATGGTAAAGCTGTGAGCAGTGCCAAAAGCACTGGAGTTGTCTGCAGACTTTCACTTCACAATCTTGTTTGGTTTGAAGGGTTTTTTGCAACTAGGGCTGGGGGCCAAGACTTATGAGTAGTGATTTTTGGATGCCTGATTTTTAGAGGATTGGTGCTTAGCATTTTCTGAAAATCAAGGCCCTTTAAGGTGTGTCAAATTAGTCATTCAAAATCACCACTCACTTTTCAAAATCTTGGCTTAAAGAACCTTGTCATTGAAGAATATAAATTGATGGCTCAGTCCCATTCCCCTCTTTCACCAAGAACATTTTTTTTCTCCAACAGTTGTGGGTTGATGGTTTTTTGTTTTTGTTCCCTCTCCCCCACAAAACCCTCTGGGAACTTTACTGATTAACAGCATATCTTATAAACACCGAAACAGCTGATAGTGTCAAGAAGTCTATCATTTTGAACTGGATTTGAAGAAGTGACCTGAAAGTGAAAGGGACTTAAATCCACTTACCAATTCTGTTTTATGCTAATGTTTAACACTGGAGTATTTAAATAAATTAGTGTTTGGCTCAAAATCAGACGTGAGATGTTAAGTGATTTTTCTGAGAATTGTGTTACATGTTGACATAGTAAAAACAGGAGAGTTTGGAAAACTGGAGGGCATGGCTATGGTATTTGGGACCTTAATATTGTGACTATTGTGTAAAATACAGTGTATTATGATAACAACATGAAAATGCATAGATATTAATGTTCAACATTGAAAGGGCTGGGTGATAGTGGCAGTGAGGCTGGAGGGCATGGCGTGACTGGGAGGTATGAGTGGCTGTTACTTTCACTCTGCCAGTGTAATAGATGGCTGGGAAACAACTTAGTCTCAGTGCTTGGACACTGTTTTTAGCAGCTGGTGAGGGAGAAAATTAAAACACAGGGCATTGAGAGAGGGTAGAGACCACAGCAACATGTTACCAAATCAGGACCAGGCTGGTGTCCTGCCCTCCCACTTTCCCCAGTTGTCTCTGGGCTAAAACCTGAAATTGGCTTTGAGACAAACAATGGAAATTGACATTTCTCAACATCCAGGGGAGTTAGCCTAATTATGTTCTTTCCTTATATTCTGGCACTATATTCTGGTTCTTTCCTTATATTCTGGCATGGTTTTTAGAACCATGATCTTTCCAAATAAGAATATCTGAATGTGACTCTTGTCTATGTCTGGATCCATGCACATCCTTGGTAATACAGTTGTTACAATGTCAGTACAAGGGTTTTTTGTTTTAGGTCTGTTTCCTGAAAGTTACATTTTCAAAGGACCAGTTCCAATATCTCATGTTTTCTTTAAAACATTGGTAATGGTTCAATAGAGTTTCCTGCCCTCTGTCCCCCCAGTTCTGTTTCTAATAGTAAGTCTAATTGAAACTTACACTGTGCACACTTTAATGTGTATTTAGGAACAAGCGAACAGCTAGACTGTATCAGACCGATAATCTATCTTCTATAGTATCCTTTCTCTGATGGTAGCCAGCAAGAAACCCTGCAGTAGGGAAATATGGGGTAATCTGCCAATCTAATTGTTCTTGTCTCCCTTCTCTCAATCCCCCTGTAAAGTTGAATTAATAATACTTCTGCATCTCTCAGGATTGCTATGAAAATTATGAAGCTCTCATACCCAAGAAACCCCCAAAAGAAAATTAATTTGGTCTTCAAAGCAGAGTTTGAATAGTGTGCAGTAAATAATGCCTGGGTCCACATGTTGAAAAAGGGGAGGAAACAAAATATTGATTACCTACTCACTAAGTAAGCATTGTCCAGGATGGGTTCTGTGGAAAAAAAATGGTATGTGATCCTGTAATTAAACAGGATGGGGTGGGTGGGAGACCAACAACCTTAATTCTGGAATTTCTTAACTTTTAAGTGCTTGATTTTGCAACTTCAATGTCTTTTTAAGGGAGCGGTTTTTTGTTTTGTTTTGTGTGTGTGTGACTTCCTGGGTTTTTAAAAAAGCAAGCTAAAAAAACCAGAGATTCCATTGTGTGGCATCATATTGACATACATGATTCATCAGCTTGGTTTAGATCTACCATCTCTGCCACTTGAGCTAATGGAGGAGGATAACATGTTATTGCTATGTGGACCAGATTAGAGGGTTCTAGAAAATTTTTTCAATGGGTTTCACAGATATTTGCTATAATAGCGGAGGGAGGTGAAACCAACTGCATCTGAGGAAGTGGGCTGAAGCCCACGAAAGCTTATGCCTGCTGAAATTAAATTTGTTAGTCTTTAAAGTGCTCCAGAACTCTGGTTGTTTTTGCTGTGTACAGACTAACATGGCTACCCCTCTGGAACTCATCAGAATTCTTGAGTTCTGTTCCAGGCTCCATAGGGGACTGTGCTCTAGTGGGCCCAGATTCTTCTGTATTTCCCTCCTATCCCCAGCAGGACTCCTCTTCTCTGTCCTCTTCAACCTGTCCCAGTCCTTGCTCTTCCTTACCTAACTAGTCCCAGTATTCCCTCCCCACTCACCGTCCCAGTCTCCTTGCCCAGCTAGTCCCAAATCCATGCCCTCCCTTGCTCCCAGCTCCTTGCTTGAGACCTTTCTCTTGTTCCCTACCTTGGCCTCAGTAGTGGAACCACAAATATAATTTTGGGTCATCCCAAGGAAGTGAATGTCAAAAATATTTTCAGCATGCTGTATATTGTACCCAAACGTAAACACTTCATATATGTTTTTTTTTTTTTTTTTTTTTTAAAAGATACATTAGAAAAATCTGTTCCACCTTATAAAAATGGGTATTTTTATAAATGTTACATGTTTGAAAAGGGTTAGCTGAGTAAATGGCTTAATTAGAGGTAGCTTGTTCGTTTTGCTTCCTGGTGACCCGAATTAGTGGTCGCTTGATTCCCCTCTTTTCCCCTCCCCCCCCCCCCCCAGATTATCTCATTTAAACAGCTGTGCCTTTACTAGTGTTGCTGTTTTTGTGTGTATTACATCTTTATATGGTGGGACTGGCTTCTTTTAATCTAAAATGTTTAGAAATCACTATTTTTGTTTGTGTGGTTTTCTGCTTTGCAAGAAAACATCTTGATGAATAAAACAAATAGATATTTAAGACTTCCAATAGGTCTTTAATTTATCTTTTGAAATTTCTCTGTCTGTTTGTCTGGATAACCTTCGATTTAAAGGAATACTGACAACTTAGAATATAGTCAAATGTAATAAAGAAGTTAAAGGTTGTTTATTGGTACTAGACCTGCTCTGCCCCTGAGTCTCCTTACCAGTTTTTATACACTGTTTTTCTCTCTCCCCTGCTGTATGAAAGACCCAAGGGAAATTGACTATACAGATGAAACAGAAACTAACACTACACAGTGTTGTCAAGTGACTAATTATAGTCATTTTAGGGTTTCCTTGTGCCAAAAGTAGTCAAACTTATTTAGCAGAGGTGATTTTTAAGCTAGGGTGAGGATGTCCACGAGTGAGTATTGGGATTTGAAGAGAGTATTCTGACTGCTGGAAAGTGCCACATTCATGCAGTGGAAACACGGAGACTGGTATAAGCGGGAATGTAGTGTAAGGGTTATAATGGTAAAGTAAAAAGCTTCTCTGTTTCATACTAATAACTATGTACATAGGCAAAAAGATTAACTTACTCCAATGCTTTTTTGCTGCTTCACAAACAAATGGAAGAACGCAATTTGTGTGCTCATCTCTCCATAAGCACAATACAAACTAACATGATAGGGCCTAATCTCAACAGAAGAATCCATGTGGGCAGACTGTTATGTGACTCCTTTTGTGGGATTAGGACAGCGTTTTGTACATGACTACAATGTGGGCAATTTAGTACAAAAATCAAGAGTAACATTTCTATATTTGGTTTTAGGGCAGTATTCCCAGATTTCTCGTAATTTAGTTCTGTGTGGATATTGCAGTAATGCTTAAGCGTCCTTTTTAGGGCATCTCCTGCCGACATAGCTTCTGCCTCTCGCAGAGGTGGAGTAATTATGCCGATAGGAGAGTGGTCTCCTGCCAGCCAGATGTGTAACAGTGGTGCAGCTGCACCGATTCAGTTGTGCCACTGTAGCACTTCTAGTGTAGACCTGCCCTAAGTTGGCTTGTCACTGCTGTGAGCACTCTGTCAAACTGTCTCCTGCATCTGGCAGGGGGGATGCAAGGTCTTGTAAGATCTATTGCCGTAATACACTGGGTTTGTGTCTACATGGAGTTATCTCAATTAACGTCATCTGTGGGCACACTTATTCTGGAATAGTTCATCAGGGACAACTCCATATGTAGACAAGTCTTGGACAATTTAGAATCACTCCTTTTGTATGCCTGTTGGTGTAATTAACAAGGGGAGGGAATTCATATTTCAGAGGGAGATGCCACAAAGCCAGAAAATAAATTTGTCACTTATTTTCGTCTTGGGATGATAGCAGCAGAGGAAATGGAACATCTGTTTTCTCAGGTCTGTCATCCACCAAGATATAGGCATGGTGACTTTGCTTGGTTACTTTGTGGAGGTATGTATGCTGGCTTCAGAATGCAGTTCAGTATCCAGCGTTGACATTAACTTTAGATACTGAGTTATAAACTGAAACTCATCTAGATACCTGAAGTAATGAATGACAGTCCAGTCTGCTGCTATCTCCTATGCTGCTGCTTGGGAATTTGTGACCATGGAGTAAAAGTCTAATGTTGCAAACTTTAAGGTGTGTCTTATCCTGTTTCTAGCTGCTTGACTGCACAATTTATTCTTTTATTCAAATTAATATACTCCAAGTGTTGTTTCATTTCATGTTAAGTAACTAGTTAAAATTCAATATCGTGCTCTTATTTGTAAAGGGTAGAAAAGTGTATATTCTTCAGGGCATATGATGGGACATGAAGAACAGATTGCTTTGCAGCTCTCTAAAGTAAAAGAAAATGTAAAGAAGAGATTAAAGAAAAATTCAATTTGAAGATGCGTAAACATCTGTGCTATGGGAACAAACTTGTTTGCTCAAAACAAACACTTAATTTGGCTGACAAGACTGAAGAGAGGGACATGTGTACTGGAGTTTGAAGAGGTTTAAATGACTGCTACCAAAACCAAGTAGCAACAAAATAGAGTGCAAAAATAGTCTTTATCTTGAATTGCAGTAATTCTTGCACTTAATATATTCCACAAACAACTTCTGGCAGTCCTTTCTTCCCCCTCCCCCCACTGCAATATGTATGAGTACATTAGTTACATTCCACTTGCATTCTAGTTCAGTATAATAAATCTTAGTCCATCGTTTCTTTTAAAAATTGAGTTCTAAAAGCAACTTGGTATTTATCTTTTGCACTAGATGATGTTTAGGAGGAAGGAATCATTGCTAGTGTGTGTATGTGCCCTACCTGTGGACCGTGGTGACTGTCACTTGAGCATCCATCTCAGCAGCCATCAAAGAACTCATCGGCGCATATGCCATGCTTCTTAAAGAGCAGTGGTGCCATTGAGATGATATTTTTACAAAATAAAAACACAGCTTCCATCTCTAGTCAATGCTGTGATCAAGAGTTCTGGCTAAAGTGGAACTTCCTGTTTCATTTTATTGGATTTTTGTTCTGCAAATCGCAGTTTAATACTTATAATTGCATATGTGGGCATTGATTTTTCAAAAATGTGCAGATGCTTAAATCTGGACATAAAAAGGACTTGCAAAAAGTGGAAAAAATGGTTGCTTATCTTTTTGTCTTCATTATGATTTGTAAAAGCAAACGTTTTCCTAATTTTTGCTTGTTATACTACAAGGGAAAATGGGATAGACAAAGTTGAACTTTGAATGCTCCATAGATGACTAATGGGCTCAATTTCACAGATACTGTGGAATAATTTTCCCATGTTATCTTTTAGACATATTGTAATTGAGTCAAGGTCCAACCGTTTTGTAACTGGGGTCCTTAACACAGTTGTATTTGTAGACCTAGGTGGGCTCCAGTGAGGCTTGTTACACAGGAATTAAGTGTCCCATTAACCAGCTTGAGGGCTTAGTCAAGAGTAAGAGCATTTTTTAATAAAAAACAAATTTGTCTGACAATAATCCTATTCCCAGATCCTTGAAAGCATGTCTTATTTATTACCTTCCTCATTTGTCTTTACCCCAAAAGCTATTTTATTCTTTACACAGACACCTCATTGTAGATACAAAAATTGTGGTGTTAGTTTTTTGTAATTACTTGTCTTTAACATTATGTTACTGGCTAGCACTGTAAAACAAGTGCTATCTGCAAGGCTAAATACACTGGGGAAAATGAAGCTTGAATGCACTGGGAAGAAAATTTGAGTTTCCGAGAAGTAAAATAAAGGTTACTACAATATTGCGCAAACTCTAATATAAGTAGTAATAACCTAGTACACCCAGTGAATAAAATCTCTTGAGAAAGATAAAGCTTCTGGAGTGGATTAAAATCAGATGTGACTTGTATTAACTGAAGTACAGCCTAAATATGGCTAAGTGGCAATTTTATGGTCATATGGCATAGCAAATGCCACCGATATCTCTGAAAATCATGGAACATGCTTGAAGACATTGGGAGGATGGCATTCAGAGTCCTAAACTTTTGGCAGCTAGTAATGACAGATAGTCATTCACTGGAAAGAGAATGTATTTTATCATATCATCTTATATCTTCCATGCTATCAAGTGAATGTTGATATTTGTTCTCAGAGTGGGCTTTCCTGGTCAGGGCTTTCCATTAGTTTTGTCTCCAACAAGTGGTAGGTGTCCCTAAAGATCTCTAAGTCAATTTATTGATATAGGATTAAATATGGTTTCATGTGCCCAGAAAACAGTCCTATGTGAGCCCATGTGCTGCCGGTTTCTTCAAAATTCTCTCTTCTATGAACTTGGAAAACTGGAATTGTAGTAGTACAAGTCTCAGCCTAAAACGTGTGAGCACTGATTACTCCAACCAAGCTGACTAAGCTTGGTCTTAATTATTTTTACTCTGTATCCAATGCAATATATAGACATGTATGTGCCTGTTTGTGACCACAGAACGCTTATGCTATTGGCACTAGTTTGTTCCACAGATGTAATTGAGAGCAGACGGAACTTGCTACTTCCAGGTTATGGTATATTCTGTGACGGCATCAGATGAACGGGATACAGAAACATGATAGTATTAATGGCAAGTTTTAGGGCCTTCTGTGCATACGTTTGGAGTAAAATGCTACTGCTCAGAGATTGTTTCAATGTCAAAGGACTTCTGTTAAGTATGATTAGAAACCACTCACCAACTTACTTCCTCACTTTTGGGTAGGTTGATTCGTCTTAGAAATCGTTTTCTTCAAAGTTTTCTTCCTTCTTCAAAGGAAGCTTCTAAAAATATTCTGGCTTCAAACACCTGACCATAACGGAGATGATCTTTGAGCAGTATCGAGCATGTCTATCAGTGAGAAGAGATTCCAGATAGGATGTCAGAGCACTTTTACTTAGAGAACAGTTCCGGTGGAAATAAAAACCGTCATTCCCACATATTATATCCATCTAGGTACTTATTTGGCTCCATATTGAAGATCATTTAGATGCAGGTGAGTGTTTCCCACCTTAGAATAGACTTGAGGCCAAGATTTTCAAAAGTGACTTGTGACTTTTGTGTGACCAACTTGAGACACTGCAAAGAGGTCTGGTTTTCAAAATCTGGATGCTTGGTACTTCCTGAAAGCCAAGCCCTTTTAAGGTGTTGTGATGGGGTGTACCAGCCCCTTCGTGGCCCCTTGCTGGAGTTCCTGTGGTGCTATTACACCCCTTCCCAGAAAAGAGCAGCAGAGGTTGGTCCTCTGTGCCTGCCTAGAGAGACCTTGAGGAAGCAGCCAATCTGAGCCGAGCAGGTTCCGATGAAAGAAGCTGCAGGGCCTTAGCAGGTTGGTTCCTGGCTGGGATAAGAGGGGTGAAGAAGGGTGTTCTGCTCTGGCCAACGGAGTGTGACGGGCTACATTTGCTAAACCTGGGAGTGAGAGGACCTGAGAGCTCTAACCCTAAGGAAATAGGCGAAGGTAAAGGAACCAGGTGGGAAGAGGCCAAGAAAATGCAGCAGCAACTAATTAAAGGGGGCAGCACATGGCTGTTGTTTATAGGGTTCCTGGGTTGGAATCCGGAGTAATGGGTGAGCCTGGGTTTGCCCACTGGTGACGTGGCCTAAGCTCCGAGAAGGGAGCAAAGCTACTCTAGAAACCTGAGCAAAGGGCTGGATGTAAAGGGCCCAGAGATGTGGGCTAAAGACCTTGGTAAAGGCTGATACACAGTGTGTTGAACTCTTTGCTATCCCAGAAGTGGTTCATTGTTGACTGTGTGATTTGACCGGAGGACTGAGCCACTAAAAAAGACATGTCTAGCAAGGTCGACAACCTGCAGGGGGTGCCAGGAGCGGAAAAAGGTTGTGGTACCACACCTAGCCATTAGCAGGCATGCATGAGGCGAGTCCCCCTGTTTCAGGTATCTTAAATTGGGCATTTGGATACCCAGAAATTTCTAGTGATGCTCAAAAAAATCTTGGCTTTAAACCACTTACACAGACAAGTTGTGTATTTTTGTTTTGCTTATTTTTGGGTTTTTTGTTTTTGTTTTTAAGTTTGTTGGCCAAACTACAAGACAGAAGGTGTGAAGCTGTTCTATTATTATACCCCCTCCAGGAATATATTGACACTGATGTGCTCTGATAACCTCTTGGAATTTTCATTAGCTGCTGGGTCTGTTATGAACGAGACCACAGGTTCTAAACATCAACTACAGCTCGTTTGTGAGATATTAAATCAAAATGATGGAATTTAATCTATACTAAATCAGCAAGCCACTGTGCCAGAAAGAGATTTTTTTCTATTCTTAGATGTCCAAAGAGAATTTTTAATAACTCTGAAGTGATAAAACTGTTTTTTGAACTGATGTGTTAAAAGGTTTTCAGTTGTATTACTAGCATGAAGACGGTCAGGTGTTTGTGTGAGAACATTATACAGTAAATGGCATCTGACTTTTGAAGCTGTATATCATACCTTTGCGCCTGGAGTGAGAAGCATAATATTAGCAAATCAGAACCATGAACTAGATACTCTTTACATGTGAGCTGCTTAAGGTGACTGACTTAGATGAGCAGGAACAGGCACAATGGATCAATTCTAGTTTCATTCTTTCCTGTCAGTTGTAGCATGTTGAAATCAGTTGGATAGTGAATTTTTTTTAACAATAAAATAGGATTACATGATACTTTTTTTAATTGCAAATTGTATGAGTGAATGCACGTGTTTGTTCAAAACGAAGAATTCTACTAACTAATCTGAACTAATCTACTCAGGGCACAAATACAAAACATAAGGTTTTCCTCAGGTAAAGGATACTACATCCTTATTTGTATAATACAGGGACACCTAGTTGGCCCTTACCTATTATTTTGTACTTTAAAAAAAAAAACAAAAAAACCCCCCAAAAAACCCCACCACACTGGGAAAACATTCCTTGGATAATGCTAGAAAGGAGCAGAGTTTTTCATTATGAATAGCAATATTCTCCATAAAGGTTATAGTGTGTTGTATATTTATTACTGTACTTTTCTGCTTTTGCCTCCCTTCCGTATTGAATTACTGTAACTTCAGCCTTTTAGTGTTCTGTATGCATTAGACAGATACAGGAAGTTACAGCCTGTCACGGAAGGGCTTGAGCTTCCATGAATTTTTTTTGGTCTTTCTCTCTTACACATTTTCAATTGGCTGATTACAATTTTTATAGTCCTGCCGTAACAGCATGCTTGTGCAAGTCTTATTACAAAATGGGATTTAAGACTAGGGAATGTGACTTCAGAACAGTGAAGGAGTATTTTATTCTTCCTGACGTTCTTGCTAATATTTTCATAAATCTTCCTGTGATCCTGAGATTCCAGCTGTGTAGTTTGTAAAATCCTGAAGGGATGAACAAATCTTAGCCACTCTTGATTTAAAGCCTCATCACCAGCAATTGTAAGATTTTACCAGAAGATCCAGAGAGACTCTTGTTCCTAGCGTCACAGAGCTATTCAGCAGTGAAACAATGTGTTAATACTGCTGGATGCTGTTGGTATAGTGAGATTAAGGGAGACCCTTTTCATGCTATGATTTAATCCTTTAGTATGATTTTCATTGTGAACGAGGATGAATTTTTGAGGACCTCATTTAGAACCATATTTTAGAACCATGCTGTAAACCTCCTAGAGTAGTAGTTTATAGTTTGATTCACAGTAGAAGAAAAAAATCTGTTCATGTTTGCCTGGGAAATAGTTATAGAACTCTGCAAACATTAAATGTGTCAGAATCCTTAAGGGTCATCTAAACAATAACTTCCGCCAGTTCTCCTTATCTACTCAGGCCTGGTCTACACCTACAACGTAGAACAACCTAGCTACATTGCTCAAGAGTGTGAAAAAGTCACACACAGTGAGACATGGTTAAAAATTTTGTTTTAAAAAAATAATAAGATATTCAGCTTCATTAGTACCGAGTAGAACCTTTTAGAATAATGGATGGGGTGTGATAAAGGACTTTGTGTGGCATCAGGCAAAAAGTGTGGTCTGGTGCCCATCCAAATACATATTTTAAAGTGTCTGCCAATGCAGTAACATTCCAGAGAAGGATGACAACTTTCTAGTCACCATCCTGGACTGATTTGTCCTTCCTGACTTCTTTAAATATGCCACTTGACCAACTACTGTGAATGTAGAAATGTTCATTCTCAGTGGTGTCTTTCAGGTTATAACCACTTCTAGGAAAGAACCCTTTCTGTAAAGCACCCAGCAAATTGTCGGAACTATTAATGACAATGTCAATCAGGTGTGCGTTGCTGCTTTGAAGAAAATATCTTGTGATACTAGAAGTGTTTTAGTAACTGAATGCTTGGTGTCAGAACCTGGCCCTGTTTTTCCCTCTGCACTGACAGCCATCTGTCATGATGTGATCCAATTGTTGAATCTCGTATGCTTCTATGTCCACTGGGTTGTGATTGAGTGCTGCTATTCCTAACTCTAGGGGTCTCAATGCTTGTCTAGACAAACCATTAGTGTGCAGCAAGCTTGAGTGTAAATCTGCAGCACAGTAGTATGCTAACTCTGGGCCCTGGTACTGGGCATTACAAGTTTGCTCGTTGCCCTGGTGCTGCAAGCTGGGGGGAGGTCCCGGCTGCAGCCCCCTCTCTTTCTCTTCCCCCCTGCTTTCTGTTTAGTGACATTCAAAGTCAATGGCCTTCCTTGCAGAAAACCTGTTGTTCCAGTAAGGAAGTTTGATGTTGCCAGCCCTTGATTGCTCTGTCAGAGTTTTTCATGTATAGTCTGTCCACTCAGTGTCAAGGCTCTGCTACAAAACAGAGGCTCTAATCCACAATGTCCAAAATGGGATCCACAAAACAAAATAGAATTCATACTTTGACGTGGACATGTTCTGCAGACTCTCACAGTTGGGTCATTCTTGAGATTTAACTTGGTGTGGCAATAGATGGGAATCATACCATCAGCTTGTGTAGCTAATATTGGGTATATCCTAAACAGCATAAACAGTTTTGTTTCGTGGAATCATTTAAAAAAAAAAATTAGTAAGTGCACATACTGAAAGGAGAAAGTGTTAGCTAATGTGAGAGATTTACGTAAAAATCTCCCTCTTGCTCCTTTAGCACTTGTACAATCTTTACTTCCACTATTTGCTAAAACTTTGTCTTTATTAACAAGTAGTTATTTGTCTGGAAAGGATTGGGGAAGATTGAGAGTTGGAGGCAGCAAAAATGGGAGAACATCCCTTCCTATTCGGAGGGAAGTAGATGTATGCATCCATGTCAGAAGTCAGGTGGGACAAGTCCACGAGAGTCTTAAAGCTAGGAGGGCAATTTTGAATAGTACTTGTAGAGGACTTTTTTCAAAGGGTTTAGTCAGCACATCACTCACAGAGGAGGCCATTGAGATACAGAAATTAAATGACTCGCCCAAGGCCATCAATGCATCTGTGTCTTAAAGTGAAAAATGAACCATGAGATGCAGCACCAGAAGATCAGGGTGAGATTTTTATACGTGAGATAATTCTTCTTCATGACTAATGCATATATTTGTGTGTTAGGTAGCCAAACAAGAAATGTCAGATTTATATTTACAGGTTAGATCTAGCCTTTAAAATGACAAGGTCATGACTAATGAGTCAAGCAGCCCTTCAGCTATCCTAGCCCCTCTGTGTTTTTCGACTTAGTTGCTTATACTCTGCTTTGACACAATACTGTATTAAAATGTGTCTCTGCTAAAGGAGTTTTGCTAGTATAGCCATACCAGAAAAACATTTAAGTGTAGACTAGGCTGGAGAAATAAGAGAACTAATTATTTTTTTCAGATTGTTTACTTTGTGTGCTTGACAGCATTTGGTGTCTAGTCAGTGTTTCCCCACTCAGTTTGGCCAGAGGTGCACTAGGAATGCTTTACTGGTAAAGGAATACTGGTATACTACACTGGCAAAGGGCTCCTCCTAGTGTGAATGCAGCTTATACTGGCAAAACTGGGGTTTTACTGGCATAGCTTATTCCACCCCCTCACCTCCCAAGAGAAACAAGCTAGACCAGTAAAAGCACAGTTTTGGGGGTATATAACTCCATCTATACTAGGAGATTCTGCCAGCACAGTTGTGTCGGTCAGGGATCAAACCTCTTCACACCTTAACTGATAAGTGGGCTGGCGGAATGCTAGCATGGGCATGGCCTTAGTCAGTTTCTGTGTTTTTCCTGTAGCTCTCTTGTACTACATCAGGGAAGAAGAACATTTCTTAAAAACAAACAAACGGGGGGGAAGCACATAATAAACCCACAAAAATCAGCATTGAAGTACCTGAAACTATTTTAAAGTTGATTTATCAAACAGATTAGATTTCAACTTGCTGTGTCCCCTTAAGCAGGTGTACCCAATGTCATTTTTAACTTCATGTTGCAAGTGTCATTCAGTTACTGCACTTTTTTAAAAATAAGGTTCAAGTACAGGAGTTTCAGGATAGGAAGTTAGTGAGGAATGTTACTTATTTTGGTTTATGAATCTTGCTTAAACTATGAACCATTCTTTCATCATATCTGTATTTACGACAAATTTCCTGTGTTTAACCTTTAAAGGGAAAATACCTATTCATGGAGTGTTTCTCTATTTGGAAAACTTCCTTATCCAGCCTGGGTTTCCCCAATGTTTCCAAGAACTGAATCTGTAGATTCTTACCAAAACAAGAAAACTGCAGAATTATGGGGGATTCTAGCCACTGAGGAAATGGTTATAGTAGTTGTTTAAACCCTTCAGCTGTAACGCCTCAACAGCGAGCGTTCTGTGGCACCTTAAAGACTAACACATTTATTTGAGCATAAGCTTTGGTGGGCAGAAACCCACTTCATCAGGTGCATGAAGTGGAAACTTCAGTTTGGTAGGTATATATACACATGCAAGGATGGCTGAGTTATATCACAGTGAGGAGGGCGAGTGTTAACGAGGTTAATCCAATCAGGGTGGATGAGGCCATCCACAAGTTGATGAGAAGGTGTGAATGTCAAAAGAGGGAACATTATTTTTTGTAGTGGGCTAGCCACTCCCAGTCTCTGTTCAGACCTAGTCTGATAGTGTCAAGTTTGCATCTGAGTTCCAGCTCTGCAGTTTCGCACTGGAGTTTGTTTTTGAAGTTTTTTTTATTGAAGTATGGCAACTTTCAAGTCTGTTACTGAGTGTCCAGGGAGATTGAAGTGCTTTCCTACTGGTTTCTGAATGTTACCATTCCTGATGTCTGATTTGTGTCCATTTATTCTTTTGCGTAGAGACAGTCTGGTTTGGCCAATGTACATAGCAGAGGGGCATTGTTGGCACATGTTGGCGTATGGCACATTAGTAGATGTGCAGGTGAATGAGCTCCTGATGGTGTGGCTGATGTGGTTAGGACCTGCGATGGTGTACTTGAGTAGATATGCAAGCAGAGTTGGCAACGGGGTTTGTTGCAAGGATACGTTCCTGGGTTAGTGTTTCTATTGTATGGTGTGCAGTTGCTGGTGAATATTTGCTTCAGGTTGGGAGGCTGTCTGTGAGCGAGGACTGGCCTGCCTCCTAGGAATTGTGAAAGTGGGGGCTTGTCTTCCAGGGTAGGTTGTAGATCCTTGATGATGTGTTGGAGAGGTTTTAGCTGGGGCCATAGGTGATTTTGTTATAGTGCCTAACAAACGAGCCTCTTAAACACAAGGAAGATTAAAATGTTGTATTTCAGTGTCTCAGATGTACTTAAATGTCACTTTCCCTCTCAGTTGTCAACACTATATTGTGAGTGACTGAAATGCTCTAAGACACCCCCTCTTTTTATGAAATATCTCATCTGCTCTACTTAAGTAAATCCATGTAAAGAAATGCCCTTTAGCAAGAAGAGGAATATGGAGTAGCTGCACATATAAAAGATGATAATAGATCTCTCAACTATGCCCAAACCATGCGTACTCTGCACCAAGCTGGCCCTAATTTCTGCAGCATGGTGCTTGGATCCTATTTGTCTGTTGTAACCCCATGGTCTGGGTGTCCCTAAACTTCTGACTGCCGGAAGCTCGAACTGGATGACAGGAGATGGATCACTCAATAATTGCCCTGTTCTGTTCATTCTTTTTGAAGCATCTGGCTCCAGCCACTGTCAGAAGACAGAATATTGGCCTATGTGGCCAATGGTATGACCTGGTATGGCCGTTCTTAGGTTAACAGAGTAGTAATTCTGTGACACCTTCATTTTTAAATATGAAGATGAATTACATAATCAGTACAGAAGCTGATTTTTTTTATATATATTATGTTCCCTCAGTTTTTAGTATACCACAGGCTCTTTATTGATAACACCTACCCACACTGTTGAAGATTTCATGCAGGAAGCTGGAGGTTTTATCAGCCGGGTAGGGAACATTTCAGATCCTTGACATCTAGGGAGGTGGAGAAGATTGGTTGGGTTTGTGGGGTAAGCGTGCAGTTTAGATGTTTCTGCTAAAACAGCAAGTAGTGAGCATCCTCTCTAATACTGTCATATTTTAGGTTTCAGAGTTAACAACTCATTAAGTGAGTGAGGCAATATACATATCAGAACTATTGTTTGAGGTGATTTGAAGACCCAAGGAAGACATCAAAGCATCAGTTTATACTCATTTCACATCTCAAGTTATCTTCATAACCACAAGTGGCAACATTTTATTTTAAATGGAAGCTTAGATTTTAAATTATACTAAGGCAGCAAATGGTGGGAAGGAGTGGACTCCACAGCAGTTTCCATGGCTGTGGAATCGCAGAAACCTGACACTACCTGCTTGCAAAATATAGCAGTTATTTTAGGCCCAAATTTATGCTAATTACTCCTCAAACCCAATTAATATTATCTTGGAATTTATCATTGTAAATGGACATCAGAAATACTGAAATAATAAAGATCGGGTTTTAGAACACTCCAGACAAGAAAAACCAGGTGATCATTTTAGGTGCTGGATTATGGGCTTTTAATTTTCCATGAAACAGTCTAGACTTGTCATTAGTTTCATTCAGCAAGGCATCTTGGGAAACAGGAGGAGAGACTATGCAAGAGTAAGGGGACCAGAGGATACAACCATAAATGGAATGGAGAAGCTTATATATAATATTTTGTGTGTGTGAAGAGGAAAATAGAAGTGAATTGCTAATTTTAGGTTGGAAATGGCACCTAAAAATTAATATTAATTCAGCTAACAGTGATAGTCAGTGCCAAATGAAACTGATAAATAAACCTCTCTATTTTTGAAATCTGCAGCCATGTCTCTCCTCCCTCCCCAATGCATACTTTAGTTCCTCTTCTCTTTTTTGCCACTTGATTTAAGTTCTGTCACACCTTTTTAAAATACCAGTATCACCAAACTTACACATTGTCAAATGCTTTGGCTCTCGTGGCTGTCTTTTTATCCACCTCTTTGGAGGTTTTCTTTTGCATGTAAAAACTCCCACCCTAAAAAAACTAAGTCAGCACCATGTAATGCTTTTGATATAAGTGCCTAAGAGAAAATGGATCTTGAGGCAAACCAATAGATGTCCTTCATCTTAAATGGCATAGACTATAAACACATGTACTTGTATGTTGTTTTTTAAAATTAACATTTTATTATTCATTCCTGTTAAGAGGAGCCACTTGAGGTAGACAGCTTAAACAGAATGCATTTTAAAAAACATAGTATTTGAAGTTATGTTGATAAAATGTTGTAATATTTTTCAAGTTTGGAGCATACTAGTCCTTGATAGTTGCTAGCTATCGTTGCTAAGGTAGCTGCATCTTTTATTGCCTTCTCTTAAGTTCTCTGTTTTTTTAACAGGGATGTGGGGGAGAGGAGAGGTAGGATTGACATGGGGGGTTGAAAATTGACTAGTAGATATGGGGAAAGACATGAAAAACAACAATGATGACAAAAGAAACTGATAGTTAAAAGAAATACACCGACTACGCTAGTAATTTCTTCTTCTAACTTGAAAATATTTTGATTATGCTCAAGTACTATGGTGATATAGGCAGCAGTGTAAAACCCTAAGAGTAGGAATCAAGTAAGATTATGGGTAACAAAATATCCTTCCAAAGAAATACCTGTATTGAATACACTGCAAACTTTATGTTGAAGTTATTTCATTAGTATAGTCCATTGTGATGGTTGGTACTTGTCAGTGGGCTCTGAATTTTAGAGATGGTTTCTCTCATTCTTTTTTTATGAATGAATTCATGCTCTTTGTCAGCTTTCTTTTTGTTGTAAACACTACTCTAAATTTCCATGTAGCAAAAGCAAATTCAAAAGGCTGTTTTAAAACTTGGTCCTGCGCTCCAGGTACTCACTAACTTTCTGGTCATGTTAGTGAAACCAAAATTATTAGCCCATAACTGCATTTATTGAAATGTACGATTGAAAGAAAAAATATTAAACTTATGAATCATGTACTGGTAACTCACCTTACAAATCTTCCTTCTAGCTTTCCTCCTTCCTCTCTCTCTCCCCTGGTCTTTCTTAAGCTGGCCCTCTTTTTCTTAAAATTTTCACTCCTGCCATGATGGTCTTGGATCACCCTTAGCAAATGAAAGTTCAGTACATCTATATTGATGCTAGTATTCAATAAACCAAGGTCACATTTTAAGTTGTGTTTTAGAAGTCAAGGATGGGATAGAAATGGTCAGGTTTTTAATAAACTATCAGATCAAAAAGATTAACAGAAAAGTATGAACACTGCAGATATGTTAACAGTAATACTAATAATTATGAATTTTGTTTGTCTTCAAGCAAATGGTTATGAGCCTTAGAGTTTCTGAGCTGCAAGTACTTCTGGGCTACGCAGGGAGGAACAAGCACGGACGCAAACACGAACTTCTCACAAAAGCACTGCATTTGTTAAAAGCCGGCTGCAGCCCTGCTGTCCAAATGAAAATTAAAGAACTCTATAGGCGGAGGTTCCCTCAGAAAATCATGACACCTGCAGACATGTCTCTCCCCAGCGTACACTCAACTTCCATGACAGCAACTTTGTCTCCATCTACCATTCCACAGCTCACTTATGATGGCCACCCTGCAACGTCACCATTGCTTCCTGTTTCTCTTCTGGGACCTAAACACGAACTGGAGCTTCCCCACCTTACATCTGCGCTTCACCCTGTCCATCCAGACATAAAGCTTCAGAAATTACCTTTTTACGACTTGCTGGATGAACTGATAAAACCAACCAGTCTAGGTAAGGCTATAATGTTGTTAATTCTGTATTTTGAATACCTCTTCAATAATAATGGGGGGACTTCAGCTTCTAGCATATAAACTGTCTTAAATGTTACATCAAGACAGGATTTAGAGAACCAATATTTCTGGATACAAGAAATGGTTGCCTCTTGTCACAGCTTGTTCTATAGCGCACAAGAGGAGACTCATCATCTAAAGTAACACCCATAAATTGGTTCAAGTAGTAAGTATAGTTGAGACACTAAGTACTGTTGCCTGCAGTATAGAAGTTCACCATCTGCATTGGAAGGAATGGGCAAAAAACAAGCACTATGCCATGAAGCTTTAGAAAAGAGAACTTAAAAAATAAGGAAGTCTGAACAACTAAAAGCAGGTGGTTAAAACAGAAAATTCATCAACAGAAACTTGGACCCAGCAAAAACAAAAAGAATCTATGGTCTGTGTTATGTAGGAAATCAGATTAAGTAATCATAATAGTCCTTCTGAACTTAAATTTATTAGCCTATGAAAGATCTGCAATCTTTTAGAGGCTGCAATTTTTTGTATTTAAAATGCCTTGTGTGGTTGTTTTCTACAAAATATTTGTGTAGCTGACTAGGATAATCTGGAGTTTTACAGAGCAGCACGTAGCAATTTGTGCTTCGGTTCTGGTACCTGGTTCAACAAAGCATTTAAGCACTCTCCTAACTTTAAGTAGTCCCCGTGATTTCAGTGGGATTTCTGGAATGCTTAAGTGCTTTATTGAATTGGAACCCTAGAAAACTCTACTTGTAAGGATATCGCATTGATAACTACAAGGAAGTGGCTGTGGGAATGGTAGGAGTGTGGAACCAGTTATCTGCTTTGTGAAAGAGAACTTCCTAGAGACAAACAAAACACATTTGATTCTGTAATTGATTTTGAAAAGTCAAACTTCTGTCTCCCAGTGGCTATTTGAACTACGTCCACTCTTCCATAGACACCCGTGGGAGAAATCCGAATACAAAATATACTTTCATTCTGTTCTGAGAATGAGCAGATAACTTCTGTGTCTGTAGGTTCAATGGGTGCATGCATGAACAAGGTCTGATCTGGGAGTATTTATCCTCTTTGTATGTTGCTACTATGGTGGGATCACAAGTTGTTTTACTTGCTATTTCTTTAAAAATCAAGGAACTAGTAAGAATGCAGCAACAGAAACTAATTGGTTAACAGATGTGGAATAAATGTTATCCTTCCTACTTCAGATAGGACACAACGTTACACACAATTTTTGTACCTATCTATTTTGTTTGTCTGGAATCTCTAATTGGCTTATAGAAATTACCAGCAATGACTGCAGTACAGGATAATTAGCTGTTCAGAATGTTCTCTCATCACTTTAAAATATAACACTATAATACTGTAATTTCACTAAGGCTATGTCTTCACTGACGGCAGCAAATTCGCCGCTGTCACATTGACTTCTTTAGATCGACTGAGCGGTCAGTGAAGACCCACTCAGTCGATCCAGAAATTGACATATTAAGACCACCTCCTCAAGTAGCGTAGCGCTGCGTTGACGGGAATGCGGTTCCCGTCGGCGCAGTGCAGTGAAGATGGCGCGCAGGACAGAAGCAGAGAAGTCGATGGGAGTTACGCAAGCTACGCAAAAAACTTGCATAACTCCGGTCAACTGCCGCCGAATCTCAGAGGTAAGTGAAGACAAGCCCTAAGACACTCTAGAACGTGAGTTATGGTATGCATTCATTCCTAGTTGTGGTCAGCGTACTCCACTGTTAGCTTTATGCCTAACAAACCAAGCCTAAATTAAGAGATCATAATTTGTGCTCTGTCATGACTTATTGCTTAAACAGTTTATATATGGTTGCTTATTTTTCCCATGTGTGAACTTTCAGAATGCAAGGATGAGTACAATGGATGCAACTTACATTCAAGCCAAATATCTTGTAAATTAATTAAGGGGCATAGTGAATGTTGATAGATCAAAACATGGGCAACCTAGCTATGTTTTGGACTGTGCTTTTCTTCCATTAAGCCGTGACTGAGAAGATAGTACCTTTACAAGAATTGTACTCCTTGTTCCACTTGTTGCGGGAGGGAGGAGCTTTTAGGTGGATGTATGCGAGACCCAGTCCTTTTGGTTTTTTCTTATAGGGCAGGGTAAATAGTAATTTTCTAGTCTTTAGCAGAACTGACTACAGGTATCATGAGGGCATTTGGAGAAAAAAAGCCACAAATATAAGAAAAAAGCATTAATATGTATTCTTATGTCAGTGAGGAGAAACTCACTGGTTTAGCAGTTGGTAATCTGCAGATGTAAACACTTGATTCAGCTTTTAAAAAAAAAACAAAAAACCTCTTAAACTTTAAATAACTGGTTTACAATTAGGTAGTTCTAAATGTAAATACAGTTGTGGACCTGCCTTCCTTGATGTATAGAAAAGGCTGTGTATTAATTTCTTTACTTTAATAAAATATTTGTTTTGTTGTTATTGGATACATGGTTGTTTTAGTTAATGTCTTAGGCTATTTGATGGATGGTTGCCCTGAATGACTCTGGTATCCCCTTCATTGCTGCAAGGAAGCTTCCTTTCCCGCCCTCCCCCAAGTGTGTTAGACTTCTAGAGCGCTTGCTTTGTCTTCAAATGGCTGCTGCATGTTCCAGGCCCTTGTGACTTCTCTCCTGTTTGAAATACAGCCCGCACTGTTCTATTTTGGTTTTCTTTATTCCTTGGACCTTTTAGACTTGAATAGGAATTATTTGATTTCATCCCCCTCTTCCCGCTAAGAGGCCAGCCTGGTGACTTGAGTTGGAATTCAGAATGACTAGCTCCCTACTTCTCACAAACAGAACCCGTTGTCAGTTTCTAGTATTGGTCAGAGACTTCTCTTGAATTCTGTGTAGCCTAATTGATTTTAGGTTTCACTTAATCCTTTTCAAAATTGTTTCTCAGGCCTGGTCTACACTTGTGATGGAGATTGACATAAAGTCACTTACGTCGATCTCTGAACACCTGCGTCTTCACTGACACTACTGTTAAGTCGACTTAAGTTGTGGCAAAAGTCGACTTAATAAGACCACCTCTGCAAGTGGCGTAGCACCTAATTTGAATGTATTAATTCAGTTTAGTGTCAGTGTAGACACAGCTTCACTTAAATTGACTTTATTGGCCTCCAGGAGGTATCCCACAATGCCCCATTGCGACTGCTCTGGACATTTGCGCTGTGTTGTACTGTGGTCATACTACCAGGAAATGTCCCCATCCCCTCAAGCCCTGGGAAGATTTGAATTTTCATTTCCTGTGCTGCCAGCGTGGAGAGAGTACTCCTCATGGCTACTGCAAAGCCCAAACGCGCTCCAGCATGGAATCGACCAGAGGTTTTAGATCTCATCGGTCAGTGGGGTGAGGAGTCAGTTCTGGCTCAGCTCAGAGCCAGCAAAAGGAATCTGGACATTTACGGGAAGATATCCCAGGGCATGCTGGAGAAGGGACACACGAGGGACGCGCAGCAGTGCCGTGTGAAGATCAAGGAGCTGCGTCAGTCATATCAGAAAGCCAGGGACGCTAACAGCTGTTCTGGCTCCTTGCCCAAAACATGCCGCTTCTACAATGAGGTGCATGCTATTCTCAGTGGCAATCCCACCATGGTGCCGCCCCACAGCATTAATACCTCCGCTAGGTCACAGTTCATGGACAATGATGAGGAATCCGTGGACAAGGAGGAGGAAGAGGCTGAGGAGAGCAGGGTGCATGAGAGCGGGGTGTCCTTTCTCCCTGAAAGTCAGGACCTATTCCTGACCCCAGAGCAGTCCAGCAGCACACAGGACAGCACTAATGATCCTGGGGAAGGCACATCTGGTGAGTTTTTTTTCTTCTTAGCAGTTCTGTCCTTTTACATTGGGGAGGGGGCAGGAAGGGGGATTTCAGGTGTTTTGGTGACTGTACTGGGGGGTTACCCAGGGAACAGTTTATTTCTGTGATGAAATATGCTCTGATAATCATCAGTTGATATCTCACGGAAACTTTCATGTGGGTAATCTGTTATCCTTTGCAAAAGTTTTCTGGGGAGGGCTGCCTTGTTCCTCCCTCCACGGTGGGATACTTTGCTGTGCCACACTGCAATCAAGGGAGCCTGCATCATGGCGGAACACAGCTGGTACCCCGCTGCGTGCAGCAAATCTTCCCGTTCTCGTGCGTGACCCTCAGGAGACTGATATCGCTCATGGTCACCTAGGGAAGACGGCGCATGCTATACAGCAGATGCCCTGTACCTTTGTATTCCCCATTGTAGTGTCCTATCAAGTCACTTGGATTACTTTTATGTGGTTTAAGCAGACCTTATAAACACCCTCCCCCACCCCGGTGTCTGCAGATCCTCTATGTAAGGGCACAGCGAGCAGACCCCTCTTGGATGTCAGGAGTGGAATGAGGGTCTGTGTTTGCCCTGTGCACTGCATGGGGAGTATTGTCTACATTGTTGCAGTTGTATCATTTTCTTCACTCTGCTAACAATGGCTACCTTGTGAATTGTTTTTCCTTCTGTAGACACCTCAGCCTTGGCCCCACCCTCAAGAAATGCTGCAGAAAGACTATCGCAGATTAGAAAGAGGAAAAAAAACCCAAGAGATGACATGTTTGGTGAGCTCATGAATGCCTCAGCGACCGAGCTCAGAGCGTGGCGGCTGACCTTGTCTCAGAATATGGACATGGACAGGGAGAGCTGCAGAGAAATACAGGAGCATGATCGCAGTACCATGCAGGAGATGCTGCGAATCATGTGGGCCAGGCAGACATGCTCCGGCGGTTTGTGGAGCTTCACGAGGAGCGGAGGCAGGACAGAGTACCGCTGCAGCCCCTCCATAATGCTCCTCCACCGAGGGCTTTGCTGCCCTCCCCCGCCCCCAAGAGATCTTGGAGGAGATTGGCCAGGCTACAGGACATGCTCGCTTCCACTCCAGTGAAGGCAAGCAGAAAGCAGCAGCGGCCCCAGTGACAGCTGGCCAGCAAGCTACCACCCTACCCCTTGAGACAATGAATGAACCCTCCTCCCCTTCCCCCATGACTTGAATGTTCATAAATAAAAGTTTGCATCATTTCAACACGTTTCTTTATTAAATCATATCTTGCTCTGGAGGGATCTGGAGGGTACAGATATTGATTGTGGGGGGGAGGAGGGATGTTCACCAAAGGCAAACAACATATAGGAACAGAAATTAGTTCTGTATCTCATTGCAGAACCTGGTTTTCAAAGCTTCCCTAATTCAAAGCGCTCCACGGTTAGCTCTCAGCGTACTGCTGGCATCTGGCTGCTCATAATTGTTGGCCAGTCTTTCTGCCTCTGCAGCCCAACCCTGGGGGAACCTCTCACCCTTCGCTTCACACACACTATGAAGAACACAGCACACAGATATCACCGAAGGGACGTTCTTTTCACTCATGTCCAGCCTAGTGAGGAGACTCCTCCATCTACTGTTTAAACACCCAAAGGCACATTCTACAACCATTCTGCAACTGCTTAACCTCTTATTAAACCACTCCTTGTCACTGTCAAGGTGCCTGGCGTATGGCTTCATTAGCCAAGGGAGCAAGGGGTAAGCAGGATCCCCCCGGATCACTATGGGCATTTCCACACCCCCGATGTGAATTTTTTGGTTGGGGGGGAAAAGTGCCGGCCTGCATATTAGAGAACAGCCCTGAATTACGAAATATGCACACGTCATGCACCTTCCCAGAGCACCCCACATAGATGTCGGTGAAACGACCCCTGTGATCCACAAGGCCCTGCAGGACCATGGAAAAGTACCCCTTGCGGTTTATGTACTCGGTTGCTAGGTGGGCAGGTTCTAAGATAGGGATGTGCGTCCCATCAGTTGCCCTCCCGCAGTTTGGGAACCCCATCATGGCAAACCCGTCCACTGTGTCTGCACATTTCCCAAAGTCACTATCCTTCATACCAGAAGTCTAATGATGGTCCTGCATGCTTGAATCACGGCGGTGCCCACTGTAGATTTACCAACTCCGAATTGATTCCCAACTGAGCAGTTGCCAGCTTCCACAGCGCGATGGAGACTCTCTTCTCCGCCGTCACAGCTTGTCTCAAGCGAGTATTCAGCTCCGAGCACAGTTCAAGGAAAGTTGCCTTTTGCATACGAAAGTTTTGCAGTCACTGGTCATCATCCCACAGCTGCATAATGATGCGGTCCCACCAGCCTGTGCTTGTTTCCCTGGACCAGAACCTGCGCTCCATGGACTGCAGATGATGCGTTACAGCCTGCAGCAATCATGAATTGTTTTGCTCAATGGCTTGTAGCAGGGCAGCCTCATGGCATCGCTGTTGCCTGTGCTTCAGCTTCTTGCTCTACTTCGAAAATACTCGATGATAAGCCGCGATGTATTTGTGACACTCACAATAATAGGACAGAGTTGAGCTGGCTCGATGTCTCCGAAGCAATGGCGAGAAAACAGCGTGAAAATTGGTTTCCTGTTTGTTTGGGGGAAGAAGGGAGGGGGAAGCAGCGTTGCATCGTGGGACGATGACACTCGTCCCAACAGCCACTGTGGCTAGTTGCACTGTGGAATAGCAACCCACAGTGCACTGCTTTGAAAGACAAAATAAGCGTGGTGAGTGTGGACGCACGAGACCTGCGTAAACAGCGTCGTGTGTACACGCTGCTGTGACTTCTAAAAATCGGCTGCTGAAAGTTGACTTCACTCAGCAGTGTAGACATACCCTTAGTAAACTCTAGAAAAGGCACAAATGTTTCGTTTGTCCTACTCAAAATAGAATTACACCCTTAGTACTCAGATAGTGTAGGTAGCCAGTTCACTAATTAATGCAATTATTAGGTAGGCAAATGGGACTTATCAGCCATTTTCTATTGTCAAGAACAAAAAAAGGCAATCGATATAAGCCTCTTATCTCTTGTTTCTTTATAATGTAGCTCCAGACTGTTAAAATATCTTCTAATATTACTATGCCTGTAAGATGGGCAGTATTGATGGGAAACTGGAATTCTGATTTACCTCCCTCACAATTGAAGACCTTCCATTTAGAGTCGCTGCCACAGCTCCTTGCACTATGTTCTTTGTGACAGACAGCCCAGGTTAGAGGGCTACATAATTATTCAGCCACCTTTTACTTTCTCTTGGCTTGTGATACACCGTATAGCTTGCAGTAATGAGCTGTTCCAGTGCAGGGACAAAACAGCTATGAAGCCACATTGGACTTATAAAGCTCAATCTACATTGCTAGTATTTTGGAACAGCTGTGCTCTTTTTGAGAACTCAAAATAGCAGACTCCGTATCACAGAGTAGTGGAATTGTCATTCCCTGCCATTGCTCTATTCAATTGCAGACTCGCTCATTTTGCCCTCAGAGCATTTCCAGTACACAACTCTTGTTTAGCTTTTCAACAGCCCTGCAGTTAATAAAAAAGATTATAAGGTTATATTGTCTGTAGCATTGAGACTTGAAGGAATTACCACATCCTTTCTGGCCCCAAAGAGGGCTGTCAATAGGCTTGTTTTTCTTATGAGAATAGGAGATGTCTGGTCTCAGCTCGGTGGTATTTGGGACACAGTTGATCTTTAGCAATGTTAGGTGTTGCAAAGTCAAGAAAGCATCTGTATTGGATGATGCACCTGATGCAAGCTGATTAGTATAATCTCTAATTCAATGTGTTCTAGCAATGCATATTGGTCATGATTAGTTTTGGAAGGATTAGATTTTATTGGTGAATGTCCATAAATGTCAGTTTCACTGCACACACAAATCAACAAAAATATATTTCCATCAATGATAATCAAAGTTTACAGATAGGCAGGCAAAGAAAGAAAAATGCTGCTTGATAACTTAGTCAAAATCCAGTGATTTAAAAACTTTTGTGTTAGGCTTGTTACAAATGGACTAGTGAATGAATAGGTCTGATTTGATGATTTAAGGCTATTTAATGTATGTATTTTGCCATGTGATGTTGGCAATTCGTATGTTAACAGTTTATAAAGCTGTGACTTTGAATCTCAATGTATGACATGTATGTCCTGTACTGCCCAGCCCTCTCCTGAACAGTACATATGTATTAAGTCTGTTATTCCTTTAAGGGAATAATATACACACAACCCGTTACCCCAAATGGAGTTACCCAAGCACTTCAGGTTGCACACTGGATTAGTAAAACAATACACTTAATAAACTTGTTGTAACAAAAAGATTTTAAGTGCATACAAGTAATGAGGCATAAAGTCAGAAATGGTTACAAAAAATCTAGATTGCTTACTAGTGTCTAATTTACGCCGTATTAGGTTGAAGCAGAACTTCTCACCGCATGCTTCCTGCAAGATTATGGACGAAACTCTTCTGGCCAGGACCCCGCCCCCAAGCGCAACCACTGTTTCCTTTTGTCTTTTCAAGTGCAGAGAATATGATGGGCAGGAAGAGAGAGGGGGGAGGGATGTCTTGGGGTGTCTGCCCCTTAGTTTTATAGTCTTGTCCCTCTTTGAGAAGCATTTCCAGCTGGAAGTCACAGGCAGCCTGGTGAAGAAAGGAAATTCCACGCTGTTTCTTTGCTAAAATATAGATTTTTTGTCCCTGCCCCCTTCCTGGCTAAAGAATGGCCACTTAGCAGGTGATGAATGGTCCATCAGACTTGTTGCTTGCCATTTGTCTCTGAGGAACTGGTTTAGCCACTCCCTAGCCTTATCTGGGAAGCATAGTGCAGTCATCATTTCATCTTATATTCATAACTTTACATATAATGTTGCTATGTGTATTGTGTCATGATGTTATTGATTAGTAAGTTATGAGTTTTTTAAATGATACCACAGAAGGCATACCCTGTACCAACATTATTTCAATAGTGTGTAAAGAGTGAACACGGGGGCATATTCTGTCAAAGTCCCTTAGTGAAGAATCTTCTTTGAGTTGTGTTGGTTTGTACAAACTCTTCTCTAATATGTCTTACTAAAACACTCTGGATTGAACCTACAGTTGACTGATGCAAGCAATCGTGACTTGACTTCACTTCTGGGTGTAATATCTTTATCTTGCTGAAAATTATCTTGTCTAAACCAATTGGCAATGATTCACTCAGAAGAATTAAACTAGTACATTATGTTCCTATTTAGTGAAAACATCATCTGAACCACCTATAGAACTTTTCTAAAATTGTTCCAAGCTTGTGTGTGCTCGGTGGGGAGGGAGTATTTTTTTCCTCCCAGAAAATACTGAAAGGGTATTGTTTTAGCTTCAGAATGCTCTTGTACTATAAAAACATGGCCCTTTCTAGATTCTCTGTAAAATATTAATGTTTAAAGAGAACACACTTTGTATGTTATATTGGCACACTAAACTACGTGAGAATTGTTAGGTTGCTAGCCTGTTTTTGGTTTGTCAGAATAACTCTAAAATATCTGAATATATTTGAAAACTGTAACGAAGACTTTATAGCTTCTAAAGGAATCACATCGGGTCACATAAAAGAAGCATACAAAGCCTTTACAGACTGTGTCACTAAATTGCAAAAATTTAATGTCAGTTACTACAATGTATACCATAGAAAGACCTTTGAACAAAACACTTTTTATGCAGATAGGCAGCTAATTGGTGGTCATCCTGCTTTCACAATTGACTTGGTAGATCTGATCAGAAAACGTGCATATGACAAGCTAATCTTTGCTTAGCAGCTTAAAACTGACACACATGAAACAGAAAATGGTGAAGTTGATGTGATGTCAATTACAAATGTCAAACCCTTATCAAATACATCGGCAAATAGCTGATGCACTATATCCTCTTATTGTGTAAAATAGCTGTAGTTTGTGTTGTAAAAGCAAAACTTTAAACCATTTACTTAATTTAAAAAAACTGAGGTTTTTGTGGTAGTGACTTCAGTATATAATGAGCTGTCAAAATCTAATTGTAACATGAAGGGACAAATGCTGAAGCAGTATATTTTTGGTGGTATAATTTGCCTGCTGAGGATCTCCTTTGCGCTAAAACGTGTTTAGTACTGCTAATGTAGTTAACCAAACTCTATTGAATTAGTTCTGAATTTAAAGAAATTCATTCAAATTTGAACTGATGATCACAGGACTTACTGTAGAATGCAATGGTTGCATTAAACATGATTTTTCTGCGATGGGAGGGGTTTTTCCATTGCAGTAGGAATTTCACTTCCCTGAGCGACAGTAGCTAGGCATTCTTCCATGGACCTAGCTGCATCTATACCAGTGGTTAGGTCAGCATAGCTGCAGTACTGGGGTGTAGAACAGACCTGCGTTTGTGTGTAGGGGCGGGGAGAGAGAGAGAGCCTATTGAAGTTAATAGGAGCTATTGATTTGAGTAGAACCAGAATTTTTCCCAGTATAACCATCCAAAAAGCTATCAAATGGGTACATACATACTTTTTGTTTTACCCCAAAGTTAAAAAATGTACATTTCAGTGTACATACTTTGGGCCTGATTATCCAGGTACTGAGTGCCCTCAAACCAATCTTTAGCCAAACATATATCAGGATAGCCAAATGTGAGTCCACTCAGCAACAAAGGTTATAATGGAAACAATAGTTAACCTTTTTCTGTAATGCAATTATAGTTGATATGTTTGAGTATTTGAAGCATTTGAACTATGAGCAACCTAGGTATTTCTCTCTAGAATGATAATGTGTCTCTAGCCTACTTGAAAAGCAGTTTCTGGGATTCTAATTGCCTGTTTTTTATGTTACATTTAGAATTTATTCCCTGTGCTAACACTTACAAACTAGATCTTTCTGGTGTTTAGCAGTGTGAGAATATTGATCTTCCATAACTTTGTTGGTGCTCAGATACCATAGTGAAGGTAGCATTAGAAATACTTATATCCATTTCTTGCAAGGAGAAGGTGGTATTTGTTTGTGTGTGTGTCACTAAATGTTTTGGCTATATAGTTGTTCTGAACAGTGTTGTAAACAACTTCAACAAATATCTGCAATTGCTGTGTATGTAACTGAGAATTGTTTAACTTGCTTTTTACATTAAAAGGTAAAAAGTACTGTAGGAGGATTTACTCTTCCAGAACCTCACTAAATAAAATAGGGTTACCTATCACATAGCTAATAATTAGTCATGTTCCGGTATAAACTGGCATTTGCTGTATCTTGATCTAAAAGATACACGGCTTATATCTAGAATAAGTTATGATTTTGAACATAGGTACAGGGACATCATCGAAAGCTTTGTTCTTCTATCTTCTCCTGCTGGAAGGCCATTGGTAGACAAAATCATATCCTTCCTGCAGGGGAAGACAGAACAGAGCTTTTAGTGATGTCCCTGTACCTATGTAAAGGATTTGTTTCTTGGCTACCAGGCTCCAATGATTCCTGTCTCCAGCAGGTGGAAGGAACTTCTGCTGGATGCCCTGGGCCTCAATCAAATCCAGTTCTTCCTTTTGAGGTGAATTTCCTTGGGTGAAATCCTGTCCTGTGGAAGCTAATAAAAAAGTTCCCACTGACTTCAGTGGGTGAAATCCTGCCCCCCCCTCACCCAATGTTTGCTTCCTGGAAGCAGTTGGGAGAGTAACACATCTTCTGTTTACATTTACCTAAAAAGTAACCATTAAAAGGAGTGATAAATCATGTGATAAAAATTTAGCTGACACTTGAGCAATCAGCGCATTTGAGACTAGATGGTATCACTGAACTGCAGTCAGAATTAAGTCTTTGTAAGACTGGCTTCAGTCAAGACTATTCACTAGAAAACTTTATACACTTAGAAGTCCCATTTTGAAGCTGCAAATACTTTACTTAGTAGCCATTGCTGCCTTTCATACATCGGTAAGCAGACCCCTTGCTATGCATAACCGAGGTGAGGTTTATAAGCAAAGTTAATCTGTAAAAAGTGAGAGAAAGAAAAGACACATATGCTGATGTGCTTTGTGGGAGGAAGTTCAGAAATCTCAAAGAGGAGCTGAAAGAACTTGGTGTTTTGTTGATTTCCGGTTTTGCAACTCTTCATATGCAAGAGTGAAGTGCCGATTTTTTTCTTGTGGTTTGACTAAACTAGAAACACAACACATTAATTTCTTGTAATTTTTGGTTTCAACTTTTATTTGCACGTGATATCCCTTAAAAACAAAAATTAGGCATTCTGTAGTCTAGGGTCTCCATTTTTCCCCCAAGTCTAGTGTAGTTTCAAACCAGTCTGTTAGTTTTTCAGTTGCAGGCGATGGAATATAGTTTTTTAGTTTACACTGTAGCAGATTGCTCAGTCTCTACCTTGCTATCTTCAGAACTGAGGTCTATCTTCTTACAAGATACTTCAGTATGGTGTATGCATGTCTTCAAAGGCATATCTGCTCCCTCTGAATGGGTCCAGCAATGGCTGATTCTTAGATGTTTCCTGTCCAAGATCAGAGTGGGATTTTTATATTTAAGTGTGAAAGCTTGTGCCAGAAGGAACCATGGGCTCAGTTTAACAAGCACTTAAACACATGGTTAATTCAAAGCATATGAGTAGTCCCATGGTCAAAGTAAAGCATGTGCAGAAGTGCTTTGCTAAATTGTGTGTGTGTGTGTGTGTAAAAACATTCCGTTTAGACTGTGCACTCATCTATACGTGGGAGAGGATGCTGAGCTGGGAAATGTTCTGATACTTTATTGATCTCCAAACCCAACAGAAAGATCTCAATTTTCTTTAGCAGATACCAGAAGGGCCAGTGGCATTAGAAGGAGCCTTAATCTGGAATTTCTCAGTCAGTGCTTCTCTCTCTCCTCACAATAGCTTAAAAACAAAAATTAAAAAAGCTAGAGAAAACTAGGGTGACACAAGGATTTGGTGGTTGTCCTAATAGGACTTGGTAGGAACTCTGTTATCTGAATTACCTAATCCCCAAACTTTGTTTGCATATTTTAAGAGGCAGATTCCCAAGATAATCTCAGCCTTTGCTTCAGGTGGCTGCCCCAAGCTCTCATACTCTTCTTATGGAATTTCAACCACTTTCACATCAGTATAAACTGAAAATATACTTCCCTTCACAAGGCCCCTTTAACCAGCATTGTGATGTTGCTGTAATGGGTGCCTTGATAAAGATAGTTAATATCCTTAAAGATGACTTAGCTGCTCTCAGTGCTGTAGAGGATAGACAGCAAAAATTTCAAACCTGGATGGCTAAAGTTGGGCCCCCCAAATTCAGATTTAAGAGCCTAAATAAATCAAGTGGCTCAATTTAAAAAAAACCAACCAAACAAAAAAAAAACCCCTAAACATCTGCAGATCGTTAGTGGGATTTGTTAATGCTCAGCACTGTTGGAAAAACCAAGCTGCTCATGTTTAGATGCCTAAATACAGATTTGGGAATCCAGCTTTAGGCACCCAGGTTTGAAAACTTTGGATTGACTTTCAGGGATCCCTGGCTTAGTTGGTGTCTTAGAAAGGGTATTTCAGTTAAGAGCCTTGGTTGTTTAACAATTATTTTGTGGTAGTGCCAAGGGAGCCCCATTGCACTAGCACTGTGCAAAAGTATAGTAAATGACAGTCCCTGCTCCAAAAGAGCTCACAGTGTAAAAGACAAGACACAGCAGGTGGATAAAACCCAAACAAATGTGGTGTTGGGAGCGAGGAGAAGAGGATGGGGTAACAAGTATCAATGATGAATTTCGTTCCTGACCTTGGGAAAGTCAGCAGAGGTTGTATTCATTACTCAGAAATACTATAATACATATAAAAAGATAGTGTAAACAACTGTTTATCCAGTTGCATTCTTTATTCTGTATATAAAATCAGTTATGGAAAGTTCTAAAACGCATGATGTTTACACGAGTTAATTGTAGCCCTTAGTCTTTTCCATCTGTCAGTATCATATGCACTTAGGCATTTGTTCAAAAAGCTTTTTTTCTTCCTTGTTAAATTTAGGGGTTTTTTTTACTTTCAGCTTCTAAAAATTAATTGCTAAAAGCTCTGTGTATATAAATGAATTTGAGATTACAACAAATTGATCAAAGCTTGAAATAGAGAACTTAAGTGACCGTGTATGTCTTGCACTTACAGTTAGGAATGCTGCGTTGTCATTGCACAATGACAGATTCTCTAGTGCAATTCCATTGCAGCCCAGACAAGGGGGTTTACCTTTCTCTTCCAGAGACTGTAGGCAGGAATTGGGGTCACTTTCCATGAGCGAGAAGAATAATTTGCACATTTCCTTTAGCAGCTTTCATCCAAAGATCTCAAAGGACTTCGCAAACATAAGCTTCACAGCATCTAGGAGAGAAATGTTACTAGACTCTTTTTACAGCTTGGTAAAATGAGGCACTCAGATTAAATGAGTTGGCCATGGTGTCACAGCAAGTCAGTGGCAGAACAGATAAAAGAATGTAGGAATCATGATTGTCAGTTGCTTATTAAATGCTAGACTGTTCTGTTCCAAGTCTTGGAGCCAAGCTGTCATGTATTGTTGCACAGACATAAGAATGTTAACGTTTTTGGTTGCCTAGAACATCCCATCACTTACATTCCTAGATGCCAAGAATTCATCTGTTCAAATGTCCAATGTGCTCCTGTGACGGACACCACTGTGATTAGTGGCATTCTTTTCTCATAAGTGGTAGCACTCTTCTATGGCCCTGGTCAGATTCCAGCTGACTCCATCCTATGCTCTGTATTATACAGATGCGTTTAAATGGTGGTGGAGAATTAAGGGGAGCAAAGGATAGAACATTCAAAAGGTGCGTCCTCTAATTCTTGCCTCTCTGATTAGAGTGGAAGGGAGAAACTTAGTGCTAAGACCAGGGTTTGGTGGTGGTGGGTTAACAGGAGGGAAGTGTATATTGTATACAGGATGTGGTGGGGGAGCTGGTTAGGGATATTTTGTTGGATTTTGACCCTGATTAAGATAAATTCTTTCCCTACCCCTCCCCTAGGATGACTACTATAGTAGCTTTTCTTGTAGCAGCGCAGCTTACCAGAGAGAATCTTGAAATCAAATGGAGAGAAGCAATGTACATTAGACTTCACTATGAATTTCCTAGCTTCTGTTGACTTACGTTGCAACTGTAAATCCTGTACCAAATACTTCCTAAATAATGTGAATTTCTTATAACTGAGCTTTTTATATGCTTGCTTCTGGATCCAGTGCTGAAAGCATTAACTTGGACCCAGTGTCATTTTTCAGCAGTACTCTTTGCGCCTGCCTATAACAAGACTTGTTAGTGTGAATGTATTCTCCCCACCTTCTTCTCCTCCCCCCCACCGCCCCCCCCAAAAAAAATCACCCTACAAAATTACTTGGTAGCAAACTAGGTATTTTCTAGTTCTTCTTCGAGTGATGTCCCCATGGGTTCTCCATGCCTGTCAGATCTCCTCTGCCTTTGCAGCGCATGGGAAGTATATATAGCGCTATGTGATCTGATCACCCTTGGTTCCTCTCTGTTGCCTGTGGTCTGGAACAAACCTTTAGCAGAGCATGTTTTTCATCTTCTCCTTAGATAGTTCTATAGTAAACTCTCCCTTAGATAGATACATAGTTCTTTGTTTTTTCCTCTTTCTAAAAAAAAAAAAAAAAAAAAATTAGTAGTAGTAGTTTTTCCTACTATTTTATTTTAATTTCTATGACCCTACAGTCTTTGGCATAGGGTAAATTTTCATCTTTCTGCTTCCCTCCCTTCCCGGTCAGGAAGCTGTTACCTCACCCTTATGCCTGGTTCTCCCAGGTTTAAGAGGAGCATCTCCTGTGGGGCCGCCTTCGTGATAAAACGGCCACGCAGAGTGCTTTCATTGTTTGGGAGAGGAACACGTTCCTCAGAATTGCTCCCACTGCCTTGATTTGAAACCTAGAGCAAGAAGGGACCAGGATGTTAGACTAAAATTGCTCCTGATGGAGAAGTCCCTTCGTCCAGCCTACGATTCCAGCTCACACTCCTCCCCGTAGAGACCCTCAAGATCGTCAGGATCAATTATCGACCCTCACTCTCCATGCCCGAGTAAGATCCTCTGACCAGTCTGAGGTAAGAAGAGAGCGGCCTCCTCTTCAACTCCTGAAGCACAAACCCCAAGAATGCTATCCCTGGCTAGATCCATGGAGTCAACGGCTTCTGACAAGGGGCAGGGCCTCAGCCTCTTAAAACAAGGTTGAAAGACCATACTAGGCGCATAGCCAGCTATTGGCTCATTTAGGTGGTTTTATAATGCGGGTACACAAGCGCTCTTACAGCAGCTGATACAGCTGTGCCGCTGTAAGTTTTAAGTGTAGTCTAGCCCTCAGTATAAGAGACACCACAGATGGGAGAGTACAAGGAAACAATGAGACATTATTGGTCATGCTGATAAGTCTGTCATCTCAGCAAACCAGTGGCCTAACTGTTGTCAAGCTTTTTGTAGGCATCATGGCAAAGGAGAGTTTAAAGGAGGATAATGAGGTAACTTTGCAGATGTTTACAGGGAGCATCACTCAGGCGGAGGGGTCGTGTGGGAGAAAGCAGGAAGCTTCTTGTTTGAAAATTTAACAAGTGGATAATGGAGGCTGGCCTCATAGGCCAATTGGAGGTGGGAGCTGACTTCTTGATACTAAATGAAAGAGATGATCTGTAAGATGGGGAAAGATCATCATAGGATGTGAAAGTGAAGCCAAGCCAAGTATATCTGATGAGATAGAGCAGTGTTTTTCAGCCTTTTTGATACTAGAGACCAGCTTGCTGCCGTCCTAAACTATGTCAGGGAGCTCTCAGGGACAGGCATTGGTTCATGGACTGGTTGTTGAAAAATGCTGATCTAAGACACACTCCCCTTATATCTGTTAGACAAACAGATAGAACGTAATATTCATGAGTTATTACAGAGCAGCTTCAAATCAGTCCCATTGTTCATACCTGTTTGCTCCCTTAAGATTTATTATTTTGTATTTTGCTTCCCAAGCATGCAGACTAGGAAGCGTAAAGTCTCAGTAATCTTGTGCCATGGGGGCTGTCCATAAAATTACGGAACACATTTTTTGGTGCATTTCAAGACCCACCCAACCTCTGGTAACATTTTGTAACACTGAAACAAACACAGGTCATGCAAAGTTCAGTACCCACCCATCCCCTAATGTGGTAAGCAATTTATGGACAGCATCTTGCATCCAGACTGAAGACATAATTTTCAATATGCTCATTCTACTCTTCATCCTGCACCTTTGAGTCAAACGCAGTTGTGAACTTTAGAGAATGGATTACGTACAGTACAGGGGGCTGACAAGTTAACTGAAGTGTGTTGACTGTTAAATGTACATTGTTTATCTACAGTGTATTTAAAATGTATCAGTCACTGGGTTCCTTCAGATTTTGGCAGGTATTATTTCACTAATAGAATACGGCCACATGCAGCTAGTTGTCCAGTTCAGAAGCAGAGTGAGAAGAGAGAATATTTGTTAGATCATCTGTTGACTTTCTTATATATATATTTTTAAGTGATTCCTTAATATATTATTTGTCTATTTATTCATGTGAGATATTATCATGCCAAAAACAGATCCACTTAAGACAAATTTGTAGGAAAAGAATATTATGAAGACTTAACAAATGAATAAGTTGAATGAAGAGGTCATTTACTTATGAAACTAAGAGGCATGGCACGGCACATGCTTATATTTTGAGTTAATACAAGCTTTTAGCATTCTGAAATATGCAGAGCTGAGATACACTGAAATAATTCAGAAGAAAGAAGTTAAAATGAATTTAAAATAAAATCAGTTCCTGTATTTTTTTCTTCGAATGTACAGAATTGTTTTTTAGAAGAACCAGTTACAAACAAAGATGCTGAGCTTAGATGTCTGGGTAGACAGATGCAGTTGGCAGCACAAAGTCTCAAATCACCAATCATGGTGATATTTTGAGGCAGGATTGACCTGCTTCAGACCTTGCACTTGCCCTTCGAAAAATTAGAATGTGGTAAATGTAAAAGGTTTAAATGAGTATCTTGTTTAAAGCTCTCTTGTGTGTACATACACACAACACTCAGTCTGACATTCTAAATGTACTTAAACTTAAACGAACTTAAACACTTCCTGAGCTGTTAAGAGTTCAAGACAATCGCACATGTCATTTAAAAAGTGACTCTGACCTTGATATTACAAAGGAATATAAATGCAAGTATACAATTGTGGTCTTTGTTACCTATTGGACTATATTAATTTTACAAGTTTACATTCAGTTAATAGAATGCACACTGAATTCTACGATTTGACATATTTACATTTAAATGTTGTTTTTCAGATGGAAAGTATCACTACTAATAGTAACAGGCAGAGGTTTGGTAGATCACATCCAAACTAATGTTGACTTCCATGCTATTCTGGAGCAAGCATTTAACCAACATACAGAGCTACACAGTTTCCTGCAGATGGTGATGACAGTGTTTATCATTTGTTTACTGCTCTATCTGACTAGGATTCTGAAACCTTTTTTTAAGTGGCTTCTGGACCAACTTTTCTTCAATTCATAAGGACACTTCCTTTCCATTTGCAGTTAGGGGTCATTCCTGTGATTGCTTACATGGAAAAGCAATATTTGGACAATGTTGTTTTGCACCTGGCAATCGGAGCAGAGCCTGCAGCTTGTGAGCAAGCACATGTGTGTAGATCACTGACAGTATGGGAACCACTGGTTTATCACATGCTGATTTCTCCTCTGATATTGGGATGTGTGGGCATTCAATTGATAGCCAAGAGTAGAAAAACTCAGATGTTTTCATTGCAGTTATCTTGGAATGTAAACTAACAATGATGGTTTAAAAAAAGCCAAAACAAAACAACCCCAGTTTTTTTCTTACTTCTTTCACCATTTGTTTAAACCTAGGTAATGTTCTTTGATAAATACACTAATCCTATGAAAAAACTAAATTTAGAAAGGCTCATTTAAGATTTTTATGATTTCATCAGATGTTTAAAAGTTATACATTTTAGGGGTGATCATTTCTATAAAATAACATCTTTTGAAACTAAATCAATTAAAGCAAAAGCCATCCCTTTCTTTTAGAAATGCTCCAAAGCGGTAGCACGTGGAGAAGTTTGACTTATGGAATCTCCCATGTCAGCACATAAGAATGTACTTCTACATTTTAAGATGGTAACAATTTGACTGAACTGGGAAGCACCATGAAATAGTACGCAGAGGATTCAAAGTTACTTTTCAAGGTCATGGGCCTGTATATGTTTTCTTAGCAAAATTCAAAACAAGCTTTTGGATTAAAAGTGTCTTGCAAAGAAGAGGGTGGAAAATGGAGTTTATGCCTTTTTTTGTTGTCTATGTATATCTAAGGAGAGAGTGTGTATGCATGTGTGTGTTTTAAAATGTTTTTCTCTGTTAGTTTAATTCCCTGCATTCTACATCTAGGTTTCACATAGACTGATGGTGGTGCTGAAGAGATTTCTAGTCCGACTGTTCTAGAACTTTGTTAACACCTATTTAACTTCACTGAATAATTAAATGTCTGATAAAGGAAGTCTTTGTTAAACATTCAACACCCTTGTCCTTCAATTAAGGTTTTGCAGCTCACAACAAACATCCCTGAGACCTTCCAGAACTTCTCTAGCAAAACCAGACTTGAAATTTCTAAGGTAAAAAACAAGCAAGAAATTGAAAAATCAAAACAAGAAACAGGCCACTTTTTGTATCTTAAAAAACAAAAACAAAGAAGAGAACAATCCCATTTAAAAAAACAAACAAACATTCTTTGTAGGGCAGCATATTAGAATGATTGGATAGTTTATCTTGGGTTGAATACAGTAGATCACTTATTAGCGTGTTCTTTTGTAGCTAGCTATGGAGTGTTTGTGTAATATATATGGTTTGTCCATATTGTACTTTGTGTGCATTGTATTTATACTTTTCCAAAATTCATAAATTGTCATAGTTGTGATTGATTTGGATCTTGCTCCTTGCATCAGAATGAACTATCTCCGGTTTGGCAGAGGAAGAAACGATATTCTGCATTTTTGAGAAGAATAAATGGCAGGAGTTTGGGGGCAGTAGGAGTGGTTAGCAGGGACAGCTGTTGGATTGATGCCATGTGCTAGAACCTAATCCTGATTGGTCTGTGGGTGCTACCATAGTATAAATGTTTATTAATAAACACTGTCCTACTTTACATATGTTCTGTATCTTTAACCAGCCAGGATATATCCTGAGTGATATTGTAAATGAATGACTTAGTATAAATGACAGGAGAGTAAATATACACGCTTTTTTTTTTTCTGTTACTGGCATGTTGTCTACTTATATCTGTATGGCTTTATTGGTTGCCTGCACACACATTTTAATAGCTCAACAGTTATAGTCCCTCATAAGTACTGTTGATGGTATATATTGACCCATCCGGTCAATAAAATATCTTATAATGAGCTGTTCTGCATGTTGTCAGTGCACGCAAATGACAAAACCCAATACCTGTGACATTGACACAAAATAAAGATCTGAATGTAGTTTAAAAGTGTCATTGCAATGGTTAGAATCAAATACCTACAGTGTCCATTTTATAATTGGCTCCAAGCTGTTGTTATATTGTTGCCTTACCCTGGGTTGATGTTTCTGGTATCCTGTTAAACATCTATGGTTCTTCAGGAATGAGTTGGAAGTGCATTGTAGCAAAGTAGAAAATTATCAAACTGGTAGGTGTTTAAAACACAAAGCAGGAGTTAGTCATCATAATGTGATACAAACAGTTAGAAGTAATTAAATTGAATGGGTTTTTTGTTTGTTTGTTATAAATTGTCCTCTGATACCATGGTGATGAGCATGTCAAAAATGTCCTAGATGGATATCTTTTAAAAGCAAGCAACTTTTAGTGCTTAGGAAAGGTGTCATTTTTAACAGCCTTGCAGTTGGAAGTATTTTATTCACAGATTGTATTGTACATAACATCACAGTGATCCTTGCGGTATCCTCACGCAAGGGAGAAGTTGCAGGCACAAGCGTCATTCTTGGGTAGCTTAGAATTTCGTATGCTCCTCCCTCACCACCAGATGTGTTGGTACATGCATGATGTTTATTTTATTATGGATCCTGTGTTGCATTATGTTGAAAGATTTATATTTTAATAAATTAAGCACAACTGTTATGCCTGAGTTGTACATCTCATGAGGTGAGAGTATATAGCATATATTGTTACATATATATTGCATCTTCCTGTGGTTTTGAGAGGAGCTGCTCATTTATTCAACTGTAAATTCTGTATTTTTCTCATGTATATAATTAATGTACTTTTACAGGTTAATACATGAGTGTATAATGAAAATGAGTTGAGAAAAAAGTGATCATAAAGGCTTTTTTGACTCATTTTGTCTTAATGCCAAACAATAGTCTTGACTGTGTTAAGCTTTTTTTATTTCTCTGAGCATTTCCTATTTACCATTCTGTTTCTTCAGTTGATTTGTCACTGCCTTAATATTGTTTTCATTAAAACATTCAGATATTTTCTTTTGATTTTTATAAAGCTTTAATAAAGGTGCCTATCTATGTGCCTTTGAAATAAGTTACTAAAACAAACAACTTTCAGATATTTTTAACACTACGTGGCATAAATATATATTCAGCTATTTAGTTTTATTCTAAAGCAAGGTGCCATTTACTTCTACTTTTCCTGTTGCTGTATTTTAAAGCGATTCTGTCTTATTTTCTTCTAGCATCAGATAATAGCCAGCGATTTCGAGAAACCTGTTTTGCATTTGCACTGACGCCCCAACAAGTGCAGCAGATCAGCAGTTCAATGTAAGTGAAATGAAGATTTCTATAAATCCTTCAAGATAGTATTTCTGAACTCTGAAACTGAACCAGTTTACAGTATCTTCAAAAAACCAAAACAAGCCTAAACCTGTCTTAGCACCCAGTATTTATACTAGGGGCTTCACAGAAAACATACAAAAAACAGAGACTCTGCCCAAAAGAGCTCACGAGTGATAGGGTGGAGAGGGAAGGGGATGAGTGTGATGATGTGATTCCTCCTCTTAGGTATGTGAACATGGTGGCTTGTTGGAATTTTCCTTCTAATATATAAAAACAAGGAAGATTCAGAGATTGAGAATATTGATTCAGTTATTGTGATCAACCTGATAGAGATGTTCCAGAGGGGTAGCCGTGTTAGTCTGTATACAGCAAAAACAACGAAAGTCCTGTAGCACCTTAAAGACTAACAAATTTCTGTGGGCATAAGCTTTCGTGGGCTGCAATCCACTTCGTCAGATGCACAAAAGCTTATGCCCGCAGAAATTTGTTAGTCTTTAAGGTGCTACAGGACTCTCGTTGTTTATGATAGAGATGAATAGTTCAGAAGTGTTTTCAAAGAACAGAGCATGGTAGTTTGACAGACCGGAGAAAGGAGGATGCTCCATGGATAGTGGCGAATATGGAAAGTGTAGGTATAGTAGTAAAAGAATGGGTCACAACTGCTGGCAAGAGGCTTATTCTGATGCCCTTTATAGTCAGTGGGAAACTTCCATTGATTTCAATGGGTGTTTGATCAAATTGCTCACTTTAGGATTGATCAATCTGTTTGGAGGAGCGTGCCTGCACAGGAGATGAAGTATCGCAGATTATGGTAGAGTAGTCAACTCATCAGAGCCTTGCTTTTCAGGTTGTTTTTGTATGTGCCATATTTTTAATTTGTATTTGTCATATCTTTGCTAGGGACATTTCTGGGACCAAATGTGACTTCACAGTACAAGTCCAGCTGAGGTACAGTATTCAAATAATACAGTTTTAGGCCAGAGGAATTTTAAATAGTTTGGAAATGTAAACCTTATTATGACATCTTCTAATGTGTATGCTCCCCATTAATCATTATGGCTCTTTCAGGGGCTGTGAGGGGAGAAATAAGAGTGGGGGAAGGAGGCATAGGAAGGAGCTGGCTCCTGTTAGTCATCCCAGCCTGGGGCTGCTGCAAAAAGAGCAGACTACAGCTCTCTGCTCTTGCTCTGTGCGCTTTCCAGAAGCTCCTCATGGCTTTCCATCCAGTCTGTCAGCAGCCCCAGCTGCCCTCAACTGTGACCACAACTTCCCTCTGTTAGCTGTTCTAGGTTGTGCTCATGCTCCTGCCCCCACTTCAGATCTGTTGTTGGATGTGGGTGCCGGGCCTCCCTCAGGGAGATGTATAGAGGAAGCAGAGAGGGTTTGCCAGCATGTTTTCTGTTGGGATGCTAGCCACTTTGTTCAGCTGGTGACGTTGTCAAGCAGAGCAGCCCCGTTCCCTGTTTTCATCCAGGGAGACAGGAGGTGGGGAAATCACGATCAGTCTCTTTTGGGTTTACCAACAGACTTGCCACAGTTTAAATGTGTTTTGGTCCTATAATCTCTCTTTAAATCAGTGGGATTTCTGAATGGGTAGTGCAATCCCCTAGCAGACATCTAGAGGAACTAAAAGATTACTTTTGGATCTGGCCCATCAGCACACCTGTCACGTACAAGGTCTTGGGGATCTACAGTCACGTCAAAGAACAAAAGACAGTCTGTCTAATACAGTTTTCAGCAGCAAACATCCCTTCAGAATACTGAGATTAGCGTTATCAGAAACTGTCTGAACTGAGGTAGAAGGCCTGACCTTGAGCATCAGAATAACACTAGAAGCCTTAGCTGCTGCAGCAGCTGGCCAGTTTATCTTAGTAGAGGAGGAATAGTTGGAGAAGTAGCATGTATTCTCTCCTTTGCAAAAACCTTGGCTTCTACTAAGGTAAGGTCAGGCAGAGAAGATAGAGGGAAGAGAAACTGAGCAGAGATTAAAGGGCTCTGGTACCAGGAACATGCTCCGTCTCACAATGAAGGAGTCATGGAAGCAAGTCTGCGGAATCTGAGACACGCACGGAGGAACCTAGAGTCCTCTTCATCCAAAGCTGTACTTCTGTTTGGGGCTTTTCTGCTTGTTGGTCACATAGCAATACAGATCAACCCAATAGTTCCAGACTTACGTATCAAAGTTGAAGATTTAATTCCACATGCTGCTCAGACCATCATCTGAATCTTCCTAAACACACATACATAATTCAATAGCGAAAATACCTTTCTAGTAACATGAAGTCCTTTAAGAACTTTCTTAAGACATTTTAAATATGAAAGGTGATCAAAACTCTTTCCATTTAGGTTTTGTTTATCAGAAACCAGTTGTCCACAAGAAGATCACTTCCCACCCAATCTCTGTGTGAAAGTAAATGGGAAACCATGTAGCCTTCCAGTAAGTAATAGATATTATTTTGATTTGTATAATCTGAGTATCATAGCTAAGGATGTATGTTTGCCAAGAGTAGTGGATTCCATGATTTTAATGTTTGTTTGGACATTTTGAGAGGGTCTGATTGCTGGTTGGTGAGTGAATGAACTGGATAAAGCGTTAGGCAAACTGTGGTTCTTAAGAGAACATCCAACAGAACCAGGCAGGAGACTAATAATTTGTAGTAAATATTTATATTGGGGTAGCACCCACGGCCACCAGTTGGGATTGGGGGCCCATTGCACTGGTCACCATACAGATACGGAAAAGAGATCTTCTTTGACCTGAAGGACTAAACAGATCAAGGCACTGATTTACATTACTGTGGCAACCCACCAGCCTAGACTGTAGTCTTTAGACATTCAGGGTTGAACACTACAAACAATGGAGAAAAGAGTTTGCAGAAAGGTACCCTTTAATACTTCAGTGGATAGGGTTGGGGTGGATTGAAAAATGTTGCCCTGCTGCGTAAGGGAAAGGGCTCAAACCTAAGTACCCAAGTTGTCAAAGGGTATGTCTACACAGCAATTAAACCGCTGCAGCTGGCCCATGTCACTGACTTGGGCTCGCAGGGCTGTAAAATTGTGGTGTATTTGTTCGGGTTCAGGCTGGAGCTTGGCTCTCTCATTGGGTCGCAGAGCCCACAATTTTACAGCCCTGCAGCCCAAGTAACCTAACACAAGCCTGCCACAGGTTTAAATTGCTGTGTAGACATACCTGTAGTGTCCACACACAAATAAATATTTAAAACTAAATTTACAAGCCTGGTTCTGCAGTGATGAGTTGGTTCCTAAATGTCTATGACTGTGTAACTTTTATCATGATTTCTAGGAGTTGTCATATTGTTACTTTGACTGTTGCACGGTTTTCCAAGGTTTGCTGTGGTAAACTTTCAACACTAACTGATGTAGAATAGCTGGTATAAAATTCCTTAAATCTAAAGATTTGCATTGGGAAGATGAGATTGATTTTATGTAGTTTTCAAATTGGAGTGGTATTCACAATTCCAAGATTTAGATCTTGGCTGATGATTGTGTTTTTAAATACTTAGTAAATAAGTGGATTAATATCCCTCCACAACAGTGTGGGGAATTTTTGTTAGGTAAAAATGAGATTAAAATATCTCTTGTAAAGGGAAAAATGAAAAAAAAATCGTTCCATTTTAGGGCTATCTTCCACCAACCAAAAATGGCGTTGAACCAAAGCGACCTAGCCGACCAATCAACATTACCTCACTTGTCAGATTGTCTACAACGGTACCAAACACCATTGTCGTTTCGTGGACTGCAGAAATTGGAAGAGTGAGTTACTATTTGGTCAGATCTATGTATTAGAGAAAAGTTTATTAGTCATCTGTATTTCAGCATACATTAGAAAGCTAACAAGCAAGTTTAATTGGTGATAAAAATGCTTACAGAGTATAGTAATGGGTAACTAAGGATTTTTTATTTGCCTCTTTTTTTTTCTCTACCGCTCTATGCCTGTGTGCTGAAGCACATTACCTTAGAATAGATCAAATGCTGGCCTACCACTGCATGATAAGTTGCATGGGGGAGTATTTCTTAACTCTGAAAATGCAGAGGTAAATCTTTTAAAGCATGAAAACTCAGAAGTGCATGGGGGATTTAACCTTGCCATTTAACGCTTCAATTCTCACAGCTGGGTTTATCCACATACTTTAATATTAACTGTACTGTTTTGTCTTATAGCAGCTTTTGGGGGGGAAGACAGAATGTTGTAATTAGTGCTTTTAAATGATGTTCCAGGAATTCTATCCATCTGAGAGAGCCTGTGGAAAATCTATATTTTGGGATGTGTGTGTGGGTGGATAATATAGTTACTCCTTGAGACCCAATCCTTTATCAGTGATCAATGCATTGAGAATTTGTATGTTCACGGTGAAACAAAATCATAACATCATAAAATCAATGAGGACTTGAGAAATGCTGATAAACTGTGGCTTTGCCAACAGCAACCATCCTATTTCTCTAGAGTCTGAGAATTAGTCTGAGATGAAGTATCATCTATTCTGAATGTAGTCTGGAACCCATGATTCATTGAAACAGTGTAGAAAAAATAGTTATTGCCCATCCATGCACAACAGTGAGATATACATCGCTCTTGTATTTTCCCCCTATCAAAATGGATTTAAGTTGAAACACGACAAGATCTGCAGTCAGATTATGGAATAGATGCCTGTTGCATGCTCTTTTTAAAACACCAGTGTTTTAGGCAAAAAACCCTCCAAAAATGTAAAACAAGTTTTCAAGAAAATTCACCTGCTTTAGTTTACTGCAATTTTTTTCTGTCATTGGGTTAGTTTTTTTCAATGTTGTTTTTATAGTGAAGTAGCTGTTTTCACAAAGCTTCCAGGGTGTAAAAGGACATTTGCTGTAACTAAAATTGCATAACTGTATCTTGCAAAAGCTTTTGAATGTATAGTCACCAAAACTAGAAGAGTAATGGCAAATCAACTCAGTGTATCTAACAAAATCAATTAGTCAGATCTTTCCCCCACAAGAAATAATGCTTCCTAATTCTGTTATTTGAGACCCTTCCAATAAATCAGTAGAAATTAGTTTTATTTTATGGACGTGCATGGTAGATAACAGTGTGGCATTTGTTTTTTTTAAATGTTGGGTTACATGTCTCAGCTGATAGAGGATACCTTAGTGAAGTCATAATTGTGGTTTCTGCACAATCTGTTTGCAAAGACTTCTGTGAAAGTTGCCTTAGGCAAGTACCTAACTGTAGATTCAAGCTGTCGGTAAATAATTTCGCAGTGTTAATTAGCATTTCCTTAACTTCTGTCCTAATTGAGGCATTAAATAAACACGTTAAAGCAGTAGAGGGTTTTAATGATGGAAGCATCTTTAGTAACATTAAAATATTTAAAATCATGTGGAGGTTGATGCCTTTTAAATTGTGAAATTTTATGGTAACATACATATTATTATTGAAGTTATAGGTGACTGGTAAAAATATCCTTGGGGGCGGGAGGGATGCACCGTTGAGGCCACCCTGTACTCACAATGCAGGTGGCTGCTTCTGTGCTGTGGGGCTGGGCCCAATCACCTCTGGATCCCCACCCCCCTTCCTCCAGGACTCTCCTCCTTCCTGCTTCCCCCAGTCCCCTCAGGATCGTCTCCCAGGGACTCTAACCCCATTCCGGTGAACCTTCCTGGGAAGGTCCACTTAGGAGTCAGCACCCTCAGCTGGGGCTGAGGAATCTAGTTCCATCTGCCAGGAATCCAGCATTCAGATGGGGCCATCCCCATGGTATGCCCCAGCCCATTTCGGGCCCTGGCTCAGCCAAACATGGGACTTTTCCTGCTGAACTTGGACAGTGGAGTGGCTCAGAGAATAGATTTTGGGAGGGACTGGGTTCCCTCTCCACCCACCACCTATGGTTGAATCCTTTCTCATATTTATCATGATCCTAAATAAATAATGGAAGTGACTTAGGGATCCAGAAGTGGGGGATTGCCCTCAAAGAACATTCTTAGCATGTGTTTTGTGTGATAAACTGTTTAAAAGAGCCTGTTTATGTGATTATTCTATTTAAAAAAAATAGTTGTGAATGCTGCTGGAGGTTAGAGAGAGAGAGACAGTATAACAAATAGTTTTGTATCTGCTCCTGGTATGCAACATGAGGGGACACCTTTTTTTTTGGTCATTATCATTTGTCCTTGGGGGTTTCTGCTTGTACTGCATGGTTTCACATGCTATTTTTAAAAAGACAATGTACTTACGATACAATATTGTTAATATGAAAACCCCGAAAGAACTTTAAAAATCTAACTCTTCACAACTGTACAGTTTTAGTTTGCTCTCTCAGCTTCAACAATGAAACTAGATGTGGAGTTCTGTAATCAACTTCCCTTTCAGGTTCTCATGTGTCAGGGCAGTGCTGTAGAGATTGGGTTATAAACACTGCAGAGAATGCAAAGGTTGGTTTTTTTTTTTTTTTTTTTTAAAGACCACTTGTTACAAGTGCAGTTAAATGAAATATGTTCATCGAAGCATGGCTACTGGGCTTAACTTTTGTAAAAGCTTATTTTTCACAATTTGAACTTGAGCCCAAATTTGACATGACTGTTTCCCTTAAATGTGTGTGCAGGGCTGCACTTGGCTTTATACTTTATATGAAATTATCTTTTATAAATTGCTTGTAGACTAAATTCCCCAGGATGCAGATTTGAAACTTTAAGAGAAAAGTTATAACTGTGCTGGTAGAATAGCTGAATACATAACTTCCCTTGGAGCTGGCTGGAATCTCAGTGGAGCTTGTGATCCGCCTTGCTGCTTCTCTACTAAAGACTAAAATCCTGGTCCTATGAACTTCCTAATACCTATTGAAAACATAGATACCGTGGATTTTCTGTAGCCTGAAAATGTTATGCCTCCATTTTGTAGCAATGGTTGATGTCTAGGTCCACATAATCACGGAGATTATAAATTTTATATGGTGTTTATGCAGATTCTTTGTTTTGATTACATCAGCTCTGAGATGTTTCTTTGTATGTTTGTTTTCCAGAATTATTCTATGGCAGTTTATCTCGTAAAACAGCTGTCCTCTACAGTTTTACTACAGAGGTTACGAGCAAAAGGAATAAGGAATCCTGATCATTCTAAAGCTCTAAGTACGTCTGATATATTCAAATTCTTTATCTAAAAATAAACAAACAGCTTTTGTATCTTTGGCACTGGCCACTGCTACAATACTTGAGGCTACTTTTTGTAAATCTAAATTCTTGAATCATGGGAATAAGAAAGGAAAGCAAAAACCTCCCCACCCTTCAGAAATTCAGGGAACTTAATTCAGACTTATTGGCTGTTCTGTTTCACTGCAGTACTGTGACAGTTACAGCTCTTTGCGGCTTCCACACAACTCCTGGTTTAACTTTGCAACTCTTAGCTTCCCCCACCCCCCCAATTACATACCATTGCTTAACTCACCCTTTGCAGGGAAAAACATATAGTGAACGCAGAGATCTTTCTTTTAAAAAGAGAAAATCTAGAATCCATTAATTCCATTAATGGCGGTCACTGAAATCCAGTCTAAATCTGAGTAATCAAAGGCCTTTGCCTGCATTATGCACTAACCCAGTAAGTCCATCGCCATTGTAGAGGAAAAATGCAAGAGAATTTTTGGCCACTCAACTTATCCAATTTTAATTTGTTAAAAAATGGTAAACTAATTTCAACTGGCATTTTGCTCAGAGTTCCTCATGTGAACTCAATGGCTGATGTTGGTCCATGATGCCAACACATAGGTTTGTTGACTATTGTCAACCACTTGGCTCCTCTGGCACTATGGAAGTTTCTACAATAAGGGTAAAGCTCATCTCTGCACCAGACTGAGCTTTGCCGGGGGCTGGTCCCTGGCTGTGGAATGACCTTCCCCACCAGACCGTCACAAACCTCATCTCCTTGTGGTCTGAGTGCAAGGTGCGTTTTTTTGACCCTGTCGTCCCTAATGTAAAGATATGGTAATGTGTGTGTAATTAACATCTTAAAAAACCCAAAACAGAACACTCCGCTGGGCACATTTCTTCCCAGGGAGAGGATGAGGGAGCAAACGTGACAGATCTTAAGTCATGTTGCTTCATTTACTTCCGATACTCTCGTGATGAGCACAGTATAATAGCCTATATAGAATACAACACCATTAAATAGAAAGTACAAAAATAATATTGAACAATTGTGTATCAAACCATGTTAATATAACATTATGACTTGAGATTAAGGGCACAAAAATTAGGCAATCCAACAAACTTTCCTAAGCCACTTCACTTCTCTTCTCTCCTCCAGGACTTTGTGTAAGTGTGGCCACACCGCACTTACAAGGCATAAACATTAATGAAATAACCACTAAGAAGCAGCACCTAGGGATCACAGTGCCACTGTCACTTGGAATTGCCTGAGTTTTGTGCGTTTAAATCTCAACTGTGTTACATTTTATAGTTCTTTATAGACAAAAATAGAGGGTGGAAAGAGGTGGAAGGGAGGCACCTTTATATATGACTACAATCCTTACAACATTATTCTGTCAGAGTGCCTTGTCATGCTCCTCCATTTGCCTATCAATTTTGCAACCCTTGGTGCATTTCTCTTGAATAATTGGAGCCCCTAATACTTATTTCAAAAGCTCAGAGCGTTGCTAGCCTACATGCAGGATTTAACAAAATGCTGGGTTTTTCTTTAATGTGCCTAAATCCAGCAATTGATCAAAGAACTTGATATTGCTTTATTAGAGATTATACCACTTTAAAATGGGTTGCCCATAAAAATCTAATATTTTAATGTAGAAACTCTTTTTTTAGAAATGAAATATTAAATCTGTGCTTTTTTGCTTTATATTGTGTTTTAAGAAGTTTCCCCTTTTGTGGTGCTCCACTGAAGTTTTGGAGAGTAGACACTGCATAGGAACTATACTCTACACATGCACACACAAATTTTTTTCTTCAGATTTACAGACTGCCAGAGTCAATGTTGCTCATTCCCAGTAGACACAGCAAATGGCAGGTTTAAAGCAGATTGTTTTAGGCATGTGTATTATTATATCATCCTGGTGATGTGTGTATAACAAGCTTTTTCTGTGTTTTATTTTTTCTTCCTGCAAATGGCAGTAAAAGAGAAACTGACTGCAGACCCAGACAGTGAAATAGCTACAACCAGTTTAAGAGTTTCGCTTCTCTGTCCAGTAAGTGTAAAAGTAATTCCTCCAAAGTTGGTTCTGATGAAACTGAAGTGGCTGTTACAGGACAAGTTTTAATGCAAGTTAAACGCTGTGTTCACTTGTATGTTAACTGTGTGAAGTTGGGATCCAGTGCCTAAGACCCTGATCCAGCAAAGCACATAAGCATGTGATTAACTTAGAGCATGGGAGTACCATTCACTTCACTGAGGCTATGCACGTGCTTTAAGTTAATTATGTTTAAGTGTCGAGGGTTGGATCCTAAAATGGGATAGTGTATCTAGATATTGTACATAGCTTAACTCCTTGGTGCTTGCCCATGGTACAACCACTATCAGCAATAAGAAGGATGTATCTGTGTATACACACACATCAGTGACTGGCTCCTGGATCTAGAGGGTTAAATTCCTGTAACTGAAGTTGATAGGTATATACCTACACTTCAATGGTAGGGTTTTATTGTTTCAATTTAAAAAAGAAGCAATAGGCCAAAGGAAATGTAAGCAAATAAAGATTGCTACAAAATTTGAAATAGACAGGGTTGCTTGCTTCCCATACTAATCTGTGCAACTCACAGATTACTTTAATTATAAGTCCCATGGAATTTGGAAATGAGATCAGATATACACCAATCAGAACAGATTTATTCAACTGTTAACCAAGGTGAAAGGAGCTGGAAAATAAGAGGACTTAAACAATAGTTTGTACGTATTACAGTTCTGATCACCAGTTGAATTACACAATATGAATGATAATTGTTATGAGCTTTATTTTTGCAGCCTGCATACTCTTAGTTTTCCCTTGCAATTTAACACACTTAATCACTGTGTGCTCTGTCATTTATTAACGGTGTCTTAATCGCAGCTAAAACTTAAACTGTGTCAAGAATAAGGATGCATCTGTTTCCTGATTTGTCTAGATCAACTCAAGCCTGATGCTGAAAGTTTTCAGTGTTGAAATCTGACTCTCAAGAATAAAGCTGACTTAGCTACTTATTCTGTTGCCTAGCAAAATTGAGGCTTATTTGTAAGGTTATTAAATGGCCTCTTGATTCTGACAATGCAAAGATATTTTTGGATACAAAAACTCCATCTTGCAAAGAGTACAATTCACATCGCTGACTCTCTTTCATAGAAATATTTGTTAGACAAATTATTGTATGTTTATACCTGTGCTGGGTATTTTGATATTTAATCTTCAGTCTTAAGGCTTTTTGATATGGCACATATCAGCTATAATAGTATTTAACACATATGTCACCTGATAAAAGTACTCTTTTTATTCAGCAAAAGAAAGTGCAGGAGTATTGCTTTTGTAAAAAGTGAAATCCTGTTCTTTAGAGTTTGAGAGATGTAATAAAAATAATGTATTAATTTAAAAGTTGAGAGCACTCTTTTATACATAATAATATTAACTTCAGAGTAATTTTATTTTGTTGAATATTTATAGTTAAATTTTTGTTGTGTACTGTTGGAACCTCCTTACCTTAGGAAGTGCTAGTACTGTCATGGTTTAATTCTTTAAGTACAATGCTCTTACTTCCTAAAGTTAAATACTAATAAGGTTCCAATAGAAAGCAATAATAGGAATCCATTTATTAAATCCAGGAACCTATCTATCTAATTATTAGGAGTTAACCGTGCTAATGGAGCTCAATCACTTCAATCCTTGTGCTTCTTTGGGAGTTAGATGTTTACTTCAGTAGTAGTCTCCATGGTCCAGTCTGCAAGGTTAAAGATAGCTGAATTAAAGTTAATTCAGAAACGAAAAATTAAGTTTTTAGTGCTGATGTCAAATATAAATGAAATACCCAATTTAGTGTTGAGAAGTGTCTCTTGTGGAATGGGTTTTATTGCTCAGTCTGTGCTCCCTCTGTCTGTTTAAGCCTAGTCTCTTCCAGTAAACTGAAAGTTTAGAACAGATTATTTTAGGCACATTTTTCTGTATGTGACATGCTCACACTCTGGGAGTCATCTTTCAGTGTGACCTTTATTTAGTGCAGTCTAGTTAAAAAGTGCTTTCACTGTTCCTCTTTCACTATTCTGTCATGGCAGAAGGTCTTAAGGGTAGAGACTGTTATCTTCCTATGTGTCCTGTAAAGTGGGTTTGCAATATAAACAGACTAGGATGGCGACTAATAACATAGTATTCATGTGAACACAATTGTATGACAAATCCTTGTTTTCATTTGCTAATACATAACTTTCAGTTCCAGGAAGAATTTTTTTCCAGAAACTTTACATGCTTGGTCTCAGACCCAAGGTAAATTTTCCTTTGGAAAGTTTGAAGAAAATCTCTTCAACATTTTTGAGTTATAGGAGAGTAAAGTCTCATCTTTAGCACACTTTTTTTCTCTCTCCAGTAATTCAAGTAGCAAAACCAAAAAATGTAAAGCATGGCATGTATTCAGCCCTACATGATGAAAAGTGGCTGCCAAAAACCCAGTCCTGCAGCCTTTACTTGCAAGATAATTCTTGTTTATGAAAAAACAACGAGAGTCCTGTAGCACCTTAAAGACTAACAAATTTCTGCGGGCATAAGCTTGTTTATGAAAGTAGTTCTAAGGGAATAAATGGCACTACGTGCACAAATAACGGTTGCAAGACTGGGCCCTAAATTTGAGAGGAGAAAAATATAAAGTTTCTAAGGGACTGAGAAACCACCTCTGAGCGTGTTCTGAATTGCTTTAACAAATAAATTTAGTAAGTAAGCTGCTTTAACAAATAAACCCTACCCCCACTTTGTGAATTCTAGTAGGGATCTGGAAGGAGCTGACCCAGGATCTAGCAAGCGAAGGGGCTGCTACTAGGACAGTTTGCATGAGAAAGTTTGAAGACAATGTGTCAAAAATAATCTCAGCCTTGAGGACAGGAGTAAATAATTGACATGAAAAGAAATCCAAATTTGGCAATTATTGTGGTTCTGCAAATTCTAAACGTCTTTTTTTTAGTTTTTTCCTTGTTATTGTGAACATACACAGTAAATGCCTATAATATTGTTATTAGGTTAACTGAAGCGAGACTGCAGCCAAAAATAGTGGACTTCAACCTTTTTTGCTCCTTTGTGTGGGGTGTAAAGAGGATCCGAAAGTTTCCCTCCCCTCTATGTCTTTTACTTAGGAACATTAACACAGCCTGGCCACACTGAAGGATCTAACCCAATAAGTTTTCATGCCAAAGTTAGAAAATGAGACCATCATTACTTGTCCACATTACATATACTGTATTTAGGTATCCTATTAAGTCCTAACTAGTACTCACAAATGATATGTGCACCGTGGAAATGGTACTGTGAGAAGATCACATCTATTTCTTGATGTGTGTGGTATTGCATTATTTGGTGGAATGTGTTTAAGAGTGACAGAACAAGGAGCAACGGTCTCAAGTTGCAGGGAGGGAGGTCTAGGTTGGACATTAGGAAAAAGTTTTTTACTAGGAGGGTGGTGAAGCACTGGAATGGGTTACCTAGGGAGGTGGTGGAATCTCCATCCTTAGAGGTTTTTAAGCTGCGGCTTGACAAAGCCCTGGTTGGGATGATATAGCAGAGGTTAGTCCTGCTTTGAGCAGGGGGTTGGACTAGATGACCTCCTGAGGTCCCTTCCAACTCTTAATATTCTATGATTCTAATGTATTCAACGTCTGATAGCACCAAGCTCGTTACAATACTTGTTTTTTCCTGAGAGTTTTATATCCCTGTAGCACAGCTCTGCTGCTGCTGGTTTTTTTATTTTGCATCATACTTAAGCATCACGGTTCTGGAAAACGAAGGTCTTCTAGCTCCAACATGCTTACTCATGATACCGATGGTAGTTCGTGAATTGCATTGTGCCCAAAAGATAAATGAGCCATTGACCTCCCATCTGGGAGAGATGAATTTAGGACAGACACGGATCGGGGGGATTCATATTGTGTGAAAAAAATAATGTGCTTGGTCCTGGGTATTGGTGGAGGGGTTGCCAAACACATGGCATGCATAGCACCTCCTGCTGACTGCTCTCTATACCAGCAGCACTGTGTATTCCTCTGGGAGATGTATGACTCCCCTTCTCTCCCCCCTTCCATCTGGTGGTGACTTACTGTGTCAGTGATTGAAAACCAGAGGGAAGAATAAAAAGCAAGATTAGGGTTAGAAACAACAGTATGGATGAATGTTGCTGAGAATGGAAGCAGGTATTTCAGGCTGCTTAAAGGTCGCTGCAGAAGTTCACTGCAAGCAGAGCCTTTGTTCTCTTGTGTTGGTGTTTTTAGCTTTGTTGCTGTTTTGAGAGCGAGTGCCATCCTGTGGCACCAGCCCTGTATTGCCTGTTAGGAGCCATGTCACTTCTGAAAGCATCCTGCAAACAGTTCCACTAGGTATTTTACTTAAATAACACAGCCTGTAATCATTTTAGGCTCTGGATTGGTTTTTGAACGGTATTTTCTTTGTCGAGATTTTTCTTATCTAAATCTTAGTCTGAGCACTCTGAGTACGCTGTGTGAGGGTGATCATTTACGTTGCTTAGGTATGCCTGTACACTGTTCTCCTGGAGAATATTTTTCCATTTTGGACATATCTCAGGGTTGCGGTTGTTGATTGGGTGGTGGTATTACCTAGGATCCCCAGTTAAGAGCATAGCCCAGTTAAAAGCATTGTGCTAGGTGCTGTACAAACACAGAACGAAAAGACAGTCAGAGGCTGGGATTGAACATGATCTTCTGTTATGTTGTCATCCACAATATGTCTGTAGGTATTCTGTAATGCTGAAAGAGACTAGGTGGCGTGGATGGCAAATTAACTGTAGCTTTTAGTATGATATAGCAGCCAAAAAGGCCAGAGGAATTTAGGACTGCATATGTAATGACATCTCCTCAGAGAGATGGTGAGGTAATATATGATGACTAAGGTTAAGATTTTGTCACGGTTATTTTTAGTAAAAGTTGTGGGCAATAAACAAAAAATTCACAGGAGCTGTGCCCTGTCTGACTTTTACTAAAAGTAACAGGGTGGGGGGAATGCCAGTTGGAGCTCCGTGGGTTGGGGTTCCAGGCCCTGCCACAGCAAGAGGGGGCTGGGGAGGCAGACACACATCCGTGGCCCCAGCCAAAGCCACTGGGGGTCGGGCGAGAGGGGGGCACAGAGTCCTGGCTCCAGCAGCAGTCCTGGGGGATGGGAGGGGCAGCCCCAGCCGAAGCCATGGGAGGGGGCACACAGCAGCATCCGCAGGGTGAGGATACACAGCCCTGGTCCCAGCCCTGGCTGAAGCTGTGGGACAGGGACACGCAGCCTCGGCTTCGGCTGCAGCCGTGGGGGGGGGGGGGACTTCTGGTCACAGCTGCTGGCAGTTGCAGCTGAAGTCACAGAGGTCCGGTAAAGTCACAGAATCCATGTCCCCTGTGACTAAATCGTATGCTTAATGGTAATGTGTGGTCTCCCTATATGTACCTCTTACGTGATTGCATCTATGTATTCATATGTATGCACGTCCTTACGGGGAGCATATGGGTAAATTGAAGACCCCTAGGGGAGAACAATGAAAATGATGCAGCTGGAGGAACAGACTTGGCTGGAAAGATTTTTGTTTCTGATCCTTCACGTGCTTAAGCATGTGCTTATTTCTGTGAGTAAAGTTAAGCTTGTGTAAGTATTTGTCCCTGGTTTGGGCCTTGGAGTTTTAAACAGGTACAGCATGGCTAAGCTAGGTTTAGGGAAAGGGGGTGGACGTATTTCTGTAAATATCTGGAATATGTACACACCAATGAGGGAGAATAATTATTTTTCGTATTTATTAGTCATAAATACTATGGTAAGTGATACAAGGTAGATTGACTTTGCATTTTGAGCCAGCAGTATAAAAATGAAGTGGTCTTCCATTACCCGTGTATGAACTTATTTAAAAAAAAAATCTATTTGTAGTAGCACTTTTTATTGATACTATCAGATACACAGAAAAGCCAGAGCAAAGGAGTGTGACTTGAATATAGCAATCAGAACACATATTTCTCTAAATACTTAGTGCTTACAATTGTGCTAGAGTTCAGTTTCTATCTTCCTGGTTAAAACAAATGAACGGTTGTTTTTCAGAAGAAGCAACAATTTAATTTTTTTTTCTCCTCTTAAAGCTTGGAAAAATGCGGCTAACTATACCATGTAGGGCCCTGACATGTTCACATCTGCAGTGTTTTGATGCCACTCTGTATATTCAAATGAATGAGAAGAAACCTACTTGGGTTTGTCCTGTATGTGACAAGAAGGCTCCGTATGAACACCTCATAATTGATGGGTAAGTAACATTTGGAACAAAATACAGTGCATAAATTGAGCCATGTACTGTGTCTGGGATACAGTGCGTTCTTTTGTAAAATGGGTTCTGTGGATACTGCACTCATTTCATGTCACCCGGACTTACTTCACAGATTGATCTCTGTAAAGCTACTAAGCAGGTGCACCATCATTAATATTTTGAAACAATTCACTTAACAATTAGATATAAACTGAGTAATATAAAAGTAGATGATAGACGGCATTATCCTTTCTAATATCGAGAAGACTTTTGTTCTTGTTTCCCTGAAATGTTGTTGAAGAATATTCCATCAAGGTAAACTTCTAGGTAGGAATAGCAGGGCAAGTTTTGAAATTGTTAATAATAATAAAAAGTTTAATAATAGATATTTTTAACTGAACAGTACCATACAAATTTGAAATGGCTTATAGCAGAAATCTATCTTAAATTTCATGCACATTCCACGTTTGGAGTTGCTACATGGATTTATTTCCCTGATGCTAATTACTTAAAAAAACAAAAAAGCCCACTGAAAGCATGGACACCATGCAACATATAGATTCAGTTCTTTAGATCCCAATCCACCTGGATTTTGCTTCTCCAAAAACGGAGGGTGAGTGTGGAATTTTCTAATGGTTCCATGTGGGAGAAAAAGCTTAATTTTAATTACTGGGAAGGATCACTCTTTCCTAGGTTGAAACATATTTCCCAGAGGTAAATCTTTCTACAGAGTGCTACACGAGTCACCAAACAGGTAACATCCATAGCTCTCGTGGTAAAGAAGAAATGTCAAGGTGATTATGTTATTTTAACTATTTCTCTCCTAATCCGTTAAATTTTAGCCCTCAACAGTAGAGAAAATATTTTCTAAGTCCATAGGAAATTCACTCCTTAAAGTATTATTGTCTGCCCTCTGCCCTCCTCTTTTAAAGGATTTGATTCATTTTACTCTGTGGCCCTGTCCACATTACAAATTAAATAATTTCTGAAAGCCTACTTCACAAATGGCTCTCCCCATCAGACCGCTTGGTACCCGGGAAGGCCAGCTGTGTTCACAGCCAGTTTAAGGAAGCTGGGTGTTTACTTTTTTTTTTTTTTTTTTTAAAAACATTACTCCATCCATAATGGAAAAAAGTGATGGTAACCCAGACAAATTGAGGTGTGCAATTATGAGCAGTGCTTGTTCCTCACTGTGTTGCTTGGGAAAATGTGCTTACTTATCAATTTGCGAATCATTCCTTGATACAGTCTACTAGAGTCCATGTGAGTTCTAAATGATTGGACTCCTAAAAAAATACATTATACCCATGATGATCTAAATGTCAGGGAAGTCATTGACTAAATTTGGATAAATCAGGGAATTTTCATCCTAATATACATAGTGGGCATGAACCTGTTCTGGACAACAAGAAGTTCAACATATTAAGGTTTGGACGATCGACATTCTACTGTACAATTAAATGAATGTGGAGGTTATTATGTTAAGTAATATTTTAAAATTTCAGTTTCCATTTTGACAACTTGTACTGAGGAGAGAAAAATGCCTGAAATTCTCAGATAGGTCTAATTATTTCAAAAGATTGGTTCTAAATCATTCTAATTTAAAGTTCTTCTCCATTTCCTTTTTATTTTTTGAAGATGGATATTAAGGTTTTTGTTTCACAGGTTGTTTATGGAAATCTTGAAGTACTGCACAGACTGCGATGAAATTCAGTTTAAGGAGGATGGGTCATGGGCTCCCATGAGATCAAAGAAGGAGGTTCAAGAAGTCACTGCGTCTTATAATGGAGTTGATGGTAAGTCTTAAGTTTTTGAAGGTACAAACAAAATGTCATATTGCTAAACCAATTGTTTTAAATATTAAAATGTGGGGTTGTTTCTAGAAGAGTACCATGACTCTGTGAGCAATGGAACATAAAAGTTCTCTTTGTGTTGTGGTAGCATTTTATTGATTAAGCGATAGCAAGGTGTTTGAGTAACATTAACATCCATTTGAGCCCATCTGCATTTCTGAAGCTTTGTTAATGCTTTTTAATCTTGGTTTTTTTCACTTTTGTTTTGGCTTCTAAGCTTTGTTTATGGAAAGCATGTATAATTTTAATTTAACTGAGCAACGCTGGCCTTCATTGCAATGCTACATGGTAATCATGGCTCGAATAATTACCTTGGCTCTTAAATCTTTGTAGGATGCGTAAGTTCTTCTTTGGATCATCAGGTGTCATCTCACCACCAATCGAATAAAAATAAGAAAGTAGAAGTGATTGATCTAACCATAGACAGCTCCTCAGATGAAGAGGAGGAAGAACCGTCTGCCAAGAGGAGCTGTCCTTCTGTATCTCCTGCATCACCACTAAATAATAAGGGGTAAGAAGAAGGTGTACACTGTTTTTAGTTGAGATGAAAATATGTTCATGACAAGCAATGGTAGAAATAAAATTTCAACTGAAATTTAATTGCACCTGGGAAGTTCGTTTTTCAAAGTATAACCGAGTGTTTATAACAACAGAACTTGATACCACAAACTATGGATTAATCACAGTAGCTCACAACTCACAGAAAGACTGGGATTTAAAAACATGTTGGTGTGCTAGCAGAAGTGAATATTTGTCCTGCTGCAACTTTACAGGCGAACTGTATGGGTTTTACTACAAAACGTAGTACGAGTGAAGCAATTTTTTTAATCTGTGACAAAAAAAGAAAGCACTGAAAAGCCAGTGTAGTTTAAGAAACAAATGTTTTGAGAGGCTTGGAAATTAAACTGTTCTAGTAGAGAATTTTAGAAACAGAGTGCACAACTGAGAACAGCAACAATAGATGTGGTGTGGGAGTGTTATCTGTTTTTGCCAGCAACTACCACCAGCAAAGTAGCAATATAGAAAACCAGAATAACCAGAGACATAAATAGCCATTCTGTTAATAGTGCAGCACTGGCAAAACATGCAGGGATGAAAATATTGGGGCTATACAAAGGGATTGTGCTGTTTGTAATGATGATTATTCCAGTAATAAAAGCAACTCAGTGATCATGGGTCTTGTCAAGATCTCCTTTGCTGTTGTTCCATAGGAAATGCCTTGTATAGCATGTAGAAATAATTGTTGGGGTGTTATGCGGGCTTTTATTATTATATATATTCAACGCTTCAATCCTCAGGTCTTTTTGTCCTGACTCGTGATGGCTATTCATACTTGGTTTATTATAGGCAGTGCTATCTCTGACTAAAGTTAAAGTTGTCTTAACGCTTTCCATTATAAGATCTGTTTTCATGTCTTTATAACTTTGCCAAACTTTAATCATGTGGGCTGAAGTTTTCCATGCAAATGTCTGCCTCAGACTGTTTTATATTTCTGCTCAAACGGTTCAGCCATTTCTGAGAGCAAGGTTAGCAAAAATGTGCTGTTTTCCCCCCTCTCAAAGAAAGTCTTACAACTGTTTTTTTGTTGAGAAGGTCTAGGACTGTTATGCTTTGGAGCAAGGCTTTGAAATTTGATGCGGGGGTGTCCCCTGGTATCAGAGATATGACTTTCGCCTCAGTGATACTTGCTTTCCCTGTAATTCATGCTACATTTTGAATTATGGCTTAAATACTAACTTTGCTCTTTAAAGCTCTGTCAGATGCATGTGTTGGTATTTTGGGTTTTGTTTTTTTCCCCCAAGCAGGATTTTGCAGTCTTCAAACTGTATTTTAACATTTCAAGCCAACGATGGTTTCACACTTTGTAAACCTTTCTTTCCCTTGCAGCATTTTAAATCTACCCCATCAAGCATCTCCCGTGTCAAGAACTCCAAGCCTTCCTGCTGGTGACACAAACTTCATCAATACATCACTTATTCAAGACTACAGACACCCATTCCACATGACACCTATGCCTTATGATTTACAAGGTTAGGTTTCATACGGCTATGAATTGTACATAAAACGTTCAGGTTATCATGAAAGAATGTAAACATACAATTGATTAGTGGTCCAGTAATACAAAATATTATTTTGGGGATCGTAAAAGATAATTGTATGCATAACTCAGGTTAAACCATACCTGAAGGGATGAAAACACTATATCTCTCCAACAAACTGTCTTTCAGTGTCTGGGTATAACTAGGAGTTAAATTTCATGATCAACTGTATCACACTTTGGTTAAATTATTTGATTTCAGTGGGGAGGGTGGAGCAATGTTCTTTTGAGAAACTGAATCCCCTTTTTATTTAAAAATTTTTTTTTTTTTTTTTATTTTGGCTTTTCACAGGATTAGATTTCTTCCCTTTCCTATCAGGAGACAATCAGGTAAGTTGCGAAAAACGAGTAATGCAACAAAAGTTTGTGTTGACTAAATACAGTAAACCCTTGTAAAGGGATTTCATTGAAGCAGAAATTGAACCAATGTCTAGCTATTTGTAAATAAGGTTTTACAAAACTTGAATGCCAAGAGAAATTTTTCTGAAATAATAAAAAAAACCAGGAACGGAAATTCTTCTGAAACAATCATTGCCCCATAGTTTGTTGCATAGCAAATATCACATCATTGCACTGGTGAATGAGTACCAGGAAGTGAACATGAGCAATCAGTTTTCATTGTCAGTGAGGAGAAATGCAGAATGGAAACCAATGGCAGAAAGAGCAAAATGCAAATTATTTTAAATTTTAAAAGGCTCGTCAGCAACTAGTATTTCTCGTTCATGTCATTTTAAAGCTGAAAACTCACTTCTTTTGGGGCTCACCTGTATGTTAAAAAAAAACTGTACTGCTGGGAACACGCCCAGCCACCTACTGGTTTTAAGCACATTACTCCTATATCTGTTTCTGGAGTTCAGTAAGAGAGGTCTTCCTACATTAAAAATAAGTATAATATTTTAATGTCCTGGTAGTGGGTGGTCTGTGTCTCTTATTTTTGGCCAAAAGATTCCATTGAAATATGAATAGTTTCTTGCCAATAGATGTTGGTTTTTTTGAGGGGGTAAGAAAGGGAAGTTACACTGCTTCTCACCATCCGAGTAGTACCTCATTATAGTTTGGAATATTGAGCTATTGCTTACTATCCAGTAGAAGCAAACAACACTGTTGTTTCCAATTTTCTTCTGGCTTTAGAAACCAAAGTCTTCAGTCCATTTGTTTGTACAAATTATCTTACAAAGTAACACTTGGACCACAGAGAGTAGACAAAGGGTTGTCAACTTCTAGTATTCTTGAGGCTTAGAAAGTATATGTGTGTTCTACTTTGTTTGTGCCGCTGTGAAGAAAACCTGTGGAGTCAGGAGTGTAACTTTAACATGCTGTCTTTTTTTCCATAGCATTACAACACCTCCCTTCTTGCCGCTGCGGCTGCGGCAGTGTCTGCATCAGATGATCCAGAACTCTTACACCCTCGGTTTTTCCCATACACTTCATCCCAGATGTTTCTCGATCAGTTAAATGCAGGAGGAAGCAGTGCTCTCCCCGCCACAAATGGTAGCAATAGTGGCAGTAACAGCAGCCTGGTTTCCTCCAACAGCCTGCGAGAGAATCATGGCCATCCAGTTGCAAACAGAAGCAGCACGGACACGGCATCTATTTTTGGCATCATGCCAGACATTATTTCATTGGACTAATTCTTGGACTAAATGAACTTGTCAGAAAAAGAGATCTTTGTGCTTGGTTTTATCTTACTCTGTTTAGAAACGTAGACAAGTTTTTCCTTTTTTGGGGGAAAAAAAAATTAAGACATGTACAGAGAACAAAACTATATTTTCAGTTTTACTTTTGTATATAAACCTAAGATGGCCTGACTGGTAAAACAAACAGACAAAAAAAGAAAAGTACAAAAAATCCCCCGCCCAAAACTTCAGTTCATTTTTTGGATGCTGAAGATTTTACACTTGTGCATTTGTCCTGTGAGTTACTTATTTAGTTTGGACACAAATGGCATTATTTTCTTCACAGTAATGTTAATGAACAAGGAAAGGAATTTCTGAAGTTTTAAGTTGTAGGAGGTTTTTTCTTTTGGAAACACCATTTACAATTGATGGTGAAACTGAATTCCTCTTATCCCCTTTTCAGTGCAGATTTATTATGCTTAAAGTGATATAAACCCTACCTGTACTGTTCCATAGAAATCTCTCTGTATTTGAAGGACATAGCTCATGGGGAGTGTGTTTTAAATGTCATTTCTGGTTCTACATGACTGTGTAGTCAGTTGGTATGTGGCATTCCAGCACTTTCATCAAACACGTTGCAGGCTCCTTAGTGTGTCAGTTATTCTTATGGGCAGACTCAGTACAAACTCAAGCCGAAGTATTGGTTTGAGAGAGAAAAGTTTTATAGGCTCTAGCCCGTCTAACAGCATTGACACCCCTTCACTCTAGATTTTTCTTTCTAACCTCCAGTATTAATCTTTTAAATAATTAAGGGGATCCTGATCAACAAGGTACTTAAACGTGTTAAATTTTAAGGCATGAAACTACTCATGTGCTTTAAAGTTAGCAATGTGCTTAAGTAGCTTACTGAATTGGGGCCTAAATGGCTCTGTCAGTGAATATCTACTTTTGGCCACAACAGATTAAATTTCTGCTAAAAACAAACCTGTCAAACAAAGAGAAGGAAATATGGTTTAAAATGCACTTGTGTTGCTGTCAGTGGTAGTGGCACATCATCTTCTGACTTCACAACTGTATGTGAATATTGAATGTTAGACATTACACTTAAAAAAACAAAACAAAACACCACCCAACCCTCGCCCACTCGTTACCTGTATCGGAATAGCAGTCTGTAGAACTCTGTTAGTCAGTGGTGACCAAGTGGATTTTTCTCTTTTTGACCTCCTAATTATTTTGAGAGTTTCCCTGTTTTTCAGTATACTTCTATTGAACCGTGTGAGCCGTATGTGCTCTACAATTCCTGTTCATTTTCTTTTTTTTTTTAAAAGACATGCATGACATAGGAAGTCTTTTTTAGAACTGATGGATCATTTGGACTGATCCGTTCTTGCTAAATAGCGAAACATGTAAATAGATGGAAAGCAGTTTTTCAGGAGATTCTTTAAAATAAGAGTTGGGGGTGGGGTGGGCGGTAGGTGATTCTATTGTGTCCCAAAGTCCTCACCAGAGAGAATGAATATGTCCTCTGGTGTGAAAAATATTTTTGTAGCTAGTTTAAAGTGCAGGTAACAAGCTTATCAGGAAGGATAGGAAGGAAACTACAATTAGCAGATTCCTGTCTGAATTTTTGTATCCAAAACGATTGACATCAACTTAGTTTGAGCATTGATAAGGGCCACCTTTTGCATATAAAGTTGTCTCTTAAAACCTTGCATTGATCAAAACAAATTGACTTACTTTAATCCAAGTAGAATTAGGTAGTGCTGTAGGATCAGTTGAATGGTAAATTGAAAGGTTCACATGAATATGTGGCATCAAAATTGTTTTTAGAGTTTTTACAGCATCCCTCTGCCACTGAATAGTTGACTTGAATTTTGAAAACAAAATGTTTGTGTTTATATGTAAATGTGTGTGTATATATGTATTTATAGATCTGTGTGTGTGAGTTAAGTGAGTCAAATAGTTTTTCCCATGCATGTGTATTCCATACATACCTGGCTGATATAGATATATATATTTCACCATACACCAGTTTTATAATTTATTAAATGTCAGTTAAAAAAAGAATCAATAAAAGGAGAAAACAGGAAAATACTTCATTTTTAAATTCAGTCTGATACTGAGGTATTAAACCTTCATTAGGACTATAACTTGTTTATAAATTTTAGTCTAGCAAATACATTGGGTTATTAAACTGGTAGTAAATAGAGAGCAGATGCGTCACTGTAATACCTAGCGTAAATCTGAAGTGACTGACTCCTCGAGACTCTCATCAGTGTAACTGAGAGCAGATGTGGCCCTGCCTTCTAGAACTGGAAATAAAATGAAAATTAAGGAATGAAATTCTGGGGAGTTTATGGCTATTTTTACATTTGGATTGTGGTAGTATTCCCACTGATTCTGCTATGGTAAAAGTGAGCTGAAAAACTGCATTTATAAAGAAAATTAAAAATCTCAGCAACCCTAGAGAACTTAATGTGGCCAATGTGCAAAAGAGTTGGGAATCTTTCATCCTTAGCTTACCTTCCAAAAGCCAAGGTCAGCTGATGATTCCCCCACCCCCCAAACAGCTAACTAAGAACAGGAAGGCTTTTCAGTTTGGTTTCATGTTTTAATCTTATTATTCCACATAGGACAGCAAACGCCGTTTGATTCTCCTATGCGGTATTCATTCTGTGTTTCGTGGATATTGGTTTCATTCTAGGAGGCTTTGTAAGATTGATAACTTGCTGGAACTTTGCATTTGACCACAGTTAACATTACTTGGCAGAAATCAGTCTGAATTCTCCAGAAGTTCCTTAAATTTAGGGGTTTTTTTGTTTTTTTTTTTAAATCACGCATTGCATATTTATTAATGATGCAGCAAAGTAACTCCTGCTTTTGGCTGGTTTTCAGTACTGCTAACCTGACTGCAGATTACTGAGTCTGTGTAACTCTTAGGCTGTGGGGTACCAATTTTTTCCTTTGTCCTCAAATTCTTCCATTAGAAGGGGGCGTGTGTGTGTGCGTGTGTGTGTGTGCGTGCGTGCATGCGTGCGTGCGCGCATCTGTCCTGTATAGTGCTGCATGTGTGTGTGCATCTATACACACAGATGTGGGTAAATAGCTGTTACTAAATAGCAGGGTTGAAGTGGCTTTGAATCACTTGTGTGGGCATTATTGGATGCATTCTTTTTAAAAACAAAACAATCCAAACTATGCTACAATCTAACATACTGAGCATTACGCTATTCCATAGTGCTTTCATTAACATAGGCATCGTAGCAATTCTAGGCCTATACATTACCCTTCAGGGCAAGGATTCGCGAAGCCTCTCAGGTTGGGATGGCTTGGAGATTTTCATCGAGCTGGTGTGGAGCTGTCTTCTAATTTAAAGCTAAGAACCGCGGGGAGAACATTTTGAAAGTGAATCCTTCACTGCATTGACTTTTCAGGGTTTTAAAGCACATTTTAATATGTATTCAGAAAGGATTTTGTTTTATCAATGTAAGTGTTCCTTTTTTCTTTTTAAACAGAGCTTAGATTTCTAACAAGGGAGAATAGCTGATGGTCCCAGGAAGTGCTGCTGTTAATTGTTTTAATTAACAAAGGGAAAAATGTATATAAGCAGAATATTAACAAGTTACCATTAATTCCATGAATTTAAATCTGTGATTCATTGCCTTAAAACTTTCTCTTAGTTTCCATACGGCATGCCAAACCAGTAAAATGGCTTTTAAAAATGTATAGTAGACCAATGTCAGTTTGTATAAAAGTACCAAGTGAAAATATTTATTACATGCATTGGAAAAAAATTGTTTACCTATTGAATGTTACCTGTTTATGTAGAAATCTTTAGATGTAATAAAACAAAAATTCAGTTAAGTTGTCTTTTCTAAACCAAGTAATGCCGGATGCTCTCTGGGGAGGGGAAAACTCACAGGAATGTAATTTTCACAGGCATGCTTTGTTGATAAATGATGTTTCCTAGCATGGGGTAAGTCATTTTATATCTGAATTTAAGTAGAACATTCAGTGCACCAGTCTCCTCCAGTTCTATCTGTGGCGCCTTGTTTGCGTGAGTATGTATGAAATGCACAGTCCCCATTCTGTCTAGTTTTCACTTGGAAAGTGTCCATACCTGGCGAGTAAAAATAGCAGCTGTTACAACACAGCAGCATGGTCTGAATTAATACAAAGTGTGTTGGGTCTGAGCATGCCACAACAACACCTTTATATCAGTTCTGGCCAAAAGCATTGGTTTCCCGTAGTCAACTGCTCTGAACAGTGGCAGGGGTTGTCAAGTGGCTCTCTGGGGTCATTGATAGCTGGTAGTTAATACAAATCAGTAAACCTATTTCACTGCTTTCCTGAACAAGCTACTGGCACACTCCTCAAGAGGGACCAGTGAATAGAACTACATTGTCCTCACTTATAATGTCAAGTTATTCTTAGAACTCACTGGTTGGGGAGAAATGGCATAATTTGGACACTTGAAAGCAAGAACTGTTTCCTTACTGGAGTTCTTCCCAACTCACCCCATCTTCAGCACCTCCCTCTTCATCATTGGAGGGTTGCTTGAGTGTTAAGCAGCTGGTTGTTTTTTGTCTGATTTTTAGACCAGTACATGGAGTATTTTTCTTGGAGGTTGGAAAGCTCAAAGATAAATTGAGTGGACACTGTAGACGTGAGGGGGTAGATAGGGTCAGATTTATGCTTATCGAGGGAAAGTGTCCCCTCATACACAGCCCTTTGCTGTTTAAAAAACTCTTAAAATAAAAGCATTTTGTATGCAAGAATTTGAGTTCATCGCGGTTACCTCGTGCTGGCTGATGGTTGCATGGGAACTGCAAACTCTGCAACGCAAGTCTTTATGGGTAAGTGAAAGCAGGAAATGCATAAAGGCAGGGGGTGGGCACTGGGATGAATGGCAGATTTTTGGGTCCACTCTCCTTTCTTGCATGACTTGGGGCAAGTCACTTAACCCTTCTGTGCCTCGGTTTTTCATATCTAAAATGGGGGAAAGGCCCACCTCCAAGAGTGTTGGGGTCCAGCATAGTGTTTGAAAGACCCAACAGGCCTGTCCGCACTACAACTTTTAACCGAGTTTTTGTGGTCAGTTACGGGGACCCGGTTGGTTCTAAACACGCTGGCCACACACGCAATACAACTAAAATTAGAGTCCTGATTCCACAGCTGACTCTGCGAGTGGATCCCGCCTGCCTGCAGTGGGGCTCTGTGCAGACACAGGGGTGCCTGTTTGCAGCAGTTCCTGCCTTGCGGTCATGGTCAGTGTCTTGCCCGTGCTTGAGAACTAGACTTTCCCATGGTTGTCACCCTGTAATCCACGGCAGCGTATTGTTTTGCAGTGTGAGGAGGACACAATCACCATGTTCACGTAATTGGTTTGGCCTGTCCTTCATCCCAGCTCTGCAGCAATATAATCCAGCGCGCATGGCCCCTGATGCCCCTCTGTGCATGTCCTCTGGCTGTTCTATGCCATGGCAAGTCTGTATGAGAGAACTACTAGAATGCATTGATACAGATGTGGTGTGGCAGCACAAACCCAGTTTCTGTGACTGACTAACGTAACCCTGGCTAAAAGTTGTGTGTAGAGTGGGCCTAAATTTTGTGGGCTCTGTTTGTTTAATTTTTCATGACCTGAAATGTTCTAGCCAAAGCAAACCTGGATCCAGCCCACTTGATGTGGTTACATGGCCTGCATGGAATAGCCACATTCTGCAGAATCTGGGCTTGCTTTTTTAAAATGAAAGTTTCTAGCTTTAATACCTGAAGAAAGAACTTCTCAAATGTGAACAGTATAAACCAATCCACAGAGTTTTCCTGAGTCTGCAGACAGCCTGAAGCAATGACTGAGGTGTGACATCTCCCCCACCCCATCTTACCTACATTAGTGAGTTAACTCTAATGCCTAATGTTGATATCTATGTTAAGTACTTTATTGCAGATCGTTTGCTAAATGGAGTGACGAGGTGGATGGAAGAGCACCAATGGACAGAAATAGCAATGATCGTAGCAGGGAGTATGTCATCTTGCTAATGTACTGAAGAGGTAACAATTATAAGCTGTGCAAACCTCCCATTGACAGCAGATCTGCTGTGGACCGAGGGGTGTATGTAGTCCTAAATTTATACCCTGGTCAAGGAACCATACTTAAGGCTGAAATTCAGCCCACTCTTCGGAAAGGTCTGATTACTGTAGTTTACAACCCTGACCAGGCTGCAGTTTTCTGCCGTCGCTACTGTGTTGTTGTGTCCACATTTGCATGTTCTGTGCAGCTTTCCCACAGCTCAGCAGCAGTGCCTCTGCCAAGGACTATGACTATCTTTTCTGCATGGGATTAAGATTTCTTATGCAAAGCCCATACTCTCCTGCCTCCAGAGTTGATGGGCGTCGAACATCATGGGCAAACAAGATGGGTGAGGTAATGTCTTTTATTGGACCAACTTCATGGAGAGAGACAAGCTTTCAACTTCATGGAGACTTTCTTATGGCACTGCGTGTTGACAGCGCATCCTGAGAATGAAAGGTCAGAAGCTTGGTAACATGGGGAGCTTGCACCTCTTTGTTCTCTACTCCCCGAGCGTCTGGATGAGTAAAATTACACTGCACAGGGCACCCCTTAGCACACTCGCAGAATAATAGCAGGGCTTATATTGCCCTTTCTCCCAGTTCACGGTACGCCCGGTAACTACTGTTCCCGTGATTCTGTTTGGAAGAACTCAAATCTGCCCGACACCTGTCTTCACCCCACACAGCCAACAGGGTGCTGAGCTCCCCTTCCCACGGGCGTTTCGTCTTCTCCATAAGAAACAAGACAATTGATCAGTGGGTTGTGTGTATCCAGGCAGTGGGGTGAGCAAGATGCATGGTCAATCCAAACACGCCAAGTTTTATGGGTAGCATAGTCAAGGACATCTTATAGACGGGGAGCAGCGGGATACCACAGGCACACAAAGCGATACCAAAGAGCTATTTTCTCTTACTTCCTTTTACTCTCCAGAAGAACCATCTCCCCATGACATTAAGGTAGGGAGGTGATTTTGCCCTGCAAAAACCGCCCCCTTTAAAGTATAACCTGGTTTGAAAATGTTCATTACTAATCAATGGGTTTGTAAGCATGATAAGCTGTAAACAATGCAACACGGCATTCAATTTATTTAAAATAACGCATCCAGTGTTTGACATGGAATACTCTATATCAACTGACAAGGAAGGCATGGCCGGGCCCGGCACTGGGAAAAACCTGTTCAAACATAAATACTTAAATCTAATACGGCAAAACGTTTATCCTAAAAGGCAAGCTGTGATGGTTCCAATGAGCCCCAAAGTGACGTGGGAAAACAAGCTGGGAAAGCGTGCCTGCTTCCCTACTGATGCAGTCTCGGCCTTCTGAAATTCACGAGTCAGCGAGAGGGAGAGTCAGGGTGCGGATGAATTCTTCATATTTCACCATCCCGTTTGGTGCAACGTTAGCTTCTTTTAGAAGGTCATCCACTGCAAATAACAAAATGTAGCAATCTCTCAGTTCAATTTATCTTCGATATTGTCGTCTTTCTTCCATTTTCTTTATTTAAATGTGAATGTTAAAAATCTGGCTTTTGTTAAATATGCCAAACTTTGAATTAGTTACTTCAGATAGTGGCTGATCTATTTTTACAGCCCTGAGTCGGAGTTGGGAATGGAGAGGTGGACGCTGACTGGGAAATACAAGCACAGAGGGTCATTCCTCAGCTGACGTAAAATTGTAGTTCTCTTACAGTCTGTGGATTCAGCGGGCTTGCACCAACTGAGGATCTGCTCACAGGCCTTACCTACACAGGAACGTTTCACCAGTTTAACTTAAACCAATTTTTAAATCGGTGCAAACCCCTGTGTGGACGCACTCTTATTTCAGTGTGAGTGGCTTATCTGGGTTTAATTTAAACTCATTCCCCATTGACTTAAATCAAAATAAGTGTCCAGGCCGAGGATTGCACGGGTTGAGCTAAATTGGTTTAAATTGACACCTTAGAAACGCCAGTGCCACTTTGTCCCATAAACAGGCCCTTCGTGTTTGAAACCACACGACCTTTCGTTCTGGTTTCAGAATTCTCGTTCTAACAGAGCTCTAGAAATGCAATAATGAACTAACTGAGTGCTAGGGATATGTCGCCAAGCTAACCTCTTTGGGGGACAGTGACACAATGCTGGTATCATGGCTGTGCAAAAGTCGTGGCACCACTTCTAATGGCTGACATTCAGTATTAGACACGCCCCCCCCACTAAGCAATTAAAATGGACAGATGATATATCCGTTATAAATGATCTATTTTCAAATATCACACTCAAATAATAAAGTGCCCATCAAACATGTTCACAGAAGACACAGTATGTGAAAATGCACTGGCAATGTCAGATTTACCAAGAATGGGGGGTGAGGTAATATCTTTTATTGGACCAACTTCTGTTGGTGCGAGAGAGAAGTTTTTGAGCTACCCAAAGCCCTCCTTGTGACCGAAAGGAGAGCTCTGTGTAAGCTTGGAAGCTTGTGTGTCTCACCAACAGAAGTTGGGCCAATAAAAGACATTGCCTCACCCACCTTGTCTCTCCAATATCCTGGGATCAACACAGTCTATTGTACCAAATCACTACCGGAGACGTTGACATCTTTCTCTTCTCAGATGGCAGGAGGGAAGAGGAATCTAGTTGCTAGGCCACTATGCACTGCTTCGGAGCCTTCAAAACGTATTTTTTCAGTAGGTGTTAAAATGAAAATATAAGAAAATCTAGTTGTTTTTTTGCATGCTCTGTAGCGCTGTGGCTTGAAAGCTTGCCTCGCGTCAACAGAAGTTGGTCCAATCAAAGATATTCTCTCCCCCACCTTGGCTATCTAGTGAGTTTGTGGCAGATGCTGTTTAGGGCAACAGTTTCATAGATTTAAGGTCAGATGGGACCGTGATATCATCTAGTCTGACCTGGATAACGCAGGCCATAGACGACTAGTTCTTCGTGGGTGTGACGGAGTGCAGGGGGTGAACAGGTTACCCTGCACTCTGATCACTCAGATGTTAATTAGTTCTCCTGGAGAAAGCTGACGGGGTAATTAGACAATCGGGCGGCCAGCCTAAGAAGTCAATTAGTCTATCAGCCCAAGGCTGATAAAGAGGAGAGGGAGGTGAACCCCGTTACAGAGAGGCGCCAAAGGAAGGAGATCTCTGTTCCCCTCAAGCCCTGGGAAGAGAGCCCCGAAAGCACTCTGGGTGCTGGAAATAGACTGCCGGACAGGGCCTGTTGTGGAAACGGTGGAGGGAACTTTAAACACAAGGGCATGGTGAAGGCACCACCACTGGAGTTGGGGAAGAAGGCAGGAGAGGAGCCATGCCCTGTGACAGAGGGATTGTCCACCTGGATTCCACTCTTGGGGTACGTCTACATAGCAAAGACAATCCCATGTCTGGCCCCTGCCAGCCAACTCTGAAGTGATGGGCTTGGGCTGTGGGGCTATTTCATTGCAGTGTAGACTTGCGGGCTCAGACGGGAGCCTGAGCTCTGGGATTTTCCCACCCCGCAGGGTCCTAGAGCCCAGGATCCCGCAATGAAACAGCTCTGCACCTTAAGTCCACGAGCCCGTGTTGGCTGGCACTAAGATCAGATTCTTTTGGCCAGGGTGACCTGCGCCCCCAACCCAAGAGCACAAAGACCACAGCGGGTCCAACCGTCCTTCAGTTCCTTCCTACTGCCCAGGGCAGCAACAACGGAATCCATCTGGACAACACACCGTGCAGAACCATAGTTACTGTAAGGTAAGTAACTGTTCTTTGTGTGATCAAGAGATCTAATACGTCTGTTTTCAAACAAGAGACTATCCTGATGGTAACCAAAGCCTTCTACAAAGAGAGAAACTTCAACCCGCGAGCAGCCAAAGCAGAGCGGCATTTTAAATCCTGCACCCGGGTAATTTTTGCTTGTTCCTGTCTGGAAAATTATCTTGTACTGGAGAGATGGAGGCTTTTAAAAGCAAACTTTTAGCAACACTGCGTGAAGCCACATGCCAGTAGCTACTGAACATAGCGGCTGCCAATGAAATTGCGTCTGCTCCAGCATCAAATATTTATTGCGGCTTAACAAGCTGGAGTTCATTGTGTCAAGCCAAGGTCTTGGGTGGATTTCTTACGCTGTTGTGTGCTTCATTAAAATCGACAGTGCAGTGTAATTTATCTGGCAAACTGTGCATTTCCGCTCAAATTAATGTGACGTCCCCCCCAGGGTGTCTTTAATTATGTCTAGTGCCTCCAGAATTTTTTTTCATTATTTATTTAGCTTTAGCAATAACTTTGAAAGTGCTTCTAGATGCGAAACGTACATGAGCTGCTGTTCCAGAATACTCTCTCTAACGGGGATATGTTAAAGAGGTGCTGCCTTGTTGGAGGCATCTCCCTGAAAACTGATTGAGCGGGTGATGGTAAAGAGGAGTGTTGCTAAAAATGTACCAATTAAATTTAAATTCTACTTTAGCATTAAGGCAGTTCTTGTACCAGTGAAAAGACGGGGGAAGTGCATACAAAGTCTATTGATTTGGGCTTTAAGCAAATGTTACCAAATCCGTCTGATTCTAAGTGGGTCTTTCTAATGTGTCTAATATAAGAGGGATTGAATCACTGCAAAGCTACGCAGCCTCTTCTCTGGAATCTGGCAAAATGCACCAGAGCTTTGAGAGCGCTTAAGCCAAATGTGGAGTGTGTGCCTGATCCATGTTTGAGTCATGACGTGTCCTGAACATTTCAAATATTTGCTGGTGATAGAGAAATTTGCCAAATGCTGTCTCCAAAATGGTTCATCTGATTTATCTCAAATTTAGACTCCTCCACGCCCCCACCCCAAAAAAGCGGCTGTCTGCAGACAATACATGTGAAAATTGAAGCAGACAAAGCTTTTCTGAGGACTGTAAAAGGCTGAGGCAAAATCAGCCACATAAAAACATTTTCAGATCATTTTTGATGCTCCCTGAGAGCTCGTGTAATTGCTGGAGGCAGATTTTTTACTAAGGAAGGTTTAAAAAACAATCTTTTGGAGAGTAGTTAAGTCAAAAAGACCCCTTCTTTGCCTCTTTCCAAACAGGCCTGACCCTTCCACAGAGTAAACGGCAGAATTCCCTGGGAGCAGGCAGAGCTCTTGCGTGCCGTGTGGAGGATCTCTGGATTAGCACCGTGAAGCTTTCCAGGACCCTGGCGGGGACAAGGACATTTTCTCTTACAAAGAATAGTTGTTACTTTCAGGAGATGATTGGCCTTCTGAAGGGAAAGAACAGCAAATGATGTCTGATTTCTTAACCCACACCTTCCCATTCCAGAATTCCAAACTGCCCATTTTGACTCCCAGCTGTGCTGGGCTGAATGGAGAATAACTCCCCTAGAGTTACTGCAGATTTGCACCAGTGTAACGAAGACCAGGCAATGGCATAAAATAGCCTTCCTTTTATCTCAAAGAGCAGGAATTGGTCTAATTCATGGGTTGATCTTTTCTGTGGGGGTATCCCAAGAGTGCGGCTCTGTTCTGACTCTCTCCTGCCAGATGCATAACTCCTCTCTGTCTTCCTAGCCTCCCGCCAACTTTGGAACTATTTGAGATGAACCAAATACTTATGGAAAACAAGGCAGCGACGGGTTTGGCTATAGAGTGGGTTGTGGCCCTTTTGATTTGGGCTGGCTGTCCTCTTGTCCTGCCTAATGCAGGAAAGGTACCAATGACCAGTTGGATCAGAAGACAGTAAGAAGAGAAGCAAAAGAGTATTGTGTGACGATGCGAAGAGCAACTCAGTGCTCCCCTGGTGTTGCAGTAAAGTCTGGCAATACTGTGATGACCACAGAATGTCATAATGCAAGCCTGGTGACGCAATGGCAGGATGCTGTGCTGGGATTGGATTGTGACCCCCTGTGACTTTGCTCTACAATGAAGTGAGTCCCCCAGCTCTCCAAGGTTGCAAGTCATGGCGTAGGCAGTTCATGTGCTACCCAGCCGCAGGTTTTTATGATTTCCTCTCTGACTCCAGCGGGGGTTGGGTGGAGGTGGTTAGAAATGTGTTAAACTTGTTCCGCCACTTGGCGCTGTACCTTCCTCCTCCGAGAGCTTTTCTCCCAGCGTGGTGAGTTTGGCTCTCAGCTCGGAAGCGGTGATGACGCCCTTCTTCTGTTTGTCTGTCATTGCGATGGCTGCCAGGATTTCCTTCTCAGGGGCTTCCTGCTGCATTTGCCTGTACATTATTGTCAGAAAAGTGGAAAAATCCAGGTCTGCGTTTCTATCTGGAAATACGACAAAAAAACCCAAAAAACGAGTAGTTTTTTTTTAAATAACTCAACAAATATCATTGCTTAGCTACTGGCCCACACGTACCCCATTGGCCCAGCCTCCTCCAGCCTTCGCTTTTCCCCTTGCCTCTGAGAACGTGGCCTACTTACCTGAACTAGATTTGCTGTCTCTCCTTGTTTGTATGCACTAGCTCGCTGAGGCCTTACCTCGCAGGGCTGTTTCCCAGACTGATGCTATCTTGCTAATCTTACTAACTAGGAATTGCCCCAAGTCCCTTCCGAGCGTCTCCCACTGTGCTAGGCCTCTGCCTAGGCCGTGAGGTGAGATGTCAACCTTCAGGCCATTCACAAAGGCTTGCCTCCATCCCATTGACATAGGCGACGTCTGAGGGGACTAGCATGTGGTGGTGATGACCCGGGCCGTGGTGGGTTCATTGAAAGTTGTTCAGTTGGGTGTTTAAAACGAGGAGTATTAAGGGCACCCAGAGTCCAGGCTGTGCCCTCCTTGAGCACAGTACAAATGGAAAGAATAATTCAAACCGGTGACTCTGCCACCTCAGCCTGAGTAAACTGCCAAGTGCCACCTCTTCGGGGCACCTCTGGGGGGTAACCTTGTCCCATGAAAAGGGCCGGAGCCAAATTTCAGTTCATCCATGTATGGACACTCCCCTGGTCATTAGAGGAACCCCGTCTGTAGCTATCACAATTCTGTAGCCTTATCAGGCACTCTGAAAGCCCCTTGCCTCAGTGGTTTCAGGGCACAGCACCTCAGTTCATGACTCTTCTTCCACCCCCCCCCCCCCCGTGCTTTTTGGAGCCAATCGTGTAGAACATCTGGAGCCGAAAACATTCTATGAACATGCACATGACCTTTTTTGTTACTTTCCCCCTAGCCTGGTTCAGCAGGACTCTGATCTCAGGAGGGCTGCAGGGCAACAAACTGTGACCACGCTATTTTCTTAAGCATGTGTCTCCTTTCCCCACTCTTCTTGATGTCCTCATGGCGCTCTTTGGATATGCGTGCTTGTCTGTGAAGCCTTCTACATGTTCTCTTCCTATCCATCACACAGCACATCTGACCACTCTTCTGACAGTTTCTGGTTATCCTGTATCCATCTTTAGAGGTTTTTAAGCTGAGGCTTGACAAAGCCCTGGCTGGGATGATATAGCTGAGGTTAGTCCTGCTTTGTGCAGGGGGTTGGACTAGATACCTCCTGAGGTCCCTTCCAACTCTAATATTCTATGATTCTAGGATCATCTGGGCTGTCTCATCTTAGACCCAAATCTACTTAGACTCCTACCAGGCTCATATTTATTACAATGGTCTCTCAATCTCAGACAAGGTGAATCTTAACAAAACCCATCACGTCCAACTCCTTCCTCTTCTGCTAGTTTGGATTGGGTACTCCTTGTCGAACATTGTAGACCTGCTTTCCAATTGGTTATTGTCAGATCGAGAGCTCTCCACGTCATCTGCCTCCTTTAATAATCCCTGTGGTTCAGCTCTATTTTACTTACCGATTTTATGCCCTTGAAGATGTCTCTCTACCTCTCCCGGAGTTGGGCTCGTTCCCAGGCACCGCATCACTATGATCAGGTCACAGGCATTTATCTTGCCTTTTTGTTTCTTATCGTATAGAGAAAAACATTCCTTGAACTCTAGTTAAAAAAACAAAAAATGCTGTGTCTTGCCATCCAAGATTGCCTTAGTCTGAAAGTGAAATGTCCCCACAATCTACTAGTACACACGTACGTACTAGACCTCTCCAAAGGGAAGAAGGGAATAGAGAAAATGAGCAGTTGGGGCTTGTTCAAGAGCTGGATTTAAGGACTTGTGGTCAAAGGGTGGATGGCCTCTTCCTTCTGGCATCTGTGGAGCCTCATCATGCAGCTCGCTCCCATCACAGAAATGTTGGGCTGGAAGGAACTTTGAGAAGTCATAAAGTCCTGCCTCCTGTGCAGAGGCAGGACCACGGAACCCTAGACATCCCTAACCGGTGTTTGTCCAACCTCTTCAGGCCCCCAGCCGCCCATCTGGCCCATCCCAGGTAGGGGGTTTAGCCCACGCAATCCCAAGTCTAAGACGAGCCTGGTCTCGAGGGAGAAATCCTGGCCCTGTTAGAGTGAACGGCTAAACTGCCCTTGACTGAACGGGGCCAGGATTTCACCCCGAGCGCCAACGCCAACAATGTGCTTGGTGCTGCACAAGACACAAACACCCCAGTCCTGCCCCAGCGGGCTTCAGACAGGCTGCCCTCGGGGCGGGCGGGCCAGAAGAGGGCATAACTAGGAGGGTTTTGCTTCTTGTGGGCACCATGGAAGCGAGTCCTTCAGGAAGGAAGTGGCTGCCCTTAGTAACTGGGTGGTTGCTTTGAGAAATGCCAGGCATGTTACACACGGGGGGCCTGGTGGAAACTCGTCCTCTTTGGTTCTTCTTACTGCACTCGCAAGGATTTGGAGGCCTCACCCTGACGCTGAGAGAGAAGAAACTAGGAGACCTACTGACTGAGGGCAGGCTGCAGACAGAACTAGCGCATGCTGCTGGCCTTAGCGGACACCACTGAGCGTCCTGCGGTCGCTTGTGTGTGTTATTTCTGCTGCCTTGCATGGCATGTGAATTGCATTTGGAAGTAGCTCTATTTTAATAAAAATAACCTCAGCAGCAGATCCCCCTGGCCAGGGCAGTGGTAGCTTGTAAGGACGAAGTGCTGCCCTGTTTGCTCTGCTACTCAGTCGTGACATTGGACTTATGGATTTCTACAGTGCCTGGAGGGTAAAAGGGGCTGCATGGAAGCCGACCTCTCTCTATCCTGCAACCGCTCGTGATGGGGATTGTGCTGAGATGAGCTCGTGCTGAGTTTTGGGACCGAGCTGGGTGAGGGACGATGCCGTGGAGGGACCTCCACTGAGACACGTGCCTACCAGCTCCAACTCAGACCTTGTCTACACTGGCACTTTATGCCCGCAAAATGTTTGTTGCTCGGGGGTGTGTGAAAAAAACAGCCCCTGCCGAGCTACATCAATTTTGCCATCCTAGGCGCTTGTGTGGCCAGCGCGGTGTGGGCGGGAGACGCGCGCCTGCTGACACCGCTACCGCGGCTCGCTCAGGTGGTTTTCCTATGTCGGCGGAAGAGCATCAGGTGGCTACACACGTGCTCTCACAGCGGCACAGCTGGACCGATCCAGCTGTGCGCTGTTAACTTCTCAGTGTAGACTAGCCCTAAGAGACAGAGCGACAAAGGCCAGGAAATTGGACATGGCGCGTAACGAGGCCTGTCCTAGTTGTACCTGATTCTCCTTTCAAAAGTCATTTCCAGTAAATCGGTCTGGATCAACTGACTGTGCTCAAAGGCCAAAGTTTTGTGTGTGCCTCCCCTAGTACATTTACCGGTGTGGCAAGCCCAAGAGGTAAGCAGCGTAGGGGGACTTGCTCAGAGATCAAACCAGATTTCCAGCACTTCTCAGAGCCGCCTGTGCAGCTCCTCCATGACCTGACTTCTTCCCACCCTCCGGGATCCCTCTCCCATTCCCCTCGCTTGCAGCAATTGTGTAGGCCCAGCCATTGCATGCCATTCACTTCCCCAGATATCCCGTCTTCTCAGCTGTCTGCTGACCTCTCCAAAAGAGCCCCCTCAAAATCCTGGGCCTGCTGGCGCCCTGGGTTAATATAATCCAAACAACACTTCTACGTTGCCTCCCCTCCAAGGATCTCACCGCCCTTTCCAAGCCATTAATAAGGCAGGCGGCTGCGCTCCCCATTTTTAGAGAGAGGAACCCAGGGAGGTGGTGAGCGTCACACGGGCAGAGCTGGGAATTAGAATTCAGACCTGATGTGGCCATGTGTTTTCCTCACAGGACCAGCCTTTCCCTGCCTTTCTATGGATTCGCTCAACGTACAAAGCTCTACAGTACTTCTTCAGCGTCTCCAATTATTGCTTTAAAGTTCTTTGTCCAGAGCTGTCCTTTTAAAGGGCTGCGGGAAGGGACTTAAACCTCTTGCGAAAGCCAGAATTCTTAGCCTTTAAGAACCATACGGCCAAATGTTTTGTAAGAGACTCTAGTTTCTTGCTCCTTTTCCTTTGCTAATCCAAACAGTCCCCCCCGTCTCAGCAGCCTACTGCAGAGAGGCCGGCTACGGCTGACTGCACCTAATGCGCTCTTGTAAAAAACTTTAGCTCGCAGAGACAGTTCACCTCAAGAATTATGAGAATGTTAAACAACGAAGCGAACTTCTCAGAATGAGACCCTTTAATGAGAAACGCCGTTAGCGGTAAACTTGTTAAACTGAGCTTGCTAATTAAAAAGCAACTGTACATACCATTAATTTGATCCTGGGACAGAAATTTTGCCTGTAGCAGAAAAAGGGGAGGGAAAATGTTTAAAGTTTCTGAGCATAGCACAATAAGGCACCATTTCAAATAGATCAAAACCGGTCGTCACTCACCATTTGCTCAGGAGGTTTTTCCCCCCCCTTTTGTTTTATGTCTGCTCGTCAGAGGAGTCAGTCTCTGTGTTCTCCTGCTTACTTTTCCCTTTGATTAAGGGCTAAAGTCCGCCAATCCTGGGTGGAGAGTGATCGGAAGTGTAATAAATACCCTGCTGCCATGGATACCAGACCTGATCCCTGCGCGGTTGGATTCCAGCGACCGGCAGCAGCTGTTAATCAGACAGGCACGCACATTAGTTCGAGTAAAAAGAGTTCTCCTGCAACATGTTTACAGTGTCAGAACTCCTGACGCTGGCGTCTTTGCACAAGGAGGGTTTATAAAGGAGCAGGAAAGCGGAGGGGAAGCTTGTTTCTCTGTCTAATTTGAGGTCGCCTTTGACCTCAGGTCAAGCTAAATAATGAAACAACTGCAGGTTGAGTATGAAAGGCTGGATAATCCCAAATAACGCAGCTCATGCTGTGCCTCAATGCCGCCACTTAGAGACAAGCCCGCAGAATCCCTGACATCTAATGAGGTGGTGGAGAAGGGACAGTCGGGGTTATTTATTTATATAGCATTCACTCTCGCTAGGGTTTTGCTGTTGGGTAAGAGAGGAAGTTAATTTTTTAATTGTGCACTCTCTGAGCAAATTGCAATGGGTTTTGCTGTGTAAAAGAGGTTGACGTTTATGTCCCGACCGGCCAGTGTTCTAAAGGTGGCTAAAATCGGTCTTGTCTGCTTTCATGGTGTGTAAAGGAGGACTGAAAAAAGATTCTTGGTTTTGTTTTTTAACCATTGCAAAGGCAGGTCTTGTCTGCCCCCGAATGCTCTCTGGAAGACTGGAGAGTTAGTGGATTTGACATCAGAGACGGGAAGTGATTTTGAGACTGTTTAAAACTCTTTTATCTGTTTTAATGCTTATTTCATTAAACCACTTGCAGCAAACCTCCTTCAGGATTGAAAGTCCCCCTCCCCGCTCTCTGCTGATATTTGAAACATACAAACAAGGCTACAGTCTCAATTAGGTTGGCTGAAAAACAGGAATTACTTTGGATAAAAAATGTTCATGTTTTTGTTTTTTCCCAACTTTTTGATGGGAAATTTGAAACCAGACATGTATTTCTATTCAAAGTGGATGGAATCAAAATGCAAGTTTTTCAGCGTTTTGGTTTTTTCCCTCTGGAAAAGGGAAGGGCAAAAACCAAAATTTAATAAACGATTAGTTTTTAATTAATCTGGAAAAACCAGAGTTTCTAAAGGACAGAGAAATCATTTGAGAAGATGTTTTGTACTGTTCAAAAAGCCATTTTCTGGTTGATTTTCAACTGGCCCTTCTCTACTCCTACCCACCCTACACTGAAATGATGAGGAATTTAGCACTGCTAATGTAGATGGTCTTTATCCGTCCAGCTAAGATTTTCAAACCAGTCTAAAGGCAGCTTCGGAGGCTTGGGGTGTGAGCACGTCAGGCTACATATAATATTAGGGGCCGAGCCTGAGGATGCTAAATGGTTTGGTGCAAAGAGTGAATCTGAGTGTCTGCCTCTCCCTTGGCCTAGTCATCACCCGCTTACAGGGCAGGACTCTCAGGGCAGGAATGGTGTCGTCTTGCCTGTCTGTACAGGTCCTGGGATGATGCAGATGCTTTATACAGAAAACTCACAGTGAATGAGTGGCGATGCGGTCAAACCACCCGAGACCTCATCCGGGCTACAATTGCGAGGCAGTGACCTAGTAACAATACGGCTCGTTTCCAATCTGTGGTGAAGGTGGGATCTGGTTAGGCTTTAGCCCAGTTGAAGCATATTAGTCCCCTGGCTTGGTTGCACTTACAATGTACAGCAGATGGGCCCTGACGTTTTTTAGGCCAAAGATCTTAGAAGCACAAAAATGTCAGACTGGAAGGGACCCTTGCAGTAAGGCAGGACTAAGTATCTTCTAGACCGTCACTGACAGGTCTTTGTCTAACCTGGCCTTAAAAACCTCCAGCAGTGGAGATTCCACAGGCCCCCTAGAAAATCTGTTCCAGTGCATAACTATCCTGACAGGCAGGAAGTTTTTCATCGTGTCTAACCTAAATCTCCCTTAATGCAATTTAAGCCCATGGCTAATTGTCCTGGCCCAGTGGGTTAGGAGAACAATTTATCACCCTCCTCTTTATAACAACCTTTTATGTACTTGAAGACTGTTAACACGTCCCCCTCACTCTGTTCTTCTCCAGACTAAACGCACCCAAATTCTTCAATCTTTCCCCCCGCGTCATGTTTTCTAGACCTTGAATCATTTGTGCTGCTCTGCTCTGGACTTTCTCCGACCTGTCCACATCTTTCCCAAAGTGCGGTGTCCAGACCTGGCACAATATCCCAGGGGAGACCATATCAGCACGAGGTCCAGTGAAAGGATTCCTCCTCGCGGAATCAAAATGAGATTTGCTTTTTTTGCAACGTTAACATTGTTGACTCTGTTGTTACTTCGTTTGTGATCCACTCTAATCCCTGGATCCTTTTCTGCAGTGCTCCTTCCTAGGCAGCCGTTTCCATTTTATATCTGTGCAGCTGATTATTCCTCCCGAAGCGGAGCACTTTGCCTTTGCCCTCACTGAATTTCATCCGATTTATTTCACGCCATTTCTCCAGTTTGTCAAGCTAATTTTGAATTCTAACCCTGTCCTCCAACGTGCTTGTGAGGCTTCCCAACTTGGTACTGTCGGCACTTTATAAGCGTACTCTTTATGCCACTATCCAAATCATCTATGAAGATATTGGATAGAACCAGACATAGGACAGATATCGGTAGGACCCCACGCGATATGCCCTTCCAGCTTGACTCTGAACCATTGATAATTTGTGAGTGTGCTTTTTTCAACCAGGTGTGCCTCCACCTTACGGACCTCCCATCAAGAACAGTACTGGTTCCAGAACTACTTCCAGCCATACACAAATGCTTTTATTTTGGGTTTGTTTTGCAGACAATGCTTCATTTAGGCTTGGCTTGTACCACACTAGGGTATAACACGATGTGACGGATACAAATGATAACAGTGATTTAGCCAGAGAATTCCAGGAGGTAAAAAAAACCAGCGTTAGTTTAAAAAGATTCTGCACACATTTCGCATTGTGTTCACTACCTGAGTATTAGAGGAGAATTAGTGAGATGCGTTGCACAGGACACAAGGAGCTAGAGACACCAGACTGGATGCAGCATGCAAAAACAATGGAGGAACATGGGTGATTTACCAAAGTCAGGTACATTACACACTTACACAGACACTTTCCATGCAAGGGGTCATTAGATTGTGCTTGACAAACTGCCAGATTCAACTGACCAGGCCTCCTTTTGGGTCGTCTGCAAAAATAATGCAGCACCCAGGAGCAGCCAGATACAAGAGCTGCCTTCTGCATCTCTTATTCTTGCAGATATGCCTGCTGGAGAACACACAGAGTCACCTGTAAGCTGCCACCCAGCAAAATGAGTCGTCCCGTCAGCTCTGCAGAGCAAGGAAGCTGCAGAGAGAGACCCTCTGGGCTTGATCCCGCGCAGCGCTGAACGCCGCCAAGTCTCCCGGCTGCCAGTGGACGCAGATGGCGCTCAGGACCCGGCAAGCCCAGTGCAATGCTGCCACGCAGGGAGGAGATGCTGAAGAATGGGTGGCTTTGCATTCGCGTCGCTCTCAGCTGCAGGTAGGTTAAACCCAGAGCAGGGCTGGGTCATTCTGGTTTGATTTAGTTAAAAGCTTCCAGGAAGGGAAATCAAAGTCTGCCTTAACACTGCCAAATCTGAGAGTGAGGGAATGAAGGTAGGCGTTTGGGCGGGAGGGGCGATTAAAGGGATCCCTGGCCTCGCTGCTCCGGCCCTGTCCTCTGAAACGCAGCTCTCAGAAAACCCATTTGCTAACTTCTCACTGAGATGAAGCCACGCGCTCTGCCCGCTAATGTGGTTGTGGCGATCTCGACAGATTATAGGGGACTACGGCGCACGCGGCTCCTCAACCCCGCTCCGGTTTTTAAGCCTAGTGACGTATTGTGGGGAACAGCTGAGGGGCACCTGCAAATCAACACCTGCCAAGTAAGCAGGCAGCAATTGGGGCGTGGGGGGGCCAGAATCCTGGCACCAGCCCCCTGGCACCCTCCCCAGGCCCCTCTCCTCCCCTGTGGGGGATGCCAGGGTCCGGGAGGGAGGAGGGAAGGAAAGAAAAGGGCATGGGGAGAAGCTGAGCTAGGGCAAGAAGACTGAGGGTGAGTGGGGTGGAAATAGCTGGGCAAGGGACGTGTTTGTGAGCCAGATGGCTAGCGGAGGCAGGAGATTAACCCTTTGCCCAGCCCCTCTAATCCTCCAGTCCTGCCTGGCCGGGGATGCTCTGATCCATCTTTCCTGCCCCCCGCTGCTGTGGTGTTAGCAGGTCTCGTTCCCTGAGGGTGGTTAGCACAGACACAAAGTCAGTGACACCGAGCCGCAAGCTCAAACCCAGGCGAAACACAGACCATGGCCCGGAGGGACCGGGCCATCCTAGGAGCGTCCCCGTGCATAGCCACGGGCTCCAGGGGGCAAAGGGATGCTGTCCCGTAAATCCTAGCCTTCTCCTGGGCATCTGTGATTGGTAATACAGAGAGTTAGTCCCCAAATGTATTTGCTCACGGGTTCCCAGTTCATCTCGGTGGGTGTTCTCTGCTTTAAAGCAGCTGGTGAATGTGTAACTTACGGGTGCAAAGATTGTTAGTTTCATGTGCTCTCTGTTACATGACCTGTGCACAATACCGGACTCATGCAACTCTTCCTTCAGGACCCAGGAGCCCCGGTATAAATGGCGCACTGAGCTGCAGCCCGTTTCAGGCTGGAGGCTGGAATAGCCTCCGCCAAGTGTAGGCTGTAAGTTACGCGATGCCTTTGCATAGTACAGGCGGAGGGGGGTGAATTTTGCACACAATGATCCGTGCCAAGACGTTGGCTCGCTCTACTGTGCAAGGCCCAGAGGAGACGTGCACTCCAAACTCATTGCAAACCACCTTCCAAAGCAATAGGAATGAGAGGGTTTCTCAACTCAGAAAGGAAAGGATCTACCATTGGGCCATCTACCAAAGACACTGGGGAAATGCTCCATCGTGCGCTATGGTAGATGAAGCTTTACTGTACCACAGAACGGCAGTAAATACTGCTTTACACGTGGGTACTAACTGGAATTTGTCGGTGATTCCTCAGCCCCCTGGAAGGTCAGGTATGTAACCGCATTGTAACCAGAACTTAGGACTGCAGCTTTGGAAAGTAACTTACAACGTTCTAGTGTCTTGTAAGTGTTTCACAGCAGACTTAACGTCTCCCCTGCTATTCAAACAAACCCCCGCACCCAGGTCGGGTGAGTGGACCACGCGCGTTCCAGCTCTGAGGGGCAACAACTTATTTCAAACACAACCACATTAGGGAAAACTAGCGATCTCTTTTCAAATCACTCCACAGACATCGACACTTAAAAAGCTTCCTTTGCCGACTGGAGGTTGCTCAGGTGCAAGGTATAAAAGGCCCACGGCTCTGGAATGTAAATGACGCCGGGATACTTCTTCCTGAGGATTTTGTCATTCCACAGCCAAACCACCCAGGCGCCAATTAAGACCAATGTTATAACGAAGGAGTAGAAGAGGAAGAGTCCATTGCTGTCCAAGACCAGTCCTTTCCGTTTCTGGTGCATGACTAAAGCCATCATGGCAAAGAAAGTAAAAATGTAGAGGATGAAAATCTGACCTTCTGTCACAAGATACCTACAAGGCAAAAACATCATTAGTGACCACGTCGAAATAATTACACCACCACTCAGCTCTTGGATGGCGCTTGCTGGATGTAAAGTGTGGTGGGGGAGATCTGGGACTGCCTGTCTCTGGGACCGTTGGAAAAACTTCCCCTTCACTGTGAGGAACTGGTATTATTATTGCCAATGTACAGATGGGGAAACTGAGGCGGGGGGGAGGGTTAAGGGATTTCCCCAGAGGAAGTCTGTATCAGAGTTGAGTGTGTCTGGCTCCCAGTCTCATTCTCAGGCCACTGCCTCATGCCTGTAATCTATATTCTATACACGAACAGATGTTTTCAAATAAACTTTCTTCATGCAGCCACTGCAACGCTGAGAACTGGACGGTAACTGACTCCCCTGGTCCCAGGTGAGCGCGCGTGTGAGCTGCATACATTCTCAAAGGGAAGTTATAAAATGCTTTCCAGCGTGAGCATCGAGAAGACTTTGTTCAGAACCTTAGCTGCAGGGCTGCTTCTTCCCACGTGCTGGGTGTCTGGGTAATTCACAATGTGAAATGCTGCTAGTCACTGAATACTGAAAACGATCAATCTATTTTCAATCTGGTTTAATAACCTAAGGTTGTAATTGGGACCATCAGGAAATCAGTGCATTTGTCCACCTTGTTCAGAATGTGATTTTAAAATGGGCAACCCCTGTCCCACCTGGCTAAATTCTAGCCGCAACATGCCGTACCCGAGAGGGTGAAGCACACAGGTCTGAGGCTGATTGGCTGGTAGGTTCAACAGGACACTTTACACTTGGGACTTGTCTAGACTAAGGAAATTGGCACCAGTGTAACTATATAATAGCAGGATCTCCTCACTCTGATATAGCATTTTTCATCAGTAGAGCTAAGTACTTTACAAAGGAGATACCATTCACCCCATTTTACAGATGGGGAAACTGAGGAACAGAACTGGGAAGTGACTTGCCCAAGGTCCCAGCAAGCCAGTAGCAGAGCTAGGAATAGAACCCAGTTCGCCCAAGTACCAGTCGTACTCTCACGTCACCAGGCCCCAGTGCTTGCATATGGAGGTAGTCGCCCCAAAACAAACCCTTAACGTCGATGTGTTGCACTTGTGCAAACACGTCTTGCACCAGTGTGAGTCAGCAGAGTACACTTACACTGAGGGTTTGACTGCTGTGGTCTCGTCAGTGCAAAGACTCCAGGATAAATAGGGCATTAGCAACTGTAGAGAGCTGGGCCAGTGGAGGTAGATTTATTTTACTCCGTATCTCTCGTATCTAGTCATGCCCCGTTTCTTGGTGTGAATCAACATGATGCTACATAATCCGGTCCAGGAGAGACCTCGAAATGCCAGCAAAGTGAATCAGGAAAATAGGAAACTACCTGGAGGCTTTACGTAATAGCTATTAATTAATAGATCACAGTGGGACAGGCAGGACGGAGACAAACCAGAATGATAAAATGGGTCACTGCTTACAGAGATCTGAACCAAAAAGGAAACTGGGAGGAGGGAGAAAGTGAAGGAATTAAGCTCCTCTGGCTTTTCAATCTATTCCTTTCCTAAATACATACGAGAACATGAATTGAAGAACTCTAAGTCGATGTAGTTACAGGGAATTAGAATGAGGTAACTGAGTTGGCTAAATCATTAAGCTGATTTGACTACCAAAAATTAATTTAGTGTATAAAATATAATCTTGGCAGGGGGCAAAGATATGGATAAGCGAGACCATAATCTCTGAAGACAAATGACAAGCAGTTGGGCTGCCATCAGGGAAAGCATTTGGAAAGATGAGATAATGAAAATGGGAAATAAATAAGTTCTCTCTCACAAGGCTATTCCAGCCCTTCGGGGTAAGCGTGGGAAGCAGAGCAGGAGAGCCGCATGCAAATGACATGGACGTTATTTAAATATTAAAAAGCCTTGATGACTGAGAATGGGGCATTTCCATTGCTCCACATAAGTTTAAAAGAAGGTGATTGAACTGCACGGCCCAGGTGAAAACCCCTAGAAGTTGCCTAGCACACGATGTACTCCGGGCTCTCCGGGTCACGCGGGTGGTAAACAAAATCAAGCCTGAACCTCCGAAGTTGTGGGATCCTAATATCTCATTTGAATGGTCTCAGGGGCTGGAGAGATGGTTAAGTAGCATCCAGCATTCATGCTAACCAGGCAGGTTTACAACGGATGGTGGAAGCAGCTGCTGAACCGACGGTCCAGGGTAGAAAGCGGGCGCTGCCTAAGGGAACCTGTGTATTGTGTTGCAGCTGGGAGCAGATCACCCAGCCTGGGCAGAGGGGCTTGAGCTGGTGTGTGAAAAATAGTCATGTGGACGCTGCGACCTGGGTCGATGCCCAGGCTCTCGAGTCCACCTGACACCCCAGAGGCTTGACTGCCTGAGCTGGCCTGTCCCTGCTACTGTCCGAGTGCTGCTGGCATGATCTGTCTAGCTGGCCAGCGTGGCTCACTCCCAGCGGCTGGGTTGCCTGACCCTCCGGGGACTAGAGATGGTGTATTTCTGAAAGAGGCACGAGAGTCCCACGTGGCAACGAAAGCTGCCCTTTGGGAAGGAGGAGAGCTGGGCAGTCCGCTAGCTGGAAAGCCCAGGTTTGGATGCAGAAAGCAGGCCCCGCATGCTGTGTCTGCCAGGAACACCAACTTCTCCCTGGCATCTTTTGGCAAAGGAATATTAATTTCCCCCATCGCACCCACCCATTTGCTTTTCCCACCAGCATAGGGGATGTGCAGACCAGCCGACGTGCCTCCAGCTCTGCTCCGGGGCGCATGGCTCAGGCTGAGTGGAGAGTCTAGACCCCACGTCTATTCATCCCTTGGCCTCCTAGCTGAGCTCACGAACGAAGGTACCAGTTGACAGTGGTTTTCTGTTCCCCCCACACACTGGAGTGAGATGCAGGGTGATGACTTTTGCTCATGAGCACGGTTCGAGATTGCAGCGTAGGGGCAAGAGATTCTGTGTACGTCTATCCGTATGCACGGCCCTGCATAGCCGGCGGGCTCATGGATCCTGTGGTTGGCTGGACGAAGCAGCTGGAGATAAGTTGCATGAAAAGGCTGGCTCTGACTGAACTGCATATGAAGATGAATAACGTTTCTGAGACCATCCCCAGCTGCTGTTGATTCAATTTACATAGGCTGCCCCTCTACCTTTCCAATATGGAAAAGACATTTGGCCTGAAAACACACACCTGCACTGTAGAAGGTGTCGGGGAAGAGCTGGAGATCTTGGCAGCTGGCAAGGGGGCAGCTCTGGAGGGCTTGGAACTGTAAATAAGCAAATGAATTGGCTGTCTTTTGCTAAGATGATCAGTGAAGGCCATCCTTAGGTTTCAGAGACAACAGCCACTGAGAAGAAAAAGGCAGTTTACACTAGAGCCGTGCAGCGGGACTGAGGTCCCGCAGGACCTGCTGTCGCAATAGCGGGAGTGGATGGGTGGAACTGGGTGGGCAAAAAACCCCAGACTGCGGGAATTTGTGGGAAACCAGTAAATCTCTCGTCAGTTTGTCATAAACAGAATTTCAGCAATGTAAAGCAAGGTCTCTTAGCAATGTTTTAATACTTACATTTAAGTGAGGGCTCGAAAGAGGTTTGATGTCTATTATAATAAGAGTTAAAAGTATTTCTTTTACAGGGTTTAAGCAGGATTTGTGGTGTTCTTTTAGTGGTAAAAATGGTGTCTGAATTCCATTTAGGTATGTAATATATTCACAGACTTTTACTTTAGTAGCATGGGGGAAGCTGCCTCTCTCTTGCGGGATTTGTTGGATCTAAGGTTTTTGCGGGTCGGAGCAGGATAAAAATGCAAGAAACAATGCAGGAGTGGGTGGGATGCAGGGCTCTACTTCACACCCATGCGGATGTGACGACTCAGGCAAATGAACTGCATCTGCTCACACTTGGATCAGGGTTAAGAGGTTTCCTCGCAACCCTAAGGGCTACCGACTTTAAAAAAAAAAAAAAAAAAAAGTTTAGATTTTGGAGCAGATGGGCAGTAGTTTTTATGGAAAAAATTCCACAGTCCCAAAGAGAGGAGGTCTTATTTGTGCAGTACCGGTTACTGTGCAACCTAGGTACCCATCACCTATTCCTGGAGCCATCTAGTCACTTGCGTTGTCTTTCAAACACCTGCTGGTTTTCTACGTTCCGCACCCGTACGTGGAGCTGTGCTCACTTACCAGTAATAAAGGCTGCTTGGACCCAGAAGGAGCCAGGCGGCTAGTGGCATTCTGCTCTCTTCTTTAATGGGCGTGAAGCAGCCGGTAAAATATATGAAGAGTATCAGAAAGAAAGGAATATACCTGCGACAGGAGAAGAAAGCTGTGGTCAAGTCATCAGTAATGAAAACCCCATTCTAGCGCACCAGCCTGAGACAGACACGGGACTCCTCCGCTCACTGAGTCTGTCTAGACTGCAAAAATCCCCACGGCAGTGCCCTCAGAGCGTGGGTCTACAGACTGGGGCTTGCGGGGCTGCGCCCTGGGGCTAAAAAGAGCAGTGTAGACGTATTCATAGGCAACGCTGAGGAACCGTTTTCCATGTCAGAGTCTGAACTAGTTCCCAGGCTTTTCACAACCTTCCCAAGCCAAGTTAGTTTCCCAGGCTGACTCCCTGTACTCTGCGGCTACGGGTTTGTCTCAAAGGCTCCAACTATCTTCAGATGGTTCCTTCAACCACAGCTAGGAATCTTTTTGGCAAAAAAAATGAAGAAATGAGTCTAGCCAGGGCCATTTCTGGTAAACACGTGAAGTGGGTCAGGCCCGCACTGCAACGGCCAATGGGAAACCCTATAACAATGGGAAGGGCTGGTCTACATTCAGGGTCATGCGAAGACTATGCTGATTGCAAGGCTACAGCCCCCAATGATATGGTCACAGCTGGAGCCAGAAGATGACAGCTGGGCAGATAAGAGATGGCTAGCACACAGCTATTGTTTAACGGGGGTGTGCAAAGTGCTCTCAAAGAAAAATCCACTTCCTCGGAGGACGGACAAGCAAGAGTTGGCCGATTAGTGAGGGATCCACGTGTCCCATCTCCCACTTGCATTCTTTGCACTCTCTGGCTTGACAGGATACCTAGGGTCTTTTTTTTGAGCCCCTTGGAAAGCCGGCATTTGGAAAGCAGAGCTGCTGGGCAGAGCCCGAGTTGGGGTTGAAACAGATTGGATGAGCTCTGCCACTTGTGTTCTCTGTTAAGACAAGCTGAGTTTGCTCGCTGCCCAGCCCCAGCCCTAACTAACACTGCAGGAACGTGACACTGGCTTGTGGGTGGGAGTGTTTATATTTGCACACCCGAGGCGTCCTCGTGTTGTTTGCAGTAGACAAACTCCGGGGTGCAAGTCAAAATCCACTTCTGGGAAGAACAGCACACAGAGCAGTGACTGTTTCCCTCGGAAACGGGCTCTGCTGATGTCCAATCAGACTGCTAATGCGATATCACAGTTAAAAAGACAACCAATGTAACATCCCTGGAGAGAGAGCTGTCTTCCCTTCTGGCCCTACGCTCCTCTGTCCCTATAGCACAAACCCCTCCTCCATTTCTGTAGCACCGTGAGCAGGCTAGTTTTTGCATCCGTTTTCGATTTGTTCAAGCACCCGGGCAGACCGAGATGAATCCGAGCTACCATTTGTTGTTGCTACTGCAGTGCCAGGTAAAACTGTGTTGCAACCTGGAGAACTTTGTGGAATTTCTATGTTACTTTGAAGACACCCGGTCACACCAGGTGCAAGGGTGAGTCATGGGTTTACTCAGCAGTACTGTCCGTTCTCTAAGAACAGCCAGCGGTGGTTTGTGATCAGCTGAACTGAAACACAATTGATTTGAGATCGGAAGGGATACAAGCCCAACCAGGGAGCTGCCTGCAAGATTACAGCAAAATCCAGATGGCATAAGAGATAGGAAATGGCTTAAGGAAAAACTGGTCCGGGAGTTTCACTAATGAACTGACAACCGTGGGGTTTCGCCTTGGAGCAAAGACATCGATCGCTTCATCCCTTCAGGGGCTGTAGGCAAAGGGTTTCATCACAGAAATGTAGGGCAGGAAGGAACCTGGAGAGCTTTTTCCTCATCTTTAACCTAAATTGCCCTTGCTGCAGATTAAATGAATTACTTCTTGTCCTACCTTCAGCAAATGTAGAGAACAATTGGTCACCATCCTCTTCATAACAGCCCTTAATATATCTGCAGACTGCTCTCAGTCCTCCCTCATCTTTTCTCAAGAATAAACACGCTCAGTTTTGATAACCTTTCCGTTACAGGACAGGTTTTTTAAACCTCTGATCATTTTTGTTGCTCTCCTCTGGACTCTTCCCAATTTATCCACATCTTTCCTAATGCATGGGGCCCAGAACTGGACACAGCACTCCAGCTGAGGCCTCACCAGTGCAAAGAAGAGGGGGATAATTCCCTCCCACGTCATATGTAAGACACTCCTGTTAACACACCCCTGAATGACATTAGCCTTTTTCACAACTGCATCACACTGTTGACTCATTCAATTTGTGATCCACTGTGGCCGCCAGATCTGTCTCAGCAGGGCTGCTGCCTAGCCAGTTCTTCCCCAGCTGGTAGCGGAGAGTTTGATTCTTCCTTCCCAGGTGATGCACTTTGCACTCGTCTTCATTGAATTTCATCTTGTCAACTTCAGCGTAATTCTCCAATTTGTCGAGGTTGTTTGGAATTCGAATCCTGTCCTCCAAAGTGCTTGCAACCCCTCCCAGCTTGTCATCCGCAAATTTTATAAGCATCCTCTCGATTCCATTATCCAAGTCATTATGAAAATATTGAATAGCGAAGGATCTCACTAGATAGGACCTCCCACTCTAACAGCAAACCACTGACACCTACTCTTTGAGTACCGCCTTTCAACCTGTTGTGCGCACACCTTACAGGAATTGCACCTAGCCCACATCTCCCTAGTTTGTTTACAAGAAGGGACTGTGCTAAAATCCAGCCTCCAGCTTCCCCATATCCACTAGGCCAGTAACACTGTCAAAGAAGAAAATGAGGTTGGTCTGGCATGACTTGCTCTTGACAAATCTGTGCTGGTTTTTCCTTATCATCCTATTATCCTCTAGGTGCTTGCAAATTGATTGGTTAGTAATTTTGTTCCAGTATCGTTCCAGGTATGGAAGTCAAGCTGACTGGTCTATAACTCCCCAGCTCTTCTTTGTTCCTTTCTTTAAAAATAGGTACTCGCTTTGCCCTTCTCCTGTCCCCTGGGACCTCACCCTTCCTCCATCAGTCCTCAGAGATAACAGCAATCGGTTCCGAGATTGTTTCAGTTAGTGCCTCAAGTACCCCAGGGAGAATTTCATCAGGCCCTGCCAACTTGAATACATTGAACCAATCTAAACAGTTTTTAACCTGTTCTTTCCCTGTTGTGGCATCACTGTGCAAGCATAGGTAACCTGAAACTCTAGGGGCCAAATTCACCACCCGGTGGGTGCAGGCCCATTTCCCACGGGCTGCTCCTTGAGCAGTTGCACCTGCTTTTACGGAGCCCGTTTGGTCCTAGAGCTGCCTGGTTTAGAACAACGATTGATGCTGAGCACACCCAGCTCCCACTGAAGTCTGTGCCAGCTGTGGAGGCTCAGCACCATGCGGCAATCACTCTGCCACCGTGGGCAATCTGACTTGGGAAATGCATCAGTTCCCAGGCCCCGGAGCAACCAGAGTATTGCAGACGCAGAGTCCTTTTGTTGTTCCTCTGGCCGGCTGAAGGAGCCAAGTCCAGCCTTCCTCACCGTGGGGTCTGTCTCCACTGCAATTAAAACCGAGGGCAGGCCCTGGCTCAGGCTCACGGGGCTCAGGCCATGGGGCTGTTTCCTTGCAGTGGAGACTTCCAGGCTCAGGCTATTGCCCACGCTCTGGGACCCTCCCATCTCGCAGGTCCTAGAGGCCGGGCTCCAGCCCGAATGTTTACACAGCAATGAGCCCCGTCGCTCGAGCCAGCTGGCACGGGCCAGCCGTGGGGGTCCAACTGCAGTGCAGACAGACCCCACTGGGCCAGCCCTTGGGAAAAGAACATTAAAAGGGGGAAAGATGAGAGACAACGAGCCTGCAGGATCCTGCCCTGTGCCTGCAAGTGTACTCGCTGGGTTGTTGGAAGGGCCGGCTCTGAGTTACTAGAGAGAATTCTCTCCGGGTGTCTGGCCGCTGAGTCTTGCCCACGTGCTCAGGGTTTAGCTGATCGCCATAGTTGGGGTCGGGAAGGAATTTTCCCCCAGGGCAGATTGGCAGAGGCCCTGGGGGTTTTTCGCCTTCCTCTGCAGCATGGGGCACGGGTCACTTGCTGGTGGATTCTCTATACCTTGAACTCTTTGAACCATGATCTGGGAACGTCAATAACTCAGTCGTGGCTAGGGGACTATTACAGGAGTGGGTGGGTGAGGGTCTGTGGCCTGCAGGAGGTCAGACTAGATGATCATAAGGACCCCTTCTGACCTGAAAGTCTGAGAGTCTATGAGCCCTACGTGCCATATACAGCTGCCCACTTCAAGGGTGCCAAGGCCTCATCCTCTCCGGAGAGTAGCGTGGTTCCGAACAGAATCCTCCTGCGAGGCTGCTGCCGGAAACACCGAGTATTCTGGTACTGTTGGCAGGGGAAGGAAAGTGACAATGGCCGGGGCAATTTTCCGAGGTGCCAATGGCACCGGCTGTGGTTTCAGAGCCTACCCAGGGTTCAGAGCCTGCTTTATTCTTCACGGAGCCCTAGCTGCGAACAGAACACATTTACTCCCTGCCACGTTCTGAGGCTATCAGACGCACGGTGCATCGCTTACCACATTGAATGGCCTAAGTATTCGTCGTAGTAGTACAGCAGCTCAAAAGAGTCGATCTGCAACGGAACGAAGCAGGGTTAGAAGGGCATGCCGGGGTGGCAGCGTGTTCTGCAAAACCAGGCAGCTTAAAACCAACGCGGCTGTAAACCCAAGCACCCTTACCAGCGTCTCTGGCTTGAGGTTTTTGATGATTGGGTTCTCTCTCACGGACAGGTGGTGCTGGTACCCGCTAAAAATCAAACGATGGTTCACAGAGTCTCCCACCAAATGGATGCTTGCTCCCATGACAAATGTGATGATGCTGACGTAGACCACTGATCTGGGCAGGGTTTTAGGGGATCTTTCAATGAGCTGCAATTCAAGGAGCCGGTGAATGGTGTCGGAAGCAGGAAGCGGAAGGTATAAACGGAGGGGAAATGAAACACCATCAGTGCGAGCCACTGTAACATTTGCACTGTAAAAGTCTTTGTCCCGCCTCCTCCCCCACAGAAAAAATCATCCCCAACAAACAAGGCGTTCTACACAGCACTGCAAACTGTAGGTCGCCTTAGCGGATCAGAGCCATGGTCCATCCAGCCCAGCATCCTGTCTCTGAATGTGACTAGCACCAGATGCTCCTCTGAGGTGTTCCTTGCGTCTTCCGCTGGACAATTACAGAATCTCCCCTATCCAAGGGAGAAGCTGTTTCCTAACTCCCCCCATTGCCATATCTGGGCTGCTCAAAGCTCAGGGGACCAAACAACTTGGTTGTGCTGATTGTTTTTCCTATGAAAATGAACGAAATTACTGAATTTTTAGCTTCGCACCTGACAGCAGGGCCCTGAACTGCACCAGGACCGTGACGAAGTCAATGGCCCAATACATTACTCACGGCAATTGATTTATTTATCAGCCACGATTAAAAGCGTGATTCCTTAGAAGAAGAGAGGCTCACGCTATGTCCGAGCGGCGCTAAGGATTCTGTCTGAAAGCCTCTTTGTGCCCTCCGGTGGTGAGTAGGTCCAAGTTACTGTCTGATGTTCTAAATCCTTCTGAGATTAGTGCAGCCGTCTGCTGCGTTACATTCGCCGCTGGACTATGCTCTGTGGAGTTTGACGCATTTTTCTCTGTACTTCAGGTTATTCCTTGTTTCTGAAGGTGAAGCTTCCTTTACCCTGCACTAATGTAAGCACCATATCACATTGCTTGGTGAATTCACGCTCTTATGGCCCAGTCCTTGGAGAGCTGAGTGTGTAATTTCAGAGGTGGCTAGCAGAATGTCACACCAGAAAGGACAATCAGATGCCAATGCAGCACAAACTCCCTGAATGAACAGCAGGTTCTATAGCAGGGAGACTTCTAGACATGTATGGATTTGAGCTGCAGGGTTTGGGAGACTGTGGTCAGGGGCCTAAAGGTAAATGTTGGTGTGACGACAAATCCAACTGATTTTTGGAACGGTTTCTCCTCCGGAATGAAAGCATTCTCGGCTTCTCTCTAACACTGGCTGAAGAGCTAACCGCCACCAAAGTCAGTACCCAAACTAGTTCTGGATGAGGTTGGCTGTGTTTTCTTTCCTACCTTGGAAAATCCGCTAGAAAGATCTTGTGTTTTTCTTTTCTGTGCTGCCAATAACTAGCTTCTGAGCAGGAGTTTTTCAATGCACTGTCTTGATTATTACGATCTATTTTCAAAGCTTTCCAATTGATTTTATAACGACTTTATTACTATCAAAGAGAGGGGTACAGAGCAACGAGAAAAAGAGACAAGCAAAATCTTCCAGCTGAAAAGAGATGGCAAAGATATGGGCTGTAATTTAGAAGGCAAACGAGAGGGGACATGATAAAGGTATACTAAATAATTAATGGCCTAGAGAAGGTGGGTAGTACACTCCTATTCATCCTTTCATAAGCTGGCAGGAATAAATCCAATTAAACTGAAAGGCCAGAAATGTAAAACTGATGGAAGGAAATACTTTCTCACCTGACACATTGTTACCCTATGGCACTGGCAGTGCAGCCAAGAGCTTAACAAGATTCAGAGACTGGATATTGGTGTGGATAACGCACATATCCAAGGGAAGGATTTACACACACACAAAAATTGTTTTGGAAGGACTAAACCCTCACACTCCAGGGCACAGTTCAGTTTCTAAAAAGGGTTCTCAAGAACCTCCATAGCTGCCTACTACAGGGCTTCTTGCAGGTCTGGTCATTGTTGATAAGTACCTACGTACTGGGAGAAGATTTCTGACAGGAGAGGGCTCTTTGCTGTCGCAGATAAAGACATAAGATCCAATGGCTGGAAGCTGAAGGTAGAAACATTCAGGCTAGAAATAAGATGCAAACTTTTACCCATTTGGGTAATTAACCACTGGAACAATTAACCTATCACTGTGGTGGGTTCTCCGTCATTTGAAATCTGAAATCAAGATGGGTTGCCTAGAGTTCACGCTGAAGTTATTGGCCTGATACAGAAACACTGGCTGAAGTTCTCTGGTTTGTGTTATGCAGGAAATCAGACGAGATCTAATCCTAATGGTCCCTTCTGACCTTAAATCTATGAAACCTTCCACTGAAGCTTCTGATTTTGGTCACTGTCAGAGACATGAGACTGAACTCGCTGGGACCACTGATCTGATCCAGTGTGGCCATCTGTACGTCCCTAAGAATAACCGGCAGAGGAGAAACCAACCTGGATATACTAGTTCAAGATAGGAGGGGAAATGAATACAAATGAGAAGTGCTACCCTCACCCACACAGGGTTGAAAGGATCAAATCTGCCCTCCTGATCAACGGCCCAGTGCTTGGACAAGTTACTGATAATGAAACCATTTTTACCTATCTGCTAAGAACATTTCTAGCCTCAGCAGGTCAGAAGACAAATGAACTTTACAATTATGTCAGGGTGGTTAACGGCTTGCCTTGAAAAGCTGCTGTTTTTCCCCCTAAGCATTTCCGGAGTAGAACTACCCTCCCGTAGCTGGGTGGAACTGGCCCCTGGCAAGTGATTTCTGAAGTTGACCAGGGTTGCAATGCATGTTCTCCCACAACAATTCCTGCGGCAAAGCCTGTTGCCTTTGGAAGTTTTGCCCATAGCCCAGTGTTCTAAATGGATAACGTTTCAAAACTGGTACACCCATGCTTTGAGGTTTACCTTTAAAAGAAGAAATGGTGTGATAACATTGTAAGCCATATGGAAATAATCTCCTGCACTGGGTTTGTTTAGTGGAAACCACTCTAAAGGTAGAATAATCTGAGGAGAGAGGAAAAAATCAAATGTCAGTAGGCCTTCAAATACCTAGCCTGTAAACAGAGCAGGCAACAGATTTAAATACATGTATTGCAAGACATTTATAGCTTATCAAAACGCCTGCACCCCGGTGACTGGCTGAATATTTAGTGACTGCAAGAAAGAGAATGAGTTTTGGACTGCAGTCCTGTCCCAGTTGTTAATGCTTGATTTGTTAGCCAACTGGCTGCCTTGGCTTTGCCTCGTTGTTAATAAAATAAACCCAGATGACTGTCACTTTTCCAGAGACCTTTGCTGATTTACATTAAGCCTCCATAAAATTGGAACTTTCAAATAAGACGGGAACACGCTGCCTCCTTATCAATTTACTCTGGCAACAGTGCCAAAAGCTAATGCTGTTCATTTGTGTGGCTGGCTGGCTAAGAAGCCCGTTCAGAAATCTGCTGCTTATTCAGTACACTCTGCAGGCTTCCTGGATCTGATGCTTCTGTCATCTTCAGTCATGACGCCCAACAAAAAAATTACAGCTTGAAAGTGCAAACACTTCAGCCATAAGATTAAGCAGTTGGGATTCTTGCTCTCAAACGTGGCAGTTCCTGTAGGTGTGCACAATGTACGTTGTGTTAGTGACAGATGCTGTCAGCCTCTCCATTTAATTTGCGTGCAGGGGGATAAGACCAAACCTCTGAGATTTCTGCTCTGCCAAGTGAGTGGTTTAGCTAGCACCAGTCACTGAAACTGCTGCAACATGGATAGCACCAAGATGGCAGTGCTACACAATCGGAGACCATCCTGTGCCTCCCTTGAGAACAGAGAAGGTGCAAGTTAAGTTGTGGTTCTGCCACAAGCAGGATTTAGAACTCAGGTTTCCAGCATGCAAGGATAATTCTCTGTGATTAGCTAAAATCATTCCCCTCATTTTACCCACCGTTCCTTGTACTGCTCTAAAGCTCTGCCTTCTACGTCCTCCCACCCTTACTGTTGCCCTCAGCTGACCGAGGCTGCCAGCGATAGTCGTCTTACTCACCATAGCTATTGGACGGCCAAAGTCCAACACCCAGTTCTGTAGCGTGAAGTAGAACCACAGGTCAAAATGAAACTGAGACGTCTTGAACGTGTCTTCGTTCTTGGCTGCCCCATGCCTGTGAACGAGATAAGAGACCTAACCTCAGTCCTTTGGGTTTTCAGAAGGTCACTTTCTTGACAGTGATGAGAGGAAAATACCTGTTAGTCCCGCACTTGAGGTTTTTCCCCAGAAGATTCCATTTTAATAAGACACACAATGTGTTGTGGAAGAGCTGGCAAAACATCTCGCCGTGCTGTACCTATGTCCTGTATGGTGTTTATGTTACAGTCACACCGAGTGGCTCTAAATGAGACAGTGGTGCACACAGTCCCTGCCTCAAAGAGCTTCCAGTCTAACTAGCCAAGATGGGCAAAGGGTGGGAAAGGGAACTAAGAGATGGAGAAACCCACCCCCAGAATGTCCCATAACCTGGTAGTTAGGGCCTTCTCCTAGGAGGTGGGAGACCTGCTTCACAGCAGGCAGAACAGGAATTTGAATCTGGGTCTCCATCCCAGCTGGGAGCCCAAACCATTGGGCTATTGGGTACTCTGGGCCCACCAAAAAATTCCTGACCTGTTAGCTCCTGGCTGTCTTTATTGTGCAAGGCTCTGGTAGGTGCGCTCTGAGAGCGGTCTCCCTGCAGGGGAAGTCTTGCTTTGAGAATCCTGCCGGGGCTTAGGGGATGTGAGTGACAGCTCCAAGCAGTTTGTTGGACTGCGCTCGGAGGAGTAACGAGCAAGCAAAGGTTAAAATCCTTGGACGACCGGCGGTATGGAAAGGCAAAGCACTAATCCACAAAATCAACAAACTCCTGTAAAAATATTGTGCTGGCTAACAAGCATGCATGCACGTTTTGGGAACATGTTTATTTGAAGTGTTGAACTAAATGCAACTGGTTTTAAACTTTGCACAACTAAGTGGCCCAGCAATTTCTTTCCTCCACGGATGGTAAAATACATGTGTAGCCCAATGGCATGCGAATAGCAAAAGAAAAGCAACAATGCTGGCAATGGGTTCACCTTAATTTACTAATCGAGGGGTTACTGTTCTCTCCATCTGCCTGCGTATACTGCCCTTGGTGTGCCGTGTGTATGAAAGGCTGATCTAACTCACACTGAAGTGATGGGAGTTTTCCCATGGAACATGACGACAGCTGCCTCAGGCCTTCATGTATCTAGGCGCTAAATGTTAGCTTGGCGTTAAGGCTGCCGTTGTGAAACGTAGCAAAGTGCTGCTGTTTGGAGACCTCAAATGCTAAAATATTCTCTAGTGTTGAAGCTTATTTCTTAACCGTCCCGCTCACACTGGAAGGGTGTTGTCTTACCAAGGGGCATATTCTAAACAAGCTACAGTCCAGAGAAAGCGCTACGGTATTAGGAAGGAAATCTAACGTTAAAAAACCTTTTTCTTCTCTCCGGTAGCCAGTGGTCTTGTGAGACTTTGAGCTTGTCTACACTTAAACACGGCACCGTTGCTGCTGCAGCGCTGTGGTGAAGATACTGCCTATGCCGCCGGGAGGGGTTATCCCATTGGCATAGACACTCCACCTCCCTGAGAGGGGGGAGCTAGGTCGACAGGAGAATTCTCGTGTTGACCTAGCGCTGGCTACACCCCGGGTCAGGTCGTTTTGACTGCGTTGTGCAGGGGTGTGGGTTTTTTAGTTCTACTGATCTAATTTCCCGTGGTAGACCAGGCTCTGTGTTAATAAAACAAATGAGCCTTTCCTCCATTCTCCAGCTGGGACAGGAGATGCTTAGCTGGGCTCAATGTACGCACTTCCTCTGTGCCATGACATCTGACCTACAGCCAGAGCATGCCTGGTTGGGGTTGTCTTTTGTTTGCTGCAAAATGTATGTGCCCAGAGCGTTCCCCTGGCTGGAGGTATTCCTATAAGAGATCTATTACTGATACGGTATGAGAGACACCTATGGCACTGTAAAGGTAAAAAAGTGAAACGAGGAGTGAAGTTTTCAAAAGCAAGCAAGCGGTTTAGCAACTCCAGTCTTATTCTCAGCAGTGACTAGCCAGGCTCTGACTTCACAGAGGTGCTTTTCAAATTTTTACCTGAAACCTCTAGGGCCAGGAGCTTAGGATTTCAGGTATACACACCCGTACAGCTGGCAATAGTCTCGGGGGAGAAAAGGCAGGAGGAAGCAGAGGCCGAGGGGGACAAAACAAGAGGAGGGGACAGTTTACATGTAGTTCTGATGTGCTGCAGAGCAGAACGCGGGGTCAGGTTAGTCCGGCTTCTTGGGCAATCCTAGGCTGACCCCAGGGCAGGCTGGGGGATGCTCCTGGGCTGGTGTCTGGCTGCAATTCGGGGCAACAGCCGAAAGATTGCGGGGGTTCTTTAGAGGAAAGCGGGTCTGGCGTTCCTGGGTCCGCGGGCGTGTCCCCGGGGGCTCGGGCGAGCGGGGCCAGATGCAGCAAGGGAGGAAGCGGGCGGGCGGTTCACTAGCACGGCCGTCTACACGTGTGTGAACCCGCCCGGCGCCGGGAGACCCGTGCACGGCCAGCCCTCCCCCGCCGGAGAGACAGACACGTGCGGGCGATGGTCCGGCCGAGAGCGGGGCAGGGCCAGGGGCCGGGAACCGGGCTGGCCTCCCCTGGCCGCGGGAAGCAGCCGAGCTCCGGGCCCGCCGGGCGGGACCTGCCCCGGGGAGAGGGGGGGTTCCCCAGCCCGCCCCGGGGCGCACGGGACGCGCTCACCTGCCCGGGTAGAAGGCGCCGCCCGGCTGCTGCGAGCCCGGGGCCGCCGGCGGGAACTGCCGCCTCCGCGCCGCCGCGCCCTGCATGTGCCCGGCCCGGCCCGGCCCGGCCCGGCTCGGCTCGCTCCCCTGCGCACCGGCCTCGGCGGCAGCCGCTCGCTGCGCTCGCCCGCCGCTCCGGCTCCGGCTCCGGCCGCCCAGTGGCCTCCCCTCCGCCCGCCCCAGCGGTCCCCCCTTCCCCGGTCCCGGTCCCCGCCCCGCGCCCCGCCCCGGGGAGGCAGGAGGAGGGGTCGAGCCGGGGACGGACGAAGGGAGGAGGAGGAGGAGGCCAGGCCCGGCCAGGCCAGGCCCGGCGTGCCCGGGGACCGGCTGCTGGGAAAGGCAGGCGGGAGCAGCGAGACTCCCGGGTTCTGCCCCTGCCCCTGGTCCGGCTTCTCCTTCTCCTTCGGCTGCAGCCTGGGGCGGCCCGCCGGGCCCTTCCTGGCTCTGTGCAGCCGCCTGGGGGAAGAGCCGCTCGTGGGAAACCTCTGCTGCCTTCGGCCCAGGCCGGGTGAGGCTGTTTTGCTCTGGCGTGGAGCGATGGTCTGTGCACAGCTCGGTCTGCTAGCCCCGGTGTACATCTGCTTTACATTGAGCGTGACTCCTCCTGCGAGCAGGGCTGAGAGGTATAGTCCCAAAGAAGAAAACTGCTAGGGAGCTGTTTACATTGCCACTGGGTAAATACCCACGACAGGATACAGCCCCGGCTCTCAGAGTTTACAGTCTGATGTTCCAAGTCAGGAAAACGTGAATGAACTAAAATGATCATCTGTCCCCCCATCCGTACGGAGTCGGCTGCCAGCCATGTCCCCAGCCAGACGTGCAGAGAGATGAGCACACTTACCGCTCACACAGTGCTGTGCTTTCCATGCTCACATCAGTGAATTAATCTACATTTGTAAAAGGGCAGAGTCGGGTTGTGATACCTTCTACCTTTATGGTGCGCAGAAATCTGCTGAAACGTTCAGCGTGGAATCCCGGCATGGATTGACAAGTGTCTGTGTAAAAATCGTAGCTTCCTGCTCGATATATTTGCTCTTCGTGTCATTGCCGTTCTAGCTGCTTGTTGTACTTAGCTAACATTTGTTTCCCCTGCTACCTACTACCCCTGTTAGCTCTGCAATATTAGCTACACAGAGCTGCTGTGGGAGAATGAGCTGGAGTCTGTTTGACTCACATCATGGCCTAGCGCACAAACTGCTGTTCAGATCCCAGGGGGAATTTACAGGGCTGAGAATTTGGGGATATTTTTTTACAATTGTCATTTGAGCAGCTCTGAGTCTTAGAGCCAATAAAGAGGAAAACCCAGGATGTCATTTGAATCATGTTTCAGATTAAAAGTACAAGTCAAACTCTTATTGGACCAACTTCTGTTGGCGAGAGAGACTAGCTTTCAAGCTATGCCGTTGGTCCAGTACAAGTTATTACCTCACCCACCTTGCCTCTAATATCCTGTGACTGACACAGCGACAACACTGCATAAATCACGCTCTGTTCATGCAAAGAGTCAAGATTAGGAATACAAAGATTGAAAAAGCAGGAAGATGCTTGTGCTTATTTTTTTAACGGAACTAAAGAAATTGTCATGTAGTAGATCAACAGAAGTGTTCCTATGTCACAGCACATCACTGATCCATCTAGTCTGCTAACCTGCCTTCAGCGGTGATCTGTTGTTATAACGCATCAGGGGAAAGTGAACAATTAGAAACACAAAAGGAGAGGTACATCCAGGCAGGGTCGGTGATGTGGGCTGCGAACAAGGAACTTCTTGAGTTCTGATCCCAGCAGCAGCCTTGCCCGAGTTCAGTCATCTCTCTATGGTTCTGCCTACACCAGGACATATTCCTACAATTTCCCACTGTTTCTCCGGCCAAGTTGTGTAGTGAGCTGAGTTAGACGATGCAGCGCATAAGCCATATAGCCGCCTGTCTATGTTAGAGCTCCCCTGTTGTTATCCGGGGTGTGGCTGTACCAGTGTTGACAGCAGGGGGTAATTTTAGAGATAAAGAACTAGTGCAGAGCCAGCCTGTGTGTCAGTAAAATGGGAACGATACCTGACTACCCCTGAAGAGAGTCATAAGGATTATTTAACGTTTGCAAAGTGCTTTGAAACTAGCTAATATTAGCGTCTAAATCACTGACAAGTGGCCTCCAATCCATGGAGTTTGCTTGAACATGAGCTAAAGTTTTCAAGCTTGTTTCATATGAACTCTACTGCTGGGTAGTCCCTGTGTACATCTAGTGGTGCCTTGGAGGGAACCTCCCCATAAAAGGCAGCAAAGATCACCAACACAACTCCAGCCTTAAAGCCAGACCAAACTTGAGTCAGCTACAGTCCTCATCACATCACTGCACTGCTGGCGTGTGTGACGTGCGTATCGCACGGCCATTAACGAACGCGGTGCAAGAATGGGGCGGGGAGAAGTGGCCCATTGCAGCAGAGTGTGACTGAAGCGTTCACTCGGTTTGCTTTCTTGCCTGTGCCACACAGCCCTTTGCAGATGCCAACAAAGCTGCAGAGAGGAGATTTTTCGGTAAGAAATAACATAAGGCCAGAGGACAAAGTCAACCGAGCACACGCTGTGGTGGGAGTCAGTCAGGATTATGGCCACTGGGAATTGTAAGAGTAAATGAATGCTGTGGCATAAAGGAGCTTATTCCAAAAGCAATTCACCAGCCAAGTACAAAGGGCTTAAAAACACTCGGTCTGAAAACAACCAGCGTGTTACTTCTGTGGTTGTAATTGCTCTACCAGCAGTTGGGGTGCATGAAGATATCTACTTTACATGCTGTCTGAAACCCAGCTGTCCAGCCCCAGGTCAGGAGGGAGAGATTGGTCGTATTGGTCTGGCAGCAGTAGTTGAGCTCATTGCAAGACCAGGGTCTTAGAGGCACAAACAGACTCAGGATCCGCAATAATGTTTTAGGAGAGAAGCTGTGATCTCGGCTTATCAGAGCAGAAGGTAAATCATTGCAAATCCTCTGAGTTCATGTCCTGCCCCCACAGTGTGCTGTCCCCGCATTCCACGCAGAAAATCTGGGCAGCTTATTTTATTCACATACCCTCTTCAAAGTACAGCCAGATAAGCTGTGCTATTTTTAAAATAGGACCCCCCACCCCGCTCAATCGTTTAACCCTTTAATTGGCTTTTGGACCAAACACTAATTGTCCATGCAGTATGCCCTCATCTCTTTTTATGTCAGATCCAAAGGTGGGAAATGATTTTTTCAGCTATGAACATGGCATGAGAAATAGAGAGTTTCATAAATGATTAGTTTATCATATTTTTTATTATCATTTTAAACATGGCCCTTAATTAAAATAAGGCACCGGACTGGGAGTCAGGAAATCTGCAATCTGACACAGACCTACTGCTTGGCCATAGGCAAGTCATTTAACTTCTGTGTGTCTCATTTTCTTCATTTGTGGAACAAAATGTACAAGAAATACTTCACTGTCTCCCAAGAGAGCTGTGAAGCGTAAAGACCTGTGAGAAACTCTGGCGTAAGGCACTATGGAAATACAAGATATTAAAGAAGGACAACGTTGAGAACATGTACGGGGCCTTTGAATCCTCATGCTGAGTGTTTTCCACTGTCTCCATTTCACGTATTTTCCCCAAACGTTGTTCCTGATTCAGTCTATGGTAAGGAGGAGGCGACTGTGTCATCAATCATAGAAGGCAATGGAGCAGGCATATGATTAGAAGTCAGGAGAGATGGATTCTATTCCTACCTCTGCTACTGACCTGGTGTAGCCATGGTCAAATCACTTAGGGCCAGATATTTAAAGCTAGCTAGGTGATGAAAGAGACAGCTAGACAGTTAGTGGCATTTTTCAAAGGGCCTAGGCTACTGGAGGAGTTAGGTGCTTTTCAAAATTCCCACCAGGGGCCTCTCTGCATCTTTAGGCACCTAAATAGCTTTAATAATCTAGCCCTGACTCATTCTGGGCCAATTCACTGTTGTCCTGGACTTTGTGGAGTCATTTACACCCGTCCAAAATGCTACCAGATCAGAATGGCCGTGTGCTATACTCACTCTCCGCTGGTGGCAATGGTGAATTGGGTCTTCTGCCTCAGATCGGAATCTGTCAGATGTGGGTAATGATACCAGCTCTCTTGTGTAAAGTGCTTTGAGATGTTCAGAGGACTATAGAAGTATTGTTACTTAGGGGCCATGCCTGTACAATAAGCCATGTGGTCTGATGCACTGAAATAGATCCTTTGATTACCTGATTCACCCCGTATGCTGTCTAATATAAGTGCTGAATGCCTACAGCACACATTAAAATCAATGAATTGCAAGGGCCCAGCGTCTCTCAGGATCAGCCCTTACTTGGGATCATTAGAATTGTTTATGCTTGTGACTTAGCATTTCCTTCTCCTTGGAGGTATAAATCCAAAAAAAACACAGAGATCCAAGATAAGGGGAATGCTCCAGACGGCAGAGACAACCGGTTTCAACTTAAAACTGTAACATGAGCCAGTTTTATTGTACTGTAGCTTACGTGTTTGTGCCTGTTAAAGCTGATCCTTGGTGCCCCAACAATTTAACACTATGTACTGTGTCACTTTCCTGTTGTATCTTCAGTACCTATTTTAGCAATTGCCTTTGGCAGAATTAGGCCATTGCGCCCATACATAATGGATGGACGAGCTTGTAGCAAAGTTTCCACAGAAAGCAGCAGCTCTAGTTGCATGATTTTCAATTAACTATTAATTTTGCTGTTACTGGATCCACCTTAGAACAATGGCACGTAGCAGAGCTCGGTACAATTAGTAGATCACTTTACTTACAATGTCAGCTAGTTATAACAAATAACTAGTCACAACAAGACACGTCCATTAAAGGTTTCTGGGAAAAGGGAGCATGGTAGATGAAAGAGAAAGGCAGGTTAAACAGAGGGGGCTATATTTCCCCGTTAGACTGACATAAGCTTAGTGAAGCTGCTAAGAGTGTCGCAGGTGTAATGGAGAGCAGAGTGACGCTTATAGACACTTAGGTCTCAGTCCCACTCCTACTGAAGTCAATGACAAAATTGTGGGAGCTGAATTAAACAGAGGGTTCAAGTTGAGACTGGGGAAATCCGGGGTTTGTCTGGGCAGCATTTCATAAGGATCAACGGAAAGTTCTGCTTTTTACACAACAAGCAGGAAGAGGGAATCCTAGTCCTTGCCTTATAGAACATGGATAACACAAACGTCTAGTTACAAACAAATATAGCACAGAAAGGGAGAGCCATGTACCCACATACCTATCAGTGAAAGACTGGGAAGGAGAGAATGTTCTGATTCTGGTACACGTTCAAATTGTTATATTTTCAGAGGATAAGCAGCTGTGACATGTTCAGCACTGGACAGTGTGTGGCTGAATAGTGGTATCACCTGGGTTAGTGGCAGAATCAAGCTATTTAAAGGAGAGTTCACAAGAGTGGGCAGGTTGAGGAAGTGGAAGATGGCTGGAGGCGTGTGCATTTGGAATGCAGAGTCAAAGACTCCAGAGTGTAGATGATGAGACGCTGGGAGAAAATGAGTGAACTAGGAGCAAAGAGGGAAAGCAAAGGCCTGACACCAGAGGAATGGGCCCTCCTCACCTGGAAATGAGAGAGGAGTCTTAGGGGGAGTTTCCAAATCAAGAGGCAATAGGTCTCTATTGCTGATGATAGCGTAAAGCTATATAGTGCCTCTCATCACTTAAGATCCCCATGTGCTTACACATTATGGCCCAGACCCCGCACTGAGCTTCGTGTGGGCAGATCCCTATTAAACTCAGTGGGGCTCTCATGGGCTACAGGATGGGGGCCATAGTTTCCCTGTTAGTGACATTGCTCAGCATGGTTCTGTTTCAAAAGGAATCCCAGTTCATCATTATATTGGGGGTGGGTGGGGCTGTACTTGGACACCTCCAGCTTTTGTTGAAGAGATAATTTTCCTAGAAAAAGCCAGACCCAGAACCAGCCCACCCAAGACATTCTGCTCTAGTGGCATGGATGCTGGACTGGGAAGCAAGAGTCCTGGGTTCTAGTTGTAGCTCTGTTACTAATCTGCTTTGTGTCCTTATCCAATCATTTTGCCTCTAGTCGCCCTCCAAGTCTGTCTGTCTCGTCTGTCTGGACTGTAAACTTGTGGATTAGTATTTTTCTCTCTATGGCCTTGATCCTGCAAACATGCGAGTGTTTAACTTTACTACTATGTGTAGCCCATTGAGTTCAGTGGTACTACTCATGGTAATAAAATTAAGCACTTACAGAAAAGTTTGCAAGATGGGTCCTCTTGTGTTTCTGTAGTGACCACCGCACTGGGCCCCCATCTTGGATGGGACCTCTAGCTGCTACTGCAATATAAGAAGTTAATAATAAACCACACATAGACAGTGTGGTTCTGTATCTCCCTAGTCCGGCTGGAATAGTGTACTTGCTACCGTTATAGACCACCCCTCATGTTCTCCCTTTTTAGACCTTTAGTTGCTAGGCTTTTGCTTTGTGTAGCTATTAGGTTAAAATTATTTATTTTTGTTATTGGTGACATTTGTGTACATGTAAAATTAGTATAAGTGACATTTCACTCACCTGACGAGACCCTTTAATGCAGCACATGGTACAGACAGTGACACATGGCAAGTAGAAGAGAACAAAATTAAAAACCCCACAACAGATGGTAACCAAGAAGCAGGGACCTCATAATGCTAATGGGCATTGTTGCATCCCTTATGGCTCATTAAAGGGACTTGTGCAAGAAAAAAAAAATTAAACTTGTGTCCTTTTATGATCTATTAAGAAGGCCTAAAACTTTTCCTCACCAAAACAAAAACAAGTTTTCCCCCATTTATTTTTACATTCAAAATTTAGATCTCATCTACTCTGTTATTGCTGGAAGATTCTCTGGTTAAGTGGGGTGCTAGCAGTGTTCATAGAATCATAGGATTGGAAGGGACCTTGCAAGATCATCTAGTCCAGTCCCTTGAACTTATGGCAGGACCAAACATTCTTGTTGCCAACTTCTGCGATATCTGGTGTTCCTCTGAAAGCCCCAACTCCTGGAGTCGGGGGATTACAAGGAAATCTTAGTTTTCATTTAAAACAAAAAAAAAAACGTGCTACCCTTCATGGTTGCAGAGACACACTTGAAAATGTGACCTGAACTGCACCCTAAACGCCACCAAAACCGAAGGTAACTAAAAGGAACCCCAAACGCGTTATTTAAATCATCCCTTTTTTAAAAGCCAAGCTCCTGGTTTTCCGAGCCTGGACTCAGGATTTTTGAGGGCTTGGCAATTACTGCTGGTGAAATTACAAGGCCGGAGAAGTGACTCCTAATTCGGGGTGTGTGTGTGTGTGATGCTGGAGAAGTGACTCCTCATTCAGATAAGGTGTGTGTGTGTGTGATGCTGGAGAAGTGACTCCTGATTCAGATAAGGTGTGTGTGATGCTGGAGAAGTGACTCCTGATTCAGATGGGGTGTGTGTGTGTGTGTGATGCAGGAGAAGTGACTCCTGATTCAGATGGGGTGTGTGTGTGTGTGTGATGCAGGAGAAGTGACTCCTGATTCAGATGGGGTGTGTGTGTGATGCTGGAGAAGTGACTCCTGATTCAGATGGTGTGTGTGTGTGTGTGATGCCGGAGAAGTGACTCCTGATTCAGATGGGGTGTGTGTGTGTGTGTGTGATGCAGGAGAAGTGACTCCTGATTCAGATGGGGTGTGTGTGTGATGCAGGAGAAGTGACTCCTGATTCAGATGGGGGGTGTGTGGGGGGGGAGGGGATTTATTTCTATTCCCTTTGTCTAGGCTGGTTGCTCTCCGCAGCCTGCAGCAGGGTGAGGCCTGGAAAAGTCCTCACAGGAGGGGGCGGGGTGGTCCAGTGCTGCGGGGAGTAAGGCTGCTGGAAAGCCATGGACCAGCGCTGGGGAAGCCATCATGGGTGCCAGGGGGCAGGGCTCCGGGACGGGGCCGATCCGAATGGGGGAGCCAGCCTGGCTCCCTCCAAGCAGCGCCAGGCCCAGGCCCCGCCCCCCCGGAACGGTTCTGCTCGGGTCGCGGTTTCCCGGCCGGCTCGGATTCCCAGGAGGACTCGGCGACTTCCGGTTTTTTGCTTCCGGCCGGAATCTCGGCGGCCTAGAGGAGCGCGAGCGGCCCAGGACATCCCGAGGGAGTAACGGCCGCTCTCGGCTCCTGCGGGGACCCGTAGCTGGGAGGGTGCCCTGTCGCGTTCTCGGAGTCCCTGCCCCTCTCCCAGCAAGGCCCCTCGGGGCACCCGTAGTGAGGTAGGGGCGTCCCCGCCTCTCGGCTTTCTCCTGCTTCCCTGCCCTCCACCAAGGCCCCTCCGGGCACCCGTAGCAAGAGGGGTGCCACCCCCCCCCGGCCTCCCTGGGAGCCAGTCGTAGCAAGGGGGGTTCCCGCCCCCCGCCTCCCCCAGGGGAGCTTCACTGGGGGGGCCCTTGCCCCCCATCCCGCGGGGCCCTGGGGGGGCAGTGAGGCAGGGCGGAGGGACTCAGGGCTGGGGTAGGGCGGTGGGCCCCACAGGAGTGGGGGCCGGGAGAGGCTGGGGAACGTGGGCCTGCCAGGGCGTCCTTGGGGCGCTGAGCGGCCGTGGGGACTCGGGGGGTCACCCTGCGCGGTGGCTGAGCCTGAGAGGGCCAGCCGGGCTCTGGTCAGGGCCTGCCCGCATGTGCCCCCCGCCCTGGACCGATCCAAGACGGAGGAGGAGGAAGAGACTACCCAGGCCTTGGCACCGGCTGCGGCTGGCAGGCCTGGAGCTGGCGGCGGCGGCGGTGGCAGCAGGAGGAGAAGCTGGGAGGAGGAGAAGGCCATGGAAGGCCTGGCTGGCTACGTGTACAAGGCGGCCAGCGAAGGCAGAGTGCTGACCCTGGCTGCCCTGCTGCTCAACCGCTCCGAGAATGACATCCGGTACTTGCTGAGCTACGTCAGCCAGCAGGGCGGTCAGCGCTCCACGCCCCTTATCATCGCAGCCCGTAACGGTCACGCCAAGGTGGTGCGCTTGCTGCTCGAACATTACCGGGTGCAGACCCATCAGACTGGCACGGTCCGCTTCGACGGGTATGTACGCAGTGCTGCTGTCTCGTACCTCTTCCTCTGTCCAAGGAGAATTGATTGCAAAGATGGGACAAAAATCGAGCTATCTCAGAAACATATGCTGAAAGATCTTGCTCACCAGACGCTGGGCTGGTCTACACTACCCAGTTAGGTTATCTTAACTACATCATTGAGGCCTGTACACCGTAATTAAGTCAATGTAAGTCCCATTGCAGACACTGATCGATGGAAGAATTTTTCTGTCAACCTTGCTACCAACTCTCAGAGAGGTGGATTTACTACAGCAATGGAAGAACCCTTTCCGTCACTGTAGTATCTACATAAGAACGGCCAGACTGGGTCAGACCAGTGGTCCATCTAGCCCAGTGTCCTGTCTTCCAACAGTGGCCAATGCCAGATGCTTCTGAGGGAATGAATAGAAAAGGTAATCATCAAGTGCTCCATGCCGTTGACATCCCAGCCCCTGGCAAACAGCAATTCCTGCCTATCCTGGCTAATAGCCACTGATGGACCTATTCTCCATGAATTTATCTAGTTCTTTTTTGAACCCATTATAGTCTTGGCCTTCACAGCATCCTCTGGCAAGGAGTTCCACAGGTTGACTGTGTGTTATATGAATACTTCCTTTTCATTTTAAACCTGCTGCCTATTAATTTCATTTGGTGATCCCTAGTTTTTGTGTTATGAGATGGAGTAAATAATACTTTCTTATTTACTTTTTCCACACCAGTCATGATTTTATAGACATCATGTCCCCCCCTTTTCAAAAATCATGTCGACTGTTCCCCAACAAATATTAATCTATGTGTCTAGAAATTCTGTTTTTTACTATATTTTCAACCAATTTGCCTGTAATTGCCGGGATCACTTCTGGAAGCTTTTTAAAAAATTGTCATCACATTAGCTGTCCTCCAGTCATCTGGTACAGAATCTGATTTAAATGAAAGGTTACATACCACAGTTAATAGTTCTGCAATTTCAATTTGAGTTCCTTCAGAACTCTTGGGTGGATACCATCTGGTCCTGTTCCAGAGGGGTAGCCGTGTTAGTCTGTATACAGCAAAAACAGAGTCCTGTAGCACCTTAAAGACTAACAAATTTCTGCTGGCATAAGCTTTCGTGGGTTGCAACCGCTTCGTCTAGTCCTGGTGACATTACTGTTTAGTTTTATCAGTTTGCTCCAAAACGTCCTCTAAGGACACCTCAATCTGGGACAGTTCCTCAGATTTGTCACCTGAAAAGATTAGCTCAGTTTTGGGAATCTCTCTTACATCCTCAGCCAATGCAAAGAATTCATTTAGTTTCTCCGCTATAGAGTGCTCCTTTAGCATCTCGATCGTCCAGTGGCCCCATTGGTTGTTTAGCAAGCTTCCTGCTTCTGATGTACTTGCTGTTACTTTTTGAGTCTTTGCCTAGCTGTTCTTCAGATTCTTTTTTTGGCCTTCCTAATCATATTTTTACACTTCACTTGCTGGAGTTTATGCTCCTTTCTATTTTCCCCAATAGGCTTTAACCTCCACTTTTTAAAGGATGCCTTTTTGCCTCTATCTGCTTCTTTTACTTTGTTGTTTAGCCACAGTGGCACTTTTTTGGTCTTCTTACTCTGTTTTTTGATTTGGGGTATACATTTAAATTGAACCTCTATTATGGTGTCTTTAAAAAGTTTCCATGCTGCTTTTAGGGATTTCACTTTTGACACTGAAACTTTTAATTTCTGTTTAAGTAACTCACTCATTTTTGTGTAGTTACAGTGGCACAGTTGTGTAGCATTTCTAGTGTGGACATATCCTAGCATGACTCCATGGGGGACACACGGCACCTTCCTACCAGGTTCGGAATAGTAGCTGGAACCTAACTAGAATCTTTCTCTCCTTCCCCCCCGACGGTTGGGAAAGCCATGAGCTGCAGCAGTTGTACAAGAGCTGTGTGCAGACTCAGGGAGCATCATTTTCTCAGTTCACGTTTGCAAGTCTATCTTCCCAACTACAAAGGCAAAACATGTAATTCTTTGGTTAAAAAAATAGAAAACAAAACGTGTACAGAATCTAATAGGCTAGCCACAACTCCCTCACTTGAACTTACTGAGAAAGCTTCCCCTTCACCATGGGCAAGTGGCCTTTTTTTCAGGATGTACCAAAATGTATTATTCTGTGACATCACTGTACCATGGGTCACATGGAGCTTTCGGACATGCCCTCAGAGAGGGTAGGTGTGGACTGCAGAGCTTGAGCCACATGCTTGTGTCTAGCCACCCTCCTTTTCAGATGCTCTAGATATAATTTATAACCCCTCTGGTTCCAGATGAGGTAGACATGATAAGGATGCCTCCCTAAATTACAGCACGAAATGGTATTACTGTTTTGTGTAGTGCGTTTCATCCCAAAGCTCTTTATAAGCTATTATATAAACCAAACAGGAGACATCACTTCCTCCAGCACTAAAATGCAGCCTTCTCTGAAGGGGGTGCTCAACAGCACACAACAGTTTAGGACAGGAAGGGAAGAAGAAAAGTATACTATTCAGCTGAAACTGCATGAGGAGTTTAAGGGGAGAGAGTGTAATCACATGAGCTAGGATTTAGCTAGGCCACTGGGGTTAATATTTCTCTTCTTGGAAGCTGTGACAGGATCACAGTATGAGGTGCAGCTGCATTTGTAATATGCTATAGGTCCCTTCTCAGCCCAAATGTAATTAGTTGGTTCATGAACCTCTCATACAGGGATTCTGTGGGGCAGAAATCTTTTAAAACTGCTTTGAAAGCCTCCAGTGAAAGCACAGATTCCCCTTTTAACAGTTAGAGTGGGCAAGATAAAAGGCATGAGAGGTGGGTTTTTTGGCCTCCTTGATATCTAGATTTTAATGAAGTTTTATTTCTAATTAGGAAAGTCAGATTTGATTTGACGATGGTAATTAGGTTACTCTAGTTCTTGCTGGGGCCACAAGGGTTTCGTTTTGAGCTAGGGAGCATTCTGGACAAGGATGTATAAGGAGCTCTAGCTCCCACAAACTCAGTTCTTGCCTTTTATCAGCCATTGTACTCTTCCCTCGTTAGGAATACAGAGTACCCATATGACTTAGACTGGTAGAGCTGTAGACTTTACAGCAGCACACCAACAAGCTAAGTGCATACAGACTGCAGGTGCAAAAGAAACTTTTTTCAAAAGTAAGCTAAAATTCTTAGCTGCTATGCTGCCTGGTTTGTGAGAAACTACCTTACCTGACCCTAGATTCTCTGCGTTTCAAAGCTCATCAGAGGAGTATCATGGTTGCTCTGATACGTTGTTAAAGTGGATTATTTAAACATGTTTATGCAGTTATAGCTATGTGTTCAATCATATTTGTAAGTGGATTTGCTTTGTGTAGTGTGGACAGAGCTATTGTGTGAGGCCTCTTTCTACATGAATGTTAGTTCCTCAGCTTTTTAGGACTGTAGCACTGACATAACTATTTTGGTTTAGCACAAAGCGAATGCCATACGCTGAAATGTTACTAGATTACTAATAGCACTTGCAATCCGCCAAGGTTACCTCTCCAGAATGTGTTGTTTCTGTGCTCGTGAGTGGACCGTCCTTTCTTCACCTCTGTTACCGTCCTTGTTTTTAAAACCTCTTGTTGCAATGCTGTTTTAACGTGTTCCAACACGTCTGCACCCATAAACAGCTCTTAAGCTGAAATCTCTTGCCCAACCACATCCATAAAGCTAAAATTGCCTTAAAGCAAATTCAGGCTTTACAGGTTTGCTTTCTTTATGCTGCCTGTGTGAAAAGGAAGAGCTTATTTCAGGTACAGAAAGAGAGGAGGAGAGAGAGAGAGAGAACATACTGGGTACCCATTGCTGACTTACATCTGGCTGTCAATTGATGGCCTGTAGTTACTATATCTATGTATCTCCCAGCCCAGGAGAGGCGCTAAGAGTAATTCATCTGTATGGTGCTGAGGGAGAGAGACTGGATCCAGGAATGTTTGTTTTTAATCATTCTTTCAAAAGAAAAGAAGAGGTGTGTGGAGTGGTTTTTGTCCTGTTTTTTGAGGTGGGAGAGGGGCTCCTGCTCCCAGTCAGTGTTAGGAAGGGCTGTTATCCCACTCTGCTGTTGGAGGGAGGAGTCTCTTCTTCCCTACATCACTGCGTGCTTATGGGATGGTGACTCTTCTGCCTGCTAGGCCCTTTCACTTCTTTCTGGCACAGGTTCAGGGATACGTCATTTTGGTGCACCGCCTGTTTAAACTTCCTTCCCTGTCTGTCTGTTAGCCCAGGAGGAATTCGTGCCTTAGTCCCTGAGGATATCCAGGCTGGGGCGAGGGAGTGTGCTGTACTTTCACCGTTCGTGCTCATTGTATTTCCCATCATTTTTGTGAGCCTGATTGCCACAGTTGTGCTAGGGAGTCTGTAATGTGCCTCTAGTCTCTGCCTGGAAGAAGGCTGGGCTCATAACACCCACTTGTCCACTCTCCAAATTCTTGTTTCGTGTATGTGTGTCCCTGGTGCACCAATAAAGCATCTTCTGTTCATGAAAAAAACGTTTGGTCTTAGGGCCAGAGTCTGAAATCCTTCCTCACATCTTATTACAAAAGTAGCCCCAGTGATTTCAGAGTAGCTGTTTGTGGAGTAGGAACTGCTCATGCTGAGTAAGGATCTCAGAATCTCGGCCTAAGAACTGTCTTTAGACCGAAACTCTTAAGCTTGTCCTGTTGGGTGTCATCTGAACACCTGAGCCTGCAAATGCACAGGTGAGTATTCTCACAAAGATACTTACATGTGTTTGCAGCATAATGATTACATTATGTTAGTGTTTTATTATTCAGTTTTAACTCTAGAAAATGCCTGAGCACGTCTACACCTTGAAATAAAAGATGGTTTTGTCCTTTCACCACGGTTTGGTCTCTCAGTGAAATCTGAGATACTGTTTGGATCCATATTGCTGCGATATAAACAGCTCCTGTTTCCACATTCAAGTGCCAGTCTAATGGCGTAGTGAAGTGGAGAAAACATCCGACTTTATCTTTTTGTCTGAATTTTGTTCTCCTTTTGTAATTCTGTACTCTATAAGTTCTTCCGTTACCGAATGTCAGTTTATCACAGAAGGAAGTAAAAAGACAATAATTCTCCTGTTTCTACTTCTGCTTCCTGGGACCTGGGTGGGCCAGTGGACTAGAGCACTAGGGTGAAATTTGCAAAGCAACATAGGTGATTCCATTAATATTAATGGAAATCATGTAGCTAAATCCCTGGCACTGCTTTGAAAATTTCAATCCCTAATTTTTTTTTCTTCTGGACATCTGTGTACTTGCTAATTGCCTTATTTTGTCTTGGCTCTGCTGCTAAACATCTTCAAATAGAAAACAGGATGGCTATAAAATATCTGCCTGTATTGAATATAAACTTGGAATATTGGTAACATGCTTCTTGCAGACAACTCAGATCTCTTAAAAAGTGCGGCAGTTTCACTGTTTGTTTTCTGTCTTTGCATCTGTAGTTATGTCATTGATGGAGCCACAGCTCTCTGGTGTGCAGCAGGAGCCGGACACTTTGAAGTTGTCAAACTGCTCGTGAGTCATGGAGCCAACGTGAACCACACTACAGTGACCAATTCAACTCCCCTGCGGGCTGCGTGCTTTGATGGCAGGCTGGACATCGTGAAATACCTGGTAGAAAATAATGCTAACATCAGTATTGCCAACAAGTATGACAACACTTGCCTTATGATTGCAGCGTACAAGGGGCACACAGACGTGGTGAGATACCTCTTAGAACAACATGCTGATCCCAACGCCAAGGCACACTGCGGCGCCACCGCTTTGCACTTTGCAGCCGAAGCTGGCCATTTGCAGATTGTTAGAGAGCTGGTCAAGTGGAAATCGGTAATGACGGTGAATGGGCACGGAATGACGCCGTTAAAAGTAGCTGCGGAGAGCTGTAAGGCAGATGTTGTTGAACTTCTTCTCGCTCACGCGGACTGTGACAGAAAAAGTAGAATTGAAGCTTTGGAGCTCCTGGGCGCCTCGTTTGCAAACGACAGAGAAAATTATGATATAATGAAGACGTATCACTATTTATATTTAGCCATGCTGGAGAGGTACAGAGACAGTGAGAACATCATTGAGAAAGAGGTTCTTCCACACATCGAAGCTTATGGAAACAGAACTGAATGCAGAACGCCTCAGGAATTAGAATCTATTAGGCAAGACAGAGATGCCCTCCACATGGAAGGCCTCATAGTGCGCGAGCGAATTTTGGGCTTGGACAATATAGATGTTTCGCATCCTATTATTTACCGGGGCGCTGTTTATGCAGATAACATGGAGTTTGAACAGTGCATCAAGCTGTGGCTTCATGCATTGCATTTAAGGCAGAAAGGGAATAGGAATACCCATAAGGATCTCTTGAGATTTGCTCAGGTCTTCTCTCAGATGATACACTTGAATGAGCCTGTCAAAGCCAAGGACATAGAAAGTGTTTTGAGATGTAGTGTCTTGGAAATAGAGCAAGGAATGTCCAGGATTAAAAACAACCAAGACGCTGACATCCACACAGCCATGGACAACTACGAATGCAATATTTTTACCTTCTTGTATTTGGTGTGCATCTCAACCAAGACTCAGTGCAGTGAGGAAGAGCAGTCTAGAATCAACAAGCAGATTTACAACTTGATTAATCTTGATCCCAGAACTCGGGATGGGTCTAGTTTGCTGCATCATGCTGTCAACTCCAGTACGCCTGTAGATGACTTCCACACAAACGACGTCTGCAGCTTTCCAAATGCACTTGTCACCAAACTGCTGTTAGACTGCGGTGCTGAAGTGAATGCTGTGGACAATGAAGGAAACAGCGCACTTCACATCATTGTCCAGTACAACAGACCCATCAGTGATTTTTTGACGTTGCATTCGATTATCATTAGTCTGGTGGAGGCTGGTGCTCATGCAGACATGACAAATAAGCAGAAGAAGACTCCTCTTGATAAAAGTACAACTGGGGTGTCTGAAATACTCCTTAAAACTCAAATGAAGCTGAGCCTCAAGTGCCTGGCTGCCCGTGCAGTACGGATCTATAACATCAGCTACCAAAACCAGATCCCCAGAACTTTGGAAGAATTTGTGGAGTTTCACTAGGCTACATGAAATCTTTCAAGGTGGTGCTACTCAGAGAAGACTTAAGTCACAGACAATAGAATACCTGTGCATAGATTAGTTTTCTCCACTTTTGTTTTTTTCTTCTTTGCATTCAGTTTCAGCCTCAGTTCTTAAACAGATCTTGGAAAAAGCCACATTTCTTGGATGTAACTACAATCTGGTGTCTGAAACGTTGGTCACTCTTTTTTGATTAAAAATAAATTGCTTCATTATCTTTTTTTAAAAAACAAAATGCAAACAAACACCAAATGTAAGGAGCACAAAATAGTGTTTGAAATATACATGTGCATTCATGAATTACAGCTGAGAATGCTTTAAACAGCCATTTACAAAGATGTTTATGTTAAAAGCCTTTGTCACCATATTACCTCTGCAGCAGATTTGCAGATTTAAAATCTTGGGACTAGGAAGGGAAAAAAAGAATGTGAAAATATTTTGTAGTTGGTGATAAGTCCTAATATACAGAGCAATCCAGGCCTCTCATATCTCACCGTCTTTTTATGCCTTTCAGTTAACACTTGAAGTGGCCAGTAAAATTTTTAACTGTTCCTATTCTTTTTTTGAAATGTAAGCAGCAGTTATCGACAGCTGTAGGAGCATGAGACACTCTATTAGGAAATACAGGTTTAAATTCAACTGTATGAATGTGCTGAGATAGTAATAGTTGAATAATCATGTTCTTCATTTATACTATTTTATAACTTGCACATCTGTCCAAATGAATCTAAATCAATCCGTTTTCTTTTTATGCAACCACGTCACTCATTTATAAATATGCATGGATACCTAGAAAATGGATAGGGTATGTGTGTGTGTTTTCATGTCCCCTAATATTTCAAATAGCTTTTAAATTTTTTGTTGTTTTAAAGGTTAACATGCAACATTTTAAAACTGCACTCCAGAATTCCAAATACTGTATCTTCCTAATGGAGCAATCTTTCAGCAAAGGGTCCCCTTAGCCCAAGTGTCTTCCTTTAAGTGTGATGATGATCAGAACCAATTTTCCAATAAGCATGGAATTTGTCTCCCTGAATCGAAGTCTAGGTTTTTCATAATTTTTATTCCTTTCATTGTGAAAACTTCCAGTAAAACTGATTTAAAAAAAAATCATCATATCAATAAAATGTTCTTTTATGATGAGAAATAATTGACTGTATAATAGCTGTTACTTGAGAAGGTACTTCTCCTTGGCAGAAGTTACAGCAGTAAAATGTCACTTGTTTTCACAGGCTACTGAAAATTCTGTTTATTATTTTAAATACGGCTTTTTAACTGTCAGACGATGAAATAATGTTCTGTATTTTTTTAAACAATCTGAGTAGAACTTCAGGCAAGATCTGGGCACACATGTTTCTATTTGTATTACAAATAAATAAATACTGAATGTGAAATAGTTTGTAATTCTAATTTTTGTCTTGTACTAAACAGAACAAAGCTGCTCAGATTGCTGCTGTGAATATAGACTTGTGTGTCTTGTAAAGAAAAAAGCTTTAGAACCATCACCTCTTTAATTTGCAAGTATCTCAATCTGCCAGAGTGGAAACAAAATCCTCAGATGAGAAATGTGTTTGTTTGTAATTTGTTTCTCTCGTAGGTTGAATGATCGTGTGAAAAACTGAAAATTGCAATTCAACATTTCAGGAAAGATGACAAAGCCAAACTCAATCACCCAGGGCCTTAAAACAAGTGCAACACCTCAGAACCTTTCACAAAATAGTTGGAAGGCGTTAGGGTTCCTGTACATTTGTACTTAGCATGTCTTCCTCTTCCCATCTGAAATGTACCAACAACCTGAAGTTTCAAATAATCCTAGATTTCTATTTTGCTAAGATTTTATTATGAAGATTTCTAGCCTGGCTGTTAGACACCCACAGAGGGTTTTAATTCACTGTGGGCAGAAAGCTTTTAAAGCTAATATGTTTGAGTCGGATCTCACAAGGTGACACATGTCCTCAAGCCTCCTGAAGCCAATGGTTTCTCACCACCTTGTGGGATCACGTCCCTTGTAGCTAAAGCTTCAAGACCTTCCTTGCTGGAGAACATGAAGGACAAATACCAGATGCATTATATTTTGGTGGTAAAGTTGCTAGTGGCTGATATATTTTAACACCAACTAAAATAAGCAGATAGGTGAATCTGTGTGCATGTTGGGAAAAAGAACTCATCTTTTGCTATACTGTGCCACATACATCAGATAAGTTATTTGGACATTTTGCTGCACCTCTACACATTTGTAATGTGTATAATTAATGTAATAATAAAAATAAAGAGTTTGTGAAACCAGTTGACTTGGGGAGAAAGAAGATTGAACAGTGATTCTATACTAATTGTGTGTGTGATACTGCTGGCAAAATAGCTAGGCGGTAGATAGCAGCTGAATGCATTATGAATTGCTTGAAAGTAAGCAGTTACAATTTGTGTACTGTTAATTAAGACAGCACATCCTTGCACTATTTTCCTCAGGATGTGATTCTGACGTGTAAAATAATCTACATGATGTATTTTTGTGAAATATCTGTATAAAACCATTCTTGGAACAAATACATGCCTGAGATTTCTGTAGATGATATTAAGTAAGTTAAAGGAAACTCCTCCACAAACATTTCTCCTGTTTAATAGAAAAAAAAAATTACCCCAAATGTTCTGGTGGAAAGGGCGGTGTTCTTGTATCTCAATTCCCAATTTGTGTTCTGCTAATTTCCACCTTTGGTTCCATTGCATCCTATTCTAGGGTCCTTGACCCCTGACTGCAGAGAAAATATGCCATTATCCAACAGCAGTAATACTATTTAGCATTTATATAGCTCATGTGGCTCTCCAAGCGTTGTATAAAAAGGAGTAAGCGTTGTTAGTCATATTTTATAGACTTGGGAATTGATGCCCAGCGTTTAAATCCTTTGAAATCAATTCAATGATTCCTATTGACGTCAACGGGCTTTGGGTAAGGCACAATGCCCAAGATCTAACACAGCAAGTCTGTGGTAGAGTTCTTGACTCCTGTTGCCATACTCCGTTCACAGGACAGTCCTTTTGGTTGCAGCCCCAGGTCTTGGTCATGGCCATGTGAAGAGCTGACTGATTTCCACTAACGTTGCCTTCAGAGGGATCTGAAAGCTCTTACCACCTTGCACAATCAGATCCACTTAGCTTCACGTTAGAGCAGCTGGCTTGGCTGGAGATGTCTTTGGTGGAGAGAGTTACCTGGTTTGCCATCATGGCTTTGCTCTTGTTAATGTTTTGGATTTGTCTGAAGGTAAAAAAAATTAAGCCTCCTGCTTGTAGTGATATTGTGAGCAACCTCCCCTCTCCCCCCCACACACACAAAATCAGCTGGCAGTAGTCCAGCTAGTACCTTGTTGAGAGTCTTTCTTCTTTGTACTTTCTTAGGTGAGGCCCCACCTTGCCATCCTTTAGTAGGGCAGAGTTTTGTCTTTGTAAGGACCCCACAGGACGTGGCCATAAGGACAAACGTGACCAGGTGCATTAACTGAATTCCCCATGGCATCATTTTCACCCTGAACGTTGCTACGCCTTCCCTGCACTGATGGCTAGATTGAATTACCCCATTTCTAGCAGGTAGCAACCATCGAGGGGTCTCAAACTTCAGGGCAGTGGGTTTACATAGCTGAACCTGAGGGCCTCATTTGGCTGTTGCTTAAATTAAAGCTATGCAATCCTGCCGGTTGGGTAATGGGGAGAGAGACAGACGTTCCTGCTGCATTTTATACGAAGCTTCCAAGCTCTCCTGTGAGAGGTCATGGAGACAGTCATCTTTTTAAATATAATGCTGCCGCAGATTTGTGGGGACAGCAATGGCTTCATGTGCAGCAGTTCGACCCTTAATTTGATTTGGGTTTCCCAGTGATGTATGTTATCAATTAAATTGCCAGCCGGTTTACTAGCTATACCCACTGTGCGTCTTCTGTTGGGGTTGCACCGAAAGTACCAACAGCTGTTTGGGTTGGGGAGATACTCCAGACATAAGATACACATTGATACTGGCCATAGCTGGCCATAAGACTTAGCCAAATTATTGATGGTTCCTTAGATACCAACCGGCAGCATAGGAAATGTTGTTGAAATGGTGCTGCAGGCACGACTGACACAGAGGCATCCGGGAGGCATTCTACTCTAGAAACTTACTATTAAAGCAATTTTTGGGAACATTTAGAGTCATTGATTTTTCTCCCTGGGTTTTATGCAGACTGTGTATGGTCTTTATAAAAATCCATACTGAGCCTATCACCAGGAAAAGGAGTTCTACATTTGTTCTCAGAAAGTGATGATGGAATAATGGACTTGTTAGGTTTATGACAGATTTTCTGGATTTAGAGAGCGTGTGTGAAAGAGATCCACGTTTGCAAAATGCTGCTGCTCAGTCTGTCAGTGAACTGGAGATGGCCCCGCCCTGCATCGATGCCAGGCAAACTCTTGGGCATATTTGCTGACGTCTCCTTGAAGTCATTTGGAGGATCCCAGTCACTCAACTCACATATACCAATGGAGAAGAATGGCTTCCCCAAAATACCTGTGCATGATGATATGGGAGTGCAACAGAGCCGGGATGGAGACACATCTCTGATCTTTCACAACCTCCTTGCTCTTCGTTTTGGGTCAGCTGAGTTTAGGACTATGGTCCTAAGCTGCTGATTCTACTCTCTGTTGACTGAACCCACCCAGTGCTGCCAACTCTTGCCATTTTATATTGTGTCATGATATTAAACGCTTGCTAAAAGTCTCAGCTCCTGGAGGCATGTGATTGTGACAATCTCAGCTTTCATTTTTTAAAATAAAGGTAAGTTTCTAGCCTTCGTGCTTTTGGAGAATATGTGAGCTGCGTGCACCCTGACGGCCCAAACAATAGAAGGTGGTGGAAATCAGTATTTAAAAAAACAATTTTTTTTAAACCAATCGCTCAGTTTTTGGGTGGGCCTGCCTTTTTTTTGAGCAGTAGGGGGCTCCTAAGAAGAGAGAGAGAGAGATCATATTGCGGCAATCCAACAATTTACTAGGATTGAGTGTTCTAAGGGTGGGGTCATTCTATTGTTCGGGCTGTTCCCTTAATTTAATAATACTTGTAAAATAGGACAGCTTGTGATAGGCCTATTGATGATTTTTGAATCACGTTTTGATTTCTTGCTTATAATTTACATTTCTAGTGTTGGTGGATAAGGACATTCTTTTTTTCAAGTTCATTTTTAAATATTGAAAGCCCAGGGAAAAAAATATTGGGGCAAAAGGAGCTTTTGAATATAAAATGCATGTATGTTTTTAGTAAACAAATTTTGCATCAACAGTTTCTGCTCATTGTTTCAACAGTTCCGATTGCGTCTGATCCTGCGTTCTTTACACTTATTCACCTAGCACCTCCTCCGGCAATGCATCCCATTGACGCTAGTATGTGAGGAAGGCCCTGATCATGCAGTCAGATTGTACATGCTGCCTCTTTGTAAACCTGTGACCTAGGGTAATGGCTTTTCTTTCATAGGGAATATCACCTTTTAGTTTCAATGCACATCTATATGCAAAATTGAAGAGGCTTAACAAAAAGTGAGATTTAAAATCTACTAAACCAGTCTCAAAGGCTGTGTGTACCTTCCCACATCGCTGTAAACCAAGTTTAACTTAACTTCATTAGGAGCAAGTGTAAGGTAACCTGCGAGAAGCCGTTCTTCAACTAAAGCAAGGGTGTCTGCATTGTGTTTTGTACTGGTTTAACTATTGTAAGCTAAACTGGCAACTTCTGTCTATAAAGAAGGCCGCAGTTTTCAAAGGAGGGCTGGGAATCCTTATCACTTGGGTTAAATATCTTCAGCAAGTGTAAGTGGGGGTTTGGATGGATAAAAATGTTGACATTCTGCAAATCAGAGCCATGACTAAGCGTTAAGAAAGGAGGCGGTTTGTAGTCTGCTACACCAAGGCACAGCTGAGAGAGACTGCCGGGGTCTGGGGCCTTGTGCTGCTCGTCACCAAGCAATGCCGCTATTACACCGTACGAAACACTGGATGGGCACTCAACGTCTAACAAATGTGCACAGGGGGAACTGCTGCTAAGCTGCAGAAGTAAAGGTCAGGACAAGGTTGTAGTTAAAGAAAACAGTCCCCCAAACTGCCTTGTAAAAGTTTCAGCGTGAAATTACCCTTTTCCAAACCGGAGACCCTTCCTTGCTGACGCTGTTTGTTGACTCCCACCCCCCTGCTCAACTCGGCCAGTGAAAATCCATTGCCCCCCTCCCAGCGTCACTTGTCTAGCTGGACTGTTTTGTGTTCACGGCCCCGTACTGGAATCTTTGCATTGCCAGCCTCACAGTAGGGCATTGGTTCCACAAACCCCAAATCGCCTGTTTTATTAGCGGCTTAAGTTAAACTGTTCAAAGACTCCTGGGAGCATTTCTAGCTGCCAGGTGTTTGCCCACACGCGCTCTAACGCATGGCAGGGGCGGGGGTTGTGATTCAGCTCCATGAGCAGTGGGTGACCGGTGTGTGGCTGCCCTTACAGAGGGCTGCGTGTAGTAGGCAGGGAGAAGGTCTTACCAACCTGCTGTGGCTGAGTCTGGCCATCTGCAGCTCAGCCGTTCTGGTATTCAGCCCACAGCCCTGCCCTGCCCCAGCTACTCCACGGCTACGCGCCGACCTTCCCGGCCAGGCTTAGGGGAAAATCACTCATTCAGCGGCACTTTCAGGAGAGCAGCTCTACCACATCAGGCTATGGCTGGCTCATTTACTTTGTCAGGGCCATGATCACTGGGCGGGCCTGGAGACGGGGCAGTGCTTTTGTTTTGCTTACAAGAAGTGGAAGCTTGGTCAGATGACTAGGGAGGATGATAAAAATACTGCTCGAACATGCAGGAATGAAATCAGGAAGGCCAAAGCACAACTGGAGTTGTAGCTAGCAAGGGACGTGAAGGGGAACAAGAAGGGTTTCTACAGGCATGTTACCAACAAGAGGAAGATTAGGGAAAGTGTGGGCCCCTTGGAGAATGAGGGAGGCAACCTAGTGACAGAGGATGTGGAGAAAGCTGAGGTACTCAATGCCTTTTTTGCCTCTGTCTTCACAGACAAGGTCAGCTCCCAGACTGCTGCACTGGGCGGCACAGAATGGGAAGGAGGCGAATATCCCACAGTGCTGAAGGAACAGGTCCAAGAATATTTAGAAGGATTGGACATACACAAGTCCATGGGGCCGGATGCAATGCACCCGAGGGTGCTGAGGGAATTGGCTGAGGTGATTTCAGAGCCATTGGCTATTATCTTTGAAAGCTCGTGGCAATTGGGGGAGGTCCCTGAGGACTGGAAAAAGCAAATATAGTGCCCATCTTCAAGAAAGGGAGGAAAGAGGATCCAGGGAACTACAGACTGGTCAGCCTCACCTCAATCCCTGGAAAAATCATGGAGCAGGTCCTTAAGAAATCCATTTTAAGGCACTTGGAAGACAGGCAGGTGATCAGGAACAGTCAACATGGATTCACCAAGGGAAAGTCATGCCTGACCAACCTGATTGCTTTCTATGAAGAGGTGACTGGCTCTGTGGATGTAGGCAAGGCGGTGAACGTGATCTACCTTGACTTTAGCAAAGCTTTTGATACTGTCTCTCACAGTATTCTTACCAACAAGTTAAAGAAGTATGGGTTGGATGCATGGACTATAAAATGGATCGAGAACTGGCTAGAGCATAGGGCTCCATGTCTAGCTGGCAGCTGGTCACAAGCAGAGTGCCCCAGGGGTCGGTCCTGGGGCCGGTTTTGTTCAACATCTTCATTAATGATCTGGAGGATGGGGTGGATTGCACCCTCAGCAAGTTTGCAGATGACACTAAGCTGGGGGGAGGGGGGAGTGGTAGATACCCTGGAAGGTAGGGATAGGATACAGAAGGACCTAAACAAACTGGAGGATTGGGCCAAAAGAAAGCTAATGAGGTTCAAGAAAGAAAAGTGCAGAGTCCTCCACTTAGGAAGGAAGACTCCCATGCACAGCTATAGACTGGGGACCGACGAGCTGGGCAGCAGCTCTGCAGAAAAGGACCTGGGGGGTAACAGTGGATAAAAAGCTGGATATGAGTCAGCAGTGTGCCCTGGTTGCCAAGAAGGCTAATGGCATATTGGGCTGCATTAGGAGGGGCATTGCCAGCAGCTCGCGGGAAGTGATTATTCCCCTCTATTCGGCATTGGTGAGGCCGCATTTGGAGTATCGTGTCCAGTTTTGGGCCCCCAACTACAATAAGGATGTGGACAAGTTGGAGAGAGTCCAGTGGAGGGCAACAAAAATGATGAGGGGGCTGGAGCACAGGACTCATGAGGAGAGGCTGAGGGAACTGGGCTTGTTTAGTCTGCAAAAGAGAAGAGTGAGGGGGGGATTTGATAGCAACCTGCAACTACCTGAAAGGGGGTTCCAGGGAGGATGGAGCTAAACTGTTCTCAGTGGTGGCAGATGACAGAACAAGGAGCAATGGTCTCAAGTTGCAGTGGGGGAGGTCTAGGTTGGACATTAGGAAAACGTTTTCACTAGGAGGGTGGTGAAGCACTGGAATGGGTTACCTAGGGAGGTGGTGCAATCTCCATCTTTAGAGGTTTTTAAGCTAAGGCTTGACAAAGCCCTGGCTGGGATGATATAGCTGAGGTTAGTCCTGCTCTGAGCAGGGGGTTGGACTAGATACCTCCTGAGGTCCCTTCCAACTCTGTGAGTCTATGATTCCAGCAAATGCTAGAGCCGCTGGGGGGGCCAGGCCAGGCTCTCCTTGTGCTGTGTCTCTTGGCCTCACCCACGCCCTCCTCCTGGCCAGTTTGCTGCCGCTGCCTGTCAGCTGAACTCGGTGGGTGCTGAATTGAGCTCGGCTGCCTCGGGGACGCCTGGCAGCAGGGACGGGCAGTGGGAAAAGCTGCTGGCCTCACTGTGCCCTGGGTGGCCGAGGCAGAGAGAGCCAGCGATGCTGCAGAGGCCCAGGAAGAAAAGATTGGCCGGGGGTGTGTGTGTGTGTGTGTGTGCAAGCTGAACCAGTGCGAGGAGGGCATGATTAAAGCAGGAGCGAAGCAAGGGGGGGGGGGGGGGGGGGAGACACTTTGTGCTGGGCCCATGAGAACAAGGGGCAAAGGGCGAGGGTAGTGGGGCTGACCAAGGGCGCAGCGGGGAAAGGGAAACTCACATTGCTGTGTCCGTCACTCTAGCGCCAGCCTCGCCGGCCCCTCAACCCCCCTCAGTCCCCTCTGGTGCGCTGAGTCCCGGTGGTAACGCTCGTACGGCCGGCAGCACCACTGACCGCAGCCTGCCTGCCCCGCGCCCGTCTAGCGTGGGCTGGCGGCCGGCTGCAAACGCCGCAGCACGGCGCTGGATGCAGGGCACAAAAGAGCCACTGGGCCGGCTCGGGCTAGTGAGGGGCGAATTAGTACAGCAAGGCCCTGCCACACGCCAGCCAGCCCACCACTGCGCCCCAAGACGCGCGTGTACGGCAATTGGGGGGGTGTGTGTGAGAGACTACAACACAGTCGCTGTTCGTGTCGTGTCCCCCCCCACACCATGGCTGTGCAGCCCAGGCGGCGGTTTTAAAAATGAGCCCCTTTTTTCTCTAGTCCGAATACAAATGTAGTCCTGGGATTTTTTTTTTTTTTTTTTTTGGGGGGGCGCCGTGGGCTGGGGTGGGGGAGGGACGTACTATAGCCCTGGCCTAAGTGGCTGAGTAATGCTCTCGCGCCCATGGCTGCGTCTTGCCGCCTGTTGGTCCGGGGCGAGCTGTGGCTGCACCAGCGGCTGGGCCGAGCGCTGTACAGGGCCGTGCACGGCGCGGTGCAGGGCCGGTGAGGCTGGGTGGCCCGAAGCCGGACGCTGCTGCACACAGCCGTGTGTCCCGCATAAAGCTTTCTGGCCCGGCCTTCGGCACGTGCTGTCTGGGTGCTGGGCCGTACGACGCGTCACCCAGCGACAGCAGAGCACAGGCGGTGGCCTGCTGTTACCCCGGGAACCGGGGGCGCGGGCGGGGGGGGGGGGGGGGGGGGGCATCAGGTGTGCAGCTGAGCCGATGACTGGGTTGCTGCAGCCAGCGTCTGTCTGGGCAGCAGGCACCACACCTGCTCTGGGCCACAGCTGGGCCATGCAGGCGGGGCCGGCATTGCTGCTACGGGCGTGTGGGTGGTTACAGCTGAGCTTGGGTGCCAGGGAGACGCAGCGTTTTGCCCCAGCCAGCAAGTGCGGGGCTGTGCGTCGCTGTGCCTGTTATTGCAATGGACAGACGCCACGTTGCCAGCCGCGCCTGTCCACGCCTGCCCCATCCTTTGGTCCCCGAGGGGGAGGAGCTCCTCACGGAGCCCCTGCTACACAGCCCACAACTCGGTGCGGAGGTCCCCTCGGTGCGCCGGAGGCTGGTCCTGGCCGGAGTCACCAAGATCAGAGACCTCCTGGCCTACGCCCGGGGGGACTGGGTGGAGCCCCACGCGCTGGCTCGGCGCATGGGGCTCTCCACCCTTCGACTTCCCCACCCCCCAGCGCGTACGCCAGGAGGTGAGGGCGGCCTTGCCCCACGCCTACCTCGAGCGGGTCCTGGAAGGGGGTGCTCCCCGCCCGCCCCTCAGCCCCAGCCCGCCAGCACTCTCCATCGGGCCCCAGTCCCGCGAGCCCGCTCGGCCCCCCCCCCCAAAAAACGCACCAAGCCGGCTGCACAATTTGCAGCCGGTCCCACTCCGAACCCGCGCCGAGAGACCACCTCTACACGCTCGTGCTCCACACCCTTCACTTCCCTGCCCTCGCGTCCCGCCCCGACACCAAGTGGTGGGACCTGCTGCCACCTCTGGAGGGCAGGGAACCCCCGGTGGGCCAGCCTGTATGCCACCTTGACCCCACTGGGGACATCAGTTGGCGGCGCCTGCACGGAGCCGTGAGCACGGGCGTGTTCTTGGCGCGGTTCACCGTCCCCGCCCCGACACCTGCCCCTTTTGCGGCATGAGGGAGACCCCGGCGCACGCGTATCTGGCATGCGCCAGGCTGCAGCCCCTCTTCCAGAACCTCCTGCTGAGGTGCTGGCTGCCCTTTTCCCCACACTTGTTTATTTATGCATACCCCATCCGTGGCCCCACGAAGTCGCGGGACCTCCTCGTCAACCTGCTCCTAGCCCTGGCCAAAGTCGCCATCTTCAGTACCAGGGAGGGGAGGTTGGCTGGGGAGATGGCCTGTGACTGTGGGGCCTACTTCTGTTCCCTTCTCCCTTCACGTATCCGGGCAGAGTTCTTCTGGGCGGCATCCACCGGCTCCATGGACACCTTCTGGGAGCGGTGGGCACTGTCCGGGGTTCTCTGCTCGGTGTCCCCTTCGTTTATACCTCTGCCCCTCCCTGTTTTTTACATTTGTTGTCCCAAGCAATCAGTTGCATCCTAGGTCCAGTGGCTCCTCCCCTTAGGCTGGGGGAGGGGCCTTGAGCGGTGGGCTGACGCCCGCCCACCTTCCTGGCTTGAAATAGGCCTGCCCACGCCCTGAGCCTGGCCCGGTGCGCGAGCGTTGGGCACAGCCCGCACGGGGCGAGCGGTGCTACAGTGAGCAGGCTGGGCCAAGCCTATACAGCCGGCCCAGGGCTCAGTGGTGCCCATGGCAACTAACCCCTCCCGCCAGCCAAAACGACGCCACAAAAAAAAAACCTTGATTTTCGAGGTGCACTAAACCCTCGTTTTCCAACCCCCCCCCCCAAGCCCTGATTTTTGTTTTTAAATGGCCTTGTGATCTAGATCCCCCACACCCCGGGGGGTCATGGCGCAGCATGCCACCCCGCCAGGATTGGCCTGGTGTCTCCCGGCATTAACGCTTACTTTTTAATTAACGCCGTCATGTGACGAAACCTCCCGGGCTCCGGCCAGCCCAGCGTGGCAGCCCCACTCTCTGCCTTTGAAGCCGTGCCACCGAGGGGCGCGCCGGCGCGTGTGCGACACACGTAGCACAGCGCTAGTACTGTGTCCATACACCGCAGGCTGCCAAGGCAGCGCACGGCGGGACCCCCAGAGACAGGTGCGCGTGGGGCTGGGTGTGTTTATATAGGGCCTGCCTAGGAGACACGCTGGTGAGCCCCCACCCTGACTATGAAACAACATCGCTGACAGCGGGGAGCAGGGCTTGCTGAACCCCACTTCTCTGGCCTGAGGTTCCGCGCTCTCCCGGCGTGTGCCAGACCCAGGGGCAAAGCTGCACTGCCTGCTGTGACCCCACTGAGTGCCCTAAGCGAGGCTATTTGGGGGACGGGGTGTGCATGGGGCGGGGTGGGGGGGGGGAGACTCGCTCGCTCTCTCGCTCTCTCTCAGTCGCTCCTGTTGCCGGTTCCCCTTGCAATGCAACATGTCATCGTCTCTGGGCCAGCGCGCGCATGAGCGCGGCTCTGGAGGCAGCAGTCAGGGCCTGCTCCGGTGGCTCGCACGTCATTTGCTGGCTGGTGCGTTTAGGGGGCTGGTGCTGGCCGGGAGCCGTTTGTTCCCGTCCTCAGGCACTGTGAGCGCCTGCCTCCGGAGCGTGCCAGCAGTGCACACTGGATGTAGGCCTACCACCCTCTCCGCATGGCGCTGCACGTCAGCTCGCCAGGGCCTGACGGGGGTCCCGCCACACCAGCACCGTGCAGCTGACGGCGCAAGGGACCCTTAGGGCTGCCTGTGACTGTGAGGGCAGCAGGCTGGGCTCACCCGTGCACACTCACAGCCAGGCTGTGATGAGGCTGTTGTAAAGTGGGCACAACAACCAGGGAGCATTGGGGAGGGGCGGGGGGGGGCAGCTGTGCTTGAAAACCCTGACCACCTTTTCAATGGGCTGACGCTCACTGCCCGCCGTATGGGCGCACCCTGTGGTTGTGCGCTTGATTTGGATTAAGCATTAGCATCTGCTGGCTTGGCTGTTAAGAGGCAGACAGTCTGACAGCTAACAGTGCCCTATGTGTGCAGCCGATTGAAATATCCCGTGGGGGATGCGGGGGGGGAGGGGGGAGGTGAATCGAGAAGTGTTTTTTACTCCTTCACATAACACAAGCACCAGGGGGTCTCCCAATGCCATTCATGGGCAGCAGGATTTAAACAAACAGAAGGACGTATGTCTACACACAATGCATAGCCAACCTGTGGAACTCCTTGCCAGGGGATGTTATGAAGGCCACGACTATAACAGCATTCAAAAAAGCACTAGCTAAGTTCCTGGAGGATCGGTCCCTGAATGGCTGTTAGCGAGAAAGGGCAGGGATGCAACCCCATGCGCTGTGTCCCCCTAGCCTCGCTTTGCAAGAAGCTGGGCTTGGACAACGGGGGATGAATCACTCAATGCCGCCTGTTCTGCTCATTCCCTCTGAAGCACCTGGCATTGGCCATGCCCAGCAGCCAGGCTCCTGGGCTGGATGGATCATTGCTCTGACCCGGTACGGCTGTTTTTATGTTCCTAACCAAACAAAAAGGCACAGAGCGAGAGAATGAAGCAAAAAAGAGGGAGTCAGCCAAAGGAGCTGATGGACTCTGACGCTAAAGCAGGCAGCAGAATCTGGTGTATTTCACGTGAGATCAGAGTGGCGGGTGGTCTGGCCTGTGTGTGTGTGTGTGAGTTTTTGGCGGCTCTGGCTCTAACATACAGCTAGGAACGTAGCAGCTGATTGTGTGTCAGTGTTGAAGAGTGATGTATCAGTATATTAAAGAGTGGCTAATGCTCCCAGCATTGTTAGGTACTGTCCATTCGCAACGTAAAGAGGGGCTGGAGAAAAGTGCTATAAAAATCAGCGCCTAAGTGAAAGGGGACCATGCGCTCTGAAAAGGTTTGGTACCTTTGGTGCTTCACTCACCAGCGACAGCGTGAGGGACACAGGCTTATCATACACAGACACATTTAAAATCTGCCCCTGGGGCCAGCGTCTGCTCCGACATCTGGGGCTGTAAATCTGGAGTCAAAGGAGTCAGTGCGAGGATGCCTTATCAGGCTAAATAAATTCAGATCAAAGAGATCAAGAAGTGACTGACTCAGTCCAGGCCAGACCGTATGCTTGTTTCTGCTGTCGCCCGCTCAGTTCAGTCCGATTGGTGATGAGGGGGTGTCGCTGAGCCAAAACTCCGTCTTCCCAGCTGCGGGGGGTAGTTTTAAACGGCCTATGGCGCTTTTTGGAAAGGTAAATGATGAACTCCGTGTCACGGCCAGAGCTGGCCCCAATGCAAACTCCATGGGAGCTGGGGCTACCCGTGGGTCCCTCTAGTCTTGGCCAACATTGCTAACCCGGTGTAAAACAGGCACCAAGCGGCGAGTCTCTTGCCCTACAGCCCATCTATGCTGCTCCTTAAAGAGGAGCTTGGCTTAAAGATGCCATAAAAGCAGCAGATCTCCTCCTTTAGCAAAGGGGCTTTTGTGGCATGGGGCATTGCTGGCCCGGCATTGTGCTCTAGATACGCTGCAGTGAAAAATAGGTTAGAGTAGCATTAAGGCTGCGCTAACATATCCGGAGGGCAATGCAAATAGCCCCGCACCCAGCTTTTAGCCTCCCCTTCTGAATTCTTGCTCCAACCGTACAGAGAATTGCGGCCTTGGGGGTGCAAAGGTTTTGAGGTGCTGCTGCATTCCTCATGGCCTCTACACTTGTCTCCACCACTGCTCCATGAACAGTAACTAATTCATCACACGGTGCTTCTGAGGCACCGTGAGAATGAAGGGTGCTGTAAGAAACCAAAGGCTGCCATTCCAGGGAAAGCCCGTCATTTCTGAGTTGATTTTAGCATCGTCAGGCTACAAGAAAACATTACAAAACTCACTCAGATGTGAATAGTCAAAGCTGCAAATGAAGACCATGCACGCACATCTTCAGATTGTATTTCCCAGCATTTCAGTGTTACAACGTAGACCGGCACATTTCTAAGCGTATTTACACACCCTGTGTAGAAGCACATTGCTTGCACATTATACAGCAGCTGCAAGTTTTGTCAAAGCATGTACGTCACTTTGGAAACTTTCCAACCCTTTCACTAGCACTTTCCAGCTGAAGGTCTCCTGTAATCCACAAGCAAGGTGGACTTCAGCTGCCCCTTGTTAGAAAGAGGCACTGGCCAACTGCCTTGCAGGCCAGATGAAGATGGTAGCGCTGTTTTTGTTCTTTATGAGACTGCTGGAATACATGATAAAAGCGTTTATTTGTCCAGTCTTTGTACAGGATAAGCAAGCACTGATCTCATGATCATTTGTCTTTTGTTTTAAGGAACGGCAATAATACGAAGTCGCTGCATTTCATCGATTTGGTTGCCAGTGGAAAGATTTCTAACCTACAGCAATACTGGGTATTCTGTTTACACTGTTCCTAATTCACTATCGATCTTATCCTGTGCCCACTGAAGTGGCAACGCACCAGCTGAGTTCAATGGTGCAAAACCGGGCCCCATGAATTTTGACCTTGAGGTATTTTCTATATCATGTATGTTGCTGTTATTTAAAATATGGGGGAAATGCTAAAGTGATTGGATTTAAAAAAGGAATGCATCTATTGATCTTCTCAACACCAACATGTGACGCGAACAAGCTACTGATCCATGTGTTGTGTTTTGTTTCTTTCTTTGTTGATGTTTGTTGTTGGGTTTTGGTTTTTTGTTTTGGTTTCAATGTTGGGCAAAGAGAGACGTCTTGTGAGGATGAATAGATGACTTCAATGTTCTTTATGCAGCCTTCCATTTAAATACATTCAACGCGATTATTTCGCAAGATTTCTGAAAACTGATTATTCATAAAAGGGGGAAAAAAGAAACTATATACAATGGCCAATATTTTAGTGAAGCCAGCGCAAGAAGAAAATGCACTCTTACCAGGGGACACATTTGCCACCCCCAACGTAGTAGTGAATTAAAGGGACACCGTCAGGTCAAAAATCACCATTCCACTTTGTAAAACAGGCATTCCCATGCCAGTCATTCACAAAGCCTGTAACTAATGCAGTTAGGCCCATTCTTTGGTTCCAATCGGCAATGGAAACCGTTTTTAAAAACCACAAATAAACAACTCCCTGAAGTAGGAGCATCTACACTGCAGACTTGGGCTAGGGCAGGAGAACTTGAAAGCGAAACTGACTAGAAACAATGAAACTGACGAGACTTTCCCTTGCTCAAGCTGAGAAAAGCAAAAAGTAAGAAAAGCAGAAATGGAGAAAGTCAACTAGATTTGTTTCTCAGCTGAAGTAATCTGAAGTGTGAACACAAAGATAAAGCCCATTGGATCGAGGTGTATGGGCCCACAATGGGATATTCATGGTGCCAGCATAAGCATTAAGTTTTTTTAACCTGACAGTGTCCCTTTAAAAGAAGGCTGCTCTATAATCATTCTGGAAAATACATTTATTGTCAAAATAAATAAGGGCAGAAATAGTATAATCATGGTTCCTCTTTCACTCGATTCTAAAGGCGTTTGAACAATTCAACCTATAGATGATAAGGATAATTGGTGAAAATGGTTTAGAACAGAATGGTAGTTGAAACTATGAATTTTTAAAAATACTGTATTTTTAATCCTTCAAAAATGACTAAAACAGTATTTAACAGACTTTATTACACATCAGGTGGACATCTGCTTTCTTTCTTTTCAATCATAAAGTTAATATTAGCATAAATAATTATATTATGCAGAAGAAAAGATTTTCGTCAAACAGCACTGATCGTCTCTCTGCATTACACAGTATATACAATTATAATACACTTTCTGATTCCTGTTGCACGTATGCTCTTTGAAATTGCACAGTTTGTAGAAAACACTTCAAACTGGTTTTTGTGTGTGTGATGTTTTTTGTGTTTAAACAGGTAAATATTCAGAATACGTATATACAGCTGGACATTGAAGTTTTGCATTAAGGTGCTTTAATTTGCTATTAATTGTATTCAGTGCATTAAAAAGAAAGCAAATTAAAATCTCTCTATTAAACTGCTCCACTTAGAAAATGTAAAACACTTGGGGATCTGTAGCTTTATATTGGCCTGAGTCAGCTCCCCTGTGCTTCGATGGGAGCTCCATCAAACCCCTCATTATTAAATTTTGGTGCACAACATGAACATGACGAATGTGTAAATTGGGCCATTTATCTATTTGGACAGGAGTTTTGATCTCTTTCTTCCTCATTTGAGAAATCTTATTTCCTCAGCCAAATCATGCACCTGGAGAATTCACGTGGTATTTTACTGACTAATCCACTTAGTTTGTATAATCCAAATGTTAATCTTTAATATGAGGTATCTCAAAAATATTTTTCGTAGCAGTAGCAGCAGCACAAGGGCCTCTGCACCATGTCCAGCCCCTCAAACTATTTTTGAACACTACATTTTGAACACACACTATTGCAGCATGTGAGGCCGTTTAAATTAATAAACAAATAATAAATGCAGATTTAGTATTGCTACAGCTTAACAGTTGGGAACTAGAATGTCTAAGTCTTTTAGATAGAACTTCTCTCAAATCTCATCCATAATGCAGATTAAGAAGTTCAAAGAACCGGAGGTGCAATTAATCAGTGGGATTTTACACAACTCAGGCATGGAAATTAGCTACTGTAAATCTCCTGAGATTTCACCCTGATCTCACAGCTCTGACAATTATCGGTCTCACTTACTCGTTTCCCAGAGCTGTATAGCATGTCATTTAACTTGCAATCCCCAGCCAAAAACACAATGACCACCCCTTCTCTGTTACTGTCCTTAGATCTCTCTCTTTCTCAGATATGCACAACTGCCTGTGACTAGGCAGAACAGAGCTATTTAAAACCAGTTTGAAGTACCTTTTGATGCTTGTGCTCCTGCGGCATGAAGCCACCAAATAGTTTTTGCTGAGATAATGTCACACAAAGGGGTGCATTCTCATCTCGACGCAAATGGAGTTTCACACCCAAATCTCTCGGCATCAAGACAAACATATACTCCGCAATCTGTAAATTAATATGAACGTGATAATAGATAGACGGGCTTTCCTCGCTGGAGAAGCCTCATTCTAACACTTTGGCATTCTGGTCCTGTTCCGCATCTCTCTTGCGACTGGCACTTTTGAAAAATCCAAGCTGTAGGAATTAAAGAAAAGACAAAAGAAAACCCCACCGTTACTTCAGATGCTTATGCTGAAGTGTCGTCTTTTAAAGGGCTATTGTCAGGCAGTTAAGGCCCCATATTTAAATTTGCTGACAATAAAGAGGGCTTGGAAATTTTAATTTTGACAGAAAAGTGGTTCTGACATGAAAGAAAGAACCCAGTGAAACACTTTTCAAAGGACTTGCATTTAAACTTTCCTGAAACGTGTCAGCACCCTGCTCGTGTGTGAAAAGCAGGACGTGAAACTGACTCGTCTGTCCGTGACTGAAGTGCCGAAAGGATCAATAGCAAAGAGAACGTTTTTAGTTTTTCATGGTTAGGTTTGGAGGTGTTAGCAGGTCAGTCAGTGTGTTGAACGTGAGTACGCCTGCGCTTTTGGAGCAGCAATACTCAGCCCTCAGTGGCACAGGAGCCAAATTAGCAATCAACAAGTATTATGTTCTCACAGCAGAATGACTGACCCAGTATTCTACAATCGGTTAATAACATAGTAAAAGCATCCTGATGGCTTAATAATTAAATCACACAGGAGATGCATTAAAGAGCCACTTGCGGTTCCCGAGCCTCAGTCTGGGTATCGCTGCTTTAGAGCGAGAAATTCCCATAGGATTTCTCTGAAGCTTAGGAAAAAGAGACTCTCCTTTAATTCACTATTGCTGTGAACCCTGGTTTTCACTCCGGGGTGGAAAAGAAGCACCTCAAATGTTCAAAGTTTTGCAGACAAAGCCGTAAAGCACTCTGTCGGTGCTGTCAGGGCAATCGTGCCCAGCTTCTGGTGTTGGGCGTAGATGTCAGTTTATGCCAGCCGGTTCCACCCACAAAGCAAAATCACTGCTCTTTGGAACTATTTGTAGGTAAACTGTAAATGTCAGTGGCCCCTGTTCTGGAAGGGGCAAATCCTGGTCCCATTAAAAAGGCACGGCAGGCTTGCCATAGACCTTAACGGGAGCAGGATTCAGGGCTAAGGATTTTTGACACATTCAGAAAATTGGAGCAAAGAGAAGGCAGCAGGCTGTGCTTCGGCTGGATGTTCTCTGTCTGCCCCAATCTCCCACTCCGCGATGAGCAGCAAAATCTGCCTGCCCCCTCCCCGTCTGTTTAACCAGCAAGCTTACCTGCCTGAGAAGGGGGCCCTCTGGGGAAGTGCAATCTATTCAGTCATGCCCTAGTTGTGGACAAAACTTGGTGTAGGTTTATCAAAGATTTGCTGGTAAGAGCAACTGCAAGGTCCTGTGTAAGCTCTGAGAAGACAAGTTTAAACCCATGGCTAAATATGGGCTCAGGAAGGGACTTCATATCCAGGGCACGTCCTCAGGGTCCTCAGGCCTTTGTCAGCTTTCCCTGGAGTATCCCACATGATCGGTTTCCTGGGCATGCCAGGGGTGGCGACCTCCGTCTTCCCCAGGGTCAATGTCCGTGTGTTTCTCTGTTAAATTCACTATGCCTGGGGGTATTTCATGGTCTGCACAGCCGTGAGCAAAGCCGGCACAGACCCCCTGCAGCTGGGACACACTCCCGGTGGGTTTCAGTCCAACTCCACGAAGATGCCCCTTGCATCGCTTGCAATTTGGCCCCCCCGGTTTGATAATCTTTGTCAGACCAAACCCCTGGCAGCCGACTGGAAAGAGCCTTTCTGCTCCGGCTTTCTTTACACAGCGCTGGCTTTCTGCGTGACCCTGCCGCGATCCTGTCTCTCTAGCAGGGCTGCTCCCCTGAGGTGCCGCTTAGCCCGACTCCAAACCCCAGAAGCTCAAGTGGGAGGCAAGTTAGCCCATCGGTCCCCCAAGGTGAGACGAACACGGGGATGGGGAGCGGCTGTGGCACTCTCTTCCCCCCATCGCAAACAGGAGAGAAAAGGGATCAGGAGAGGGCACAGGGGGCTTCCCCATCCCCCTCCAGGCCCCTGGGCATCGAGCCTGACCATGACCATTTCCAAGCCATCAGAGCAGGGTGGGCTACTGGGTGGTTGAAGGTTTGGGAACTCAAGGAGCATCTGAGGCTTGTCCCTCCTGGAGGAGTCCCTTGACTTCCAGGGGACGGCGTTTTAATTTACAGCACCGAGTTAGCAAAACCTTGCCTGCTGTGCTGGGGGATGCACAGAGCCTGGAGGGGCGTGTGTGGGGGGGAGGGGGGAGGCAGGGTTCTGGCTCTGGGGAGAAGGAAGAGGCTACAAAGGCGCCCAGCAGCTTCACCGAAGGAAAGGGACTCACGTGAAAGACGGATGCTGGGTTAGGTTCTCCGGCCTGCCATGCAGGCAGTCAGAGAACAGGGTCGCAATGGTCCCGTCTGGAGTCTATGGCCGTGTAGGGTGTCTGCTTGCCCCGAATGTGCTAGGCTGGGAAATGAGCTCTGCCCTGGGGACCGGCCTTACCTTCCACAGAGCCAAGACAAGGAGTGCAAGAAGCAGGAGCCCTCCTAGCGTGCTGCCAATGATGATCCAGATCGGGACCTGGGACTCCTCTGGCTTGGAGATTTCAAACGTTATCTGCAAGAGAAATAGGATCAGGATCCCCGCCTCCCTCAGCCTGATCGCTGAGCACGCCTGCGGCCAGTCGGTTGACAGGCATGCCCTGAGGAATCCTCCCGGGGGGCTGCCAGGTGGGGAGATGTGCGAGACGAACAGACTTGGGTTTGTAGAGTGCTTCTCCCCCCACTGCAATTCTGCCCCCCCGAGTGTCACTTTTGGGCCTTCTCTGAGCTGGGCCTGTGCCCTGCTTTCCCTGGCAGGGGAGCTGCACCGGTACCGGCCCCTGCTGGTGTAGAACTCTGACCGGCCAGAGCTTGCCCTGGACCGGTCCAGCTCTCTGTGGTGCACACTGCAGCTGTGCCTGTGGACACCAGGCATTCGCACTGGTGCATCTGGGTGCAGAGGGCTGGAACCCCAGGAGGAGACAAGAACCTTCATCTCCAATTCAACTGCGCCTGCAAACCAAGCTCCCCACTTTCAAGGCAGCTGTTGTTAGGAAGTAAGAGGATCACAGTGGCTCAGGCCTGGGAACACGTGTGCTACCTGCCCGACCGAGGGACCTGCTGCAAGGGGCCGATGGTAACTCAGCGTGACCCGGGGTCTGCAAACGAGGCTTGAGGCTGAATGCAATAAAACACAGCTTTTTTAACTGGCCTTGGATGTTACAGAGGGACTGAATGTTTTTTGCTGGCGCTTGACTGCTGGTGTTAGAAGGCGGGTGTCTGTAGGCCGTGAGGATCTCGTTAGCCATAGACTGCCCCAGGATGGACAGACATCAGTCTAGTCCCCTTGCAGAGCCTGCGGCAGGACAGCGCGGCTGGCAGGGCTTTTCGCCGGCTAGACAAGACTGCAGCCAGAAGAGGGCAGCCGCGCTCCATTCTCTCTGAGCCCAGCCGGGAATGCAGTGACCTGGTGGAAGCAGGAGGGACGGCTCCACCGCGGACTCGTCTGCACACAGGCAGACCCCCCCCCCCCGCCCGCCGCCCCCGGGGAGAGGGGTCACGTTTGAAAATGCTCCAGTGCGGAATTAACACGTCCCTTCCCAGCTCGGTTCTTTCCTGTTTTCTAGGCCGATGTTTAGTGTCTCGCCCCCACGGACGAGCAGAGTCAAAGCCTTATCGACCCCCGAGGGACCGCGGTTCAGGAGTCAGGCCACAGAAAATCATGCTGGTTTTCAGACAGGCAGTGTTCTTTCCCGTTGCCTTTTGGGTCCCCTCCAGGCTGCATCTACAAGCTTTTCTTTGCGACCACGAGAGCCCGAAACGTCCTTTTTTGTGTGTGTGCTAAACCTAAGTTAGAGGCTGAGTGAATCACAGGACTCCAGGAGCTGGAGTGTAAGAAAAGCCACCAATTGTTGCAAGAGTTGCAATGAAGTCACGAGAGTTGGCCACACTGGAGTTTGCCCGCACACGGCCAGGCTGCTGCCGCTATCTGCTGGGGGCAGGGCAGCTCTAATGGCTGACAAGGCTCCTGAGTGCATGGCCCCTCCAGCAGGATTGTCCAGCCCCACTGGCTGTCCCTGCTGAACAACTCCATCTCCTGGGAGCCTGGCACGGAGCCCCCCCAGCCAGCCCTGCCCCGGCTCTGGTCCTGGTGTGAGCAAGGGGCACGGGCGGCTTGCACAACAATGTCCCTGCTCCAGGCAGATCTTCCCCGGCGAGGGGACCACAGCCTGGCATCTGCTGCTGGAACGCTGGGGCTGATCCAAAGCCCCCTGAAGGCAGTGGGATGAGGCCTTCAGGCTAGTGATCGGGGAATTCCCACACTTCCTTCCAGCCCCCGGGATGCAGTTCAGCCAGTACGAACCTGCCGCCCAACAGTGGATAAAGCCCTTGGTAACAGAAGAGTCTCCCTGGAGGCCACTTCATCGCCCTGCTTCCTCCACCCATCACTCTGGGCCCTCTGTCCTGCCCGTCAGGCTGGGGCTTGGGCTTCCTCCACCAAGGGTGCTTATCCGTGGAGCTCCCTCTTGGAAGAGACTCGCCGGAGCCCCTGATGGGCTGCTTTGAGGACACCCTGCAAGTCCCATCGGTGTCAGCTGGCCTCGCCTGGACCGTGTGGGGTCCTCTTTTGCACCTCCCCCCATCTGTTCAGGTACGTTTACACTGCAAATAAAGGGGCGATGGCAGCTGCGGTCGGCCTACCCCCGATAGCTTTAATCCAGCTAGCCTGGCTAAAAACAGCAGTGAAGACACGGCAGCGCGGCCGAGCAATGCGGGTAGGTGCCCAGGCATCTGGGCGGCCTGGTGCAGCCCGGGGGCTGCTGAATGTTCACAGCTCTTTTTAGCGGTGCTAGCTAGACTGCAGCGAGCGCGGGTATCACATCTCTCCCGGCAGCGGAGACATACCCACATGGCGACCTGATCGCTGCGCTTGCTGCTCGCCTCGTTTCCCCTCTGCCAGATCCTTGGGTCTGCGGGGATGGGCACTTGATCCAGTTGGTCTCTAGTTTGTTTTTGACCATCTTTTTGCCCCTGCCCCTTGGCGTCCTCCCATCATTCGGGGAAATGTTCAAGAGCTAAAGAACCTCACCTGGCGGCTGGGGTCGTCTTCTCTAAAGATGAAGGGGCTGCGAAACTGGCGCTGCAGAGCTGCATTCGTCGTGAGCTTCAGTGACTTGAACTTCAGCTGCACAGACAGAGCAGTGGGGAAAGTCGGTGCCAGGCATGTCGGGCGGCTAGAATGTGACACTGAGCCCAGGGTTAGATGATGTTCCCAAGGGGCCAGCTGCAGTGGAACGGGACCGCTTGCTAGTGGCGCGAGTTCCACGCAGTCCAGGGACCTGCAGGGGTGGCCTGGGGCTGGTGTGCGGTGCCGGACTGAGAGCCTGGAAGAAGGACATCCTGGTTCTCTGCACGGCACAGGCAGCGGTAGGACAAGCGTCCCCTGGCCAGCCAACGTGCTCCGTCGTAATCTAGAGGACCACCTTTAAGGGCAAGAGGCTAGTTGGTCTTAACGGGGAATTGGCAGCTCCTGCCATGGTGGCCGTCCACGGAGAACTGGCCTGAAACCACCTGACATGTTACACAGGCCACTGAATGGCCATCGGATGGCAACAGCTTTTGGTCACTATGGACCCCAGCTGGTGACACGGAGGAGAAAGGATCTGTAGCTCATTGCTCACCCAACTGAAGGCAGCTTTACTGTCCACCAAACACAGCCCCAATGCTCAGCCGTGGCCTAGAAGCCAAGCTACAGAAAACGCCCCCGTTCTTTCCCAGGCCCCTTGGCTCATCCCAGCGAGGCCGGACCCTTCCACTTAATGGGAGGGGGTATCATTTTGGGCTAAGTACCAATCTGGCTGTCGGAGTTGCCCTTGCTGATGAGACCGCCTGCTAAGCTGAAGGAGGAGCAAATGGGACCTGGTGTCACCTCCATTTATCTGCTGCGCGACGGGGAATGAACATTCGCTAGGCAGCAGCCCTAGGGGGTCTGTGAGTGCTCCACAAAGTCCCTCCTCCCCAAGTGGGCGTCACAGAAAGACAGAGACGGGTGCCATCTGGCGGGCTGGGCACAGCCCAACCTGGGGAAGAACTGGGTTCAAATCCCTGCTCGAGCTCTGGGCTCTCCTCTTCCCTGTGTGGTCTTGGGCCAGACCCAAAGGTGGTGTGGATCAGCCCAGCTTTACAGACCTCAGTGACCGCTCGTCTCTATTGAACGCAGAGTTGTGCCAGCTCACAGCAGCCATGAGGCTAGCCCTAAATCTCAGCCTCTCCCTACCTCCCCAGGGCGTGGGATTAATTAGTTAATATCGGCAAAGCCCTCGGAAGAAGAAAAGGGCAGCGTAAGGCTTAGTATTCCATTATCCCCGGCGAGGTGCCTCGGGAGATTTCCGATTAGGCTGGAGGGTTAATCGCTGCTGAATGAACTGGCTGTGAATGCGAGAATCAAGGCACACCTGTCTGTACTCCTTGGGACAGACAGAAAAGCTCAGGCGAAAAACAATCTATTTGCACTCTAACATTTCCCCGTAAGGCTTTTCCTGTTTGACGGCAACAGGCAGCACATCTCAGGTTGCTGGACTTACTGCTTTCAGTGACTCCATCCACAGATTGCCACGTAAGTGAAAGTGGGTTTCTTCATTGGGCGCTAATTTCACCGCACAGTCAATGGACACGACGTCCGAGTTACTGTGGTTCTGGAAAAGAAGACGTTCCCATGTCACTAATGTCACCTTCAGCTGTACTCAGGCAGTTCTTCTCTTTCTGGACAGCGCATCATTAAACAAACACTCCCCCCGCCGCCCCCCCCGCCATACCAGTAACGACGAGAAGACATTGCAGACCAGCTCTGATCGGCTCGTTTTACATTCAGTGAGAAAAAGGGAGGTGGAAATATTTTCTGGTCATGAACAAGAACAAAAATGTTGGAATCAATCAACACGGGCAGCTGTGCTGGCGGCGCAGGATCTGATGCCGCAGGATCGATTCAGTGGGCAGTGGAGACCCACTCAATTGATCCCGGAAGTGCCCTCTGGTTAACGCCGTAAATCCACCCCCACGAAAAGCAGAAGGCTGTGTTGACTGGAGGGCATTTCCCATCAGCGCAGCGCAGCGGAGATGCGGGGGTAATTAAAAGTGAATGAGTCAATGGGAGATACGCAAGCTACTCTATATAGCTTGCGTATCTCCTGTCGATGACTGCCGGCAGTATAGACCAGACCTGAGAGCCTTGGTTTGCACCATAATCCTGGATCTCAGTGGGAGGTGGAAGGGTGAAATCTGAAGCAGACTCTGAATTTTGTAGTCTCATGATTATTATTTTACTTCACCATGTTGTCATAGGTGCCAAAGGCACCATTCAGCAGTGGGGCCCTGTTGTGTCAGGGGCTGCACAAACACAACAATGATTTATTAGTTATCAAGGAAGGGCCTGGTGCCTGCTCCCATTGGCATGAATGGGAATTTTGCCAATTTCAAGGTGGGTTGGATCCGGTTCACCTTGCTCCTCAGGATGCAGAATATGGAACAAACAAGTGAGGGGATGAGGAGATGGATCAGTTCCACAGCGCTTACAAGGAGATGAGAGATGATACCGAAGGGCACTGGTAGGTAGGCAGTGCTGGCATGACGAAGGATGCAAGAGGGGTGGGGGGAGGAGAAAGAGGAGAGAAGAGATGTAGGCTACAGCAGAGCTATGCAGGGTCTGGAAGGAGAGAGAATAAGGATCTCCCGTCTGACGGGGAAGGCAAGATGGAGCCAGTGGATGGTTTCACGGTTTGACCCCATCTCTCACCAGAATCAAAACACACGCCTGGAAAGAATAGTTTAGTCATCACCAAAATGGCTTTCGTGAGGTGTACACACGAGGTCAGCAGTGCGATGCTTTTGGCCCAGTGCCTCTGAAAGGGAGAGAAAAGGCCTGTGGGTGGACTGGACATTAACCTCCTTGTATGAGGCATCCGAATAACGGGTGACCTTAAAGGAGACGCCGACTCTTGCCAATGACACAGTGCACAATTCTTACAGCCAGGAAGCCAATTGGCGTGCTTACTGGAGCACTGTCTCCCTTCAGCTTTTTTTTCAATTCAGCCAGAAGGTCACACTATCTTTGGAGCCATGTCTCAATCCCAAAGACAGAGCTGGAGTGCTTTGGAGATAGAGTCCAGACAAGAGGGTAGGCAAAAGGTGGTACAAATGGCATACCAGCTGGAGGTTACGGGAAAGGTCTTCCTCAGCAGGAGTCCTTCTGTAATCAGTGTTGTTTCCCCAGATATTACATGTCATGTTTTCCTTCAAAGGGCAAAAGAAAGTCAGTTCAGAGAGCAATCGTGTTAATACAGACCCAAAGGAACAAAACAAATGCACCTCACGGCTTTCCATATTCAGGTCAGCTCTTCCACTATACAGAGCCCATGGATGGGTCTGTGATAAGTGTCAAAGAAGGCTGGGTTCTCTATGTAGAACCTCTCCTCTAGGATGTCTATCCTAATCTGAAGTATATAAAACAATAAAACTCTCTCTCCGAGTCCAGTATTTTGCTGTTATCCGTTCACATCTGAACACGGAAGCAAACTTAATCTCTAATTACAGCTACTGCATGAAAACAACAAAATGTGGTCAGTGGTGGGCCTGGAACAAACATCTCAGCACAATAGGTGCCCAGATGTTACAGACCTTAAGGCACGGAGAGTTTAGCCCCGAAATCAGAAGTTAAGAAGGAGCATCTGAAACCGAGGCGACCATGGACAGCATGTGGCTTTCACTGCTAGCAATTCCTTTTTAATTACAATGTTTAATATAGTTTTAATTAAAAAGTTAACAGCTCTCCCCAACTCTCTCTAGTTCACACAGAGCGGAGTTATTTCCAGAAGCTGTTCCATTGCTGGAGACAGTCTCAGCAAAATAAGCCAGCTATCCCTTTGGGAGAGCTCAATTTACAAGTGGTTTTGAATTTAATTTCACAGGTTTGTCGAGGATCATGGGATATTTTTTCTTTTCTACTAAAGAAATTCATCCCACTGGGGGGAGGGGGGGAAACGACACACAATCCCAAAGTGGAAGATTAATTTGTGTGTTTTTGTGTCCTCCCAACAGCACGTGTCCTATACCAACAGACTGAGACATCGTCAGAGCTCTGTGCATGTGTGCTGGAGCGTTTTAGCCACAGGTGACATGGTAAATGTGCCAGAGCTGTGACGATAAAAACATGTACTGAAGCTAAAATACCCGCTGACACACCGTCTCTGACACAAGACTGTCTTTCATTAGACAGCATGTGAAGTATGCGACATTGCAGAGGGAATATTATACACAAGGTGCCCCATGGTCTGCCCCTAAACTCTCTCACCACTATATGGTCATTCACATTCCAGCAGATATCCCAGTCAAAGCATCGTTATTTCAAGACCCGGAAGAAGTCATTAAATACTAGTTTGTTCTTGAAATGTTTGGATTAAACCTGTGGCTGTTACCACTTTCCACTTTCCCAACCCAATGAATGTGGAAGGAAGACATCCATGGGTGTACATACGAGCCAAAGAGTTAAATAATTGGGTTCCTATAAGCGAGAAGATAACTATTAACACTCAAAGTGAATTGACAGGAGGAAAAAAAATACCCACTACCTGGATATGAAGATAACACCATTTACCAACTTTCTAGAGCATAGGAAAGTCCCCTGGCTATATTTAGGAAGGAGATCTATATTCTCATCTGTCTGCTGCAAATCCCTGTGTACTGAGTTGAAATGGCTAAGCACTTGGGAAGCGCAGAGTAGCGGTAATTATAGCTTCGTTAAAGGAAATATTTCAAATGACAGGTCCTGGAACCATTCCAAAAGTAGAAGTCAACAAAATTGCTACCTGATCCACAATGAAATCAGTCAACAGCAAAAGGCGATTCCCTCCTCTTGTGGCTACTGGGATTGTAATTTTGATAGTCACGCCATCGACAGGAAAAAACCCCAGATTGTGTAGCTGTAACATGGAAAAGGTGTTGTTTTAACACACAACGTCAGCATTCAAGGAGAGTCACATTTGTGTACTAGATGATGAAGAGCAAGTGGTCAGTTGCAAACTCTTTGTTCTGGGATAACTGGGGTTTTTTTTGTTGTGAGATGGAATTGACTCTGGGTCATCTCCCAAGCCCTAGGCTAGTTCCCAAACCACCGGACTATTTTAGCCCCTGAACACTCACTGAATGCTTGGGAGAGCTGGGAGCCTGGGAGGAACAAGCATGTCAGTTATAGATAGTCCTGACTCCTAGCGTGGACTGTGTCCCACCCCAAATTGCTTTGCCTCTAACTTGTGGGGAAGCAGCACTCACAGGAAACTAATTTTATTTCTGCTGGGCAGAATGAAGCTTCCCTGTTTAGGTTGAAATGGTTTGCAAGAGGTAATTCTGTGTATGGGGAAAGAGCAGAACCGAGAAGATGCAGAGACCAGCTGAAGTTCACAAGTCACCATGGGGCCCATCACACTTGGAGTCTTTGTTTTTCATGGTAAAGGCCATTGTGTTCATGAGGGGCACACAGTTTAACAGAGCCATGAGCGAGGCTGTTGGGAACCACCGGTAGGTCGTTACTGGTGGTGGCTGGTCATAAGATAGAAAACACCCAACCATTATTGAGCAGAACGTGCTCTAGTTAGACAGCCTTCAGAAGTGGGTTCAAAACCCACCTCTTCACCAGTGTCCTTCTACAATGACAGGTGATGGTAACAGAAGAAAATCCAAGTACAAATGACCAGACCCCAGGGAGATGAGAGGCTGTTTTCTGCTTCTCCTGCTTTAGTATCAGCAGCAGGTGACTGCTCTTCCATGAATACTAGAGATAGCTGTGGCAAGAGAGCTGCAGAGCATTAGGATACTGCACTACCCAAAAATGAACAGCCTGTTTGGTGGCCACTGAGATTCTAACCCTTAGATGGTCACTTTATGGGTCCTGTGGCTACACACCACCCCCTGAGAACATAACGTGAAATGTGTCGCCCCGAGCTAGCGTGCCGTGTGAAACAAGAGGACATGAGAGTGAATCTGAGCAGGAACGAGGACGTAGAGTGGAATGTGGGAGAAAGTAAACACATCCAGTGCTCTCGTGTGAGAATGAGAGACCTGGAAAGGCTCTGCCCACCCAGCATGGGTAGGGAGCAGAAGTGTGCTGGGACGAGTTGGGGCAGGCTTTCCTAGCAGCTGGCCTTTACCGAGCCCAAATTCTTAATAGAGCAAGTGGAAAATCTGCCCCGTAAGCAGTGCAGTTCCAGGAGGACAGGTGTCAACGGGGGCAGTTAGGTTAGGGAGAACTCATTTCCAGAGAGAAATAGCCACAGCATCCTCAGGATATAGGTGTTACCCTACCATATTTGCGCCTGACTTCTTTCGGTGATGACAGACATCACAAGCACTAAGGAGCAATTCAGGTCAGAAAAGGGCATTGTGTGAAAATGGTGAGTCTCAGCCTCTGCTCTGACCTGGGAACATGCAGCCCAAGCGAGAGGTGGGCTGGAAAGATGCCCAAAGCTTTCCTGTTCCTGATGCTGCGTGTGCTGGGCCAGACCCTCTTGTGTTGGGTGACACCTGCCAGGATGCCCTGGCTAACTGGAGAGCCTCATGTTGATCTATAGGCATACAAAAGGAAAGCGCTTTCCCCATGGGCAGTGTTTTGACCCATCACTTGAAAATGTTGCCTTACCTTAAATGTGCAATTAAAGGGAGGGCCGATGCTGTCGTATCTCTCCAAGGAGCTGTTTGACTTGATTTCGTAATAGTCCAGACTCGAACTCCTGTTGTGACAGCAAAGGAGAGCAAGGCACTTTTCAGCAATCCCGATTTGGGGAAAACAACCAATGAGAAACAAGAGCATTCCAGCCCCCGCCATTCATCAGCCAAGAGCTGCAGCAACCTAACGTTTAATGGTGCTAAACGCCCAAGGGCTGGCGGAGAAGGCCAGATGCCGGATAAGAGTAAGGTGAAGGCAGGACTGTGAGGACAAGCTCCTTTGGTGTGCTAGACCTTACTTTCATCAGCAACAAATTCACTGGCTCCATATGCAGAATCTGTATTACTTTAATACAGGAAGCTGGTTAATTGTTCTAGCTAATACACATCCCAATGGGGCCCAATATTGCAAGAATTCTGGATGTTGATGTCAATGGTGTATAAATATAACTCAGTCAATCAAATAACTATTTAAAAGCTGAACACCAAGGAAGGAGCCACACAACGTGACCAGCCAGCTTACCACAGACGACCAACTACCCAGACCACAGCTAAAGAATCTCTGCTTTACGGTGGGTAACTCTGCACTGCGGAATACATTCGCCTACGTCGGTACTCACTGATACGCATGCACAAAGCATTTGGCCAAAAATAACTGAAAATGTATTTGAAAAGATTCCTCCTTTTTTAACGTGACCAAACATTAATGTTTTAGCTCTCTGTGCTCGTGGGGATGGCTCTGGCAGTCGCGCCTTTGTTGAAGCGAAGAGAAACGCTCCCAAAAATCATAAATAACACAGTGACATTGTTTTCCAGGCCCCACTGGCTGGAGGATAAGAACTCACAGAAAAATTCCAAAATCTGGTAGAAATTACAGCTTGGAGAGGGGGCTGCCATGGAATGTGCTTATAGATGCTGCATTTTATAATCGTGTAAATAACTTGTCATCTGAACTTTAGCTCGCTTTTCTCCTTGAACTACGCATTTAGACCCAGGCGCAACATTTTTTTCACATGATGCATAAAATCTTCCACACATTCCTATCCGCTATTTATTTATTTATTTTTGGTGGGAGGGAGGAGGGCGAGATTATTTTAAATGCTCTGACTAAGGCTTTGTCTACACGACACCGTTTTGTCGACAATGGTCAGCTTTTGTCCAAAAAAAACACCAGTGCAGGTGTACACACTACAGTGGTCCTCCCACTGATTTAACTTTCCTGCTCCACCGACAAAATAAAAGCACCTTGATGAGTGGCATAGGGCTTTCCTGACAAAGTTAGAGCGATGCAGTGTCCGTGTAGACACCGCGCTTGCTTACGTCACTGTAAATGGCTTCCAGGAGGTGTCCCACAATGCCCATCCTGACTGCGTTGGTCAGCAGTTCCAACTCCGCTGCCCTGTACCCAGCTACGCAGGCATCCACCCCTCCCCCTTTAAAGGGAATTTGTGAAATTCCACTTCCTGTTTGCTCGGCATGGAGAACTCACATTGCATCTTCCCAGCTGACCATGGCAGCTCCACACAGCAAATGTGCTCCCGCGTGGATCTGCTGAGTATATGGGGAGAAGAAGCTGAGCCGTCCCAGCTCCACTCCAGCTGCAGGAACTTTGATACCTCTGGGCAGATTGCCCGTGGCATACTGGAGAAGGGCCATGAACGGGACATGCATCAGCGCTGTGCAAAGATCAAGGAGCTGAGGCAAGTATACGAGAAGGCATGGGAGGCAAACCGTCGCTCAGGTGCTGTGCTTAAGGCCTGCTGCTTCTATAAGGACCTGGATGCCATCCTTGGTGGCAACTCTGCCTCCATCTCCAAGAGTCCCGTGGATACTTCTGGGGGGGGGCTGGAGACAGTGGAGTCAACCCCGAAGACAAAGTGGTGGATGAGGAAGGGGAGTTGGAGGATGAGGTTGGAGATGCAACAGAGTTGTCCAGTAGCACAGTGAGCCAGGACCACTTCTTGACTCCGGAGGGTTCAAACCAGTCCCAGCACCCTGGCTCCAGTGTGCATGAGTCAGGAGAAGGGAGTTCCAGTAAATGCTCATTTTGTTTGATGCTGCTCAGTTACATGAGGCAGAGGTGTCCTTTGTTTTGTTATATGCCAATCCTCTGCTGAAGGTTCCTTGGCAGAGAGGCTATGTTTCTTTACCCACTGTAGAAACTTTGCCATGCCAATCGGCAATTACTTCTGCAGGAACCAAAGTGGTACACAGGTGAGCAGCGTAGAGACCTGGTCTGAAACCACATGCATGCAGGAGATGCACCTTACACTCTGGGTTACTCTCAGGAGTGAGATTTCAGCTTTAGTCACCCCCGACTGTGGAAAATGGTGCCAGAATTTGCAATAGTGTCTCGAGGCGCTTGGAACGATCCCCTTTGGGAATCACCCTGACCCTTTGTCACATCTTAGCCCTCCCCTGGCTGAACTCACCATGTTTAGGGCGCTCATCGAGCCATGTGCTTGCCAAGGGAAAGTGAGAAAGAGGTGTGTTTAACTATTATGATACAATGCTGTGAGTACACTCACAATACTGCCTCGGTTTCTTGTGTTTCTGCAGATGTGCCCTTGAGGGAACCCCCCAAACACTGGCAGAGCATCAACGTCAGATAAGAAGATGAACCAGGAGGAGTAAGGAGGATATGTTTAGGGAGGTGCTCCAATAATCTGACACCAAAAGACATGATCACAGGCCATGGGGGGAGACAATTAGTGAAAAATTAAAAATAGATAGCCAGACGATGAAGCAGGGCCAGGGGCGGATGATAAAACTGATGGAGTACCAAACAGAGATGCTGAAGTCCCTGAATTCACTGCAGTCAAAGCACGTGTTCTTACCTTCCACCGCAGCCCATAAAGAACTGCATACCATGCCCTCCCCAAACTCCCCACACACATTCCTTGCATGTTCCCAGCCTGTCGCGGTACTCCTTGCACTCCACCCCTTTGGAAAGTTTCCTCAATGACAGCTGGACTTACCCATAGCTATGCGAGCCTGCATGAAGAGCGTGCTCCTGTGCCATGTCTTTTCTAAGAAATTGAATTCTGTGTATTGGTTATTGCTGTTTAATAAAAAATGTACTCATAGAAAGAAAATGAATCTTTATTTTTGTCCTACACACGGTGGTTAGTGCTGGAATTCATACACAGTGGCAAGCAGCACATTTGCAGTCTATAATTCACGCTCAAGAAGCAATCATTACAAGGGTCATTTCTGGCGGCAAGTAAGCAAAGCCTGGCTGAATGCATTACAGAAAGACACATTACTGGGGCCCATTGTCAAAATGCTGCTTCAAATCTTCCCTGATTCAAATAGTCCCCTGTTGAGCCCCTCTAATAGCCCTGGTATCTGGCTTCTCAAAATCAGTCACCAGCTGATCTGCCTCAACACTCCACCCCTGGAGAAACTTTTCCCCTTAGCTTCACAAATGTTAGGCAGAGTATATCAGGCTGCTATGACCATGGGAATATTTTCCTCATTGAGGTCTAACTTGCCAAAAAGGCAGCGTCAGTGAGCCTTTAAGCTGCCAAACATACATTCAACAGTCATTATGTACCTGCTCAGCCTATTATTGAAGCATTTCTTGCTGTTGTCAAGGTTACTGGTGTAAGGCTTCATGAGCCATGTGAGTAAGCAGAAGGCTGGGTCTCCCAGGATCACTATGGGCATTTCAACAACCCGCATTGGAATCTTCTGTTCTGGAAAGAAAGTCCCTGCTTTGTACAGGCCAGTGTTCTTGAAGATGCATTCGTCATGAATCTTCCCTGAGCACCTTACGTTGATATCAGTGAAACGACACTGACGATCCACAAGCGCCTGCAATACCATAGAGAAGTAGCCCTTTTTATTGATTTACTCCATCGCAAGATGGTCTGGGGCCAAAATTGGGATATGTGTGCCATCTATCGCCCTGTCGCAGTTAGGGAATCCCATCACCATGAAGCCATCCACTATTTCAGGCATACTGCCCAGAGTCACAGTCTTTCGTAGCAGGATGTGATTCATGGCCCTGCACACTTGCATGACTGCAACCCCCACAGTGGACTTCCCCACTCCAAACTGATTTCCATCTGATCAGTAGCAGTCTGGAGTCACCAGCTTCCACACAGCAATTGCCACACGCTTCTCCACCGAGGGGGGACAGCTCTCATTTTAGTGTCCTTGTGCCGCAGTGCTGGGGCCAGCTCCGCAAAGATGGCTCTGTGCATCTGAAAGTTCTGCAGCCAGTACTCCTCATCCTAGACCTGCATAATGATGCGATCCCACCACTCAGTGCTTCTTTCCCAATCCCAACAGCGGCGGTGCACCGTGTGCAGCTGCTCCATGAATGCCAAAAGTAAGCTGGAATGGTTTCTGTCCATGGTACACGGCAAGGCAGGCACCGTGGATCCCTATTCAGATTCGCAGCTCATGAAACACTGCACAATCAGCCACTTTGTGTTCATAATGCTTATCACAAGACCGGAGAGCAGTGCTGGGTCCATGCTTTCAGGCAGAGATGGAGGCTGCACTGTTTACAGGGACTGTTGAAAAAACGGCATGAAACATAGTCGGAAGCCCATGGAACGATGGGACAGATAAAACTGCATCATGGGACGGTGAGCCCACACCCATGTTGCTCTGCGATCTATTCCCCATTCCCACAATTCCTAGCAGCAGAAGGTGGCGAGTTGCACAGTGGGATAGCTACCCACAGTGCACTGTGCTCTCTCTCTCGATGCAAAAGCACCAACTGTGGCTGTGGTCCGCCAACGCAAGGAGCGTTGTGTGAACATGCACAAGCGATGCAATTACAACGGTTTCTGATCGTTGGTGTAACTCGAATCAACTTAACTCAGTAGTGTAGACATGGCCTGAGAGTCCAGACATAGAGACATTAAGTCACATCAGAGGTTGGTAACACACATTAGGAACATTATTGCATCTAGTAAATAGTTTTTCTCTTAAATAATTTAATATATTAAATAAATAAATATTAATAACACTTGCATTAGTGTGTTAAAACATTATGAAACGCACATTGCCTCATTGCTTGTTACAGCTGATTTTTTGTATGCATCCATTATTTAATCAGCCCAGTGGCATTATTGCCAAGTGACTCTGATTTGATGTTTCCTTCAGATTTTTTTTTCTCAAATGAAAATAAAAGCTGAAAATTAAAGTCTAGTCTGCAGCAGTGGAAAGTGGAGCCCTTTCTGAAAATAGTTTAGCTGTCACTGAGATGACTTAAACTAATTGCTTTTCTATGGTAGCCACAGTTCTGGGGATTAAATTCTCCATTGCAAGGCGTTGGCTTTTCTCTGGCTATTGTGGTAAAGCAAATCCATCCAAATTGCCCTTGTGTCATGTCAGTGAAACTGCTTTCAAAACACAGGGTTACCATGTCTATTTATTGTAGGGGATGTCTACACTGCAATAAGAGACCTGCAGCACCGAGTCCCAGACCCCAGCTCTGCTGATGCAGGCTGGCGGGGCTACAGACAGCACTGTAGACCCTCGGGCTGGAACCCGGCTTTAAAACCCCACGTGGGAAAGGGTCTCAGAGGCCAGGATCCAGCCCAAGCCCAAATGTCTACACTGCTATTTTTAGCCCTCCAGCCCAAGCCTTCCCTCCCCCGCCTGAGTCAGCTGAGCCGGGCTCTGGGACATGCTGCTGTGGTTTTTTATTGCTGTGTAGAAGTGCCCTTAGGTACTTATCTGGTACCCAGTACTGATTTCACTGGGAAATAGGTGCCCAGATATATTAGAAAAGCTGACCCTTAAATGACTTGTCTGAGATCACAGCAGGAAGCTTAAGCAGAACTTGAAGGTGACCCCAGAACTGCTAACTCCCAGATTAACACCCTAACCACTGGACCGTCCTTCCCATCATACCCCGCATGCTCTCTCCCGAAGACCATTTGAATGCTCTCTCACGAACCGGGCATGTGAGAACAGTGCTCTAGGGCATCCCTGCTGGTTGGGCGATGCCTGGGTCCAAATGCGCGGCACATGAAAGTTAACCTGGCAACTGAATTTTAAAAACTGGTAGCGTGGCCAAGGCTTTAATAAAAGCCCGGCCAAAAAGAGGTGGCGTTCACCTTGGGAGAGCTCTGCCGGGGCTGTTTACACTGCACTTCTGGCACGCAGCTGCCCTGTAGCTGGTGGGGCTCACCAAGGGAAAAATCACCCCCATGCCAGAGCAGCAGCTCCTGCATGGTCCTTACTGCAGGGGTTGGGGGTCACTCCAGGCCTTCTCTGGGCCCAGGCTGCCATAACAGCTCGTCGGGGCCCAGGGGCAGCCAGTGTAAGTCACAACACCCTGAAAACTGTTCTGATGTATGTTGGGAGACCGGCCCAGACTCAGGGCAGCCACCTTTTTGCCTCTCCTCTGCTGAGGTGCCCTGAGTGTTCGTGGACGGAAGCTGGGCAGCTGAGCAGTGACATGAGGAGTTCACAAACGTGGTCCCCCGCAGCGTGTTTATAGCTGTAATCTGTGAGCGGCCCTGGGCAACACACCCATCATTTCCAATGAGGAATACAATCAATGCATGTGTTCAAAAATGAACAAGCACGTTACATTACCTTTAATGTGCACACTAGTTTTCTTCTCCCATTTAAACTGTATTAAGCCACTGTGTGAATTAGTCTTTTTTTTAACAACATACGAATTAAAAGCATTAACACCAACAATCCAGATTTTAAATAATATACAAATCACTTGTGTATAGGTTGCTTTCCCTTCCTATGTGTAATCCACATGCCATATGGAATATGTCTAGTCAGTATGCTATGAAATACTGCACAAAATCTATTTAGCAGGGCTCTTGATGGACGAATGAATTGTGTTGGAATGCCGCTGAGTTATCACTTTGGCCTCACTTATATATGTATTCCAGACCGCCTCACGGTAGAAGAAAATTGGCCTGTAATCTTTAAATGATAATGTTACTGGATGACATCAGTGGAAAGAGTTTCACCTTTGGAGTGAAAATACGGGTGGAATGTAGGAATCTAAATACCCCAGAAACCTTAACTGAAATTATTTGTTGGGAAAAAGAATCCTGTCGAAGTGTATTAATTCCTCCATTGCAAACTGCCGCTGTCAATCTTTGGCCTGCTTGGAAAGCTGGGTTATATAGAAATTGCTGGGTTTCCCCTTTGAAACAAGCGGAACAGCTGAGATACCGGTGGCACTAGAATCTGTAGGGAAAGTCTGATGCAATGGATCTTGATTCAGACAGAAACTGTGCAATACTGGAGTTGTATCCACAAAGTAATGGCAGCAAAAACGCACCCACCAGGAGTAACACTACCATGCCCTCTCTCTTTGTAAGAGGCAAACCCAAAGCCTGTGGCCCTGAACTGTAGCTGCCAAGCAGAGTTGCATTTGCACCATTGTTATTCAACCCACAGGCTCGCCCAGGGCCACGCAGTTAATTCAGTGGCCAGGATTCGGACTCCCAGCCCTCCGCTCCATGCACGCTGTTTTAAGAGGACTTGCCCCTTCATAGGACTTTACAAACGCAGCCAACCATCGTCTTAATTCCCTCAGGGCCCTGAAGCGGCAGCACAAATGGCCTAAAAGGGACGTTGTTCCCACCCAGGCTGATTGGCATGACTGTAAATCATCAGGTCCATATGTCTCACGCTGTTCCATCCCCCAGGCTGCAGTAATGTCTCTTCACAGTCCAAACCTCACGGTGTGCACAAGAGAACTGGCAAAGGACATGTCTCATCAGCCCCAACCTGGACGCTTACAAGGAAGTTTTGCAGCAGGCGAAAGAGAGTTCTAGTGACATGCTGAAATTCCATTCGCATCTCTTCTCTCTAGCAATGGGATACAGGATTGGCCAGCAGCATTACTTGGAAGGGGTGGTTTGTTTTTTAAGGGGTATCTGTTACAATCCAGTCGAGCCAGAACATTTCCGTTTGATGCTGCCGGTCCACGTGTGCCGCGCATCCCTTCTCTCTCTCAATTCACAGAGCTGGGACGCTGGTGGATTGGATGCCATGTGCCGCGTCTGCAGCCTCTGTTACTGCACATCCCACTCCGCATGTGCGGCTGGCTGCGGCTGCACACACAGCTGCACGTTGGGACTAGCTGGAGAGGTCAGTGGTGCGCACAGCGGCCGGTGCTCAAAGCGGCGACCAGCCGAACCGTCTGACGTAACTTGCTGCAATCTTCATTCTCTCAGCGTTTGGAGCTGTCAGCCCTTCTGCTACGTCCACGTTATTATAACCTCCACTTGCAGAGCTGGGTCCTCTGGCAAGAGAGCTTGGCCAGGATTACCCCAGGAGTCGTTCCTAGAAACCAACCTGTGTTCTTCTCTCTCCTTTCCGAGGGCAGGGACAAACCCCACTGCTCTAACTCAGGGCAAAAATGCATTCCCGGAGCAGAGTGGGGCCTGAACCCCGGGGGATCCATCACACCTCTGTGGCATGATCCCCTCTGTTCCTAGACTGATCAGTGGCAGCTGCAGTCTTCCAGCTCCACAGGCTAGGGACAGGATTATTGGTGGCCACGGGGTTGACTTAAGTTGATCACTCATTCCTTATTTTAAGGGACAATCCTGTAGGCTTATTTCATTGGTTTGTCCTGTAGGGTGACCACCCGTCCCTTATTTTCAGATGCATTGAAATGTATTAAAACTGATTACAAGTGCTACTTTAAACGTTGCATTGACGCTCAGGATAACTGCATTGCAGACTTGCGGGCAGTAGAAATGTACACGTCAGAGAAAAATACATGATATGCCACGGGAAACGGTGCCGCGTCCTTTGTTTTTCATGTGGCTTCCCCTCATTTCCATCTAACAATAGGGGTCACCCTAGGCTGGCTGTCCCCCGCCACATTCTCTCTCCCCAACTTGTGCAGGACGCCCCTCCACGCTGCGGAACTCCCCACACCCAGCCCCCAGGGCTCTCGGGGCAGCCGGCAGCACTTGGCGGGGCAGGGTCGCTGGGGAAATCGGACAGAAATGCAGAGGCAAGAAGCCTTCACATGGAGACCCTTGGCTCCAGTTGAGGGAGCTGAGCCCCTGGCCCTTTCTGTGGGGGGTTAAAGCTTCAGTCTCTATGGGATAATTCCAGGGAAACCATGAGCTGAGTGTCCTCTTCAGCTGCAGGAAAACATGGAGCCCAGGGAGCAGTAGCTACCACGGCTGAGCAAAGCCTGTAGGGTTTGGACCAGTTTTACTCAGCAACCACTTCCTCAACTGCCACCCCCTCTTCCCCCCCAGCCACAATGACCACGAACCTGGTGAAAAGGAGGTCGGCTTCATATTTCAGGTGAAAATTCAGGAGAGCAGAGTTATCCTCTTTGGTACTGTCGTCTTCTTCGCTGTCACTGGAAGCCAAGCCAAGCAAAACAGCATTAGGCCACTCCGCACAGCGGGGGAAAGAGCCCACCCTGGTCTGAGGATTAATTTACTGACTCCACAGCACAGAGCCCAAATGTAACTATTGAGTCTTGATGGAGAACTAGGACGCTGACCCCTCGCTGCTGACCAGGCCTTCTTAGGGCCCGTCCCCTTCAATTATGAACTGTCAGAGCTGGTAAAAAACCATAGGGAGCAGCTTTGATTTTGTGAAATGAATTTCTAGGACAGCAGGGGGATGGCGCCTGAGTGTTACACCACTCTGCAATGACTCCTGCCTATTTCGGCAGGGCACAGAGCCACTTCCCCTCGGCGCTAACACCAGGCAGGGGCTGGCGGAGCAGGCACTTATAAAAAGGCAGTTATTGCTGACACAGCATGATTTCACAAACTCTGCAAAGGTTAATCACCCCCTCAAACTCTAGAGCAGTGATACTCAGACCTCAGGGATTTAGGAGCCAAATTAGTGATCAAAAGAACCACAGTAGTGTGAATTCATTGTTCTTTTTACTATTTATATATATATAAATTACACATAAAATGATATATAAAAAATATATATATTATATATAATTCTCACAGCAAAATGACTGACCAAGTATTATTATTTTATCAACTATAGTTGGTTAATAACATAGTAAAAGCACCCTGACTAGTTAATAACTTAAATTGGTTAATAGTTAAATCACACCGTGTTTTAATACCATGTGCCGCAAAGAGCTGCAGGAGACGCATTAAGAGCCACTTGCAGCTCACGAGCATCAGTCTGAGTATCGCTGCTCTAACAAGCATAGGAGCAAACATGCGCTGCCGGAATCACTCTGCAGCAGCAAACAGCTACAGCCACCACCGTCTCTGCATGTTTCATTGTGAGATGCTTCTCAAGGAAATCTTTCTGACTGATGTGGAGAAATCTGATCTGCTATTCTTCTCGACGCAGGTGGTTTTCGGAAGGTGCCCTGGATCACTCTGATCCTGCATGTTGCTGGGATTCATCTGTGGATTTGTGTGCAAGGGGTGACTCTCAACTACCTGCACCTAATGTGGATTTTGTTTGATTAGATATCTCAGAAGCCTCTTGTGAAATACTCACCTCTCACCTGTTTAACATAAATCTAACACTTACACAGGACAACAATAGAAGTCAGTCAGGAGATCACAGGCACATGCATAATTATATCAGTTGTGCTGTGAAAGTGGTACTCAAACATCTTAAGGAATGAGCGTTCAAATTCTAACAAACAGTGCTCTATATCCAAAAGAAAAACCTCCCCATCACTCTTTTGTGAAAATGGTGAAGAATCCCAGGAACAGTTGCTTTCTTCTAACACTGAACAAGAAACTTTATTAGAATAAGGAAAATGGTGTTCTCTCTCTCTCTCTCTGCTTCATTGTCAGATTTCTGCGTGAGCCCTCCCACTGCTAAAGGCCCCTCCCCCTGAAGGGGAGGAGTCATTGGACCCAGGAAACAACTAAGTGCATGAGACAACTAATGAAAAAAGGAGCAGGCGCGGGGGTCACAGGTTTAAACGGAGGGAAGTGGAAGGGGACACCGAGCAGAGAACCCCGGACAGTGCCCACTGGTCCCGGAAGGTGTCAAGGGAGCCAGTGGACGCTGCCCAGAGGAACTCTGCCCGGATGCATGAACAGACGGAGGAAAGGAAGTAGGCCCCACAGTTGCAGAGCACCCTCCCAGCCAACCTCCTCTCCCTGGGCTTGTAGATGGCCATTTTGGTCAGGGCTAGGAGGAGGTTGGCGAGGAGGTCCCGTGACTTTGTGGGCCCACGGATGGGGTGTGTGTAGATGAACAGGTGCGGGAAGAAGTGCCGGGCGAGTGGGTGAGCAGAACTTTGCAAGCATAAGGTATTTTTCCTGGGAGTGTTTGTTTTTGTGAAAGGAGCTGAACGAGAATCATTGGCCATGTCACTTTCTATTCACCCACAGACCCTGGAAGATTGCTGGCAGCCGAAGCACATCACAGAGACAGAGAGAGACAGAGAGAGCGTGCGCCATGACTTACAAGTACAGTGCTACATATTTTCTCACAGCCAAAAGTAATTTAATTTCCATGTGCTATGCCGTGGGTGCCTCTAGAGCAGAGGCTGCCAGTTTTGCCCAAGTATGCTAATAGATATTGAAGATTGAAATGCAGGCTCTTGTCAGCTATTAACAAAGCAAGGGAGTATTTGTGCCCTCCAGACTCACTCCAATTAAAAATCTCAGGCTGCCGTTGCATGGGGGTGAGGGAGTGAGAGGTGAAAACCATCAACAGTTAAGCTGCAACAGGAGGGAGAAGATGACAGGTGCTCTAAGACAAGATCTGCGCAGACAGTATCACATTTAGTTAGAAAATAACGGCGATAAATATGTGCAAAGGGAACAGAAAAATAATGCAATCATTAACCTGTTGGCAGTTAGATAGATCTCCATGCTTTGAAGAAAAACAGACTTGCTGAATTCGAAATCCAGGCGAAAAGCCACCTGTAGAGATTAAAAAGAGATTGAAAAAAAAAAAAATTCAGAAATATAAAAATGTATCCAGCAGTGGAAGACCTGAGCGTCCCCTCTGCCAAAATGCTTTCCCATTAACTCTATCGGGGCAGAGCACAACTTTCCAGCCAGTCACAAAGTGCGTGGGAGAAAGATCATCGATGAAATGTTACAGGAGGCGGGCAGGTTTCAAACAGTCATAGCTTTCCTGAGAAAACAGCTACTGAGTTGGTGGTTTGTTTGTATGTGTTTAAAATTAATATTATTATTTAGAATAAAGAACAAAAAATCCTTTTTTTTAAAAGGCCTATCAGGTTCCCTGTGCCGTACAATTAACTCACATCTGAGGAATTGTTTCCACCAACAGGGACAAAAGTGCCAAAAAGACGTTCCAACAACAATAAAATGTCATTAATATCAGATCTGAAAAAACCGTGGCAATGACCTCAAACTGTCTGGGCCTGTGCACAGCTGATTATAATAGTAAAATTATACTCCCGCTCCCAGGGCCAAATTTCCATTTCCAGCTTGTCTTTGTTTTGGCAGGACCTGAACTACCTGATGCCACGCAGATGCTTTCTTAGCCCCTTTAGGTCATGTCGAATCAGGCTGCTCCATTTTATTTTATGGCCACAAGCACACAAGACTGCTTTATTGCAAGGTTTAAATTCTAGAGAGGTGAATGAAGCACATCCATCATTTTCAAGCTTCTAACAAGCAAAAGTTTCAGACTAATATATGGTTTTGAGTCAGGGAAGGCTTCTATCATGACCTGCCTCTTTATATTCCAACCCTTCAGCCTGTTACCCCATTTTCCCTCTAACACAACCTACAGGGAGTTGATATATATGCTAACTCTATTTTGTACGATAAAATTGGCAGTTTATTCCCTGTTTAGATGAAGGGAAAAAATATTCATATTAGTAAAATGTGCCACAAACACCAGAGATGCGAAATTTGGCTGCAGATGCAAAATCATATCTATGATCTTCCTTCAGCTCATTCTGAGAATTGCAACATTTAAATGGGGATTTAGGTTTGTCTTTTGAAAACCTCAAAGTCCAGGGATACTCAGCTGTCAAAATGAAACTTGTGATAAAAGCAGATTGGACTGGAGATCGGGGCTGGATTCCTGAATGTGCTGCAGAGTTGCTACGTGACGTAGGGAGGACAATACCTTCTTTCTCCCACCTCAGCCTGTCCCGCACAAGAAGCAGAGCTCAGCACAGCGTCAGCTCCTGAACGCCATTCTCAAATGCTGCCATGTCCCCTGTCTGCTCAGTGGCACCGCCCGGGTTCTACAGCCCATGGCCCTTCTGCTGCCACAGAGGAGGCGCTGGAGCGCCCCGTGGGCATGATATTTCATTTGGACGCAGTGGTTTGAATAATAGGGACTATCTTTACCTTTGCTTTGGCTCGGAAGAACGGGTAGCTAACATTGCACACCTTCTTGTTGGGGCTCTTTTCTTCATTCATACATTCAATATTGACGTCTGTATCGTCCTGAAATGGAATACAACAGGTTCACGCTACCAGAAACACCAGAGAGACCCACAGCACGTCTCTCGCAGCAAACGCGCTCCCTCTGGCTGTGCACACTGACCGAAAGGCATCCAAATCAAAGCTTAAAAAGAGGGAAAGGACCTTTGTCGACGGCCAGAAATTCCTCCCATGCAGTTGTGTTAAACCATTATCACATTCAGAGAGCGAGCTGTTCAAAAAGCCAATTTCATATTTCTTGGTTTAAAATCCTATGCTGGGATTTTAGATGAATGGAAAAGACCAAATAAAATGGATTATTCTTGGCCCAATCATCACAAAGAAGAATAGATTTGCTGTGATCAATTGTACTAGCGAAATAACAAGAAATAGCTCTGCTTATTTTATTATATGGTGACCACATGTTAGTGATAATTAACTTACTTAGAATGTAGGCTCTTTGGGACATCTTTTTGTTCTGTTTGTACAGCACCTAGCACCAGGGGGGTCCTGGTCAATGACTGAGGCTGCTAGGTGCTATCTTACTACAAATTATAAATAATAACAATAGTCACAGTTCAGGGCAATTACACCTGTATTCCCCTTCTGCTGTCCAGCAAGGCACCCGCTCCAGGCTGTCACCTTGGGTGAAGATACGTCTCCCACGTAACGGGGGTATTCCCAGGCTGCACAGTTCTCTGACTATACTGTGAATTCCCCAGCAAAAGACAGCCTGGCTAAGCAGGCTTGCTTCACTCCTGTCTTCAGAGACAGTGCACAGTTTAGTGGGCCCAGTTCTGCGCTATCAGACAGCTCTTTCTAAGCAAGCACTTTTATTCTTAAGATAAAACCATTCCAGAGAAAACATATTAAAAACAACAAAAGAACCTACACTCCTGCTAAAAAATCTTCCCAGAGATCAGCCCCTAACTCCAATCAGAGCTCTGACTGGTGATGAGTTCTTCAAAGCCCATCCAGGAGTTCTTCCTTTGCTTACCAGCTCATCACAGCTTTCGCTCAGAAGCAGCTCTCCCAGGAGTGAGTGAATCCCTTCTTTATCCAGTCTGGGTCTTTGACAATGAGTTTCTCTTCAAGGCGCACCTCCCAAAGGATGGCTCTGGAAGTGAGTCATTTGCACGCCCATCTTCCCAAGTATTTCCCAGGAACCTCACTCAGCTAAAAGGTCAGCCTTGTTTGGCCCACTGTTTTAAAGCGTCCTATGAAGCATAGAACACTTTCCATTGTTTACCTAAATCCTGCCTCCCCCTTAAGAGAAGCTAAATACCATCTCACAATCCTACATAAACATTTGCATTTTTGATGCGCTGATCTCCGAAGACAGTTTACCTTAGTTCAGTATGGTTTGTCCAGGATATTGCATGTCACAACAATGAATCAGACAATGGAATAATGAGATAATGCAACAATAACATAAACTTGCTATATTTAATTATAACAGTCAGCCAGGGAATGCACCGTCAAAAAAGTGAGCTACCGTAAGGCTCCAAACAGTACAGCCCGTAACAGTGACGCTGGAGTATGTGGGGCCCTTAGCATGGGGACGAAAGATGTCGTTCTAGCTAACGCACTGGATTAGGACTCAGCAACTCTGAGTCCAGTGCCTGGTTCTGCCACAAAGTCCCCACATGACCTTGAACATTTCACTGTACCTCTGTTCCCGTTGCCTATCTGTCAGGCGGCACTAATAATACTCTCTCTCATCGTCTATTTGGATGCTCAGCTCCCTGGGGCGAAGACTGGCTCTTGCTGTGTGTTTGTACAGTACCCAGCGCAATGCATGAGTTCAGCTGGGAACTCGAGGAGCTACGTGTTATTCTAGTCGATTTGTCTTTATAAGGAACACTTTAGGTAGGAGCACTTTAGGAAAGCAAAGCTGTCATAACTGGCAGCCGTGTTTTCTATTAATGCTGCTGCAGTGCGCTTACTTTGTTACTTCTCGTAACATTCGTCCTTGGGTCATTTGGAGCAATCTATCAGAAAATACAGAGTAGATCCTCACAGTTTTCTGATTTGTGGACAACGTGTCCTGCAATTTTCCACTGGCACAACTTTTAAACCAACAAATGCGAGACATTTGATACCCGGAACGGTTATGAAGTCACTTAGTGGATGAATGAAGTCTCAGCAAGATCAGCATATTTTACTAAGAAGCAGGATTTGGAGTGCTCTCTCAGGAATCCCTCCAGGCGCACATTGGTGGGCTTACACACAATGCCATCAACACTTAGACATTTACTACACTCCAGGCCAGAATGATGGATCAAAGCTCTCCACAGCTCAGACACAATGCCGAACAGTCAGCTAAGTGCTGAAGAATCTCTTGGCTCAGATACCCTAGGGGTGCCAGGGATTGGAGAGGTGGGGGAAGGGCAGGGCATGCTAATCTGTTTGAGAGCCAGTGATAAAAAGATACAGTCCTCTCCCGTAAGCAAAATCTGTCTAACAGGGGCATAGAAAAAGAAGCAGAGCATCCAGTATTCTGCACTTAAATAAAACGGGCTTGCTCCTCTGTAAGAATGAATCCACACACTGGGGGGCGGCAGCTAGGCCAGAAATGTCTCCAGGGAGGAGTGCAGGGCTGTGCTGAGCCGCACAGCTGGCCGTGGGGCTCTCTGGAGCCGGGGTTCTCAATGGGGCTATTGACAAACGACGGTGCCAGCTGCCGAAAGCCTGGAGTTGGGAGATGGGGGACAGGAGCGAGCCGAACCCCCATTTCCCTCATCTTCCTGTCAGGAGGCTGTGCTGAGCAACATCACAACGCACCCTGACAGTCCTCAGGCCACGTCCTGCCATTGCACGTGTGCACAGCCCTGAGTCGGTAGGGCCAACCTATGCCAAGGGGCGAGTCAGACCCTGACTGCTCACAGACCACCTGTATTATGAAGATACAACGAATCAGCGCGAGGCACGGGGCCTGCGGTGGCGGGACATCCTGCTTCAGGATCTCAGGGTAGCAGAACTGTAAGACCCTGGGAGTTTCCGTCTGGAACTAGCTCAGCAGCCGCGGCAGTGGCTAGATGCAGCATGACATTCCGGTTCTGCAATAAAAGGCCAAGCTCTTCCATTCACCGTGATGAGGCCTGACGGTGCGCATGGAAATGCTGCCTCACTCAACGCACACACTGGGAGGCTGACAAAGTGGCTGATACGGTTGCTGCCATGTGCAGTGTATAAATCAGAGGTCCTTTTTTTAAGGCACTCCCAGACTCCGGCTGTTTCGTTGAGCTGTAGGTCCCAAATGGCATACGAAGGTTCCAACCATATGCGCCTTCAATCTTCCAGTCAGCAGTGTTTGCAATGCAGCTGTATAGTGGCATTGCCTGGCCCAACTCTAAGTTATGGCTCTGTTTCCATTATAAGCCCATATTTCCGGGGGAGTTATAACTCAGCAGTAAAAATTCATCACTGACTGAAACTTGGCTTCCAGCACGCTCAGCTTGGAAGCAAATTTTTTTTTTTAAGTCATAGGAGTGCAGGAGCAAAGGCAGGAAGAAGTTCATCAGCGTTTGAGTTGATCTCAGGTGTTGACAAATAAAAAAGTAGTTTTGTCTTTTAACAGTGAAGGATTTAACATCCCTTAGAAGCTTAAAAACCGAAAGCATTGACAAACTTCTTAGGAGACAGAATTGCCAGGCTGGATCTGACATAGGGTCCTTGGCCGGTACCAGATGCTTCAGGGAATAGTGTAGGAAGAAGAGCATGTAAGAGCATCCTCCTGATCCCAGGCAGGGCCGGATTAACTCTCCTGTGGACTGGGGGCTATTAGATTTTGTGCGGCCCCTGTATACAAGTCTTTTTCCTAATTTAAAACAAAATGGTCACAATTATGGCATCGAGGCTATTAACGCTATACTGAATTTGCCTTTTAATGAACACAAAGCCGTTCTGTGGTTACACGTCAGCCTTAAAACATGTCGAAGAGGGGTCAGGAACCTGTGACACACGAGATGATTTTGAGCGGCACTCACACTCACGCCGGGCCGACGTCACCTGAGAGAGGGATGGGGAGAAGGGGCAGGGCCAGGAGAGGGGAGTGGCTTCCATGCGGCGAGGAGTGGGGCTGGGAGCGGTTCCTGGCCAGGGAGCTGGGCCCACGTCACGTGGCAGAGGAGTGGGAGGAGGAAGTGGCGGGGATTTATTTTTGCAGGGCCCCCCTTAGCTGCAGCTCCTAAAACCCCTGAGTTAATCTGATCCCTGGCCCTGATCCCAGGCAGTCAGTAACTGGTGCTGCCTTAGAGCATGGAGGTTTATATCCCATATTGCATTTTCATCTTCTCTCATGTAATTGTGGAATTTCTTATCAACAAGATATACGGCCATTCCTTTTGCTGCTGGTCTCAGCCATAACCCAGTGAAAACGGAAAAGTTTTCATTAAAATCTAACCAAGCTTCATCAGCCCTCAAAAAATTATTTGGTTCTGTGCTGAGCTTGAGATCTGGTTATTTCCTTTATGGCCCTCGACAGCTTTCCTGATGTTAGATTCTAATCCTGAGATCTCTACAGAACTAAGATCTGCATCTATTTTTCCCCATGTAAGATTAGCCTTGATAAGGAAAGAGAGACAATATTTTCCCTGGTGCAATGTATACTTAACTAACTACATCTCCAGAGTTATAGTGAGAACAGGATGAAAGAATACTAGGTTAACTTGCACCCACTCTGAAGATGACATGGGTTGCCAACCTTGCATTTTAGTTTCTACTGACATGAAGATCTGAAGTTGACTTTTTTTTACTGACCCAGTAAACTTTTTACTGACATCACTAAAAATACCACAAACAATACAATAATGTCACAAAGGTGTGTACTCACTCACGATATTCTGTACACAGGAATTCAGAATTACGCAATTGTTTTAGCTGCAGTTAATTGATCAATCAGATTCTTTGGGTGTGTGCAATAAGAGAAAACAGGAAATTGAAAAAGTCATGGTCAGTGTAGTTTTATGATACAAGAAGTGATTCTGAATGAGGACAATCAATGTCAAAATACAATATGTTTTATTTCTACCCCACTTAACGGACATTTTCATTTATTTACGGGTTTTCAGACAGTGTTAAAATTGTACATTTTTTTTACTGACTGTCTGTAAATTTACGGACGGTTGGCAATCCTGCTGTGTAAAGATTGAACATCCGGAAGCGTAGAGCACTACAGCGTTAGAGCTCCAGAGAGTCGCACTTCCAAGAAATTAAAAAGGAAAAAATGTGTTGCAGATGAGTAATGCAATGATTAATTCCATCTTTCTTATTTACAGTGAAGCATCCCACCATCCCAGGAGGTTTTGGGCGATAGTTTGAATACTTCTCCACTCTGTTTCTCCTGACCCTTCTCTTGTTAGAAACTGAGGAAAGGAAGTTTGGGGGAGTGATGAAGAGGAAATATGGTCATGTGATGAAGGCACAGAACTGGGAGCCAGGGACTCTGAATTCTGTTCGTGGTTCTGCCACAAACAACAAAGAAATTTAGGCCAGTTAATTTAAGCCCTGAGTTTTTAGAACAGTTTTCAGTTTTGCAAGTACAAATCAAATACTAATAATTTTATCTTGCATTTTTCATCAGGAGATTCCCCAAGTGCTTTAAATTAAGAGGTGTAATGCCTAAGGATCTGGCGGGTTAAAGGGCAGTTCAGATCAGTGGGGAGCATTCAGGGAATGATAGCCAGGAAATCTAATCCAAGAGGAAGATCTAGGGGGCTGGCTGGCAGAGTGAGCAGCATGTCAGGAGCAGGTGGGGCATCAAGGCAGGGTCAGGCGGGTCCATGTAGCAAGCAGCAGGTGATGGCTTGTTTTGCTCAGACAAGGCCAGAAAGGAAGCAGGAAGTTTATATAAGGTCACCAGCCAATCAGGGTCAAGACCATGTGCCAAACAGGAAGAAAACCTTGGAGCCCTGGTAGCTGGCCCACCCATGTCTGGGAGTTCTCTGGTAGTGTGACGTATTGGAGGAGCACGACAGCCAAGGCAACTTGCTGAGAACCTGCTGGGCCTGGATTTGAAACCATGGTCCCAACAGGAGGTCAGTATCTTTATCCAGTTTTATAGATGGGGAAACTGAGGCACAGAAAGGCACCTCAGAGCCCAGAATAGAACCCAAGTCTCCGGACTCCCACTCCCATGCCCTGTCCACTAGGTCATGCTGCCTAAGTAGAGGTCACCCTGAGGCCCATGTTTGTCCTCAATCTCTTTAGATAAAATTTATCCCATGCCAAGAGCACACGTGTGGCCCCTGGAAAGCCTGTTATGAAGTGTGATTTAAGTCCTGAGCCTCTGTGTATGTTGGAATTTCATTCCTGGTGCTTAATTTCCTTGCCTATACAATGGGGATAATTGGTTGAAACAATAATTAAATTATCTAAAACAATGAGTAATATGAATGATAAAAATGCCTAGATGAATGCGACATGACAGAGACAAACCACCATGGCTTCTGTAACGGAAAATCATATCTCTAATCTCCTAAAATTCTTTGAGTGTGTCAAAAAGGTGGATAAAGGTGAAATAGTTAGTGTGATTTATTTGAACTTTCCAAAAAGCTTTTGACAAAGTCCATCACGAGAGGTTGTTAAACTAAGTCGTCATGAGTGAGATGTAACATTCTGTGATGGATGAGACAGCAGCTTGGAGAAAGTAAATAGGAAGAAATGATACATTTTCACCCTGGCAACAAAGGGGTGGCCCAAGGTTCCTCACAAGGACCAATGTAATGTACTCATTAATGATCTGGTAAAGTGGGTGAACATCAAGATGGCAATGTCTGCCGATGATGTGGAATCTTTCTGGTTAGTCAAGACTAGAGTAGGCTCCAAAAAATGCCAAAGGGATACAGCAAAACTAGGCAAAAGGGCAGTATAATGGCAGGTGAAATTTAGTGCCGACAGATGCAAGGGAACATTCATTAGAGGGCATAATACGGGGAATCTTTCCCCATAAATTGTCCATTTTGGCATTTTTTGCATCTTCCACTGAAGTATCTGGTGTTGGCCACTGACAGGGACAGGCTACTAGGCTAGATGGAGTTTGAGTCCGATCCAGTCTGGCAATTCCTACATACCCACCTCACTGCAGCAGAGGGGTTGTTAGGCTACATTAATCTTTGTCCAGTGAGTATGGAAGGGGCTATGGAAATGCAACACAATAGCAGTAGTGTTGAATCACTTCCGAAAATAAAACGCGCTATTTGCCAATACCTCCCCCCTTACTATCTAATGACTACTCTTTTTTTGGCCCAATTTAATTTCCATTGAAGTCAACGGCAAAACCCTCATTAGCTTCACTGGTGCAGAATCAAGCCTATTGATGGCTCTCTCCTCCCCCCCTCTTTTTTTTTTTTATTGGCAATGAATCGCTCCTAACACAAGTGCAAAGTCATGGAGAAAATCTAAAGGTTTTCTTACCTTCTGGATCAAACTAGCAAACTGTAGATTTCTCGAGAAGGAAATATTTAGGACAGTGCTATATGCATTTTCGCCTTTGTTCTCCAGTGTGGTTTCCACAGCCACCCTCCTCCTCGTGCTCTCTATGATAAAAATGGATGTATCAAAAGCTAGAGTGTAGGCGGCGCAATCCGACTGTGACTTTCTCAGTACTCTTCTGCAATACTCCCTACAAGAAAAGCAGAGCATTAAAGCAGTGGCCAGGTTGGCATTGTTTTAGAAGACATCTATAAAAGCTTTGGAGGATACATTTGAGTGTATAGCACATATGATCTTATATAATCTGGGGCTCTTTATACACCCAGGAGTTTATCCGCTGACATAGGATGCAGCTTAATGATTAGTATGCATCGACACACAGTAAGTTGAGCTTTGAGCTGTTGCAATTAGTTAAATGAAGATTTATCTTTAGTGCGTTTAATCTGGTTAAATAAATGTATTGACCAGTTTGTATATAAGCACACTGGAAATGCTGTATTGGCCTACAGCTATTTGAATGGATGTGAGACTCCCTATACAAGAGCTGTATGCGTGTAATCCATAACACACAAATAATGTGGGCTAAATTTTCAGAGGCCTTTAAACCTGCCCCTAAAAATGTGTGCAAACGTTAGCATCGGCAGAACTGTAAGCATGTTTGTATTTGGCCATGAACACTGGTACCCAGCGACCAGCCTGGGTACACAAATGCATGTCTGTGCAATCAAAATAGGGGCTTTCGTACGTATTTCTGATGAGTTCAAAATCAGATAGTCCAGGACAGTGGGGACAGGGAATATTCCCTGCCACTAGAGGGGAAGTAGCTTGCTTGTTCCTACTACAATGTGCCTTGTGGCAGAGCAAAGGATAGCAATGGGCGGCTTAAAGGGGTCTTCTCCAGACCTCCTTGGACTCACAAGATGTCTTCTGTTCAGGACCATTGATGGGAGGAAATACGGTACAGGAAACACACTTGCACGCTAATGAAACAGAAACACGACTGAGATGCTTTTCTTTCCTCTAAGCTTTGTGTGTTTTTATCCTGCCAGAGCTGAGCTGAATACCAGCAAATAATGCATTCCAGCTCTGTTTATTAGTCTCCCTGTGAACTGGACAGTGCCTTTCCATTTCATAAATCCTTCCCAACTGCCTAAAGTGCTGCCATAAATTCAGTCTCTCTCCTTATCACCCAGGTAAGAAGAAAAAGAAATACTCATTTGTGGCTGGCAATGCTAGTGCAAGTAAATCTTTGCCCAGTGTGCCTGTCACGCCACAGGCTGCTCTGGAAGGAAAGGCATCACATGGTTCTAATATTGAGTAGATGTGAACTCTCTTTTGCTGTGGCTGTTGAATAACACTGACTAACTGCCCTGCTGTGACAAACTGGGGTGCAATCCAGACCAGTGAGGGGCTGTCACTCCTGCCCTACAGCCTTGGGAGCCTTACGATGCCTTGCTGCAGTAGCTCCCATTTGGGGCGCTTATAAGCCACCTTCCAGCATGCAAACCACATCCTGGGTGCCTGTGTGTGATTGCAGCCTGCCAGCCACATGTGGGTTACACTCTGGCTTTTACCAGCCTGGGTTCCCCCAACACACTCCCAGTCCTGGATTCTCATCCTGCCCCCCCAAATGTACGTCTTATGCTGCCCAGCCCTCTCCTAGACAGTCCAAATATATTCAGTCTGTTATTTTTTTAAGGGAATAATATACCCCACCTCATCGCCTTAAATAGAGCTACCCAGACACTTTAACTTAAACACACAGGAGAAAACAATAAACCAAGTTTATTGACTATAAAGAGAGCAATTATAAGTGAGTACAAGCAGTGGAGCATAAGAGTCAGAAATGGTTACAAGAGAAATAAAGATGAGAAGCTTTCTAGTGCCTAACTTAATAAACTATATTAGATTTAAAGCAAAGTTTCTCACCACATGCTTCCAACAGCATTACTGACCAAGCTCTTCAGGTCAGCAACCTTCCCCCAGAGGCCATTGGCTGTTTCTTTTGTCTTCTCAGGTACAAAGAGTGAGGTGGACAGAGCGAGAGAGAAAGAGTTGTCCTGATGTGTTTGCCCCTCCTTTTTATAGTTTCCATCCCCCTGTTGAGAAACATTTCCAGCTGGGAACCAGGAGACAAAGAGTCTGTGTGGAAGGATGTTCCCTGCTGGGTTTTTTTCACCTGTGTATGCTCACATGCAGGTTTCCTTTTGATTCCTCCCTTCCCACTTCCTGCTTGATGACTTTGTTTCCTGCTTAAATGCAAATCAAGGCATGCACACACTCCTTTGTTCAAGGCAGGCCTGTTTGACCAGTTTGATGCTATGTGAGTTTTGAACATGCACTTTTCACGTCACATGCAGGGAAGTTTATACTTTCTCACATACTGCTGTTTTACACATTTTACCATGATATTACTGATTAGCAAGTTATGTGTTTTCAAATGATACCACACAAGGCATACTTTGTACAAAGATTGTTACAATAGCATGTAGGTGTGAATACAGGGGTGTATGGTTCACCCCTGGGCATGGTTGTTGTCACCTAAATAAAATGTTGCATGCTGGAAAGTAAGACAAAAAAGATTCAGTATCAATACCAGACAGTCAAGATGATCTATAGCTTCAGTTTTGTTGTCTGAAATTTCTGCCCTGGCATAAGTGCACCGATAAAAATGGAGTTACACCAGAGCAGAATTTGGACTGCAGCAGACTTTGCAGATTTCTTGATGGATGTGTCGGTTTTTTTATATTAAAAAAAAAAAAAGGAAAGGAAAAATGTAGCAGAGAGGAGCAATGTGTTTCACGTAATGGTGAAACTGTCACTACATCATTGCAGCGATAAACAGGTTTACTTCAAACCAAAACTTAACAATGGTTTTCTCAGCAAAAATTGTCCCTATATTTGTTTCTCTTTTAGGGCCTGATCTAACATCCATCAAAGCCAATGGGAAAACTCCCAGTGATTTCAGTGGAAGTTGGATTGAAAACTTGATGCACAACAGCAAATCATAAGACATTGCACCGAGCCCCACTCATTTGCTATCCATCGAGGGAGCTGTAGACCATATTTATAAATATCTTCAAACGTCTGATTTGAAATGAAACATTAAGTCCCCTATTCAGCAAACTTAAAGCATCAGACTAGCCCCATGGCAGTCGAGGGGATGATTTATATGTATAATGTTAGGCACGTGCTTCAGTATGTTGCTGAATTGAGTACAGAAAAAAATGATTAAATGGGCAAGGGCCACAAAATTAGGGTTGAGATCTTGATTCCATAGATTCAGGGGTACTTGGATTCAGGGTTTTCGTTCAGAGCAATTTGTATAAAAAATGAGAGAGGGGAAGGAAGGTTTCAGGTCATTATACTGGTTAACTTCAGGGGAAATATCCTGCATTGATTTACAGTTTGTGCAATCAGGCCAGAATCTGGTCTGAGGTGCTTAACTGTCTGAGAGTCTGATGATCAGAACTGGCAAGCACATCCCTAGAAAGTCAGTGCACATGTTTAATATTGCACTGCATAGTTTCCTAAGCCCCGTGATGGCATTTCATGACCACATCACAAGAGGCACTGACAGCTCCGTTGCATATCTTATTAACTTGCAGCAAATATGAACAAACTGATGAAAAGACCTTTTTTGTTGCAGTTGTTCTGGAAGATATGTTGAGACACAATGGGCATGGCTTTGATTTTATTGCGGCCACATCACAAGCTGCACGGATGGAAAAGAATTCACATAGCCTCAACAGAAAGGAAAGTGAAGGAGATTTCTTGCTTTTGTTGTTGCAATTTGAAAATTCTTTCTAGTAGCATTGGGCCATTTATAGACATTCTTGCTAACAAAAAACTAGCAAGTACAGAGCGTAGGTTCTGAACACAATAGCTATGTTCGGTATGGACACAAATATTCTCTACAACCCCATTTTGCCGGTATTTGTGTTTAAAACCATTCCAAGCTCAAGGGTGTTTTTAGGCCCAAACATGCCTGGGAATCACAGACCATTAATTATTATATGACAGAAACCAAAATCAAACTGCAAAGAGAGCAGCTACAGATTTAGGGCCGGCTTCAAAGCCCACTACTTCAATGAGAGTCATCCCATTGATTTTAACGGATATTGGACCGGGCTCTTATTCTCCTCCTAGATACCTTCACTAGGAAATATTTGTAACTGAGCACAGGACACCAGATGTAAACTTGTTTCTGCTGCGTGTATCAAACCCATAATCACTAAGTGGGTGACAGCAGCATTTTTCCTTGTATTTACTGACAGGTTTCCTTGGGGCACGTCACCGTAGTATCAAACATGAGTTGTGTTGTCCATCACCAACAAACTGTACGTGTGTGCCCAGGAAGAGGTCATCTTCTGGGGCGGGGTGCACTGGCAGATTGGGGGTAGAGGAGGCAAGAGGGCTGGGGAATAGAGGGGGGAAAAGATGGTAATTTAGTGGACTTTGCTAAGGGCTGTAAAATAAAAATAAAATCAACCAGAAAAAGTGAAAATCAATGAAATATACAAATATGTAAAATGGAATAGCAACAGGAAGAGGTGAAGGACAAGGCCCAGCTTTTTAAAGGGACTACCGGGACATGATTTCCATGTGAGTTAGACCCCTAAATACCTTTCAAAGTTTGACCCCAAGATTTTAGCAAGATTCCAATAGGGGTTGATATTTCTATGGATATCAAGGCTATCCAGAGTTTTACAGTTAGTGATAACTCTGACACTGGCAGACCAGGTGCCAGCTCGTGCTAAAGTCCCAGGGCAATTCATTTGTGCATTAATACAGAGCAAAGTGATGTGAAATGTGCAAGAGTGTATTTGGTGTTTAAACTTCATGAAAACTAATGGGACGTTACATGCATTGTTTTCACTTATCTATACCTGATATAATGTGATAGCAAATGGTTCCATTGTATAGACCCCTGTAACTAAATAACCCATCAAAGGAGAAAGAAGCCTGGTGTCATGCAAAGGAAGAACTTTAACAGGCAAGCGCTCATTCTTGCGCATTTGAAGGCAAGCGGTCATTGCGTGATGATCCGAGACCAAAGAGTCTCAATGCACTCCTCTCTCTGCCAGTCAAAGAAAGAGCTCACGTGGGTGGTGACTCTGCCAGATTGTTCCAAGAGAACAAATGTAAATATGGATACAAAGGAAAATCCTTCATCTCTGAATTGTTTGGACTTTTACAGGGAAGGGTACCGGGTGCAAAGAGGAGATCCCCAGAGACAATCAGGAAACTCTGAAAAGACTGTTGGGAAACTGACAATTTATTACATCTCTGCCACCTTTTGAGATTATGATCTGTACATATATTTCACCTGCTTTAATTTCTCAATAACCCTCATTTCTTTCTCCTAGCTAATAAAGCTTGGATAGTTTATTATAGAACTGGCTAGCAGCATTGTCTTTGGGGTGAGATCTAGGATGCAGCTAGACCTGGGTGACTCATGGGACTGGAGGTAACCTGGAATATATGTGATTTTTGGAGTAAAGCATCCACCTACCACAGAATCTTGTGTGCCTGGGCGGCTAGTGGACCGGAGCGCCTGGGAGGATGGCCTGTGATCCCTTGATCTGACGTACAGTGCCTCAGGGATTTATGTTTGTTGCTGGGTTGGTGAAAACTAAGTATACAATTCAAAACCAGTTTGGGGTTTCAGACCCTATTTATGGCAGTCTGCCCTGAATAAGGTACCCACGCTCCTAAGCCCTCCTAGACACTGTGACAATAACAATAATTTTGGCAGTGATATTTAACCTCATGCTCCAGGGCCTAAGCCAATTGCTCACTCTTAGAGAGCAGGATGAGACCTAATATGTGATGATTCCACATCTGCTACTGCAGGGTCCTTACACCTTCCTCTGAAGACTCTGGTACTGGCCACTGCCAGAGACATGGCACTGGACTAGCTGGATCACAGGTCTACTCTGTCGTGGCAATTGCTTTGTTCCGATGGAACATAAATCGTAAATCAATGGGGCGAGAGTTAGGATCAGACAGGAATTGTGTGGGCTGTTGAGGCAGAGGTTAGGAGACTTTCACCCACTGTTCAGCTTCTCTGTGAATAAATTACCGCATTTTACTTTGAGAACCAGGCAGATTTCCTGGGTTTCTTACCTCCTTATGCTAATGCTGACAACAAGACACCAACCCTCGTTGGGCAGCTAGCTAGTCTGCATTCGGACACAGGCAAGCCCATGGCACTGTGGCTAGCGTATACAGTGGGAGTCCAAACAACAGCATCATCCTCAGAATAGACATTGAAACTCGTAATGAAAATGCCTCTGAAATCCATTGCCGAGGGCAAACCAGTCCAGCCAGGAGAATCAAAAGCTCATTATATTTTGAGAAGCCCTTCGGAAACAACCAAAAAAACCTCCAAACAAACAAGCAAACCCCACACAGAGAAGATAATCAGAGCTGCATGATTTATCTTCTTCTGCATGCATGCGCTTAATTATGATGATTTCATCATTTGTTAACACTGGATGCGCACAGCATGCATACGGGACATGAATCATCGAGGGTTAATGTCAGTACAAAAGCAAAGACAAAAAGAGAGAGAGACCAAATATTCAGGACAAAACCCTCTGCAAAGAGGAGAGCTAACCCTGTGATCTGATTTCAGAAATCCTCTCTATTTCGTGACATTATTTCCCGGTTAGCAGCACAATTTAGTCTGGATTATCTACTCACGTGGCAGTAGGAATAACATTTTTAGCATCAAGGACCAGATCAGGGACACAGTGTTCATCCTCATTACATCCATTCCAGAAAGGCACCTTGAAGGAGAATGACAGGAGAAAGCCAAATGGAGTTTTTGGTTTGCACTGAAAGGAATTTTCACGTACTGTGCATCTACAATTGCGATTTTCAGTCACCCAAACCCACAAACGAAATGCTTTAAAATAACACACACAAAAAATCCACACTGCAAATAAACAATACAAGAGAGATTCCTGATCATCTGCCCATTTAAAAGGAAAAGGTGCAAAAATACTGAGTTGTGGGATAAATTAAGTTTATGACCAAGTTTATCATTCAGATTGCTCCGGTTTTACTTTTTTAATTCCAATCTAGAGCACAAATATCTCAAATATCAGTACAAATCCTACAGCCAACTTTCAAAGGTCTCATGCCTACTCATACCTGGCACACACACTTGATTATCAGCGACCTTCTCGCGCTCTGTCTCTTTTGTTTACATGAATTAAGCTATTGCTACTATGGCTTTTAAAACCCTACAGGGACAGAGTCAGACTCTTGGTGGAAATCAGTGTAGCTTCATCATGGACTTCAACTAAACTATGTTAATTTATATCAGAGGAGGCTCTAGCCCAGCAAGTTTAAGGATAATGCTAGTGTAACATTTATACAGCACCGTTTGCTGTGAGGGATCATGAAATGCTTTACAAACTAACATTACCGTACAAACTATACACCAGAGGTCACTTTGTCTCCCACAGAGGCAGCCTTCATGGCATAGCAAGTCAACGGTTTAGCTGAGTGCAGCAATGTTACACAACAGTTTGGGACAGGAAGTGAAGAATACTGTACCGAACAGGAACTACAGGAGGATCTTGGCTAGGCAGAATGTAATCACTCCAGTTAAAATCTGGGGTTAGCACCCCGCCTCTTGCAAAGACAGTGAGGGGTTCTTCTTCAGTGAAATGCAAGGCACACGCATGGGAAACCACCTGACCCATAAGTCTTTGCTGCGTGCCAAAGAGCTCGAATTATATCTCTGTAGGGTAATATGTGAACATAAGAGCCCTAGGGATGCTCTAATCAGACTGATTCCCAGCTGGCTGTGGAACAGGAGAGCATAAAGGTGGTACAAGGTATTACATCCTTCTGAGTTGATTTTCTATTCTCTGCAGAGCTGCCCGGCCCCAGGGGGTGATTTTAACTTATGCCACTGATATAAAATCCCTTGGGGAACTGGAGAACAGAGCGCAGCGGAGACTGTCACTGCCAACCCTCCTTCTCTGCTTTATGCCAGGGGCTGGTTTCTGGCACGAGAGGTGATGGAGCTGTTCCTGCCAGCGTTCCACTAATCCCCCCGGCACGAGGGGAATTTCCCAGGGACAGTCCCTGGGGGCTTCGGTTCATTTTGCACCAGGCAGATGTAAGTGGCACAAAGTGAACTTGGCGGACCATGGAATCCAGCCCTTTGCGGTTCACCACTGACAAGGTTTTAATCGCAACGACACTGAAGTGAGGGAAAGGCTATGGCACCTTAACTGAGACCAACAAGATGGGTTCTTCTAGGTGCCGTGGTTCACAGAGAAAGAAAGAACGAATATGCATGGGGTAGGCAAGAGAACACTGAGATTTATCGGAGTGGACAACTGGCTTCTCCTTCTGACGCTGGCTGACTCTGTGCATGTCGCCACTTTGAGTCGGGGGTTGATTCGCAGCGGGAGGGGACGTCCCCCGGGCTAGCTCTCACCTAGCCAGCATGCTAAAAATAGAGCGCAGCCAGCGTGAGCAGCAGGACGGGACCGCCGTCCCAAGCGTGTACCCATCCGAGACCCTAGGCACGTCTTCAGGGCTGCTAGCTCCTCCCGCAGCCTGTGCGGCCGAGGCTATGCTCTAGTTTTCCAGCATTATCAGGAGGAGAGTTAGAGCATGTCTCCACGAGCGAGGAATCACACCCCCAGCTCAAAGTACAGACAAAGCCAATGTGCCTTGGGCCACCCACTCAGCCTCTCTCTGCCTCAGTTTCTTCATCTATAATGGTGTTAATCACTGGCATACTATGAGTCTCCGGCACCTGGAGGCCAATACTTACATTTCCACCTCCCCCCCAGGCCTCCCACGCAGGGCAGAAGAGGTCCCCGACTCCCACCAGATAGGGCCACCCCCCAGCTGCCCCAGAGAGGGGGTTCTATACCTGCGGGGGGGGGGGGGAGGGGACACACCATGTTCCTCCTATGCCCCAGGGACTTTTGGGTGCTCATGGCAGCAGCTGAGCCCGGCCAGAGCCGGGATCCCCTGCTGCCCCCTCCTCCCTCATTTACCCACCGTGCGGCGCCAGCATCTCTCCTCAGAGCCTCCTGTGGCCCCTTTCCCTGCACATCGTGGAGGGCCCGGCCAGTGCCCTCCCCCCGGGCTGGCGCCTGAGGGCCTGGTCCCTCCCTGTCAATATGCCCCTGGTGATGATAACCTTTAGCCACTGCCATGAAACACTGTGTGAACCTTGGGTGAAGTGCTGGGGACAAGGAGTGCGGACTGTTACGCTGACTGATTTTGCAGTGGGTGGCCCCATGCAGAATACTTCCTCCCAGGCGCAGTGACCATTACGTACAGAGACTTTAAGCGTAGTTGGCCAGCCATCATCCATCATAGGACCCTGGTCGGGATTCTCCAGCCCATATTCGATTGAAAATGTCACAGGCTTCACGTAGTCTGCTGTGTCCTAGAGGCAGAGGAAATAAGAACATAAGAACGGCCATAGTGAGTCAGCCCAATGGGCCATCTAGCCCAGGACCCTGTTTTCTGACACTGGCCAGTGCCAGATGTTTCAGAGGGAATGAACAAAACCGGGCCATTACTAAGTGATCCATTTCCTGTTGTTCAGTTCCAATTTCTGGCAGTCAGAGGTTTAGGGGCACCTGGAGCCTCCTTCTCTTGCATCACGCCCGCCTCGCCAGCTCCTCCTGAAACAACCTCCTCCCCCTGCCAAGAATAGCGGGGGCCCGGTGCAATGAAAACCCAAACTGAACCATGGTGGAACCAATTTTACAAAATAAATGGATCACAGTTTAACACGTTTTGCATTTGTTTTCTTTCATCTTACAACTAAAGGACATTACATAGGTGACTGAGACAACAAGCACAGCATCTACTGCTCTGAAATTGCATGCATGCCTTCTGACCCATACAAATAAAACGTGAGGTGTATTGCGTATGCGTGTGTGTGTATAGGAGTGCAAGGGGTACTTAGGAGTGCAGGACATCTGCTTTGAAACAGCTGATCATCACAAAGAGTGATTGTTTATACCATGCCAGATTTCCCAAATTGTAACAACTGCATAGAGAGAGACATACTGGCTGCCCTTGACTGGGTCTTAATGGACCAGAAACAAAAGTGCTGATGTTTAATATGGTTGTGTGTGTGTCTTTTGAACATCTAGCTCTAGAAAAAATGCCAGAGAGAAACTTATGAGCAGAAATAAATCCAAATCACTAACTCAGATTCAAACTTCAGATGCAAACATTCCCAAATTTCACAGAAGTTTGAGTCTGGGGATTTGGCTGGGCTGGCTGCAAAGTTCAGCTCTAGACCAGTAGCCAAACGTTCCCAGAGGCTGAGTGTTTGAATCCAGGCTTTTGTTCAGGACTTGTGAGTAATTTCCCATCATTTAGTTTGGTGAATTTTGTGCATCTCTTCCTTTCTGGCCAGGCTCTGCTGTGCAGAATCTTGAATTGGCTTCTACCCCAAGAACAAGGGGAGCCTACCGGTAGAAGAAAAGCACAAAGTGAAAGAGTCTGGGAAGCATTTCTTTTTACTGAGTTCAGAACCATCAGGACTGCTCCTCAAAAGCAATCGGTGCAGCCAGGTATGAATTCCATAGACTCCAGCCCTGAAATGATAAAAGGCTTTTGGAAAAAAATAACGAGGGGTTGTGCGGAGTTCAGGTCCCCTGCTGGCTCATGTAGCTGACTGAGCGGCTATAAAACTTCAGCAGCTCACTCGGAGCAGATTTCATCCTTAACCACATCAAACCCAGCAATAATAGATCCGGACTTGGAGATAAAGCTGAGCCTGGTTTCCAGCCATGTGATTCACTTGAGGCACTTCCTCTTGGCCGGTACGCCTGCTTCCCGACGTCTTTCTGTTTTGCATGAAGATCCTTGCCAAGCAGAGCTGTTTTACCTGCCCTGATCTAAGTCCCGCTGAAGTCAAAGGGAATCTCTCCACTGACTCCAATGGGAGTTGGAGGCAGAGACGACCCGTACCTGCTGTTAGTGGGGGGCAGAGTGAGGGCAGCCGGCTTCAGCAGTGTTACTGAGCATGCTCAGTCCGTGTGAGCATGCTCAGTACAAGCCAGGCAGCATGCCCCCCCCTCCTCCCACACATCACCTGTGGTTGGAGGAGTCCCCAAGTTTGGTGCCATTTATACTTACCAAGACGTGAAAGTTTAGCTTCTCACAGTGTTCTTGTCCTGCAGACATTGTGACCATCCTATGAGTGTGCCTGTCGCTATTTTCATCGAGATACGCCCGTGGCGTGTACCTTCGCTCGTCAATGGTGGCATTATATTTTAATCCTGGGAAGGGAAATGTTTGATTCAGGTTTCTTTCTACTGTTACCATTTTTATGTGGCAAAGCCACCGCTACGCACCCTCCTTTCCCATAGCACAAATCAATAGTCTCCCACCAGAGCAGGAAGAAAAATAAAATTAACATCTTTGATTTTGTCAATGCATGGAGTCAAAAGGTCACCAGCAGAGTTTATCAAAGTCCCTTTTTTAAAAATCAGATTCCCACTCAGAGGACTGAAAGCAACTTTTGATTGTTGCCACTTTGCTCTTTTAAGCAGCTGGCCAAATCACAGGTCATTTCAAACAATTAAGTCAGGTACAAACAGACAGCCCGCACCTGGTGCTGTGTCTGCATCTATGGGAGTCTGTGCATTGTCAGGGCCAGCTGGTGCCCAGAACTATTTGTTTATGTATGTTTCTGATTTACTCTATACTCTGCCCCCTTCACAAGCCTCGGCGCTCGCATACAACCGAATCACCACAAAATCTGTACAATTAACACCTCGATAGGGTCCGAAGGAAATTTGAAAGTACAAAGGCAGCCCCATCAGTCATGCGAATCCAGCCAAAGATCAGAGGATAAGATGAGATTGACACGTCAGTCAGGGCTGCCTAGCAAAGGAAGTAAATTCCAGAGGGGTGAGGCATGAAGAATCCACTGAGCCACCGGTCTCCCAGAATTAAAATCTAGGGGCTGTTAGTAGATGATGACCTCAACTGTCAGAAACAGAAGGCAGCCTAGACCCAGGCTAAAGTATGAAGGGCTTAACAAATCAAAGCTATCCCATGAATAGCACTGGAAACCACTGCAGGCTACCGGGTACATGTCTAATATGCTCCACATGACAAATGTCTATAGAAGCAGCTGTATTCTGCACCAGATGATGCTCTCAGGTGTCTAAGAGTAGCCTCCTTCAGTCATCCTATCTGTAGGCTACAAAGTTATGGATAACTGTGATGAGGTCAGACGGGAAAGGTCGTGACTTTCTGACCAAATGCAGAAAGCAAAGGAACTTGTGGACTCCAGCAATACCTGAGAATCTGGGAATCAGGGAATCGGGATTCTGGAGCCACTTTAGGCTTTTTGATTAGATAACAAATACTTTAAAAGTATTTACATTCCTGTTTCAACAATACGCCATATAAATGGGTCATCTCAGGACACTGAGCAATAATGTACAGGCTGTTTAAACGTTTGTCATATAGCTATTCACATGATGCACTGTACTGGTGCTGACAGTACCCTTTCTATTTTGCATGTCATCCCTTACATACTTAATGGGAGATCATTTTTCTTCTTAAATACTGTTGCACATACCTCCCCATACTATAACAAAACCCCAAATGGCCTGTGCTGGGACCAAATGCCATGTTAGCGCAACGCTAACAATAGATTGAAACATGTAAAGTCTAAGACATTCAGAATTCAGCTTCTTTCTTCTCTTGTTTCCTTTGTCCCTCAGCAGCACTGTACTTCCGAGATAGCCCTGTGCATTCTCCTCTTTCTTCTAAAATATTTCTGTGATATCCTGCTCTGCAAGCTCTAAAATTACAGGGTGAGTTACAAACAGAATATGAGCCTTGACCATTACAGGGTGATATCTTGGCCCAGTGAAATCAGTGGGAATTTTGCCATTGACTTCACTGGGAACATGATTTCACTCATAACATAAGCCCCGTAACAGTACTTTATTGTACATTGTTGGCGGGTTATTATAGGCCACACTGCTTTTATTTCCTCTTTGTTCTAGTTGAGTCCTGGGCATCCTGAGTGTAGACTCCAGGTCGTAGCAACGTGCAGTGTATTAAAACCAAACTGGATCAACCGGCTCATAAAAGCTCTTTGTGGTATTAGCCAAGTGTGCATGCATATGGTCCACAGATGTACTGTGTGGATGCACGACCTAAGGCAGCAAACTGTCACACAGAGACTGTACAAGAACCATGACAATTCCCCCAGCACATTTTTGGGAGGACTCCCTTTGCAGACCAGGATGTCCCAGAACAGAGCAGTAACCAGGATGAGAGACCTAACGCTACAACCTTGTTGGCTTTGCTTCTTGATCTTTACAAATGTCTTGGAGGAGAGGTAAAGTCTGAAGGAAATCATCTAAGCTCAGTAGAGGGGCTGGGTAGATGTGCTGTCCCCCGGTCGGTTGGCCGGTCTCCTTTAGGGGCGGCCGGGGTCCCATTACTAAACCCCTAGAACCTCAGCACGTTTTCCAGTCTCGGGTTATTTTCTTTAATAAAACTTGCACAACGATTAATTGTTGCTCCACCTTGCATTTTCTGCTTGATAGCGAGAGCTGACCGTGCTAATCTCCCCGAGGGCTGGAATAATTTTTATGAACACAGGGACTTACAGGGGTTTGTGTGGACTCTTGGTGAGAAGAGCCCCTTTGGTCACCTGATGTTCTGATTGCCGCTGTTTTCCGGTGGTGAAGCTTTGATTTTGCAAGTCCCTGCACAGTGCGCGCAGGAGGAACTGCAAGACTTTGCTCTCCAGTGGAAGGGCGAGCAGAGGTTACACCTAGATGCTAATAGGGTCATGTACTAGGTGCAGCCCCCTGCACTGAGCAGTGGTAGATCTAAAGGGCCCGGCGCACCCACTGCATTACTTACAAGTGTGCAGGTCAAAAAGGGGTGAGTCACGGGCACGAATGGGCATGTCAGATGAGTCTAACCACATGATGCTATTCTCAACCTCTAACAGGCTCTTAGCTCGTTTTCATCTCTGCCTCTGCTGCTGCTAATAGATGGGAACAGCTTGGCAGTGCTCTGACCAATGCAGGCCAGGTAAAGACAAATGAAAAGGTTTATTCCCCCCAAAGCACTGGCAAAATCAGAGCAGGAGCCTTCACTTACCCACACTTGCTGTCTGAAAATGCACCGAGAGAAAGGACGGGGTGAAGCAGACGAACGCAGACATGCAGGTGGCATCCTTCCCATTCCGCTTGCAGTCCTTGTTGAAGATGTTGATTTTGGACGGCTCAAACCTAATGCTAGCATTGATCTGGACGACACTGCGGGACCTAGGGTGGGCACAAGGCACACAAGTTACACTGCAGCGCTGTGGCTCGTCACTGGATGCCTAAACAGGTGTCCACACATAGGTTTTGCAGGGCCCTCTTTGGAGTAAGATGTGACACCCCACTCAACTCCTTCCACACCTCTCCATAGCCCAAACCACACCAGCTTCCTTTTGCCTACACGACATCCCCACATAGCTGCAGCATCTCCCTTTCATAGTGACCCCCTTTTTAACACAGACACTCCAAGGAGGACACTGAGGAAGAAGGCATCGGCAGGGGAATAAATTCAGGAACTTGAAGAGGATCAAGGGATGGACTAGAACCGGGATTGGAGGAAAACTGATGAAGAGAACAGCGAGGACGGAGAGCGGCACGCGGGGCTGTGTCACATGGGTCAGGGGCGCTTGCAGGACACCTGAATAAGCATGGCCCAATGTGGCGACATAGATGCCACAGACCGAAGGTCACTAGTGCCCAGTGATCTGTCTTCAGCTGGGACTCGGGAGAGGAAACAACTGCAGATGGGTAAGTGAAGAATAACACGACTGAACTGCAGCCAGATTCTCCTCTGCAATTCCAATGGAGTTGCATGCTCATAACTGAGAGGAGAATTTGGTCTTTTGCAAGTCAATAGCACTTTTCAGGACAGATCCTCAGGTGATATAAAATTGGTGTAGCTCCACTGAGCTGTGCTAATTTACACCAGCCGAGAGTCTCTCCTCCTGCCTTCAAGGTGCTTTCCAAGCATTAATTAATGCTTTGATGTATTAATTTATTAACTAAATAAAAACCAAGAGAACTTGGGGAATTAAGTTTGGTTTTTGTTTGCAACTCCTAGGGAATTAATTATGAAATTCAGTGATGTTTTGATGTCTTTTCATGCATAGCTATGTTTCCAATACCATTCTACAGTAATGGTCCAGAACCCTACTGCTTCCTCAGTATATTTAGGCTTGGAAGATTTCACCATACACAAACAAACCAACAAAAACAATCTTTCCATCAATGATAACTGAAATTTACAAATAGGCAAAGTAAGAAAAATGCTGCTTGAAAACTTATTAGAATTTGATTTAAGGCTATTTACTTTGTATATGTTGACATGTGATGCTGACAATTTGTCTTTTAATGATGATAAAGTTTTAATTTTTTAAATCTTAATTACTATTGTCATTAAATCGTTATTGTCTGACCCTCCCCTATAATTTCCCACAACTTTGAAACTTTAAATTGATAACAATAAAAAGAAACCCTTAAAAATAAATATTGATAATATCTGTCAAAAATCACCAAATAAAAATCAAATTCTCCAAGCCTAAGTATACTGGATCATTATTGTCGAATACTATAGGGTTTTTTAAGGGTATAAAGTTGGTCAGCGTTCTGGAGGCTCAATTGTTCCCCTAAATGACTACATATTACAATGAACTTTAATGAGAGACCAGTAACAAAACCAGGAGGTATAACCTACCACAAGAGCACAGCGCTCCCAAATGAACCAACTGCTAGGTCTATGAGGCCATCTTCATTTAGATCTAGTTGTCCGTGGATGCTGCATCCAAAATACATCAGGCCCGGAAGAAGGTCTGCGGCGGCTATTCTCTAAGAAGCACAAAAAGAAACCCAGTCTCGTTTCTAGCATGAGTATTCCATTACTGGTAATATTATATGCTCGCGTGCCTTGTGACAATGATGCAACTAAGTGTTTCCATCTCCGTCTGTCTAATGCCACGTTTCTTGAGATCCATTCAACATACCCAAACCAGCCTTCTTTCTCAAATCACTGTCTCTACACTGTCTCTACAGTCCTTTATAACACATCAGCAGGGGTTACTTTGTCCCACCAGCAGATATTAAGTATTCTTCACAGGTATCTCTGATGGAATGTGTTCTGAGTTCTGTGATACCATCTGAGTGGAGTCTGCTGCATGCTCTCTATCTCATTTTGCCCACTCCAAGCATGCTAATATTGAATGAGTCATTTTCCGACTTCTTGACACAGTTTCCATGTGGTTCTTGCATTCCAGTACCCTATTCTAGTTTGGGTTTTAGCTGTTAGGATCTCTTGTTTCAGCCAATGATCTTGGGTTTGGTGCACCACCTTCTGACCTCCATTCAGACTCACTAGCTGGGAATCTAGCATGAAGAGCAGAGTGTAAAGGTGAAAGTATGTTTGTGAGCATGAGCCCGTGTGTGCGTGCGCAAACATAAGTGTGAGCACATGTATGCATTTGTACATGGGAACATGCCTGAGCATGTATGTGTGTGCATGAGTGTGAGTATGTGTGCATGAACATGAGCACACGTAGCTGTGATTGCAGATAAGTTCACTTCTCAGTGCAAGAGAATGTGCCTGTGCCTATGTCAGTCAGGTCTTAGTCTCTAACACACAGATAAGATCAAAGCCCTACAAAACACGCTCCCTGCTTTATTTCTGAGCAAGCCAGCGGATCTACAGATTCAAATGGGATCTTGTGGAACAATCACAGTTACGTGTTATGTTCAGTCGAGATCCCTGAACTTTAAAGCATTCAGAGCTATGTGAGTAGAAAGTTACTCTCAAATGGTTGAAGGAAAATAAATGTACATAATTTGCTGGGAAAAAAGCACATTCGCTTCTGAGAGGTGCCATGCTCAGAACTTAGAAAATAGATTAAGCAGGTGGCTGGGCCATTTTTCCTACCTCTTGAGGATGGTTCTACTGAGGGTTTTAAGAACAGGTTGAAAGTTTCCATGAACAAGTTAAACACCTGTCAGGGATGGTCTAGGTATACTTAATCCTATCGCAGTGCAGGGGGATGGACTAGATGACCTCTTGAGGTCCCTCCCACCTTTCCCCCTTCATTTCTATGAGTCTGTTTCATTTACAAAGTCAGTCCCACTGTATGAAGCTCTAAAACTCTCTGTTCATTTTAGATACATCTTTCATATCTCGTTTGTTTCAGCATGGAAAGCTGAAGGGAATATCTTGGAACCAATTTTACAGTCACATTTTGGAACAATTAAACACTGAGTGTTACATCCTGGCCCACTGAAGTCAAAGCCAAAACTCCCTTGGACTTCAATGGGGTCAGGATTTCACCTCCAGATTTTGTCATTGGAGACACATTTTATACTGGATCCTGCTAAGCAATATTAAGAAGAACAATCTGGACAAATGACGATTCTCTGATTAATTAGTGCCTCACAGAAAGAACAGCAAGCTAACTTCCAGAAAATGCTGCATCGCTAGGCAAAAGCATTACGTATGTTAATAGAGAGAGCAGACGTTTGGAGGTGTGCTCGTTCGTGTTCTTGTATACAACAGCTTCTCTCTGAAAAGTACCTTTGCCAATGACCTCTGACGTACTTTATCTTGCCGAACAATTCAAAGGTTGTGTCTACACTATACACCAATGTCAGCATCATGTGTGGTACCCGTAGCCACACGTCACAGTGAACAGTGAGCTGAGTCCACACTGTGATGTGTAGCCTCACACGTCGGTGAAAGACTCCGGCAGTGGGGAAGCCGTGCAGAAAGACTTCAGCAGCTCTCCATTGCCAGAACCTTTCACTGTGGTGAGGAAAAGCTGTGGCAGGGGGTAGCTAGTGGGAGAAACTCCCATGCCAGAGCCTTTCCCCACTGCCGAAGTCTTTTCCTTTGGTGGGGAAAGACCCCAGGAGGAGTGAGGCAGTAGGACACTGCATTGGTAAAAATAGCAGTGCAGTCAGGTTGGTGCAGCTTGTGTGAACAGAGAGCTGTGGAGGTATGTACTTGGGTATATACCCACCCCCTTCATGCATGTCTTTGTTCTACTTGCCTAAACCATGCCTGACCAGCTACACTAATATTTATACCCGTGCTGGGGGGCTATGCACGTATGTAGGCTACATGCCACTGAAAGAAGCTTGCATTGTAGATGTGCCTTAAATGTACTGGGGAGAACTGAACCCATTTTAATGATCTCACTGATTTCTGGTAACACAGTGAGATGGCATCAGGAACAGATCTTGCCCAGGAAAGGTTGACCAAGGTCGGATGTGACGCCCCCATCTCTTGCCATGTCTCACTTTCAGAACATGAAAAATGTTAGCCCTCTCCTGTCACTAAAGTCTTCGTGGGAGACTCAAGGGTAAAATAAATGGATATGGCAAAAAATGGGAGGTAGGAGATGAATTGATATCACTCCTGGCTTGTGAACATCTGAGGCACTATTACCTCAGAAATAGTATCAAATTTCACAAACTATTCCAAGCCATATTTCCCCCCTTTTCAGGGCTTGAGTCTCATTTATACTAATACCTCTTTATCTCTGGAAGCACAAAGGGGCCCTAAAGTGGGAGTAAATCACAATTCTTCTAATGCAGTGGTGAGGAAGCCATGGGACAAGGGAAACCATACCTGCTTATACTTCTTCAGGATGTTTTCTTGGAAGCCATGGAAGATATATATCGCTCCTTGGTGGTCATCTTCCAACGGCGCACCAATGACGACATCATTGTAGGAGTCTTGATTCAGATCAGGCACAGAAGCAATGCAAGAGCCGAACCTAGAATTCTGGTAGCTCTGCAAATCTTTCAGAGACCCGTTGAAAACAAACCAGTCCTTCAAAGGAGAAGCAGAAGCAGCAATGAAGGCGGAGAAATAAAAAATCCCAAATCATGAGACAACTAATCAACCAACTCCCTAAAATCCCACAAACCAAACAAAAGCCTCCCACTTATAGCGATTGTACCCCAAAAAGGGAGGAGAGCCAGAAAATCCATGAAGTTGACTAGGGACTTTGCTACTGCTATTGACTTAATGTGGAATGATGGGCAGCAGTATGTAAATAAGCCTTAGATAGATAGAAACAATAGTTTGGTGGTGAGAGCACTAGCCCAAGACGTGGCAGATGCGTGTTCAATTTTCTGCTCTACCACAGACTTTCTATGTGACCTTGGACCAGTCACTTTGCCGCCCTGTTCTTCAGTTCCCCATCTGTTAAATAGGGAGAATAGCCGTGCACTACCTTGCAGGGGCATTGTGAGGTGAAAAGACATCAAAGATCGTGAGGTGCTCAGATAATATGGTGATGGGGGCCATGTACATACCTAAGCTAGAGAGAGAAAGAAAGAAAGAAATAGTTCCACAGAGATTGCTGGCTACTGTAACTATGTCACAACCGGCAGTGCAGGATCGATTTTGCAGATTCGATTGAGCAGCGGTAAAGACTCACTCAATCGAATCCGGAAGTCGACTCCGTAAATCCACCCCAGCAAGTAGCGTAGCGTTGTGTTGACGGGAGGGCATTTCCTGTCGGCGCAGTGCTGTGGAGACGCCGCGGTAAGTAGACGTTAGGAAGTCAACGCGAGATACTCGAGTTACTGAACGTGGCTTGCGTCTGTCCCGTCGACTGCTGCCGAAATCCGCTGCCATTGTAGATCAGGCCTAAGAAAATCACTATGGACTCCTGGCCAGAACAGGGAATCCTGGACTCTTGTTTTGGCCCAGCCAAACATTGACTCTATCATCTCTGGTAAACTACTTAAATTCTTTGTACCTCAGCCTACTGATCTGTAAAATGGGGGCAAGATCACTTACCTTCCTCACAGGGGTATTGTCAAGCTTAATTGATTAACGTTTGTCAGGTGCTTTGAGATCTTTAGATGGAAGGGGCTCTGTACATACAAACTATTATTCTGTACCTTTCTGGCTGTGTGATCTGTTCAACCTGGGGCGAACTTTGCCCCCTGCTCGGCTGTGGGAGGGAAGCAGGATTTAAGAAACATGGGCGTGTGCTAACCTAACCCACTGTGTGCAGCACGGCCCAGTATGATGGGGGCTCATTTCAGCCCTGTTTTTGGGGACAGGGTGGGGCTGGGGATTCCACAGCTGGGCAGATCATTGAATACTGCAGCCTGCGAGGCTGGGGCGTAATGTGTAAGCACAAGCTGGCTCCAGCGCTGCATGTTTTTTGCATTTCATTGCAAATTCAAAACAGGTGCTACGCACATCAAGTTTCTGAGTGAGAACGAGCCCATGTCAAGCAGACTGGTTTGCACTGTGATGACAAGCAATGTTGCCCCGTTGCCGATTTCATTCATGTTCACAAAAAATAAAAAAAATCAGAGGCACAAAAGGAAGTCAAGGAAATCGTGTGACTATTTTGGCTGAAATGTCCCCTGGACTTTCACAGAGCCTCACTCGTCAGATGAATTGTTTATTTTCTCGGCATTACTACAATTGATTAAGTTTTATGCCCCCATTGCTGTGGCTGCTAGGGACACTTTTTGCATTAAAAAAGGAAATCAACTGGCCACATTGCGCAAACCTTTATCAACCAACCCAGCCTGCTACGTCTCAACTCAGAGCCAAGGAAACATGGGCACAACAGTTGAGCCTTGACTGGTGTCTTGAAAGCCAGCAAGTTCAGGCATTTGATGGAGAGTGAGAGGGAGCTACTGGCGTTGCCAGCAACCCACCCATCATTCACGTCCAATCTCCAGTTCTCAAGAGTTAAAATCCAGGGACCAGGGCCTCTGTTTCTAGTCTTCACTCAGTCAGTACTGCACAATATGCTTTTTTGGGAGGCGAGGGCATTTGTTACAAAATCCTAACCAACTATTTACCGGCGTCTCTGTGTCACAAAGCAAAAGCACTCGGAGACCAAAAGGAGTTTTTCAAGCATTGTTTTCAAATGTACCATTCATCTTGGAAGTTACAGAACGTTGCCTCTTACACCCGGCACTTATTGCTAATCCTAGTTTGGGTTTATGGAAATAATGCAACAGTTGCTATTGTGTGTCACTGAAGAGAAATCATCAGCTTTCATGCTAAAAGGTACACATCTCATCCTTAGCAGTGCTTCCCTGTTTACTGTACCCAAGACATTACTCAATGCCAATGTGGGAGATCTAATTTTACCATTGCATTATCAATAAAAACCAGACTGAGTTTACAGCTTTTTTTCCCAGTGCTGCCAAGATTTTAAATCTTGTGAAAGCTACAAGGATGTCCAAGAAGGAGGAGGAGGAATGGCTCTTCCTTTCTATGGAGGCTATTTTTAGTCATTACCTCAGAGAGTTTGGAATCCTAGAGGGAATCATAACAGAGGTAGTGCAATCTGCAAACAATTTCGCAAACAAGGAAGACAACATAATTCTTAAATGTTATTAGGGGAGCCTGTCCCGCAATGAATCAACAAGGAACCAGCAAATGCCACCATGAAGGCTCATACTGATGGTTTTTTCCCTTTCTTGTTTAATTATATGCCTGAATAATTGGATAAAAGGTTGTGAAACACCCATTGCTATGGGCAAAGTTCTGCACACGTGCAAAAGGAGCACACGCCCTCTGAGATGCTAAGCATCCCCAGAGAGGTGTTGAGTGCCTGCAGCTGCCAACAGGGGGTCATTTGTTTTTTCATGTCAGGCACCCAGTACCAGGTGATCTGAGAGTCCTAATGGCCTGACCCAGCACCAAGCACTTCCTCATTAATGATGAGAAGGCTCAGTCCTTCCCTCTCTCCCCCATTGCAATCTTTGAGCATGCTCCGCACTTGACAGACTCAGGGTAAGACTGAACAAGCTCTGATGGAAAGTCCCATAACATTTAACAGGTTCTATAGAAACGAAATAGGATTTAAGTCTAGCAGCACGGAATCTGTACAGAATGCGATCCTTTCTCCGGCTCTTTGGAACCCTTGTTACCATCTGAACCATCCAATGGATTCCATTGCAGGCCTGCCATTTTCTGTTAAAATCTACAGCATGATTTTAAAAAAGAAAAGAAAACTTTGCATTCTTTCTTGTGTTCTATAGAGCTTTTCCACAAGGGCAGGGCAGCAACCTTTGAGAAGCACCAGGACTCTGGGAAGAGGGAAATGCTGAAAAGGCAGAAAAAAACGCCGTTCATGTTCCAGGGAACCATCCTTGAGGCACTGGGAGCAGGAGATGGTCTGTCAGAAGACCCTGTTACCCCAGGGGCCTGGTACAAAACCCATTGAAAAAATGGGACTCTTTCCCCTGACAAAAATGGGATTTTGATCAGGCCCCAGGAGCCCATCCCCAGAGCGTGAGCTTGAGGAAGGAGCCATTAGCCAGAGACACGTTCTTCCACTTGGCAAAGGTGATCCATTTTCTTGTAGTGCCTTTGTAGTAGAAAGTGAGAACGTAAGACACAAGGCCTAGTGTGACTGGCCAGGGCCTGAGCCTGAGTTAAGGTAGCAGTTAAACCCTGTTATTGTGAAGCCAAGTTATCAGAAATCAGAAATCACAGGAACTGGCAAGACCAGAGCTGGTATTGCAGAAACACACATTCCTAAGTAAATACGAGGCACTGACCACGCAAGCACATTCCAGGACATCCTGATACCAGGAATGGTACAAGCTCATGCCTCAAAAATAACAAGGACATGTTGCCTCCTCCAAGGTCAAGATAACAATAGGATAGAGATGTTTTTATAGAACCATTCTGTACAAAGCAAGGGGTGGTATCTTGCCATGTCTGAGGGTGGCAACTACACACATCATCGAGGCAAAATGAAACTTGTGTTGTATCAGTGTATAAAAGAGGGTCTCAAAGGGAACGTCTTTGTCTGGCTGAGTGAGGAACGGAAAGTCCTGCCATTTACAGGGCTGGTCCATTGCCACGGGGATACATGTATTAAGTGTACTTGTATCAAGTATAGGGAGCTTTTTACCATACCTCGTCAGCAATAAACCTGCCTTCGTTACTGAAACGGATCTCTGGCCTTATTGAGTAATCCAATTGTGGCCGGCTGTATCAGCTATCTGCGCAGAGCAGGGACAGCATACACACTGGGAGAACGCACACGCAACCAACAACTGACAACAGCCTTCACCCAGGTCTGTGAATATGTTTGGGAGGAGACTGATTGACAATGGGACAATGGGACAATGCAGCTTCATTTTAGTATGGTCCAGATTCCCTTTGTTGGCATCAGAAAACCAGGCTGGTTTATAAACAAGAAAAACAGGCAAACTGGCTCCCAGTCTAGTAGCAGCCACAGCTGAGTAGGGCTCCCAAGTTCTGTGTTTCCTTTGGATTGTGACAAGTGATACCAGGTGATGTTGGAAGGAAACGTAGCTGCACTTCTGCACCGGTCAGACGTGTGTGCGCCAGGGCCCAGCAGCCAGCCTGGGATACCCACTCGGTATGTTCGGCAAGACTGCAAAATGCTTTCGCTCCTGTCAGCACTGCCGAGCAGAGGCGACGAATGGGGTGGGGGGCTGCGGGGTCACATGCCCCTCTCCGCCCCTGCCTCCTGCCCGATTTGCTGCTTTGCTTGTACTGAGCATGCTCAGTCACACTGTTGATGCCGTCTGCCCTCACTCTGCCCTCTCCCCCAACTTTCAGCAGGCACGGGTCATCTCTGCTGCTGAGCCAGCACAGCAGTGGGAGAATATGCTGCCCAGCCGAATGCACACCCCCGTCCATTCATCCATCTGGGCAGGTGCCCCGCCCGTCTCTCGGAACGGGAAAAGTCCCTCTGCACGGAGAGAACACCGTTGCCTGTCTTGAGGTACAGGGTATATCTCCACAGTCCTTGGGTAAACGGCTCAGGTGGACTTCCCCACTCTAGCGCTGACTGAACTGGTGCACTAAAACCAGCAGGGTAGCCTAGCGGGAAGGGCTAACCACCCGACTACAATCCTGTCCAAGCTCCTAGGCAGGTCCTGGGGTGGCTAGCCTGAGCCTCCCACCCGGTCGCCACCTAGCCTGAGCCACCCACCTGGTTGCCATGGTTACACCCAGCTAGCCTGAGCCACCCACCTGGTTGCCACGGTTACATGGCTAGTTTTAGCAGGCTGGCTCCATCAGAGATAGTGCAGGTACATCGGCCTGAACTGGAAATCACACCTCCAGCTTCAGCGTAGATGTACCAAGTAAAGCAGGCACCCCCGTCCATCAGCCGGGCCATCCAGGCAGATTGGCCGCTGCCTGTCTGAGCAGAGCCGTCTGTCTGAGAAGAGCTAGGGCCTCTGTCCACGACATCTGTCCCTCCACAGAAGCAGAGCAGCTGGCTCCGTCTGTGGTCTTCTGCCTGATCTCACATGCCTTCCTCCCTCTACGTCGTGATGGGAGTGTTCCCCTTCCCAGGGTGCTTTTATTCACCCACACGTGCTGCTGTCTGGCCCTCAGGAAGAGGCCTGACATTGCCTGCACTCAGAGCCCAGCAGAGTGCCCAATGCCGGGTGAGGATCATGTCAGAGGATAGCCAAGGTTGAGGAAATGGAACTGAAACAGGCTATGCCAAAGCCTCTTCTGCGGCAAGAGCAAAGATGGAACAATCACAGCTTAATTACCTCTTTTAAAACGTAGACGTACACCTTCCCCCGCTCTCTGCCTTCGCTGAAGTACATGGGGGCGCCGACCAACAAAATATCTGTGGTCCCATCACCGTTAATGTCTATGGAATTTATTTCACTTCCATAGTAGGAGCCAATCTGAAAGATCCGGAAAGGAGAAAATGGTTGGAATGTAAACTAGAATGCCATTTATTCCAACACTTCCCTGCACTTCTAAGGAACTGACTACCTCAGGGATGACACCCTTGGAGTGAGTGGAATTTCCAGTCTTCTGAACGGAAACATTCTAACTTATGGTCTAGACAGATCTCCAGGAAAAGAATTTTAATGCTAAAAGATTAATGAGCAGACTCTCTTCCTTTCTCCGGCATTGTTGCGTTCTCTTACTATCACATTTTCCTGTTAAACTAGGCTTTGAAGGCAAGACTATGTAAATATCAGTGCACATGTGTATATCTAAGTGGCTTCTTGGTTCTCCTGCCGTGCAGAATTCCCTCCCTGTGGGGACTGTCTAGGTCGCACAATCTCCCCAGTTCTATTAGACACTCCTTCACCATTTCTTCCTCCAACTACCTTGAATGGATCGATTCTTTACTGTTAAAGGGAGACCCCGCACTGAACCAGGGCACGGAGTAAGCAATACTGGGCTAGAGAGAAACACTCATCAGCCAATGCAGGGCACGCACCAGGCGGAGGAATAGTTTAAGAGGACACGGGGTTGGGGGGGGGGGAGAAGTTGCTGCAGGGTGCATCAGGAAACAAGGCTGATGCTGGGATATGAGTGGCTCCAGCTTTGTGAAGGCTGCTTTAACTGTAGGATCATTTCCCCCCACTCTTTGGGAGCCGAAAGCCTGAAACGAGATCCCTTTCAACAGGACATTAGCAGACCCAGTGGAGTCTGCTAAGCCAGCGACCATGCCTCAGACAGAAGAGCACCACTCTGGTAGGAAGTGACCCAGGAGAAAGCGTCACTTGGGATAGATCGATAGCTGATCTTTACCTGTAGGGCCCTGGTGGAGTGGGTGGGCCTGGGTCCCCCGCCTTGTCCCCCTGCTCCTCGATAGCAGTGGAATCCCAAGAGGATGGCTAGGACCACTCTGCTGGGATCAAGGCCTGCTGGACACAAACTGGCTGGGGGTCCCCCAGGATGCCTCGGCTGGCAGAAATGGGAACGCCAGTGCCGGACCACTAGGCCAGCTGGTCATCAGACTGTTCCGCTACAACACATAACTAGAGATGGAGCAAAACTCTGGGCCCCATTCACCCACTAAACTTTAGGAACGCTTGGATCCAGACGGGACTGTTCCAGTTCAGGCACGTCTCGATATGGAACACCCACAGGGAGAATTTCTATGGGCAATTTTCTGGGAATCCCGGGTTGGTGCAGCAGGACCACTGATAACACTCTTGCTTTCTGCCCAGTTGCCAGAGATTGGACTGAATTTTTATATATATATATTTTTTGGAGACCATTAACAGCAGCTTACGTGTAATGAATCTACATGAGCAGAACCAGCCTGAGCAGCTGATGGTGGCTATTAACACCTTCCAGCACAACAGCGGCCCCCTTCTCAGCTCTGCCAATCCTCCCACGACGCTTTACCATGTCGGGCCCCTGCCTGACTTAGCACCCAGGCAGAAAGACTGGTGAGCGGAAGGGAGAGGGCGCGGAGATGCACATAGGGTAGTGGGAGCACCAGGGTACCCTGACATGGGGGGAAGAGGAAATGTGGGGCAAACAGAGCCACTAGCATGAGGGACTGGGTGAGTTTCTAGGGATTCCTTGAAGTAGAGGGGGATGGGAGGGTGACACACAGCCCCTGGTGCCTGCAGTGAGTTTGACCTACAGACGCAACACAGGGTGCAACCTGCTAGTAAGTTTTATGCCCAGAATAGGATCCTTTCCCAATGCTGGTGTGTATGTGTACCACTGCACTCTGCTGTTTGACCGGCACAATAGTATATCAAAGGTCCTGGGTTAGAAACAGCTAAATAAACCCCTCCTTTTGCTCACACCGGTCTGAAATAGGAAGAGCTGAGCTCTGCCCCTGCTGCAGCTGTGACGTTGCCAACAGAGTGACAACCACAAGAGCCCTAGCTGGCAATGGATTTGTTAACATATCTAGCTTTCATTCAAACATGACAGAAAAGTAATCTACAAAGTAAACTACCACGTGAGAGACAAGGACTAGGAAGACACAAAAAGAGAGTGCCCAGATCTGTCTCTCCAAAATTCAAGGCGGGAACCTGAAGCTACCAATATTCTTTAACTAAATATTGAGAGCTTTCTATTGAGTGAGGTGGGCTAAAAGAGCAGCACTGCTGATCTGAAACGTAAGGAATACAGAATAAAAGGTAGCCGTTACAGGGTTTTTTTAACCAGAAAATGTGTTACAAAGCCTGTGGGCCCGATCAGCAGTTGATGTAAATGGGTGTAACTCTACTGAGATCAATGGAGCCCATTTATATCAGTTGAAGAGCTGACTTTTTGTTCTTCAGGTCAGATAGATGAGAAATATAAATAGGGCCCGAGGAGAAATGAGAAGAGCCACATACGGTAGTGCATTCAATCAGCCCAGTGTCAGAAATCTGCCCTGCAGATCTGTGCCATGTATCTCCTTATCTTTTACCTGCTCTCCTTTCAAAGACTGGTGAATGGTTAGATTTCTGTTGCTGTGCATTGTAAAAATAATTGCTTTCCCCGTGTGGTTGAACCTGGGAGCTCCCGCTACATAAATCCTTCCATGCTTTGGTGACATCACTGAGGTAACAGTGTAACCTGCAACACACGGAAATGGATGGTGAGCACAAACACAAAGCGAACCTCCAAGGAGCACCACCACGGGAACGAGGGTGGAGCGTGGCATTGACTGGCATGCTGCCCCGAATACATCTGACAAATGACACAGACAAATCTGGACGCCAGACAACTGCTAAATCAATTGCACAAATTGTGTTTTCTAGCCAGAAAATAAGTGTCCGGATTTGGTTTTTCCCTTTGGCTCTGAAAATAGATGGAATCATGGATTCTAAGGCCAGAAGAGACCTCTGTGATCATGTAGTCTGACATCCTGTACAGCACAGGTCATAGGACTTCCCCAAATAATTCCTAGAGCAGAGCTTGCCAAAAAACATGCAATCTTGTTTTAATAAAGGTCAGTGATGGAGAATCCACCACAAGCTGGGTAAAATTGTTCCAATGGTTAATTATTCTCACTGTTAAAAAGTTATGCCTTACTTCCAGTTTGAATTTGTCTACATTAATGCTTATTATTTCATTGCTCACTCCACTCTTCGAGTCTCTTCCTTTATTGCAATGTTGTTGGCTGACAATCTGGTTTTGATTAGTTTCAGGCTGCTAACCCAACTCCAGCTGCCTCCCAGAGCAGCAAACTGGAGACCAAGATTTCTCAAAAGATAAAGTCATTCAGATAAACCTGACAACTCTCACCTTATGTTTTGAAGTGTCCTGAATTTATTGCTCAGGCCCTGAATTCCAGCTCCTTGATCATTCAGATTACTACTAGGAATTCGCAAGGTTTGGTGCTGCTAGCAAATCTAATGCGGAATAATGCTGCAGTAGCAGGTAAGTCCATTACATTTCCTGAGAGCCATCTTACTTCACTGTTTGTGTAAAATCACACAAACAATAACGCTGTATGTGGATGCAAAACAATGATACATGACTCCACACATCTGAGTATGGGGCTCTCCGTGGCACCATCCTATCAGAGCACAAACCAGGTCTGAGAAGACTCCACAAGTGAAAAGAGTTAACTGATATTTGATGCCAAAATTATTGGTGTTATAAAAAGTTGTGACTCCATGGAGAACCTAGATTCATGAACACTTTAGTAATTAAGCCTGTATCTATAAGCTGAAAACTCCAGGAGGTCAGTGCTTACTGCTAAATGTGGATGTCTCCTGTAAACAGATGGAGAACATGGGACCAAGCAAAGGAGTTGAATTATACCCTCCTGAATGATCCATCTGAATCCCAGTGATTGGTTTTAGTGTAGTCACAGAATCTATAACCCTTCTTCTAAGCTAATCTGCTGCGTGAGCCAGGAAGGCAGCGTAAGATTTCACTAATGAAATTGGTCACACTTCATATTAAGGGTGCATTTATAGATGGTTTATAAAGGGTTTATAGATGATTAATATATGTTTTAATAAATGTTTAATCAACTGTTATAGATTATTACAGAGTCCAGTGGATCACTAAGGTGTTTATAACCATTTAGTCCAGGGGTTTTCAACTTTTTTTCATTTGTGGACCCCTTAAAAATTTTGAATGGAGGTGCAGACTCCTTTGGAAATCTTAGACATAGCCTGCGGACCCTCAGGGGTCTGCGGACCATTGGTTGAAAACCACGGATCTAGTCCATCGGTAGAAGATGTTCTTAGAATGATCTGTAACACATATACTCAGGCAAGGCATCTATTAATCATTTATTAACCCCTTTACACATGCATCAGAAATGTAACCTTGATATAAAATGTGGTCATGAAACCCAGAGAGCAGGGTTGGATGGGAATCAAAATAATTACACGTGTATATCCGATGTCCGGTAAAACCCTATTTAAATGATTACATTGTTCTTGGAGTAGGTAGGTGTGTTAAATGTTATCTAGAAAAGAGAGAAACTACTTCCAAAATCCTTCACTCAGAATAGCTAAAAGTGACATCAGACAGACAAATGAACAGGTACTCACTAGCCTATTGATCACTATATATATATGTGAGGGGATTGCAGAAATCTCTGAGAGAGACAGGTACAGATTTATCTGTGATAAAATTCTGGAGAGAATTACTGATGAATACTGATGAATATCCCTTATTATTATAGAAGAGGGAGAAATATCCGGGACAGTCAGATAGAAATGGGATTTACAAGTTATATGGTAGCCAGGTCACATGGGGTTTGCAGCGGGCCGGTGAGGATGGAGGAAACTGCACAGAGACGCCTCACTCATGTTGATTAGGGGATACAGCATGGACTCTGCAGAGCTGACCTAGGGCAACCATCGGCCAGTGAGTCCAACCGGTGACTCTCCCTCTGGTTGGTGAAGGCATCTCTCATACCTTGCACTCATGAAAGGGTTTGGCTGCCCCAGGAGGGGACTCAAAAGGGTTGAGCATCCCTTTCTCTGTCTTGGGCACCTGCCTAATCTGGCCCGGAGGGACTTTGTTGAAGTTTTCACCTGGACACTTACATGCAGAAGGTCTGCCCAACAGATGTGCTGGGAGCCAGGGCAATATTTTTGCCTCCCCTGTTAAGGAAGAGTTTAGTTCAGGATGGAATTACAAGTTATACAGCTCGGGGTATTTATGGGATTACATGAAGCTTAATGTAGAGTGTGGGGATGAGAGCTCTTGACTACCTACCACTGATTGGAATTTCAGAGCACACTTAGCAAGGAAGAGGTTTAGGTAGTCTTGGGGGTGCTATAGAAACCAGGGAGGTCAGTAGGTAGATAAGGGTAAGACATTTAGTTTCCAGGCTCTGGTTCTGTCTTTTTTGGCATTGAATGGTTTAAACTGAAAACCAGGGAAGGCATTTGAAAAAAGATATTTTTAAGCAAAGAGAAGTGACTTGGATTTTTTCCTACAATCCCCGATTCCAAAACAAATGAAAGAGGAGCACGAGCTCACTCTGATTTTGGAGAAGAAATGCACTTCTAATTGTCCCAGACATTTTTCTGGATCTGCTAGTCCAAAGGAGCGCCATGAAGTCTTTGTGCAGCTGACAACTTGAGATGGTCAGGATGGTGTCTGGGTCTGGATCAGGTTTTGGTGCTGCGGTTTGGGTTAGAGGTTGAAATAAGATGTAGTTTCAGGGTGGGTCTCGGGATCAGGGTCTGAAATCTTGCACAATCAGCTGTTCTTCCCAGATTTCCACCCTCCTAAACTGACATCCCATTAGACTGAATGTTCAGCAGCATCTGAACTAGAACAGCAAAATAGGCCCCTTCTACTTTGGAATCTCTCTCAGAACCAATTTACTGTGGTGGGTTCCAATCTGGGAAGTCAGGAATCGCACTTAGAGGGGCTGGAACAAGAGGTTCTGTTTCAGCCTATCAATTTATCAGATGGCTGTCACCACCCCACACCTGTTTTGTGTGTACAAAACAACTTTGTCTATACAGCTTCAAAGGGCAGGTTCCCGGAGCTCACTGGTTTGCACCCAACAAAGGTCAGAAGGATGGGTGCAAAGGTAGCTTTACCGAACCTTTGCTCTCTGCTGCTCACTCAGACGCTGGTCACCCAGTCCATCCCACTATTCTGCATTACGGTGACAGCCCGGAGGGGTCTGTGCCATCAGCCAGGGACTGCTGGTGTTTAATGACCCTCTCTTGTGCTCCAGGATGCCTGTCTACACCAGAGGATTCTTTGTGCGGCTTACGGCTACTTTGCTGCCACTGGTCCACCACACAATATTGCCCAGCCTGGGCCTTGGACCAGTACAAGTTTGTTGCTTTATGGCATGACATACAAGGGTTGCTTTTCTCAGGTAGTTCTGCTATTTTTATCTGATCGATTTGGGGCTATTAAGGAAAAGGGCCATACAATGCTCGCATCCACGGTCACCACAGCCTGGTGTTCTTTGTGTAACCGGAGCAGGCTTTGTACTATTTGCAAGCCTATCTCTGTTCCAGGTCTGTGAACACAGCAATAGCCAGACCAACATGAGACACAGTTTGTAACAATTTGCCTTTGTTATGGCCTCCCATTTCTTGGAGGAGAATGTTGCGCCTAGGGGTTGTTATTCTGCCAGATCTCAGAGAGAAGAGCTTTGCCATCTTTGATCTATTACTGTGTAATCTCTGATCCTCCTTCCTGCCCAGCAGAGAAGGCCGTTTCCATGCTGAATGTCGCTCACAGTTCAAGTCAGTAGACTTCATTTTGAAAACCAGGCTTTCGTTATTACTCATGGACTCCGCTCGCTGCACGTGGAGCTGATTAGCACCGCAGATATTTCCTCGTTAGCCACATCATCAGTATTTTTTAAAACACCCCGGTAAGAATCATAGGTGACCTGGGTTGAGCAGAATTCTTGAGTTTGTATTGCTTCTGTATATTGTATATTCCGGTAGGCTTTGGCTTTCCTCAGGATCCTCCACTAGTCTGATACTTAGTTGGCTTTATCAGTGAACTAGGGGTAGTATATCTCTCACACAATCACAGGCCTGCCTGCCCACACAGCTGGGTACATACCAATTTATTTTTGCCTGGACAGGTATTTCTGTGAGCATTGGCAAATTGGGAAAGAGTCTGCACTTTCCACCAGTGGGCACCACCTTGCCTGGCAGACATGGTCTAAAAATGGTAAAGTCAAGAATTTAGATCAGGAAACAGAGTCTCTCTGTGTCATCTCCTTACCTAGATATGCTCCGTGGTTCTTCAGCTCTTCCGGGAATTCCTGGAGATATGATTCCCTGTGAGGAATGACTTTTCCACTGCTGGTTTCTTTTAGCACCGCTCCATTCCAGTCATACGCTCCCACTGCCCCAAGCAAAATCCCATCCTGCGGTGAACACAAAGGCTTGTCATTTGGAACTCTCTCTGCTGAAGGTGGTTTCAATGCAAATACCAAACACCTCGTCAGTCAAGTCACGCTGAGCAAATAATAGACGAAAACCAGCGAAGATGTGGGATCACCCAGCACCAGTGAATAAGTGCCAACAGGGGGCCAAACTTGGGCTTGCTTTTAAGATGCATTTAAAGCCTGACTCTGTACAGCAGGCGCTAGGTGAGGCCCCTGTCTGGGAACACAAGGGAGTTCTACCCTGAATCAATGAGAGCATTTGTGCGGTGGCCAGGTTATTCCTTCCTAGTAGCAGCCATTGGCCACAGCGGTCACCGCTTGCCCTATTTCTTGCCCTGAAGGCCAGGTCTCCTCGGACACACCCACTCTCCACACGGACTCACTCCCTTTTATAGCCAGTGCGCCTGAGAATAAGGCAAAGGGGGCACCATGGACTTCAGCCTTACGTCTGCCCAGGGAGAAGGACACCCAGTGCTTAACGTTCCTAGTGCCTGTGTGTTTTCGCTGCCCACCCGCACGCTGGAGTGCAGCAGCCTTACACACCACTCCGCACCTGGGACAAGGATCATAGCCTGTCACCTTTGTTAAACCTCCATCATCAAGTGTTCTCATTCCCTTGCTGAGAATGCAGAGAGCAAGGAAGGACGATGTGCTGCTCCAGCCGTCAGAGACCTGCCCTGATGTCAATGGCTCAGCATCCCTCAGCGTTAGGGGGGCATATTGGGGTTGTGCTGGGGGCTGCTGTAGGTTACACCAGGTCTCAGCTGGGCCCCCAGCCAGCTCCAGGATTGGGGAAGCACAAAGATGACTTATAGCAACCTTTCCCATCCCCTTTGGGCCCTGCACCGAACACAGCTCAGCTGGAACCAGGGATCTGACCCATTATTAACAGAACCCAAACAGTCTGGTCTGGGACCAGTGTTGATTGCCCGATAGTGGCCCTCCGTGCTGTTATTTAATAACATGTTGCAGCTGCCAGCCTGTCCTCCACTCTGCAGACGTTTAATTGTGAGTATGGCTAAAACCAGCATCTGATTAGGAGCGTATTCTGATCAAGCAGCACTTCAGTGCAATTTCAGTTGCCTTTCATTTCACAGCAGATTGCAAATGAGGATTCAAACTGTCCTGAAATAGTATCACTGCACCCATTCAAAATATCCAGGAGTAGATGGCACAGACTCGTGCACACAGCCCTAAAAAACGTGCAGGTTCCTTCCCATAACGAGGAGACCAAGCAGTGAGTGGGGTGATACACAGGCTGAGTACAGCACTTTACCGGTAATTCTACAAGGTTTTGTTACAACCCAGGCTGTGTCCTTTTAGAGATTTAAGGTGGAATTTTCAAAAGTGTCTCCATGACTTAGCAGCGCACCCCTTTCAAAGACAATGGGATTGGGTCACTAAACCACACCACAGTCCCACCCTAATCCTGCTCCCATTGAAATCAGTGTTTTACATGGGAGCCTTTACTACTTCAGTTTCACATCCGGTTTCAAAATTGCTCCATCAGTAGCTGTTGACGATGGGCCCAGGGATCAGTGTCTGGACGTGAATGAGGTTCAGGCCAGGTGCAAGATTGGCCGTTGTGTCAAGCTTGAGGTTTTGGGCCCAAGCGCTGAGCGTCTCCTGAGGCTAGCTAATCTTACCAGCACAGGAAAGCAGGCTCGGTTTTGGATCAGACCTCCAACCAAAATCATATCATCAGATTCAGATCGGGGGATTCAGAATGGACTCCCTCAGCTCTGCCACACACATTCAGAAGGAAGAGGTGGGGTGGATTCAAGGTCAGTTTTTGGACCTCTTTCTGTTTAAAATATTTGTTGCCATATAAAGACAATCATTCCCCTCCTGGCATGTATGGGAAAATCCTGATTAAAGCCAGATGTTTGAAATCAATGAGAATAATGAGCAAAATCTAATTAGTTGTTTTCACCTGTAGGAAATGTATCAGCTCTTTTTTGTGTGTGTGCAAGTTTTCCTGAAATTTTAATTCCAAGGCAATATATTTATTTGGCTTGATGACTCTCTATAGATTAGAGGAAAAACAAGAAAACGTTATTCCCACAAATCACACTTGTCATTTGCAGAAAGACGGATGAACTTAGCCAGTAAAGCGTCAAGGAAGCAAGTCCCCAAAGCATCCAGAGAAAGGTATATTTTTAAAACGACTGTAATAATATTTCCAATCAAGGCCTGTCTTATCAACGACCTTTTCATTTCCAAGAGTCCAATTGATCCTAGCAGCATTGTCCTTTCTGCTTTGACACACTGCATTTCAGTCGTGTTCTAGACATGTTTAGAAGAGCAGCTAGCATTTAAAAGCAGTTCAGCCACACGCATTGAATCCCAGTGCCAGGCTAGCGATTGAAATGTTCTCAGACGTGCCAACTCTTCCAATCTGCTCAGCTCTGGCAAGACTTCTAAAAGAGTTTGTCCTCGAGCGGAGAACAAAGCAAGGCTGGAGACTGGTTAAAAGCAGTTGATTCTTCTGGCCAAGAAGTAGCACTGACTGCAGCGGCAGAGCTCCGCTATCCTCCTGGCAGCACAACAGGTGCTGGAGAGCAGCTGTTAGCAGGTGCGGAGACAGGCAGGATGGAAAACAAAGAGAGGAAACCGAGCCGTAGAAAGTCTTTTTCTGGGTAACATCTGAGATAGCATCTGCAGCCAGGTTGCCAGTGCCAAGTTTGTATATAACTAATGGCCCAGATAATACACTGCCTGGTCCGACTGCTCAGCCTGCGCTCGCCTTTGGATGGCTGTAAATGGTTCAAGCTGCGGTGAGTTTTTAAAGCCAGAACCGCCCTCATTTTAGGCTGATCCAAAGTCCACCGAAGTTAAAGGAAAAGGCTCCCATTGACTTACATGGGGTCTTGGATAAACCTTGAACACAATGCACGGCCTTTACTCTCCTTTTGTGTCAAAGAGCCAAGTCCCAGGAACCACTTTCCTCCTCCTCTGCTTCCGGATGTGTCATGTGAAAGGGACTGGAGCCATCCAGAGAAGGAACAATTGCAAGCGGCCAGACTGTGGCTGGCATGACACAGGTCAGCAGTGGGAAGCTTCCCCTGCCCCTGCCTCCCCAAAGCAGAGGGAGGGCCCCTCTCCTTAGCCAGCAGGACCCTGTAGTGGTGCAGGTCCCAGCTGGGGAGGGCTGGGAATGCCAGAGGCTCTCCTTGGTAGAGCTCTGTGCGGATACAAAATTTGGATCTGCATCTGATCGGCGAGCCGCAAACATGGTGAACCCGACCTCTGTGGGTGTGGATAGAAAGTGGATATCTGCGGATTTGCAGGGCTCTGCTCATAGGGTGAAAAGCAGAGCAGCAGTCAGATGCAAAAATGCACCAGGAATGTTGTCGTGTGACTGGCCCTCGCAGTGACTGCTCATCCGGCCCCCCGAACCTCTTCGCTCTTCCTCCATTTCCTCCCGTCACACTGTTTCAGTCCCATGGCTCCCCACGTGTTTAACTTTCCCTTGGAGAGGGATGGACTTGTTGTTAATGGCTAGACTGGGACTCACAAGGTCTGGGTTCAAATTCTGGGCCGTGCCAGAGACTCCCTCTGTGACCTTGGACAAATCTCTCTGTGCTTCACTGATGAGGATAACAGCACGTTCTTTCTCCCACCCTTTGTCTTGTCTATTTAGCCTGCAAACACTAGCTGGTATAAAATGTTTGCTTGCCCATCTCCAGCTATAGCAAATAATCAGAATAAACGCTGAGACTACTAATTCATCTGCCCTTCTAATTGGAGATGTATGAGACCAATACAGATGTTTTCTTGTGTTTGCAAACATCAGCTAAACATTCTGGAAAGTCTGGACTTCCATCCAAGTGCCAGAGAGAAATCAGATCATTTCACAGCGCTGATTCCTGTTATCAAGGAACCTTATCACTGCTCCCTTGGGCTTATTTGTATTGAGTAAGTGGTGCCACTAAAACAAATTCAACGGACGTCTCTGGCATGCACTGGGCTGGTTAGGGGCCGTTTAAAAGGAAAGTGCAGCCGCGGTGTGAGTGAACACAACTGGAGTTTGCTGGAGTTGTGCCAGGGTTGAATTTGGCCCATTGACTCCAGAGAAAAATGATCTTCATTTCAATGTTCATCCAACACATTCCTAAAAATCAACGGGCCAGCTATTTAACGGCATCACTTTCCAGAAAGAGTGAAATGGAAGCACACAGCAAAAATCCTGGACATACACTCTGGGCCTGAGGGTCAATCTACAACAGGAAAAACAGACGTCCTCAGGGATCGAGACCTCAAGCTATCTCCACATCCTAATGCTCACCAGAGCCTTCCGGGTCATGGATTTGCAAAAGGGACTCATACAGCATAATACCAAAAGCTACTACATTTGCTTTCCTGAGGACAGTTACCAGCCAAAAAATACTTGAATGGGAGAGAAACAAACAAATCTACTCTCTTACTTCCACAATGTGTGATGAAAATCCAGTCTGGGACATTTCTAGTCCAAAGGAGATTTCATTTTTGTTGGTACCTAAAACAAAGAGACGTTTACATTAAAGACTTTCCTTAGAGCAGGTGGCCAGTTACTAAATGGAATGAACTATTACCTCCCCATTCACTTCAGAACAGGAAAGGCCAACTCCTCAGCTGGTGTAAAGTGGCGTAATGTCACCGAAGTCAAGAGAATTACACCAATTCACACCAGGTAAGGACCTAGCCCTGTGAATAAATATTGCAAGTTCTGCCTGTGTAGAAATGCCTCATTTTCTCACAGGTGTCCATGCAGTTACAAAAGAATACAGGCTTAGATGATTGCACCGTACATTAAAATAGAGTCTATACAAATTCAGAATATGGTGACTTTTGACGGATTATAACATGACCAAATCTGAATGAATTTTCATGGGGTCACTCAAAGGCACCAGACTGACTCCCAGACTATCCCCAGGCTAAATTTCAAAGGCCTTCTGGAAATCATAGAAGCATTAAAGATCTTGGAATAAAGGTTGCAAAGATTTTTTTTTTTTTAAATAATGAAAAATGTGAGGGAACCTTAATTTAGGGGCTGCTGCTGCTCCACTTGTGTGGGAGGCGCATGAGATGGTCCGTGTAAGGAATATCTTTCAACACATAATTAGACAAAGGCAGTTATTTTAATTTACAAAGTCTGATGTTATTAATGCTGGGAGAATGCCCAGACTCCATTCTGTTAGAAGGACAAATGTTTGGAGTGTCTAACTTCGAAATAGGCAGGTTTGTCTGTGCCCCGTGTGGTCTGGGAGGTAAAATGGTCTGTAGGAATATGCGGAAGTTAGAAACACTCTTATACCTGTTGGGATGCAGGAAGTGTACCTTGCTCACCTTCCAAGCTAAATATCCTCTCTCCCAACGCGTCCACGATGTCCTTAAGCGCCGCTTCGTCCGTGACGTTAAAGAAATGCTTGTCATCTGGGTCACTTGCTATGAATTTTATTTCATTCAAGAATGCTTCTGGATTGATTCCTCTTCTGTTGTAGTACCCCAGAACCTGAACGTGAAACACAAAAGTAAGTCCTCCAACCGTTCCACAGAACAGGCAGAGCTTTCCCAAGGTGCCAAGGGGCAGGTTTTCCAAAAGGAGGCCTCCCTTTGCAAAGGTGCAAGTGACAGCCATAAAATCGGCCCCTGCATTTTGTACTTGCAATTCAGTTACAGGCTGAACTCAGGAAGTGGCACACTGGGATAGGAGGCCCGGTGGGCTGGGTGGCCTAGTGGTTAGTGCACCTTACTTGCTTCTCTGTCAGGGCAGTAGAGGTGCTGGGTTCCTGACCCTAAGCGAGGATCTTCTGGCCTCCAATGGGGTCTGGGTGACAGCCCTTAAGAGTGTGTAGTAGGGGAATCCAGGCCCTCCCTCTGCCCCCGGTCCCAGCCCCAGTTCCCGGTGTGAAACACCCCCGGCAGGCTGCTCCCTGCAAACAATCTAAGTCAGGTGCCCTGGGCTACTTCCTACCTATGTGCCCCTTCATCTTGGGGCATGGCCCTTATAGTCCCAACAGTCAATCACTTAAAAAGAGAGTCCAAAGGAGCAGGGCCCTGAAAACTTGCTGGTTCCCAAAGGAGGTGTTGGTTGGAGAAAGTGACAGAGGGGGCCTTGCCCACCCTGTGGTTCTCTCTCAGGCTCAACCGTCTGTCTGGCTCCCCGGAGAAGGACTAATCTCCCCTGCAGCCTGTCCACCACCCTGTGCCTGGGCCTCTGAGCTCCTTATACCGTGCTCCTCCAGTCAGCCCATCCTCAGCAGGGCTCCCGGGACCCTGTATGGCCTTGTAACGCCTTCAGGGGCAGGGTGGGGTTTGTACTCCCCCTCACATGCACATACAGTAGAACCGCAACATTATGAACGCCGGTCTTATGAGTGACCAGTTCCACAAACCGTTTCTCCAGACAGAAAAAAAGGAAAAATCACAAAGCGCAGGCAATGTTGATGAAGAGCAAGTCAGCATCCCTTCACACTCCGATGCCTGCAGGGCTTTGGAAATCTCTTTGCAGCGATTTGAAGGACAAGAAGAAAGCAGTGCAATGCACCCAACGGCAGCTTATGCACGGCACTTACTGTCATTTTGAGATGTTCAATTTTATGAGCTTTTCAACTTTATGAACTTCTCGGTCCCTGGTTAGTCTGTAAAACAGGAGTTCTCTATATGCAGATCTGTACAAGGAATTCACTTTAGGGGTCTGCTTCATATGGCTGATCTAGACGTAGAGCATCATAGTTAGGTGGTTAAGCCAGATAATTGCGTCAGGAGTAGCGGAGCAAGTATCGCGTTTGTGAATCGGGCACTGAGTCGTTCGATGTTCCATGGTCTGTTCTGGGTGACCACAGTCACACACGGGAGAGTTTTTAATTTTCTGTTTGTGCACCAATATCCACATCTGCCGTGGTTTTTGTGGATGCGTTTTAGGGTTGCCCGTAAGCTTTGCGGAAGATCAAAGCCAGAGATCTACTTGAGGTGTGCAAAGCAGAGGCAACTTTTGCTGATGCGAAATGCATCAGCAAAAAGGAAGGCTGGGCCTCAGCCATTTGAAAATTCATCCCCGACTCTGTCAACACAAGAATTAATTGGGTTCTCCATCCAGCTAATCAAAAAAGTGAACAGACTATCATGTGCTCTTCAGCCAATAGACCCAGATCCTCAAAGGTATTGCTGTGGGAGCTATGTCCGTTAATACCTTTGAGGGTCTGGGCCCTAGTCCTTTTTACCGGTTTGATATGCTGCTGAGGTAAAAAGAAAACACACCTGCGTGTTCTTATAAGACAATGGGCCTTGTTCACCACCACTTTGCATCGTCATTTGCCCCAGGGCGAATTGGGCATAGAACACAGAAGGGTAGCAATACCCACTGGACACAGGGGTAAACGGTTGGACAAGGTGAATCAGGATCTTTTGTTATATTGTAGAGGCCTGTCTTATACTCAAGGCCCTTTGTTTTCATGCTTTTTTGTTTTTGTTTTTAATTTCCCAGGAATTTTATCAGGTTTTATTTAAAAAGTTAAGAAATAGGAGAAAAATTGATAAAAAACGAAAACAAAGAGCAGCAGGTGGGGGAGGAGGGATCTCTGGTACCTCCTGTGGGCTGGTGGTTGGGAGGAGGGGTTCCTGGTACCTTCAGGTGGGGGCAGTTACTCACCATATGGCAGTTGAGGAACACTTTCAGTCCCTGAAGCAATCAAGTGGTTTTGGCAGCTAGGATCTAGCTCCCTGCCCCCTTTGCTCCCCTTTCTGCTCAGGAGAAGTGAACAGGGCTATGCTGAAGGGCTGGGGTCAGGAGGGAAGTGGAAAGCTACATCCTGTGGGTACCAGTTCCCTTGCCAGACAGAACCGCCTGCTCTTCCAACCAGCCTTTAAGCACGGCCCCATCTGCTTCCTCTGGGAAAAATTCCCAGGTCCTGAAAAAGCCAAAGTGAACGTTGAAGAAGCCAATATTTGGACTTTACAAAAAGCTGGGTGATGTGTCAGGGAAAATTGGTAAATCCTGATAACGAAGGGCCTTACCTATACCACCTCGCAGTCTATCAAGCTGGTGGTCCTCTGCTCACCCATATTTTGATTTGAATGGATTCTTGCCTTCCCACTAAAACTAGTTGCTCACAGACTGATGGCAGATTTACATCTTCTGGACCTCGGTGCTTTTATCACAAGCACTGGAAAGGTCATCCTTTCTACTAGCTTCGGGAGGAGAGCAAACATTCCTAATAACTTTTCTAGTGAAGTCTGTGGAGCTGAATAGTTTATTGTCCTATTGGTGTTCCTCTTGCTTAGTCCTTCAAAAACAGAAAGGTGCGCAGGCAACGTAACAATAATGCCTTGCACTTCCACATTAGGCGGCTTTCATTCAATGATCTCAAAGGATTTGCCAATATTAATAATGTCCCTGTAATTCCTATTTGTGACTGTAAAGACACCTTGATGCAAGAGAAACTCCATGGAGCATTCGTTTTGCCAAAGATATTATATTGTGCCATGAATATAAATATGAACTGGAAAGGGACCTAGAGCGATGAAGGGCTGCATTAGAAAAACATGGTTTCTGAATCAGCTGACAAAAGACAAAATCCATGTGATGTTTCATTAAGAGGAATGTCTGTGTAACAGTTTAAATACTGTAGTTCAATGCTGAGTCGTGTTGGAGATGTGGCTGTTAGAAGTCACATGAAAAGCGCTGGGTATAAATGGAGGAAGTTAACGGGAATTCTTTGAGATATGAATATGCCAAATAAACTAAAGAGCTAAGGGTATAAGATCATGATTAGGCCTGCCATGACACCGGGATGAGAATATCAGTCAATGAGGAAGAGAGAACAGCTACCTAACAAAATGCTCATGTGGATGCTGGGTAAGACAAGCGCTGATAAGCTATAGCAATGAAATGGTATGAGCCATGATGCAGGTAGCCCCATCACGGGACAGCTGAAGGAATATCAGCTGAAGTGGTTGGGTCATGTGAGACGTGGGATATGTTGGCCAGAGAGTACAAGAGCTAGTCGTCTCGGAAAAAGACCATGAAGAGACCTAGAAAAAGGTGGTTGGAGATACTGAAGGAGGACATGAAGACATGTCAGCTTGGAAGACGCTCTTGACTACAATGCTTGGAGATGAAGAAGAAGAGTGGCCAACCCAGACTGATGGGACAAGGCAAAGAAGAATGCCCTTGTATTATTACCTGTCTGTGCCCAATTCACAGATGGGGAAGCTCAGGCAGGCCCCAAACTTAGTGGGTCACTATGGAGGAAGCTACAATTTGTTGTTAAATGGGAGAGTGACTTACTGCCACAGCATATCTGGTGACGTTGTCCTTCTCACTGTCGCCAATCACCTTCTCCAGGTCCGGGCTGTCATGTGACTCCCCATCGGTTATTACAATCATCACTTTCTTTGCTCCCTTTCGCCCACCTTTCTGAAATGCTTCTGAGCTGAAATTAAAAGGAAACATTGAGCTGTGCAGAGCAGCAGGCTGGCTGCAAGGGGCTAGTGTTAGTTTCCTCAAAGGTGAATGACACATTTAGTTCAATGCTAAAAATTCAACAGGGCTTCCTCTTATCAGAACACACCTCAATACACGTTGCAGTGCTGGGTGTGTTTCACACATGTCCACTGGCATGTCCCACTTACATGAAAAACTCCTTCTCTTTCTCTGAACTCCAGTTTAGCCTGAATAAATTCCAAGATTCTCATTCCATTCACACCAACAGGAATCCACCCCTGGTTGACTCACAAACCACAACCTGTTATTTTAATGGGCTGCAAGTTCTTAAATTAAAAAGGAACTCCGATACGGGATTCTCGGAAAGCTTTTTGGTGTTAATGACCAATATTCCCTCATAGTACACCACTTGTAATCTCCCTCTGGAGTATCTTCATTCAATCAGAGGACTTGCTCCAGGTTCACACCAGTGTAACAGATGAGAATCTGGCTCAGTTGTTGTATTAAAAAGTGCCCATAAATTAGATGATAAATTAAGGGTGATAGTGCCGTGGTTTAGCATTCAACATTCCTACTCATCTCTCACCACTTACAATTATGCAACAAAAGAGGGAGAGAAGGGGTGATGAAAAAACAAGATCTGAAGTGTAGGCTGGTTCTGATCTTTATATGGCTTTGCTGCAGAGTGTTGGGTTTGCGCTCTCAGATCAGAACTCCTCCAGCCACTGGCTTAGTTCATATTTCCAGTTTGACTCTGGATCTGAACAATGCAACCCCGGGTAGGTTCAGGCAGAGGTATCCCTGAAATAAACGGGCTTGATTCCTTTCCACCTGCTCAGTGCAAAGCATGCAGAAAACCAGCTTAATCGGCTGGCTGGGGATTTCCCTGGTCTAGGGTAGAACCACCATAGTCAGGTCGATGTCCCCTTAACTCAGCCCAGGATAGAGGTATGTTGGGGACAAAGGTAATGCTTGGCGGGTGGATTAGGTCCTTGGGGACCACTGTGCAGGGGCTGAAATGATTCCAGCCAGCTTCAGGATTGGGGGGATGTCAAGCTGACATACAGCAACCCATGACTCCCAAATTCGATTGCAGTGAAGGACTGAGCTGGATATGTTCTGTTACAAAGTATCACTATGGCTTTGTCTGGAAATATCCCCCACTACAGGGGCTATTGCTTACTTTTCAAAACACCTAGAAAGAAAGAAAGAAAGATGGACCTTGAAACTTGTAATTGGAATAAATGTGAGTCCGAATTTGTGATTTACCGAGCAAATTCTATCCCATACGCTGTCCTGGTTTCTGTACCTCCTCGCTGCTCTATGTGACTAGCAGCTTCCACCACGTCTTTTACAGACCTGTAGTCATTTAAATGAAATTCATGCACGACGTCTTCTCCGTACTGAACAACTCCAACCTAGGAATTAAGGGAGCATTACAAAGGACACAAATACCACACAGCATAGCAGTCACCCGAGAAACACTATTTTAGTGATCAAGTGCAATGTCACTTACTATATAGCATACAGATGTGTATAACTGCAGTATGTTTTACTAGAATTAGGAGTCCAGGTGCGTAGTAATGGGGCAATCAGCAATAAAACCAAGTTTTTCCATACTTACACTGCTTCTGTGTTACAAGTCACTGGGCTAGCAGGTATGGCTCCTGCTGTGATAATAATATAGGTTTATTCAGTGACCTGCACGCAAAAAAGTACACCAGGAAACCTTACAGTTCAAAGACATTTAAGAAGAGGAAAGTCATAGAGCTGTTCATGTGTGAGTGTACACACATGCACAAACAGAAGCTTTTTACAGGCACACTTGTTGCATAGCCCCAGAACTAGCTGCAAATGTCTCCTAATTCTGCGTAGGAAAAACCAGCAGCCCAGCACTTTCTGAGCCCAGGGAGCAATGAAATACAGACGGAAAACGGAAGGCAGAAAGCTGTTGGTCTTTTAACAGTGCCGGAAATTTGGCACTGACAACATAAATAAGTGAATCCAAAAAGGGGTTTACAGTAGCATCTCTGCCAATATTAGTGTGGAAATTAATTGTAGTCCATTAAAAGTTCATGAAGATTGATCAGTCACTAAACAAGTTCTGCTCTGAACAAGATCTGGCAAACAAACTGTTCTCAGCCATATTTCTGCCGGGACTTAGATGCTAGAATCCACCCTTTCTAAGGGGAAATTCTGGACGTCGTTTCACGTGTAACTGGCAGAGGAGACTCTCTTGCTGCATGTTTTCACCACAGTCATCTCTGCCCACAGTTATAGTTAAAGTCAGTCAAATTCCGGCAGTCTCTATTTTCCCCCCATATGACAGTTGACAATCCAAAGCCAGCATTAATTGTAGGTCCACATTCTGGCCAGCTATCGCCCATGCTGAGCCCTCCTGCCTCAGCGGCAAGAGAAAACTGCAAAGGGCAGAAGGGTGGTTGGGAACCTAGCTGTTAAGTTGTGCAGACCAGGTCCCCTGATGCTATAATCCTGACCCGGGCCTTCTCTTGTTGAGGATGTACAGGGGGGCTCTTTGAGCAATTTTGGGGACTCAGAATTGGCTGAAATCCTTCAGTCTTATTCCCCCTTTCTCTTACTGGCTTCTCAGTCACAAACCTAGGTTCAAACACCAGCCACAGTGGATCTGTCCACACAGCAACTAGACATCTGCGGCTGTTTCATTGACGTCTGGACTTGGGCTGGAGCTGAGGTGAGAGGGTCCCAGAGCTCAGGCTCCAGCTCAGGCCCAGGAGTCTACACAGCAATGAAACAGCCCCTCGGCCCAGGCCCTGCGAGCCCGAGTCAGCTGGCACGGGCCAGCCACGGGTTTTTCTTTGCTGTGTAGACAGACCCAGAAGGCCTAGGGTAGTTAACAAGAAAATGATGGCGTATTCTCCACAGCTGCAACAAACTGCATCAACACAGAGCAATGCTGATTCAGTTTCACGCGACTTAACCGTCCTCCTCCTTTCTTCCCATTTCATTCTGTGGGTTGGTCCTTTCTGCATATTTCAGTTCAGAACATTCACGTGAGCAGGTATTGCCACTGGCTCAGCTTTACAATACATACTCTGCAGGTGTATTCTGGGCAAGCATCTTGTCAAGCTGCAGTGTATTGGCACCGAACGGCTCTTTCTCCTACTAAAAAGGCCAGGAAAATCTGTAGTGCAAGGACGAACGTATACAAAACTGCACAGAATTACCAGGGACGGACTTACCTGTATCTGACCTGGCCCAATGTAAAACTTTTTCAGGATGTTTATCAGGAAATGTTGCACTTCAACCCAGGGATATATGCTGTTTGAGCCATCCAGAACTATGATGATATCCATGTACGTTTGGCATCCTGTGAAAAATAGGCAGCACTTTATTGAAAGACCTTGGCAACAACTGCACAGTTGAAATTTATGGCTTTATTCCCTGCTGCCAGGTACTCGCTCTTGTGATTTGTGTGAAAAATCTTATTTCAATCATTCGTAAAGACCTTCAGATCACATTTGCTTAAATGAGATAGAGAGAGCCCACGCCCATGGTTAACTCTGGCAGGACAGAACTGGAGGATGTTCTCAGAGTAATATTGTTCATAAGCAACCTCAGATTACCTGCTCCAATTAAAATTTGAACCTCCAGCCAGTGTATTAGATTACTTCAAATGTTTAGAACCCGATTCTCCCGCTGTTCCTCATGCTGAGTAGTACTTTACTCTGCGAGTCGTCCCCTTGATTTCAATGGGGTGACTCAAAGAAGCCCTCGCTCAGTGAAGTGCTTAAGTATTCACTTCACTTCAGTGTGACGTCAGCACATGCCTACATGCCTTGCTGAGTCAGTGCCAGTGGGAGGTGATACACTGGGTGGAGTGTGGCCGACTCTCATCCTGGGATTGTAAATTCCTGGGGCAGGGACCCTGCCTTCCTGTATGGTGGCACAGCACTAAACACACTGACAGTGCTCACTAAATAGCATGGTCAGTATTTAATCTGACGAGCTCCATCTAAAGGGAGTGGGAGATTTTGCCTCAGTCAAAATTAAGCCAGAAAAAAAAAAAATCAAGTGAGGACTTCTGGATTTTGTCCAATAGTAATACATTACGAAGGACTGATAACATGAGTTGTTTAAAAGGAGAAAGTGGATTGGTCAGTGACGTTTCTGAAGCATGCCATTGTCCAGTGTTATCCTTATGTCTTTCTTTTACGCCCTTGTATTTTATAAGATGAGAACTCACAGAGAACTGTCGGGGGAGCTGACGGATGGACTTGTGCCACCACAGGGCATGTCATGAGTCGTTGGTTACATGATTCTTATCAAAAGGGTCTAGTGAACTCAGAAACCACGGGAAGGGAGTTAGAGTGGTCTCCCATCAGATGCTCCAAATGGCAGGATGACCTTATATTTCATGCTTGTTCAATTATTATTTTAATACAATGTTCGGCTCGGTAATCTTTCTTCCCAAGTACACTTCTCATTGTGATCATAACAGCATCTCTGATTGATAAGAAGGTCTGAAATGACATTATCAACTTGCCTAAATGGGCACCATTGGGAGAAATTCATCCTACAACATTACAGGAGGGCAAATTTAAAGAAAAATACCGTAAAAATGTTAATAGGCCTTGAATCACTCCCCCCAACCACCCAAAGAAACTCCAGCTCTTCAATGGCTTGTTCTACAGGATGAAATCCAAAATTATCAAAAGAGAGGGCGTAAACATTAGCTGCTAAATAAATGGCTTCATTTTTCAGAGGGGCTGAGAACCCAGCATTTTCACTGAACTCAACAGCAGTTGTGGATTCTCAGTGCCCATGAAAGTCAGGTCACTTCTTTGGTGCCTAAATACAGATCCAGGTGCCTAACTTTAGGCACCCGGGTTTGAAAATATTGGCCAACATTTTTAGCTGTGCAGCAAATGAGCTTTGTCTTGTGCTGCCAATGCCTGAATTCTTTCCCTTCCCATTGAAGGGTGCTGATAAAATATGCTGGATACTTATTTCGGGGTTTGGAAGGATAAGGTGTTTTGTCTTCCTGAAGTGTCACTCAAAAGGAAAATGTTTACCAGATGTCAGTGTGTGTAACCCCCTTTGAGTCGCCTTTCTCGAATCATTTCCTTTGCTATCTTGCCTCCTTTTAAACACTGACTTCACTTTGTTTTCTCAACGCTCCTGAAGTGATTAGAGAACAAAAATTCTATTTAACTTCAAAAGCAGAGTTTAAGTTAGAGGCTACATAACAGATTGCTTCTCATACTCTGGAGAGCAGGAGCTATGGTCTTAGAGAATCTGAAGTTGGAGTTGACCCTGGAGCACATTCCTGTGGTATAGTAAGAGCTTCCGCACTCATGAGACCAGAGAGGGCTGCAAGCCTATAAAGAAAATTGGGAAAAATAAAACATCAGTGAGGGGTTTAAAAACTGCCACTTATTTAGCCTTTTTTTACAGGCTATAAAGATCAACAGAGAAGAATCAGAAATCTGCACATATGTACCACTCGGGGACTATTCTAGCCAAACACCTCCAACATCAGCTCAGCCTGCATGAAGAAGCATGCTACGTGATTCCTCTAGGGCAAATTACGATGAGACTTTAGCCATTAAGAACCTGGTGTGTCTGTGGAGCAGACTGCCAGGCATGACACAGATCCCGAAGGTGGGGTAGAGAGCAGAAACAGAGGGAGAAAACAGTCTGAGTGAGGAAGTGACACGTATTTTCCTTTCTAAAATATGCGAACTCTTGGGATGATTGGGTGTTTGTGGGTTATGCTAAGGCACATTTAACTTGCATAATCTTGGCTCTTGGCACGGGTGTTCTAGCATCTTATCCTGTACCAATATCTGATGTTTAGGAGGAGTTCCCTTCGAGGCTTTGGGCTGGATTTAGAGAAGTTCTCATCATGTCATATAAGGAGGTAGATCTGTATACATTGGTGCAGCCGCAGACAGCGTGGAGATAGCAGCTTGCCAGGAGTCAGAAGTGGCAGTATCAGATTGGCAAGAATGTGTAGATTTACACTGTCCATTTCTCCAGAACCTAAGTATGTCTACACCACATTATAAACCCAGCTCTTTGGTACCTGGGCTTGTGGACTCGATGTTCCCAAGCCCAGGCTTGACCATCCATGTTGCATTGCAAACCTGGGTTTACAATTGCTGGATTTGGGTTTCCCGGCCGTGCTAACATGTCCATGCTGCACTATACAGACCTTCTGACTCAGGTCTGTGGTTTGAGCTGTGTCCACACTGCAAAATGACAGGGCGGATGCAAGTCACAGTGGGACTCAGGCTCTAGGACCTGGGTCTTGCATGCTTGCTGAAGCAAGTCAAACTGATCTGTGTGTGGATGGAAGGGGAGCATGCACTCAAACCTGATTAAGAACCTGTGCTTCTTGTGTGGTGTAGACATTGCGACCCTCTGAGCCCCTCAGTGGCTGAAAGTTGATCCATGAGGTCAGCAGAACATTGACTTGAAAGCTTAGCTATATGTGTTTGGAAAATGCATTTTACTGTAGCAGTCGGGGAAGCTGCTGCCATCTTGGAAGGCGGAGTCTCAAATCTTGTGAGACTCGCATTTATATTCCTAACTAGATAAAACAATCCTGGTGGGTTTAAGTTAATTAAACAGATGACAGACACATAGCGAGAGGAATGTTGCTATCCTGGAGCTCCTGGAGAGAGACTCAGGCTACACAAAATGCACCATGCAGCTTGCATATTAAGAGCCGATGATTTATAGACAATATTTTTTTCTTACCAGAAAGCTCTTGTCCCTGGGGTTTGTGGTCAGGCTGAGGCCCAGGCGCATGTTATCTTTGCGCTCCGACACATTGGACAGTGTTACTCTTCCTTGAGAAAGAATACCAAAGTTAGATGCGCTGTATCCTTCAGTATCACCTAGCACAGAGGCTCCCGAAATGTTTTTTACATGTCGCGCCCGGACGGCTGACAGAGGCTTTACCATTGTGAAGGAAGACGCTCTGCAGACCACAGGAGGGCAGAAGAATCGTAACACAAACGGGAAAATTCCACATTTCTGTTATTCCCCGGTAAGTATCCCAGTAAGTGGTAAGAACAGATCAAGTTGAAGGATTGCAAGACAGCGCGATCTTGTTTATGTTGAAGAGCCTGTGTTTTAACTCAATACATTCAACAGCCATGGAGTCAAGATCTGAGATCATCCCTGGATGAGCTGAGCTGACGAACAGAAAAAAAGTCTTCTAGGGAATTAAATAATGAGCTAAAAACCTGGACTTCCTACCAGATAAGTCTGAGAAAAACCTTCAAACTGGTCTAGCAACTCATTTCCTATTGCAGGTATGAAACACACGCACTTGCTCACATATATTTGCAAATGTATTCCATTTCTTCTAACGTTCTTAACGTTGAGAGTGCCCTACAATGCAGTACTTTAATTATGTTAATATTAATATCGTTTAGCTTCAGCAAAATAAACAGCTTCATCTCTTCAAGCCTCCAGCCTGTGGTTAGTGGGGGGGGGGGGGGGTGCAAAACCAGTGGCGGTCTGGCAATTTTAATTTCACACATGAAATCGATTTTACATCTCTCGAGCACATGGCCAGTGCTTAGCTGGAGTGCCCGTTTGAGCTATGCCAGCTCGACAAGAGAGTCAGAGAAGTTGGAACATAGTGTGATATACGGTAGGGTTCTCACCGCCTTTGCCGTAATGCCTGAAGGTGGGAACCGAGGAAGAAAGTGAGCAATTCATGGGAAGAGCAAGAGGCATATTCTTTCATCTGGGGCCTTGTAACGGTCTCTTGCTGGGAGGGCTTTTGTGGGATTTAAAATGGGAAGGAGCCTGAACCACAAGTCCAGAGTCTAGGGGAGTATGGATCCAGAGGTGAACTTCCTAGGTTGGATACTAGGCCGATATAAGAAACCTGATTTCTGAACCCCTGGGCCCACCTCCAATGTAAAGGATATTTTCCATTTTAATTGGAATTGTATTTGTTCATAATCAATTACAATTTGGAAACATAGTAGGCTGGACCTTTGGGACTGGCCCTCCTGCACTTGGCACAGATTGGGGTGGGGCTTACAACTACTTTGATGCCTTCCTAACCTGTGGTCACTGGGACAGTATCGAGGTGCAACTTAGAGCAGCCTCAGAGTTGCTCTACCTTGAGCTGACTGGTGACAGCCTCCAAAAGATTGTTTCAGCCTCTGGGGAGCAACTGGACATAGTGGCTCCGCATCATAACCTACTTTCCCTGGCCACACCTCAGGTGCTCGGGGTAGAGACAGGAGTGCAAGGTGTAGGAGGTGCCATCCTGGTCCTATACCACCTGGGAATTCCTCATGCCAAGAACATCCCCGACAGCGAATCTCAGTCACATTAGACCTCTGGAGGGCGGGAGAATGGATATGAACATTATGGGGCTGAACTTTTCTGCAGGATCAGTCCTGAAGGGGGAATGAAGTGTATGTGTGGGGAAGTGGGGGGAGCTGTTGAAAGTAAAAGCCCCGATCACCCTGTGTGGATCCGTGCAGGAAGGAAACCCTCCATGCAGGTGTCTCCCTTAGTCACCACTCCCATTGTCTCCAGTCCCTGTGGACGTTATCCTGGGCTCTGGGATCCACACGTGGGGAGCAGTGCAGGCTAGCTGGGGCCAGATAAGGCAAGGCAGGGGGAGGGGTGAGGTATGCACTTCAATCCCCAAGACGCCAGCAGAGAACATGCTGGCAATATCATAAAGCTTATGCTTGGTGTTACCTCCTCCCCAGAGCCTCCAAACCTGCCTGCAGCCCCCACTATGCCCAGGCCATGAAAGAAAGACAAAATGCACCTGGGTCTCCCCTCTCTCTACTCGGAGTCTGATTTACTCTCATCCTGGGGGTTCAGAGCATTAGCGACGTGCTTTAAAGCAGACCCAAAGTCCCCAGCCCGGCTCTGATCGTCAGTTAAAGATCCGCTGTGTGGGTGTGTCTGTGCTAGGAGCGAGGGATGTGATTCCAGCTCACGTAGGCTAAAACTAGTGGGCTAGCACACGGGCTAGCTCCCCAGGCTGAGTGCAAAGCCGCCTGAACCCAGGGGTACACACTTGGGGTGGCTCACCCGTGTGGTGGCTCGCTGCCACCCAGGCTACCCCGGCTACACTTCTATTTTCAGTCCACTGGCTTGATGAGAGCTGGCACGAGGATGTCTGCCCGAGCTGGGAGTCACGCCCCCGGCTCCTCGTGGGGCCATAACCGGCTAGGGAAAACGATTGTCACAAAAACTTTCGATTTTGGTCAGAAAAATCCCACACTAAATCTTGTCAGCCGAAAACCAAACTTTTAACATATTTTGGTTGGGGGGCGGGGGAAGGGAAGCGGGGGAGGGATTGGTTTTTGACAAAAATTGGGAATTTTCGGCAGACCCATCCCCCCATTTTCCAACCAGCTCTAGACAGAAAGCTCAGGTCAGGACACTAGCCACTTGGGAGAGCCGGATTCAATTCCCTGCTCCACCACAGGCCTCCTGTGGGACCTTGGGCAAGTCACTCAGTCTCTCTATGCTTCAGTTCCCCCTCTATCAATGGGGATAACAGGGGCTTTGTGAGGATAAATACACTGAAGACTGAAGTGCTCAGACACTCTGGCGATGGGGGCCATTTAAGTACAGTAGAACCTCATAGTTACGAACTGACTGGTCAACCATACACCTCGTTTGGAACCAGAAGGACACAATCAGGCAGCCACCGAGGGGAAAAAAATGGAAGCAAATGCAGTACAGTATTGTGTTAAATGGAAACTACGTAAAAAGTAAAGGGAAAGCATAATTTTTCTTCTGCATAGAAGTGTTTCAAGGCTGTGCTAAGTCACTGTTCAGATGTAAACTTTTGAAAGAACAACCATGATGGTTTGTTCAAAGTGACGAACATTTCAGAGTTATAAACTGCCTCCATTCCCGAGGTGTTCGTAATGCTGAGGTTCTACTGGACCTAAGACAAATGGGAGGATAGGGCCAAAAATAATCTGATGAGGTTCAACAAGGTCACAGGAAGAGTCCTGCACTTAGGATACAAGAATCCCATGCACATCTACAGACTGGGAACTGACTGGCTAGGCAGCAGTTCTGCAGAAAAGGACCTGGGGATAACAGTGGATAAGAAGCTGGATATGAGTCAGCAGTGTGCCCTTGTTTCCAAGAAGCTAATAGCATGTTGGGCTGCATCAGTAGGAGCATTGCCAGCAGATTGAGGGAAGTGATTATTCCCCTCTATTCAGAACTGGTGCGGCCACATTTGGAGTACTGTGTCCAGTTTTGGGGCCCCCACTTCAGAAAGGATGTGGACAAGTTGGAGAGAATCAAGCAGAGGGCAATAAAAATGATTAGGGGGCTGGAGCACATGACTTATGAGGAGAGGCTGAGGCAACTGGGTTGTTTAGTCTGCAGAAGAGAAGAATGAGGGGGGATTTGATAGCAGCCTTTAACTACCTGAAAGGGGGTTCCTGGGAGGATGGAGCTAGGCTGTTCTCAGTGGTAGTAAATGACAGAACAAGGAGCAACGGTCTCAAGAGGGGGAGGTCTAGGTTGGACATTAGGAAAAACTTTTCTACTAGGAGGGTGGTGAAGAACTGGAATGGGTTACCTAGGGAGGTGGCGGAATCTCCATCCTTTGAGGTTTTTAAGCTGCGGCTTGACAAAGCCCTGGCTGGGATGATATAGCTGAGGCTAGTCCTGCTTTGAGCAGGGGGTTGGATTAGATGACCTCCTGAGGTCCCTTCCAATCCTAATCTTCTATGATTCTATGACCTATGATTCTATGATAAATAAGGTGAGGTGACTTCCCCGGAGATGTGGGGAATCTCTGAACATGGAGGGTCCCCTCTGTGTGTGTAAGCTTAGGGGTATGACCAGGCTCCTTATATTTTATAAACAAATGCCCCTGACTGTGTTATAGGTAACATCTCTGACGGTCTGTCCCAAGAACATACCGTTTCGGCTGCACACAGGGCAGAGGAGGTTTTAAATCCAAACCAAAATCCCTGGGGAAGATCCAGAGCTGGTGTAAACTGTAGGAGTTCCATCTAGATCCAGGACAATTCACACCAGATGGGAAGCTGTCCCTATGCTTTCACAAAGATGGAAACTTTCCCTTTCCTTTTATGGGGTTGGGTCTTCAGCTGGCACAAATCAGTGCCGTCAGGGAGTGACAGTGATTTACAGCAGCTGAGGACCTTTGCGGTGCTTCATTTGTGCAGGCAGTTGCGTCCCAGGCAGTTCATAGCCCCAGCACCTCTGAGCTTGACGCGTCAGCTGTGAAAGTAAAAAGTTTGCTTGAGGCCCAGCTCTTCTTGCATTACAAATTAAGCACTGGACCTTTGCTCTTGAGTAAAAAAGCAAAATTTCACGTCAACTATGAACAGACGCCACTTCTATAACCAGTCTGGCGGCTTGTGAGTCTGCTGCTACTAGAGACCCCACAAGCATGTTAGTCCAATGATATTTAGTGTTTCGTAAAGCCCCAGCTCCAGCCATCACGTGACTATGTGATTATCTCAGCCGCCATTACCAAAACAAAACAAAAAGTTACTAGCCCTCACGCTTGTGGAGAAAAGCTTGAAAACATGACCAGAGTGCACCTTTAAAGGCGCAAAAGACGGGAGAAACATAAAAAGAAACACACATACACAATTCTATGTATAGCTTTAACATCACAAGATTTTAGATATATTATCTCATGATTTGTGTGCGCCTAACTGATAATTTCCTAGCACTGGGGTTAGCTGTACATTGTAAGTGGCCGGGCATGTAGTACCTAGGTTGAGTTTGGTGCAGTTGCTGTCGGTCTCGCCGTTCACCGGACACTTGTAGACATCTCCAGTCTTCAGCTGTCCATTGGTTTCATAGGGGGCTCCCACCACCAGCCTGGACAAAAGAATGTTCTGTCAGGACATGAGAGGGCAACTTGCGAACAACACACATTTCAGCACCAAACCGAGAGCCGCCACATCAAAGAGATGCCCAGGAATGGTTTAAATTATCATTTCTTGAGAGTCAGAAAGAAACGACATACAGCGCTAGTGAATTAACGCAGAAGGAAAAGAAACACGCATGGCATTTGTTTGAAGGAAATATTGCTAAGATTTATATGATTAAAGCTGGATTTAAATGAAATACTTTTTGTTATGTGAAAAAAAACCATTTCAATGGACACGGTGTATTCAGGAACACATTTTCCTCCTCTGTGAAATGAAGCCGATGGATATAAAGGAGGGTAGAATTTGACCCAGTGGTGTATATGCATTGAAGCTTCAATTTTCAAAGCTGCCTAAGGGATATGGATGCCCAGTTCCCATCACTTGTGATGGAAGTTGGATCCCTAATCCCCTAGGTAGCTTTTATATACAGGGTGAGATTTTCAGAGCGAGCAAGCTGCATCAAAAGCTGGCAAATATTGACATTTCAAAGGCTCTTTCCTAACATACTTGTGTTATTGACACAATAAATGACTTCATAACTCGCCATTTTTCACTACCATCTGTGAAATTATTCGCAGTCCATTTCAGCCTGAAGTTTGTAGTTCAAACACCCAGAAAACCTGGCAGGCTAATAACCTTTGGGGAAAAGAACACTCATACCACTTAAACTATGTAATTTCCAACATTGTCATGGCATGTCAGGGGAAGCTTTCTCCACCTCTGAATAGCCAGAGAGGAGATGTGGTCATTCTCTGATTCCAACCAAATAGCAAAACAAGTAATTTGACCTAATTTCTCTACAACAGCAGGGAACAATAAAATATTATAAATATGAATAATTTTGGTTTGGAAATAAGATCTAAGAGAGATGGAGGTGTGTACTTGTGTACTTAAAAGAAATGGCATGAAAATCAGAAGAAATAAAATAGAGGATATGGTCTGTAGATTGGATGATACCTTGCAGCAAGACAAGAGGACTGTAAGTTTGGGGGGCCAGCCACACCAAAGATACAGAAGTTCAGGTACCTAGGTTTAATAGTACAGGATAATGGTGAACTCAACGACAAACTTCTAAGCAGAACAGGAAAGACATGAGTGAAATGGAGAGAGGTGAGCGGAATGATCTGCGATGGGAGAATGCCTATCGAGTTGAAAAGCAAGATCTACAAGATCTGCATCTACAAGATCCTGCACTTTTGTATGGTTCCAAATGCTAGATACTGAGGAATAGACAAGAGCAGATCTTCCATACAGTGGAAATGAAAATGCTGAGAGGGATGCTTGTAGAGACAAGGCTGGACCATGTTCAGAACGAATGAATTAGAAAAGGCGAGGAAATCCGGCTTAGATGGTTGGGCCACGTGAAAAGAAAACTGGAAGTATATCTAGGAAAAAGGGTGTTAAACAAAGAAGTAGAGGGGAAGAGAAGGGTTGAAAGACCCAAAACTAGATGGGTGGATATCATACCAAAGGATATGATTAGCTGCATAGTTTCTGAGGAACTGCTTCAAGACAGATCGGAATGGGGAAGAAGAACAGGGTCTAAGACTCGAAGAAAAAGAACTAAGATCTTTGCAACTAAGCAGAAGAAAATGCCAGAAGGAGTCAAATAAAAGTTTGGGTCTAAATATCGCAGCCCATTTTAAAGTGCACTAATGAGCTGAAACTGGGTGGGCCAGATTCGGGGCGTGCCTCTGATCTGCTCAAGGCTCTGGTCAGAGGTATGTGCGGTAGAGTCACTTTAGCATTTCACTTTCCCTAGCAGTAACACAAGGAACCTTCCGGCCTGTATCCTGTATGGCAGTAGCTTAAGCTGTCAGCGTAAGGCTTTGAGTTTTATGAACTTTGGCACAGATCAGTAGCCAGCAGTGACCCTGCGTTTTGGGGAACTGGGAATAGTGTGCTTAAGGAAAGAGTCCGCACAAAATGATACCAAGGAACCGCAGGGACACGGAACTGATACTAGGTTCAGATAGTTCACAAATATTTGGCAAATGCTTAACCATGAACTTGCCTTGGCAACAAATTAACATATATGGAAATATGTTAAATTCATTAATATACTGACCTATAGGATCAGGACACCCCAACATTATTAGGGTGAAGAAGTTAGATATAGACAAGAGAGGCTGGGCATCTGTATGAAGGTTCATGACAGCCCCGAGGCCCTGTAATAGGCCAGACAACCACGTAAGAGGGATCTGTATCAGGATCTGGACCACCGGACTTGTTTGGCACGCCAGGGACAGCACAGGACCTTTGTCTCTTACCACCAGACCCCCAAGAAAGAGTGTGAGTATAGATGCGAGGAACAGCACACGAGAGAACATTATCTTTGCACTACGGCTGAACCTCTCTGTGATTTGAGCTTTTGAATCTTTGCTCATTGTGCTAATAGAAGTGACTAAAGCCTCGTTTGCCCTCAGTGTGAGTGTCATCGCTGTGCACACCAGGGCTCCCCACCAGCTACTGAACTTAATAACCTTGATTTTGTTGTGCCTGATTCTGGGACTAGAACCCTACAATCCCTCAGCGCTTGTATTAGTACTTCACTGGAAGTCAATAATCAATAACCACTGAAGAATCGGGTAGCAGTGTGCAAATGTGGTGTAATGCTTCCCTTTGCACTCCCCTGGTCCTGGTGCAGCCCAGTGCTGGTCGGGTCTGTCTGCCCTAAGTTAGAGCTTCCCTGAGACTGCTCCAACTTATCACAGCCGCATATGGTTACAAGAGGCCAAAACCACTACCAAGGGTTTGTATGGCACTGGGCAGTCATGGCCACATCTATTTTTCTTCAGCCATGCCCCCATAATTTACTACACCAGCAGCAGGGTGGGGAATGGTGTGGGAGCCCCCAGGTTCCTCTAGGCGACTGGAGGATTACCCTTACCCTGGGGCGACTCTGCCTGAGTTGGTTATACCACCCTGATCAGCAGATTGCACCAGCGCAAACATAAGTGAAGGACAACTAAAATCATCAGGGGTATGGAAAAGCTTCCATAGGCGGAGAGATTAATATGACTGGGACTTTCAGCTTGGAAAAGAGATGAAAGGAGGAGAGGGATTTGATAGAGGTCTCTACATCATGACTGGCGTGGAGAAAGTGAATAAGGAAGTGTTATTTACTCCTTCTCATAACACAAACAATAGGGGTCACCCAATGAAATTAATAGGCAGCAGGTTTAAAACGAACAAAAGGACGTATTTCTTCACACAACACACAGTCAACCTGTGGAACTCCTTGCAGAGGATGTTGTGAAGGCCAAGACTATAAGAGGGTTCAAAAAAGAACTAGATAAGCTCATGGAAGATAGGTCCATCAATGGCGATTAGCCACTGGGATTACAGGGATAGGATAAGCAGAGATTGCTGTTTGCTAGAAGCTGGGAATGGGTGACAGGGGATGGGTCACTTGATGATGACCCGTTCTATTCATTCCCTCTGAAGCACCTGGCATTGGCCACTGTCGGAAGACAGGACACCCGGCTAGATGGACCATTGGTCTGACCTAGTGTGGCTGTTCCTATGTTCACTTTGCATTACCTTATGTAATTGGCAGGCACCACCTTGGCACAGGCTGCAGCAATAGCAGCACTGTCACCCTTTTATGGTGAAGCATACCCTCCCCCTGTTCCCAGCCATTTCCATTGGCTAGCACACAGTAGTCAGATGGGACCACAGCTGCCCTCACCACTTCCCTTCTCCCTCTCTTTGAATAGTGCCAGCATGAAGCAGTAGTTCCATTCTCCAGTCACACCGTCAGACACAGGAGATGGGTAGGGCTGAGGTCCTCAGCGGAAAGATCCATGGGACTTATGCAGCCAGTCCTGCCAGATGATGTATGCTGAGATACCGGGAAGTCCTGGGGCATCCTCCCAGCTAGTGGCCTGACTGGACTGTCCGCAGCCTAGTAGACAGCAGTGCAATCTGCAGCCGTCATGTCAGAGGCGGTTGAAACTCAGAATTTCCATTCCGCAGGAAATTCCAATGTGTCGACATTTGGAACAAAACCAAAACATTTCAAAAATGTCCCATGAAATGAAATTTAAAATATATATATATATATATTTGAGTCAATTGAAATGCTTAGTTTCAATTTCGATATTTTTCATTTTCACTTTTAAATTTAAATACATTTAAAAAAAACAAAGCTATGAGGCGGGGGAGGGAATATCTTTTATTGGATTCACTTCTGTTGGTGACAGAGACAAGTTTCGAGCTACACAGAGCTCTTCCTCAAAGTGAAGCGGCCCGTTCCCCTTGCATTGTCCCCATGAATATATGCTAACTCCTTATGCTAAACTGTTTGAACTTGTATTCAACTGTGACACTCGGAGTATCTTTCCCAGATGGGTCGAAGAGCTCTGTGTGGCTCGCAGGTTTGTCTCTCTCACCAACAGAAGTTGGTCCATTAAAAGATGTCACCTCGCCCACTTTCTCTCTCTAAGTAATTTCAAAACCAAACATCAAAATGTTCCATTCTGAAAATGTCACAGCAGAATGCTTGGACCCCATCAAAGCTTTTTCCCCCCATTTTGTTTTTTCCAAAACAAAACTTTATCAACACCGACACTTCCTGTTGAAAGTTTCGGTTTGGATGAAACAGCATTTTCCAATGGAAAACTATTCCAACCATCTCTAGTTAATGCACAATGCTTTCAAAATGGCTAAAAGCCCTTAGCAGCATGGAGACCCATCACAGTTCACAAGACCCAAAGGGAATTTTTAAACATGATTTTCTTTGAGCTCATGGCTACTAAGCCCAGGACTGATACCAGATTTTCAGGAGGGAGGGATCAAAAAGAAAAATGTCACTATTTTTAGTTAATTAGATTATAAACTCTTTGCTGCAGGGATAGTTTTTAAGTTACATATCTGCACAGCGCCTAGCATAAGGAGGATCCAGTCCCTAACTAGATGCTATCGCAAAACAAATATGAAATGATTAAAAATAATGTATACAAAGATCTGTGGGGGTTTTCCATGAAAAAGCTAAAGGTGAATTTCACACAACTTTACTCAGGAGTCACAATGACTCTATATGCTCGACTTGATCATTCATCAAAGATACAGAATGGTACCATGGGAAGATAAACATGAGAGGAAGTTGAAGACATTTGGCATCCACCCATCTCTTGAGTCAGACAGAGGTTGCTTTGCTGAAAAATAAATATTCATGAAATTAATCAGACTTTTTCAGACCATTTTCAGGCTGGTTTTTGCTGGAATAAGAATAAATGGGTATAATTGCCCATGAATAAATTTAGGCTGGAAATCAGAAGAAGGTTTAGACATAAGAGGACTGAAGTTCTGAAACAACCGCCCAGTAGGAGATGTGGGAGCTAACAACCTAACTAGTGGTAAGATGGAGACTGGTGAATTTGTGAATGGGATTGCCAATGGGGTTACCTGCGACAGCAGGAGACAGAACTCCAAGACCTAGGATGTCACTTCCTAGGATGTCCCCAGGGACATCCTAAGTCTCGGAGTCCTGTCTCCTGCTGTTGCAGGAGGTACGTTCCTATATCCCAGGTGATCACTTTTTGGTGTGAAATGGACGAGAATGGTACAAAAATTGCAAACACATGGACGATAACACTGAGAGGTATGAAACTTGGCCATTCCTCCCATGCTGGTTCAAAAATACACTCAACCTTGGGTAAGTGGCACTTTTCAATCCCAATCTGTAAACCCTAAATAAATATTCAGCATTGAGTATTGGCTATGGAAATATGGAGAGCTTTGGGTTAGAAACTCTTTAGGTGGTTTCAGCGAGCATCTGTAACTTGCTTAAATATGTACATGCTTGTCTCCATGTCCAGAGCCAAATGAACAGAAATTCTTTTGTTCTGCATGGTGCTATACAACAGCTGGAAAAACAACTCGTCTCAGCACAGCTGTTTTGTGTTAGGCTAGGAATGATTATCTTTTTTTAACAACGTTGGTTCCAAAAAGGCATTAAGAACTAATTCTTGAGTTCCCTGACAGTAAAACAGGGTTGCTCAGCAAATCAGACATTCCAAAGGTCTAATTAGCATTTTAGGTTTTTAACTGACACGTTCCTTGTTATGCCACTTTGCTAACAAGGCGATTAATTAGGAGAAAATAATAACCATGTAAAACCACCATCAATAACTCAGGCATCATCTACGCTATAACTGCTTTAACAGTACAGCTGAACTGACAGAGCCCCCAGGTGTGGACACAACTTACATCAACAGAGGGAGTTTTTTTGTCGGCACCACCTCACTGAATGACATTAGCTGCCTCTATTCTCGATTTTTGCTGGTATAGCTATGTTGTCTAGTAGGTGGGGTTTTTTCACATGCCTGACCAACACAGCTATGCTGGCAAAATTTTGTAGTGTAGACCTGGCCTCCCATTCAACCCAAAGCATGCTTTTCAGAAGTTAAATAAAATCTGGATGACTCTCCACACACCACCAGGACTGGGAACTTCCAGGCATCGCTAAACTTCTATCTAGCTAGAGAGGGGGACAGAGGAGCCATGTTCTTGGGGGTGAAAGAGCAGGGGTCTTGGTAGCAAAGAGATGAACCTCAAAAGACGGGAAAGCTGGGCAAGGCCTCGCATGCAAAAAGGAAGAGGTTCAAAAACTGCGTTGGGCCCATTTCTACTTTTAATCATACTCCAATCAATTCCCCATGAACTAGAGCAGATATTTTCATTTTAGATCGTTTTGCTTCCCAAGAGGAAACAGAACTTTATGAAAGGTTCCCTAGAGTGCCTCAGAGCTTGGAGACTTTAAAGATTATTCTACTTCCACATATAAATATAAGGCATTCTTCTTTTAGTAGTTACAGAGTTCATGACAAGCTATATTAGCACCTCCCAGAGTCCATCATTTACACAACTTCATTCTCCTAAAGCTATAGTCACACCAAATAAAACCAGTTCCTGAAGTGCCCGCTCATTACGTCTTCAAATGCTTTCCTACTGGAAGGATCTTCCACTTCAAGGCTCAACGAAACTAATACATATCAACAGATCACAGTCCAACACTTTGACATTACTATCTATCAGGCCTAAATGTCTCTCACACAAGCACAAAAATGTCATAGTTCTAAAGCAATACATTCCACGCCCCCTCCCCGGCCCCCCCCAATCGATTTCACAGCTTGACGCTAGAGGAAACCAAAAATATTTACAGACACAGCAAGAAAGGTAAAGAAAATCTGAAGCTAATGAAAATAGCATTTTTTGTCTCTGAAATACAATGATGTTTTTCACTTTGGATTAATTTTAAATTGTCATCAGACATACATGGAAACTTGGCAGCTAAAGAAATGCTTTCCCAGCTATTTAAAAGGTGGACGGAGTTTTAGTTACAGGAGACATATGAATATAGGCTAATGTTCACAAGAGCAGTTATTAGGATGTGGTAATCATGTAGTCCTTCATTCTCAGGTCGGTTAGAAGCCTGCTTATATTATTGTGGTGTATGAAGTCATGCTCTAGATGCTTTTCTAAAAATAAGATCCAGTTCCAAATCAGCATGAAAAAACATCTGTGAAAGGAAACCAATAAATAACAACAAATGGGCTAATGAGAGGGTACTTCCCTCAACAGAAGTCAGCAAATGTATTTGTCATCCCTGTAAATTGTTCCATGGAGGCAAAACTCCATGCATGAAATTCTTTCTGTTCGTTTCCAGTTAAAGCTACTAGACTCTCTTTTAGAGAAAGACGGTATTTCGTGTTTCTGGAGACCAGCTCCGGCGTACAAAGTAATGCCACATGTCAGCTCTTGTTCAAATCCTGATTCCAAGAGCCTTCAGATCATGTTTTAGTGGCTTGGGAAGGAGAAGTGATCAGCAGTTGTGTGATGGCAGCCCCGTATCAACGCACCGCTTCAGGCGGCAGGCACATGGCACAAGTCCTGAAAAGACACCTGCCCCTCCTGTGCCGAGTGCAGTGTCCTGAACAGTCGGCTGGCGTATGGCACTTCTCGCCAGCTGCAAACGGTCAAATGCATTGGGGAGACTAGAGCAGTGATCAGAACGGGCCTGTCCGAGTCTTCAGCTGGTAAGAAGGGGCTACCTCGGTCCCTATGAACAACGTTACTGTCATGTGACTGGGGCATGGGTGGTCATGCCTAGTGGTCAGAACAGGAGTCAGTCACCAGGAATGAGAGCTCGGGGTCAGAACCAGAGTCAGAGGCCAGACACCAGAGTCAAAGGTCAAAGCCAAAGCCTGAGAGCGGGAATGGGAGCAGAGGGTCAGAACCGGGTTACCTGGAGTAAGGCAAAGCAGGAGCAAGGCTGGGACCAAGGCAGGATCCGGGCTGGAACAAGGTGGGAGAAGGGCTAGGAACAAGCAGCTATCACAGCTGTGCCGCGAATGCTTGGAGCAGCCGCTGACCTACAGCTGGGCTTCAGACCCGTCTGCTGATTCTTCCAACCAATCAGGCAGCCTAACCACAAGCCAGCTGCGCTCGTTAGATTGCTCGTTAGGTTAGGCTCTGCTGGAGGTGCTGCTTCCAGACCAGCTTGACTGCAGGCCCTGATTCCCAGCAGCTACACACAATGGGCAGAGATGGAAGGGCAGCCTTTGCCAACATTCAAATCTATGCAGAATAATGATCATGGTGGAAGGGAGAGGGGGCCACTGAAGAGGCAGAAAGAGACACAAGCGGGTTAGGGAGGGGGAGCTCTGGAGGAGGTGAAGCTCCAGGAAACTGAGTAAATTGCTGTCTGGGAGCTGACACAACAGACCTGGATGGTTTCATTGGCTGGGATTTTTTAAAGCCCCTAAGTCACTGAGCAGCACAAGCCCCATTGGCTTTCAGTAGGATCTGGGCTCCTAATTGAAAAATCCCACCCATGTGATCTGGAGTGGGGGGAAGGAGGAGAGTCCTCTGGATAAGCAGAGGAAAATATCCATTCAGTGTGCAGCCGCAATCAAACAAGCTAACAGAATATTAGAAACCATTAGGAAAGGACTAGATAATGAAACAGAAAATATCATTATTCCACTGTATAAATCCATGGTACGCCCACATCTGGAATACTGCATGCAGATCTGGTCGCCTCGTCTCAAAAAAGATATATTGGAACTGGAAAAGGTACAGAGAAAGGCAACAAAATGATTAGGGGTATGGAACAGATTCCATATGAGGAGAGATTAAAAAAACTGGAAAAGAGACGACTGGGGGGGAGGGAGCGGGGATGAGGACAGAGATCTATACAATCTTGACTGGTGTGGAGAAAGTGAATAAGGAAGTGTTATTTACTCCTTCACATCACACAAGAACCAGGGGTCACCCAATGAAATTAATAGGCAGCAGGTTTCAAAAACAAAAACAAAAGGAAGTACTACTTCACACAACGCACAGTCAACCTGTGGAACTCCTTGCCAGGGGAATGTTGTGAAGGCCAAAACTATAACAGGGTTAAGAAAAAAACCTAGATAGGTTCCTGGAGGATAGGTCCACCAGTGCTTATTGGCCAGGATGGGCAGCGATGCAACCCCATGCTCTGAGTGTCCCTAGTCTGTTTGCCAGAAGCTGGGAGTGGATGACAGGGGTGGATCACTCAATGATTGCATGTTCTGTTCATTCCCTGATGCACCTGGCACCGGCCAGTGTCAGAAGACAGGATACTGGGCTAGGTGGACCATTGGTCTGTCCCAGTATGGCCATTCTGATGTTCTTCTGGGGAGGGATCCAATAGCCCACATGGCCCATGCCTGATCCCTGGTGGCCCAGCTCTGATGGTGATGGCCCTCACCCACGTACTCAGTACCACAGACACTCACCTGTTTCCACGGTCTGAGTTTGAAACTCTGGGCAGGTTTCTGAAGCTGGGCTGAGTTACAGTTTTGCCAGTTGTGTCTCAACCACCAGGAAATGTAAATGGCAGATGATTTCAGTGGGAAACCAGCCCAAAGGGGTAGGTTCCACCTCAGCTTTCCTTTGAGATGTGGGACATGTTCAAACCTTGATTAACTAGGCTATCGTCTGTCAGTGCAGAACGGGTCCCTGCAGTCCAGTCATCAACGTTTTTCCCAGCAGACCCTTCACCACTTCCCTCAGAGTATTCTGCAGCCAGCTCCTGCTGTTCCAGCTACATTCCCCTTGGCTTCATCTCATTCTTTAATCCTAGTTATGCACCCTGGGATCACCCTCAATAATTCCTCTTGCTCCTTGCGGATATTGATCACATCCCTACTTCGGGACTGATGCTAGATGGGCGAAGCTACCAGTGAAGGCTGCGGGATTGGGCCTTGCGTCATTGTTTGGCCAGTAGAGGTGGCTTTAGAAGATAAACTCAGAAGTGCTCATTTGAGGGTTTGTTTTTCAGTTGCGCAAAGAAAAAAAAGTCACTCTCCTGACTGACAGTACTGCTGGCAACCTTCTGCCTCAGCCTATATTTTTATCCCTAACCCCCAAACCCTGAACATAAGGCTTTGTGTGGGAATTAATTATACATATGGTGTGTGTACAGATCTAATTGTGAAAGGTTGCTCTCCAGTTCTGCTCCTACAAACTGTGAATACAAATTATTATGGGGGCAATTTGACCCCCTACAATATAATGGACTAAGGGTTTGAACCAACTGCTGTTGAAGTCAGCAAGAGCTTGTCCATTCACTTTAACAGTATGGGACTGGGCCGTCAGATATCTAACGCCCTGATGGTAATGGCCAGATAACTACAGGTTTTAGCTGTCTAGGTGACCTAAACTGCAGATGCAAAAATGGAGGCTGTATTAAGGCTCATCTGAAATATTGGCTTCCATAGATTATACATGACAACGTTGTGATCCAAAGGTTTTATTGACTTGAGCTTCAGATGGGCACATCGGTTATGCTGGTGACCTTAAAAGAGTGCTAATCAAATCTGAAGCCGCCCCGCGCCTTGTCATGTATTATGTATCTGCCTCATACATCGTCTCAAAGAGATTTTCTGCAATGTACGAGAGAGTTTTACAGTTTTTATTGGGACACTTTTTATATCCCTCCATCTGTACAGTCCGGCTGCTTTAGTATCATGAAACCAACGCTAAAGCTAACAACGTTTTAGAATCCTCTAAAATCCGGCCCCACGTTGCTGTGTAACTAAGTTTATTGGTTTTGAATTCTGCATCCAATCAGCTGGCCACCTCCTATGGGAACAGTGTGTTGGAATAACAAAGTCCTTTGGTAAGTAGTGACGAAATTACCAAACTCCATATATTTTGATTTTCTAAAATTTTTTGATTAAACTGAAAAAAATCAGGAACAGAAGGTATGTCTAGCTGGTGATTTTGGAAGGCAAGAATTAAGAATGAACAAAGAAGCAACTATTCTTTTCACGGGGGTTTTCAATCAGTGGAACACTTAATCTCTTGCAGTACAAATTCAGTTGCAGCTAATTTATTCAAGATGGAGCCGGAGTCAGGAGAGGGAGAGCGTAGCGTAGCGACGGAAAACTTTAAATTGGCTTGAGGCTCTCTGGTTAGAAAGTGGGGAGGGAATGGACTTGAAATGCCGGCTGTACACTAGCAGTGGTAAAAAAACAAACAAACTCCAGAAGCTACAGGAAATTCAATCGGAGAGAAACAGGTCAGAACTTTAACAAAGGTGTCCATCACTTTATATGGGAACAAGGGCAGAGCACAGGTCTAGGGGATCAGAAAATCTAATCCTAGATCTGACAGCAGTTCTCTGTGTGGTCCCAGGCCAGTCATGTAATCTACTGGCCTTGGCCTCGCAGGACCAGACGAACTGGCAGATTAGATCAGACCAATGGTCCATTTAGTCCTGTGCCTTAGTTTCACTAGCTGCTTCCAAGGAAAGTGCAAGATACCCTGCAGTGCAGGATGCAGATAACCCACCCCCAGGGAAAGAATCTTCCTCACCCCCATAGCTAGAGATTGGCTGATGCACTGAAGCCAGGAGCATTTCGATCCCTTAAATGCTTATATTTTAAAATCCTTACTACTGTAACTCTGGATGGACTTCTTGTCTGTATAAAAAGTTCCTGTCAGGACTGCTAAGTTGTTGGCCTCAGTAGTATCCTGTGCCTAACTGTGCATAGTGAGGATCAGTTCCTGTGAGCAGTGCTACAATGAACTATGATAAGGTCCCACACGTTCACAAATGTTCCATATCTTTGCTCCTGGCCAGCTCGCTTTGCCACTGGGAGAAAGGGGTGTATGTGGCACAGGGCAAAAGGGCTTGCAAAAAAACCTGTCCAGGGCAAGCAGACCAGGTAATGGGCAGTTTGAGCTTCTCCACCCCATGTCACCGTAAATTCAGCAGGTCTTGTCTGTTTCTTTTAGAACACAGAGACAGGGGGATTGGTTTGTTAGAGACAATGGCTGCCATTAAAACCCTACGTCTCCTGCAGAGCTGGGGAATCCCTGTGGCCCAGCAGGCTCAGGCTGGAGGAACAGCCCCCAGCACCACAGGCAGCTGGCATTCGCTGGGGTCGCCTACAGATTGGATGGCATCAGCTCAGGGGCCTCAAAGGCAGCTGGAAAAGCCCTCCTTTTTGAACTACCATGTCTCCAGCTCAGGCTCAGGCCCCTAGAGATCCTTTTGTGGCAAAACACTGACGCTTACAGTTCATTGTGTAGCACCTCCTCCCCTGTGCTTGGCTAGCACTTTACCTGAACGCATTTTCAGTTGGTACCGGCCAATAGCTGAGTGAGTCCTGGGACACTACAGCGACCCTGCGTACTATAGGCTTCTGTCTGGATGCTCCTGTGCCCGGTGCTGGGAGGAAAGAGGGCGGAAGGAGCCTTTTTTTCCCTCCTGGCCCCCGTCACACCTTGCAGAAGCCAAGCAGAAGCAAGCCCTAGCACTCCCCACAGCACTAGGACGTAGCGCTGGCTAAATGCACGGTGACACGAATCAGCCTCCGGTGGGGTGGGGTGGGGTTCTTCCCTGTGTGTGCCTGCTGGTGTTTGGGGTACTCCTCTTCTGCCCTGCCCAAGGAGAGGGAGCCCCAAGCATTCACTTGGCTGGTGCAGTTTTGGAATGCCCCTTGCTGTAAGTGCTGAATTTCACACCATACACCCTATATTCAGGCACTCAAGGGGTTACTTCTTGCCAGCACAAACTGGCTCCCGGAGAGAGTATGGGAGGTCATGAGCACCAACGCAGGGCCGTGGAGTGCTTGTGACCGCAGAAGTATTGCAGAAAAGCCTTTGCTAAGTAATCCTGGTTCAACACTTCACCAGGAAGCCTAGCAGGGACATGATCTCACAATCTGAAAAAACAAATGCCCAAGGGAACGTGTCCATGTGAAACCTAAACACAGACATTGTGTCAGAAACACAGAACAACAGGGAAACCCTTTGGCATTGAATAATCTGTCGAGAGCGGGACTCGGACAGTTAGAAAGCAGAAATCCAGCTTGTGCAGACTGAAGATCACAATTTAGAGTGCCTTGGCATTTCCACCATCACTATTTGTGGCTATCCCATAATCTAGGTCTGGCAAACATGTAGGACTGTACTGAACACTCTTGTGTGTATTGCCCATGTCTTAAATCATGTTAATTGGCTATATCTAGGTAGTCGTTTCAGAAAAGCACAGCACAGCACAGCCAAAAGCAGAGCATAGCATAGCAAACCTTTGTTCCTCTATATTTTAGGGGGTGGAGGATTAATCTAGCCCAGAACATCAAAAACCTGGGTCCATAGATTCCCCTTAACGCGCCCCTATAACTCTCAGCAAAGCCAGTGGCAGTTACACACGTGTCAGTGGGAGAAAAGAGCCATCCGAGTTTTTTTTACAAATGTCAGCGCTGTATCCTTCTGTACCTCTACATTTTGCTGTGCTGCTTTCCCATTGCCATCTCCGTGTGGCAGCGAGGTAGGGGGAATTCGGTACGCAGACGGGAGTAGCAAGGGACTCTGTTCTGCTCGAGCCTCCATTTCAGCTGATCGTGCCCACAAAAATGGAGACACGTTTCTTACAGACGTGCTGATTGGGCAGCTGGGCACCTAACTGTCCGATGGTGGCATGCCTACTTATGGTGACTCTGCAGAAGGTGCACGTGCAAAAGCAGGTGCATGAAACTGGAAGTTGGTTGTAGGGCAGCTGAAAATGCGGTCATTGGGGCTGAGCTCTTCTGGCCTGAGAATGAAAGAATGAAGGAAAGTCATACTGTGATAGGCTGAGCTTAATTCTCGTCCATCGGATCCTAAGCAACATACGTGCTGTAACAATTAGAGACATGTACTGAGCTCCGTGGGCAGCCTGTCTGAACGTGACCACAATTCAGGAGAGCTCAGGCCCTGGGTTTTGGATCAGGACCATCTCTGACATACTCACTGCATTCTGTCACAGTCTCGCATTACCTTCCCGATGAACAATTCTTGTTCTTTGGAGAAGCCCATTACCAATGGTGTGAGAAGATTGTCATTTTAATGGAAGACACGCACAGGAATATTTCCTTTAATCTTTTACAACCACCAGGCGACCTAAGTTTGTTTTTCTAAGTAACGATCAGGGTTTCTCCTGTTTTATAATAAACCCTCTCATCCAAAAATGAAACAGAAACACGATTGAAATTTAAACAGATGTTCTTAGTGACCGTGGGTTTGAGACTAGAATGTTTAGTTCTAATTATATAGTACATTCCTGCAGTGCATCTCCTAATTCAGACTTGTTTTAGCAGTCCCTCCACCCTTTCCTTTTTAAATGGACACACACATACACGGACACACGCATGTACACAATTGGAAATGTTAGCTATTACAAAAGGGAGCCATCCATAATGGGGTAAGATACGAACAGAGTATTCAGGTGATGGGAGTTCTGAAAATGGCAGTGAATGGTTATACCAGTTCCTTTACACTAGTTTAACTCTCTTAACTACTACAGAGTTAGTCCTGACTTAAAATGCTGGCAGTGACATCAGAATGAGGCCCACTGAATTGAGGGCCATGTCTATATTAAGGAATTAAAAGAAAATTAATTCCCCTGCTTGTTTCACTGGCTAAATGGCTCTAGTGCAAACACTTGTGGGTTTCCTGGTACTGACAAGGCTCTGGTAGCTTCTGGCATCTTTGCTACAACGGCGATTAGGCCTTGTGCCTGGTGTAGTCATTTGCACCTGTGCAAATCTGATTTGACAGTGTTTTACTCTTACTTGAAAGGATTTCACACATGGAATTAAGGCACAGAATGTGTCTGGAAAGTAGAAAAGAATTATTATACCCATTTTACAGATGAGGCTCAGGAAGCTTAAGTGACACACTATCTCAGTGGAAAATCTGGCAACAGAACCCAGCAATTCTGATTCATATTCTCTGCTCTAAGCACACAAAGGTCACACGGGAGGGTGACACTCTATAAGAAGACAAAGTGCTGATAAGCATGTTGAGGGAAATCCCTGTCTATTACAGTCACAAGGTGTAGTGTTGCACTGTACAATCTGAACACTATATGTCACAGCCTTTGCAAATTAATGATGGGCAGAGCCATAAAAGTTCAGAGTTTGGTTTGGATGCTACTGCAAAGCTTATCTGAGCCGCTTTGGCCTGGAGATTAGGCAGGTAACCTGCGAGAAGGGACTTGCTACATTTCTGCACCCCCTTTCCAACAAGCCACATGTTCTACTGTGGTGATTAAACAGCTATTGCAGTTCACACAACAACTGTAGCGCTTCCTAAAGTAGCACGACGAGCAGGTGGCAAAACGTGTCTCAGGAGTTCTCTGAACATTATGGCCATCAGTAATGACACTTTCCAAACTTGTGGGTGTCATTTTTCCTCTTTTGCTTAAATAGATTCTAATAAAGAGGTGTTTACAGTCGAGCAAGTTCAAAGGTTCTTGGCTGGACCATCGGTGTTCTGTTGGAGAGTTTATAGCCGAAGGGCCTGCTGGTTGCCACAGTTTTGTAGTTATTATACGGCATTGCACAGCATGTACAGGAAGGCTCCTGAGATTTCTGACCGGAAACTAAATACACCTGCTTTCTGGGATTTGAAACAACACCTTAATCTCGGACTCCAGCTCCTCTTTGGCGAGGCCTGCCACCTGGTTTTCCACATGACTTGTTATCAGTGGCTAATATTCTGCCGGGTTCGCAGATTCATACATTTTACAGGCCAGAAGGGACTATCCAGTCATCGAGTTTCCCCTCCTGTATAAGCAAGATACAGAATTTCACCCAGCGACCTCTGAATGTTCCAAGCCCCTGGCACTGTATTCTCGGCATTGTGCCCCAAGCACTAAGTGATCCAGATAGGAACCTTATGAACACATCATGGGCTTCCCTCCGCTACGCTGTGTGAGTGCTGGAAGGGGCTGGGGCCTCCTTTCCTTCCATGGTGATGCTTCGGGACCCTGTGGGTTTAGTTGCTTGGCAGACGCTGCAGAGTGAAGGGTGGTGGCAGGATGCGGTGTTACTGCAGCAGCACATCCTTGCTGCCCGGCCCACCAGGTTGCCATGGCAGCAGGGTCACGGAAGAGGTTTAGGGCCATCGCGACCTCACGGGGCAGCGTTGGGAAAAGGCTGAGAACGGACCGTCCCTTCACGTGGCAAACGTGCACTTTTCAAAGGAACGCGCTCCGGGTGCACACTCAAGATTCTAGGTCCGGGCACCGGAGGTGGAGTAAGATTTAGTGGGACCCTGGGCACAAAGGACATTTGCACCCCCCACGCTCTAGGGGCCCAGCAGCACAAGAACCCAGGGGGTCAGGAGAGCTGTGCCCACCCACTTTTCAACACGGGCCTAGGAGCCTGGGGCAGGGGCTGTATTACGTGGCGGAGGAGCTGATGAGGTAGAATCACAGAATCATAGAATCACAGAGTTGGAAGGGACCTCAGGAGGTATCTAGTCCAACCCCCTGCTCAGAGCAGGACTAACCTCAGCTAAATCATCCCAGCCAGGGCTTTGTCAAGCCGCAGCTTAAAAACCTCTAAAGATGGAGATTCCACCACCTCCCTAGGTAACCCATTCCAGTGCTTCACCACCCTCCTAGTGAAAAACTTTTTCCTAATGTCCAACCTAGACCTCCCCCACTGCAACTTGAGACCGTTGCTCCTTGTTCTGTCATCTGCCACCACCAAGAACAGCCTAGCTCCATCCTCCCTGGAACCCCCCGTTGAGTAGTTAAAGGCTGCTATCAAATCCCCCCTCATTCTTCTCTTCTGCAGACTAAACAAGCCTAGTTCCCTCAGCCTCTCCTCATAAGTCTTGTGCTCCAGCCCTCTCATCATTTTTGTTGCCCTCCGCTGGACTCTCTCCAACTTGTCCACACCCTTTTTGTAGTGGGGGCCCCAAAACTGGACACAATACTCCAAATGTGGCCTCACCAATGCCGAATAGAGGGGAATAATCACTTCCCGCGACCTGCTGGCAATGCTCCTCCTAATGCAGCCCAATATGCTATTAGCCTTCTTGGCAACCAGGGCACACTGCTGACTCATATCCAGCTTCTTATCCACTGTAACCCCCAGGTCCTTTTCTGCAGAACTGCTGCCTAGCTCGTCGGTCCCCAGTCTGTAGCTGTGCATGGGATTCTTCCATCCTAAGTGCAGGACTCTGCACTTGTCCTTGTTGAACCTCATCAGATTTCTTTTGGCCCAATCTCCCATTTGTTTAGGTCCTTCTGTATCCTATCCCTACCTTCCAGGGTATCTACCACTCTCCCCAGCTTAGTGTCATCCGCAAACTTGCTGAGGGTGCAATCTACCCCATCCTCCAGATCATTAATGAAGATGTTGAACAAAACTGGCCCCAGCACCGACCCCTGGGGAACTCCGCTTGTGACCAGCTGCCAGCTAGACATGGAGCCATTGATCACTACTCATTGAGCCCGATGATCTAGCCAGCTGTCTATCCATTTTACAGACCATTCATCCAACCCATACTTCTTTAACTTGCTGATAAGAATACTGTGAGAGACTGTATCCAAAGCTTTGCTAAAGTCAAGGTATATCACGTCCACCGCCTTCCCTACATCCACAGAGCCAGTCACCTCATCATAGAAAGCAATCAGGTTCCTCTCTCCCCCCCCCTGGGTAAAGTGCAGCCCCTGCTGGCAGTGCCTGCCTCTTCCCAGTGGTGGGGCTTGGGGGGGCCTTAGCCCCCCACCATGGGGTCCAGTCCCTCTCAGTGGCCCTGCCTTCACTCTCCACCTGCTCTGGGTGTCGCGCCCCAGGGGGTGGGAACAGAGGCCAGGGGCTGCTCTCGGGTACCCGAGCCCCCTGCCAGGTCCAGGGATCCCCCCAGCAGCCCAGGCTCCCTGGGTAGCTCTTCCCATGGCCCAGCTCTGGGTTCCAGCCTCCGGCCTGAGCAGGGGACGGGGCCTCAGGGGAAGAGGAGGAGCAGGGGGCAGGGACACCTTTTCAGCACTGGTGGCCTCCCCAACTTCTACAAATTGGCTGGGGCCCCTGGACATGGGCCCATGCATTAATCCACCACTGCTGGGCACAAAAACAGACCCTCAGATATTGTCCTACTCCCCTAGTTTACATGCACAGGTCTGGAATAGTCACCATGTCGGGCCTGTAAATTAACAACCTCACAGCCATCGGACTAGGGGGTGTCTTTCGCGCACCGCCTGACAGAATATCACACTCCCTCATTGATGTTCTGCTGGTGGGGCTGGGACCTCAGAACTGGAGTTGAAAAGAAACACCAGGATATTCGTGTATGCAGGGGCCGGGTCTCAAACCCACAGCCGCAGTAAAGATGAGATTACATTCCCGCTGGGGGTCATGTCAGCCAAGTCGAATGGAATTCGAGGCACCAGGACAAATCTTTCCTGGAGTATCCATATGTCAGCAGGGGAGTTTATAACCTTAAAGTCAGTAAGTGCTCATTTACCACCTTCCTTGGGAAAAGCTGACTTGGTTTTGTGTCAGGAGTCTAAGGAAGAATGAAGGGCTTTGGGCAGCCTGGTATCATGCAGGAGGAGGGACAGCAGGCCTGCGACACTCGGATTCAGCTGCATCGGGCTGCTAATGTTAAATCAGCTTCTCGCTTGAACTGGAACATGCAAAGCCTTTCCAGGACACCGGAGATTACAGGGCCTGTAACTGACTGCAGGCGTGATACAAATGAGGAGTCAGGCTTGCCCAGCAAACACTGTAGATCCAGCAGCAAAAAGCAGAAGACAAATGGAAGGCAGGGAGCCAGGGGTCTTTGTATATTCTGAACATCCATTTGCACGTGAGCCTCCGCTGGTTTCACTGGGGAAAAATCCAGAACCCGCGTTTCCTTTTGCTGGATGCTTACAATTTGCTATAGCCTTTTTCTCTCGCAGTCAACTGCTCCTTAAGCCCACAGCAAATTTGGGGAGGCCTGGGCAGAGACGGAGGGGTTGCCTTGTCCAAGTTCCCTGGTCAGTAACAGGGATCAGTGACAATATCCCCTGATCCATGGATTCTTTGGGCTTCTGCATGAACTAACACGATACAGCTGTGGGATGCAGGCAGAGATGTAGTTTGCTCATCCACTCCCTGAGTAGCCGGCCGTCTCATTACCCACAATACGATCTCTCTTTAGAGAGGCGATCTAGGGCACTCTTCCTTTGCAGTGACACAATGCCACACAAAAGGCATTTACTTTTTGCTTTCTGTGCTATGGGACATAGGCCCGGCTGCTCTCCTTCCACCCCCATGCCAGTCTGCTGTAGTCAGTAGCTCCACCAAGGACCTGCTTTTCTGCTCACTGCGGTGGCTGTGAATCAGGAGTGACGGCCCAGGACTCAATGGGGTTCTACTGGTATAAAACCGGTATCTTAGTGAGAGGAGAATCAGACCCCAAGTAACTAGGTGCTGTGACAAATCGGTCTCTTACGACGCTGAGTATCATGGGACCACACCCATCCTTCAGATGAGAGCTTTGGAAAAACTTAAATCATTCGCAAAAACGAGGGTCGGATCTCATCGTTTTCAATGCTTCACTGTCTGCAAGGGAGACACATTGATTTACCCCAGTTGAGGATGTGGCGCATGAATTTCAAACTCCGCATGTTATAGGCGGACCTCCAGGAGGTGCTGACCTACACCCTTTGCAGAGTAACAGCAGGTGATCGGATCCAGAAGGATGCTGGCTTTCCTCTGTTAATCAACTGTGCGTTGAATGCTCAGCTGAGAAGGAACAATGCTCATCAATCGATCTGAACTAAGACAAGGGCTGTGTTTTCCTGGATGAGAATAGCCACCGAGTACGTTTCCAACAGTTGGCAGTCCAAGTGTAAAGAAGCGCTGCTAGAAGCAATCGGTGTGGTAAATGGAAGAAACACTTATCAGGAACTCTCCGAAAGGCAGCTGAGATTGATGTCCCCTCTGCTGCTGAAAACGATAAAATGATACACCCCTCGGGACAGAGCCAATTCTGAAATGCTAAAGAGGAGAGGGAAAAATATATATGGACAGACGGGAAACAGGGCAGAACAGCATTGGCCAGCTTCTGCCCTGCAATTCCAGCCAGGGCTCGGAGCCTGGGATGGGTAGAGATGAGGGCAGACGTTTTGCCCCCATTTCAAGAATGCTGTGCAGTTATGTACCCTTTCGCCAACCTAATCAGAGCGCTCATGGACTAACCAGACCACAAGAGGCCGGCCGCCAAGGCAGCCTCACGCAGCAGCAGGGAAAGAGCGAGCCTTCTAGCTGTTTTTCCAGATCAGCACAATTAGGGCTCTAAATCTTCAGAGCAGATTTTCTCTCTTCTCCCCCCTGCTTTTCGGCTACAGTCAGACTGAAAACTTCATGTCTGCTCCTGGAGCGGTCGCCGGGGCCGCTGGCTTCACCTCTTTCTGGGGAGGCACAACCACAGCTCCCTGGCACTCTAGGGTAATGGCCCCACTGCCCCACCCCTTCATGTGTTCCCCAGTGCTACTGGCTGGCGCAAAGAGGGACGGGAGATGGGCACAAGCAAGCAGCAGGCAGGAGACAGCAGGGTTTTAACTGTACCTAGCCCCTGCACAAGGGAGGAGATTCCTTGCTCCCCTTCACTTGGAACAAGGGAGACGGGCGCAAAGGCTAAGTGAAATCTGGTCCATAAGCAGTGAAATACATAACAAGGAAAGAGGGCTGGGGCCTGGGGCAAGCAACACTGCTGCTAAAGCAATTCAATTAGCTAATTCCTAGCTGGCACGGGAAAGCTGGGCCGCTGGCTCTCCTCTGCTGTAATTGATTGAGGCTGCTAATGCTCCATGTTTTATCAGGAACATTGCCACCGTGCCAGAAACACATTATCAGTACAACTCGCTCTTATGGGCTGGTTAGAAGGGTTTGATTTTGTGTTCTTTATGGATATTGATTGAGGCTCACTTCCAAAGGGGCTTTAACCCACTCTCCCACCCACAAGACGTTATCAAATTTTGTTTTTACACTCGTGAAAAACATTAAATAACCCGACACTACTCGCTATGCTTTCAAAAGTTACATGACTCGACAAGTCAAGACTAATTTCAGAGTCGGAAGCCCCCCCCCCCTTATTTCACAAACAGACTATTGCATACTCATTTCTTAGCGAGTGCCAGACTGAAAGGACAGCAAAACACGGCACCAGTTTGTCACAAGTGCAATGTAGACGTTTTAAACTTCCCGTTGCTGTCCATTTTGATTGAAAAGAAGCGGGGGGAAATTGTTGATTTTTGGGTAAAGGGAAAAATCAAGAGTTACTGACATTTATCCATGGGAATAGAAACCTGCCATCACAATGCCGCCCTCTACAGCGCACCAAAACAGCACCGGAGCAAGAGTGGGTGATGTGCAGCGTTGTTGCAATTCACTGTCAAAGGGACCTAGCTGCTCTGACGTGCAACTGAAAAGCTGGAGCCATCTAAGGCAGACTTCAGACACTTCCCCCACCCCTGACCCTGGAGCTGACATAGGCCTGAACCAACCCCTAACTTCAGCTTCTTTACGGGCTGCACTCAGTTTCGCCAGTTAGAAAAGCCCCCCGGGGACTGCATTGCTGGGATGGCTGGAAGGCAGCACACTTTGTTCATCAGCCTGACACGTGCAGAAGCATCTTCCTGCAATTGTGGGGGGAAGGATAGATGGTGTAAAGCTGGATAAAGCAAACCCTTAACACCAGTTAATTGACCTGCTGTGTGGAGTACCTAAAATATCTCATCAGCATGCACACTTTTGGTTTAAACACAAGTGTGTGTGTGTGTGTGTGTGTTTGTGTAAGGGAAGTTGTGGAAAAAAACACCTGTCTTTCAATTTTGACTAGAAATATGTTTGGGGTGTCGAAGCGGAAAGTTCTGTCTGGAATTCCCTTGGACTGAGACATGCAGCAGCTCTATGAAGCCATGGTAATCTAATCAGCCCTGGCTTGCCTTAAATTAAAGAAACACATTTGACGAGCGATCCCTTCACCGTATAACCTGTCTGGCTGAAAGGCTGCTTTTCTTTTTAGCATCTGCCTTGCCATTGCGAAGAGGTGTCATTTTTTGAGATGAGATATGAAAGACAAATGGGTTTATTTGAAACATCTGACAGCAAAGTCTCTAGGTTTGGGGGCCCTTTTTTGGTTGTTTTTACAATCTGGGGAGAACTTTTGAATCCTTGGCTCAGCATTGACAACACACCTGCATTGAAGAAGGGGTTGGGAGGCGCTCGCAGGAAAGATGACGCCAATAAGCCCAGGCATAAGAAGCAGCACGTCTCCTGTGCCTCCTTTGCACGGAAACCAAAGAAGGTGAAGATTGACAGAGGATGAAAGGAGAAAAAACCTGAAGGAATGGGGGGAGAGGAAGAGAAGACAGACAGGAAAGAAATAAAACAGTTAATTCATAGGCTGTCGCAGACCTGCTATGCAATGCTTACTCCAGGTGACATTGAGCATCAGGCAATGGGGCAGTATAAGAAGCATGGTGTAGTGAAGAAGGCAGATCTGGGCCCTGAAAACTGGTGTTCAAGTCCCAGTCCTACCCTACTTTGTGATGTGGGAATGCCACTTTGCTTTCCTGTGCCTGTTTCCTTTCCTCACCCTTGTCTGTTTAGGTTGCAAGCGCTCTGGGGCAGGGAAAATGCATTTGTACAGCACCTGGCACAATAGAGTTTGGATCATGGTGGGGCCTCTACGTTAAAAGTGGGTGAAATTCTGAAAGCTGATTTTCTTTTTTAAATGAAAAAATGCAGATTCAGCAACACCAAAACATTTTGCTAATTTGTGTTGATTTTGCCAGATTGTTTGGGTCGGGGGAAAAAAAACCCTACAAAAATCAAAGCCTTTCCTTGTGACATTTTGAATGTAATCTTTTCATTTTGAAACTGATTTTCATTTCAAACCTTCCCTTTAATTTTGTATAAAAAAATTAAATGTAAACAAATGCTTGAAATCAAAACAAGTGTTTCCTATTGGCATCCACGAAACATTTCCTTCAGCCCGCAATAATTTTATATTTTACTTTCTGAGTCACTGAAAATTTCAAAAAACATTAGGATTTGGTTCTACCCACAACGAAGATTCCCCGCTTAAGCCTTCAGAACCAGATGTAGTGTGGGGGGAGGGGTTTGAAATAGGGGCTAGCTCACATGGGGGCTCCCCCCAGTAGTAAATTTCACCTGCTGGATGAGATTCCTGCTTATGTAAATCAGGTGTAACTACACTGAAGACAATGCAGTTCAACAAGAGATTCTGCACTCACACTTCGCAGTGCGCCCCTTGGCTTCAGGCCAGAGCTGTGGCTTAACAAGAATTCCCCCGTTTTCTTTCCCTTCCAGGTGGACTTTTAGGAACTTTTTTTCTGAAACTCAAAAAGGCTGAGTTTGCATTTGACTCAAAACTGTGTGTGCGCCTGGGGGGAGGGAGGTACAGAGATGTGTCTCTCTGTGTGTTGGTGGCGGGGACGTGTGTGTCTCTGTGTGTATTAGGGGCAGGAGGGGATGTGTGAATCTCTGGCGGGGAGAGGTTCATCTGCGTGTGTGCTGGGGGCAAGGTGAGGTGTGTGAATCTCCATGTGTGTGTGTGTTGGTGGCAGGGGAGCTGTGCACATCTGAGCATTCTTCCTTTACCCAACTAGATGCATCCATGCCAAGTGATGGGACTTTTATGCACCCAGTCGCAGTGGTCAGATCCGCCATGTGATGCTACAGCGACGCACACTAGCGAAGGACCTGTCCCACGAGGTGCAATTCACCTCCAGGCACGAGGCCACCACCAAGCCTACATGCAACTTGAGGACCTCATCGTTAGACATGTCCTTCACAATACCTTGTTAATGAAATTCTGCTTCATTCAACTGAAACCTAGCTAAAGCGACTTTACCACAAGTGCAAAGAACATACGGAGCTGTGCTGTGCCTTCCGCTACACCCGTGCCCCCCCGCAATGACTTCCTAGGTGCAAGTGAGGGTGTGTTGTTTCTGTTGAGCCAGCACAACCAACTATGAGCACCGCTTGCGTGCTGGGCCTTTCCACAGTGTGGCAGTAGTTCAGCCATTGCTACTGTGCAAAATTATATGACATGATTCTATTGGTTTTGATAGTGGACTGCTATTAATTCCATTCACATGGTCAATGAAAATATATTGAATTTCTTAAAAAGGAGCCAAGCTTAGAAGGAGAAACACTTGATGTTAATTCACTGATATGGGTGGACAATGGACAATGAACAAATGATCCCACAAACTGGCCATCTTTTCAAGTATTACAAATCAGACTATTTCCCCCCCACACGTTTAGTATTCTGGAGCCTTTCCTCTCCAACTTTCCACGATGGGGGGTTATGGTTATAACCCAAAAAGTGTGTAATATCTGGCTCCCTGCCTCAAGAAAATAGTCCTGACCAAAAATATACATAGTGTATTTTATATATTTACACAAACACACACATAGATGTGCATATATAACTATTCATACATATCAATGGATATAATAAGGTTTGAAATTCTCCAAAAAGTCATCTAACTAGCCAAAAGCAGCATTAAAATATTTCGAAACCAGCAGAGGTGCCAAAGTCCTCGGATTCCACATTTGGTATTTGGCAGCAACGTTTTTTGAGTGTTGTTAGAACAATTGCTCCTAGATAGTCTTGCAATTCTGAGGTTGTCATTTTGTTTCCTGGCACTCCTTTGCCTTTCAACAGTTCTCATGGAACTTTTTGGAGGTCGTCTTTCAGGAATGACTGTCTGGTTTCAGCCTCACCAGCAAGCTGTGGTTTCATTTGATCATTTCCATTTCATCTGCCTCCTACCAGTTTCTGATTCAGTGGAACCGGCTGAGGTTCTACACCATTATTATCAATCACATAACAGAGTTCCTCTGCAGTGTACGTCTGTCAGTTTTATACTACAGCCATTTTGTTTTGTCAGGATTTATATTTTAACCAGAGTGACTCATGGTGGGTTTTGGGTTTTTTTTAGTATAAATACCTTAGCATATTTATCTTGCCTCAGAATATCCATTTGTATTCATGCAAAGACATAGAAAGAAGCACAAACTGGATGTTGGCTTGAGAAACATGGAGTAGCCTTACTGAACCATAGCAGACATGGGCTGAAAATTCCATCACAACACTATAGGTGAGGGCCTGGAAGCATAAGTAAAAATACATTTCAATTGGCGGTATATGGCACTTTATATCTCCAGAATGCCGCAGTCACCACCACACGCTGGGAAGTAGCTAAATGAGGTGTGAGGCTGGTAACTATCGCTCCTGAGAGGTAGGTAAGTATGGAGAAATCATGCAACCATTATATAAGCATGAATGGGGACCAATTTAATGACTTTGCCACTGCCTCAGTTAGATTTTAAAGCTGAAATTGAACCAACTACATTTAACAGTTTGGTAAGTGTGGTTGCCAATACTGGACAGGACGTATTGAGTCCAGAGCGCCCTACCTTACTAATTTTAGTGCTCATTTCTTTCCAGGTCTACTTTTGCTTCGGACAGTATTCCTCACATCGAGACAGGTGGGTATTCATAGCCCATCGACAGTTTATTAATTAATTAAGAACCACATAAGTACATAACCAACAGTTCATTCATCAAGAACAGGTACAAATGTTGTAGGCCCAGACTGAACCAGCAACTAAATTTTCTCAGGAGTCGGTGGTCAGGACTCAGGGCCTACAGCAGAGCTAATCTCCAGGGATCCTCACCCGTACAGGTGCCTGCAGAGACCATGCCTCTTAGGATTGCCACGTATCTGGTTTTCAACTGGAAAGTCCGGTCGAAAAGGGGACCTGGCAGTGCCTGGTTGCAGTTACTTGCAGTAACTGGCCTCCACCACTGGGGGCGAGGGGTGCGGGAAGAAGAGCAGCTGCTATTAGAGCCTAGAAGGGCCTTGGGAACGGGTCTAGCAGAGAGAGGTACCGGTGGTTCCCCCATCCTGCCCCAGTCACTCCCCCATCCCCGGAGCACAGCTCTCCCTCCCCCACCCTGCCTCAGTCACCCCGTCCTCTAGAACTCTGCTCAGCAGGCAGGGGGAGGGAAGTGGAGAGAGCATAGAGCGATGGTGGGGGGGAGGGAAGAGGCGGAGCAAGGGGTGGGGCCTGAGGGAGAAGAGGCGGGGCAGGGGGTGGGGCCTCGAGGGGGACGAAGCAGAGCAGGGATTCCAGCGTCTGATTTTCACAAATTAGAAAGTTGGCCACCCCACTCCTGATCAGCTGCAGAGGCCAGCGGCAGCAGCCCATCACTGCGCCTGCTCCTGCGTTACCTCGTTCCTGCTGCCCCTGCCTCGGACCGCTCCTTGCCTGCTTTGCGACACGCTCCAGTTCCTGACCTCCAGCTTGCCCCTTGCCTTTGCAGAGGCAGGCATAGAGGAACAACGGACTGGCCTGAGCACCTGATAAGGCGACGCTCGTTTGGCTCAAGAGGAGGAAATCGTGCCGGGACGTGGCCGCTCACCTGACCCCAGGGGGTGATGAGGAAACATGTTATAAGGCAGAGGCGTCTTTGTCTCTGGCGCTCGCCCTTGGAATCCACCTACAAAGCAACATCAAGCAACTGACAGACTGCCCGCAGGGGGTGTCAACCAGCCTGTGGTGACCATTATCTGGGCCTATAAGGCTACTAAAGTGTTGAGTTTAGTTCAGAATGCGATTGGTCTTTTAATTCATTGTGAACAAACCTTGAGTCCTATTTTTCTGGCTTATAATCATTTTAAATCTTGCTGTAATTGTGTGTTTGGCTTATCTAAAGCAGTGCGTGTGGGTTGAGTGTGTGTGTGTGTGTGTGTGTGTGTGTGTGTGTGTAGAGAGACTTCACTTAGAGTGACAGAGCTGGTGCACATCAATATCTTTGACAAATTGACGGACTAATGACATGAGCTTGCAGGGCGCAGTGTGCAGTTCCCAGGGTTGCATCTGGGACTGAGGGTGTTTGCTGGGTGTCTATCCCGAGTGGCTGGCCAGAGGTGCTCCTTCACTAGGGTCAGGGACCGGTTACTCGCAGAAGGCTCGGCCTGCGCCAACCTAGGAGTGGGTGGTTCATACAGCAAAGCAGAGTAAGTCGGGGCCCAGGAGTGAGGGATGGGGGTGACACAGCTACACACCAGTCCAGATTGCAGGGGGGAACACCACACCAGGATCTCCCTTGCAGAAGAGATTTTAAAGTTAAATAATTTTCACTGTAGAAGCATGCTGTTGCCACCAATGGTGGGTTTTTCCAGTAGTCTTTGTGGTCTTTCCCGTCTACAGTCTGAGGAGAACATTGTTTGAGGAGCAGTGCGGCACAGCGGCTTGGAGCAATATGCCGTGTATCTAACTAACATCTGGATTTCCACACACTTGCCTGCCTTGTGCAGTCTGTTGCAGCACAATACACTAGTCTAGGGGGACATTTGTGGCAGGTATTTTTAAGATCAAAATTGAAGATTTAAAAAAAAAAAAAGGCTAGCTTCCAAAGCAAAAAGGGAAGAAAGTTAAAGGAAAAACATCTTATTTCCTCTTCCTTATCTAATCCCAAGACTTGTTGTGTTCTACCCCAGGTGCAGTCTCCCAATGGTGTAACGGTACATACCAATGTAAAGCACATTGCGATCATCTAATCACTGCCATTTGTTTTAGAAGCAAAGCGAAATAATGCACTTTCTTCCAGGGAGAGCAGCATCTATACTGTACATTGAACTGTTCCCACCAAATAGCGGCTAACACCTTCAGCTAAACACCAATCCTGCCCTTTGGTGAGCTGACAGGGGAGGGGTTGGAGAGCAGGAAAACAGATGTAGCACCTGCTGATGCATTCCATCTGTTCAGGGCAGGTGCAGACCGTGGGGCACTGCAGAGAATATGCTGAGAAGCAACACTTATGCCTGGAACAGATAAGCATGGCATATACTCAGCTCTGGGCCCCTGCTAGGTGTGCAGGCAGGTGCTCAGGAAGTGACAGGGCCCTGGCACCACCTGCCATTCAGCTGGCTACAACCCTTTGGGGATGAGAAGTGAGTTGGCTAGGCAAATGGTCCAGGGACGGACCGAGGGATACAGCCAATTCTCCATCCCTTGAAATCTTTAAATAGAGACCGGTCGTTCTTCTAAATTGATACACTTTGGCTGGCTTCAACAGACGTTAGGGAGTGAAGTTTTGTGGGCTGTGTTTTGCCGGAGGTGGGACTACATGATCGCAATGGGTCCTTCTGGCTTAAAAAAAAAAAAAAAAAATCTAGGAATCTGTGACTATCTCCACTGAGGATGATCGTGATACAGAAAACAGATACTTCATTCTCGCTCTCGCCCGCCACGTACCCCACAAAGCGGCTGGCATGACTTAGGCTAGTTTACCAGCAAATGGCAGAGAAACTCCAATACATAAAATATCTTTCTTCAGGCCATTATAAATCAGATTTCTATCTGTTTTATATACAAGAGCGCCTGCTCTATCTGTTGCAAAGGTATTAGTGGTATACTCAACGGTGACTGAGTACTGTAATCATGACCAGTCAAGAGCTGAAATTGCTAGCAGTGCATCATGTGGATGTAAATCGGATTGAAGACTTTAATCATGATTAAAGATCAGCATTGCCAGAGATAGACTGTATTAGCAGGCAGAAATTACTGCTTTAGCCTGCCAGAGATTGATTAGGGTTGTAAGTTTTATTAGAATTTCAGGCCCACCTATAGGAGATGAGATGGGATATACATACCATGCACTGAGATTCATACTCAATTTCAGCTAGATTAGAGATTGGCAGAAGGAGAAAGATTTGGATTTGGGACACTCCAATCATCAGGAAACTGTGATCCAAGCTTAACTGTATGATCTAACGCACAGCCACATGCTGGTGGCATTTTGAATCAAGACAGAAAAGAAGCTCTTCTACAGGAAGGTGCTGTGCAAAGAAAATGTTACTATAACATGGCCAATTCCTGCCTGTCCCTCTATCTGAGCAAGACGAATAGTCAGGAAATTATTAATAATTATTTGACTGAGTCATGCTTGCTCCTCATTTTATCGGCTTTCCTGTGAGCATTCATGCAGAGGACCTTTTCTTCTCAAAGAAGAAGAGAAAGCCTATCTTGGGGGCAAATACCAATGCAGACATCCAAATGAGAAGATCTGTGTCTGGATATAAGTATCCACTCTTTGCCCTGGAAGTTGCTAGCTGCCTGTTTATAACATTTCTGCCATCCAGTCAGGAATGAGAAACAATATCATGTGACTTCAACATCCAATCACACAGCAACTAATGAATAAGCATAGAAATCAATTCACAGATAATCCACAGGTTGAAATTATGATAGCTCTAAGTACAATGCCAGCTTCAGAAAAGGGCTGGTAACTGTGAGAAATATTGCTGGTTGCTCCTAAGGAGGAAGAAATCATCCAAACAATTGCAAATGTCAGTGAAATGCCCAACAGAATGCAATTTGGGGAATGCAGTTTATTCTTTTCCCATGTGTTTAATTTTAAAATGATTTTAATGATTAATAGTCGTGCCGAAAAACAGTTGGGGTTGATTTAGCCGGTTCTTCCTATAAACTGTTGTTTCCCAAGCCACAAGGAGTTTAACATTTCACTCATCAATTCTTAGTACGCAGAAATAGATGGCAATTCTCATTTCTTTGTTCGTTTGTTTGCCTGGGCTTTCGCTGGCAGATAGATGTTGTGGATGGGCTGGCTAGACGTGGCACTTGGAATGTTTGTAATAGAAATACCTGCCCACCTCCGATGGAAAACCACAAGTCTCCCAACATCGACTCCACTATGCAAGAGGATTTCCTTCTTCTTTTCAAAATAGATAAAGTGGTCGAAAGAAGGAGGAAGACAGGCCTCCTGGGAAGGATGTAGGCTCTCATCGACAGAGGTGCTCACAAATCCACATTAAAATCAATGGGAGCTGGGGGGTACAAGGACCTGCTGAAAAGTCAGGCCTCAATTAGGACTTGGTGCTTACACCTTCAAAAGTGATTTTGGATGCCCGCCTTGAGATACTGTAAAAGGGTCTGGTTTTCAGAGAATGCTGAGCACCCACTCTCTGAAAACCACATCCCCATCAGGCGTCTCCCGTAGGGCGCACACAAAAAAATCACTAGTCATTTTTGAAAATGTAGGCCTAGGGCCAATTGTGATTTGGGGAATACTGAAGGTCACCTGTAAGCAGTGGGAAAACCCCATGGTCTTAAATACAGGTGTTCGGTTTTGAAAGTCTCAGCCAAGAGTTTTAAGTTGACAGGGCACCTTTAAATACCTGAACTTTCCTTTTCAATCGGTGACAGTGAACGTATAATAGTACTACCATTCTCCTTTCAAACCTGTCTCTAAAGGCAGGCTCTCGCCGTAACGTTGAACGTTATTCTGTTAATCTACATTTTATGGATCTCTTAATTCAATCCTCTCCGGTAGGGCGAGGGAGACCATGGGCCAGAGTGTGGAAACACCAATGCTTTATTTTACTGCACACCCCTCCGAAGAATCAAGCTAGGTGTTCTGGAGTCATGAACGGCTTCCCTGAGCTCTGCTCTAGCACTGTGTTCCTATGGCTGGTCTTTCATGACCATGTGGTTACTCCCTTTGCTGTTTCTAACAAGTTCCCATCCCCCAGCAGTCAAGTCTGTCACTAAAGCAGTATATGAGACAATTTGGGAAAAACACGCCATCCCTTTGGCCTGAGGGCAATCAGGGCACAGATCCAGCCGTAAACCCGTCATTCACCACAGTACAGCATGTCTGGGCAGATCACTAACCTTAAATTAAACAGAAAAGAAACGGCATCTAAATATGTTCAGGCTGTGATGACAAAAGTTGGGGAATCCAAGGTTAAATCAGAACCTCTCATTAACTCACAAGTAAAAGAAGCCACCAAGCCAGATTGCAGCAGAGCGAGGGAATGGCAGTGGGGGGAGGCATAAAAGCCACTACACCAATTCTACGTCATGTGAGGCCACACTGTAGGGGAGAACGTGTGGGTGCCTTTAAAGATATTAGGCAGATAATTCCCCCAGATTATCCGAAGATCTGGGGGCCACTGGAAGGACTTTTTTCTTCTGGTAGATTTCATCCTGAATAATCAGACCAATCCCCCAAGACAAAGGCAGCAAAAACCAACATTGCCATGGCAAAAGTGTGCTCAAAGCCACACAATGAAATGACCGAGCACTTAGATCCAAAGTCTTGGATCTTTATCAAGTCATTAGACACCTCCCCACTGCAAACTTCCCGCACAAACCGCTGGCTGCCCCAGCTCATACGTGCACATCGCCTGTTATCTTCTTGGGCGTGAGCGTCTTCAAAATGCGGAAGAGAGCGCAGTGTCTGGGACAGGCGCACAGAGCATAGCTGGATGACAAGACCCAGACAGCAGCAGGAGGATGATAGGCTTTCTATAGAACAGCAAAACACTAGCTCTGCTTTGGTGAAGGTTGAGAGTCATATTCTGTTTGGATGTGGCCTATTATAAATGTTCTAAAATTCACCTGCCGACCTGGGCTGTCTTGAAATGTGTGTGTCTCACGGTAGTGACGGATAGTGATCCGAATCCGGTGTCATTTGAACAAGGGGCTCTTAAGATACAGTCCCCGCCTCCCAAGAGCCAGCCTTCTACAAAATCATCATCTCTTCCTTTTATTAATGTTGGGGGGTTCTCTTGCACAAACGATGGCTCGGATCCTCCCTCAACCGATTTCAGTTGCTCGGGTCTTATCTCAGCTAGGGCACAGCCCCTCTCCAGTTTGTTGAAAAAGCGACTAGGGCTCTGTTGAAGCAAGCGTTTCGAGGCAGCCTGTTGTCACTGTATCCAGCTGCTCAAGGTGACGTATGGTAAGAGCAATATTGTAAAATCCACGCGCAGACCCGGATTTTACTTTAGAAACAGTGTCAAGGAAATTAACATTAAATGCAGCATAGATAAGCAGAAAAACTCCAGTAAGCACTTAGGACAATGTAAGCATGTTTCCTGGGCAATGGGACAGTGCGACCAAAGGAAAGCAAGTCCTCCCTTCCCCGCCAACATGAGCTACTCTTAACATGGCCAGAGTCTTATCAGTTTTGGGGCAAACCAAGGGAATCGGTGGGGTGGAGGTGTCAGAGCACTGACGGGGACGTGTTGGGGCAATACAGGGGTGTGACGTTTGGAAGATTGCAGGGAGGGAAAGGGAAAGAATGGTTTGGGGCCATGGCGAGGGGAGAGGGATAAATAAAGATGGGTAGGAAAGGGGGTTAAGGGAAATGTTAGGGCGGAGCAGGGGGGACATGGCAGAGGGAGTTGGGGGTTAGGGGTAGGGAAAACGGAGGAGGCCTGTACCATAAACGCTTCATTTCCTGGTTTTCAGAGATTTAAGGTCCGCCACTCTGGGAGAGCACGAGGCACCTCTGGGCAGATTTAACTCCATGTTAATGAAGTTGTGGGGCATTTCGTAGGTTCTCATACCACCCTCTGACTGCCTTCCAACAGTGCAGTAAGTGATGTCTCTAAGCTCTGGTGAACAATCAATCACATTATCCTAGGCAGTGCTCATGTTTTCCAGCCTCAGGTAACTTACTGGCTAGGAGTGAAACTTTCATCCAGATAAAAATTCACCCACGCATCGTCTTTCATAACCAACGCAAAGTAACCTGGCCTACGTTGCGCCCTGGAGTGCAAACCAGCTAACACGTAATGGTGCTGACCCAAACGCCAGGCAGTTTTCAACTGAGTTTTGCTCCAAAATGCAAAGTGAACCCCAGGAGGCGTGAAGTGAGATCGAAGGGAATGTTCCTGGGAACGGGCGCAGCCGGGCAGTGCGCAGCCATCAGTGCCAGCCAGGCACAACTGACAGGCAACCACCACAGGACCTGGAAACGCTACACCCAGCAGAGCAGCTTCTATGGACGGGAAACAGGATCTCTCTCTGACAGAAGCTCTCCTGGCAACCACACTTTGAGCTCCACAGATGGAAGGCGCACTGGAGAGTCAAAGCTCTTCCCAAGCATTACAGAACGAAGTCTCCCACCGGCTTTCTGTCCTGGGTGCGTGGTCTTATCATCAACCCCATTTCGCAGAGGTGGAAACTGTCGCTTAGAAGAACTCAACGAGGGCACAGAGTGCGACTGTACAGAGCTGGGAATAGCTCCGTCAGCTCCTGGCCCCGTGTTTGAGCCCAGCCTGCTCCCCCATACGCACCTTTGTAACACACGGAGACGAAACATACCATTAACCTGAGTGAATGCCTTCGATTGAAAAGCCACAGATTTAGGGACAGTTTTTGTTTTCCGCTGCGGCAGCGTAAATCTGGAGGCGCTCCGCTGATTTAAATGGACTTCCTACGGATTTACATCAGTATAAGAACAGCCACCCTGCGTCAGACCAATGGTCCATCTAGCCCAGTGTCCTGTCTTCCGACAGTGGCCAGTGCCAGGTGCTTCAGAGGGAATGACTAGAACAGGGCATCATCCAGTGATCCGTCCCATCGCCCATTCCCCACTGCTGGCACACAGCAATCCCTGCCCATCTGGCTAATAGCCATTGCTGCACCTATGACCGATCCTCCATGAACTTATCTAGTTCTTTTTTGAACCTCCTTATAGCCTCTGGCAAGGAGTTCCACAGGTTGACTGTGCGTTGTGTGAAGTAATACGTCCTTTTGTTCATTTAAACCCGTTGCCTATTCAATTCATTGGGTGACCCCCTAGTTCTTGTGTTATGAGAAGGAGTAAACAATACCTCCTTATTCACTTTCTCCACACCAGTCATGATTTTATAGAACTGTCATATCCCATCCCCACCCCCCCACCACCCCCCGAGTTGTCTCTTTTCCAAGCTGAAAAGTCCCAGTTTTATTCATCTCTCTTCCTATGGAAGCTTTTCCATACCCCTAATCATTTTAGTTGCCCTTTTCCCTACCTTTTCCAATTCCTATACATCTTTTTGAGATAAAGGAGAGCAGAATTTGCCTCCTAGTTCCCCTGGGAACAGAATGCTTCACAGTTGTCTTCCCTGAGGCCAGGACTTTAGTGAGATGGAGTGAACGTAAGTGTTTTGCATAGACTGGTTTAAGGGAACGGAGCCCCTTCCTCTTGATAGACCACAGTGATCAAAGGTGCTCACTTACCATTTCTTCCCAGCAACCTCATGCTGCTGCACTGTGTAGCCGAAGTAGGCCGCTTTCGAGCCTGGTATGATTTTGGGCCTTTTGGTGTCGATATTGAAGGTGTCACAGAACCCTGGTGTAGACAAAAAACAGATCTAATCAGTTCAGGTCAAGGGTGGGGGGGAGGACACCTTTATCTTCATGACACTGACCTGCTGTGTACAGCGCTGCGAAATCTAATTATTAGCCAGCACATGTAGTTAATAATAGATACCGTTAAGGCATACTACTCCTTGCAAGGTTTGAAAGGAGAAATCTCATTCTCAAGTGTCTCTATTGTGAGACTGTACCTGTTGTTTCTTCTTACGAGTGAAGAAACGGGCCAGGAAAACAGCTTCAAGGTGTTTTTAGTCTGACGATACCCCCTGTGCAGCACACTGCTAAGAACTCATTTTTCTTGCTGTCCACCCCACCTCCATTTTAGGGATTCCCCAGACTCCCAGCTCTCTGCTTGGGTGTGCCAGGCTGCTAACCCGCAGGAGAACATCAGATATTGGGAAGGAGGTGATAGGGGGAAGGCACAGGTTTTCATTCATCCATCTGCTGAGCCTTATTTCTGCCTAACACAGCCCTTTTCTGGCCTCCCAGCGGGAATGCTGTGTACCCCCATAGTTATACGGAATTCCCCTGCCCTCCCCCGCACTGTTTGTAGGGGATCTGCTCCTTCCATTCTCCTACTGCTTACCGGGACCATCAGCATCTCCCAAATCACACATCAGGGAAGGACACAGAGCCCAGCTCGCCGAGTCTGATCCTGGGAGATTCTGAGCATGCCAACTCCCTTTGAAGTCAGCGAAAGAGGAGGACGCTTCACATTTCCAGAGCTTTTTACAGCCCAGCTCCCCCTGTTACCTGTAAACTCCCTTGATGCAGAAGGGCAAACTATCCTCTGACACATGGGCTGAGCCTTTGTCAGGCGCAAGGGCCCAGGTTCAAGCCTTGACCCCCGGTTCCCCAGCAGGGGGGCATGTCGGTAGACTGCTGGCCGACCTGGATCGGAACTATTTTTAAAAACGGTTGTTGAGGGTTTAGAGGTCACAGCTGCAGCAGTCTGGCGGAAGACGCCTGTTTCGGCTCTGCAGCCTGTCCACGGCCAGCAAAGAGGTTTAACCCATTCGGGTGCCAAAATCATTTTAAGGAATTACTTAGCTGCAGAGTCAGCCGCTCTCTGTCGTCACTAAGCAAAGGCATGGAGGAGACAACCCCTTTTTTACCCTAGGCCAGGCAAGAGCAAGTCACCCTGGAAAACCACAGCTGACAGGACAGGGATCAGGAGCAACAAAAGAAAGATCTTCCAAACCTCCTCCTTGAACACCCGCACCTCTCAAAACACTTCCCTGCAAACACAGTGTCACTATTCCGACAGACGGGATTCCTATCTGTCCGGGTGTTGATACGGCCCTCCTTACAATAACCTCTGAATTCCACAAAGTCATTAATGGGTTTTATCCTCACAACACCCCTGTCAAGTAGAAATATTAGCCCCATTTTACAGACGGGGAACAGAGATGGGATGGATTTGAGCTGCCCAAGGCCTTATATATAGTTGGTTGCTAAGCCAGGTGCCTGAATCCCAAATCAAAGCTCTCCCCTAGACAACCCTTCCTACACCTCCCAGAAGGTTTAGTAGGGGTGGGCTGCTTTTGCCGGGAGAGGCAGATCGGTGGGGCGAATTCACTCTTACTCTGAGAGTGGAGGCTGTTGCAACTCCAGGGGGAAAGAAAGCCAATGTCTAGGGAGCTCTCCAGCTGAGCGGGAAGCCATCTGGAAGGACTCTAACTTGAGATCTCTCCCAGGCGGACGGATGCTCTGACAGGGAGACTGAAGGCACTGAATACGTGTGATCTACGCGGCTCCAACCTTTGTTTTAAAAGTATGTCTATTAAATATACACCTCAGCCTGCATTCGGGGCGGTCTTCACTGAGAGGCACCCTTCTGCCACGGAGCTGGCCCTGAATCACATCCCCCCTGCGGTGACCATCAGCAGAGTCTGGAGATGTTCGCGACGAGATCTGATCTCCATGCCCAGCCCTGCTCTGCGCCTCAGACCAGACCCTCACCTTCACCTGCATTTTTGCTTATCGAGTTAGCTGTGCCTTTAGGTACAGGCCCGAGCAAGGGATGATGGGAAAACTGCGTCACCCCAGAAGACATCGTGCTTCAGAGACGCCCTCGGAGGCTCAATTCCCTCCCCTGTCTCCCCAGGCTCTGGGGAAGAATCAGTAACTTGTTGCTGCCCTGTACTAGCCCTTGCAGTGGCTCAGCTCCCCAGGCTAGCACACTGGGCGCAACCGAAGGCTCCAACCCTTCCTTGCCCCCATCCGAGTCACCTGCTCTGGGGGACATGATAAGTAGATGCATGATGCCCTTTTCCTCCTTTGCACCCAGACCCAAGAACCAGGTAGCCAAGGTGTAAGATAATTTCCTCCTCCCCTTTATTCCCCTATATAGGCATTTGATCCAAGTGCCCATCTAACCCACTGTTAACATTGCAAAGAACTACTATAATACACTGCAGCTGTCCCACAAAGTGTGTAACTAACTCAACCAAAGAGAAGAAAAATAGTTAGTTTGTAATGATAACCGAGCACAGGACTTATGAGGAGAGGCTGAGGGAACTGGGCTTGTTTAGTCTGCAGAAGAGAAGAATGAGGGGGGATTTGATAGCGGCCTTTAACTACCTGAAAGGGAGTTCCAGGGAGAATGGGGCTAGGCTATTCTCGGTGGTGGCAGATGACAGAACAAGGTGGTGGCAGATGACAGAACAACTGTCTCAAGTTGCAGGGGGGGAGGTCTAGGTTGGACATTAGGAAAAAGTTTTTCACTAGGAGGGTGGTGAAGCACTGGAATGGGTTACCTAGGGAGGTGGTGGAATCTCCATCTTTAGAGGTTTTTAAGCTGAGGCTTGACAAAGCCCTGGCTGGGATGATATAGCTGGAATTAGTCCTGCTTTGAGCAGGGGGTTGGACTAGATACCTCCTGAGGTCCCTTCCAACTCTAATATTCTATGATTCTATGAATTCCCCATCAGAACTTTGACGGTCTAAGAAAGGCAAGGTCAAAAGATGGAGGCACACACATTTTTGTATGGGTGGTATTTTGTGGTCACTAAAATAAACCAAAACACTGAATTCTGTGTGTGCTATGGGGTTTTCTTTAGGGATATATTTTGTTACTGCATACGAGCTCAAAAGAGAGCTTGAATGTAAACAGAAAGAAAACTGACTGCCAATGGGATGTGAAGATTTCTCCCTCTCTTACAGTGTCCAGACTGCGAAAAGGAATGATGGAGCTGCATCTTGAGTGAGTTCAAGAATTTTAATTGCTCTAAATGAAATGAATGAATCTGGTTTCTACTTGTGCTGTATTATGGTATCCACAGAGTTTCCCTCTGTACAGAAAATGTGATTATATTTCTGGATAGCACTGCTAAGCTAACGGGCATTGGGGCCAGGCACAGATATAAATGTAAATGGCTATTTCTTTTCTGTGTAAATCCATAGCGGAGTCTATAAAAATTGAAGATAAATCGGATTCCTGACTTCTCCTGAATCTCTCTTAGCTGAGTGCATCCATTATTATTTTCCTCTGGGAAATTAAAGTCTGTTTAAAAAAAAAAAAAAATCTTGGTTTTATCATTTGTAAAGACATATCATCAGCAATGCTTAACTACAATGAAGAATGGGTTTTTTTTTTTAATAAGATAAATGCTTAACTGGCAGAAAGACTTTCAGATCAGATTCAGCCCTTCCCATACAGCTTCCCTAACAACTCTAACCCAGCGTGCGTTTAACAGGGACACAAAAGCAGAGGGGGTGGTACAGGGAAAACATTAACAATAGTGCATAAAATGTGACAGAATCATATCAAGTCTTTCCTCTCCCCCTTCACATGTACTTGTCTTTTTGTTCTGAGGTGGGCAGACCAGGAGGACAATGATGCTTGCCAAAAGAATAAAAGAAATATGAGCCAAGTTTGAAACGTTTGAAGTCAGTTCTATAGGTTTTGCCTGCACCTCTCTCCCCGGAGGCTGGAATACCAAGGATCAATGACTTATGCTGAATATACCAACGTCACTGGTCCTCACGCGTGCCATTGTTTATGACTTAAAGCTGAGGCCCCACCTATGGCTGTGCCACTGAAACTTGGTTGGATAATAGTGCAAGAGCAGTTTTCTTGCCTCCAACAAATCCCAATCAGTAGATCTGTTTCAAATGATAGACAGCTTGGTTAGTAGCGATGTCATGTCCCTATTAGCTAATCTGGGTTCCTCTCATTGAGGAGATTCAGATCCCTCTGTCTATGTTCTAGGGGGCAGAACAATGCTTTGGAGGGATGAGCGTGACATCACCTCTATTTGAGCTTTGGCCAGGAGTATTCTCTGGGTTACTGGAGGTGCTGGGGGAACTTTGGGCCATAACCTGTGCTCCAGATTTACGTTCTGTCTGGCGACGGCCAGGAAGGAAGTGCTGGCCCAGAGTTAATGCAGTTTGGCACCACCACCCATTAGGAAGGCAAGCTGCTGGCCTCTCTTAAAGCAGCCCTGGCTCTACGTATGCTCATGAAACTTGACTGACAATCTAACCATTCCTGTTTCTTATCTCCCTTGTAAGGCAAAGATTACCGATGCCAAGACAATTCTCACAGTATTCTCTCAGATCTTCTTGGCCTTTCGCCAGTCTGGGCATGGAGCTGGGTAAACAGATGGCCTGAGCGGTGAGGGCTGATGACCTTCTAGCAATGGATGAAAAAAATCAAGCATCCATGCTAATATTAACAGAGCTATTAGTTGCCTCTGATAACGGTGATCGTGAGATGCTGCTGACCTGTCTGTGGACCATGGGGGGATTGGGCGGAGTTGCTTGCAAATGGACTCATTTCTGTCTCTTGCCAAGATCCAAAGTGTTGTGCTTAGCAATTGTTCTTCTTCCTGGTGGGAACTTTCATCTTGACCTTTCTCATTCAACACCTATCTGAGGCTGTTAGGAGCATTTGTCTGGAGGTATGGGGCTGGGGCCCCTTCCAGTTATGGATGACACTCAGCTTAATGTTTCTTGCCCAGAACCTGTTTATCCATTGCTAAGAGTATTATGCTGCACATCTGTGTTCAAATACAGATACACCCTGAGTTGGGTATGAACACAGTGTCAGCCTGCCACATGTACACAGACTGCTCACCCGCTAGAGGAGATTTTGTTTAAAATGTAACCCTCACCATGGATCTCTACTTCTTCTTCCCCCTATCCCAAGCGTCTGCCATCTTTATCTGTCCCAGGTAGCACCAAGGTCCACCTGTTACAACCTTCTTTGATGCAGTCCATCCACTGCTTCCTCTGTTTTCCTACCACCCTCTCCTGCCGTGCTATCTTTACCAGGTTCCTTTCATTCATCCTCAAACCAGCAAAGTCACGGTTCCTGCATTTTGTCAGCCACATCACACACTTTGACTTCCACCCTAATACTGTCATTTTGAGATCTGTTCCATTGTGGGACTCCTTTTATTGCTGAAAGACCTCTCATGTCAAACATCTGTAGGCATTGCAGGCCCCCACACACCTGCAAAGAGACCCCACCTCTCTTTACATTAGATGCATATGACCTGAGAGCTGAATCGGAAAAGCAGGCGCAGTGGGCACAATTAAAAGAAGTGACCATTACTACAGTGAGGTGTCCAGGATGCCATAGTGTTTCTGTCCCCCTTAGAGCAGGAAATAACTGCAAGTTCTCACATTCTGCAATTGGTAATGGCTGGTAAAGGACTATTTTAAAGGCGACCACTTGGAAACAGGAGGTTCCGTGGGACCAATCTTTTTTAGGGAAAAAAAGGGCTTTTCAAGAGGTTGAGACTAGAGTCTCTTGGATGAAAATGCAGGATGGAAAGCATTTGTACAGGTAAGAATGTTAGGCGAAAATCTGCTTTCTTTGTAACCATAGTAACTGATGTGCAACACTAGCTTCATAAGCAGAGACACTCCAGAGAGTCTAGCCAAAGAAAACTGAGGCAAGAACCTTTAAAAACCTGTAAGAAAAAATTCCAGAAAGCAGAGAAGATGAGACGTGGAGATCGTATCCAACATCATGTGGCTAGACTGATCTTTTTTTAAAGGCTAAAAACAATTATCCAGTTTAATTAAAAACTGCTGCAACTTATCCAATACCTGATAGGTGCAATTAGGGCAACATTACCAACAGCAATATAATCAAAAGATATCATGAAGAAAAAAAAACGAGAGAGAAGATCTAGCACAGTGGGCCTGACTCTGATCCATTTACATGGTGTAACTTCACTGTTTTCAGTGCATAGTGCAGTTACTCCTGATTTACAGAGACATAAGCAAGAGAAGAATCGGCTCCTGTATGTTTAATTGAGAATTCTGTCAAAAAGTAACAGAAAAAATTATTGGGATTTTCAAAGCTGCCTGGGGTATTCAATGAGGCAACCAAATCTCCTTGGCTATTTTAAGTCTCAGTTAATGGCTCATTTTCCTCTCACTGGCTTACATCGGTGCAAGTCTGCTGGCTTCACTCGAGTTTCTGCTGATCACTACCTGTGTAAGATTGTGGAGAATCAGGTACAATATTAATTGATGAGGTTTAAATTAGAGCTGGTTGGAAAATGGGGCTGTTTGCCAGAGGACAATTTCAGCTTTTCTTCTAAACACCAAAACTCAAAAATTTTCAGCCGAAATCCCAAAGCTTTCAGTTTTTCAGCCAAAAACGTTTCAGAATTTTTTTTGATGAAAACTCAAAATTTTCAGCTGATAAACAGTTGAGATGGAAAATGTTCAGCCATCCCTAGTTTCAAACCTGCAAAATAGCTAGATCTACCTCCACGTAAAACGTGTGTCAGTAACTAACCTGCATTCTCAAGGAGGTTAGTTACCCAGGTTATCGTATGTTTGCAGTAAACCAAGTAAGTGCTAGATGGGATGTAACACACAGCTGAGCTCCCTTCTGTCTTTGCACAGGTTGGATGCCTGAATTTCAACAGAGTTTCTCTAGTTTTACACCAGAGAAACTCTTACACAAATAAAAGTCTCATTGTAGAGAGAGAGGAGTTTTGTCCTTTGAAAACTGCAATGCTGGGTCCTTCATTTTCTATTTTTTCCAATTTTATTTTTTCTTACAACATAAGACAACTGCAGCACCATCCTTCCTTGCTTTAGGACTTTATGATACAATTGCATTGCATGTAGGGCCTTTAACCTTGTAGATCATTGGGCACAAAATCAGTCCCTAGGTATCCACCTGTAGGAAAATGCTCTTACACTGCTGCTTTATGTTATTCCAAAGAACAACTAGAAGACAATACTCTTTGTGCGTAAGATACGCCAACACTGTAATTAAATACCCACGGCTGGCCCGTGTCAATTGACTCAGGCTCACAGGGCTTGGGCTATGGGGCAGTTTAACTATTGTGTAGACATGTGCGCTCAGGCTGGAGACCAGGCTCTGGGACCCCGTGAGGGAGTAGAGTCACAAAGCCCAGTCTTCAGCCTAAGCCCAAATGGCTACAGAGCAGTTTTTAGTGCCGCGAACCCAAGCCAGCTGACCCAGCCCACATGCAGGTCTTTTATTCCAGTGGAGACATACCCCCTACCAACCTAAATATTCTACATCTGGTCCCAATCACCACTTGTGTAGCCTCTCCAAGAAACGTGGCACTAAAAAGGTAATCCATGGTGACTATTCATAAAAGGCAATTTATTTTTCTAAATAGCATTAATGCTTCATTAAGCAGTAAGGTGCATAAATCAAAGCTGTTAAGGAGAAGTGTAAAATGGACAATTTAGCACACGTGCAAACTGTAAAAAACACACTTTGGCTTGGCTGTCTCCCCAGTCAAATAAATGGGCAGGATCCAGCCAGCCAGCCCCCCAAAAGACTGGCACAAATTATATTCAATGAGACCAACTTGGAAACTGATGCCATTTGGTTGCATTTTACTGGTAGCGTTGGAAAAAAAACCCCTCACATTGCAAATGATCTCTTGGAAAAACCTCTGCATAGGACGTAACAGTGCCAGCCCCCAGTGTTCACAAATCATGAGTCAGGGTCCCCAAAATCATAACATTAAAAATAATCAATATGGGATTCTTTGTATTGGTGTTCTGATGCTTGAGCTTCTCAGGGTCACGTTTTCAAGCTTTTCTCCACAATCATAAGGGCTCAAAAATGACCTTTTTCTCCTTTTTTTTTTTTAAAACAGGAAAGCTGAGATTCTTATATAATCCCTACACTCCAAAATCAGGAGCTTAAAAAAAGCCTAAAATATCAGAAAGCTCCTGATAATAATCCATGAGACTTGGCAACACTGGTCAGATGAAACCTGCAAAAGGCCCTCTCTGTGTGAAATGAACACTAAGCCACGCTCATCCCATGAAGCATGAGCTTCCGCTTCTGCAATTAGTCTTAAAAATCAAACTCGATTCAGGGCCATGCTGACAGGAGGCCAGAAGAGGTGATGTGGGCTGCTGCATTCTCACCTCACCCCTAAGACATCGGAGTGGAACTTTTTTTCCACCCCAGCTAAAAGTTCAGGGTGGATCCAGCATGAGGTCAGAGCATGTCGTACTTTGGGAGTCCCAGGCTGCTGTAATGCTTCCTTGGAAGCACGTGCAAGTGTCTGTAAGTTTAGAGCAGCCTGAGGCCACTAACTTACTCCAGGGGGAAAGCTGGCTCCGGGAGATAGGGGAGCCCAAAGAGAGCATGAGACACCTCCCCTCTCTGGCCCTGCACCACACACTGCTCAGCCAGAGCCCAGGATCGGGGCCTCTGCGCTCCTTAGGGTCTGCGAGAACAAGTGATAACTATTTCACAAGGTGTGTGAGAACATCTGTAGACTAGCAGGGCTGTTTTTCAGGGCAGAGGGCTTTGCGTGAACAGTGGCTCTATCTGCCTGTCCCATGCTCTGAGAAAAACCTTTTTTTTTTTTTTTGCCCTTTCTCCACCGGGAGGCATAATCATTTTCTCAACAGTCGTCAATGATAGTCTGCTGAGAAAACGTAGCCACCACAACACCCCCGTCTCCTCCTGGCTAGATGTGGCATGGCAATACCTTTGCCTTCGTGTCCGCCCACCATCCTTTGGCCTACTCTCGCTGCAGGAGAGTCCTGGCCCTCCAACCAGACCATTGCTCCCCCTGGCCACACGATCCTTTACCAAAACCCAGCAGAAGCATAAAAACAACTGAACCTTCAGCCCCTGCTGCTCTAGGCTGTCATCCTGTCTAACCACAGGCTTCGGTGCCTCAGTCACCCCAAGCTCAGGGACTGGCACATTGATCCCCTTGCTACAGCGTAGAGCCCATCTCCAGTCAGCTCTCCCCTGGAGAAGGCCGGCCAGCCAACCCACCAGCCTGCTCCGCTTCCTCCATCTCAGCCTGCTTTCAAGCTGTTTCCCAGAGAGTATAAACTCCTTGCCGCCTCTCCTCTGGGGTCCCCTCTCTTTAACTAGGCTCACAGAGTTCTTTCTTTGGGGCACGAGAAAGAAAGAAATGCACCAGCTCTCCCCCAGCTGCACTTTCTCTCTAATTAGGGCTGGCCCAACCTCCACGTGTAAGCCAGTGGGTAACTGGACTCTCAGGCCGCTAATAACTCTTTCACAACCTGTGTGGGGGAAAACACGCCATTACACAGTCACCACCTCGCACTGTGGTAGCCAACACATGTTCTTGAGGATACGTCTTTAGAACAAGACTGTGAAAAAGTAGGGCACTGAAGTTAGGAAACCAGAAAAAGTCCCTGTGATTGTTAATTGCCTTTGCAGCAGTGGGTGAATGGGGGAGGAAGAAATGACAACGAACGTTGTGATTAGTTGTTACCTGTGCCATATGTAATTGGTACCCTATAGAACATCCTTATCCAAAAAAAAAAAAAGAAAGAAAGAAAAAGACCAAGATGGTGTCTGGTCTTTGTCAGAGCAAGACAGTCTTGGCAGGATCTCAAAGAAAAAGAGATTGTATAAAATCTGTTTTACTGTAAAGTGGTGCTAGGTTGGAGCCAATATTCAGTGCAAAATTAAACACAATGAGGAGTTAATTCTTTTTCATTAGGTCTTGGAAAGCCTTATCTACATTCTGTTCCCAAATATCAACACTGTTCAAAAACAAACAAACAATCACAGCCATATTTCCTAGAGGATTGTATGCCGTCTCCTTGTTTCACGGTCACAGGAAAAAACACTACTTGGTCTTTATACAGCTCCTTTCAACCCCAGGGGGCTTCAAGTCCCACACCACTGAACTGCACCCACTTCTGGGGTGAATGGCAGTGTCCAAGCCACAGACAGCATGCTGCCCAGCAGAGGAAATATTGAATCAGGGTCTCTGGGTTCAACTCCTTGCTCTTGTGAAAAGTGCTAGGGAGACATTGAGGGTGCATCTTCACTGCAGAATGTTGACGACTGTATGCGAGTAGCAGATATCCATATTATTAATGATATGGATTATCCACACCACGTAGATATTAGTATGCAGTAAGCACAAATAGAATTAAGCACCAATAATAGTATAGCAGCTACAAAGCTTAAGTTGGCCTATGAATTTTAAATAACCCTGCTCACTTATGCTAAGTATCCCATGACCCCTTGCATTCACTGAAGTAAGTTTTGGCTTGAGCAAATAGGGAAGCTGTTAAGATCAGGACAGGTGAGTGTTTTATCATAGCAACAGAAAGGGAACTACATTCACAGGCCTCTACTGAAATGCCCCAAAGGAAGAGGACAAGTTACATGATTGCTCTACCCTACTGCATAAGAACAGCTATACTGGGTCAGATCGAGGGGTCCTGTAGCCCAGTATCCTGTCTTCCAACAGTGGCCAATGCAAGGTGCTTCAGAAGGAATGAAAAGAACAGGTGATCCATCCTCTGTTGCCTATTCCCAGCTTCTGGCAAACAGAAGCTAGGGACACTTCAGAGCATGGTTTGGATCCCTGCCCATCCTAGCTAATAGCCATTGATGGACCTATCCTTCAAGAACTTATCTAGTTCTTTTCTGAATCCTGTTATAGTCTTGGCCTTCACAACATCCTCTGGCAAGGAGTTCCACAGGTTGGCTGTGCGTTGCGTGAAGTAGTACTTCCTTTCGTTCATTTTAAACCTGCTGCCTATTAATTTCATTGGGTGACCCCCTAGTTCTTGCGTTTTGAGAAGGAGTAAACAACACTTACTTTCACCACACCAGTCATGATTTTATAGATCTCTATCATATCCACCCTTAGTCATCTCTTTTCCAAGCTGAAAAGTCCCAGTCTTATTAATCTCGCCTCATATGAAAGCTGTTCCATACTCCTACTCATTTTTGTTGCCCTTTTCTTTATCTTTTCCAAATCCAATATATCTTTTTTGAGATGGGGTGACCAGATCTGCACGCAGCATTCAAGACATGGGCATACCATGAATTGATAAAGAGGCAATACAATATTTTCTTTCTTATTATCTATTCCCTTCCTAATGATTCCCAGCATTCTGGTAACTTCTTTGACTGCACCTGCACATTGAGTCAATGTTCTCAGAGAACTATCCACAATGACTCCAAGAGCTCTTTCTTGAGTGGTAACAGCTAATTTAGACCCCATCATTTCATATGTATAGTGGGCATTATGTTTTCCAAGGTGCATTACTTTGCATTTATCAACACTGAATTTCATCTGCCATTTTGTTGCCCTGACACCCAGGTTTGTGAGATCCCTTTGTAACTCTTCGCGGTCTGCTTTGGACTTAACTATCCTGAGTAGTTTTGTATCATCTGCAAATTTTGCCATGTGGGACGGGCTCCTGCCTGGTCTGGTCCTTGCGGCCCTTCCTCAGGCCCAGGCTCAGAGGAAGGCCAGTGCACCTTCCAACAAAAAGGGGATATTAGCGTCCGTAGGGGCCGTAGTCCAGGCCCCCGGGCAGCCCAATAGGCTATCGCCCCAGCCCTCAGGCAGGGCAGGTGAGCAAGCCATCTACCTCCCCGGCCCTTGGCTGGGTGGGCAAGAAAGCAGTCTATCGCCCTGGCCCTCGGCAGGGCGGGCGAGCAGCAGTGTCCTCTAGTCAGGAGAGCAGGGGCCAGTGTTCACTCTCTGAGCAGCGAAGACAGGAGGGGTGGGGAGGGGGAAGCAGGTCCACCCAACTTCACTGCGTCCCAGCCCAGGGCCCTAGCATTGGCAAAGGCGTTGCCATTCAGTCGGCGGGGCTCCACCGCAACACGCCAATGGGCTTGCCCCTTGTACAGCCACGCCTATGGCTGTCCCTGGGCCACTTCCTCCCCGTATCCCCTGGTACCTGCGTCCTCTGGTTCCTCAGGGTCGCTGGGGTACACCGCCCGGGGCAGATCAGCCAGCCCCTCCTCATCCACGGGCGGCAAGGCGGGGAGCTCCTTGGCGAGGGGCAGCTCCTCCAGGTCCCAGGGATCGGGGTTGTGCTCAGCCTCAGGCAGCTCCTCCACGTCTGGTCCCGCCTCTGGGGGCTCGGCGTCCGGCAGCTCTTCCAAGTTGGGGCCGGCTTTAGGGGGGAACTCCCAGCCCTCAGTCTCAGGGGGCTTGGTCCAATTGCTTGGGCCCCGAGGCCTGGCCCAGTCCTTCGGGCCTGTAGGCCTAGGCCTAGGCCTAGGCCAGTCTAGAGGGCCTGGAGGCCCTATCCAGCCCTTAGAGGCGGGCCGCTGGGGTCGCTCCTGGGGCCTCTGTGCTGGGAGGCATTCACCTGGGGCAGAGGCCTGGCCCAGTTCAGCCCTTCGCTGCAGCTGACAGGACAGGACAGGACAGGACAGGACAGGACAGCACATCTGCCTCTGGTGGCAGCTCTCTTCCTACTGAGCAACAGGGCCTGCTTTTTGTAGTTACAGCCCTTACTGAGGCTCCGCCCCCCTGCTGCCGGGTTGGCCGGCCGGCGGAACCTATCGGTGGCCGGCTCCCTGGTTGCCGGGCAGACTGAGCTTCCAGCCTATTCAGGGCCTGATCTGGTCCTTGCAGCCCTTCCTCAGGCCCAGTCTCGGAGGAAGGCCACTGCGCCTTACTACATGCCCCCTCACTGTTAATCCTAGTAGTACAAATCTAGGAGGTGCCGTCATGCCCTCTGGTGCTTGAAATGCACGTGTTCAGAACAGAGAGATAATGGGTACACAATGGCACCAGAAAAACAAAGTAAAAAGCTGACGGAGTCAATCTAGTTTCGGATGATATACACAATACCTTTTACTTGCAGACAGGCAGGATATAAAAAGATGGCTTTAGGGGTGTAACTTTGGGAGCACACCTTCTGCCTAAGATGGATGTAACATCGCTGCATGAGTCGGCTCCCCAGAGACTGGTCTAGTTTAGACCCTTTCTCCTGTACTATAGCATTATTGGCTTAGAGCAAAAAACCTGACTGACATTAGATATTCGCTCTCTGTTAATATATTCCATAATGAGCCAAAGTGTGGTCAACCAGCTGACTATACAATTTATCAACAAGCGTTAACTTGGCTGATCAGCACCTGGGTTAGCCTCACTCAGGTGTGAGCAGCCGGACTGCAAAGTCAGAGGCATGTTACTGGGTCCCCTGTTCACGTTGCTGGGACTCCTGGGGTACACCATCTGGTTCTTTGCGCTGTGATACGAAGAGCCATTCAATGAATCCTTCCTGGTGAGTTGTTGGAAAACTTGTCTGTCCTTCTGGGCCCACAAGGGGAATTGTGGGAAGGCTTTGGAGGACTATTGGCATTCAAGAGATTTCACCTGTGTCCTCACTGGTTATTGGTCCCAGGGAAAGCAGAACCAGAACCCAAGCTCTAGCCTATACCCCCCACTGGGCTAGCTCACCTGGATTGAAAGCACCCCTGCACTCAGGTGAGAGGGTTTGCGTGTGGACAGGAGGGCGGTTAAGGGCAACACTCGAGGAAGAGTGCAGGCTAACTCTGCAGTACAGGCGTGCCCTGAGGGACTTGATTCTGTTCCCATATGAGTCATTGCAAAACTCTCATAGGATTTGAGTGGTGCAGAATCAACCCCATAATATCAGATAGGATTTTAGCTCTGATCTCCAAGAACTACACCCAGCCGATGAGTTCAGAATTTGTATTGCTTGCCTCCCTAAATCTCACCAAGTTTCCTGTCCCAACTGCTGCTTATTTCAGCCACACCCACCGTTGCTGACAACATAGCTATAGCACTGCTGACTCTTTGGCAGCAGGTGGAAAGTCTCTTCAGTTTTGGAGATGAGTCATTTATATTTCATTGTGCGCCTGTTTCACTGCCAAGGCATGTTAGTCAGTTAACACAATCAATGGGGGGGGGGGGGGGGGGGGGGCGGTATTAAGGAGGAAGGGTGGTAGATGGATTTTGGAATGTTTTCAAGTTTTCCACATTCAGGAGTGGAGGGTTTTTCGATGTAAACTCATCCTGGCCTGTTAGAAATTAGATTCATAAAGGACTCCATTGCTCTCAGGCTGCTCAACAAAAGCCAGCTTCAAAAACTGGTGCAAATAACAGCTGGAAACGCGTCAGGCATTAAAAATGGCAGGACAAGAGCGAATGCCAGAGGAGATCTTTAGCAGCAGGACCAGCACGTTGGGAACAACAGGGTACATTGGAGTCTCAGGTTCAAACACTGGCTGAGTGGGTCAGCTCAGCTCTTCATCCTCCCCTGGCAGACAAAGCGAGCACCAGGGGTTTTTCTCTGTGTGAGGGAGTCTTTCGTACAGAGGCCCTGAGTGGCTTTTGGGATTCTGATGTCAAGGGCAAAAATCCCATTGACTTCAATGGTGTGAGATGGGCACTGCAAATGACACTTCTGTAGGAGCAGAGGCATGATCTAGTACCCTAGGCCAACAAACCTCCCCTCCCCGCACTGTCAGGTCATTTGGCTCTTCCCTGCAAACCTGGGGGAGCTGCATTTCAACGGTGGTACACTCCATGAATATAGTTTGGGGCTCTTTCAGGTTCATAGACCCCATATAAATGTGTAGTTTTAGTGAGATTCTGGAGAGACAATCTGGGGCGAAAACCAGAAAATGATTTGGAGGAAAGATTTACAAAAAGATGGCAAAGTCGGTGTAATTCATCATATATTGGAAAAAAAGCAGTTCAAAAATGTAGGCAGAGGTTGAGCAGAGCATTTAAGGCCAAGTGAAAAATCCAAGACTATTCAAACTGGATTAAATTACTAAAACAAGTTTTGTGAAAGGTTGTCAAGGAGACAACAATCTGAAGAACCAGGTCTTATTTTCTTGTCAGAAGTGACATCACAGGCATAAATAAGTGACCAAATCCCACATGTTTAGCTTGCAATGCTGCCAAAACAGGAAGCCTCAAATATCGCCTGTCTGTACTGGAGTTTTTGCTCAGTACAAACTCTTGATGCTCGTTAGCTCAGGCATGCAAAAAGAAAAATACATTTGGGATACAACGCTGGGAAGAAAAGCAACCATTTTCTCTGGAAGGAAAAGTTCTCCTGCACAAATCTCTCTCCCAGTCTCCATTTCCATTGACCTCTAACTGGAGCTTTGCCTCATCAGCCTTCAGTCTGTCAGGTTAGGTAAAGGGACTTCCTTCTAAAGGAAGACACAATACTGAAATGTCTGTCCTCTCTAGCTCTATTCCCCCCATGTCTCTGAGTGCTTCACGCAGCAGAATTCATACGAACACAACAGACAGGAGAGGAGAAATGCAATGTGCATATGTATCTAAAGTGCTTTTGCGGCGCCGTTTACTATGCATTTAATCCTCACAAAACCCCTTGAAGGTGGAGGAGAAGTGCTGCTATCTCCATTCTGCAGAGGGGAACTGAGGCACAGAGAGACTAAGTGACTTGTCCAAGGTCACACAGGAAGCCTGAGGCAGAGCAGGGAACTGAATCCACATCTTCCAAGTCCCCGTCAATCACCCTAGTCACTGGACCGTCCTACCTGTACCTATGAATGGAAAGAAACCAGAGTCTTGGTTTCAGTGATTCACACACCATGAAGGTCAGATTTGGCCAGTTTTAGGGGCTGCGTTTTCTAGAATCAGGATAATATTCAAACTATATTTTTCTTAACGAAGGTCAGCTTTTGAGCCTTTGACTCTCAAATTGTGTCCCGTTAGTGCGAGTAGCTGGTCTTTACACCACAGCAGTTGTCACAGGCTGCCAGGCTGGTTCGAACATAGATCTTGCAGTCTCTAGACAGTGCTGTAGAATAGAATGTGTTGGATGTTATTGAAAACGTTGCGTGTGGCAATGGCTTGAGGTTACTGCGTCGGTGAGAATAGTTCTATGTGATTAACTTAAGCCAGTGGTCTCCAAACTGTCAGCGTGCGCCCCAGGGAGGCATGGAGGAACGTTCAGGGAAGTGTGAGAAGGGCTCGGGCCAACCTTCACCAGGGGCGGGGAAGGAGCGCCACCCAGCCCGGCTCTGCCCCCAGCTCTGCTCTGGCCCCACTCCTGGTCCCAGCTCCAGCTGCAAGTTCGGCCCTGGCTGCGCTCCGGCCCCACACCACAGCTCCCGGGAGGGTGCGGACAGATTCCATTACAGCAGTGGTCCCCAAACTTTTTCTGTCATGCCCCCCCCACCCGCATCTATCCACACACCTCCAGGAGATCCACACACCTCCAGGAGATCCACACACCTCCAGGAGCCGGGGCTGGGAGCAAGGCCGGAGCCGGGTAGGGCACAGCCGGGTAGCAGTGGTGCAGGAAGGAGCTGTGTGGCTCCAAGGAGACAGCCAACAAGACAGAAGGGGAAGAGCAGGGGCCTGGAAGCCAGTGCAGAGCCTAGCTCAGGCATGGCGAGGAGTTTGGGTCTGCTCTAGCCCCAGGCTGCTTTCAGCCCCCCAGGCTACCTTAGCTCATGCTCTGGTTGCCATGACACCTAGAAGGCTTGCAGCAGACAGGGGTTAGCCAATGGGGAGGGAAGCCCTCCTACCCCTGAAAACATACCCTGTACCGGGGGGAAAGTGAAGCAAGGACTGGTGCGTCTAGCAGGCACATCAGTTTGGGGGCTGAACCATTGCCCACTCCATGCGGGAAGGAGGGAGCCACCCTCTGACAGTAATTTGTAGAGGGGAACCTGCTGGTATTTTCTCCCCCCCCTCCTGGATTTTTTGCTGTGGATTTTTGACTGGGAGAGGGATCCCACAGGTTTGCTGTGGAAGCAGATGCATGATTCAGAGGCAGGAGGATTCTGGATAGTGACAAATTAAAAGGAATTAAGGAAACTGTTATGAAGATGAGAATGGGAACAACACGAGCTGGGCTAGATCCCAACGTGGCTTCAGCGAGTCAAGGGTCGACCCTTTCCTGAGACGTGGAGACTGGGATTGTGCATGTGGCAGGCGGGGAGTTGGTGCCACAAAACCTGGTGAATTCCAAGGTCAAACCTCCTGATCTGGGACTCTAAACTCGGCTGACTATTTTCACTTCTGGGTCCTTCCCAGTCACTAACGCCCACATCTGAGATGCAGCGTCCCTTGTAACAAAGTACACGTGCAGATGCTGCCACGAAATCCTAAACTCGGGAGAAAGCTTAGAAAGCTGTGACAGTGAATACCACCACGACAGCTAAAATGACATATAGAAACTTACATGACTACCGTTTATCACCTTGCAGTACACCCAGCCATTACATGCGACAAGTGAAAAAAAACGCTGAAAGTAGGAAAACATCCTAGATCTTGCCAGCTGAGAGCGAAACAAGCCCCTAAATTACTTACAATACTACAGGCAAGAGAGGCTAAAACTCAGAAAAATCCAGCTCTTTAAAAGCCTTTGTCCATTATGTGGGATTAGGGACCAAAACAAGTTTTCTTTGTGGATGCGGATAAGACTGTAGATCGAAAACAGGGTAATAAGAAGGACCGATGTAAAATCTCTAATTACAAATTCATGTTCTGTAATGTTCATGGTAAGCCACAAGATCATTAGGAACCAGGCACAGGTCATTAACCGTGAAAGCACCTTCCAGTTACAGCTTATTGGTCTTCAAAAAGCAGCAGAGGAGAAGTAGTTTTATTTAAAAATACCAATCTTTATAACTCAGGGACTACATATTCATTAAAAAATAATAATTCTAGCTCTCCGGTTAACTGCTGCTACACTAGCCGAGACAGAGGAAGAACACGCAAGATACCCCATTCTTACAACCTTATTGATAATCTAAATATTGCATTTGGGATCCAAGACCATCCCAACTGCATATCCGTGCCGTTCAGGGTTCGAAGATAATTTTCCTGTAACCACATAAGCCAAATAATAGACTAACTCCCAAAGTCTTATCAACATCAATAACCTTGGAGTGTTTGATCACAGCTGGGAGCATTCGAGTTAAATGACATGATTCTGACCATGACCTTGTGGGCACGATAGACCAAAGAAAATTGTGTTACCCACCATGGCAGGTTAAAATCTGCTGGAAACACCATGGAATGAGACTGCATGTGATCTGTCCTAACTACAAACCTGTAGTCAGCCTTGTATCAGCTAACAGAACTCCTCACAACCTTATTCAAACCCATTTAGGTTACCTAATGGAGACAACACCCTAGCTACTCCACAGCAAACTTTTGTAAAAGCCCCTGCACATTTCTCAGATTAATAATAATCCCTGTGCACACTGGAACCTCGCTAAGGCAACGATGCTTTAAAATGATATAGAGAGGCCAGTTCCTATCCCAGTGTGGTCAGGGCCTTCCTGACCAAAGTGCGGGCCAGCTAGAGGTGGACATCCTAGCCACACAGATTAATAGAAAGCTGGGGTAGAGGGAGAAGTGGAAAACAAAAAAGAAAGTTTGACTAAATCTTTCATAGTGAAATAAATCAGTTTGGAGGCTGGGTGATGCAATATGGTAGGACATGTGCCAGATACACCAGTCTATCGCTTCTAATGTCTTAGGTTCAAACTCAGCTTAGGACACAAGGCAAAATGAGTTTGGGAGCTTCATCCTATCATCACATGGGCGTCTGTCTGCATTACAAAATCAGTGCTTAATTTGCTGAAGCTGGCAAGGCATATTTGCTAGAGACTCCCTGGACTGGAACAACAGGGGTTTTGCAGATGAGAATGGAGGTGTATTGACTTCTTTCCCACTTATTAAAGTTCCAGTGACTCACTGCATCAGAACATTTCACACAGATAAAACCAACCAGATGCAATCATGCTAGATGGAGCTGTGGCAACGCTTTGGGTATTTTCTAAATTCTTTAACAAGGGAAAGCCTTCTGTGTTTTTGTCAAACGGGTCTTCGATTTCTGGAATTGGAAGTGCTGCCAAGTCACACAACTTCTCCCTGTCAGAGCGAGTGGCATCATCAGTGCACAACAATATGATCTATTGACTCTGCACCCCCAGAGCCAACCGATATTGACAGGTCCTCTCATTGAAGAAGCCATGTCTATTAAGCCTATCTGCAGCAATTAACCCATAATGCTAGTAAGCGATAAGGGCCCAATCCCTGTCCCATTGAATTCATTAGAAACAGGATCCAGCCCTGTTTGTTGCTTCTAAACATCTGAGACGGGGGTGTCACTGTTTGTATGGCCTCAGACTAGCTCTCCATAGATCTAGATATGAAGTAATGGTCCCCGATGGATCATCACTGTTCACCAAAAACTCTGTTTGGCTGTGCCCAAGATATTATGCTGCATGGAGTTCCCTGGAAGGTATATTTTCAGGAAGAGTGGCTGTCAGCTGAAAAGAGAAAGTTGCTTGCCTCTTCGGGTCATGTATGTAATAGTTGGATCAATGCTATTTATTAATGTTAGCTAATCACCATAGCAACTCCTTTATAACATGACACATGCCTCCACTGAAAAACTCTGAACTGACTTAAAGGAACACACACTGATATGGACAATAAGTTGTTATATTTTTAAGTTGTTATAAGGTCTGTTAAACAGAGACGCACTAGGCCAAATTCATCCCAGGGGTAACTTCACTGAAGTCAGTGGCGATACTCCAGGGATGAATTGGCTGCCGTTGCATTTTATGATGTCTTTATAACTGGAGTGTAGATATCTTGAGTTTACACAAACCAGTTACGTCTGAAAACTGTTAATGTAATAGGGGAAAGAGACAAAGTAGGTCTTATGCGGCAGCTTTATTTTTTAGGTCCCAGCTTTCTTTCTGCTCTACGAAGGCACCACATGACAGCAATTTACATGCTAGGCCATAAATCCTGACACAAATATCCAGTTGTGAACGTGTGATGGCTTCCTGTGAGGATAAAAGGGTTATTTCCACATATGCATACTTAGATTTGGCTCTGTCCCACAGCTGCCTATTGGACCCTACTCCACAGCTCTGATTTAAGGTTGGTCATGCCTTTGTGCCTCAAACATACAAAAGCAAATGTGCTTTCATACAAAATATCAAAATGCCATTACAAAATATAATTAGTTCCCTGTCCCGCAGGTGACTGCAAGACAAGACGTACAGGAATGCCAGACCTAGAATAGCGGTAGATGCTTTATAGACAGAGTTAAATATTGACCCCTGCCATTTCAATTCTTCTTCTCGACGCTTGGCTGCACAAACATCAAACTGTTCATCACAGATGTCTGTGCTTAAGGAGTTCTGTCATCACCAGCAGATGTCACTATGGTTTCGGGAGTCCATGAATAACTGAATAGTCAGGTTCAAGTTTATTTGTTTGGCATGCAGGCAAAGACCCAAAAATTTAGTATTCCATACGTAAAATCTAAAAACATAAAATAAAACCAAGTCTACAACTTGATGTCCTGAAAGAGGTTAAGCTGCAGACTTTAAAGCACACGTAAGCATAGTTTTAAGTATAGTGCCTATTGTCCAAATGCCAGAGCAACTTGATACACCTATTTTCAAAGGCTAGTCTGCCATAGTCTGAAAAAAAACCAGTAAGAAATAATCTCTCCAAAATGCACCAAGTAACCACAGAATAATGTCCGAAGTGAAAACCTCTCAGATCTCACTTAGAGTTCTGTGCAAAGCATTTTGTCCATGTGTCCATATACACATGGTCTCTATTAGGCGAAGAAAGGCAGCTTCATAGGGGCTTTGCTTAGATTATCCAAGTAATCGTGCAATTAGAAAAAATAGATATACTTTCCCTCAGGATGTTTAGAAGTATTTACAGTGGCACAAGAGATCCCAATCTGGTTCTTAGCATCATATTGGTCTGTGTAATTTAGTTAGCAACAGCAGCAACGTTTTATTAGCTGGTCAAACAATTTCCTTTTGTTCTAAAGCTCAAAGCAGAGTCACAGTCTCCTTTGCTTCTGAGGTAGGACTGTGCATGGAAAGCTGGAAAGTATCATTTCAGCAAAAATGACTACCGCGGGCTCTCGCTTTCCGTAACAACTGAACTTAAACTCACAGGCAAGTGGCCAACAATAAGCACAACTTCCCCCCTCTTGTAACCCAACACGGCTTATGCAGCCACGCACTGAACCATATGTGAGGGAAGGCTGCACACTCACATCTTAAAATGAGCTGAGCACCTAAAATCTCGACACCCTGAGGTTAATTAGCCCCCGACACCTTCTCCATGCTCAGACCCGTTTGTGCTGATGAAGAACAAGCTGCCACTAGCACCCCAAATATACCACTGTCTCAGGTATTTCACTTTTGTCTTAACGTATTTTTTCCATTTTCTCCTTTTTTAAAAAAAAAGATACAAACTAATCCCACACACAACTGTAAACCAGATGAGGAGCTGTGAATGCTTTACAGAGGACAGCATTCTCTCTCCTTCATTCCCAGTCATCCCTCAGGAACCAAGCAAAAGATTTTATCCCTTTCAACTTTTCTGAGAAAAATCCCCAGCTTTACCCCTCTGCATTGACTGTAGAACTTTTTACTAATTGACCAATGGCCTTATTAAACTGTGGCTTTCTCAGGCTATTTTTCCTTTGGTTGCCAACATAAGCAAAAGCTAATCCCCCCCCCCCCCCCCCACGCTTTTTAAAGCTGCCTGCTGCCTTCGGTGCCTTCAGCCCTCAGAGAAGCTTTCCAGAGTTCAGCAGATGGTAGAGAGGAGAGGGAGCTTACCTGGTAAGAAGCTGAGAGCCCAGGCGACAAAGAGCCCTCTGTAGAAGTCCATGTGAGTGCTAAAGGCTCCTGGTACCCTACCCCTACCATCCGCTTGAGGCACTGAGCCAGAGTGGTAGCCTTACTCTGGAAAAAGCTCACACATATCCTCTGCCTTTCCCAGCTCCCTGCCAGAAGCTGTTCATTGGGAAGGAGTGGGAGGGACAAGCTAAACTTGTAGGAGGTACAGCGTGAGAGGACTGAAGAGAGGCCACGGGTTTGCAGAGAGTCCACCCTGCCTGCCTGCCCTTCCAGCGCAGATGCCCCAGTCAAGATGTTGTCAGTGGGAGGGCACTTACGCATTCCATGGAAAAGAAAGATGAGCTGTTCCTATGCGGAGGAATCATTCCTGACCACAAAATAATATCGTCGAAGCCGAGATCAGTGCTGGCCCCTGGAGAGCCACACCAGGGTGTGGTCTGAGCCGTTGCATTTAGCTTCTGTTAAGACCTTCTCTAATTCTGCTTCCAAGGAGGGAAGAACAGTCCGCTTGGTGCCAGGCCTGAGCAAGGAATTCTTCCGGAGGGAGCTCACCTGGATGTACCTGGATTAGTGCAGGTCTCTACTGAAGATGGCTGCCTGGGGAGCGATCAGGCTAAGTTGTCTCATGGTTATGTAGCACTTCCGCTACAGCATGAAGTAGGTGCTCACCGCCCAGCCAAGCACCTAGAAAAACATAGCCAGGAAGCTAAGAGGAGACCAAGGAGAGAGAAAGGCTTCCCAGTTATCCAGCGGCAATTATAGTCCCCCTCCTCTCCAAGATGAATCCCTCAAGACTTGATTGTCCCCTCAGCCAGTTGTTTTGGGATGGAAAGAGTCGTGACGACTGGAGGAGGCTTTATTGAGACAATCGACCTCACTATTTAATCTGAACACAGCTAAACGCTAAGCTCCCTTGACATGGAGTTCCCTCGTTGGGTCCCACCACCGGAGAGTATTATCTTGGCTCTCTTTAATGACATTGTCCCTATAAAGAAGCGATTCTCAACCCTTCCAGACTACTTCACCCCTTTCAGGAGTCTGATTTGTCCTGCGTACCCCAAGTTTAAAGCCACCTGCTTACAAAACCAGACAGAAAAGTACAGAAGTGTCACAGCACACTCTGACTGGAAAATGGCTGGCACTCTCGTTTTTACCCCAGAATTATAAAACAAATCGACTGGAATATAGATGTTGTACTTCCATTTCACTGTGCTACTTGAGCCCGTCTGTCACTCCTGAGCCTTGTCTGAAGCCCGATTCCTGCCGCTCGGGGCTGAAGCATGTAACTTAACTTCATGGGGTCCCCTGGGGCATGAAGCCCCAGGCAATTTCTCTGCTTGCCACCTCCACACTTGTGGCCCCCCCCCCAACCCATCCTGTGACCCCCCCCACCCGGGAGTTGCAACCCCCAGCTTGAGAAACATTGATCTGGATGAGCTGAGTACCCCCTAGAAGTACCCCCCCAAGATTTCCCATGCCTCTGTTTGAGAACCACTCCAGGTAACAGTCACAGGGAGCCAAGTCCCAACTCAATAAGGGGCTTTCTATTAAGACCCAGATTTTGAGTGCCAGATCCTCAGCCAGTGTAAATCAGTGTAGCTCTGATTTAGAGCAGCTTTGGATCTGGCCTTGCATTCAGATTAGAAATGAATACAGCACCAGCGCGATAAGATCATGCCAGCGGTTGTGGCTGCAGTGCACTTTTCCCCTTTCCGCATAAATGAACAAACAAAAAACCCCACATAAATAAAATCAAAGGATATATTTTAAGATAGATTTGATCCCAGAGCCCTTCTCCTCAAATCTCTTTGGAACCCAACACTCAGTCTGCAAAAGGGAGCCCTGCAGAATCTAGCTACCAGCATTACATCTGCATTGTCGGATCTCTGTTAAAACACAAGGGCAGCCAGAAAAACGGGGCTTGCTGCTGATAAATGAGATTGTGAAAGGGACGTTCCACCCATATCAAGTTAGCCCTTAGAAGCACAAGATGGAGAGGACAGGGCCTAAATAATTCCCTCCTTCCCTCTCCTCCATCCCCCCCGCCCCACAATTTACTACTAATAACCTTTTGAAATTAGTCCAAATTCCAGAATCTTATCTCTGTCTGTTGGATATTTGTCAAACTGGGTTCAGGACTGAAGAAAGAAGCTAAGCTCTGCTCCAGACACTCTTGGATGAAGCAGAACATTCGGGAAAGTTGATTTCTTTCCACTTTTTCCACAGAAAATGTATGTTTTGGGACTCCAGATTGGGGAGAATGAATGTCTTGAACAGAGATCAAAACAGCAGAAGAATCCAAAACATTTCCAATGTATGCATGCGCTTCCAATTTGTTTGCGTACGATTCTTTCCAGGAGCTAAATGCTTTTTGATAAAATTAAACATTTTCAGTTTTCTTCCTGAGTTTCCCACCTGTCACTCCCCATCTCATTTCTAGATCAAAAACCAGAATTTCAAGGGAGATCAACAGCTGAGGGGGGACCATGTTTTTCTTTCTATGGTATATGCTGTTTTAATTATTATTTTTGGGAGATAGTAAAAAGAGGAGAGTATTAAAATACACAATTATACCCAAGCATAGGAAATTGAATCACAGAATAACTGAAATACAAAAGACAATGGAAGATAAGAACTATTCAATTTAAACAAAAACATGTAACATTACAACCAGTCAGGGTCTAAGAACAGCAGACTTTGTGGTTTAGAGGCATGTCTGTTTGACTCAGGATAGTAAAATGCTGCAGAGCAAACCCCCGTTTTGCAAAGACATACACATGCTTAACTTCATGCACTGTGAATTCGGCAGGATTACACACCGCTAGCAAAGTCAAGTATGTGCATAAGTCTTTGCAGCACTGAGTCCCATACTTTACTGAACACAGTGCTCAGAGAAGGAAGACGAGTTACCATTCAGCAGCAACAAAAAGCCCGTTGGGAGCTTCACCGTTGCCAACCTATGGACGTAGCCAGTTGTAAGGAAAACCCACAAACCTTCTCTCACTGCTCTACGTCCGGCAGCATTGTTGTAGCCATGTCGGTCCCAGAATATCAGAGGGACAAGGGGGGTGAGGTAATACCTTTTATTGGGTCAACTCCTGCTGGTGAGAGAGAGAAGCTTTCAAGCCACACATGGCCTGAAGAAGAATGTTGTGTGAGCTTGACAGTTCTTCTCTCTCTCATCCACAGGAGCTGGTCCAATAGAAGATATCGCCTCACCCACCTTGTCTCTCTGCTTTGTATCCTGACCATTTCCCAAAATGGTTGGATAAACACGAAGGATTTAAAGAAATCCCACAACTATGCCCCTGGACTGTGCGTTAGTGACTAGAATAGCACAATTCATTGAGAGGAACTTCCTTGTCACAGAGCAATTGGGCTCGTCAGCATACGGATATCGACCTGTTTACAAGGTGTCCAAGAGGCAACGGTCATGCTTCAGTTTCAGTGCCACAGGGGTTCTCACAACATATGTTTTGGTGGCCTCAGAATGCGGCCACCGACTCTTGCTGGTGGCCGCTCTGACAAACCCGTCTGTCTCTCTGTCCCTGCCTCCTGCAGCCCTTCAGCGAGAGCCCACCCTGGGGAAGGTGGGTCGGGAACTCACTAGCTGCCTGTGACGTCCCAGGCTCCCCATGCCCTGGCCGGCCGGGAGTCGGGGAGCTGCCCAGGAGACAACCGAACACCACCACCGCCTTCATTGACAAGAGCCGCCTCTGGTGTCACACACCCGCAGGCCCCGAGCAGGCTGCGTGGTGCAGGCCACCGATCCCTGCCAGCGGCGCCAGCGCAAAGACTAAGGCAGTGTATCTCACTGACCTTGGCAACAGCTATTCAGGAGCAACCATTGAGCAGTGCACGGAGGGGCCACTTCTTTGCACCCCCCCAATCTCCGCCCATGCTTTGCCGCAAAAAGATCTGCTGGTGGCCACATTTGAGAAATGCTATGTGTGAACATACGAACGGTCGGACCAATGGTCCATCTAGCCCAGTGCCCTGTCTTCTGGCCAATGCCAGGTGCTTCAGAGGGAATGAATAGAACAGACAATCATCAAGTGACCCATCCTGTCGCCCACTCCCAGCTTCAGGCAAGCGGAGACTAGGGATGGTTCAGAGCATAGTTTTACATCCCTGCCAATCCCAGCTAATAACCGTTGATGGACCTATCCTTCAGGGACTTATCTAGTTCTTTTCTGAACCCAGTTATAGTCTTGGCCTTCACAACATCCTCTGGCAAAGAGTTCCACAGGTTGACCGTGAGCTGGATGAAGCAGTACTTCCTTTTGTTTGTTTTAAACCTGCTACCTATTAATTTCATTGGGTGACCCCCTAGTTCTTGGGTTTTGAGAATGACACCATCTTATTTAGTTTCTCCACACCAGTCATGATTTTACAGACCTCTGTCATATCCCCCCCTTAGTCATCTCTTTTCCAAGCTGCAAAGTCCCAGTCTTATTTCTCTCTCCTGTTCCATACCCCTAGTCATTTTTGTGTTTGTCGCCTTAAACCTCGGAGTGGCGCAGCAAATGTTCAACTAATGTAAATGCAGTCTGATGAGAATGGGCCAGGTTGCAAAGCCCTTACTCCCACTGAGTAACACTTTGCTCCAGGAACAGCCCCGCTGAAATCAGTAGGGTTCCTTGCAGAGTAGTGTATTCCTCACTGCAAGGGCGGCAGAACCCCAATGAGTGGGCACTCATCTCAATGAACCCTACCCTCCTCCTAGGACTTCCCCGCACCACCCCTTAACTGAACCTGTTTTAACTTACCCTTCCAGCTACATGAAGCTCAGTTCTGATCCCCTCCAGGGTACTAAGCTAGCCAGCCATTCGGCAGTATGGCCAGCCAGCATTTCTCCAGCTCCTATGGGGGATTAGGTCTTTTCAAAACTAAACAGCTGTTTGAGAGATCTGGAATTTGCTTGAGACTACCGGATAAATGGGGCTGTAATGTACTTGCTGTAAACTATGCCTTTGAGTTGAGAAGTAATTGCTGTCGTCATCTCAATTCTCCAGAAAAGGTGGCTCCACCCTGCCAGCGTCTTGTACGGTGAGCGTCTGCGCGCTACATGAGAGCCAACCATGACAAGTATGGAGACGTTTCTTTGAGTGCTTTGTTCACAAATGTGACCTGCCTCGACCCGAGCAGATGTGGTTTGCTGTTAGTGCTTATACAAAGTGTGTTTTCAGTGAATGTTGTTATGAACTGAGGGCCAAGTCCGCGATTGACAGTTCAGAGGTTATCGGGAAGGGTTTTCATTGTAAGATGCTGCTCCTGCCTCCGGTGCCAAGAGAGTTTCTGCCACGGAGAGTGGTGAATATTATCAGTTCAAAAGGAGAAGCTATGACGTCTAACTAAAGTCTCCTGAAAGCAATCCTAAGCTATCCTAGCACTGCCCAGCTCTTGTGACTGTCCCATCTGGGGGAGGTCTAAGTAAAGAGCCCCTCATTCATGTGTTGCTAAAATATACAATCTAGGCCAAAATGACTTGCCCATGGTCCCAAAGCTAGTCTAAAGCTGAGCCGGGAAGAAAACCAACACCTCTCAGTCCCCTACGTGAATCACTAGTCAATCCTCCTTGTCAACCAGCTTCTTCCAAATCTCATAAAAATTTTCCAGCCAAATTCTGATTTTCTTGTGGAAAAACTAGCTGTACTATAAAAATGTCTTCACAGTCGCTCTCCGGTACTCACTGGGGGATCAAGGGGACACACACAGAAAGAAGCTGAGGTGGTACGTTCTACTACAGACATTTTTGTGTGGGGAAAGTCAGGCTTCCTGGCTTGGGACGGCAGACTGCCAATGCTCACTGTCTGTTTAATGGCGTCAAACAGCGAGCTTATTAATGTGAGCTCTCTGGCCAGCAAAACCAGCATAACAACTCTGTCCAATATGCAACATGGAAGCACGGTCTTGAAAGCTTTCAAAGGGAAACTTTCAAAGATGACTTGGCCCTGCCTCAGTACAAGGGCCTGGATTTGATGATCTCCCAAAGTCTTTTCCAGCCCTCCATTTCTATGGTTCCATTACAAATACGTTACCAGACTCTACTGAGAAACAGGAATCCTATTTGCTGTTTGCTAAGCAATCTGGGTAGGACTCCATTAACGATTTTATTTGTTTTTTCATAATGAACTTCTGCAGCAGGCACTGACTTTTCTAGCCACTTGTTCACAGTGAATCGTTTCCAGTGGAAAAAAAAGAGAGGAATAATCAATATAATATTTTCCATGTGTATTAGCATATGGAAGGTGCCAAGATTATTAAACAACCATCCTCTGTATTTCTGGAACCTCTCAAACAAAGTCGACAATGCCTAGGAGTTCAATAAATGCAGTAAATCATGACATAACCCTGAAAATTTGGCAACTACATCAGTAATTCTGCACCTGGCATCCCATATGACATGCCTATTGACAGAATGGACCGTATTGCAGTTCCTAGAGTTTGCTTAACTATCCATTGGTGCCAAGGGTGCAACATTCATTGCTTCCAGGACAGAGGAAAAATCCAGCACTGTCCCAGAGTTCACATCATACTCATTAATGATGTTAACACTCTTAATGGAAAACTCAGGTAATAGCTAAGCTTTAGGATAATTGCATCCAGAAAGTGATCAGTGGAAGCAAAAACGTCCAGCGTCTCCTATTGTTTAAAGTGGTGCAGTTGCAGGGAATTCCCAATACAGAAGAGCTGAGCAAAGGCACTGAAAAAAGGGTTTCGCTTCGGCTCAGTATAAATGGCTCAAAGGTTGCTGCAGATCATTCTGTTCTTGGTGCGACAATTCCTAACTCACACGAGTCAGTGTTTCACAAGCAGTACTAACTGGGGTCTAGATCCGCAGATGTTCTGGAGTCCCATCTGGTAGGAATGTCCTTGCTACACCCCCAGTCTTCTCATAAAGGCACCAGCTCCTCCCTCTCAGCAGTATGTTCTGTAACTTTTTAAAATGTCTCCCTCCTTGGAAAAGTGACACAGTGACAAAGGGAACACTGGAATTCTGTCACTCGACCACACGTGAACTTTTCACAAGCTGAGGAAGGTTTGAAAAGTTACAGAGTGGAAAAAAGGAAAAAGTAAAGAAGCCCCTGGTCATCAGACACTCTTTATTGTATTGGACCCCAGAGCAAAAAGGGAAATAGGAGAAAAGGGGGGAACATTTTAAAAAGACAGTTCACCTTTTTTAAAAGAAAATAATTATTCCATGATGAATGCTATGAAACAAATGAATTGACATTTTTCATAATTCCTCTCCGCCCCCAGTTTTGCAGCTCTCATGGGGGCCAAACTCCCCTTGACTTGAATGGGAATTTAAGTACCATACAATCAGGCCTGATCATGCCATTCTCTAATCCATCAGCAAAAGTTATTGCAGATGAGCAATTCTGTAAGCCTTCTCTCTTATCACAGAGACTGTTTCAACATCTAAGGACACCACATTACCTCATGTTTACCCCAACGACAGGGAAAGGATGGGAGATGATTCTGTTGATCCTCATAGGTTTTGAGTTTAAAATCAACTCTGAAGACAAAGAGAATCTTTTTTCTCAAATTGTTTAGGTAGAGCTGGGTGAAGAATTTGCGGTGAATAATTTACTTAGATAAACATTGCCTCTTTTTCTGCTTGTGAATTGGCTGTAAGGAGTTTGGTAAACCTGCGAGATGTACCACAATTCAGAATGATTCAGCAGTTAATGCAGGATGTGGTTTTACTTGATAGATCTTCTAGAAAGCCAGTGTTTGCACAGCCTGCACTGTACAGTGATTCATATGGCTATATCGTTATGAGGATTCTTTTTTGCTGTGTTATTAGAGATCATGCTCAGACAACTTAATATAGCTGATCTTCTTTGTATGAGCTCAAAACGCCAGAAGCTCAAAGGAAAATAAAGTTTCAATGTGATAATATTGATGTAATACTTTCAAAATGTAAACAGCTGTCAACTGAAATGATTTATTGGGAAATGAAGGAAAGAAATAATGGCAAAAGGAGAGACTTGGAAACAAAATCACTTCAGAAAAGCTGAGTTGTTATGGGGACATTTCACTGTAGTTTCTGGAAAATTGAACAGCATAGGTTATCATGGGACAAAAAATCTGTAAAAGAAGGTTTTCATTGCTATTTATCATATGTGATTAATCCTGTAGGAGAAAAGAGTGGTGCAAATTAAGAACCATTTCCCATTTTATATTTGGACCGTTGTCCTGTGCTCTAGTTAATCCAGGCCAGAAAGTAATTTCCAAAAAAATTTCACTACAATGGAGCCAAATTTGAGTGGACTGCATCTCCCCAGTGACTGGGGTTAGACTTAGAAATGTTTGTATTAGAGCAAGGAAAAGAGGGTGCAGCCATCAAAGGGAGACACTCTCTCTGCCAAACAGTTTATTCTTTAAGCACAAAGAGCTGACTTTTCTTTTTAAATCGCAGCAGTTGATTATGATTCTTAGTGAAAACAGCAGAGCCAACGCTGGAGCGTCTCAAAGCTTTTATACATTTTGGAGAAAAATCTGTGAGCTGATAGCAATATTTCCTTGTGGGAAATGGAGATTTTTAGACTCTGTGTGTCTTCAACAGAAACAACTGATTGTAGAAAGAAACAATTGATCCCAACGCAAAAAATGTCAGCTGTTTGGAACTAGAATAGGGAAACGTTTGTCATGTTTTATTTTATTTTATTTTATTTGGCTTTGTAAAAGCCATTACAGTGAGAGTACAACATTTTGTTTTTTAAACAAGCGATAGAAAAAGACGGGGGAAGGTTTGCCAGCAACAAAAGCCAGTGTTATTGGTGTCAGAATACAAATGCACTATCCTATACTTCCTGTGAGGCTTGGGTACCTTTCCTCCGTTCCATACTGGACTGTTGCAGCTGGTAGAGGTTTTCAGCTTTGAAAAACAGAGATTGTGCTTCTGATTTATGCTGCTGCTACATTTCCAAACTCATCTATTACGCTGATTTCATTCAGAGTGCAACTGTCTATATCCATCTGTTGACTCTTGTCTTACAGACTGTAAGGGGCAGGGACTTTCTTTTTTGTTCTGTGTTTGTACAGGACCTAGCACAAGGAGGTCCTGGTCGTTGGGTAGGGCTACTATGCGCTACGACAATACAATCAGTAATACCTGCACACTAGTTCTGTGGTACTAGCATCCAATGCCAGCCTCTTGACCATAGCGTCTGAGCTGCTGCCAATGCTCCTTTTTCCCTCCTTCCCTGTATAGCTGATGACTTCCTGTCCTCCTGCAATTGTTACTCTCATGCCCTTTGTTTTTACCAGCCCCACGGGGGGGCGGGGGGGGGAGGGTGCCCACTCCTGGCGCTCAGCAGGCTCCCAGATGACAAGAACGAGTCTCTGTGCATATTACAGGTGCTTTTTGGAGTCTCTCCCCCAAGTTAATCATGAGCCTAGTGCCCTTGGACACTCTTTTGGAGGCTCTTCCAGAGACGTGCCAGAAATAAAACCCTGGCTCTAAACCGCCTCTGAATGGGAAAATGGGTTTTTTTCCTCCTGTGGAAAATTTAACTTGTGTTTTTGGGGGGATTTTTTTGGGTTGTTTTTGTTGTTTTCTTGTTTTTGCAACAAGACCCAAAATTTTCAGCCAAACCCTGAAACTTTTTTGGTCTTGACAAAATTTGTCAAAAAACTCAAAATTTTCTGCAGAAAGCCGAAAGTTTTTGAGAACAATTTGGTTTGGTCAGAAACCCAATTTTCCGTTGGAAAAAGGTTTGATGAAAAGTTTTCAGCCAGCCTTTTCCCTGAGCTTTGGAGGGGTTTAGAGTTTGAACCCTAAATTCAACTGACCTTTTGCCCTTTAACAGGCTAAAAAAAAACCCCAAACTTCCCAGTGTTCAAACACTGAATCCACTACATTTCTGTTAGGAAATACCAGAGCCTTAAAAAATCCACAGCAAGTGGCCAAAAAGCATGGAGGCAGCAGAAAAATGAGTTTAGCCCAACAAACAAGTTTATTCCACCCTTCCTTCTGGTTGGGGAAGTCACACTGGCCCTTTCTAAAATATAAATCTAAGAAATTAATATAGATGGCAGGAGAACTGGGATTTATTGTGGGGATATTCTATGAGGTATTTTAACCATCAGCTGCATCAGAAACATACCATCATCCTTAACTATAAGGACCGCTTTCTAAAATAACAAACAGATCACATAGTAATCAGGAGACAATGGGAAATCAGTGATGCAGGTTACCGCATAGATGTTTCTTATGGACTTAGCATCAACAGTGATTTAATGACAATTTTAGAAGAGGCTACACAAAGCATCATGTTCAGAACATGCAATCCGTGTAGGTTACTAGTGCTGAATGCAATTCAGCTATTAGGTATAGGGTAAGCCCGACGGTCAGGAAAGCAACCCCTGGAACCAGGAGAGGAAAAACAGAAACATCACCCAAAATACACCTGCAATGGACTAGATTTGGTACATCCCGGGACAATGGTCTCCTGCTGTTTGCCTCTGCATGTTGTCGTGTGTATTGAGATGGCAGACACTGATCCTGTGACTGTGCTGGTTCACCACCCCACATTTGCATAAACACACCTACTCTACCTCGGTGTTCGGCAGACACAGCTGCTTTGCCCAAGTGACCCATTCTGGCTGGGTCTGGGTTACAATTCATGTTAGCATCGAAGGCCAGGGGAATGAAATGTTGTTATTCTTATTGTATGAGGAAAGGGCAGCCGAACTGTACTTAGCTTGTCCTGACTGAAGGGGTCACCCCAAGCTGAATCTCACTTGCTAAGCACAGTGAAAATGAGAGGGTACCTCAGTCCCCAGAGAAATCACTGAGAGCTGGGCAAAATGGCAGCCCCTCAGAGTGCTGCCCGGCAGAAGTGGCAGCGAGCGAGCGGCCAGCAGGAGCAGCGGTAACAGCGGCAGAACTCAATGTGCACAGCGGCGGTAGAGGTAAGCACGGTAGCTGCAGTGGCAGAGGACAGCGGCTGCAGCAGCAGCAAGAACAGAGCAGCGAGCCGGCGGCAGCAGCAGCAGAGGCATTGCTAAATGCGTGCCCCAGGCCCTCCTTTCGGAGGTGGGAGTGAACCCACCTGAATGCACCGCTGAACTCGCGTCTTTGCTGACCCGGGGTGGCCAACTGCACATGGGGCGCAGCGGAGGGAGAGGGGAATGATGTGTATGAAAGGGACATTCTCTTGGCAGACTTTCCCACCGCAAAGCGGGAAACTGAGGCACAGGACGCTGCCCAACATACGGGGGGGGGGTGTTTGTTTATGGGGACAAGCTTTCAGATTGGGGTTGTGGTGTTTGCCCAAATCAATGCAGGATTCCCTTTCCCTTTTAATACAAGTTTTCTTTTGTCGTACACAGTCTCCGTGCTTGCGAGTAGGGAAGCATTGCCTTTTAGAGGTGCCCGGGGGGGGATGGAGGGGCTAGTTTTCCAAGATTGCTGGGCAGTGGTTCAAGTTGGTTCTGCTTTGTATTGTTAAGAACCGGGTTTCATATCTAGGGGCGCTTCTTGTCGCTGGCTACACCTGGCAGAAGGGTTACGTTACCCTAAAACATCTGGTGACCCAGGTAAAGTGGAGCCTGGCAGATGCCAGCCACACTTGGGATGAAGTTTTGAAGCCAAAACCGGCCCTTCAATGGAAAAATGCAAACCAATTACCCACTCCATGAAAATCTGGGTGAACAGCGGGGGAAAGCATTCCCAAGCAGGTTTGCGAATTCTGAATATTATTTTGATTTGGTGACATCCACGCCATGCTTTTTTGCTCATTCTTCATGAACATCCATATGCAAGCAGCTTCACTGAGATGAATGGAAAGAGAATGAATTTGTTTAAAATCAAGAAATAAAATAGGTGGTGTGGCTAAATGAAAGTCCTTTAGGATAGCCATTTATATAGATCGGATCATCCAATCAGGGAGCAAAAAGAATACCATGCGACCCAGCTGCAGTATCTCACAGCCTGGATTGCAAATTGTGGATACTGAATAACTGAATACATTCTCACTCTGAAGAGTGCACGGGATAAATTCTGTTCACATCAACTTATTTGTCAAAGTCATTTGCCACAGACAGCGTTAGTTCATGGCCAGGTATTAGGAGCACTGTATCTCCATAGTAATCAAAGAAGAAAGCTGCAACAGTAGAGTAGCTGTCAGCTCTGCTGACTAATTTATACTGCACGCTAGCAATTCTAACAAAAGGGAGTTCCTACCGCTCACCAGCCAACAAAATATCACTTTCCAGCCCAAATCTTGCTGGAGTCAGTCATGAAGAACTGCCATTGAATTCACCCCCTGAACTTTGTGACAGTTTGGATGCAGCTCCACGCTAATTAAAATGAAACACAATTGAATTACTCTTTAAAAAGCCACCCTGTGTTTGGAGAAAGACAATACAAAGCCAGGAATGGTTGGATTTTTAGCAGTGCAAGTCTAGTATTAAAACAGGGAACCAAACTTCCACAGCAGGAACATTACAGGGATTCAAACTGAAAACAAATCCCATGCGTACAGTCAACATATGCTCATCCTTAAGGAATTCTGTATTTTATTGAAGTGGGTAAAAAGTTGTGTTTATTTCCACAGTATCACCACGATGCTGGAACTCCGTGCTAAACTCCCATGCTTCTCAGTCAGCTGTCACAGCACCAATGAACGCTGGTATTGCCAGGTCAGGCAGCATATTCCTGTAGCCTTTGGGTGCATGTGACAGATGATGTGGAAAAAGCTGAAGTATCCAATGCTTTTTTTGCCTCTGTCTTCACAGAGAGGGCTCCCAGATTACTGCACTGGGCAGCGAAGAATGGGGAGGAGGTGAGCAGCTCTCAGTGCTGAAAGAACAGGTTCAGGACTATTTAGAAAGGCTGGACATGCACAAGTCCATGGAGCCAGATGCAATGCATCCTAGGGTGCCGAGGGAGTTGGCTGATGTGATTGCAGAGCCATTGGCCATTATCTTTGAAAAACCGTGGTGACTGGGGGAGGTCCTGGATAATTGGGAAAAGGCACGTAGTGCCCCTCTTCAAGAAAGGGAAGAAAGAGGATCCGAGGAACTACAGACCGGTCAGCCTCACCTCTATCCCCAGAAAAATCATGGAGCAGGTCCTCAAGGAGTACATTTTGAGGCACTCAGAAGAGAGGAAGGTGATCAGGAACAGTCAGCATGGATTCACCAAGGGCAAGTCATGCCTGGCCAACCTGATTATCTTTTATGATGAGGTGACTGGCTCTGTGAATGTGGGGAAAGCGGTGGACCTTGACTTAGCAAAGCTTTGGATATGGTCTCTCACAATATTCTTATCAGCAAGTTAAAGAAGTATGGGTTGGATGAATGGACTATAAAATGGATAGAGAACTGGCTAGAGCATAGGGCTCAATGAGTAGTGATCAATGGCTCCATGTCTAGCTGGCAGCCAGTCACAAGTGGAGTGCCCCAGGGGTCGGTGCTGGGGCCGGTTTTGTTCAACATCTTCATTAATGATCTGGAGGATGGGGTGGATGCACCCTCAGCAAGTTTGCAGATGACACTAAGCTGGGGGGCTGGTAGATACGTTGGAGGGTAGGGATAGGAGGGAAGAGTCCCATGCACTGCTACAGACTGGGGACCGATGAGCTAGGCAGCAGTTCTGCAGAAAAGGACCTGGGGGTTACAGTGGATAAGAAACTGGGTATGACTCAACAGCGTGCCCTCATTGCCAAAAAGGCTAATGGCATCTTGGGCTGCATTAGTAGGAGCATTGCCAGCAGATCGAGGGCAGTGATTATTCCCCTCCATTCGGCATTGGTGACGCCGCATTTGGAGTATTGTGTCCAGTTTTGGGGCCCCCACTACAGAAAGGGTGTGGACAAATTGGAGAAAGTCCAGCGGAGGGCAACAAAAATGATGAGAGGGCTGGAGCACAAGACTTATGAGGAGAGGCTGAGAGAAGTAGGCTTGTTCAGTCTGCAGAAGAGAAGAATGAGGGGGGATTTGATAGCAGTCTTTAAGTACTCGATGGGGGGTTCCAGGGAGGATAGAGCTAGGCTGTTCTCAGTGGTGGCAGATGACAGAACTAGGACCAATGGTCTCAAGTTGCAGTGAGGGAGGTCTAGGCTGGATATTAGGAATCTCCATCCTTAGAGGTTTTTAAGGTGTGGCTTGACAAAGCCCTGGCTGGGATGATTTAGCTGAGGCTAGTCCTGCTTTGTGCAGGGGTTGGACTAGATACCTCCTGAGGTCCCTTCCAACCCTAATCTTCTATGATTCTATGATTTATGATTTTGTGTGGGTCTTTCCCATCACCTTAGTGCTAGATCCATGGCCTCTCCCTGTGACTTTGCTCACGCTAATGGTGCAGGGGCGTGGGTATTCCCTAACACAGCCTCTGCTCTTGTGGGAGACCACACTCACACTCCCATCCACTGCTTCTGTTCAAGAGGACACCGACCTCCACTCTCTCTCCTCAGAACCGGGCCCCCTTTACTTCTACGTGCACAGTCTCAGTGGAAACTCTGTTGTCCAATTTCAAAGCAAATAAAGCGGCTCCAGAACTGAGGACCTATGTCTCCACCTGCAAATAAAGAGCCGCTGCTTTGCCCCTTGCTCCCCACTCCCACCATGACCATTCTGGGTCCCAAATCCCAATTCGTTACATTCATTCATTTTAAACCTCCAAAGAGGGTCTAAGCCTGATGCATGCAGAATATTAAGCACCTGACCTTCAGCTGCTGTAGTCCTTGCTCCCTTATCCCCTCCCTCTCTCTGTTTATTGGTGTCTCTGCCCATGTCAAGTCTAATGTAGACGCTCAGATTGTAGAGGCAGGAAATTTGTCTGCAAAACTATGGTGTTGAATAGAAAATAGCAACACAGAGGGCCGTGATCCTCCAGCAGAACCACCATGGAGAGCAAGGCAAAGGCTGTGATCCTAGCACTGGAGCTGGTGTGCCTCAGAGGACAGATTAGCATGGCGATCTTGTATAAGAGCATCCCTCAAGTGCTGCTTTTGTGGCTGGCTGAGGCCCCGAATCCCTCTCTGAGCAATGGTATCACGGTGCCACCGGAGTAAAAGTTATGGCCTACCTGCAAACAAGCTGACCATTAGGATAGGAGTCTCGGGCCTGTAAGTCTCCTAGACACACTCTCTGCCAGCGCCCAGTTCCCGAGGGAGGCTTGGAGGACAGAAAATCTACTCTACGTGTGTAGAATCATAGAATCATAGAATATTAGAGTTGGAAGGGACCTCAGGAGGTATCTAGTCCAACCCCCTGCTCAAAGCAGGACTAACCTCAGCTATATCATCCCAGCCAGGCTTTGTCAAGCCTCAGCTTAAAAACCTCTAAGGATGGAGATTCCACCACCTCCCTAGGTAACCCATTCCAGTGCTTCACCACCCTCCTAGGGAAAAACTTTTTCCTAATGTCCAACCTAGACCTCCCCCCCTGCAACATGAGACCGTTGCTCCTTGTTCTGTCATCTGCCACCACTGAGAACAGCCTAGCCCCATCCTCCCTGGAACCCCCTTTCAGGTAGTTAAAGGCCGCTATCAAATCCCCCCTCACTCTTCTCTTTTGCAGACTAAACAAGCCCAGTTCCCTCAGCCTCTCCTCATAAGTCCTGTGCTCCAGCCCCCTAATCATTTTGGTTGCCCTCCGCTGCACTCTCTCTAACTTGTCCACATCCTTTTTGTAGTGGGGGGCCCAAATCTGGACACAATACTCCAAATGCGGCCTCACCAATGTCGAATAGAGGGGAATAATCACTTCCCGTGACCTGCTGGCAATGCCCCTCCTAATGCAGCCCAATATGCCATTAGCCTTCTTGACAACCAGGGCACACTGCTGACTCATATCCAGCTTTTTATCCACCGTTACCCCCAGGTCCTTTTCTGCAGAGCTGCTGCCCAGCTCGTCGGTCCCCAGTCTGTAGCTGTGCATGGGATTCTTCCTTCCTAAGTGCAGGACTCTGCACTTGTCCTTGTTGAACCTCATTAGATTTCTTTTGGCCCAATCTTCCAGTTTGTTTAGGTCACTCTGTATCCTATCCCTACCCTAATTTTAACGCGGGAAGGAACACGGAGAACACTGCTGCACCCGTGTAGCACTGCTGTTCAGGCTCATTGGCTTTTTCAATATTTCTTTAAAAAAGAGGAAAGCAACTTAACCTCCAGAAAACGGAGATTTGAAACCTGCTCTCTTCGGAACTCCTCTGGCACCGGCCTCCCAGCACTCAATTAGCGGCAGCTTTGTTTATTAGCCTCTTAGTCAAAACACTTCTTTCCTAACAGGAAGCTCTCTGCTTTTTGCATCAATTGGAACAGTCCCGCTTTTTATAACAGGTAGGAAAGCATCACCACTATTCATCAACAGGCATGTGACGTCCCTATTTCAGAAGGCCTCCTGCTGAAATACGCATGGGGCCAAAGCTAGGAAGTCCCTGCTGATAACTGAAAGAAAGTCTTAATTCTTACGGAAGAACAAAGTTCCAACAGCTCTGAGAAATGTGCTCTAGCAAATTTAAGTTGCCTTGGCAATAAAGGCAGCCATAATCTCCAGACACAAACATCCATTGCTGATAAAGCGACTTTGCACTCAGAAAAGCAACTTTTCTTTAAGGAACTTAAAAGTTTCTCACACCATGAATTAATAAAGCTCTGACACAGCCAGCCATAAGGGACTGCATAGTCTAGAATAAGCCCGCCCTGACAAGAAAATTGATTAGACCACCTGATAAGTCTTTTCCATTTTCATTTCAACGACTAAGGTATTATCATCATACCCATTTTACAGGTGGATAAAGTGAGGCACAGAGAAGTTAAGAAATTTGCCTAAGCCTATGAAAGAGGTGGGAATAGAATCCAAGTCGCTGTCTCTTGCTGTAGTCGGTGAAGGACACTCCCTCCTACACTAATGAGAGCTGGTCAGGAGTTTTTCAACAAAAAATTGTTGTTGTTGAAAAAATGCCAATTCATTGAAACTGAAAGTGTTTGGGAAACAGAACTGGTTTCGACAAATCGGCCTCAAAAAATGTATTGAAAAGTTTCAAAACTGTCAAAAAGTTGTGTGTATGACATCTTTGAAACAAAAGAATTCCAGACTTCCAGTTCAAAATGACCTTTTGTTTAGACATTTAAGCTAAGCAGACTGAAACAGAGGTAAGAAAAAAGGTCAAAATCCAATTGAAACATTTCATAATTATTCAAATGAAACATTTTGATTGACCAAAACGGGGGGAGGAGGGGGAAGGGGAGGGAAATAACATATTGGCTTGTGACAATAAACATTTTGGAATGCTCAGAAATATTCATAGAATGGGAAAACCATTTTCTGCCTAATTCTGACAGTTTATGTAATAATTCCTACTTTACCGCACTGTATAGTGGATGCACTGACAAAGTTTCTACCTGTTTGAGAGATTACAAGTTGTACGGGTATTCTGCATTTTAATTAGGGGGTGGAGCTATTAAAGTGGCAGGTTCTTTCCAAATGGAAGCAGCTTTGGAAATGTGACCACTGTACCTCATTTCCTCAGCTCTGACTGTCTGACATGGAAGCATTTTGCAATGCTGCCTCCCAAAAGAGTAATTGGTTCAGGTGATCGGAAAGCAGTAATGACCTCAGGACTGTGTGGGACTGCAGTGGATTTGAAGGCGTGTAAAAGGATAGAGAGACATTAGAAAGGGATTGGACGCCCCCTCCTGATGTTTTCACTAAGAGTATGTCTACGCTGCAATTGCACCCCCCGCTGGCCTGTATCAGATGACTTGGGCTCATGGGGCGCAGGCTAAGCAGCTGGGACCTTCCTCGGTCACAGGGCCCCAGAATGCAGGCTCCAGCCTGGACCTGAACATCTACACTGCAATTAAACAACCCTTAGCGCAAGCCCAGCTAGCCTGGGTCAGCTAACACGGGCCAGCTGTGGATTTTTAATTGCAGTGTAGACATGCTTTAAGACTCAAAACTTCAAGGCCAGCTATTAACTAGAGCAATCCTGGATCCAAACCTCCTGGAGCTTTGTGGCTGTTTGAATTCAGATTCAGCTCCAAATCGCAGCTTTGCAGGTGGTCCCAACCTCTGCTGTGAGCACTGGTAGGAAGTGACATTTACTGCTCATGCACAGCTGTTTTGTCCAATGCGCAAAACAGCTGCTAATCCGCTATTAAAGCAAGATCATTTATGCACTTCCTTTGATGTTAGACAAGAAGTTGCCTCACTATGAAAGCATCTTTCCAAACGCCATGTTTACACAGTTAACCTTAAAATAAGTGTTTGCTACTGAGGAATTTCTCCTTGTTTACTTAACCAACATTTTTTCTTATTTATTTAGTCTCTCTTTTCATTTATTTTTTCCTTTGAGTCAACAGTCATCTGCGCTGCCTTGCTAATAAACAGGTTATTAACAATTCCCTTGGGAAAGTGCTAGTTCTGGGTTACTGAAATATGAATTCCATTTCTTGGCCTGCAGGAGTCATTTCAATAGCAGGTCAAGAGTTTAGAATCAGCTAGGAACCATATCTAGCCAATAAAGCACTAACCGAGAAGTCAGAAGATCCAAATTCCATTCCCATCTCTGCCACAGATGTGGTGTGGAACTTTGGGAAAGTAATTTAAAAGCAGCTTGTTCACAGAACGTGCAGTACCCATTTTCTGCATTGCACTTTGATCCCGTATACTGAGCACCCCAAACTGAGCAGCCAGATCCTCTGCTGAGCACCCAGAAAAGGCCCTTTGAAAAGAACTCTGCATATGACCTGCCCACGGTCAGCCAGCAGTTAATCTAGCACCCGGATCTTCTGTCTCCTACTCTTGTGCTTTAGCATCTGATCCTGCCAGGTACTGAGGCTGCTGAATTCAAGGACAGCTTCCCTCAAGAGGCACTGAAGCACCTTGCAAGTTTGGTTTCCACGCCTCCAAAACTTCCTCTTTTCCAAAACTTTACCAGACTCACCACAACGTTTTCGAACTTCAAACCCTGCTGTTCTGAGAGCAAGTAACTGTAGAGGAACACAGGAGAACCAGAAACGCAAGCACATGAAAACCAGATTTCTCCTTCCGCTGAAGGTACAGTTATGCCAGAAACGTAAAGATATTACAGTTACCTGGAAGTACTGACAATGGAAATCATTACACCCCATTGAACGGATCATACACTTTTAATTTACAAAAAAGAAATTAAACACTACACCCATAAAAACAGAATCTTTCCCCTAGGAACTGTTTCCATTGTAGGAAAAATGTACACTGTGTTATTGAATATTATTTTATCTCTTGCGCCACAGAAGTATTATTCCGGGCTATACATTTTTGTTACAGACATCTGTCTGCTTGAAGAAATTACTCTCAGCATAGAGGTATTTGCTGTGCAATATAAATACAAAATTTTTTTTTGTTTTCCTCCAGTTTAATTCTACCAAAGCGACATGCAATAATGAAGTCCTAAATACAAATGGGAAAGCCATTTAAAGCTGGATTTGTAAGAGAAGATGCCAAACTGGCTTTGTGCAGTTGGCAGTTAATAAAATCAGAGAACATAAAAGGAGAGCCTGATTAATACCCCGTTGAATGTATTGGAAAGGAAAAATGTGACGGTAAAGTAACAGTCCACAAAATAATATGCAAGGGGGGAAAAGAGGAATGTTGCAAATCACTTTCCATTCTGTCTAACAAAAAGAGTGGAAACCTACTCAAAAGAAACATGACAGGAGTCGTCAGGACCCTCCAGACTATTCATCATAAGCTCTTTCTCCCCTGGTACTATTTTAACTTGCACTGGAACTTTCCTCAGAAACACGTAAGAGGGTGGAAATATCATTATCATACTTTCAGCTCAATGGGCTTGATTCTGATCTGACTCCAGTTTTACTCTAGTGTAACGCTGTTGACTTCATTGGCACTACTTCTGATTTACACCTGTATCAGAGGAGAATCAGGCCTGATATCCTTATGTACAGCGCATCAAAACCATTTGTATGTCTTTGCACCCACTTACACGAGTTTCTGGGTTTGGCCCTTGATGTAGTTTGCCGGCCACTCAAGGGGAGTGCACCAGTTTGGGCTTGTGGGACATCACCTTGTCTCAAATGGGCATAGAGATCACAACTCTTGCATTCACTTTGAGGATCAGGCTCAGACACCGGACTTGGTGTCTGTTGCTCTTTAAAGAAGAGCACAAGGAGAGCTGCACATGTTGACCTCCTACCTTTTACCTCTACTGAGAACAACCTGTAACCCCCACAGCTAGTCAGGAAATGTATAGAACGTGGGTAAATCATGTTGCCCCATGAACTACAGCCTGAAGTGCCTACTAGCCTGATTAGCAAAGGTGTGTATTTTAAAGCAATGGCTCTCAAATCTTTTTCATAATGGGTGGATCACTTATTAAAACACAGATATTCTTGTGACTGTCCCCGTCTCTAGACTGCCTGCTAGTGCACAATTGTAGTGTTCAGTGACAAGTAACTTAACCAATCCCTCCATGGCCCAGAATGGCCTGATCCTCCACCCACGTAAGCAACGCTGCATGGAAATGGGCTACAGCCATTAACCGGGAACAACCACACCACGATCCCGGGAGGCAAGTGCTGGAGATGTGCCAACTATCAGAGCCATGGGGGTCTCTAGCACTTGGTGTTCAGCCAGGAATGACTCCCACATGCAGAGGAAGCCATTTGCAGGACACAACCACAAGTTTTCCTGGTCCTACGAAACCCGGAAACAATGAAACACATTCTTAAGGATGGTTCCCACTTTCCCTCAGAAATACAGACTTTATGATATATGGGAAAGTAGCTGCCCAGCAACAGTATACTCACACCTAGCACACTGCACGCAGTGGGGAGAGATGGCTTCTCTTTGCATTGCCATCTGGTGGCAAGAGAAATAGCTAATGGTCTCTGGACAGGGATTAAGTTTGGTAACAGCTGAACTATGGATTCTTGTGCACTGCCAGAACCACGGAATTTGGAATTTTTGCTGAGCAGAGCTCTCTGAAAGGTTAAAGAAATACATATACACTCTTTACATTGAGACCAACGAGCCATTTTCTTTCCCAAAGGAAAGCAACGTAATGTCTTAATGACAGCTTCGAGGAGGGCAAAACAGTTGCTATGGCAATGGATTTGAAAACTTAAGAAAATAAGGGAAACATGATTTGACCTGTCATATGGTAAAGGACTGAGATTTAAAAAAAAAACCCCATAAAACCAAAACCAATATTAAAGCATGAGTCACCCTGTCTTTCTCCCAACTTCGTTCTACCAGATTCCAAGCAAGCAACCATCTGAAGGCTCTGGAAAGTGCAGTGGCAGGAATACATGTCAAACCTGTAAATGAAGCCCACATTTTACATTTACCAAGAATTCTGACTCTTACAGATGCAGATTAGGAACCAAATACCTTGTGGTCATTTCTCCAGAACAGTCAACATCCACTGCAATAAAAGCAGCACATTGAGCATCCCGAGGGCTGGCCATAGTAATCTAACTCTTTGTACATCGACAGAACCCTTGCACTGAGCATCTGAAAGAGCTTCCCAAACAAAAGAGGGGGTCATGCCAGCCAATTCAGATCCATACCTCTGGCGCACTTGAATTGAGGGGCTTTTGGAGCCCAGGTTTTGGGTCAATTCACAATAAAGATGAGCCTTTTTCACAATTGAGATACAGATTAACACGCTCCAAAAGTCGAGGGATGTTTGGGTTGGGGGTTATAGTTCAGCCCCTCTCTCTTACAGACATCATTCAGTTCTCACAACTAGTCCCACAACCTTTTCAAGGCTAACAGTGTCCCATGGTTTTAGGGCATCCAAAAGCCAGCGGCATCCAAAATGAGTAGGCATTCACGATAATATGGACCCAAGTGGCTTGCCCAATGTCTTACCGGAAGTCAGAAGACTAGAACATAGATTTCCTTATTCCTTGGGATTTTCAAAAGCACTGTGATTTAGAAGCACAATTCAATGGGATTTAAGCTTCTAAGTCATGTAGGTGGTTTTGAAACCCACAACCTTTTTCTACAAGCCCAGTCTTCTCTTTTGTCTCAGACAATATGTCTGAAAATGTGGACTGAATTACCCGTGGAGTTGGCAGTGGCCTGCCTGACAATGATACTAATAATGGACATTTTTTGCCTCATGCTGAGAAAATCGTGATCTGCTTCAGATTCACAGCTCTCACTTTCCCAAATAGAGCGTTCTATATATAGAATTTCATACATTGCTTTTTAGGGATTTTGTTTTAAAAGGCTCGCTCCTGTGTATAAATATAATCGTAAGTATGAGGTAATGCAATTTTCTTTGCACCTCTTTTGGTGTTTTTAGAACAACAAAAACTTCTCCATGACAGTGACTTTCAGGTGCACAGCTGAGTAGTAAAATGGTATACGTATTGGTTCTCATTGTACTGGCATTGAAGTGAATGCAAAACCCCCACTGACTTCACTGGGAACAGGTTTAGGCCCACTCTTTGGAGGAACTCACACTCACTCACTTACACACACACACACGTGTGTGCAATCTCATAGATGTCTGCTCTGCTAAAGAATCTGATGAGCTATTGGATGAAAGTGTATTGATAATGTCGCTGGTGATTGTATTTGTTTTAAAAGAAAAAGACAAGACAAACATACAGTTATACTGCTTTTTTTAATGTCAGGATACACGGGATGTACCAAAACACGATGTGCCTTTCACATGTAAGACACTGGAGTATATATATGTTCAAGATGGGGCACAGGAAATTATAAGCACAGTCTTGGTTAACAGCAGTGTGAATGATGTAGAGATACACACATGAGCCACGCTGGCAATGTACCACATACAAAGAGAATCTGCTTTGGTTTTGGTCAAGGCAATCATTCTCAGCTTGGGTTTCTCTCACAAATCTGAGACTAGGGCTAACTGAACATTTTCCATCTACACTATTTGACAAACAATTGGGTTTTTGAGTAAACAATTTTTTTTTCATGAAAGATGTGTGTTTTCCACTGACATTTGTTGAAAAATTGAATGCCTGAAAAATGTTCAGTGTTTGCCTTGTTTTCATTAGAAAGTCCTTATTTTCCACAGAAACAAATTCCCATTATTTTAAAAGCAGATCTGAGACACGGTATTGTCCACAGACCAGAAAACACAACCGAATGCCAGCCAAGTTCTCCAATTCAGTGGACAAAAAAATAACCCTCCAAAAAACAAAAACCCACACACTTAACTCTTAAACAAATGCCTTTGACTGGCGTTGTGATGCCAAATGAGAAATATTTCAAGGTTAAACAACTTATTACCTCAGCAAGCAGGTGGTTCCCTCTTTCATTCTCCAGTCCATAAAGCTGCCAAAAAGACACTCTCATGACAGGAGTAGCTTCAAATAAACCTAATGATGATCTGACTTTGCGAGCTACTTGCTGTTATAAGGAATTCCCAGGCAGAGTCAAGTTTCATTGCCTCCACATTTTTAATTAGACTAACAGGTCTACCAGATTTTCTCTCTCTCTTCTACCCACCATTTTGGCCTCCTGCTCGGCAGTCTATGTAAAATGAACAGTGGGGAGACCTGCTGTTGTCACACAATATCTCATGGAAGCGTTTGCTATGGAAGAAAAACTCAGAAAAAAGAAGAGAATGACGCAGGAGCTATTGTTAGACTAGACACAAGCAAGTCAGTCCACGTTCCCAAATTACAGTGCTCTGTGTCTGAGACAAGTGACCTCGCCTCCTTCTACAGCTTCTTTTTAAAGTCACAACATCGTAAGCCTCTTGGTGTATTGAACAAATCAGTCATGAGTCACAACAAATGTCTGCTTAAAACAATCAAAGACTGGCACGCCCCCAGGCTGTTACAAGGAGGGCTGAACAACCAGGAACAGATTTTTGACTTCTTCCAACCACAGGGTTGTGACAACACGCTGACTGGGACAGCGTACGTAGCATCATCCCTGGAGCACAGTCACACATCGTACCGGAAGGATTATAGGCTAGAGTGTCACCAGGGCACTGCTCCATTGGAGTTAATAAGCCTCTGCCCAGCCACACTGCCTCTGCGTGGCCAATTGCAAAACAGAACGATTTAACTCTAAGTAAAACATTGTTCTCCCTCATCCTTTCACCCTCTGAGCACAGCCTGCTGCCCTGCCTTGTAACCGTGGGGGGATCTCGCCTTCCTCTGCAGCATGTGGGTGTGGATCACTTGCCAGGATTATCTGGGTCTCTCTCACCTAGTCAGTTCCCTGCCATTGCAGGGGCTTTGGGTCCCGGTGCACCTCGGTCCCTCCAGTTCTTTGCCTGTGGCACATAATGGTTTTGTCTCCTGTGGGCTGTAATACTTTGCTCTAATTTCGGTTGTCAGGTTTAGTGGGTGGGTGCTGGGTGGTGTTGGTGGTCTGTGATATATAGGCGGCCAGACAACATGATCTGGCCTTAAACTCTATGACGATGTGGTGAGAGACAGGCTGCAGAGCAATTCTGCATCATGGCCACTCCTACAGGCCACAGGCCCTGGCTGACTGTGCCCTCTCGAAGAAGGCAGTGATGCACGTGAGGTATCAGTGCCTCTCACCGTGGTTTCACCACCCCCCTGCCCCGCTTTGCACAGAGATCTGTGATAGAATCTCCTTCTGGGGCATCTCTACCTCCCTGTTCTCAGGAGCAGCAAAAAAGCATTCATCCGGCTTAATAGGACCTCCTGCAACTGGAGCCTGCAAGATTCAGCCCTTCTTCATCTGTACTTCTGTCTGATTGCACTGCCACCCCATTGCTCCCGGACAGGTCATGACATGACGTCACGCACATGCTGTGTTCTCCCCAGTGACTTTACATGGGACCACGACACTATCACCACCTAAGTGAGGCCAGGATACAGCCCACTGTCCACAGACGGGTACAGATGAGAGCAGAGGTGCCCAAACTGGGGTGCACCCCGCTAGGGGGGCACAGAGGAACATTAGGGGGAGCACAGCAGGGCCCAGGCCCAGGCCAGCCCCCGTGGTGGTGGGAGAAGAAGGGAATGCCACCCAGCCCTGCGCTGCCCCGGCCCTGGCTTGGCCCCTGGCCCAACCATGCCCCAGCCCCGGCTCCACTCCTGGCCCCAACCCCAGCCCTGCCCCAGCCTTGTCCCCAGCCTCAACCACGGCCCAGCACAGTTCACCTTCTGGGCTCCAGGCCCCACTCCCAGCCCCTGACCCGGCCCCAGTCATAGCTCTGTTCCTGGCCCCGGCCTCCAACCCAGCCCCAGCTCCACCCCCGACCTCGATCACGGCTCCACTTCTGGCCCCAAACTCACCGCCGACCTCTCCCCCTGAGCCCAGCTGCAGCTCCAGCCCAGACCGTGGCCCAGCTCCCAGGGAGCACAGACAGAGGTAAGGAGGGTGGGGGGGCATCATAAAGAGTTTGGGGTCGATAGGATTAGAGAACCATACGGCCAGATGGTGGTCTGCGGTAAATGGGCATAGCTTCCCTGCAGACAGTGGAGCTACGTCGACCTACACCAGCAGAGGATCCGGCCGATGGGAGCGAGAGACTGGATGCGAGCTAGAGTTGCACATCCCTACACTGCAGTGTAAGCTCATGGTTTGAACTCAGGCTCCAGTCTAAATCCCCTTCTGTCTGCACACAAATCTGCTAACCCAGGGTTCAGACCCTGGGTCCCAGCACCTACACAGGGGTGGAGGGGCCAAGCCCGAGTCAAGCCAGGGCCCAGTTCGAGCCCTATTGCTTTGCAATGTGGCTGCAGACCCACTGGACTCAGGCGCTGAGAGTCCACCACACGTACCCCACAACCCCACAGGCTGACTCTAGGTGTTCTCTGCCCAGTCAAGTTTGGGGACAGTGAAGTTTTCCCACATGACACCACGCACAAAGGGCTGGAGGGGCCACGCCTAGGAAGTCTGGGACATGGGTGGCTGAATTCAGGCCTGCTTAATGTAGTGTAGATGCTGGAGCCCCAGGTTGGGTCCCAAGGTTCAACACTTCCTAACTTGGGGTTACACATGAGTGTAGAGACTCAAGCCCTAGGTTAACACACTTGGTGCTGGCTCGAGTTCTACTAACGCTGGGCTGACACTGCAGCGTAGATATCCCTCCGCGTCCATGTGGCTTTGAGTCCCATGGCATACTATCCAGCCCTTTGCCAACCCTGCTTTGGGCCTGGTCTTGCACCGTTTCCCGTGCCAGGCTCCGACAGTCCATTAGCTCTCACCTTTTGAAACGATTTCCCGCTATTGCTCCCAACTTGCCCTTTGCTCAGTTCTACGCCACGACTCCCACTTCCACTCCTGCTGCGGGGCTGGCGCTTGGAAGCAGCATACGCAAAGAGCTGCAGAGAGGTATTCCCTCGCAGGCATTAGTCAGCCAAGCGGAAGATCAAATACTGTCTTAAAAGATTCATGGATCAAAAAAATCAAGACCAGACAGTCCACTTAGTACCTGCCCAGTTACAGTGCAGATGAAAAACGGTGTCATTCACTCGAGGCATTTATGCTGCATGCATCACTACAGGAATTGAGCGCTCTCACAAACTAGATCCATCTGACAGGAAGGATAGCTCAAATCCTCTCTTTCTTTCCCTAGACAAGGAGATATGTTGCATGCCATCTGTGTGCAGTATTTATTGTGAGGCCGGCATTCACTGTGTCCTAAAGGCCACATTCAGTGCGGATTTTATTTGATTATTACAGCTATAAGACGTTCAGTAGAGTGTCACACAATGCAAGTGACATGCACATCCTACCTAGGTTACGCAGATCAATATTTCGGGCTACAGTTTACCAAGTTGTCTTCTGTTTTCAGGTCAAAGTGAGATTCTTGACACAGTCCAAAGGCAACTCCTATTTCACTCTGTTATTGTATGTTATAATTTAAAAAAACCAGTACTCAAATATGTATATAATTGTGCGTATATAATACCATGCTTAGTGTCTAGGATGTACCTGGGGGGTCTCTGCTTTTGAATTCAGTTTAGTTATCCGTAAGCATGTGGGTAAAAAGTCACCTTTGTGAAAGTGCTGCACATTTTTTTGCAGTCACAATTTAAAGAATTTAAAACCAGTTTGTAAACAGGGGATTCTTATGTTTTGTTTTTTAAATCACACCTTTTTAAATGCCGTGGGCTGACACATCCCAGCTTGACATGACAGCTTATTAATTTTGTAGGAGAAAAAATGGTGATTAACTTAAAAACCTAGACTCTAAGGAAATGTGGTTTCAAAAAATTTCTCTTTTAAACATTTAAAAATAAACGATAACCATCTCCCCCACGTTGTTCCCATAAAAACCCTGTTTTCTCTCAGCTGCCCGAATGCTCACATGGGAATATCAGAAAAGCAGTAGGGTAACTATCCACCTGAAGCTTTGTTGCTGCGAACATCCATTGTTTGTGCCAAGGCATCTCATTTCTCCTGCAGCACACGTGAGATTCCCTCATTAATTCTGCACTTGGCAAAATCATCTTTACTCCCGTCTTGGCACGATTCAATTTTAGCACTTTATAAAAACAAAATTTTGCAAAGCCATTATGAGACTAGTGTGTCTTTGGTGGACCATTTTCAGTTTCTTCTAAGCTGGGCTCCTGGGAAAACATGGGTGTTATTGGATTTGGTAACTCTCCCAAGCAGGCTACTTGAGAAGATCCTTCCCACAGGCACATTTAGTTCTTCGTTAGTTCAAAAACTAACATTCAAATGATGCTGTGTAAGTGCTACACATATAAAATATTCAGTCTGTGCCCTAAATAATGAAGAGCCTCTAGTGTGGCAGAGCTCTGATGATAATGTAACGAGTGTTATATTTACCCGGCATCATGTTTGCAGGAAAACACTGTCGGGATACCAAAAAATCATTCTGGATCTATAAATTGTTTATCTGCATTGCAGCAGCACCCAAAAGCCCCCAAAGACAGCAGAGATCCACTATGCTAGAGGTTGTAGTGACACGTAGCAAAGACAGTCCCTGCTCCAGAAGGACTCACAAGCTAACTGGACAAGACAAAGGATGGGAAGGGAAACTGAGGAACGGAGTTGCAGCAATTGGCCCAGGGTAAGACAGCAGGTCAGTGGCAGATCCAGCAATAGAACCCAGGCCTCCAGAAAAGAACCAAGCAAATCATTGATTTTTTTGGTTCAGGGATCAAATGGAGAAAAATTCAGTTAGCTTCAAACCAAAACCAGGCTTTCTTCACCAAAATGAAAAACCAAAACCAATTATGTTCAGGCTGAATGAAAAATGCTGAATCTCAATTCAAACTGACCTTTCTTTTCGACAATGTTGAAATGAACCAGGGCGACGTTTCTCAGGTTTTTTTCCCAGCTAAAAGTATTTGCCAGATTTGACCCAAATTCACAAATAGTTTCAGTGCCCTGAAAATACCCCTCGCCGCAAATTTCCTATTTGCCGGGAAGATTTTGCCCAGCCCTACTGCCCAGTGCCTGCCCACCCCTCTCCACAGGACCATGCTTCTTCCCTAAATAGCACTTACAGCTCCAGTTTTCATTAGAAAAGTTCCTGGGGGGGGAGGAAGGGGGACAAAAAACTATTCCAACCAATAAACCACTTAGTGACTTGAAAGTCAAAAGAAAGAAAGAGTGAGAACTCGGAGATACAGAGCTACAGCGAGAAAGGCCTTCTACAGCCAGAACAGAGTGTCATTCTGGCCCTGCTGCAGTCAATGGGAAAAGAAGGCAAAAATCCTGTTCCGCCAGAGGGGACGTGCTCCAAGACCTCACAAAGGAAGGCGGAGATTTCAGTATAAGACCTGGTGAGCATGGGCAGAGCTTTGTGTCACTGAGCCCGCCCACCGGGGAACGTTGCATTGCAGGCTCACGTGCAAGATCTACTAGCAATAGCTCTTCTTGCAAAAAGCTAAATTCCACAGCCCAGGGCTCACTGTGGAACTCGGGGAGAAGAGCTGCCGGTGATGCTATCCTCCCATAAACCGCCTCACAGATAGGCCAATCTGTGCTCGCTAGCGCTTGGTCTGAACATCGCCGCCTCATACAGCAGCTCCCTGGAGACACGTGAACGCCCTGCCTTTGGAGGCACATTTCTGAAGGCGTTCTTTCATCGTGAGCGACAGGGGCTATCCCAGGCCGCAACGAAACAGGCGTCCGCTGAGCGAGCATTAGTGCAAGTACGCCGGACTGAGAAACGTTTCATTGCAGCTACTCTCGCGGATGTTCATTCCGCAGTCCCCGCTGCAGTACGTCTGTGGGCCTGATCCTGCCTTCTTCAGCCGAGTGAGCAAACCTGAGCCAGGTCAGCCGTGGGTCAGGGAGGGTTGCCTTTGGCCGAGGTGACTGGTGTTGTCATTGCGCTGTGGAGGCACTGAGCGCCCACCTCCCACTGAAGCCAGTAGGAATTGCCGTTCAGAAGCTCAGCGGATCTTTAGGGCTCAATCTCCCACACTCCGGCGAGGTGCTGAGTTCCCCCAGCTCACTCACCCCTCTCAGGAGTTATTGTGCAGGATTGAACCCTCATTCCTGTAAATCCCTCATTGCTGGCATGCCATTCTAGTCAACACACCCTCATCATGGTAGTGTCTGAGCCTCTTGCAGTAGTGCATTAAGTGACATGGCTAACCTTGGTCACCGGTGATTTGTTTGCTCAGCCTTTCCCCAGGGGGATGACTCTGTGTGCAATGCGGAGTACTGGTGGGGTAGGCTCTTCAGTGTGTATTCTAGAGAAGGCAAGTGGAAGCGTGCGCTTTGCACTGGGAGCAGACAGTGGTGAGGTTTGTGATGATCCTTAGGTCCTGGAGCCAACATTCACTGTCCAACTCAGATCTGTTCCATAGGAGCATAAGATGTTCTTGATCCCTGTGAAACCTAGGCCCTGGGCTACCCTGGGTCTCCCAGTTCAGAAACTCTGTTAAATGCATAACAAAAAAGACCTCTCAAGGGTAAAATTACTTCATCAAGATTCTTTCCATGCTCCTATCATATATATTTTAAAGGCAACGATCTTGGATACATCAATTGGGAAAGTTTTTTGGATTAAAGTATATACTACTTTTAAGTCTGATGTATTCTTAATCCATTCAAGCAAGCAAAGCCATTCCTTTCATTCAGGATTAGTTTTGTATTATGGTACCTAGTCACACCTGAAAACCATTTACAAGAACTCTAAATTATTGCTCTTCTGCAGTCTGAACTTGAGTCTGCTATAGAAATCAAGCCAGACCAAGTATATTGGTTTCTCTTCTGTAGCATTTGGCAGGCTACGTCAGGCTCACATTTAATCTGTCTGATTTCGTAGGAGAGGAATCTTTTAGAGGCTTTTCACAAGATATATGGTAAGCCCCCCTTTATTACCATATTATATGTTAAAGATGGGCCTGCACCAACATATTGGATCCATACTCCCTTGAATATAGGTCACTTCGGGACCCAGCACCACATTTGTGCTGGACTGTAACTTTAATGGACTAAACCAAAACCCCAAATACAAACACCCATGAGTTTTGTGAAGGGATTAAAACTCCAGATCTGTACCCTAAAGCTCAGACAAACCAACTTCTAGCATACAAAATGGAAAAAAAAAAGTCTGAAGTTGGGCAGGAAATCTGAGAAGAAACCCTCTTGTGGGATCTCTGGTATTTTTGGTGTTTGCCTGTGAGAATCTTTGCAGGATTTCCAGGTGATGGGCATGGGATAAGAACTTGAATAGAACAGGATAGCTCTCACCAAGTCAAAACCTACTTCTGACCCTAGATGAAACTGAAAATGGCAAGAGATACAAGAAAATGAAAAAAGATCAATCAGCTTTGCTGGTCTGGAAAACTGTTTCAGGCACAGTTGTGTGTGACGGTTTAGGACAAGTTTAGTTTTCTCTGAACTGTTTGGGGAACCCTGCCATCCTTGTGGAAATGTCACAACTGGGGTGGCAGAAAGTGACTTTGAAAGAGAAATCTCCATGAGAAAATAGATCTTTCAGCCACTAAGGTGCCGAGATGGGCTTCCCGCAGCCCTAAATCTGGAGAATCCAAGCACCTAGATCCCAACTCTAGGCTCAGCCCTTTCTCTGTAAGAGGCTGAATCAAAATCAGGGACTCAAAAAACCCTCTGAACTTTGAACCCAAATCTAGAGCTGGATCTTGAGGCTTAGGTCCCCCCAACTGCCTCAGCCATGACCATTGGGGTAAGAGTTCCTTCTCATTCCCATTCAGTCGATAGGGTCCCTGCCGAAGCTACACAAAGTTACCAATTAGTACCAAAGAGGATGGTGGGGGATGTGTGTGGTGGACACCTGTTTGCTATGAACCGAGCTGATACCCATCAAACCACCACACGCAGGTTCCCACTTTCACTCCTTATTCTAAGCTGGATTGAGTTCAACAGGGCCCAGCCATCTCTACAGTTCGCCACTCTCCGCCCAGCTCCCTCTCCCCCCTTCTGATTTCTTGTTGATCAACGTCTGCTCCTGAATATGGGGGAGGGTAGCCAGAAATCACAAGAAAGCGATTGACCGAGTGGATATTATGCTAAAGATATCAAGTACCCAGCTCCTTCAGCGTCATACGAAACAGCCTCAGGCTGCCTACATCCACCGACTGATTTCAGAGGTGCCGAGCCCCACAACGCTAGCTCAGGCCAGCGGGAGCTGTGACGGCTCCGTCAGCGCCTTCCAGCAGGAGGCGAAAACTTGCGGCTACAGGTAACTCAAGCTACCCTCATAAATACCAAAATTTGACATCAACAGCGACCCAGCTGCTCAGCTGGTATCAATTGGCCTGGTTCTGCGAACTGCAATGGGATCATCCAGGTTTACAGCGGGTGAGATGCTGGCCCAACCTCTTTTAAAATGTGATTTCCAAACTAACAAAGAATTCATTGACAAATGCTGGACCTGGCACATTACAACGACTTGTAAAATCATGGAGCAGATTTCACTCCCTGTCTTTGATACCAGTTAACTGTGGGGTGGGTCTCTAGCCTTCGTTGGCCACGCTCCCCCCCCGTCCACCTCTCTCTCACTCTGACAGTGACATGTCTAGGGAGGAATGAATTAACCTCTGACCTGGCCCTGTCAAGGTTTCCCCGACCCCCCACTATTTTTATAGAATTCTTAGAAATCCAGTTGGAGGTGGAGCTCCCTAGCGAGGAGCTGCAAGGACTGTGTCAATCCGAGGCATTTTCCATTCTTTAGACTTGTAAAATACTTTAAAAATCACTTATAATCAAAGCCATACCCATCACCCTTGGAGGGCTTTTATTTAAGCCCTCTTGACTGTTCAGCAAAGCATGCCGCAGCAGCTGCCTCCCCAGAGGATTTACAGGTGGACAGATTTTGGCATATGAGCACTCACTCATCAGGCAGCCTGGATGCTAACCTGGGGAAGTCACAAAGCAGAAGTAAAGACACCAGAGGGGGTTTTGCAAGTGAAACATCTTTTTCTAGGGATTCCAGAGCCTTCAGGATTTGGTGTGTTCCACAGCATTTGAGATCTACAGGTTTTGAGTCTGGGAAGGGGAATGGGGACAGTTTGGGAGGGTTGTTACACGGAATGGGTGAGTTGTGAAATAACTCCTCCTCGGGGAAACGTTATTCCGAGGACACTACTGCCAAAAAAGCCACGTACGGCGCATGTCCTGGGGAAACACTGGCTAATTGGGGCTCGAGCCACACCAGAAAAAAACCAACCAACAACTGCAGAGAAAATAAAGCAGAGGACGAAATTCAAACTTGAAAAGCGTGCAGCAAAATCAAGCAAGCACTGCTGCAGATGTTTCAGGTTAGTCACACGGTATGGAAGCAGCAAGTTTAACTTCCTCGACTTTATCTGTGCTTCTTGGCCACTGCGGGTGGCAGGTGTGAAACGTCTTTCTACATGCTGTGCTGAGCACTCATTTAAGGATGAGGCAGAGCCGGTGGGCTAGGAGGAGATGGAGGCAGAGATGCATGTGACAGAAGATGTATGTCACAGAGAATTCTGAAAGGGAGAAGGAGAAGATTGCAGTGTGTATGGAAGAGGGGAAACTGGTTCAAAGGCTTGGTCTACACTTACCCGGTGATTCGGCGGCAGTTATGCAAGCTATGCAGAGTAACTCCCACTGACTGCTGTGCTTCCCTTCTACGTGGTGTCTTCACTGCACTGCGCCACTTGAGGGGGTGGTTTTAGTATGTTGGCTTCCTGATCTATTGAGCTGGTCTACACTGACTGCTCAGTTGATCCAGATAAGTCATTGTGGACATACCCAGAGAGTTAGTTGAATGGGAGACATGGTCAGAGCTGAGGTGAAGGGAAATTATCTTGTTGAGGCATTTCCAACAAAAGCACTCAAAATAAATAGGCAAATTCTTTGCATCCGCTTTATGCTAAACGTTGCACCTTTTGGTTTAGAGACAGTGGGCCAAAATCACCCCTGCTCTAAATCTAACGCTGTAAACTGGCATTACACCAATGTCCAAACACAGATTTGGTTTGTGCGCGCAGGTTTCCACGTGTGACTCAGACACGGCACAGTGGTTGCAGTATCTCAGAGAGGTACCAGGAAATAGGTCTCTCTCCACTGAGATTAAAATAAATCTTGCTACTAATTGGCAAAGGAGGAGGCTGACCTTGTCCATACTGACACCCAGCTCCTGACGTGTCTAATCAGCAGCTCATGATGTTTGCACAGACGGCAGCCAAGTAGAATTCCTTGCAAGATGGACAGTTTAAAGCAAATATACATTTCCTTCCAGTTTCCTAGGTGTTTATTTTGGTTTTGCTTCTAGTTGAAGTTTCCGTGCCATTTTGGAGAAGCCTGGAGGGGGTCTTGTATTTGCAGCAGGTTTCAAAGTGACTGGAAGTGATTACGTTTCTTTTACTCTGTCTCTAGTTCAGTTATTAATCATGTCAGTCCAATTTTTACTGAATATGGCAGCAACTGCAGGCACAAGGTACACTCCCAATGTCCTCACTGGTAAATTCTCTTCAAGGAATTTTTTGGTTTTTTAAATCACAGCAAAATATGCAGAAACAGCCCAAGATTTTTATGACTGCTTCAGGGCAGGAAAATCATCTTCATAATATATTTAATCTTTTGTCTGAAGAAGCCTTATTCTATAGGTTATATTTTTTTCAGCACTGATATTTCTCCCCGATACAATTTTTCCAGGCCCATTCCATCCATTTTTCAGTGGCTGATGGAATTTATTGTTGGCTTGTTGAATTATTTTTCCCTCTTCCCCAAATCAAAATGCCAAATACGTTTTTAACGCAAAAACCAAAAGGTTGCGTAAAAGAAAGAATTTCAACAGCGGCAAGCTAAGATAAGCCAGGATAAACGAGCAGTTTTGGAATGTATCGATCAGCCCTTCAGAACAGCTGCTAGTAAAACTCTATTTCCACATGATCACAGAGGTGTCGGTGCCAAATCATACGCGTCACAATGTGATTATTTAGATCTGCTTCCAGCCCTTCAATGTGGATTTGTTACACTTCATTCGGCTTTGAAATTCCGGAGATTCACTCCATCGCACGATAAAACAAGAAGCTGGCTGGAAGGTTTAGGGTTATTCACCATTGAGACTCAAGTTGCCATGCCAGGCTCCCGCCCCAGGCGGCCGTTTAGGAACTGGGCAGATGCACAGGGGCAAAGGGACAGGAAACCCGCCTCAGACTGAGGCGCTCAGGCAGCGCTGGGCCGGACGAGCTACTTCAAACCGGCGGCCGCGGGAGGGCGATAGCGCTGCCCACCTCAAAAATCGGCAGGCAGCCCCCCAAAAACCACGTGATTGGCCCCTAAATCATGAGGTTGTTTTTTAAAAAGATGACAGGGTGTGGTTTGGACTGTCGGGGGAAGTCATCAGCGTCCCGCGTTTTACTCAGCGTGAGGAGGGCCTGGCCCTACTATGTCCCCCCCAACACCAACACCCCAATTCATTCTGCACTCCCCTCCCCCGGCCCAGCAATTAATTCTGCACCTCCCCAGCCCCCTCCTCAGTTCTGCCCCCCAGCTGCATGCCTGCCCCTCAGCTCCTCCTGAGGCTCTTCACTGCCCCCCTGCCAGGCCTGAGGGGGCAGGGGCAGCTGGGGCAGGGTCTGCTTCTCCCCCTTCCCCAGCCTGGGGGAGGCAGCTCCCAGGACTCGTCTCCCCCAGCCCATTCCCAGGCCTGGTGTTGCAGGGAGGGGGAGGGGAAGAGCAGCTGGACCCCCTGCTCGTGGGGAGGAGGAAACAGGGCCAGCATGAGATGCTGGGCTCTGTTCCCTGCTTCTCTCCCCTTCCCCAACCCCCAACTCCTTTCAGCGCCTGCCAGAGTTCTGCCTCCTGCCGTCAGCTGGGTCCTCTCTGGACGAGGCTCCATAGGCACGAAGGCCGGAACGTCAGGAAGCCCGTGAACGGCTCCCACAGGCACCTCCATCACTCCCCCTCTAGACGAAAGTCAGGAGAGTTGGTGGGGCCGGGGCGGCCGAGGGGGCTGCAGGGCCGGAGCTTTGCCTTGCTGGCAGGGGTCATGCAGCCCCCGGTACCGCTGGGAGCGGAGCGGAGGGGCTGGCTGGATTTGCCTTCTTGACAGCAGCATGGGCTTGGCACACCCACCCCGCGGTCTGTTCCAGTTCCTGGGGCTGAAGGGGCAGCTGCTGGGGCGCACAGAGGGACGGAGGGGGCGGGGAAGAGAATTGCTACAGACTCACAAGCCTCTTCTGTGGAGCAGCCTGTAGGGAGGGACAAAGACCAACAGACATTCTCCTCCTGGGGGTTACATAACTCCCGCAGCTGGGGCACCCAGCCCACGCATGAGGTCCCCTAGACTTCACGCTCCACGTTGCAGACCAGGCTGTAGCTGACCCCAGCTGGGCCAGGCCTGTTGTTGCTAAAGGCATCAGTCTCTACACGTGGAGGTAACGGACTCGGCTGCCTGGCGGGAAGGAGTGGCAGACGCTGGGGATTCGTTTTTATTTTGTTCTACGGTTTGGTGGGGAACACGCCTGCTTATTTTAAAATCAACTGAATTTTCATCTAAGTCCAAGACATGATGGCAGGGGAGCTCAGCCGTTTAATGATTGTAGCCACTGAGATTCAAAAAGCAAAAGTTTTATAAGCTGTCCAAACACAAACTGTCAAAACAGACAACATAAATATCCTCAAATCCACAAGTCACAGTGGTTTTTACTATTCGTGTGCTAGTCCACTTGTGACAAGCCTAATTCAGAAGTCTAAATCACTGGATTTTGACTAAGAAGTTCTCAAGCAGTATTTTTCTTACTTGCCTATCTGTAAATGTCAATTCTCCGTGGAAGTATTGTTGTCAGTTTGTGTGCGTATATATACACACACAATGAAACAGAAGTTTCTCAACATTTATCGATTAAAAATTTAATCTTTCCACGCTTATTCAAGTGGATCAGCCCTTAGAATGGGAAAAAGACCCATCCTGCCACACTGGGAGTTATATTTACAGGGCAAAGACTGTTATACTTCATTTATTGCAGCATGATTGGTGATCTGAGAATTGGGGTTAGGAGCCAGAAACGCCTGAGTTGTAATCTCTGTTCCACAGTCTCCTAGTATGACTTTGAGCAAATTATCTGACCTCTCTGCATCTCAGTTTTCCCCGGCTGATAGGAAAGACATAACATTTCAAGTATCTACCGTACCAGGTTTTGTAAGGATTAATTAGTAGGGCTGTCAGAATGTTCTGTATTTAATTTTGATATCTTTCATCAACATTTTAAATATAAATGGGAAAAGAACAACATTTGCAATGTCAATGGAAAATGTTGCATTTCAAATTTTCAACCAAAGATGACTTTTTTTTTTTAAAACAAAAACTTAGAGTTGGTCAAAAACTAGGAAAATGTATTAGTCAATGTTCGCAAATCAGAAGTTCAATACTAGCGTTAAGTAATCCTAATTATCACCCAGCTATTCAACAAAAAGTAGTCAACCAGTTCTAATTAGCGTTGATTAGCACACGCCATCATAGAAATGGCGCAGAAACACTGTCCTCCAAAAGAAAGACTCAAGAGAGCATTAGAAGAATAGTTTTCCGACCTTCTCAGAATAAAGGGCTTTTTTTTATTGAGCAATAAAACACACGTTATCCACACAGCTCAAGAAAAAACATTAGTGTAGAGGCAGTGCTTTGTGACAGTTAAAGACAGCTGCAGTGATCTAGAAGAGAAAGCACTGAAAACATTGTCAGCGGTAGCCAGCCTATTTATCCATAGTGATGGCATCTTCAGGGGTGACGTTTGCTCTTATGCAGAGGGGCGTTTTTAGGAGGATTCCCACATTAATATTCAAAGTACAGACCTGGTTGCTTGTATTAATTTAAATACACTATTGACGGCATATAGCCAGCCTGACTTTTGTACTTATCGGAGCGCTCTCACTCGCTGTTCCAAGTGCTACCCATGTGCCAATGGCAAATTTGAAGCCGCTTGTCGTGTCTAACTGAAGTGGCAAATACACAGAACCTCAGATCTTTCTGATTCTTACTAATATCAGTGCTGTGAATAAAAAAATCTAAGTAAAGAAATGGCAGCAGATCCCCAAGGGCCTGCACCGGAATATAAGGAGTTTGGTGCCAGCTCTCATCTTCCTTGTGCTGACATCGTTTGTTGTAACTTCCTTTCCAGGGCAGAAGCAGCCTGTTGGCAAAAGCCTATCACCAATTGCACGGGACTCACCTCCTCCAGCGCAATGAATTTTTCTTAATACTGAAAGTTGGAAGTTTATAAAAGGACTTTACACTCACACGCTGGGACATTGCACTAGCTAAATAAGGGCATGGTTGTATGAAAGGCAAAAGAAGACTGGTGGCTTGAGATCTCCTGATGGCGCACCATTCACCTTTCTTCTAGTCCCGCGCCAACTCCCAGGAATGATTTATTCCTGACCGTGAAATTCATTATTACAGCTACTAGAAGCAGCCAGGATCACATCATCTGGAGCAAAATCATCCCTCCCCAGCAAGAGGCTAGCTCCTATCATGGACAGTCCTTGCACTTCAGATGTACGTATCAATCCAGATTTTCAAAGGTATTGAGGCATTGCTGCTCTCAGCAATGCCTAGCGGATTCAGGAGCCACAAATTTCATTTTCAGATGGGAGTTAGGCCCCAATTCCATTGACAGTCTGGGGGAGCGAGGCCTATAACTAGCTAAGTCACTTTTGAAAATGAGACGTGGACACTGAAACCCAAAGTGCAGCAATATTGAAATATATTTAAAAATCTGGGCCTAAATGCTTTAATCCGGATTAAAAAGCTCTTTGCCTGGAGTTTAGAAAAACATTTCTACATCACCTAATATTTGAGCCCCCCCAACTTGAAGAGAGTGTCCCTTTAAATCTGGGTTTTATATTGAATCAGGATTAAAAAAACAGACTATCGAGGTATTCTTCCTACATGTGCCACGTTTATATTTGATTATGCTAATGGATTTTTCCAATGAGTGGCTAAAAGAGGAGTCGATTTTCCTCAGTTACACTGACCTATAAACAAAGAGGCTGCCTAGGCAAACAAGCCATGTCTCACTGCCCCGGATTTCGTTCCAGGATGGAGCCTTTACAGTTTCCCCTTGGTCTGCAAGAAACAGTCAAAACATTTGCGAAGCTTTGTAGCTTTCTGTGGGCTTGGCTCCTGGTGCTGAGGAAGGGCGCTGCTTGCAGAGCATGGTAGCTTTAAGGGATTAAAGTGTGGGCTGCTGGGCGGGTTGAATTTTGCAACAGAGCCGCCACCATGACCCAGAGCAGGATACAATCGCTGATACGATGGCTGCTGGCGAAAGAGGACAGGTGGGAACAATTTTCCAAATGGCCGTGCCTGGGAGTGGGAGGGTCCCTTAATCAAAGGCTGCACCCTCCCTTTCTCCTCCTGTTCCATCAGTGAGAAAACCAGGACTGCAAACAAGCAATGTGCTGCTCAGAGAGGCAAGACAGTTTTGGTGGAATTCCTAGACGGAGGGTGTGATGAAGTGGAGGTATTCTTGGGGTTTTCGCGGAGTTCTGTGCGCACGTGCGCCTCAGTTTCCCCTCTCCCCAGGTTGCTCCTGTATTTTGGTGATGGGACCCGGGTGTGTGATCGCTGCAGACACCACTCGAGGGCAGATGGACTTTCCCCAGCCCCACGTACACAAACAATGGGCAGGACCCCCGCCCCTGGGTCAGCCAGCTACAGCAGGTGTAATAGGTTGCGGCAGGCGGAGGCAAGGAAGGAAGGAAACAAAGGGCTGGGGAGGGGTGAGGGGACGGCTGGGGAGTGGCTGGCTGGAAGAGTCAGTTCCCCTTAAGGGGGCTCGGGAGCAGGGCCGCCGAACAGACTCTGCAGCTCCCTAGTTTTTGCTGCTGTAACGTCCAATTAATCTGCTCACAAAGTCCCTCTGTGCTGTGATCCTGAGAACTAACAAACCCGCCCGATTTCCCCGCTAGCTGTGAATCGCTTCTGACTGCAGGGCGGGGTGCATGGTCCCTCTGGGGGCATGTAGGAGCTCCCCAGAGCCCCGTCCAGGGGGGCTCAGAGGGGGAGCTCAGGCGGGGCAGGGGGGCTGTACGTGCCAAGGCCAGGTTCAGGAGGCGGCGGCACTGGGGGCAGACTCCGAGCACTGGACTCTCTCCTGGCTGCACCCCGAGTGGTTCCAGAGCCCGGGTCCTGGGGACTCCGGCACAGGGGGGGGAAGGGGCAGAAGCCATGCAGATGGCCCTACACTATAGCCCCAGCTAACAATAGCGTGAGGCAATAGCAGCCAGTGGTAAGGCACCCCATGAACGACCCCGAGAGGTGAGCACAGAGTCCCTGGCAGGGAAGGCGCCGGGTTAGCTGGATTTTTCGGCAGCGGGGGAGTCGCCAGCGCTCCCGTTACTCCCTGGCAGGCGCGCGTGGACACTTTTATGAAAATGAGGCCATTGCTATTGAGAGCTACCAGGGAGCAAACAGCTTAGAACTGGGGGCAGGCGACCAGCTTCTGCTGCAGCTAAATCACCACAGCCCGCAGGCAGCAGGGAAGCAGCCACATCCCTACCCCGCCCGGCTGGTAAAGGACAACAGGCAGAAAGAAACCGCCCGCTATTTATCCCTCAGTGTCCCCCTGCCCTGCCTGTGGGCTCTGTCTGGGAAAGCAGCTCTCGCTACAGCCCCGTGGGCTGGGAATGGAGTTTCACTATGTCCCACCGCTCACCTGGGCTGGGCCTTTAGGAGATTTGGGTTCCGTGCCCCCCCCCCCAGCCTTTTTCTCAGGTCCCAGGTGATGGGGTTGGGCTGAGTAACTTGGCATCATGCAACAGGAGCTTAGGGCAGGGTGTCCTAGCAGAGGGCACCTGCTCCGTCAGAGGAGGCAGCCGGGCTCTAAGAAAGGCCCTGGGGAGGGGTCTCCAGAGACACCCAGAGTCTGGGGTGAATGCCGTGGCCAAATCAGGCAGCTGAGACAGCTAATGGGGACCTGAAAGCCCCAGTACAAGGGGAAGTGAGGCAAGACGCTAGTGGAGAGGGTCTTGGAGGGCGCCCGGGCTCAGAGAAGAAGCAGCTGTTCGTGCCAGCCAGAGAGAAAAGGCCTGGCCCTGGGAGGCAGGTACAAAAATCTCTGCGGAAGGAAGAGATGTAAGGAAATGGCAGGCAGCAGAAACGGGTTTGGGAAGAGAGTTCTGGTGCCACCATAGGCTGAAGAAACTGCGGGACGTGTTTCGATTTAACGAAAATTGAGCTGCAGAACTGTTATAATAAAGCGGTTCCTCAGGAAGAGGCATTAAATTGATTCACATGAGCACCCGGCTGCCATTACTGGACAATGCAAGAAGGGGAAACTGAGGCAGTGAAAGGGTCTTTAACACTGTTACCCCAATTCACCATAAAAAGGGCTCCACAGCATTAGAATTAAAACCACATAGCCCAGGGAACCCTGCCGAGAGCTAGGGTTCTGTCTTGGGCCAGTCTCTCCTTACAACAGGCTGTGTCCTCCTGATACCAGCCAGCTCTTAGTTTTCACAGCGGCCAAGCTTTTTGGTTCACCCCAGATCAAAGGAAACTGAAAAACGATGTAAAACAAACTCAACTTTCCCCAGCACCAGACCTAGTTTCTATCCCGTTCACCTGAGGCTCTCTTGCCCGTGCAAAGGATTTCCTGATTTTGAAATGTGGTTTCTGATTTGGAACAAACCAAGATTTTCAGCATTCTCTGTGAAATGGAGTGACCATTCTCTGCCTCGCTCTCCTGTGATCTTTGGCTTTGGGGCAGTGGCGGGCTGCCCTGGAGCTGCAGATCCTGGAAGCCCAGGCTGTCAAGGAGTCACCAGCCAGGTGGGTTGCTAAAGACCTGGGGGCCCGGCAGCCCATGCTCCCCAGAAAGCGGGGTGGGCGTACCAACCCGAAGCCAGGCAGAGAGGATTCCAACGGAAGCCAGGGCGGATCTTGTCGGAGTTTCATCAAAAGCAGCACAGTCGTTTTGATTTCAATGAATCAGCAAATTCCAACAAAAGTATTCTGTTGACATTTTCTCAACCAGATCCAGGCTCAGTCAAATTTGGGCTGTGGCCCAAAGCCTTTTCTAGCTGACCTTTCCCACAATCATTAGGCCGGCCCTGTACGTATCCATGCGGTCATGCTGCTCGGGAACCAGTTGCCTTTGGAGGCAGTTGGACATAGCGAGCATTTTATTCTGGGTCAGCCTCCGCACATGCTAAGTCTCCAGTAACTGATGTGCACAACAGTCAGCACGTCATCCACACGTAAGATGCACGGTGGAAGATTTGGGCACATAACTTGAGCATTTCAAAAGGTATGCGCAAAGACATACTGTGTACACAGCATTGTGCACAATATAGTGTGCATCTTTGATTATGGGCAGGGCTTCTGCTCCTGGGTTTTAAACAATAACCACCACTACAGCATCGCTAGAGTTTAAAAAGAAAAAAGTGAAACTGGTGCTTATCCCATAAACCTCCAGAAAACCATCAGTAACAGCTACTTGGATTTCCAGGCTTGTCGACACAGACTCGGTAATGTGGACTAGTGGGGAGGGGCGTTATTTCTAAAGCTCACTGAGGTGTTGCGCAGTAATTGGTCCATGTAGATCCGGCGGCTGTGCACTGAAGGTTCCCTAGTGCACTTTAACATAGTGAACATTTGAAACAGGGCGGTGTTAAAAGGGCACGCAGGAACATTAAAGAGATTGCTCATTAGAGTATCAACTACTGAAACAAGTCATGCAGCAGGTCAGAGAAAGTCCAAAAAAAAAAAAAAGAACTCCAGGATTTTCCAGGCATCTACGTAAAACGCAAAATATTGCTAAAAAATAACCACCCAAAAATGAAGTTAAAACCTTGAAAGACAGAAGCCCTAACTGTGTAGCACTGACTTGCTGTCAGATTCTCCTCTCACACTCACACCACGGTGAAGGAATAGCTCCAGTGAGGGACAATTCCAGTGAGGCTAACAAACGTAGGAGGAAGTGGGAGGGGAGACCCCAGGGAATACAAATCAAACGCTCAGCACAGCATGGTCGCAGTCTCTGAGCAAGCCGGCCCTAGGTGCGGATAACTTCTACGTTATTAAAGAGTTGTAAACCAGACAGAAACAACACAGAGATGATCCATCACTTTAACAGTGAGGAAGAACCAGCCTGCTGCACTCCGCTGGCAATGTGCTGGGCTTTCCCCCCGCCACGGTTGCACATTTTTTGTACAAGCGTAAGTCAAACAACAATAAGCTACACACTTAGAGTGGAGTGAGCTTATACAAGCATTCAGCAACAGCCTTTGCACAGCTGTGAAAGTTTGTGCAAGTGCCAGCTGGGACTGGAGATTGCCCAGCCCTAGCCCCAGCTACATGCTGGGGACTCTGCGCCCATGTCACACTCCTTTCTCACGGGCGGGGCTGATTCCAGCACCATGATCTCAGGCAGAAAATAAGGGTGTGAAGACAATTAGAGAATGATGCAATAATTTATGCTTACTGCTGCATTAGCACAAACATCTGGAGCATCTTGCTGTGATTACAAAGATGTGTTTTGATTCAAAACACAGGATCTCAGAAAGCCAATCTGTCATGTCCCTCCTTCATGGAGAGCAGTTCACGGCAGACACTCAATAGCAGAGAAATTTCCTTTGCTATTTGCACATAATGTTTTGGAGGAAGATTAAGTCCCCCTCAGGTAAGAGCCAGGAGTAAGAGATGCAGCTTCTTTGATTCAATCTTTATCCTTTGGAACTAAGATTTTGTTTTCAGAGCATTGCATCTTTCACCTTCCACTGAAAGTCCATAGGAGTTGGTCACCTGGCTCCCACTTGGGCCTTCTAACGTCTCCCTGCTAGCTCTCTGCAGTGGCCCCGAACACTTTGTGAGGCTCCCTCAATGCAGCATGTCACAGGGAAGAGGCACACACCGTGCTCGCTCATGGAGCCTTTAGCTTTTATTCATTCTCGCTCCTCTCAGTCTATAGCCGAGCTAACTCAGGCTGAAGCGGGTGCCTGTGTGTAGGGATAAGCATAACACTCTAGACTGGGGATGTAAAAATTAGTTTAATTAGAAACCTGTGTAAATGTTCTAAAAATAGAACGTTTAAATGGTTAAATACTTGGGGGGGGGGGGAGCCGTGTTGGGCTCGGCTCCTCACTGCCCAGTGAAAGCTGCAGTGCTAGCTGGGCAGCTTTCATTCCCTGCCCGTGAGCAGCCAGTCTGCATGGAGCCCTTGGCGCCACTCTTCGCTCCGAGTGCTGCCCGTGGGTCCCACTCCCTGCCCAAGTCCTACCCTGCACAGGGGGATTCCCCCCCCAGCAAACTCCTTGGCTTCTCCTGACCAGGCTGGATCTTCCCCTGTCCCCAGGGGCCGCTGCCCCAGCCTTTCCACTCGCCAGGGACCCCCAGCTTTGGGCAGTCCTCCCCAGCGTCTGTTCCAGTGCTCATCCAAACTCAACGCTCCTGACACTTCCCTCCCCTGCAAGCAACTCCAGCAATTCCTTGCGGCTTCTGGTCTAACTCCTCTCAGGCCCAGACTCTCCAGATCTCCTCTCCTCTACTGCCCAGGGAGAGTGACCAGATCGCAAGTGAGACCAATTGGGACAGGGATAGTAAGCGCCTCTATAAGACAAAGCCTCGAATATCAGGACTGTCCCTATTTTAAAAAATAATCAGGACATCTGGTCACCCAATACCCAGATGCCTTCACTTAAGCCGAACTGGGGTTCAGTTGCCTAGTAACAGGTGAACTGGCTTGGTCCCTCTTGAAGGGACAGGGCCGCCCTGTGACCGGGAGGAGGGTCTGTGCCTCTTTCAGCATGTAGAAGGGTTGTATGTTTTTGAAGAGAGAAGCCACGTTTCTACCACGTTAGCTTTGAACCTAGACGTCAAGGCACCATCTGCTACTGAAGCATGTGGAAATGTGCTTGGGAGGGGGGTTTTGACTGTCCTCTAGTCCCTGAGCATTCATTGCAACTGTTTAGTGACAATTTATTCAGGACATGTAGCCTCTTTTAATGTGCTATTTTTGTCATGATACAGGAAAGGAACATTTTGAGTGGACCCTTATTTTTATGGATTTAATACACATCCAAAGAATTTAAGGAATATTTCTTGGTGGAAGTTTCAGAGCTCAAAGCCGGGATCGGACAGGTGAAACCAAGACTATTATCCTTTGAGGACACATGGGTAGGGAAGAATGGAGGAAAGCTGGTGCAGCTATTGTACCTGTTCGGTGAAGGCAGGCCTCCGTTCCCAGGCTCATCAATAGATCCGCAATCCATTGTGCTTCAAGGCAATCTTTAACTGTAAATGAGAAGGAGACCTACAGGGGGGCAGACTATCCCGCCTCTGCCTACCGTGGATTTTCTACACCATCCTCTGAAGCTGGCTATTGTCTTATACTGGCTCTTGTCTTGTGAACAAGCTACTGGAGTAGATGGCTCATGCGTCTGTCCCACTGTGGCAATTCTTATATTCCAATACAGAGATAAGTAAATGGCACACTGGCCCTACAGCCAGTATCTATTTCAGATTTTCGATCTGCCCTTGGCCTGTCACAAATGGCCATAAGAGAGTTCTGGAGGAGCCATGAGTTTACCCATCTATTGATCGTTGGCTAGCCAAGGCTGAGAGACAATTAGCCATGTCAATGAACGCGGTGGGCCGAATCCTGCTTTGTGCTGTGGGAGTAAGGGGCAGGAGGTAAGGAGTCCCCGCTCTGGACAAAGCTCAGTAAACTGGGCGGAGGGAGGGAGAGTGCTACATAATGCCCAAGATTTAAGGCCATTCAGAGGTATGGAATAGTGTTGTAAGAATTGGGCTCGAAGTTTTGCCTGGTTGGGAAATGAACTTTTAAAAGTAAGTTGTGGGTTTTCAAAAATGAATGTTACCAACACATGTCAGAGAACCAGACAGATTAATTGAATTAGTCCAGACAAAAAAAAAAAAAGACTTAATTGATAGGGCTCCAGGACTGGGCTGGACTTAATTTAAAAAGGTGAGAATTAAGTTTCTAGGCCAACCTTGGTTTTCCGGAAGTGGGTTAATTGGTGACTGAAATGAGAGGAAATAAGCCAGTCACTTTCCACACCCTCCTCCCGGTTGCTGGGGTCTTAAAAGGAGATTTTGAAGAAATCCCATTTTATCTTCCCAGATCCCACGACAGAGGGAGCAGACCACACGGAAGGATTTTCTCCCGGAGAGGAAGGTTAGCAGGTCTTGCTCTTGTTTAAGAAAATTTGTTCTTCACCTTTATACACCAGTGACCAGCTCAACGCTCGCACTTCAACACTGAAGTTGCTACATTTCTCCTAAAAGAGGGCAGAATATTTTCCAAAGCAGAAGAATGCTCCAAGATTTCTGTGGTGAAAAACAATAGAAGTGTGGTTTTTATGTTTTTGCTCCAGTGCAGAGAGGCACTGAGCTACCTGGAAATAACCCAAGTGGCTCGCAGACTGGAGTTACGTATGAGGAGAACATAAGACTGGCTGTACGGTCAGAGCAATGGTTCATCCAGCCCAGTATCTGGTCTTCGGACAGGGGCCAGTGCCATAGAACGAGGCAATTACTGAGTGATCACGTCCCAGCATCTGGCAGTCAAAGGATGTGCCCCCTTGGCGAATAGCCACTGATGGGCCTATCTTCCAAGAAATTATCTAATTTTTTGTTTGAACCCAGTAAGAATTTCATGATAGGTGTCTGGGAAATAAATTGCCCACTGCCCTGACACACTCCAGCCCTCCTTCCATCTCCTGATGCCATAAGGAGAGTTAAACTAAAATGTTCTGAACACCAGCCTCTGCCTGAGAGTAACTGGTGTTTCTAGCCTAGCAAACTGGTACCGTTTGCAGAACTCCGTTTAGAATATTTTAATAATTTTGATGGTTATCGATGCTTATTTTAAAGCATTTTTTCAGTTTTAAATTTTCACAGCTGTGGGATTGGGGGGCAGATAATTTCATGACAGCAGACATTGAAATTCAAAGAGTTTAAGCTTTATAACCATTAAAACACAAATTGTCAACATTGTGTGTCGAAACATACAAAGTAATTAGCCTTAAATAAAACTAAGTTCTCAAGTAGCATTTTTCCTACTTTGCTTATCTGTACATTTCAAAGGCTATCGATGGAAACTTTTTTTGGTGGTGGTGGGTGCATGGTAAAAATCAACCTTTCCTGATACAAATCTAATCTTTGGAAGGCTAACGCATGCCATAGCACTGCTGTTTTAGAAAGCAGTGTTGACATGGATGTTTTCATTACAATCTATATTAGCAGACTGGAAACGGGATGTTACCGGTACGGTGGGCTGTGAAATCCCCTACAATATGAGGCATCACAGGAGCAAATGGAAATGATTTTCTAGATTTTTAAGGCCAGAAGGGACCATTATGATCATCCAGTCCAGTTTCCTGTCTAAGACCCAGGCTAGACAATCTCAGCAGATCGCACCCACAGGCTCACCCAGTGCATTGAATCAAAGACCCTGATGGAAGTCTGTAAAAAGTGCTGCACACGGTTTAATAAATTAGGCTTCCACCTCAAAAAGCTGTCTCTAGGCAAATGTTAGGCTGATGGAGGAACAACCAGGTCTAAAGCCCCACTGAGTATTTTGGCTTTGCCATGAAGTGCCTCACTCTGATTTGAGACCTGACTACAGAAGCCAAGACTTTCCCTGGGACAGACAACAGCAAAACACATCTCTAATTGCCACACACTGCCTTATTGCCCTCCCGCATCTCCTTTATTTAAAAAAACAAAACAAAAACAGTAGTCCAAAGGGTTTTCAAATGGTCTGGTTGCCAGGGGAACTGCCTCCTTGATGTGAGAGGTTTAGTACATAATCTGCCTTTAACTGCGTGTGCAAGGGGGGGTTAGACTGCACCACAGTATCTGCGAGGAGTCTGCAAATGGCTGGTTGTATGGCTATAACTCCTCCTCAGCTATTAAAACGACAGCTAAAATATCCCGATACCCTGCTAACATTACTTCATTAGGTACACAGCTGCTGCCATTTCCAGAGGGATGCAACACGATTGCAAATTGCCCATGGGGTAGTGGCAGCAAAGGTGTCAAGGAGAGACACTCGATTGCGATGTGGTCTCCACTACAGGCGAGTTTGCGAGCCCATCACCCTTGCAGATATTTAGTGCAGCCTGAATCCCCACAAGCTGAAATTAAAGAGGGAGATCCCAGGGCTAGGGGAACGAGTTTCCCTGCCAACAGACTCATGCAAAACCCTGCTGGGCAATTCTTTCCCACTTTTTGTATATCCTTTGATCTCAGAGGGAAGAGGAAGGTGTTAATGGGGAGAATTACTGAGGACTACACCATTGCTCAGACACTGACAGCAAACACCTGCGGAGTTGGCTGATGTGATTTCAGAGCCATTGGCTATTATCTTTGAAAGCTCATGGCAATTATGGGGGGTCCCTGATGACTGGAAAAAAAAGCAAATATAGTGCCCATCTTCAAGAAAGGGAGGAAAGAGGATCCAGGGAACCACAGACCTGTCAGCCTCACCTCAATAACTGGAAAAATCATGGAGCAGGTCCTCAAGGAATCCATTTTAAGGCCCTTGGAAGAGAGGAAGGTGATCAGGAACAGTCAACATGGATTCACCAAGGGAAAGTCATGCCTGACCAACCTGATTGCTTTCGATGAAGAGGTGACTGGCTCTGTGGATGTGGGGAAAGCGGTGGACGTGATATACCTTGACTTTAGCAAAACTTTGGATACGGTCTCTCACACCATTCTTATCAGCAAGTTAAAGAAGTATGGGTTGGATGAATGGACTATAAAATGGATAGAGAACTGGCTAGAGCATAGGGCTCAACGAGTAGTGATCAATGGCTCCATGTCTAGCTGGCAACCGGTCATAAGCGGAGTGCCCCAGGGGTCGGTCTTGGGGCCGGTTTTGTTCAACATCTTTATTAATGATCTGGAGGATGGGGTAGATTGCACCCTCAGCAAGTTTGCAGATGACACTAAGCTGGGGGGGGAGTGGTAGATACCCTGGAAGGAGGGATAGGATACAGAAGGACCTAAACAAACTGGAGGATTGGGCCAAAAGAAATCTAATGAGGTTCAACAAAGAAAAGTGCAGAGTCCTCCTCTTAGGAAGGAAGAATCCCATGCACAGCTACAGACTGGGGACCGATGAGCTAGGCAGCAGAAAAGGACCAGGGGGTAACAGTGGATAAAAAGCTGGATATGAGTCAGCAGTGTGCCCTGGTTGCCAAGAAGGCTAATAGCATATTGGGCTGCATTAGGAGGGGCATTGCCAGCAGATCGCGGGAAGTGATTATCCTCCCTATTCGGCATTGGTGAGGCCGCATTTGGAGTATTGTGTCCAGTTTTGGGCCCCCCCACTACAAAAAGGATGTGGACAAGTTGGAGAGAGTCCAGCGGAGGGCAACAAAAATGATTAGGGGGCTGGAGCACAAGACGTATGAGGAGAGGCTGAGGGAACTAGACTTGTTTAGTCTGCAGAAGAAAAGAATGAGGGGGGATTTGATAGCAGCCTTTAACTACTCAACGGGGGGTTCCAGGGAGGATGGAGCTAGGCTGTTCTTGGTGGTGGCAGATGACAGAACAAGGAGCAATGGTCTCAAGTTGCAGGGGGGGGGGGAAGGTCTAGGTTAGACATTAGGAAAAGGTTTTTCACTAGGAGGGTGGTGAAGCACTGGAATGGGTTACCTAGGGAGGTGGTGGAATCTCCATCTTTGGAGGTTTTTAAGCTGCAGCTTGACAAAACCCTCGCTGGGATTATTTAGCTGAGGTTAGTCCTGCTTTGAGCAGAGGGTTGGACTAGATACCTCCTGAGGTCCCTTCCAACTCTATGATTCTATCACTGACCAGCTATACGTGCTGCCTCCCTTTGGCGCGCTACTGGGATGGCCATGGGATCGTTAGTGAGACATCAGCACAAACAGGGTTATAGGAACAATGGACTAGCAGGAGGCAGCCAGAGGCACTTCTCCCCTCTAGAGGATTTGCACTGCATGGATCTATTTAGGGAAAGCTGTCTCCCGCTGAGACAAGAGAACGGCATTTCTCACTCAGCTTCAACAATGGAACCCCTACACACCGCCATATACAAGAAACCCACAGATCACCACACTTGCCTTCATAGATCCAGTAGCCACCCCAAACACACACCAAGACAAGTGTTATCTACACCCAGGCACTGAGATACCACAGAACATTCTCCGAGGAGAAAGTTCAGGACACACACCTTAGCACCCTCAAAACGTCCTTCAGAGGAGGACACATCACTGGAGAAGTAGACCGCATTGTGGAATGGGCCACCCAAACACCCCAAAGTCCCTGCTTCGATACAGAAATCACACACATCGAGTGGTCACCTACCATCCCACACTAGAAACCATACAGGGTATCAAGTAACTACAACCCATACTCCTGAAAGACCTGTCCTGACACCGCCTTCCCTCCCCCCGCCTCCTCTTCTGGCTTTCAAATAACCCCTTAAGCCTCTCCAAGCTCAGATGCAAGCTTCCCAGGGACTAGGACACCAACTCAAAGCAGCACCAGACACAAAACCTGCAGACACATCTCCACTAATTAACACGCCACCCCCCTCCCCCGATGCAAGCTCCTTGGGTTCTACGCATGCCTATCAACATGTGGTGGACCTCATCCAGTGCACCAAATGCCCCACCAACCGTTAGGTGGGTGAAACCAGACAATCACTATGCAGGCTCTCGAATGGACGCACAGGAAAATAAGTCAAAACACCCCACCTTGTCACCTGTGGGTGAACACTTCTCACAAAAACAATGAGATATACAGACTAACACGGCTACCCCTCTGAAACTTCTCACAAAGCGATCACTCTATATCTGACCTATCAGTCCTCATCTTCAAAAGAAAACTGCACAACACGTTGAAAAGATGCATCACGGGAGCTTAAATTCAGTGTCTAGCAGAGTTATGAACAGAGACACTGGATTTATGGCTCATTACAGCCATCTGTAACCTGCGCGCCCCCTCTTTTTGTCCTGTGACAGCAGAGGCGTTAACGGGCCACTACCTCAAATGGTTCCTTTGAACATCTGCTCGCTACTTATGCTAAATCTCTTCCCCTTGCATTTAGCAGTGATGCTCAAAGGAAGAGCTCTGTGTAGCTCGAAAGCTTGTCTCTCTCCACTACAGAAGTGGGGCCAACAAAAGACATTACCTCACCCGCCTTGTGTCTCTTTCTCGGAAAACTCAGCCCTGCTCTTGGTCAGAGGTCAGCAAGTAGCAAGTGCAGGTGCTTGAGAGAGGAATCCAGTGAAAGGGAAGTATAATGCGATCATCCCCTACTCATCATAATAAAGAGCCTCTAGGCCACAGTAGCAGCTGTCGGTGCACAGGCTAAGTAAAGCCGGATACGGACCTTCATAGCCAATAAGTCAACCACTGGAGGAAGAAATAGCAGCCAGTTCGCGTACCTCCTTTATGGGCCTGCACCTGTGTTCCAAGAGTCCCACCAACATCAACAGGAACTGGTGAGGCGCTAAAACACAGATGTTAGAGTTGGGCCCTTTCGGACAGATGCATTTAACCTGCTGTTATGAACAATGTTGAGGACTTTCCCCCCTCCCCCGCAATCAGATACTGTGCTCAGGACTCCTTAGCGTTTGGTGGCTGGTGGAGGGCAGGCTCGACACCGCTTGGTTACCTGGGTAACTTGTAGTGGGAGCTGACAGACTACGGGCCAGGCCCTGGGAATTTGCACAAGTGAGGCCTGGTTGAAACCAACTGAGAGTCAAGATTTGGCCCTATGGAGGGTATGATGAAATTAAAACAAATCCCAGAAGCCTTCTAGGGAACGGGGAAGGATTTAGTCTGCTTCTTGGGCTCGCTCTTTAGTTTGTTTGGTGGAAGTGCTGGACACTTTATCACCCTCCAGGCACCAAATAAGAGACTGATAACAGGATGTTGATTAGGGAGAAGGTTAGGTAACTGCTAAATTACTCTCCATTGTTTGCAGGTGAACAAGGGGAACTGGCAAGTTAGCACGTGGGTGACCCATGATAAACTCCAGAATTCAGAAGTGAATTTTGTTTAAGTGCAGAAGAAACCAGAAAAAAAAATGCTGAAAAGGAAAGGGAAAAAATTGCAATTTACAGGGCTTTTCTCGGAAGTCTTTGGCAGAGACAACATTACACAAGGATGTGCTTAGAACGTGAATCACCACAAAAGAACGTGGATTAACGGAGTCTGGTATCTGAAACATCACTGTAAATAGATGACATTAGAATCCTCCAAAGGTTTAACTAAGGTCTGCACAGCTTGGGAATTGCATGCTAGACATTTTTAAACATGCAGGGCTGGACATAGAGTAAATCAAGGAGACATCAGAAAATTAAAGAGACAGCCACTTAAATAATAAGCATTTGCTTTAAAAAAAACCCGAACAAACCACCCCACACCTCTAGTTTTGCACCCACAGTTAATTGCTGGCACAAGTGATAGAGTTTAGACATCTGACTCCATATCTGCAGCCCAACATCAGATGGTGCCAGATGAACATGTTCTACTGACAATCTACTGCAGCAGCAAGGTACAGGCAAAAAAAGAGAGGCTAGGTAAGGCCCTTTCCAACATGTGGCACGTCTACACTAAATATTGCAGAGCTGCCACTGCGCGGCTGCAGCGTTCAGTGAAGACGCGACCTACGTTGACGGGAGAGATCCCGCTGTTAACTTAGGCAATCCACCTGCCCAAGAGGCAGTAGCTAGGTCAACAGGATCTCGCCTCGTCCTAACACGATCTACACCAGGGTTTAAGTCATTAACTGCATCACTCACGGGTGTGGATTCTTCACTCCCCTGAGCGACATGGTCTTGATCTAGTTAGTACAGACCAGGCCTTAGCGATTTTTACAGAGACATGTGGCTAGGACTAGTCATGCCCCCTACGTACTCCTATGATCAAAGGATCTCTGTGCTGAGCAGTGTACAATGGGATAGGAAGTTTCCAAAGAGGCAGGATGAACATCTGCTCATCAGAATGCCATCTGCTAATGCTGGCAAGGTTAGATATTAGGAAAGTTCAGCTGACTTTACCACCACCAAGTTCTACTGGGATAGCCTGGAATTTCACTAATAATAAACCAGCTTTAATTTCCCACTGGCAAGAAACTCCTTTAATGTGAGTCAGGTCAAAGCCCTGCCATTTTACAGTGTGGACACAACTCAAGCCACAGAACCCAACTCAGAAGGACTGCATCGTTTAGCGTGTGGCTGGGTTGGCAAGGCTGAGACACTCAGGCAAGGATGCCGGAACCTTTGTAGAAGTAACGAGGGGGGTCCCTCCATCTTCCAAGGCCAAAGTGCCCCCTCCCTTGCTGTGGCTGGCTGCTCCAGGGGCTTCTGGGGGTCACAGCAGCCCCTGGTGGGCAAAAGGTGTAATTGCAGCACCTCCCCAGAAGAATGTGTTATTCTGCCGAGGAGGAAAAACAAAAAATCTGCAGGCGACATGAATTCTGCGCTTGTGTTTTGTTTTTTTTAAAGGGAGGGGGTGGTGGCATGACCTCCTAATTCCCTCCCCAGTTCTGATGCACCAATGTCCAGCAAGTGTAAACCCAGGTTTTGCCATTCAAGGGCAGGCTTGGAAATACTGAGTCCACAAGCACGGGTTCCACAGACTCAGGTTTACAATGCAGTGTGGACGTACTTAGTCTTTACTCTCAGGTATATTTCACCTGGAGACTGGCTGATTTCCAGAGTTTTGGGCAGGGGGCTGAGAGGCAGGATCAGGATAGAAGCCCTGCCTGCAGCAAGTCCCCACTGCTCCATCCCTCCCCTATTGTGAACCATCCCAGCAGGCTCTTGTGCGGTACATTCAGGCAGTGCCCTCTCAGCACAGGAAGCCCAAAGAAGAGAGCACTGGGCATGGACAGCCGTCCAGCCCTGGATTTAGAGGCAGCTGTCAGGGGAGCACAAGTCTTGCTGACTGCTTGGAAGGACAGTCAGGCCCTAAGTGTTTACTGAAGGGAAGGAGATGGACTGGAGAGGAGAGGGAAACGTCATGAGGAGCAATGAGCTTCTCAGGAGTACGGTTGACCTCAGAACGTCTGTGGAGAGTCTCATGGACATCATGGTTAGCCACCTTCTCTTTGCACCAGTCATTTTCTCCCGAAGGATCACGTGACTCACTGCATGGGAAGGGAGGGGCTACAAGTAAACCCAGCGCCAGACAGCGCCTGGATCAGCTGACAAGAGGTGCATGCTACACAGGACACAGCAGCCCCCTCCTAAGCCCCCCACCCCAAAGAATCTAAACGAGGATGTTTGCCCCGGTGGGGGCAGAGTCATTGGTGAGACTTAAGATGGCTGAAGAGTCCAATTCGTGCTCTCCAGATATTTCCACGTGAGACGGGTGGTTGCTTGAAGAGAGCACAACTGCTGGCCGGGACGCTGTACACTTTCCTTCCTCCTCTGCCGGCTCTCAGCCTCGTGAGCAAGGCGCTTCTCTTCAAAATGGGTTGAGGCTTGAGTATGATGGGACGCCATTGCAGTCTATTGCCAAACAGCTCTCCCCAGTGTGCGGGGTCAATGCCTCCTGTCTAAAGATGTACTTTCAGGGTGTCCTTGTAGCCTTTCCTCTGTCCCCCACGGGTCCTTTTACGTGAATAAGTTGAGAAAAAGAGGACTTGCTTCAAAAGAAGAGTATCATCCTTCCACACACAATGAGCAGCCCAGCGAGGTTGAGGTTTCATTATCTTTGCCTCAACACTGGCAATGCTAGCTGCAGAGAGACGCTGGCATTGGTGCAACAGTCGTCCCATCTGATACGGAGAATCTTCCGGAGGCAGCACTATTGGGATCACTCCAGATGCTTAAGATGGCTTCGATAGGTCACCCACGTCTCACCCCCATAAAGAAGAGCGGGGATGACTCCTGCATTGTCAGCCAGGATCTAAGAGCTGGTCTACACCGGTGGTGGCATTTGTGTTTCCGTACCACAGCATCTTCATGGGCTGCGTCAGTGGGAGACGCTCTCCTGTCAACTCAACCTTACTCCTTTCGGGGAGGTGGACTAACGGTGTCAGAGAGCCCATCTCCCATCGATGGGGCAGGTCTTCACAACCTGCTCAAAAAATCGATCACCATGGAGCCAGCAGCTCTTACTATCCAATGGGATTTCCCTCTAGAGAAGAGTATTTGATAGTTTCCAGTTATATTGCTGGATGGCACACTATTTCTTCCCAAAGCAAGCAAGCACTCTTTGGCTGAAACCTCTCCAAATCATTTTTCTCCTACAGAATTTGGTTCTCTCTTATAGCATACATCCTGGATTTTCAATCCCATGGTTTTAACTTGACCCATTGCACGGACATACTGTCTACTTCTCAAATGCCCCTACGCTTAGCTAGAACCTAATCTCGGGCTTAACCTCTGCTCTGGATTGGCAAAGAATTTGTTTGCCAACTTTATCTACAAAAATATATAATCACATTCCCGGCCATTCATCCAACAAGTTCAAAGTGCTTTACAAAACACCAAACTAGCCTCACAGCATCACTGGGAGAGAAATATTTTTCATTACTCACTTGGGTAAACTGAGGCAGAGAATCATTGCCCCGTGAGTCAATGGCAAAAGCCAGGAATAGAAGACCAAAATTACCTGTCTCGCTCCTGCTCTAACCACCAGATGCCATTTCCTATCAAATGTTTTATGAAACTGGCAAATCCATCCTCCAATTACCTGCCTCTCAAAAATTCGTCTTACTTCAGAAGCGGTTCTTTAAAACAAACAGCGTTACCGATTTAGTTACTATTTGTTTATTAATAACCCTTCTGTTAGGTGGTGTAGGCTGCATCAAGGGCGAGGTTCAATACCTAGGTGTTCCTCAACATTAAGAAACAGAACTGGCTCAAACTCCCACCCAGAAACCAGGGAAAACTAATCACCATCCAGGGACCTTTAAAAGACAATCCTCCCCCACTGCAAGAACAGAGTCATTGTATAAACAAAAGAAAAACTTAGGAAGAGGTGAGGGAACAGCATTAATCTGGGAAAACACCCTCGATTATTCAAAATTAGGTAGACAATAAGTAAACACACATCCCACGGTATCTTGGGCAGTTACCCTTGACCTCAGTTTCCAACCATGCAGTGAGAAAATTCAATGGCAATCTCCCTTTAACACACCACTCCCCTTTTCCTTTCCACTCCCTCCTTCCGTACCCCACTCATGGTTTGTTGCCTGAGGTCTGCAAAGTCCCAGAGTCCAGGGATGCGTTCGGGGGGTTCCATCACCATCCATCCCACCCTACCACCTACGAACACCTGCCTTCACCTCTGACTGTCACTTCAGTTTAGCATTACTACCCGCTGCTTAGCAAGGGAGGTTACACAATTAGGAATAACACATCCTCACTGAAAGGTAGGAACAGTGTAGTTTTAATCATTTAGACACAAGTTGTGGATTTCAAGTTTTGAATTCAAAGGAAGGCCCAGATCTTTCCTGACCCCTTTTTCTTCTTCACGGAGGGTATATTAAGTACAGTTCTGCTACCCTTTAGTCATGCAAGAATACCACTGCATTGCCCCTGCATCTGAGACAGGAGCGAATTTTAACCCAAACAGCCAAACACAAGTCCCTTTGGCAAAGCTGGTCTGTCTGCTGATCGCCTTGGCAAAGCACTTTGCAAAATACCACCTGTTCGAGGTCTTTTCCCCTACTTCAGCAGACGGCAGGGCAGGGGAGAGCTCATTCAGAGCGCTGGCTTACATTAGTCCAAAGCTTTGGAAATATAATTAGCTTCATAAATTCTAAGGGCCAGATTCAACCCAGAATGACAGCCCCCTGCCTCCCCAGCAAACTCCGCTGAGTGGCACAGGGCAAAATTCGGTCCAAACCACTCAGTCTTCCCCCTAGTAAGATTTCTGAGCATTATACCCTACAAGTGCCACAAGATGGCAATGTCTCGATTCTTTTAGTTTGAACAGCAGCTGCCAGAGATCAAGGATTTGTTCACTTGTTGAATGCAGCAGTGTGTTGTGTCTACCATGTGCGTGCACACGTGTGTTGTGGGGGGCCCTGTCTTAGTCGCAACGTCCTGGAGCCTGTATGTATTCTCTTCTCCTGGGCTCTTGAATTCACCTTTAAAAAAAAGTCACCAGCACAATTCAAGGTTGAGCGTGCAAGCGTTCACTCACCCTGCATGAGTGTGCACAGCTCTCCCCACGCAGCGATCTGGGTACCAGGGGCTCACAGCATCCACACTCGGGGGAGGGGGGGGGGAGAAGAGGAGGGATGGATGGTCTGAAACACTGTAGCAGATCCAGAATGAAGTACATTGGTCTAATTGCCAGCTCCCCACCTCCCACCCCCACGGACATTAGTGGCATGTCTCTCTGCTCCCAAACCGACAAAAACGAGAATGGTTTCTCCATTGGTCAGCCATCCCTAGAGAGAACCATTGACCCCTCATGGCCGTCCTGCCCCACCCTCAGGAGGCATTTCTAGGGACTGAAAAGGGAAGACGTGGGCAACTAAAAAAACCCTCAGCCTGGAGTTCCCCAAACCGTCTCTGGTTTGCGAGCCGCTCTGGGGTGTCTGCTGCAGCCGGCAGCACCTCGAAGACCGCGGCGCGCTGAAGGAGGGAACGTTACTGGAGAGCTGAACTCCAGCCTTGGCTGCCGCTCTCCTCCGCCAGGAGCCTTTGGAAAGCCTGGGTCTAAGCTTCGCATGTCAGGCCCCCCCTCGATTCCTGCTTCCTTCCAGTGCTCGATTCCTGGCACTGCCCAGGACAGACTCAAGCAATCAGTGCCTCTAGGGCCGTGACAGCTGGAGGAGAACGGTTAGTAGCTGTGTCAGAGGATGGCTGGTGGAGGACGAGGAGGAAACAGAGCCTGGAGGAGGGTGGGGGAGAAGAGGACCTCTTCCCATCCAAGGTACTGCTCCAGCATCCCGGGTGCTTTAGCCTCACTGCTCCCCTGAGAGGGAGGGATGTGCTCTGCATTACACATACAGCTGACCAAGGCTTGTGGGGAATAAAGGACTTTCCCAAGGTCCCATAGGAAGTCTGGGACAGAGCAGGGAATGGAACCCAGGTCTCTCAAGCCCCAATCACTGAACCATCCTTCATCTCCTGCCATCTGGCTTTCTACAGCCCTAGGAGGACACAGCACTGCCTGCACCCGGGCTTGGTCTCTGTGCCCCAGAGAGCCTAGGACTCCCACTGTGACTGGCGTGCGAGTGAGTCACCTCAGGGAGAAGCGAGGACAACCAATGCACAAACTGCAGCTCTGCCCACGACCCAGGGCCGACAGCAGGGAGCAGCATCCCTGAATGCATGAGCTGGGAGCGATTTTTAGCACGAAACAGGGATTAGTCGCAGCTTCCATCACTCCAAGACCTGGAAATCTGGTTGTTCCCCGTCCTCGGACATGCTGGGCGCCGTTTGCGTGGGGCATGAAGGAGCTGAGAGGCGCAGGATGGGCCCAGATGGAGGCCAGCCTGGTGCTCTACCCCAGGCACAGCGTGCTAAGGAAAATTCCTCTCCATGACCCGTGGAGGAATCAGAGTCTTAATGGGAGAGAAACAAAACTCACAGCATGTGCTTCCCATTAGCAAGACAGCCCTGGAACCGCCGAGCCTGGCCAGCTGCACAGCTAGGCTTCCGCTAGTATATTTAAGATAACTTTAAACGGAGCTTCCCCTGCTCGGGTCCCGTGTCTGGGGTTTTATGAACCGCCAACTCCACGCCTGCAAAGCACCTCCAGATGGTTGGGGAAACGGTTTGCCACCAGAGTTCATAGATCAAAGCCTGACCAAACAGGTGCTAAGAGCAGGCAGAGGAAAGATCAGCTTATTCATAGGAGATGCATGTTCTGGTTCGGGATCAGCAGCTGCGGCTCCAGCCGAATGCAGACAACTTGTTGAAGAGCCACGCGTCTACATGTTAAACCCCCTCCACTGGCAAGTTCATTAACCATCAATTAACAGCTGGAGGATTAGAGTTAAAGCTGCAAGCCAGGACTGGACCACCACAGTGTGCACACGCGTAGAGACATGACCTATATTTCAGCGGCTCTAGTAAAGTCAGGGCTTCAATTGCCTCACCCCAGACCAAGTCACTCCGAGGTGCTTGGCCCTTGGACTCAAGAAGCTTTTCTCCCCCCGCCAACAGATTGGAAGAGAACCAGCTCAACACCTCCACTGCAGGCACGGGATCCCCACAGCCACCGCTGCTGACAAACGTTTGCTAGTTATTTTATCTGTCCAACTCCCCCGGATCGGTCATTTGGGATGGCAGGAGGCGGCTGCTCCTAGCTAGCGACTCTCCTTGTCACAGCACTTTCCTGTAGGGAAGATGCCCAACAGCAATCCCCTCCCACAACATCTCCTTCTCATTAACACAAGAATGGCCACGCTGAGTCAGACCAGACCAATGGCCCATCTGACAGGGCCCCATCTCCAACGGTGGGTAGTACTAGATGCTTCGGAGGGAATGACCAAACCAGGGCAATTATCGAGCGATCCATCCCATGGCCCCATCCCTGCTTCCAGCAGTCAGAGGTTTAGGGACACCCAGATCATGGGGTTGCGTTCCTGACCATCTTGGCTAATAGCCACTGAGTGACCTATCCTCTGTGAATTTATCCACTTCTTTTTGGAACCCCCGTTATACTTTTGGTCTTCACAACGTCCCCGGCAAGGAGTTCCACAGGTTGACAGTTCAGAATGAACTATGGAAATCTCTCATTTAGAAATGAAAGCTTTTGACGGAGGAAGAAGGATATTTAGAGAGAGTTCTCTAGGGTGTGGGACAAGATCACCCTTTGCTGTATATGCACATTACAGGCACAGCAGAGATTTCAGGAACAGAGAGCCCCATGGCTTGGGTGCTTAGTGGATTTATTATATATTTCTTAAGACTGGTGAGCTATTTCCTCATTACATGCGGATACATTTCCGCTGACATGCTCATACTGGCTTGCCATCCCTTTACTAGAAAGCTGGCCTCACCCAGCAGAGGTCCAGGGATGTGAATCTAAGATGGCCTCCATGGCTGCTCCATGATAGCTGGTCCTGCCACATCTCTCATGGGGAAGGCCTAAAATGAAGACTCAGGTTCTAGCAGGCAGGTGAACTTCGTAACTAAAGCCGAGGTCCTGTATCTACATGGCGGGACTCCTCGTTGGAGGTGGCATGGGCAGCACATTTGCTGAGAACTTTAACCTGCGTTTGCTGACCCAAACCAAGCACCAGCAACACCCACGTTGAATGTTCCTACAGGAAAATAAAGCAGACCTGCTGCCGGTGTAAGGGACGGCATATTGATAGGCCCCTGCCCCTTGTTCAAGATCTGCTGGCTTTGGAGGTGGACTGCAGGGCCAGTGTGTAGGCCCTTGAGGGACAGTTCAGGGAGGTGGAGGCGTCTATTCTGCTCCATGGTGCTTCTTATACGGGGCTTGTCACCAGAGCATCTGAGGTGCTGGTTGCTGTACTGGGGATGGAGGATTTTATATTCAGCCCTGCTGCATACTGCAGAGTGAGACCCCGCCCAAGATGCTGTGTACGTGGAGGGTTATTGGCGGGGTGCTCAGAGCCTGGGTTTTTGTCGTCGTTTTAGAACAATAATTAGATCCAAATTCTGCTCTCAGAGTTGAAGGCACACATCGCGTTAGACTTCTGGGGCTGCTGCAGGCAGATTGGACGTTCCCACCAACTCAGGAATAAGAAGTAGACGCAGAGCTCAGCAGCTCTGTGTCACTGAAGGATGCACGGTGCCGCGTTTGATGGCAGTAAAAATTACATTCACCTAGACGTTCCCGTGGAAAGGTGCAAGGCTCCGGGCTCCCACGGACGGAGTGTCTCATTCTGCAGCACAGGGTAAGCCATGTCCTGACGGGTGCTGATGGAGCAGCGTAATGTTGTCAACCAGCTCAGGGGAGTTCTGTACTTGAATGGAATAACCCAGGGCCCTTGTACTATTAATAGTTGGGCACTAGATGGCACCCTCAGCTTCCCAAACGCTGAAGGACTGGACGCATTGCCCTAGAAGTCAGTTTGTCCACAGAAAAAGAGTCAGGGTGTTCGGAGCATGACAAGGGCAGCATTGGAGGGTGGAACGCAATGCACAGAGCCTTGGAGAAAAAGTGTGTGCTCAACATACAGACTGAGCAGCCCCTAGTAAGGAAGCCTCGACAGGCCCTAAAACTGGTCAACCAAACAAAAGCAGATTCACACACGCTGTCACGAACAGGAGCACCGGGCTCTGTCTGCTCCCATCTGCCATCCGTATTCAAGACGCTGCTGGGAACTGCAGCCGTGGTTAGGAATTGTGACCATTTCCTAAATTTCAGCCAAAGCATTTAACCAGCCTGAAATTCATGCAGGCAAAGACGTTATTTGCCCTTCCCCTAGGGAAAGAAAGGATTTCTGTTACCCACTCGGGGAGCAGAAATAATATCATCTGACTTCACTGACGAATCCCACCACTCAAACAACAGAGAGTGGAGCCAAACGGTTCACAAGTACTCCAGGAGCTGAACAGGATTCCAACTATTTGGCAAATGTTCTCAGATTTTTAAAACTTGGAATCAGGTTGCAAATGATTGGCGAACCCAGAGAGGGGCTACTTCTGTAACCAGCGTTACCATCCAGCAGCAGAGACCTGAGAGCATCCCGATCAAAAGGGCCTCCACTCCTCTGTGGGATAAAGGGAGGAGTCCCACACCCGGTGCAGATGGACCGGGAGAGTCCTCCTGTTGTTGGACTGAGGTAGCTTCCGGGCCCAGGGATGCAGGAGATCCCCCCCCAGATGATGGGATCTGCTCATTTCAGCTTCACCCCTTGTTTGGCTCAGCCAAGTGCGCCCTCCGGCTGATGGTGCCTCTAAGCTCACAACACCCCATGGTTCAGTCGTTAGAAACCAGCCTCTCCTTTTAGCTCCAGCGCAGCACCCGGGCAGCGAGAGGTCGTCAGTGGAGGTCACAGGAACATGGGACGTGCTGAGACCGGAGCAGACCCTTCATCCAGCCCCATACCCTGGCTGACTAAGGCCAGGACCAGCTGCCTCTGAGCATCCATTGACCACGGCAGGGAGCAGTTCGTGACCAGTGATGCAAACAGCTCCTTGGCTCCAAGAGCAGGGCTGGCTTTCCCCAGCTGCTGCTCGGTCACATGAGCTCACCGCGGCCACAGAGGACGCAGGATATTTCATACTCTTCCTCCCAACAGCTGGTCAGATTCCTGGAGCAGAGCCAAGAGCACAATGGCCAGCTCCCTGCCCTAAGGGAGAACGGTGGGAGCGCCACGGCCCGAGTCGTTTAACGCTGCACGGGAGAGAACTGGGGAGCTGCTGCTGAGTGCCAGGGAAATGCTCTAAAGGCCAATCAAGAACTCTGGGGGCAGGGTGTGGTGGAGAAATCCATGCTGCTGGGGCCTGGAGATTTGCCAGTAGTCACGGCCCAGCTTTACCAGCTGTGTGTGATTAACTCGAAGGGTCACAATGCGCTGTACCCGGCGCAGGTGTGCAAGAACCATGGGTAGGAGGGGGAACCTCCTTGTGTTCCCCATTATGCTTCCTCTCCCTACCCCTGCCCCCGCTCACACAATTGCAGCCCCTTCCCCCCTCACGCACTGAGCCAGCTCCCTGTTGGAGCACCTCCGTGCAGGGGATGCTGTGAAGGCCAAGACTATAACAGGGTTAAAAAAAAAAATCAGATCAGTTCCTGGAGGACAGGTCCATCAATGGCTATTAGCCAGGATCGGCAGGAATTGCTGTTTGCCACAGGCTGGGAATGGCTGACGGGATGGATCACTTGATGACCTCTTCTATTCATTCCCTCTGAAGCACCTGGCACTGGCCAGATGGAAGTCAGGACATTGGGCTAGATGGACCATTGGTCTGGCCCTGTACGGCCGTGCTTATGTGGGTCCCAGATCAGCAATTGGCAGCAGGCTGCCAAATGGAGAGTTGGAGTTTGGTGGTTCCCATGAACGCTGCAGACCCAGGTTCAAGGCCTGTAGGTCAGGACAGGCCCACTCAATCCCCCAGCATTGCAAGGATAACTTGGTACCCCCAGATACAATACCAATGATCCAATGTTTTCACCTGCAAAAAGGTTACCCCCCCATCACCGCTTGTTTTTTCCCTGTCTAGAAGAAACCCTAGAGCCTTGACAGTCACTCGATTAGCATCTTGCTCAGACGGAGCATTGTCCACTTCACAATGAATGCCTATTTACAGCGCACACACAGCCAGACAGGTAGAGGAGTTTCTTTCAGGCAGGAGACACTTAAAACCATCTGGTAAGCAGCCCCAGTGTCCGAGTCACAGCTGTTCAGAACATCAAGTGTGAGTTTATATAGACACACGACTCCTTCCACGTCAGCCAGACAGATTTTGGGAGGGTTATGACCAGCGTGACACAGGCTTTCGGCGGGGACCTTACAGGACACTCTTTGGCAAACCAATAGGTAGATCTCAGGCCCTGGGATCCCTGTAGCCCTTGTCCACTTTTGTCCCCCCAGCCGGTTGGCCCAGAGAGGTCCTGGGGTCACAGAGACCAAGCACCCGCCTCGTATAACCGGATGAAACGGACAGTCTAGAACTGCTCACAATTGCCTCTTGCTCAGTGACTTTGAACAGTCCTGCTCTGCCAAGGCAGGTCATTCAAAGTCCAAGTCCTCTCACTGCCCCTAGCCTGAACTTGGCTATGCTCCAGACGGATACGTCACTCTCATTTCTGCTCTCCCGCCGCTTTTACACCAGTGGGACTGCACCGACTTCAACTGCACCAGTTACACTAGTGTCAAATCAGAAGGTGGCCAGAGGCCCCTGGTTGAATCTCGAGTAACGCCCCTTTCTTCCATAATCAGATGCCACGTGGTAACACCCACCCCGCAGAACATTGCTTCCATGACATGGCAAGCCACCCCCATCCCCACAGCTGGCAGCGGAGCGGAGGATGTTCAGTGCCTTCCGGGGCTAGGCCAGTCATGCTTTTGGTTTAGGGACCACTACAGACAGGGAGCTGAACTTGGGTCGTATTCTACCCAGCTCTTCCAGTCACATCGTCTACTGCTCCTTTCCAATGCTCCCACAACGGTTATTTCATCAGCACCGTTTTCCGTGCTTGGCCAAGATACTGGATCCTGTTCTGAGGGGCAGGCCTGTATTCGTGAGGTGTAGCTGGGATTCTGCAAGCGAGTGTGAACGTTTCAGAGGAGTGTGTGACACCCGGGTCACAGGAACCTCCTCTAGTGTGACACCTAAGGAAAATGGGCCTGATTTTCAGAGCATCTGCAGCTCCCAGCATCCTCAGTGACAGTTGAGAGTGCTCGTCTCTCCAGGGGCAGCAGGAGGGGGAGTTTCAAGTTTCCCTTTAAACCAGGGATGGGGCCAGGCTGCCAGACAGACATTCACAGAATAACCCAAAGCTAGAGATGGAAACACCTCTTAAATCACAGCAGCCAGCCACACCCCACCCAGATACAGGACTCCTGCCAGGGCTCATCTGGAAGGCTTATTTCTGCGTTCTCCTGGCCCATCAAGGAACAGCTCACAAGTCAAGCCCCTTGTCGCTGTTACTGCAGCCAGAGCGCCGGCTCCAAGTTAGATTTATACCTTCTCCCAGCAGGAAACGTTACTTGGCACAGCTGGAGTCTGGACCAGTTTTCATCCCCACCAGCCATTTGGACACTCTCCATAGCTGTCTTAGCCAAGAGGTTAAGGACGGACCGGGCTGGGAGAAGACGTTACCCTCTTATGGCCACAGATGGCCAGTCTCATATGAGTGAGAACATGGGCAGCCTGGCACTGGCCCGCTACATGGTCCTTGGATCTCAGATGCTCAGCACCAAAAACCATGCATCAGTCTTGCACCTGACACTAGATTACAAGAGCAGAACCCTTGAAACTCCCCCTGTGCTGGCCCGGCCCCCGGTCCCCAAATTATCAAAGGGCCTGAGGATCTCTTCCCTCCCGACAGACTAGTGAGGAGTGCAGCGTAAACTTGCAAAGACCAGAGAGTACTTCTGGTTACCCAGCACCCCAGGAAACATTTGTATGGGGAATGGGGTGCTGATGATGGAAACCATGTATTTGGTGTTTGTTATTACAACTTCAAGCCAGGGGGTGTGACAGCGCCCCTCTGCTTATCCATCTACATAGAAAATTGGGTGACAGAATTGAACAGACTGTGGTAATAGCCTGTAAACTCTTCGTTCTAGCCAGAGGAAGGGACATTTTCCCCAGCAAAATGCAGTGGATTACCATTTAAAACAAATAAAAACAGTCAGCATTCCTCTGCTATGCTCAGCATTCCTGGAGTTCCCCTTGCACAGTCAGACCACTTGCTCATGGTGGTTTCTGTGTGGTGACGGGCAGCAGGTGTGGGCTCTGAGTGACTCAGTAAGAGTGTGCTGACTGAGGAGAGAGCGCAGAACAGAACAAAAAGCATGCATCTCTTCCAGCCCAAGACAATGGTGGGATGGCGCTGGGAGAAGGAGAGGAAAAAAGCTGTTTTGACAAGACACTGCAGAGCAATGAAGCCAAGAGAAGGCTGAAGTGGGTGGAAACCCAGAGTATGACTCCTCAAGTCAGATAACAGGTTGATTTTACGCTATGTGCAGGCAGAAGCTGGGTTTTATTGAGCTGTTTTTAATCCACAGTTGAGCAGTTTGAGGGCTTTGGACTTTTCTCCTTCACTGAAAAGTCTGCTGAGGTACTAAATCTCATGGTTGGACTAAAGAGCTGTCAAAAAAAGAGGGTTTTTTTTTTTAAATTAATAATGTTGTTAAATTTAAACCAAATTTTACAAAAATTCTGCTTCCATTTCACTCAGTCCAGGAGTTGGAAAGTCCCGAAGGTAAAATTCCCTTTTCACCATGAACAAACTGGGAAATAAGCTGTGGCATGTAATTTCCCAGTCTCAGGTGGTTGAAGTCAGTCGATCTACAGTGACTTCAATGGAGCCACACCAGTTTCCACGGGCAAAGCCACCAATGCTCTGTGCATTGTATAGCCAGCTGGCATTTCCTGAAGATGGTGACCATCTCACTGAAGAGAGGAAGTAAACAAGATGGGAAAACCACTAAACACCTCACACTAGAGCCTGTGTTGTCAGGCCTCACAACAACGAGCCCTGTGCTAGAAGTTAGCCCATTTCAAGCCTAGCAGCCCCAGGCCAAAAGGATTTCTGGTGACCGGTCTCAGAGCGGTCCTCTAGAGGATTGGGGGGGGACGGGACGGGGGGGGACGACGACTAATGGTTAGAGTGAAGAATCAGATAAAAGCCGTGACTGCCACAGCCAAGAAATCCCGTCTCAGAAGAGTAGCAACACTGACTGTGTCCAGCTTGACTGGTGAAGATGTGGTGGTGGCAGCGAGGGGTATGGATGTTCTGTGCCTACAGCAGCCACCATGGATGGGGAACGCAGCGAAGGAGCTGAGCTGAGGCTGGGAACGAGGAGGGTGACAAAAGGGGTGTAAACGAGTCAGGAGGCAGTGAGCCAAAAGCCAAGGAAGATGGGGAATGAAATTCTGGCGTAGGTGACAGACTGATGGCTGTATGAGTGCAAGTTAAAGAGAGTGCTCGGGTTGCTAGCACCTCCACCAGGTGCATTTCAATAAAGGTTGCAGTGAAGACGAGAAGAGTTTCTGCTAGGATTTATGGGCACGGCCGTGCTAGCGGGCCTGGTTTTGATGCCGAGGGATACGAGAGCGTACACAGGCAAAAGGGCTCCTAGTCATGTGCATTGCCACTCAATGGATGAGAGCCAAGACATGGTTGCAGGAGGGTGTGCGACCAAATGACTCACCCATCAGTAGTGGCGACAAAAGCCAGATTGCTAGGACGTTGGTAAGGAAGTGGAGTTGAGTGATGGGCTGCAAAAAGTGAAACCTAGCAAGACAGAGCTGCAGCACCGACATGGTGAAGCATTGGACAGTGAGGGAAAGGAGCTTAAAACAAGATTGAAGTACAGGAAGTGAAGGGTGGCAGTGGCAGAGAACTTTGTGCCCGTGGTACAGGAGGAATATCCGGGAACAAATATGGTATCGGTTGAAGAATGCGATTGTGGCAGCAGAAAAGGTTTGTGGACAATGCAGACGGGGGGGGGGGGGGGGGGGAAATGAGAAAGAAGTGGTGGTGGATTGACAGAGTGCAGGTAACAACTCAAGAGAAGGTGCATGCTAAGAAAGAAAATTAACCTGCTGAGCATAGAAAGGTGAGCTGCCAAGTGGCCGTGATGAAGGCCTGAGAATGCCCTAGACAACCAGCACACCAAGTTGGTAATCCATCCACTCCGGATTATCTATAGCAGCGGTTCTCTAGCAGTGGTACTTCGAAGAAGGCTGGGTGGTACGCAAGCCGTACCGCGCTGCCGAATCTGCCGCCGAAATTCCCCCTTCCCCTGAGGAGGCGAGAAATACAGTCCAGGAAATGAAGAACTGTAAGGCTTCAGGGAAGGATGAGACGCACGGATGCCATGTTTGTAATTCAGCAAGAGAATAGCTTCTGGGCTTTTGCAGACCTAGACAAGGCATACGATAAGCAGGCAGAAAGAGGCTCACCCCAGTGCTGAGGAAACATGGCGTGTCTGAGGATTTACTAACTATGACGAATGAGCTACACAGGCCAACTAAAACAATGATCCAAACACATTGTGGAGTGACAAGCCCCCGTGAAGGGGAAGTCGGACTGCACCGGGCTCAGCCCTCTGGCCGCTGCTGTTCAACGTGTTGATGGATTACGGCAGCAGAGAGATCTCGATGGAAGAAAGGGGAGAAGCTGCTTTATGCAGATGACAGAGCAATAAAGGGCACCCTCAAAAGAGGACGTGGCGGAAACAGCAAGGCTGGGGTATGACCAGCTAAACTGGCACAGGATGAAAGTGAGCATGATTAAGGCTGAGGTCGTGTGGGTTAGTAGAGGTGCCCCAGGGAAAACGGACAGATTAATGGAGATTTAACCAGACTGCCCAGTCCAAGTACCTGGGTGGAAGGGTGGTGGAAGACAGCGAGCTTGGAGGTCTGACCCAGCACTCCCCATCCCGGGCTGGAAGGGTGCGGAAGAACATCTCAGGCGACTAAAGCCCCAACTGTGTACAACCATGGCATGCCCCAAGCATGGGCAGCAGAGCGACAGCGGGGTCAATGCCTACAGGTGTCGGAGAGGAGAGGTCTGAGCGTGCAAGACAATGAGTAACACGAAGGGACAGAATGCAACATGATCTTCGTGCTTTCAGCGGCCATTACGTGGCTGACAAACCCAGGACGTGGGACTTTGCTGGTTCAGGCACATACAGAGGATGAATCAGGAGGACCTGGTGAAGATGGCATGGCAGGGGAGGGTGGTAGGAAAGATGCAGAGGAAAGCCAATGGGTGGATTGCAGCGAAGACGACGGTAAGCGGGTGGATTTTAGTGCCCCCTTAGGTGGATGAAGATTGTGGATGCTTTCACCATGACCCGACTCCACAGGCGATAAGTGGAACGAGTTGTCAGGCCTCACAAAGTCACTCTGGGTATATACAGGATCTCAACAAAGTGGAGACATGGTGATGAGAAGAGGCTGGGGGAGGAGAAGCGGAGTTTGAAACGGAGCTGGCAGCCGTGCAGAGCAACCCTGGCGCCAAAGTGAATGCATGAGAGTTTTAAAATGCTTCTCCTGTGGTGTCCTGATCTCTAGCTGCTGAGCACGCTAAGGTATAAACTCAGCTGGACCGTCCCCGCCCAATAGGCCTGGCCCATCACAAAATGGCTTCCAAGAACTGTTGAATCCAATTAGCCCCAGAAAACAAAGCTCTATAAACACCGTCATCCACACATGCTGCTGCTCTGAGGCTTTTAACTGAGCAAGGCAGCCCGGACAAATGGCGCACACTTCAGCAAGGGAAAACGACACTTCCATGGGCAAGTGGCATTACAGAGGCTGCCACATTTATCTAAAACGTGGGCCTGTAGACAAAGGCCGCTCTTTCTGGGATTCAAGCAGTCGCATCGCTCTGAGCGGGTGAGCTGAGCGATACAGCATTTCAAAGACCCTGCATTCGATACCAGGCAGGTTTTTGACAAGGGTTTGGCAGGAAAGCAGATTTGACAGCTAACTGATACGCCAACAGCTCGGCACATAAAAGACAGCTAGTGATTAATGCCAGCCATTCACCATTTGCCAGTTCAGATTCCCATACTCCCAGGGAGGCCATGCACCCAGCCTGGCCTGGAAAACAAAGGGACAATGTTGCTACACTTTGCAGATGAATGTGAGCGGGCTTTGGGAGGCGCCAGAGAGAAGCCGCAGAAGGAGGACTGCATATCGCTAAGCGTTGCTTAGTCAGCCGGTGCATGTGCAAAGCGGAAGAGCTGGAATCAGCCATGTACAGCAGGCTCCATGCCCAGGCTCACGAGACTGTCTGCCAAAGCGAAGGCCAGCAGCTGTAACAAACAGCGTATGAAACAATCCCCTGGTCTGGGGCTCCTGGAGGTGGTTTGTCCATTGCCAGCCAACAGCACTAGAGTAAAGGGCCGGGGGAAGGGAATCCCCAGTCTCCTGTGTGCAAAGCGCAAGAGGAACGGGGAGCCCAAGCATCACCACCATCTCCCTCTTTCCCAACGCCCTTTACGGCCCAACAGTTTCAGAGGAGGATGGCCTAAAATCAGGCACCCGATCCACATTTAGGCATCTAAACAAGCGCTTGTCTACACATGAAGGTTGATCTGGACTAAGGTAGGGAGTGCATTTAAAGCAGATTAACTATTCCTGGTGTATTCAAGAATAAGAGTCCATGCGTAGCTAGAAGTGCCCACACGTGGCGTTAATCAGGAGTAGACAGCCTGAATAGGCCTGGTTTGCAGAGGGCCTGAGCCTGCACGTGTGTACTACCGAGGTCAGGGAGAATCCAACCACTTAACCTTCTCCCCAGGCCCATGGGTTCAGTGATGCCCTTTTCTCAATCACACAAGCAGCAGATTGAGAGAGAGAGAGAGAGAGAGAGAGAGAGAGAGAGAGAGAGAGCTCTCCCCCTGAATAGGGAATAATGAGCAATTGGACATGAAGTCACATTTTCTTTTTAGTGGCCAATGGCGCAGATATAACCCCCAGACCTGCAGAGCTCTGTGTCGCTCGAAAGCTTGTACCTTCCCATAGACGTGGGTCCAGTAAAAAGACATTACATCAGAGACAAGGGGGAGGGGGGTGAGATAAGTAGTAATTCTTCATGGAAGAACACCACACACACACACACACACACACACACACACACACACACACACACACACACACACACACACACACACACACACACACACACACACACACACACACACACACACACACACACACACACACACACACACGCTGGAGGTTCTTTACTATGTATTAAAAAGTCATTTTAAAAAAAGTTCTCCTCCCTGCCCCGGTCACAAAGAGAAAATGCCCAGCCCTGCAGCGAACCCATTGGAAAAACCCAAGCCCCTCAGTGTGTTTCCCACCCTGCTTAGCCCAGAGTGGAAATCCAAGCAGTTACTGGGCGTGCTGAAATACAAGAGAACTTTTAATCCACATACGCATTAACCTGGCTCCCAGCAGGGGCTGCTCAGAGAGGCCTTTGACTCAAAGCCACGGCTGACCACTGGCACGTCTGCTGAAATCCTGGAAAACATGCAAAATCCTGGCTGGGAGGTGAAGAAGATACAAGAAAAGATTCCGCCCCTGCCCCCCCAGACTTGCAGAGTTGGACGCAATCTCCATAATGAGCTAGAGCAGTGTCTCCAATTGCAGCGCGGCATTTCCCTGGCTAGCAAACTGCATCGAGCAGCCACCAGTACTGCCTGCCAGCGCAGCTGGAAAAGACACAAGCACTCTGCAGACGACTCACGTTAAATCCTCGCTTTCCTAGGCCGGTCTGCTGCTCTCCACGTTCGACAGTGTCACTCTCTGTAGAGTTAAACCTAGGAAACAGAAAACCCGCAGTAGGTAACCCGCATTGAGGGCACGGTGGAAATGACGTGCTAGCACTGCCATCGCGGTGTGAGGCTCCACGTCAGACAGCAAGCTCCAGTCAGGACAGCGCTGAAACATGCAGTTAGCCAAGCACAGGCTTCAGGCGCATTGAAGCTGGGGTGCCTGTTTAATTGCTTTCCTGAACTGGGGCCTGGGAGCCTGGGTTTGCTACTGGGGTAATTGACCACCCTGCTCTTCCCATACTGGGAAGCGAAAGGCAAGTCAAGGCTAAAGGGCACAGGAGTCCAGGTCGGAATAATAGGACCCAGCATGGATATGGGAGACCTGTTGGGTCTCTTGCTCATTATACACAGGTACAATGGAGCACCAATACCCACATTTATGACACCCCCCCACCACCTACCTGTGTGCACACGGCTGCGCTGGCTGATTGCTGCCTGGCTTCTACAGCAGAACACAGGAGCACCTCCAGAGCACTCACGGGCTACGTAAAGGGATACTGCTCTATTCCCAGACACTCCAGAACCCACCACTTTAAACAGACCACCAGAGGGGACTTCCTCAGCTGCTCAGCGAGCAGCACTGTCTAGCCGTCTGTCATGGCCTCTCAGTCACAAACACACCATCTGGTTCTTTCCCGGCACACACACACCTCTAGCCCTGCTTCCCAAACAGGGCAAGCCATAGCACAGATACGCAGCAGCTGCAGACAAAGACCAGCCCCCAGTTTCTCTCTTCCACCAGCTCACCCTGTGAGCACCACACAACTGCTTCTTCCTCCCAGTGATATATCCTCCCAGGTGCTGAGCCAATTGTTTCGTTAGCCCAGCAATTACCACCAAAGTCAGTAATCCCCCCTCCCCCCTAAAAACAGGCTGGTTGGCTCCAATTAAGCCTGCAGCCTTCTCTTTCCAGCAGCAACTTCTGTAACCAGGTTGCTCTAACTAGAACCACGTCACACAGGCACTTGCAGGCCTACTTTCTGCAAGCATAAGCAGCCTGGGAGATTCCTAGACTACGCTCAGACTTCGCCTTCTATCTTTGTCATCTTCCCATCCGTTGTTTTAGATTCGTCACGTGCTTTACGTGTCTCCGAGATTAGTGATTAAAATAAGAACCAAGGCTAAATGGAAATCCTAGATGAGCAAAGAGACAATGGTAAGGCTGTATTCCATATTTGACTTGCTTATTTCAAGATGCTCCCTTTCCTTGGTGATTTTTTACATAGAGTGAAGATTTCCCCACTCCTTTTATATCCAGGTTCTTGTCTGCCTAAGAATGTCCCCAAGTTATAGTCCAGTTGCATAAAGCACTCGGGACTCATCTCCATGGTCCTCCTGTCACACTGCCTGGTTGATAAAAACTAGTGATCTTTATGTCACTGTTCTTCAGGGGGTTGCGGGTGTGTCGTATTAAGGTAGATCTGCTCTGGAAAGGTCACTGCTATTGCCTAGCTGGGTAATTTCTGCAAGTCTGCTCTGAAATACAACTGTCAAAATGGCACGTGCATCTCCTACCTCATGCAATCAGCACTGGGCCTGTCACTGGAGAACCCTGGGGGACCTCCAAGAAGTGAATCCGTCCAGCCAGGTCTGCTGCTGCAAACAGGAGAACCGTTCCGACGATGCTCACCCTGCTCCGCTCCCTAAGCCAGCAGAGTCACCCCACCTCCTGTCAAGCCCAAACCGAGTCCTGGTCCAAAGGAAGTGAATGGGTATTTTGCAGGGATGGGAGCAGCAATTTGGATCGGTTCACAGGAAAGTGACTCACTCTCCTCCACTGCCCTGGAACTGGGAAACACTTCTTTTCTGCTTTGCAAGCACCCAGTCTAGAATGGCCCAGGTCTGTCAGGGAGCTGGGGTGGATAAATCTCTCTTCCAGCCCTACCGAGCTGTGGCAGAATTACGTTGGAAAGGGGATTGGTAGAAGAGGAGACAAAGTCCTTGACAGACAGGGTCATCCTCAAAGCAGAGTAAATAGGGTACAGCTACCTTTATCTTCCAGCCCCTCTGCTACACAAAGAAGAGCTTGTCTACACAGGGGTTATTCAGGAATAGCTGGTCTGGAATAACTTCACGTGTAGACAACATTTCAGCCCGATCACTTAGAAGTCACTTGATACCAAGATTCTTTCCCAAAGTCTGAGAAAGGTGCTAGCGGGGCGCCGGCTGTGCTATAGTTCACATTGAGACGCTCTGTCACTATTTAAACGTTGACTTTTCTCCAGGCACGTCTACACGCGCGCTCCCGGGACCGCAAGCTGGGCTGCAGCTCTCCAGTGCTCCGACCTGCTGCGGGCTAACGGCCTGTTGGGAGCACTCAGCGTTCCTTCGTGCGCTTTGCCGTACCGCTGATTCAAACCGCAGCAGGGCAGAGCGTGCGAGGGAACGTTTGGTGCACCTCAGCAGGGGCCGCGCAGACAGTGAATGTGCGGCACGCCGGAGCACCCGAGATTTCCACCCCAACTTCCTGCGCAGTGAGTGCGTGTGTAGACATGCCACAAGTGCTCCCAAAGCCGTATGCTTACTCGGATTGCCTGGAAATTTGCTGTGCCTCATGCGGATCTAGGGAAAGGTTTGGGATCCAAATCTGAGGTGGTTTAAGGATGAGATTCCCAAGGGACAGTCCGCCACCCCAAACAGCGTTTCTTAAAGTTCACAGACTCTACACACTTTCTGTGCATGCCTGCGGCACTGATCGTTCCTCAGACCTCGTCAGTCACTTGGCATTTATCCCAGTCAGCACATGGCAGCCCCAGCCCTTTTGGGGCCGCACGATTGAAAACGTTAAGGGACTAATTTAGCCCTCTCTAGTAGCCTGTACCAAACGCTCGTGTGCCAAGGAGATTGCACTGCACATGTGCAGAACGATGAGCCAACGGGGTTTCCAGCCAGCCAATTTTCATGCGACCTCGACGACTCAAGGGAATATGCTGTGGCCATTAAACATAAGCTACATCCCTGGCAGTGTATGTTCAAAACCTAGCCATGGCCGACGCTGCAGAATAAGATGTAGGTTTATTGCTACAATCTGCCTCTGTCTAAGGGGGCTGTTCTGGGGGGGGAAATGCAATCTGAATACAGCAGATAATTCAGGACGTGCTGAAACTATTTTCAAAAAGAAAAGAAAGGAAACACGAACGCTTGATGGGAGTGGAAGGGGAATTAAGGGGTGACGGAGAGCTGGGAAAGAGATGAGAGGGTGCGGCTGTGGATCAGAGAGGGAGGGAAGAGGGTTGGGGCCCTGGGACCCGGGAAGGAGGGACATTGGGAGACAGGGGCTTGTCAGCCCCACATTTCCGTCCCCTTGTGCATGCCGAGATCTAGGGTGGCCCTGCCTTTTTTGGCAATCAGAGCCCTTCTCCCTGCACTGCTATGTAAGCTGAGATCTGCAGGGCCCTGGAGACAATGCAAATAATAACGTGTGAAAACCAGTAAATGCAAAGTAAGGAAGCATGTGGACCCAGGGGAAGAGGGGCAGTTAACTGGGGGGGAGGGCTGGCTTGGAGAAGAAGGGGTGGCCAGGGTCATAGCTATGGGGGCCTGGCTGGAGTAGGGGCAGGACATCTGGCTGGGGGGAGGGGGTGGGAATAGTGGGGCCCAGCTAACATGCAGCTTGGGCTACGTAACCCAGGAAGTGTGAGCTGCTGCCTGCACTGGGTGTACGCAGCAGCAGAAGGCAGCACTCAGCCAGCAGCAGCTTCCCACCTGCCGCTCGCTTCTGAAGTGCAAATAGCTTCGTGGGCCCGGGAGGGGGGGGGGGGGGGGGGGGGGGGGGGGGCTCTTTGGCATTATTTGCCAGGGCAGCGATATGTTGCAGGGACGGTGGGGGAGAAGAAGGGGAGGCACTGGTCTTCTCGCGCACCCTCGAAGTTGCTGTAGCTGCCATGGAATAAAACTGTCAGGATTTGGGGCCCCGGCCAGGTCTGCAAATTCTCGGCCTGCCTGTCAGCCACAAGACCTGCAAACCTCTCCCGGCATGCCCATTTCCCCGTTGCACTTGAACAGTGCGCACAGGAAGGGGAGGAGACGTCACGGGCAGCAGTGCCTGCTGAAAACATCTCTCCGTGTAGAAAGAACTAGGAAATGCACTGACAAACCCCCAGCCCCTTGTTAGCACAGAGATGGCACCTCGTGCCCTTCCTCGAGGTGAGATGCAAACCTCTGAGGGGCAGCGTGAAGGGAAACACCGTTAGCAATGCCCTGCAACACCCGGACCAAACCCCGTCTTTGCAGACGGGGCCGGGCGCTCTGGGATCAGGGCACGTGAGGCTGACTCTTTGCTAAAGCATAACTGGGCAGGGGGAGACGCGCAGGACAGGGCCCTCCCAGATCTCCTCATCTCACAGTCACAGCCCCGCCAAGCTGCTCCGTCTGATCCTCCCACCCTTCAGTACAGGCCCGGATTGACCAATCTGCACGCTGTGAGCTTGCACAGGGGGCCCCGATTTTCGGGTTGGCCCCACTGCTGCCACCTGACCAGTTTTTCTTTGGCCTGGCTGGTTTCCCTCTTGCACGGCCGGTGGCAATGCGCTGGGGGCGTTTTTTCCACACGTAGCTGTTGTCACTTCCAGGTGGAAGACCCAGCACGGGGCAAGCAGCCTCCCTTGCTGCGTGCACGCGTGGCTGGGCCAGTGGTTGCCTTCGCGACAGCCCCGCGCTGCCTGCCGGGGTCTGAGGAGGCCCACGCAGCGGCGTAGGCTCCTGCGCCTCGCGGTGCCGGCACGCTGGATGGACCTGAGGCTCCCCAGCACGGAGGGGGAAGGAGCAGGGACCGGGGTAGGTGAGGCAGGGGCTCCTGGCAGAGGACAACAGGGGGACTCCCTGGGATAAGGCTCCTGGGAGGGGTGGGTGTAGGGGCTCCCGGGCCAGGGGGATGAGGCTGCTGGTGGGGGAGGGGATACCAGGGCTGGGGGAGGGATGAGGAGGGCCAGGCTGGTGTGGGGGCGGGGGCAGAGTCCAGATTTTCTGCCTCTCAGAGGTGGCAGCCCTATCTGGGCCCTGACCGGTTTGGCCCAGCTGCTTCCCTCTTCAATGAATCATGATGGGGGGGCAGGCGAGCCAAACTTCAGTGTGGGGCATTGCAGCCTCACACAAGGGATTGCAGCCATCCAACCCCCATAAAGCATAGGGGTCCAGTTTCTCAGCTCCCTTAAGGAAGATGTGCGGTGGGGCAATTTCCATAATGCAGAGGGCCCCAAATTCATTAATCCGGCCCGGAATCCAGCTACACCTAATACACAGATTGCAGCTGGCGTGCAGGCAATCATTCCCAGTGGTTAGTGCCAGCTCCCGGGGGCAGAGTTACGGCTGTGTAGGCGTGTGCCCTAACTCGTCATTGCCTGGTTTTCAGAGGTTTCAGTTTTGCTGAACTCAGAGTTTTGGAAGGGCCCAAAATACCACCTGGCCCCCCGAACGCCACGTGAACAAAGGCGTGTGTGTGTCAGTGAATTATAGTGATTATTGTTTGACTTTGGGGTTGAGCGGTTCTGCTTTACAGATAGAGTTGATCTGCCAGCTGATCTACTGCACTTTTTAACGTTACGCCTCCCTGCGCTTTTAAAAATGGCTGTCTACAGAAAGGAACTGAAATCTCTGTGATTTCCGGACCATTTTGGAATTCATTTGCACAGTGCATTCAGTTCATACTTGGAACGAGAAGAAAGAGCTCCAAGTTCTCCTCCTGGCTCCCTGACCAAACAGGGATATTATTCAGCTCTAATTTGAACCAGATGATAATACGGAGATGAGTTATAGGAGCTAGCAAGATGGAGACATTTGTTCTTTGCTAACAACAGTTTAAAGCAGAAACATCTTGCTTTCAAGCAGAAGGGTTCGGTTGGTTGGTTTGTTTTCAGTGCAATTACAAGCATCAAGTTCCCTCAAGAAGACAATGGCTATTTGGCATGAACCCTCAGAAACGAAGAAGACAGCCATGCTCACACTCCACCTGGAAGTGAAATAATTAACGTGGTTACAATTCACAGCTATAGCTATGTAGGTGCAAGTCTGCGAGTGGCCACTTACCTTGGATTAAGAGTGCTGTATTTCAATGTAATTTAAGTCCATGAAAATGAAAAGTTGATTGTGTTTTGACGAAGATCGGGTGCCGTATCAGTCTAGCAGCTGAAGCATCTTCTCTTGGGGACTACGGTCTGCCTTGGAAGGAGCAAGGAATTGAATGCTAGCAAAGACCTTCTGAGTCCCTACTTTAATCCTAAAAAATAAAATCACAACAACACAACAATAAACACTTCGAACAAGGGGATAATTGTTTCTGAAAATTCTCAGGGCCCAGGAAATACAAGAAGTCCAATTCAAACAAACAGCCGACACTGCATCTGAATATTGGGCCTAAAGAGCCGGATCTGTGCTCATTTCTGAGGGAGTCAGGGGGGACCATCACGTCAGTTACCCTGGTGTAAAACCGGTGCTAAGTGACATCATTAGCAGGCCCAGTAACAGCTGAATGTTTTCCCGCCGTGGTAGCGTGGGTGGCGTGGAAAGAGAGCACGATTCAACTGACAGAGCCAATCACCTCAGGATTACAACAAAATTTGCAACAATGCAATAGAAGAAACTTCCATTTTGAGACTGTAGAGAGTGGGCCGTCCAGCTTCACTCGTGAGTCATCTTGCCACGAGAACTTTCTGGGAACACAATTTATGCGTTACCTGCTGTTATTCGCATCTGTTCCCACACACACAAAAATACCTGCCATTCATGGCATGATGGACATTTGAATTTCCATGAGCTACGTTAGACCGAGAAGCAAACAAGTGACGAATGGATTGATCAGAATAAATTACCCCGGTTGCTGTGATTCAGGGAGGTTTGCCGTATTATTCCTCTCAGGAGATGCAGTAGCCGAAGGTGATATATTGCATTGACTGCGTCTGCAGCACTGCACGCAGTGGATCTCTTGGGCACCACAGCTCCGAGCCATGCCGCAAAGCCAGGATCCTCAGGGACAACATCCCAACCAGGCAGGCCATCTCTGAGAGGAGTGATGATTACGCTGTAATTGCTCACGCCCACCAAGACAGCCCCTTCCCTTTGTCCCGTTAAGCAGCATTGTCAATGAATAGCACAAGGGTCTGAAATGCAAAACGCTTCTCAGTTGGGCTCCAGACGCTGGTGGTGGGGGAGGAGGAGAGAGTCCATGGAGTGGGTTTGATTATTTCTTGTGTTAATTATTATGGTAAAGTCTAGGAGCAAGGTGGGACGAAGCAGCCCCTGAGCACAGCAAGGCTGGGACCTTCCATCCACACACTGCCTGTGTGTACAGGGAGCCCAGTGCTAGCCGGCTTCATGAGCGCTAGATTTCCACGGATGTTTCCAAACAGGGCATGAGGAGGAGAGATGTGTGGTGCGCTGCCAAAGCCTTAACAGGGTCCCTGGGTCCATGGTGCAGGCACGCATCCCTGGGGAAGCTCCTGTCCCCACTTCGACACTTCTCCAGCTACCCTTTCCCTCCCACCCCATCCTCCGGCAGGTGTTCTTTGGGGCAGCAGAGGGGGAGTCTGGCAGGTCGTCCTGCAGTCTCCGGCTGGGTGCTCGGCCAGGTAGGACGCCAGTCCGCGTGGGCGGTGGGCTGGGGACCCAGCGGGGGGAATGATTTGCCAATGATTCTTGGGGTGGGCAGCCTCCCCCAGCTGGCAGTGGGCAGCGGGCTTCCCCTGCTAGTTCAGTGGGACAGAGCTGCAAGCTGCCTCATGCTACCAGCTCTGGGCTGGGGAAAGAGCTGCCCCCCAACCTCGCGTGCTACAGGATCTACGTCAGCAGCAGGCTGGCTCCCTGCCGGACACTTACTGAGCAGAGCCGGGCCAAGCATTCTGGAGGTGGCCTGTGAAGCGTTTGCCCGCAACGTGCTGCAATCGGGGAGGGTCCGGGAGGCGATTCTTGGGGATGAGGACCCCGATTCAGCAAAGCACTGACCCAAGGACGTGCTTAAGCCCCATGTAAATTGGAAACTGGGCACACGCTTGAGGGATTCGCTGAACTGGGGCCACGCCGGCTTGATGCAGACATGTGTGTGAAGAGGGCTGGTGCAGTGCGGGGGAGGGGTGGAAGAGGAGCCCAGCTTTTCAACCTTAGCCATCTATTTGCATTCATTTTATCTCCGTGAGATACGGCCTTTACCGAAAGCTGTAATTCTCCAGCGCACGGCGGCCCAGAGCTGGCTGAGGTCAGAGGGCCTGCCTGAGCCAGCAGTGGACAGAGAAAGCAGCAAGTTCAGGAATTCCTCTCCAGAACCCTGGAATTCAAGGAATTCAGGCCAGGATCTCTCTGCCCAGCTCTTCGAAGTTCATCTGCAGATAACGCGGGCGCTTGTTCAAAGCTCCACGGCAAACAAAGCGCAGTAGTCACAATCACAGGAAGGAGGCTTCACAATCCAAGCGTCCGGCCCCGGAGCCCCCGAGGAAGTGATTATTTGTTCTATTTGGAGAAGCGCGTGGGTTGTGGGGGAGATTTTCAACCATTCTGAGTTTCACAGAGATACGGCAAACGTTGCCAACCAATCGCACAGCAAAATGCGAACAATGCCACTGCTCCAGAGCGCTGGAAAATTCAATAATAGGATCTGTGGTCGGGGGGAGAAGGACGCCTTCTGTTCCTGGCCCAATGACTATCCGTGGTCATTCACCCTGGTAATTCACAGTCATTCATGACGACCGTGAATAGTCACTGGGCCAGGGAAAGAGAGAGAGAATGACTGTACAGCCTAGGAACGGACACTTGCCCATGATTCAGGAGACTCACATTCCAGTCCCTGCTCTAATTATTTATACACCATGGAACAGCTTTGACGGAAGACCCATACCAGAATATCCCATAGCCCAGTGTCCAGGGCACTCACCTGCCATGTAGGAGAGCCACGTTGCAATCACTTTCCCATATCAGGCAGAGGGGGGAATTAAACCCCAGCTCTCACATCCCAGGTGAGTTCCTTAGCCACGGGTTAAAGGTTATAGGTGAGGCCCTGCCTCTTCCTCTCCAGACATTTCGTGAGTCTAGTCCACCTTTGCTTCTGCCAAAATTGAAACAAGACGTTTCAGGTGGAAACAAAACGTTTTGTTCTGACCTGCCCCAATTTTTTCCCCCTGACTTTTCAACTCACCCCAATATTTTGAAAACAATCTGTGCTCACTGTAACGCGAGACATTTATTTTTCAGAACTGCTAGTGCATCAGAAAATCCATTATTTGCCCTGAACCCAATCTCTTTGGGGCAGGGACCCTCTTTTTGTTGTGTGTGCACAACACCTCGCACCTGGCTGGGGCCCTGGGGAGCTTCCACACTACAAATCCAATGAGCGTGATTGACTTTGCAAAGTGAAATTCCCCAATAACACTTCCAGCTGAAGGTCCCGTCATGGTGCTCCAGAGCGGTCATTGCACTCCAGCACACGCAGAGGCTATTCCCGGGCATAAGGTTAAGCACAGTCCCCTGCACTGGAAGGAAGCAGGTAGGAAAGCTCCCACTCACCTATTCCCAGGGAGGAGGGAAAGGGTACAGAATGGGTATGGCAGAGGGGACACGGACGTGGATGGGGTCCTCAGTATACCAAGTCAGCTGTGTAGGCCTAGCTTCCACTGCAGGGCCGGGAGGTGGGTCTAGGACCATGCGTAGCGAAGCAGTCAGGAGCAGCAAGCTGGCTGTGTAGCAGGACCCCAGCACCACGTCTCCTGCACTGTCTCTCCAGATGACCCCTGCCTACCTTGTGCCTACGTCTGGCCCCCCACCGCAGCACTGCGCAGGATCTCCATCGTCAAACCCTTCACTGCTTCAGCCTCGCAGCACCCCCCGACACAGGCCCAGGGACGCTGATCCCTCTTTCAGAGAGCAGGGAAGTGAAGCAGAGAGGGCCGGGGACTCGCTAAGGCCAGGAAAGGGCAAAATCATTCTCGCCTTGCTCCTGCCTGGCCTCTCCCACAGGCCTGTTTAGAACACAGAGGCCAGGCCAGGCTGAGTTTGTCTCGGAGCCAGGATTCCCACTCAAGGTTAAAAGCCCTCCTCACAGGCTGCCCCTTGGCATGCTCTCCATCCTCTCATTAATCACTCCTTAAAACTGGCTCCTTCTGCGAACCCTTTCAGGGAATACCTGCAAAGAAATCCCCTCCGCCCCCCGAAAACAACCCTGTGCCACCTGCACGTTGGCCCCACTGCCTATGCACCCTATGTTTGAACAGACCTGCCTGTCTCTGTGGTAAACTGTAAACTCCTTGGGGCAAAGACTGCGCCTTCTTCTTCGTTTACACAGCCGCAACTTTGAGCAGGGGGTTGGACTAGATGACCTCCTGAGGTCCCTTCCAACTCTAATATTCTATGATTCTATTCTATAACTATCCTGCGGTGTGCAAGAAATACAGCTAAGAATTATGGACACAAGAGACCCAGATCTTAGGTTTCTTGGGGCAACCTGCCCCCATTTGACAGTGAACGTCTTACGCTGCAAGAGTTCAGACTACAACAGCCGACAAACCTAAACGCGGCCTAGCAATCTAGACTGCAATCTTCCTTTGCCAAAAACGTCCTCCAGGAACCATCCAAACCACCAAAGCTTAGGCCGGTGTCTCCATGCAGCTCTCAGAAACATGTCCAGAATATGGCCAGGAGAGGGAGCTGTGTTCAACACAACGGCTGCTTCATTCCAGAGCACCACATTACAGCACCAGATTGCTGAGCGAGTCAGAAGTGATTATTTAGCACAACCCAGTTTGAGGAGATTTTGTGTCATTGCAGATTTCTCCTTGGGCACGGCTCTCTCTGAGTCTCCACCGGGAGACATGCTGAAGATGCCAGAAATAGGATCCCACCTAGCAACAGCACTTACAGTTCAGGACTCACAATCTAAAAAATCTTCACAGTAAACCGAGTTCTGCGCAGTTTGATCAGTTCTCTGCAATCAAAGACTACAGAAATTAGGACTTAATTACCATGATGCTACTGGAGATACCAAGACAGATACAAAGATAGCTGTATCTCTTAAAAGAGCCAAATCTCCACAAAATACTTACATCATTTTAAGATGACAACATTCATAATGAGCTGTGTGGGTGTTAACAAGGAAAATGTACTGTCAGCTGCAGCATTTCCTATACTTGAGACCAAATTCTGATCTCATTTTCATTAGTGTAAACTTGGAGTAACTCCATCGTAATTAGCACCACTACTCCACATTTACGCTGGTGTAGGGGAGGGACCAACATTTGACTCTGAGAACGGGATGACGACAGTAAATTGAACTACTGCAGTATATGTCTCTAGTTTTCCCTGGTGCCTGTGATGGGTGTGAATATTGAACACAACAGATGATTTGAATAAAATCCATACAACCCTCCAAAGCAAATAAAGTTCTGTGGATCTATAGACTGGAATTGTTTCCACCCAAAGCCCCCTAAAAATCAGCTCAGGTTTTTTTGTTCTGGGTCTGTACAGCACCTAGCACGAGGGGAGGCATTTCCATGATTGGGCATTTCAATAATACAAATCAATAAAACAATAGAAGTCCCTACAAGAAACCTGGCCTAAGTCTGGGGTTTGCTGGGTTTTCACAGCTGTGACTGGAAGCTTCTGCGTTTGCACCCAGTGAAATGAGCAGCACTGGGTATTTATTGTGAATTGCTGTGGGTCTCAGGAAGGGAGGATTTCCTCCCAGCCCGAATGTCAGTTAAAACTAATAGCTAGGCAAGGACAAGTCCAGCTGGTGTCATCTTCCACCACAAGCCCCAGGGCCCACACAAATGTGCAGCAATGCACAGACATTTTCAAACCTGCCCTGACTTCGCAGGTAGCTGCTCAATAACCACTCAGCAAACCCAAAAGGGCCCCGGGGGTCGGTGCCCAGAGCCAGTGCTACGCGATTAGAGGCAGTGAAGTTCCCTATGCTCTGGTACTCTCGGGCCCACTGCAGCTCTCCGTGTGGTGGTAAGCTGTCTCCTTCCTCTTGCAGGCCAGGAAAGGCTCGTCCCTGCAGAACACAGCAGCTGCCAGTCGCCACGGTTTGCTCTGGGAGCCGGGTGGATATTTTGCAGGCCTCGATTCGTTCACAATAGTTTCACTGGCTGAGCTCAGACTCGAGGCTGCTTATTTGGTTGGAATCAGAAAGAGCCAAGTGCTTTATATTGTATGCCAGGGAAAGCTAGAGATACGCCTAATTGGCCCCAAGACGGGTACCACACAAAGGTGAGCATTGTGTCTGCGGGGAGACTTGGGAGGGGGCTACTGAATGGAGAGGAGGAGCTCTCAGAAGTATCCATCAGGCTTCCTGTTTACGAGGACTTTGGCTCGAGCTCCACTGTCTGCCCTGAACCTCTGTATTCTATTAATAATGCTACGCACAGCTCCAAATTGAAACTGCAGCCATTGCCAGGGCCTGGGAGTTTTCAGGCACACACTAGAAATGCTATTGTCTGATCTGGGGAGAGCTCTGCAATGTTTAATAATTATGTAGAGAGAGGTTTTTTTTTCCATGCCACTGCAGCCCTCCAGAAGAATGCGTTCTCCATCAACCCCTGGCAAGATTAAACAGGGCCGAATCAAGAGGCCCTTAGTGCTCTGCTGGGTGGAAGCAATTGAGGAGAGTGCGGATTTGCTGCAGCCCGTTTACTGTCATCCAGCCTCTGCATGTTGTCCCAATTCACTGCACCAAGCGGAAGGAGCTGGGTTGTCTCAACCAGTTAATTGGTACTAATTAATTCCAGCAGATCGATCTCGAATACGCCCGAGGAGCAGCTCAGCAGAACAGTCTGATAGCCGTCATTTACATTTCTATGCAATCAGGGTGCAAAAGTTAAGAAGGCGGGCTTGACAGCACCAGGACTCTGCAGCAGACCACGTGGGCTAGATCCCTCTGAACGTCCAAGAACACGTCACAGTGATGGCACAAACTACAGAGGAGCTGGTCCACCCTAACCCTAGGGTAGAACAAACTGCAGAGCAGCTGGACTCCAGGAGTTGGAGACTTTCATGCCAGGTGGCCCATTTAATTTAATGTCTGCACCCAAAAGCCCTCTCCTCCAGCATCCGGTAACAACTCTACCCTCTTCTCCTTCCAACTCCCCCTCAAGCCCCATTTCTTTCACCACTGCTGACCCTGCTCCCACGCATACGCCTCACGCTCCTGGCTGTCTGGTGTATTGAGTCTTGCCATCCCATTTAGACCCCAAGTTCAGGGCAGAGACCTTGGGTGGGATCCGGGTTTTTGCTCCAGCTACTTTATGCTACCGTGGCAGCAACCAGGGGCCATAACGCCCCCCCCCTCCACAGCCAGTGAGGGAGAATTGCCCCGATGCAGGCATTGCATGCCATAGGGCTACCAGAAATGGTCCAATGTAGGGCTCCATCCTGAAGCCCTGGTGCAGGAGGTGACGGGGCATTCCCCTTCTGCAAATTCTTGGTGGTGGCAGAGGCCTATAGAGTGGAACCGAGCAACTCCTGCCTTCTGCTCTCTGTTCCGGGGACCACGGGGGGCTCAGAAAGACCCCGAATAGGGATTCTGATCTTAGTCCAGCTCTCCTGGTTGCTTTGGGCAAATCAGTTAACAACCCCGCACAATGGGGTTAAGAACATTTATTCATGGCCGGGGGGTAGCTAGTTAGTGGCTAGACAGCGCTTCAAACCCTGGCCCAGCCCTCTTCATCGCCACAGATTTTTCTGACGGTCTGCAACGGTTGCTTTGCTCACCCCAAGCCAAGAGGCCCTTTCTGAAAGACAGTCATAGCCTTCCACTTCCTGTGTCCTAAATCCTGGGGAGGGGGAAAGCCCCAGGCGGCGGTAATCAACGGCTTCCAACGGGCCTGAAGACAGAAGAGCCAGAGATGAGCTATGCCGAGGTCAGAGAGCACCAGCGGCTGAAGGCACGGCGCCAAGGCGGGAGGGTTCCTCTAGCACATCCTCTTGCTTTATAGTTGCAGGCGGGTGGTTTCACGGAGCAGGAATGGAAGGGGCTTACTCGGTTCCTAATCTTGCCCACTGACTGGCACAGGTGGGTCCCGTGTCCCAGCAGTGCCTGCACTGATCAGCTGACAGGGTAATTTGTTCTGTGAGAAGGGCAGTGGACTTTCTGCTCCAGCCAAACCCACCGTCCGTCCTCTGGCTCACACTGCCACAAACCAGATCTTGCTTGGCTCGTGCCTGTCAGAAAGCCGCAGACACGGCCCCTATCTCCGAATCAGGCCACACGTGGGTGTATTGTCCTTGCTAATCTCACACGGGCCCAAGTCTCTATGCTGCGGGCGCTTCCACTCTTTGTTTATGGGACTAGCCCTGTTTCCCTCCCAGGGATTTTCATTCACACACAGACTTGGGAGCGTTTTATTGTTTGGTTAATTAGGAACTCCCCGGTTCTTACAATACATTGTAAGAGTCTGTTTTATCCCTGCCTGGCTAATTAAGAAATCTAATTCCCCCGTCTTGTTCAGTTAACGAAAGCGTTGTTAGTTTTAAACTTAACCTTGGTTTGCAATGATCCTTGAATGTAGCTTGCCAACTTACAGGGGGAAATGGGGGCATTTGTTTTAAAGAGGTCATTCAGAGGTAGTTGAAAAATTAAAGGTGGCTAGCTCTATTAGCTATGGTCATTAACTCTACACTAAATCATTAATCTTCCTCACGATTTCAAATTCATCTCACAGAACATGTTTTATTTTTGCTAACAGTGTGGCTTTTAGAAGAGTGTCAGAGGACGTGCATTTGTTATGATTCACTTGGTATTCACATGTTATCAGAGCCAATAATACTTTATGGAAAGCCTCAGCACCGGGAAGATAACTGAGCTTTGTTCATCAGCCTCTTGGCTGTCTGATCTCCTTATAAAAAGAAAATCCTTTGTTTCCTGGCAGGCTGGTTTTCTTAAGGAGAAGTGGAAATGCACGCTCTTTGCCTGAAGTGTTTTTAATTCAGTAGCAATAAAATAATTTTGTATAGCATCTCTTGTAGTAACTGGATAATTCTGAGAGTGGGCCACATGGGACTCTTGTACTTAGCTAGGAAACAGTCAGCTGAAAGTTAGTGTTTCCAATTATTACCTCTTCCAATTCAGAGCAGCACTTGAAATATTTGACCAAAACCCCCCTACATTCATTTAGACACCTTAGTAGGGTAATATGTTTAGTGGTTAACCCAGCGCCTGGGATAAGGCTACATAGATTCTATTCCTGAGTCTCCCTCTCTCCCCTTGTACCTCAATTTACTTATATGTAAAATGGGAATAATAATCCTAAAACATTGCTTTGCACTGATCAGTATCAATCTATGATCAGATTATGCATTTCCTCAGGATTTATTCCTTAGTCTAGGAAAGCCTTTGCTAATGTTTTGCTCTCTGGTTTGATTGCAGAAGTGAAGAATTTAAAATGTGTTGCGATGCATTAGCTAAGTCAGAGGGCGGGGTTTATATTCTTTGGTAGAATGAGTGTTCAAGTATTCCTGCACACAGTTGCAAACATGCCGAGAGCAAAATCTGACCGCTTTTGTTTTGAGTTAATGTTATGTACATATACACACACTCTTTCATCAGGTTTCAAAGTTCACTGTAGCAGTCTTCATGGTTCCCTCTGCCCCAAAATTACACCTAACCATTAGGACATAATATAAACCTATCACTTGCTCAGATGTAAACAATCAGGTAATTCGCACTGGTCAAAAACTGAGCTTTCCTGCAGGTGTTTCACTGAGAAATTGATTTTGAGAAAAAAATTGAGAGACTCAAAAAAAAAAAAAAAATCCAGTTCGATCTTCCCTGGAGCTATAGGAACTGAAGCAAACATCTAACCCAGACACCATCCCCTCCCTGCCGAGTCTGTGTGGTTGTAATAGGGTCACACCCTTCATGTTGGAGGGAAAAGAGAAGAGACTGGACAAGTCGTTTCTTCTCCCCCGGGAAGCTCAGCATACAGGTGAATCACACTGAGGTGTCTGGGGAGTGGCACCTATTTATTTCAGCAGTAAATTTGGAAGCTGCATCCTAGAGTGTATTTTTACATCCCGGTGAAGTTTGTCTGAGCCCCTCCAGTGTGTTCACAGTTTCTGAGGCAAACATACAGAAGCTGAAAGGTGACACAAGACGTGAGGCTGGAGCGGCTGAGGCACTGCCCTGCAGATACAGCCCCAACAGCCACCTGCTGAATAAATCCAAACAGCGCCTCCTGCAGCAACTGGCTCTGCATTCCTGGGGCAACCGAGAAGAAAGGAACACAGAATGCATTTTCCCCCTCAAGAGCTGGCGTGAATCAGTAATTGCAGGGCTGGGCGGTGAGTCCAATCCCGCAAGAAGCTGTGCCACTCTGCCTAGCACCTCACAAGACTGGGGCCAGGATGCTTTTTTTGGATTTGTTTGTATGGAGGGAGGAGGGAATTGAATTCTTCTTAGGAGGGCACTGATCCTACCACACCTCACTCACAGCAACAGCCCTTGCTCAGACAAGTCAGTCATTTGTCAAGGCTGCTCCCACCACCAGGGATTTGGGGGAAGAGCCCTCACAGGAGTCACAAAGCCACAGATAGAACTAGATCCTGCAAGCTCTCGCATACCCAAATGACCCCTTCACCAGCCAGGAATCAGAGGGAGAATCTGCATGAATAAGCGGGGTTAGGATCGCACCCATCATTTCTTGTAAAAACATCCAGACACTGTTCTGAAGAAAACCCTCCAGTTCTGCAAGGGCTCGATTGGAAATGGATAAGAGAGGCTAGGAGGCAGCATTGAATGTTTTTAGAAAAAAGGGGTTGTAAATGGGAACCTTCCGTACAGGACACTGTTCAAGGGCAGCTCCGCTTCCAACGCTTGAATTACAGCATAGCACCTCCTACTTAAACACACAGGGAGTTTGCTTTTTTTGTACCTTCGCACGGAGGTCACTGTTGCCTCAGGACACGTGGATTTGGACCTCAGGCCACCAGCCAAGGCATTTTAGTCAGGCCTCGCTAACAGGAGCATACAGCACAGCCCAATCCTGCACTGGGGGGTGGGAAGGCAGCAGCCCAGCAGATGTAAAAGGCCCTTAGTTTCAGCTCTCACAGTCCATGCACGCTTGCAATTTTATTAACTAAAGTTTCAGATAGTAGCAGGAATGAGACTGTGTATTTAGAGGGAACAGTGCATGCTCTTGGTTACTGCAATATCCCTCATGAATTAAAAAAAACCACATTACGCTGCTGGAGCATAGCAAATAACTACCCAAATACCTTTTAAACAAACAGGTGCCAGCCACCAATTCCAACCTTCCTAGAGGAGCGTAGGCCTGGTTACATCAGCTGATAGGCCTACTTTACACTTCTGCTCCCCCCTTAATAGGGGGAATCTGTTCACTTAAAATACCCAGGTGTTAATCAGGGGAACAAGCACACATGGCCATTTAGCTGCTTGGGTTTTCACACTGAGCTATTTATTCCCTCTTTCTCCCATCCCCCCTGCAATCACTTTCTCACCTGCTTGTGTAGTTCACACCTGTGGCTTGTTTGACCGTGTGGCAGCCTGCGAGGGGCACACACAACGGGTCTACCTTGCCATTTTCTTTCTTTGCATTGCCTCCACAACAGATGCTCCTGTAGTGCTATCCCCTTTAAAATCAGCTGAGTGTCTTATCAATGCACTAGACACACATTCAGAAGGCAATGTACCCAAGTGGTTAGTCATACCGCTAGTCACGACTGTTGCAACTCTGTGAATGCACAAAGACCCCCAGCCGAGATCAGGCCTCTCTGAGCTGGTTTCCGCACACACATGGATAAAGCTAGCTCTTGAATTTTGAGCAAGGAACTGTGAAGTGGCATAACAAGGATGCTTGCTCATTCTAGTAGAACAGATCAGTGCTGGAGGAGGCAGATAAGAACATGATGGAGGGCTTTTTAAAGGGCTCCAGTCTGGTCTTTCCTTTGACGGCCCACATTTGGTTTGGATCTCAGGCAAATGTTCCCAGTTAGCTGAGGAAAGTCAAATATTCCAACCCTGGCCCCGACTCTTTCTCTAGCTTTGTCTCGCGCTCAGTCTGCTGAAGCCCTCTGCCTTGCTACAATGATTGTCCTAAATGTCTCTAAATATATGCAGAAGCCTTACCCATCAGAGGAGTGCGTTTTTCCTACGCTGCACCAGCTGCTCATTGTACCGTGTTGTAAATGGGAGGGCAGGTGGACTCCTTTGCTAACTCTCGTGGGAGGAAAACGCAGTGGTGTGATTTCCCCCTGGTGTCTAACAATCCCCGCTCCCTCCAGCAAATGAGGGGGTTGGTACGTGTGCAAATCAGGCCACACAGTTCTGCCTCGGATGGACTTGCGTGGATGCACGCGCTTTGCAGGAATCGTCCAGGTAACTCCGTGCCCTTTGCCCCTGGGACTCCTGGATTCTAATCTGAGAGTCTCTTCTTTACACTGCAGGAGCAGCCTCACAAGGCTGTCCTGGGAATCCTCCCAGCTCAATGGGAGAGAGGCGCCTGAATACCTTTGAGGATGGAGGCCAAAACCTACTTCACCTTCCTCTCTTATGACTGTATGAGAACAAACACTAATGAGGGGTCACCTGACTCTCCAAAACTATCCTGCAGACTCTGGAATGCTGCACAGGAGGTGTCTGGCTCTTTGTATGATCTTCGCAAACAAGCCTTTTTGTTGGCTGAGTGACCGTAGCGCCGAACATAAGCCTGTCTCCTATTGATCACTGTGAGCACTACAGAAATCACAATTTAAGGGTGATTCGGGAGAACTGAGGTTGCTGCTTTCCTGCATTTGTGTTCTGAATCAAATCTATGTAGCAAAAAAAGGGATGTCTTAAAGGTAGGCGTGGCAGAAGTCAGGGTTTTTATCGATAGGATTTTGAGAGATGCTCTAGATATTTTTTAAGCACTTGTAAATTTTCATTGATTTAAATTTTCAGAGTTGTGCAACATTCTGGGGCAGTCAGACAATAATTACTTAATGGCAGTAGATGTTGAGATTCAAAAAGTTCAAGGTTTTTAACGGTTAAAACACACACACATTGTCAACATGGCATGTCGAAATCGACAAAGTAAATACCTTTAAACCACACTCTAAGTTCTCAGGCAGTGTTTTCCTTACTTTGCCTAGCTGTGACTTGGATTATTATTGATGTAAATATTCTTTAGTTGGTTTGTGTGTGTGTGTGTGTGTGTGTGTATAGTGAAATTGGCATTTACTGATGAAAAATTGAATCCTTCCATGCCTGTTATAGGCCATAATAATACAACCCTGGCATTTAATCAATTGCATTAATAACTAAATGGCGACGTGACTTCCTTTGACTCCGTTTCGTGCGTCCATGGAATGTCCTTTAATTACTGTCCCCTACATTTATTCAGAAGGGGCCCGTTGCCGCAGTATCTGAGCGCTGCAGGGGTGGGCATGCAATGAGCCGGACACTCTGGCCCTGTGATGAATAAGTTAAGCAGGTGCCTTCCCAGCTCCTGTCCCCTGGCCCGGGGAAGTCTGTAGCTCGTCACAGAGTTTTGAAACAGGGCCTTTTCTCCTGGAGGCTGCCTGGCACTGCTTCCCCTGGTTTGCCTGCACTGCGATCAATCGCTGCTTATTTTTCCCACCCCTGCAGTTTCCTTGGTTATCCCCCCCCATTATTTCTCTCTCTTCCTGTCTGTTCCTGCAGAGAAGGAGGTTCCCTCCATCCACTGACCCTGCACACACTGACATCACGGCTGCTGCCATCCATCCCCTGCAAGGACAGCTTCATCCGCTCGCCGGGGAGGGAGGGAGGGAGGCGGCGAAGGCGGAGGGGGGTGGATCCCTGGCTCTTCTGTAACCACTGACGCCGATCCCTCTGCAGGGGGAAAAAAAAAACCCAGCAGCAGCAGCAGCAGCAGCAGCAGCTTCGCTCGGGCAAACCTCCCTGCCCGGCTCACGCCTGCTGCTGGGGAGCGCGCTCACCTGGCCCCGGCTTCCTGCATGACTGTCACCAAGGTAAGGCGCTGCCGGGGGGCGCTAGCCCGGCGCTCGGCGCTGCAGGGCGGTGCGGGGCGGTGCCGGGCGCTCCCGGCTGCGGCTGCCTGGCTGGAGCCCTGCCTGCCCGGCGCAGCGCCCGGCTGGACGCACGGGGCCGGGGAGGCTCAGCCCGGCGGCAGAGGAGCCGCTTCGCACTTGCAACGCCCGAGATCGCTTGGTCGGCCCGCGGGCTGCGGGTCGTGCTGCATTTTTAACCCTGCGCGGGCTGGCGGGGGGGTCGTTTGCTTTCCAGCAGCCTAGCGCCTCCCATGGCCTCGGCTCCTCTTTTCCCTTCCCGGCTCCAGGACAGGGGCCGAGAGCCCGGCAGATCCCTCGGGGCCGGGCGAGCAGAGAAGGGGGCCGCAGAAAGCCCTCGGTGGGGCAACTCCGTCTGCACCCCCCTGCCCCGGCCGGCCCCGGGCGCCCCGGCAGGCGCCGCGCAGGGGGCTACAGGTGGGCGCCAGGCTGGTGGCCGGGGAGCCAGCCCGCGGGCGGGGGGAGCCGGGGGTTATGGACCGGGCCGCTGTACATCAGGATGTGATCGGGAAAGGCTGTGCAGTGGGACCGGCTCACCCTCTGCCTGCATCTCCGCAGGGAACAGCAAACCCCTTCTGCTGAGAGCAGCAGGGAAGTGCCAGGTGCAGCAGATTAATTTTCTCCCCTGTAAAGCTGGCTCAGCTTTCCAGTCTTCTGTGGAGCTGTTGTGCTTTCGGGTCTCCCCTTGGCCAGACAGTGCGGGCTGTGGTTTCCCACATGACTCTTACTGCTCCCCAGAGACCAGGAGAGCCGTGGGGGGACTCCACTTCCATGTCTGCGTGCAAGTACCTTCACTCTCTTATCCCAGCCACCCAAGCACTTTTAGTTCCCATTTGCCTTGGTCTGTGGGCCTGGGGTTGAGGAACTATATATACACATAGGATTTAGTTTTTGTAGGGAGGGTTCATCCAGCTCCTGCGGTTGCTTTGTGTCAAAATCAACTTTCTGTGTCCAGTGTTGTCAGCACAGGTCGCCTTAAGGCCCTGACTCCATACGTCGCACACGTTAGCAGGCCAAAGACCTACTGGGCCCAGCGTTGCCAGCTCACTCCTTCTCTTTGATCTGTAGGGTTCAGGGAGCTGACGCACCACTGTCTAAAGAAACAGAAATCCTGTGCAGTGAAAAGTCTTCGCAGCTACCCAAAAGGCAGATTGTAATCAGTTGTACAAAGAGCCGGCCTTTCATGATTGGGGGGGAAGGAAGCACACTGGAAAGTGCAGAGGCATGTTGAAGGGGTTGTCCCTACAGGGTGTTGCTAGTTGGAATCATGCTACACGTTCTGCTTCATGGTATTGGTTTGTGCTCCATTCAGTAGAAGGATGTAATATAGCAGAATGTTTCGAGGCATTCCCCTGCGCCTGGAAAATCAGGATACAGTTAATGCAAAGACTGACACTCCTGAGGTACAAGTGCACAACTGGGCTTGCGGCAAGGGGGTGGGGAATAATTGCTACTTCAGGCTGTGTTAACTTGAGTTGCCGATCTCTATTTGACAAGCCAAAGACTCTAGACAGCAAGGAGGCAACAAACACGGTTCAGATCAACATTTGTTTAACGGCCGAGGAATGAGCTGACTTCTTTACGGTGCGTGGGCAGGTGTCAGAGGCCAAGCGAAGCTGTTGCCCTTTGCTCCATTTGTGCAATGCAGGTTAGTGGAGCGTGGCTTTGAATTAATGAAAGGCAAGGGCAATGACCAGGCTTCCTGAAGGCTGCTGGTTTTCTGCATGTGGAACAGAAGCAAAAGGGAATGAAAGATGGGGTGACTTGTATGTGGCTGAGAGCGCTGTCTGTGGTTCACTGAGGTCTTATTGTTACTGTTGCATCCTGCCAGAAGCTGCTTCCTACTTTTCATGCAGAATGTTCTTGACCTTTCTATTCAGAGAGATGGCATTGCAGATGGGTTTTATTTCTACAGCAGAAAGGTATTTGCAGACATACAGAGCTCCTGGCCCAAAAAGCTTACAGTCGAAATCAGAGACTAAACACCACTCCCAGTACTGACGTGTGCCTAGATGCACTAGATTAGACAGACCAAGTCACTTTCTCTTAATGTAACAGGAGAGTTATCTACTGAGAACTAACTATTCTTCCAAACTTACAGTACTGCCAACTTTTGCATGCGTTTTTTTGTAAGTCTCGCAGTAGATAGTGTGATTCTTAAAGTCCCTGCTCCTGGAGTCAGATGAATATGTCAGCATCTTAACTTTCATTCAGAACAAAAAAAGGACATCTCTAGCCCTCATGGCTGCAGAGATATGAACCTAAAAGTTAAGTAAAAAGAACTCCACACTTACTATTTCTGAAAATGTCTACATTTTTAAGCAAGGTCATGTTTTGCGGGGGGAGGCCTGAATAATGATTTTTGAATGCTTGGAATTGGCAAAACAGATTCAGTCACAACTGAGTGGAGTGAAGGCCTTCTTGTATGTGTGTTCCCCAGAGAACAAAACTTCCAGGGCCATAGATGGGGCACTCCTTTGATTATTTCCATTTAAAAAAAATTGGTAAACTAGAAGTAAAAGTAAAATACTATGATACAGCAGCCATTCTGGTGCTTTTAAATTAAGTATGTTCCATATCTGATTTGGGGATTTGTTGTTGTTTTTTCCCCCCTTCCGTAACTTGTGTCCCTATAACATGAAGGTTTATAATTTAAACAAAGGAAAATTCCCAACTACCGCCCGAAACCTGCCATCAGATTGGCACATGGAACTTTCCATACAGATCCCATGGCAGGAACTCCATGCTCAAAGCTGCTACAATTATTTCAGTATTAGGCACATCCAGCTACTCTGATACTCTACAGGTGTCTTTGGATAAGAAGCTGCTCCAGTCAGGAGCTCTGAAGGGTGGCAAAGTGTGCGTGTGGAACCTTTTTCACCAAAATATGCAGACTTGGGCTGACCAAACCATTTTGCGGCTTTGTATGGATTTTTGCCAGATTGTTTTGGTTTAAAAAAAGAAATCTAAAAAGCACTAAATGTGGTGTTCTGACATTTTCAGAACAAAATGTCTGGATTTTTTTTCAATGAAAAATACTTTTAAAATTTACTTCAACTCTATTTTTTTTTAAATGAAAGATTTTTTTAAAAGCTCAAAACCAGAAGACATTTTGTCACAAATTTTTCAACTTTTCAGCTTGCTGAATTTTTTTTTAAATTCATTGTCTGTCCGTCCCCTCCCCACCCCAACAACTTCTTTTCAGAACTGCCATTGAACTGAAAAATTAATTATTTGCCCAGCTCTAGCACAGAGCTGGATTTTACCCATGCTGTGTGTGCCATGAATGCACTATTGGTGTTTCTCAATATTGCATGGTGCACATTACTGAGCCAGTCCAGGAATCATTAGCACAGTGGCACGATGCATGATGAGACTTCCTGTGTTTGTTTTTAAAAGCACTTGCTTTTCATTAAAAAAACTAACACAAAGACTAAGCTAACAACCAAACAGGAAAGTCCCTGTAAACTAACTCTCATTCACACTCTCGCTCCCTCTGCATGGATGCATATTGCCCTCTAACAAAGATACAAAGTCTGTAACTGGCACTACAGCAGGTGACCATGTTCTGTAAGGATGTCCTCTCGATATCTGCCAAGCTCCTTATGCTTCTTGCAGGAAAGAGAGAATGCGATGGAACGGTGTATGTCCGTGGTCCTGGGAGTGCTTCTCTTCAAGTCAATCAGCACTTCGAGCTTTCAGGAGTTAGTGGGAGCCTGTCCCCCTGGAGAAGGCCTGGGTTGTTTTCCTTACCACTCAAAGACATGTGTTCGAACAGTTCCACATGAAAGGAGGGACTGTTCACACAGCACAGTTTGAGTGGTGTTGATTAATTGTGAATCTAGTCCATTCCAGTCTCTGTCAGCTGGACGGACAGTAGCTGTGATGTGAGGACTCAGGTGGGTGTTGGCCCTGGTGGGCTGAGAAGGCTCCTGGAGTATCATGGACATGGACAGGGAGAATAAGCTATGGAAAATAGCTCCTATACATTCTTAAGCATTGTCCTCTGTCGGACTGACAGGTGTTCAGCATAGGGGTTGGTATGCTGTCCTTGTCAGTCAGGCAGAGTACGCTACAGGATGCTTTTGTGCTAAATCAGAAGGGGTAATCCTTCTCTTAAAGGTAGGCTGTGTACCATGTGGTGTGACTATTGGGAAGCCGGATCTCCTTGTCTACCAGCATCGAGCCCAGCATTTTCAAACTTGAGTGCCTAAAGTTAGGCACCTACATCAAAGCTACCTGATGCTGAGTCCTCACAGCCCCCAGTGACGGAAGAGACAGCCATTGCTGCATTCCCTTAACTTCATCATCTCTTAAAATCAGGATATTTTTAATTTGGTGCCTGAATGTGGCCCAGTGAGCCAGATTTCCAGAGGTCTTGGGTGCCTAAATACTTGTGAAAAGCTGACCCTAAGTGCCCAACTTCAACATCGTCTGAAAATGCAGGCCAAAGTTTCCAAAATATATGTGAGGAACTAACTATTTTAATGCTAGGGGTTTTTTCTGGTGTGGTGTTTGTTAAATCTTAAGACCAAATACTGAAGGGCTCTTGGATGTGTTAGATGAGCATGAAATGCTTTTGTTATAGGGCAGGTGTGTGCGTGCTTGTGTCAGTGTGCAGTGTCTGAAACAAGTTGGATGGTCGGCCTTGTCAGAAACAACCCTCTTTCCTTCCCACAAACGGACTGTCTCACAGCTTGAGACTCATCCTGCATGTCGAATTTCTGGCCAATGAGAACTTGGTCAAATTATAACCAGGGAAGGGAAAAACTGATTCAAATGTAGAGAGAAGATCCCCACCCAACTATCTATCCCAAACGCCAAATAAACCTTTTTGGCGCTTGGAAAACCTTCCATCTCTCTCCCACCTGCATTATTCCCCTTTCCCCTGCCCCACTTACCACCATATTGGAAATTCCAGCTGAAAATGTTCAGCTGGTTCCAACTGGCAATGCGGCTTTGGAACACAAAATTATGGTCCTCGTGGTTCCTCTTTCTCCAGTAGAATCCACCAAAGACCAGTAGAAATCGAGGGAGATCAGCTGGAGGATTCTAAAGGCAACTACAACAATTTAACCAAGGGATGAGTCTCTGCCTTTCTGGATCCAGCCAGGCCAACAACACGACTTGCAAATATATCAATAGCAAGGCTTTGCTTAGGGTATTTTCAGCCCAGTTCTGGGAACTTAAGGGGTTTGTAAAAGTTTTTGACCCACATCTTGAACCTCTGATGTTTGCCCATCACTAAAGTGTGAATTTTAGACCCCTGTTTGTGAAGGGCTCATAACTTAGTGAGTGTTTCATAGAAGCACAAACTGACCTTTAAATATTGCCTTTTTGGGGATGTTGCCTAGTGCTACAGTAATAAGATTAAATAAAGGAAAATGAGTGCAAATTAAAACATGCTGGACAAATTCTTCCCTGGTGTAACCCCACGGAGGGCCAATGATACGACAAATCTTATAAATTGGTTTTGAGTATTGTTATCTTTAAGACTTTGGCACTTACCACGCTCTATATTTTTCCAAAGTACGTTACAAATATTAAATAGCAACTTTGAGAATGCTGTTTCACTTGCTTTTAAAAAAGACTTAACAGACTGCTGTGTAATGGGTTCCTTCTGAAGTTTTTAACCTGGAGGGTCCCACCAGCTGTATTTGTACTGGGAGGCGCTTCCCTCACTTCACACAACTTGACAGTTTCACCTTCTAAAAAAAGAATTAACTTAATCTTTTAAAAAAGTCATTAAGTGAGAACTTTAATCCAGCCGGGTTCTTTGCTTTGAAGTTTGAGGTCTGAATATTAAAGCAAGTAATTAACATAAATGTCCATAATCTTCAACTGTCTTCCCTGACTCCCTAATATGTTGCATTGATTTTACAACACATAAATCTGTGACAGCAGGAATTACATACTGAAGGAACAAATGGGATCATCATCTGCCCAGTCTGACCGGTTACTCTTCACACACAGGCCCAGTCCTCTTGGATTCAGCAATGTGAACAAGCATACTCCTGGGAAGGAGGTTATGTCCAGGAAGCAGGTTAGATTCAGCCTGAATCCACCACAGCCAAACCATTGTGCACCAAGGAGCAGGCAGAAAAATTATTCCTCTTGGTCTGGGTCAAGACTAAGGCTTGGTCCACACTTACCCAGTGATTCGGCGGCAGTCGACTTGCGTAACTCCCGTCAACTGCAGAGTAGCTTGCAGAGAAGCTTCCGTAACTCCCGTCGACTGCTGTACTTCCGTTCTGCCCAGTATCTTCACTGCACTGCGCCGACGCTATGCCACTTGAAGCGGTTTTAGGACATCGACTTCCTGATTGATTGAGTGGGTCTACACTGACTGCTCAGTCGATCCAGATAAGTAGATCTGACGGCGGCGACTTTGTCGCCGTCATTGTAGACATGCCCTAAGAGGTATATGCACCACGCCATGTTGTCCAGTTATACACGCGCATATCACAAGTGCCACCTATCTGGTCTCAACGATTATTCTGGCTAAATCTTCCCTTGTGTGGAATTGGCCAGTCCCACAAGATAATGCTTTGGGAGAGTGAGCGTGTGGCTGACGGCTAGTCTGTCTGTGTTAATTCAGGAAGTAGCTTTCAAATAGATGGGGTAGGTTGAGCCATCCTTAATCTTCAGTTTTCAGCTGCTTGACTAGGAGCAAAATAGTAGCTGTGCATCAAAAATGGAACTGCCCCTTGCAGTCTTTCCCTGTGGATCTCATTTATATTGCACCCCATCTTGACAGATAAAGGGAAACTGAATACAGAACTAAAAATTAGCGGTTGCTTAGGTGCCAGTGATCAGGACTTTATTCTGCTTGCACACAATCAATATAATCAAGTCCAAACCACTAATGTAATAGTTGATGCTTTAAAAGGGTTAGTTTCACAAAGCTGAAAACAATGAGCTAGATAAGGTGGAAGGAAGAACTGGAACACACAGAGTGAACAACTGGGAACTGTTTAAGAACATTTTTTAAATGCCCCAAAAACCTTCTACAGGGAAGACTGCAGCAGTTAAAAATGAGCTAGGTTTGGAGTGGAGAGAGTGAAAGCAGGCAGAAATAGATATAAATATATATATATATATATCTTAAACAAATTGGAAAAAGGAGAAGTCGGAAGCAATGAATATAAATTAGAAGCTAGGAATTGTAGAAAACTGATAAGGGAAGCCAAAAAAAAAAAAAAAAAAAAAAACAATTTATAGCCAGCAGAGTTAAGGACAGTAAGAGGGAGTTTTAAGTACACTGAGAACAATAGGAATCCTAACAATAGTATTGGTCCCTTGCTAGATGGAAATTGTAGAACTGTCAATAATGCAGAAAAAGCAGAAGCGTTCAATGAATCTCTTCTGAATTCAGGGGAAAAGGCCAATAATGTATTCATAGAGGATAATTAGTTACTTTCCATTCTGACAGTAACTTGGGAGGATGTGTAGTAGCTGCTAAGTTAGACATTTTTTAAATCAGCAGGTCTATTTAGTCTGTATCCAAGGATCCTAAAATATCTGACAGAGGTGCTCTCTGGACAATTAATGGTGATTTTTCAATAAGTCTTGGAACACAGGGGAAGTTCCAGAGGATTGGAAGACAACTAGTATACTAGTATTTTAAAAGGGTAAACAGGATGACCCATGTCATTATAGGCCTGTCAGCCTGACATTGAACCCCAGGCAAAATAATGGAATAATTTATATGGGGCTTGATTAATAAAGAATTGAAGAAAGGTAATATAATTAATGCCAATTAAAATGGATTTATGGAAAATAGAACCTGTCAAACAAACTTGATACTTCTTATGAGATTATACATTTGATTGATAACGGTAATAGTGTGGATGTAATATAAGTAGACTTCTATTAGCTTTTGACTTGGTATCAGCTAACATTTTGATTTAAGAAAATAGACCATTACAAATTTAACCTGGCACATATTAAATGCATTCAACACTGGCCAACTGATTGGTCTCAAAATGACTTGCAAATGAGAATCATCATTGACCAGGTATGTTTCTAGTTGGGTCTCAGGATTAATGTTCTGGCTCCCATGTTATTTCACGTTTTTTATCGATGACCCAGAAAGCATAAAACCATCACTAATAAAGTTTGCAGATGACCAAACGGTTGGAGGAAGTGGGGACCAATTGAGGCAAGTCACTGATGCAGAGTGCTCTGTCTTGCTTGGTAGTCTGGTCACAAACAAACAATACGCCTTTTCATATGGACGAATGTAAAATCCTGGATCAAGGAACAAAGAATGTAGGCCGTAATCACAGGAGGAGGGAATCGATCCTGGGAAGCAGAGACTCTGTAAAGACTTAGGCGTCATGGTGAATAATTGGCTGAACAAAAGGGCTAATGTGATCCTTTGGTGTATAAACAAAGGAATCTTGAAGGAGTAGAGAGGTTATATTGCCTCTGAATTTGGCACTCGTGAAACTGGTACTGGAATACTGTATCCAGTTCTGGTGTCAACAATTCAAGAAGGGTGGCGCGAGATTGGAGAGGATTTGGGGAACATTCATGAGAATGATTAAAGGATTGGAAAACATGCCTTATTATGAGGGACTCAAGGCGCTTGATCTGTCTGGTTTATCGAAGAAAAGGTTAAAGGATGACTTGATCACAGTTTACAAGTCCCTACATGAAGAACAGATATCTGATAATAAAGGGCTCTGCAGTCTAGGAGACAAAGCCATAGCAAGATCCAATGGCTGGAAGCTGTAGCTAGACAGATTGAAACTCTAAAGCACAATTTTTTTTTAACAGTGAGGGTGATAAAACATGGGAACAATTTACCACAGGTTGTAGTGGATTCTCCATCACTGGAGAACTTTAAAGCAAACTGGATGTCTTCTTTTTTTTCCTCCTAAAAGATGTGCTCTAGTTCAAACAGGAATTAAGAGAAATCCCATGTCCTGTTTCATGCAAGAGGTCAGATCACAATGGTCCCTTCTGGCCTTACAAACTATGAATCAGTATTATGCATATTAAACTATGCCTTGTCTGAACTTCCTTTTTATCCAATGACTAGGTTTAAGAAGAAAAACAATCAAGTCCAAGATCTATTTTAGTAGCTCTTTATTGCATGTTAACCCAAAGGAGTCAAACCTGCTAAGTAAAAGGTAGGAGAGAATAACTTGCTGTAGTCTAATATGATCAAATACTAATTACAATTACAACCCACTTCTGATTAACTGGGATATAATGAAGTTATTCTGGTGGTAGGAACAGGAAATGATTTCTCTAAAAGAGAATTATACAATAGTTTGTAATCTAGTTAAATGCAGTTGTAGAGTGACTGGGGTAAATGATGATGATCTTATGGAAAATAAAATAGAAGAGGTGAGATGGGATTCAATTAGTAATGAATTAACGGACAAGAATATAATTAATGCCAGTCAACATGGTTTTATGGAAAATATGTCTTGTCAAACAAATTGATTCCAGTCTTTGAGATTACAAGTTTGGTGGATAAGGGTAACTGTAGCTGTAATAGACTTTTGTAAGATGCCTGACTTAGTGCTCTGTGACGTTCTGGTTATTGATCGTGTATAGTGCCTTCTCTAAAAGCACACATTGAACAGTTCACAAATTGGCTAACTGACATGTCAAAAAGTAGCTATCCATGGGAAATCCTCATCGAATGGGGGGAGGTTTTCTGTTGTCTAACTCTTTATTAAGGCACAATTACAATAAAACATTAGCCTACTACATCATGCATTAATTGTTCTGGATCAGTTTATACTCAAAAACCTGATGAAATATTTTGGCTTGCTGGCCAGGGAACCATTCTCCTGTGAGTATGCTAGAAAGGGTAACCATGTTTCTAAATACTTCTCCTCTTTTTGGTGCGTGTCTTCTGCACATACTTGTAATGGAGAAGCTTTCACACCAAGGACAGTCCATATTTTACTATACCACAATTCCATAGGAGGAGAGGGTCACATTTTTCCAATATGTGTAATACAGAATCTAGGTGCTAACAGTGAAAGAGAAACTAATTTGTTTTTCTGTTTAAAATGCCGATCCTTTACTGGAGCATTCAAGAGCAGCTCAGGGGATCTCTAGGAAGTTGGTATTTTGTCACAGATGGTTCTCTCTAATAATTTCCTCCCAATTTTTGCCCTGTTCCATGAATCTTAAATCTCATTTCCCTGCAGTATACCATTAAACAATTCATTTAAAACAGGAACCAAAGTTTACTTTAGAATTCCACAATACCCCAGGAAACCTCACAGGACCTGGATCTTTACTGGATTTTAAACTCTTAATAACCTTTTCGACTTCCTTTGCAGCAATTTGCCTATCGAGAGCTGCCACGTCATCCTCTGAGAGCCGAGGAGGTTTCATACTTCTCAAATGTTTATTTACAAGTTAGGAATTTAGATGTTCTGAGCCTACAGAATATGGGAAAAAATAGCAAACATTTCACAGATCTGTCTGCTGCCAGTTACTAAATCTCCCTTTTTATTTCTAATCAGCGTGATGACTGGCTTATACAGTTTCTTTTTTAACTTTCTGGCTAAAAGCCTATCCACTTTACTGCCCTTTTCATAGTATTTTTTATTTACTATAGCTAAGTGATTGCTCAGCCTTTACCTGTTTTGTAATAAATTAATCTTCCCTTTTATCTCAAGTATTTTCTTACACACTCTTTTCGATCCCATACATTTGTCTACCTTCCAAATCAGGAAGTTCTTTAACCAAACTGTCGTCTTCAAGGGTTCTCACTGTCTTGAGGTCTGATAGTTTATTTCTGAGCATCTACCTCATTACCGCCTGTCCATAATCCCAGAGAACACTTTTACTGACCCTTTCCTTATCACTTCCTTCCATTTGTTTATGGAAATTTTCTTCCAATGCTTGAATTCTAAGAGGATAATGCAGCAAAGGTCTATTCAACAACTAAGCACTTTCTTTTTCCCCCCGAGTCTCAATCTTCTGATCTAACATATGCAGGGGCATGGTCTAACCAAGTTATAAACACCCAGATTAGCTTTTTGTGACCAAACTAGTAACAAAAATATCAGTTCTGGAATAAGATCCATGAGTAGCAGAATACATATAGTCCCTGACATCTGGATTCATCTCGTGCCAGATGTCCACTAGATCCTCATTTTCTAAGTGACGCAACAAATTTGCGCTTGCTCCTCGAAATACCTTTTGTGTACATGCGATCAATCCATAAAAAGATTAAGCACCTCGTTAAATCCTCTCTGGAATGTCCCCTTCCCTAACCTTTCCTAAGTTCCTAAAAACTGATTTAAAAAAAAAAAAAAAGCTTGCCCTTGGTTAGGAGCATACACATTGGCTAAGGTGAAAAGTTTACCTCTCAAGGACCCCTTAATTAAAGTATATCTGCCTCTTCATCTATGAGTTGTGCTGAAACAACAAAGGGATGTGTTTAGCAAAGAGTATTGCCAGCCCTTCTACTAGATTGCCCTGGTGAGACACATGGTAGCTGTGTCCAAGAAGCCTTCAGGTATTTATCACTTCAAGTATGTTTTCTGTAAATAGATTATACTAGGAAAATCCTCTCTCAGTGAGCTGAATACCCTTTTCCTTTTTGTGGGTTGTTTACCCCTTTACTTTAATGGTCATGACATTAATAAACTCGCCCATACAGACCATGTCTGCTCTTACCCCGTATATCACCTTTTTTTTAAAGCAGTAAAACCTCCCCAGCCAGATCTCTATTACATATGTGCTTCTTCTTTAAATCAGATGTTTGGGACAGAGTTCCAGTCCTGCACATGGTCATTTTAAAACTCCCACATATACTGTGTTTCCTCTTTTAGCACCTGTATAGTACCCAGTTCTGATTCATTTTACATTCTTAAATAGAGTCCTAGTGGTTTTTTATTAGTCATTTCTATTAAAGCAAGTAACAATCTTGTCTCTTATCCCTGTTTCCCTCCCTATGCATTCCTTTATTGTTGTCTGCTCCCCTGTCACTGTGGGAACCTGGGCTCTCCTTTCTTCCTCCATGAGCATCTGAGTTCCCTGCTGGAGGTTGTATAGATAAAATCTCAGCAGGGAGTTATCATCTATAAAACAGACTTTAGACTTGTAAATTTCACAATGCTTGTGATATTCGTTGAGAAGGATCACTGATGGTGGAGAATTAAGAATAAATGAATTCAAAGATTATATCATTTCATAATGCTAGATATTATAAGAGGTTTGATAAGATTAGATAAGGCTTGGTTCTTCTTAAGTATATTATTATATATTGTACATAGGTATGTAATATACATAGGCTCCCCTCTGTATTGTCTAGATGAGAATCAACAGTGATTCAGATCTCTCCCTCCTAGCCCTCAGTATTTTATTTCTGTCTTGATAGTGTAGACAGACTATATAATAGTGAGTAGGAGCAGGGAGGGGACTTTTCCCTCTGTATACGGCATTGGTGAGACGACTACTGGAATGTTGCATCCGCTTCTGTTAACATTTTTAAAAGGATGTTGAAAATGGAGAGGGTGCAGAAAAGAGCCACAACCGTGAGTCCAGGACTAGAGGAAATGCTCTTGGTAACATCCTTACACTTCCAGTAACTTCCTTTATTTCACCTGGAGATAGGATTGCTTGCTTGCTCTGCCCCCGGCAACTCTTACAATTACCTTTGCAGTTCTCTTCTGCACCGTCTTGAGAACATCGTGCACAATGTATGCCAGCCTCATTCTGCAGGACCTGTGAGCCAGCCTGTCACTCAGTCTTCCTTACGTTTTCATAGAACATTGGTGCCGACAATAATTGGCACTGAGGCTAGTGGATCAGGGCATATCTGTGCGAAGACCATCTTATCCTTGTCTATTCCACAACTTTTTGGGGAATTGGACTGGGGCAGTGTATCTCCAGCTGCTATCCCCTGGAGGGTTTCTTTCTTTGGGTGCAATTCTATATGTGCCAAATGTTCTTTGTAAAATTCTTGAGTTCTGCAGGTTACCTGGGAGCCTGTATCTATTAAGCATTTGCATACCACTTCCTCAATGAACATCGGGATGTGATATGCTTCTCCCAGAAGTTCACTTAGCACCTCTTTCCATTTAGTCACTTTGTTGGTAGCCCTTTGAAGCTTAGCTCCAATCTTACCATTTCCAGCTGGCTTCTGAGATTTTGGAGCTTTGTGCAGTGATGGTCTCCCCCATCTAGAATTAACTCCAATTGTACTAACTCAGTGTCGAGTGGCTCTGTGCATGTAGTACTAGAATGATCCTCCTTATCACAATTGGAACAGAAGAACCATGGATTGTTTGCAATAGATTCCTGAGAGTGTTTTCTGCAATTTTGGAGACCTATTCTGTTTTGGTGAGTGCCGCCTCTTTGGAGTGGCAGATTCTTCTATTAACTTAGCTATGGCTGCGTCAAGTTGAGCCATATGGTTTTCCATTTTCTTTCACTCTCCTGCAGCAGAATTCAAGCTGCATTTACCTTTTATGGTCTGCCATGAGCTGCTAGGCTCAGACATTTTTTTTCCCAGTTGCATAATCCTCCTTTGCTCTCTCTTCATCAAAGTGGTGGATTTTGTACAGCAGTTGAGAGTAAAATATCTTGGGAAGAGCAGTAGTATCTAAATGGTCCCTCAGATGGAGCTATGTCATCAGGGGCTCATCCCAATATCTATGAATGCATTGCTTTATTGGCTATAAATTAGGGTTTTCTTGCATCCGTGTCTTCTGCTCCATTACCTTTCTCAAATAGCTGTTTATTCTTCCCAAATACTCTGGGGTTTTTCCATGGACTTTAGAAAGGTCTCTAGGAATTGCACACACAATTCATCACTGCTGGAAACGGGGCCATTCTTCTTTCCCAGCTCGGTCAAACATTCTTCTGCAGTGGCAGATTTCCCTCAATTGAAAATTCCATTCAAGGCTGGAGGTGACAAGCTTTGTATTCTCTTCCAAGGGAAGGCAAAGGAAGTTAATTTGGGATCATCTGGTAGCGGCAGCATTTGCAGCTTCCAGATATCAAAATCGACCTCCCCACCGGGTTGTGGCAAACAAACAGCCTGAGGAACACTTCAGTTTGTAAGATATATGATGGTAGGTGACAACATCTTCTGTAGATTTTACCACATGTTCTACCACCACTTTGTCCCCTGGGTGGAATAGCGAATGTGGGAACCGAATGTATTCGGATGTTGGGGAGGAGAATGTATACTTATACTGGTCTGAAAACTGTGTGCAGCATTACCTGTCTGGTTAGTATTAATTCCACTACCTCTGGAATCGCTTCTGCCACTAACCAAGTTGTCATCTTTTAGATACCTGTCATCAGAAGTATAATGGGAATCGCATTCTGTTTACCATTCAATTTAACCAGTTTACATTCTTTTCTTACCATTTGAGCTGCACACTTCTTCTTACAGTCTCAAATTGCAGTATCCTGTGTGGTACTTTGTATTCTCTTACATCTGGTCACTTCTCCAAAGCCTGGGTCAATTCCTCATCGGTAACAGTAGGGTGAATCCCACCCAATCCAATAAAATCTGATAAAGCTGGCAAGTCCCATGGTCACAACAGAACACAATCTAAATTCCAACTGATCTATTACAATCTTCAACCACAGGATGGTGCTGTCCCTGTCTGGGCACTACGATTTTTAAACGTATGTAATGTACTAAACTTTGACTACATAAGTACTCAGTTCTGTTTTCCTGCAGTTGTGAGTGGGTTCAGTCTGGTTTGACAGCAGAAATCCCACCTGTGGATAATAATACATATGATAAATATGCATACATGGATAGTCATGTATGCCCGTACCCTGAGTTGCATCAATTTGGGATAAAGACACCACAATGTAGTAAAGCTGTTCAGACTAAAAAAAAGATCTTTATGCTTGTAAGAGAACAACTTGAGGATTAACTAAGACTCCTCATAAATCTAAATTCAATCTTACCCTTCTATCAATACAGCAAATACGACAAACACAAAACATAGTATCCTGCATATAGATTTCTTCAGTGCCAAAGGTACATGGGCCACAAATGCTGTGCATTGAAAACTTGCACCCCTGATTTGGCATTAGTGTCTCCACACCGTCCTGAGCTGAAGAAGCAGCAAACGCCCTGTTCTTGTGGTGATCTTCTTGCTGCCATTAGTAAAAGCAGGCCTGTAAGCATCAGCCTCTGGACAAAGATCTCCACCTCCTGTCTGGCATGGCTGTCTGCTGCTGGAGCTAACTGAAGAGTTTGGCGCCTTTTTTCCCTTTATACGTGGGAGTGGAATTGGCCACCTCCTTGGAGACGCCCTACTGAGCATGCTCTAAAGGTTTGTGTCCTTAGTTTTCCTCCCCGTGATGGGGCATTTGCCCCACACTGGCACAGAAGGGGTTAAAAGCAGCCCTAGGGCAGCTGCGTGGGAAGCAGCCAATAAGAGAGGGCTGGGAGGAACACCCAATCAGGGCCCAGCAGGACCTTATAAAAGAAGCTTCAGGGCAGAGCAGATCAGTCACTCCCTGGATCTCAAGGAGGGAAGGCTGTGTCTCTTGCAGGCTGAGACCTGCAGCACCTAAGACACAGCTGCTGCTGACTGGGACTGGGGGAGCGCCTGGCTGACTGCTGAGAGTGGTAGTGGCAGGCCCTGAGGATGGGTGAAGAAGGTGCTAGGGCTGGGGGGAAGTGGGCTGTGATCTACAGGGTCCCTGGGCCGGGACCAGGAGTAGTGGGAGAGGGACCCAGGCCCAGTCCTCACTCGCCACTGGCAAGTGGCAGGATGGGCTACTCCAGGTGCCACTCAGGAAGTAGCAGGATGAGAGACTACAGTTACCCCTGGGAAAGTGACTCGACTACCGAGGAGCCAAACCAAGGGGGAACACAGATTGTGACTCAGCTGGAGGGCTGAGCCCGGAAGAGGTCGCTGCGGTTCCAGACAGCTGTGGGAAGTGCTACAGGAACTGCGGCGAGAGAGTGACAGAGCGCAGACCGTGGACGTGGGTGTTGGCCTGGAGCTAATCCCCAGACAACCAGCAGCAGGGAGTAGAGAGCCCCGTCACACCCTGCCTTTGTTTACCTGCTAGTCCCAGACTAGCTGGAGTCAGTGGACAGCTGCTCCACTCTTCTGGAGGGGGAAAAAAACCCCTAAAACCAAACTGATTAGTATTGTTTAAAAGGCTCAGCCGCCAGAGCGTGGGTTATGCGATGACTGGACCTTAAAGCCAAACACATTTGAAGTTTAGAAATAAGGCACTAATTATAACTAATGAGGGTGATTATCCATTAGAACAAACCACCAAGGGAAATGGTGGACTCTCCGTCTCTTGACATCTTCAAGTCAAGACTGGATGCCTTTCGGGAAGACGTGTTTCAGTCCTACGTACATTATTGGGCTTGTTACTGGGGTAACTGGGTGAAATGTAATGGCCTGTTAGATAGTTGGTCAGGCTAGATGATCGATGAAACTCGATCATCATCGATTAAACTCGATTAATCTTATCTTACAGCTGTCCAAGTCCTGAGTGACTCCACTGGAAGTCTGAAGGCTTGCAAATGTCCATGACAGCCGTGTATCTGGCCCACCATTTCAACTTTTATCTAACATGTATCAACTAACTTAGATTCTGCTTCCTGTTTTGGCTGATAGAAGTGAACAGCCAGGTCCTCTCTTACAATGACGGTTATTTGCAAAATGGAGCAGGGAATAAAATCATGCCTTTATTTTTTTTGCTGGGGAGGGGAGTCAGTCCCCAATGTTAGCAATGCTGGGAGTTGTTGTTGGACAGTCTCTGGGTTATTACAGCGCTAGTGTGGATTAGGGGCCAGACAGACTACCACCATGACATTGAACCCTGCTCTGAGTAGGTGTTGTCAACACTGCTGCATAGGACTCCAGCCAAAGTCTCTGTTTTAAGAGTGGGCCCATTCTGTGTGTATATGCCGTCTGGCTCTGTTAACCTGAATTCTGGCTCTGCCCTTGGCTGTTCTGTGGTGCTGCTGGGTAGTTTGTAACTGGTCTTGCATTAACTGATGTAGCTGTTTGAGCAGGCTTTGTTCACACATTGTGTAAAGTGGATTGATAATCTTGGTACTGGAAACCACGGATTCTATGCAAATTAGTTTTTTGACTTGCTATTTTGCAGCATGTGACCTGCCAAGATCACATGACGGAACACGTCCCCAAAGGAAGAAGGGAATCCAATTTCTTTACTAAGCAGAATTATCAAGATGAAAATCAGAGCTTCTCCTTCAACTGTTAATACCAAATCAGACCCCTTCTCTGAAAGGGTCGGAGCACCCATGACTCTCTCTGCTCCTTGAAGTGCTCACAATCTGTCCAGATCAGGCCGAGAAATTGCTGTGAATCAAAAAATGGAAATGCTGGGTTTCAAAATTTGTTTGTCAAAGGTGACTTATCTTGCCCATCTTTTTTTTTTAATGGGTTTTATTTATGAGTCAGTGTAACATTAATCCTATGCTTTAATATTCTATGTTTGTAGCCAGCAGGCTCTCTTCTATCTGTAATGCGTACAATGCAGAATGCAACAGAGGGTGGGATTTTGAGGTTTTTAAAAAGAAAAATCTTTCCAAGTGAATAATAGTTCACTTCATTATGCAGTTAGCAGAGAATCTGAAATAGTAGAATTATGGATTCCTATCTTTCCAGTCAGTGTATAATTACTGAAATCTGGCAGCAGGCAGAATCTGCGTGATGGAGCCAGCTGCCGCATTCCCCCACAAATCTGTGAATCGGATCTTTCACTTACTGGAAACGTACTAGGAGACTGCTTGGTTCCAAGAAATCTTTTACTCCTTTGTTCCTCACAAAACCATTCGAAAGCTTTTTCAATGCAGCTTTCAATCAACAAGAACAAAAATGTTGACTAGCGAGTTAGAATTCTGTCTATAGAACCAGGATTGCAGTTGGGAAAGTCTTGGTGCAAGCTCTTCCCAGGGAGAAGCATTGAGGGAGAAACGTGTCTCAAAGTCTGGGGGTCCAGTGTGTTGGAACAGGACTTGCTAACATGGCCAGTTACTCCTCCTTCTGACCCCCAGGGGCCACAAGATTAAAATACAAATTAGAGATCGGACAAGCACTTCAAACCTACAGCCCGCTGAAAGGAGGGGTGTGTGGGTTTGGATCAGGAGACTCAGGACCGTCTCCAGCTTGCCGGGTCTGGATGTAAACTGCAGACCCAGTGGGATAAACGCAATATTTTGTGGTACCAACAGAAATCTCACAGGAACAGCTAGCGAGGTTCTGGACCTGGACAAGGTAGCATCATTGTGGGCAGTAAATGGCTTGGGGCAAGAAGGTCTGTGACCCGACCCAGCAGTCTTTGGGTGGGGGATGTGTGGAAAGGCTGAGAGAAGAAAGGAATGGGGGAGGCATTCCATCTGCCAGTGGGGACCTGCATAGACCATACAGAATGGGGAGGGACTTGTACAGTCCAAATTCCAGGTGGGGAGGCAGACAGTCTCCGAGAGAACCCAGACTTCTAGATCATCCTGCTGGGCCCTTATACTTCGACAGCAAACTGGGCCTGTTACATGCAGCACCCTAACTGATGTTTAAATGAATCTTTTGAACCCAGTGCTATACCCTGTGCTTCAGCTCATGTACCGAGTTTGTCATGCATTCCACACTGTGGTGGGGACAGTCTCACCCCATGGTCACACCATTTATACACTGCCTTGCTGCTTGTAGGTGGAGCTGGTGATACTTTTATAGTATTGCCATCTAATTCTATTGCCTGGAAACGTGACCAAATTCCTCTGACACGAGGAATTTAGAAAAACCAGGTACGTTGGAAAACCGTTCTCCCCAGCTACAGCAATGAGCATCCTGCGCTGTTCAATGTCCCTCAGACTGCAGCTGCCCAGCACGACAGGGAAATCTCCATCCCAGCCCCTCTGCTTGGCAAAGATGGATAATGGTGCCGCCCAAATTCCACGGTGCCGCTCGAAGCAAACAAAATTCAGCCAGCTTCCAGGGCCACAGAATCCCTCGAAGCAGCCAACGCGACGAAGGTCCGGTAGCGTGCACCGCCCATACAGGTGGGAAAGCCATTGCCAGAGACGAAGCCGTGGAAAAACTTGCACGCTTTCATCACCACTGGCAGCAGCTGTTACTTGACCTGCCTCACTGTGATAATAAAAAAGTGTTGTACCAACCATTGCTGCGTGAAGAGTGAGACAGAGCGGGAATAATTGCCCCTGACAAAAGTCTGCCGAAGAGGCCACTGATCCTCATTTCATTCCAGCTCTTGTTACTACTCTTGACAGCAGGGAGGATTTAAAAGACCAGAATATTGAATGTGACCCTCGTGGTTAGCGCCAACAGGCAGTCATGACTCATGCACCAACCCAGGCAGCTCCACCCCCCGTCTGTATCATGGGGCATGGCGTCGCTGTTACAAAACAACTTCCCCTTCTCCCAGAGGCACAGACACTCCCCTGAATTTCCACAGCCAGGGGTCCTTCCCATCTAGGAGGCTCCATACCCTGTCTGTGGGCAGGCCAGGACAGGCCTGCTCATCCAGCCGGCCCAGGAACTATTCTAGCTAGGTGACTGCGGAGAGGAGTGTAATACAGGTACCTTGGCTGTGTAGAGACATGCCGCCACATTGAGGTTTCTGGTTCAGACTAGCATTTATAGCTACAGACTGGGAGCAGGAACGAATCTGTTCTTTGCTCAGAAGATTGACTGACAGACGCTGACAGTGCCACAAACGTACGTGGGGCAGCAGGCCATGGAAGCCGTGCTCGCCGGAGATCAGAGTTCTTGGCCCCCGTCCCCAGATTCTGAAGGCACAGACAGGTACGGTACAGCCACCAGCCCCAGTGGGGTGTGTGGTTTTGGTAGCTCTGCAGAAATGGCTGGGGCTGGGCATGCTGTGAACTGACTGAGAGATTCTTCAGAGGGTTTAGAGTCCAATACCCTAGGCCTGCAGTAGTGTAGTGTCTGAGCATCTCACACCCTTATTCTCACAACCCCCCCTTTGAGGCAGGGAAGGGCTGTTCTCCCCATTTTTGCCAGTGGGTACTAAGTGAGAGAGCGGGTATGGTTCCGTTTGAAGCTGGACGTGTAAGTTCATGCCTGAGGAGCCGTACCGGCACTTGCATGGACTGAGCCAGCGCATTAAAAACTGTGCAGAGTTGCAGCGGAGGGGAAGGGGCTAGCCGCCCCACGGACCAGCCCCTCCGAGACGCCAGGCACGTATTTGGTCGTGAGCCTTTCTGCTGCTCCCACCACTGCATCTACGCTTTTCTGAGCACCCCCACGTAATCGGCGCTAGCGCAGGTCAGGTATGTTCTCGAGCTGGAATTTGTGACGTCAGCTCCAAGTGCAGGTTGCGCCAAAGGGAGTAAGAAACCTGTGGCAGAGCAGGGACTACATCCCGCATGCACCCGGCTTGCACCCTAACTGCTGGATCATCCTTCCTCCAAATCCGAGTCAGACTTGGGCTTCTCTGAAATGCACTGCTGCATTCCTGCAGCTGGCTGGCTAGACCGGCAGGATTTTATCTGATTGATCTAGGAACTCTGCTTAACATGCATAAGATTGAGAGTATGTCTTAAAAAAAAGCTATGATTGTGGGAAACTAAAAGGCAGAGTCACGATCTCATTTTTAACTATATTCCCCACCCCACCCCACTTTTCTTTACGCTTACAGCACCATTGACCCACTCACTGTTTTTGCTTTGCTGAACAAAACACGAAGTCCTGGTCCTTACATGCATCTAAAAGTCTGCATAAGAAATTCTGTGATAGCCGTGGACTTATACACAAATGGCCTATTTTACATAGGCACTGGAATAAACTAAGCAGGGTTAGTTCTAAGCCCATCAAGGTAGGATGGCTTTGACAGCAGACTCCAGCTCCTTCTGTATGTGGCTCTGTCGCGGAGAGGCAGCCAGCGAGCAATTTGGGAAGTGTGTGTTATGACCTTAGGAGCTATGATGCGTGGGAACAGAACAACTGTCTCCAGGTGCGGTGAGCTCAGGGATTCAAGGTGAAATACTGAGCTAAGCTACCGTCTACAGATCTGAGTTGTTCCCCTCTGCTCTCACATGGCCTGCCTTTCTAGCACTAGTAACTTCCTGGAAAATTAAACTCCAGGAAAATTGCAGTTATTTCCTTCTAGCAACAGAGCTCTTCTCCAGCCAACATGGCAAGAGTCTTAAAACAAAGGTTTGGTTTCTTTCCTAAGCAGCGTTAACAAGACTGATCGCTATCAGTCGAGGGATGCTTTAAAGGATTTGACTAAAGCTCTTTACAAAGTTGGGTAAGTTTTCAGCTTTCTGTGTCTCCATTTCCTTATCTGCAAAATGGGGACAAGTGACCAAGACCACACGGCATTTGAGTGGCAGAGTCTGGTGGAGAAATCTGGTCTTCTGACTCAGCCTGGTGTGCTCTCTCTTGGGCTATGCTGCACCTTCCCCGTCACACCTTCTTGGGGTGAGCAGGTCACCCCATAGTCCTTGCTTGGTGATTGCACTTGTGTAGAACTCCGTCCCCTCACCTGACCTGTAGAGGGGATTGAGCTGGTTTGGTCTCTATGACTCATGCCCACGTCCTGGACCAAGCCAGAACACTGGATAAGGACCCTCTCTGAACTTTGGCGATGCTCAGACTTGAATGTGGGTCTGCCCTCTGCCACTTGGGCCATCTCTAGTTTTGTGTCTCTCCAAATAGGAACCCCCGAGTGAACCACTCCAATGAAAGAATCAGTTAAAATACGTGAGCAAGATGGGTCTTGAGCTTTGTAAGAGATTCTCGCAAGGACCCATCCTTCCTCTCTACCCGCAAGAGCACCTAATCCCTTTCCTACCCCTTCTCCCCCAGCTTGGTTCTCAACATTTAGTTTTGTAGAACTCTAGGTCACAGTTTGGGAATCATTGATACAACCAAAGTATTGCCCTAGAAGAGATGCAGTAACCTTTCATCTTTGGGAGTCTCGCTTTCACCTGCTCATGTGTGGCCACCTGTAGCTTGTGGGTGCATATGATTGCACCTGCTTAGTGTTATTGTTCCACTACCATTGCCTCTGCTGTGCTGTTGTAATAAACCACAAGCATTTTAGGCTTACTTTGCCTCTGTTCCTAAATGTATTAAATCTAATCCAAGAAACAGAGCCTTCTCCGTCCTTACTGCCTGCATATTTAGCAGAGAAAGCTTGCATTTTCTTTTTCTTATATTTAAAAGAACACTTACATCAATGCCTTAAATGTACTCCTGGTATCTATCTACTGCAGCTCAGTCTGCAACCACTAGATCTCCCCATCGTAAGTGAGCAGAAATTGCATTGTGGGGCTCTGCACGCTGAATTAACAAGTATTTCTGTAGCCTTGAGACACTGGGGAAAAATTCTCACCCAGTGGCCCTCAAAATGTCTCACCGCAGCCTGGCTTGGTGTGTGGGTCCAGTGATTGTACTCAGCTGAACTACAAAACACACCAGACATACTGGGTATTTGATTTATTTCCCCCCTCGCAATAGGGTAAGTTACCTATTTTCTTTCCCTCACTGGAGTGAATAGCTCCACTGACTTCAGGAGACGCCCAGTGGGTGTTTTTAGAGGGGGTGCAGAGATATCGTTTCCTGGTAGACACGTGGCCCGTTGGTTTTTGTTTAACTAGATGGTAAGATTTTTGTCTACTCGCAGGTAAAGGATTCTTCCTTATTGTCCGCATTGTTTCCTGCTGGATTAGGCTGGCTGAGGGCAGGGTTAGTGATACTTTCAATCTATAACCACTAATAATTGCACATGGGCTCTCACCACAAAAGGCCCTATTCAGGAAATCATTGTAAACGTGTCGTTGAAGTGTCAGGATTCTCCCGCAGGAGAGGCTGCTGTATGTGGAGCTTCATTACGCACGCGGCTGCAAATGCATCCTGTCTGTCTGTGCTTTAAGGCAGGCTGATAGCAAAATTAATTCACTGACTGTTAGACGTACATCTGTTTTTATAGTGTAACCATGGAAACCAGATTTCAGAGCATCCTCGTTAACTGTCATTAACCTACTACAATAGGGTTAATCTAGTAGCCCGTCTCTGAAGAGCTCTCTGATGCTGCAACTTGCATAAGCAGCTGGCTGAGGGGGAGTGTGCTGACTGCAGACTTTACTGTGACCCTCTGAGCTTCTTATAATGAGACCCTCACTTCTTACCCCTTACAATAGATTAATGCTCATCTCTTCATTTGGGCCTTGGCTGAAAACTAGAAAACTCGGAACAGAACAACTTCTGGGATTACAGAAAAGACAGGGCGACACCATGCTATTAAAGTCACGCTTCCTTCACAAGGCAATTCAAATCTGTACACTGATCAAGTAATCTAAGTTACGACAAATGGGCAGAAACAAAATCACCTTGAAACAACACAGCACTGTGAATTCCACCTCTGAAACCCAGGTTTATTTTTCACTCATCATATTTGTCTGACTCTAAACAGGTCCTCTTCTGTTTAAATGCCAAGGGAGCCTATGCTAAGAGAGAGAATAAATACTACGTGCTCCACTATATCTGCTAGTTCCTCAATGGAATTTACAGCTTTGTCATAGACTCTCTGGATAGTGTCTTACGATCAAAGCTAGAGATTTAATGGCAGGCAGGCGTCAGCTGCATTTACTAGACTTCACATAGTTCATGTAACTGTAAATCATCTAAACTTTCTCTTGCCCTGATTCGCAAATGACAATGAGGACATTGAGAATTTGTGGAGGAAAGGTTAACTGGAGCGCTTAGTGCACAGAAGAGGAAGTTATTCGTTTTGGAGAGATATGAGATCATTCCTACCTTACGGAGAGCCATTGTTGGCCAGACGATGCTGGGAAATATTCTAACAGATCTCTTCCCAGAGAGAACATTGGAATCCTAGAAACGTTGGGCTGGAAGGAACCTCGAGAGGTCACCTAGTCCAGCCCCCTGTGCGGAGGCAGGACCACGTATACGTTGACCATTCCTGACAGATGTGTTTAACCTGTTCTTAAAAACCTCCAATGGTAGTGATTCCACAACCTCCCTTGGAAGCCTGTTCCAGTGTTATCTATCCTTATAGGTAGAAAGTTTTTTCCTAAAATCCAACCTAAATCTCCCTTGCTGAAGATGAAGGTGATTTACTTCAGTAGCCAGGGAGGAAAAATTGATCCCTGTCCTCTTTACAACAGCCCTTCACATATTTGCAGACTGCTATCAGGAACCTGCATCAGTCTTTTCTCAAGACTAAATATGTCCTGTTTAACCTTTCCTCGGAGGTCAGGTTTTCTAAACCTTTTTACCATTTTTGTAGCTCTCCACTGGACTCCATCTGATTTGTCCATGTCTTAAAGTGTGATGCCCAGGCCTGGACACAGGACTGCAGCTGAAGCCTCACCAGCACCGAGTAGAGCGGGGACGTTACCTCCTGTGTCTTACATACAACACCCCCAGAATATTAGCCTTTTTAGCCACCACATCACAGAATTAGCTCATTCAATTTGTGATCCACTATAACCTCCAGATCCCCTTCAGCAGTGCTGTTGGCTAGCCAATTACTCCCCATTTTGTAGTTACACATTTGATTTTTCCTTCCTAGATGTAGTACTTTGCACTTTTCTTTACTGAACTTCATCTTGTCGAGTTCAGACCAATTCTTCAATTTGTTGGGGTCATTTTGAATTCTAATCCTGCCTTCCAAAATGCTCGCAACCCCTCCCAGCTGGGTGTCCTCTGCAAATTGTATAAGCTTACACTCCGCTCCATTATCCAAGTCATTAATGAAAATATTGACTAGTACCAGACTGTGACGGGGCACGCTCACCTCTCACGAGTGCCTCCTGTTGGCTGGGCGGGTGCTGCGACGATCATCCTTCTGGGGTATTCAAGGCTAAAGGAAACTAGGGATGTAAAAATTAGTTTAATTAAAAATCGGTTTACACGTTCTAAAAATAGAATGTTTAACCGGTTAAACGCTGGGGTGGGAGGAGCTGAGCTGCCTAGCTGCGGCTTCTCTGCTGCGGGGGCTGGGCAGCTTTTACTCGCGGGAGCTGAACTGAGCCCAGCCTCGGCTCCCCACCCTGCTGGGCTTTGCGCCTCCCCCTGCTCGCGGGGAGCCACGCCCAACTGCGCCTACCCCTTCCACCTCCCACGCTGGGCTCCGCGCTTCCCCGCCAGCAAGAGCTGCCCAACTGCTCTCACCGGCGGGGAGCCAACCCAGCTGCCGCTCCCTTACCCCCCCATTTAAATTGTAATCAGCTGTTTAAAACGTTTAACCAGCTGATTACCGTTTAACGGTTAAGCTTTTACATACCTAAAAGAAACCCCAACAGAAAGGTCTTCCCATCCCTGCCTCAAGCCACATTCAGCCCCTCCTTCCTCAGGCTGCCTTCTCTTCAGCCTCTCTTAGGCTCCTTTTTCAGCCCTTTCTGGGCTAATTTTAAGTCTTTCCCTGCCCTGTTATAGGGCACTGCCCCCAGGGCCTTCTCCCTGGACACTCTTTATCTTCATAGGTTCCTACTGCCCCCAAAGGTCAACAAATGGTTCCCAGAGCTGCTGAAGCTAAAGGACAATGTTAGCACAAGGACAAATGGGGATAAATTGGTCCTGAATAGTTTTCCAGCCTCAATTTAGATTTCTAACCATCCGAAGAGTGAGGGTCTGGGGCAGCCTCCCAATGGGAGTAGTGGGGGCAAACGACCTAACTCGTGTTAAGATGAAGCATGATGGGATTGTACAACTGGGGTCCCTGGTATAGCAGGGTGCTGAACTCTCTGATCCAAGACGTTTTGTCCAGATCTATGATTCAAAATCTGTGGTAAAACTCCCACTGACTCCAAGTTAGACCAACATTGAGGGCTTTTGACAACCCTGCCCAAAGTATCTAAGCTGGAGGCTAACTAGTACTAGCGTGCAGGAAGTCCACTCACTAACTGCTGACTGTTTGGAGGCAAAGTAGACCTTGACTGCATCACATTGCCTAGCAGGGTGTGAGCCAGAGAACTGTGTGTGGCTTTTTGGCTTTTTCTTAAATGTACATAACATGTTTCAGATTCGCTCCCCTCTTGTGTTTGTATTAAGCACTTTGGGATCTGCTAAGGGAATATTAAAGTCAATATTTAAATAGGAATGCGAGAGAAAGCTCAGCATGCTGGAAGGGCTCAAAGCAGAACAGAAAAGGATATTTTATATTAACACGCTTTGTTGTTGTTTTTGTTTTATGCAAGATAAAAGAATTTGGGGTCCCATGTGAAAGGTTAGGACAGTGTTTTCCAGAATAGGAGTTGGGACTCCCTTGGAGATGCAAAGTAGTCCAGTGAAGCAGGAAGGGGGATGGGGGAAAGGACAGAATGGTGGGAGGAGAATTATGCTATATAACGAAGGCCGCCATGACCTGTAAGCCAATATAAAAAAAAAAAAATCTGCTCACCAGCTACTTTGACTAGAAATAAGGTGGCTCCAGGGGAAAGTGTCTGGGAGCTGAGGGCAAAGATGGGTGGGGTGAGTAAATCAATGCTGTTTTTTCTTTTGGGTCCTGCATCTCTCTGATTTTCCTTCAGACGATATAGGTGGAAAGGTGACGCTAGTAACAAGCTATTCTCTGTCCCCATGCAACACTAAATACTCTCATGCTTAGGTTTTTTTAGGGCATTCTGGCTTTGTCAATTCCAAAGCTGTTTCCTGTTGCTGCATGTTGCGTTAAAAGCATTCATTGAGCTGCAGCGTGCAGCTCCAGCTGTTTGTGCCATCAGCCCTGTCTGTAAATAATAAGAAAGCTATTTTTGGCATTTAACTCTTTTACCCCTAACTTGGCTTGTGCTTCTTGGAAGAGGCTCGGTGCTGGGGACGTGTAGTGTGGAGTGGGACGCTACAGTCTAGGTGCCTTCCTCCTCTGGAGAACTTGGATAAAATCCTGATTGTTTGTCCGTAAGTGGGGAAATGAGTTGGGGTGCGTGGGTGGGGAAGGTTTATTCTCAAAGATACCGAACAACTTCCTTGTGCCCTTGCGCCCCACGGGCTGAACTGACAGAGATACGGCGGATCAGGGCTCAGGTGCTGACAAAGCTGGCTATCTAAGCCATAGCTGGTCCGAAACAAGACTATTAAAATATTTAACAAAGCTCTCCAACTAAGCTTAGTCCCACAAGCTGAAGTGCTGTTGTAACATTCAGCACTTTCACTGAAAACTGAAGTTGTCTCCTGCTGAATTGGCGGCAGGAGGTAGGAGTCTATCCGCTTTGTACAAAAGGCTGCAGGTTATTTATTTTGGATGTACTGGAAATGCAAGCCAGGCAATACGGTAGGTAAAAGAGAGACTATTTATACTGCATGTCCCGGCACTACCTTATTTTAGATCCATCCTTACCTTTCGGACTGGTCCAAATCTCCTGAGACCCAAACAGAAATGCTGAGGTGGCAGAGCCAGGGGCAATGGGGACCTTTTAATCACCCAGCAGCTTAAACTTCAGGGTCATTAAAAGCCATGTCAGAGCTAGTAACCTTAATGAATCTCGTCTGGGGTTGTGGACGGCACCAAAACCCATTTGAACAGGAGGGATCAGAGGCTCAGACTGAGGCGCACAAGGAGATCTCAGCATCGCTGAGAAGATGTGAGTTGGGATGATTCTGTTCCTGGAACTGGAAGGGAAAGTCTGTCTAACTTAGCTGGTATGAGGAATAAGAACAGATGAGACTAAAAACAAAATCCCTTTTGTTTTTCCCTGTCTCTAACGCTTTTTTCTAACCACTAAATACTTTGCTTTAAGGAGGCTGTTGGTCACAGGGTCCCGAAGGGAGGAAATACAGGGGCCCAAGCCCGACCTGGGCCCGCAGTGTGATGAATAGTTGATACACATGGGGTTCGCATACCCAGTCGTGGTCTGAGAGTGGAAGAGTTGCAGGATTCCACTCCCAGACGGGCGAGGGCAGGAAGCCCCGAGACCTGTGCCATTGGACTAGCCTGGGACTGAACTTGGTGGATGTTTCTGAATGCGGGTGCATTTGAGGCCAACGGGTGACGATACATGAGGCTGGGATTTTCAGAGCACTGAGTGTTGTGCTGTAGCTATCAGGGCACTCGGAGCAGAACGGGGCAGAGGTGTAACTAGCTGCATAGCCGACACATTCACTAGACCCTCTCTGCCTTGCTGGGACCCTTCTTTCCCAGTGACTTCCATGCACTAAGTGCTGTGAATGGTAGAAAATAGTGATGGGTTTTTAGGCTGAACTATTTCTCTTCAGGTTACCTGAAAGGAGCAATAATACTATTAAACTTCTCTTTTCTCTCCTAGAATCACACACTACAAAGGGAGGCTTAGTACACGCTTACCGGGAGATTCGGCGGCAGTTGCCGGGAGTTACACAAGCCCAGCAGAGTAGCTTGCGTAACTCCCGGCAACCTCCTAACTTCCCTTTAGTGCGGCGTCTCCACTGTGCTGCGCCGACGGGAAATGCGTTCCCATCGACCCAGCGCTACGCCTTTTGAGAAGGTGGTTTAATTGAATCGACTTCTGGCTCGATTGAGCGGGTCAGTCAATCCGGGTAGATCGATCTGCTGCCTGCCGTCAGTGTGCACACACCCAGCGAGCGTGGGGCAAAGACGTTAGAACAAAGGATGAATGTTGTGTAACTAGCCCGTCCTAGACCTTTTCAAAATTCGCAGGACGCAAATGAGTGCAGCACCTCACAGCAATTTACCCCCTGCCCCTTCTCCGCCAAGTAGCACCAGCTTTGTAGAAATAAACACCGACTAGTAAAAGCTGGCTGGGGAATTTATCAGAGCCAAATCTTTTTACGGAAGTGTTTGTTTCGACAAAACTTTCTCAGGGCCAGGATATAGGTGAATGAGACGCTCGCTTGGCATATGAGCGACTCAGGTTCACATCCATGCTCCGCCAGATTCAGAACCCGGGGGGTCTTCGCCCCGGTGAGCCCCAGCCGCCAAGCGATTGGCTGCCCTGAGGTGGGTCTCTTTCTCCTTTCCATGGGAAAAATTTCCACACGGTGTTGCATATCTGAACAAAAACAAATTCCGAAGCATCAACATTTTTCACAAAAAGAGAATTCATGCCTGCCAACCCTACTGAATGGTATTTCCTGGGCAAATGAACAAATGCAAAGGAAAAGGGGGTGGGCAAACTCAGTTTGGCAGTAATAAGTGGTTGCCTTCATAGAAAATAGGTTGGCCTAGGATTTTTGGCTTGGGAATAGCTAGCTATTGATCTGGGGATCAACAGGGAGCTCCCCTCTGATCCTGAGTTCCCCTATAGACTGGCACTGTGTGTGTGTGCACACGTGTGTGAGCCTCCACCAGTACAAAGTGCATGGCACAGTAGTTGTCGTGTACTGTACACTCAGTCTATTGGACAATATGATTAGACAGAGCAGGGGGAAAAGACGGTGTCTGATGTGGGAAGTGTCTCTGCTTTAGGTAGCGACGTGTATCTCCATCTTGGCCTTTAGAAAAAGGTGGTAATGATCACACTTATTTTTAAAAGCTCCTTATGCGCTTGTCAGCAGGGTTTAAAGCGTTTACTGTCAGTCACTTGTAATGCAGGATGCAGGCACATTGTGTAGCAGCCGCTCAGGGGTAGGAAGGGGGTTGAGAATGCTCCTGCACTCCTTCCCTGCATTTCCCCTTTATCCTCCGCATCCTTTGGAGCTTCCTCCCCTGGCAGCCCCCTGACACCTCCATCAGCTGGGGTTTCTGATGAGGGAGGGGAGCTCCTTCCCCCTCCTTCACATGCCCCACCGGAAGGGCTGAGTACGCCATCCGTGCAGTACTGAGCATGGGCACAAAGCAAGCCTGCAACGGGGAACCAAGCCATGGTCTCCTGTGTGGTGCTGAAGAGGGTCCCTCAGCCACAGGGCGGGCTGGCTGTGGGTTTTGCCTGTACGCAGCGTTGCAGCCACGCCGGTCCCCGGGCATGAGAGTGATGAGGTGGGTGAGGTCGTATCTTTTGTTGGACCAACTCCTGTTGGTGAGAGAGAGAGAGAGATAGAGACGGTTTTGAGCTGACACAGAGCTCTGCTTCCAGTCTGGGCAAGGTTCTCCGAGTGTCACAGCTCCGTGCAAGACGCAGCAGTTCATTTAGCGTAAGTGGGTATATTAGTGACCAAACTGAAGTCTCCGGGACAAGCCAGGTGCCTGAACCGTGTCTGTCGGCCGCCCCTGGGGGGCTGGGATACATCTGCTGAGCAGCAAGGGCTCGCTATGCTCTGCGGCCAGCACTTGCGTCACCGCATGAGTCACTTTGCCCGGACGCTCCCGCTCCGCGGGGGGCAGGCCTAGTCAGCAGCTTCCTACGGGCGGCACTGGTAGCCCTGGCTGGTTGGGGCCGTGTACTGTTGGGGCTCTGGTTCCTCCTCTTCCTTGCAAGGGTTTGGATGCCCAGGGAACAATAAACACTCACACCTCAGAGGCCCATTTGCTCCGAAGGGAGGAGCACTGTGTCCGTTCCCGTAGCATGCAGCTGTGCACGCGGGTGTTTGTCACCCCAATAACCCCACTCCCCAAAAGGGAGGACCCTGCCGGTGGTCAGAGACGCCCCTTCCTGGCAGAGGCCAAAGTGAAAGGAGGGGAGAGGGAGTAGCTGGCCAGCGCTAGAAAAAGGAAACGCCATTTCCCGAAGCTCGGAGGCCCCCCATGAGTTCAACACACAGGCCTGCAGGTGCTACAGCGCAAGAGGCTTACAGGCAGGGGAAGGGTGGATAGACCTCTGCATTCTGCAAACCAGGGTCTATCTCTGTCCTTTTCATCGTCTAGGGGAGGAAAGAGGTTTGCTTGCCCACCCACGGGCTCCAGTCCTGGAAACCTTTAAACTGCAGCAGAAAGAAGATGGCCAAACTGCGCTGGTTCAATTCTTCACCTCCTATTGGTGCAGGAGAACACCCTGTCCTCCCTCCTCCCAGCCCCGCAGTTCCTCAAAAGGCTTTCTATCCTATTGCCCCTTAATGGGGCGAAGAATTCAACCCCACCAGGTCATTGGTTCTCACCTTCCTCTCCTCCTCTTGACTGATACTACACCACGTCTGTGCAGGGCATGAGCCTGGTTTTTGTACGTGCAAGCGAGGGATCGTAGCTTGCGCTGGACTGAGCGGCTGGCAGTCAGAAGCGGCTTGCTAATACCAACTGAAATAGGGAGCAAGGCTGATGAAGCAATCGGGGTCGGTTAAGGGCAGACTGGTGTCACGTGGCAGATCTTACATTTGCTTTGTAAATAAGATCGTACAATTGTACGCTGCTCGTGTGAAGGGCTTTGCGGGGAGTGGTTTAAACAAGGCAGAAGGCAGCTGCACACTGTGACGTCTCCATGTTCAAGAACACAGAGAAAACAGTTATTAAATGACAGGGCTTGAATCTGCAGCTCTCTGCAAGCAAATCAATGCGGCTTGGCCTGCATAGCGACTGCAGGACTGGACCTACGTGCAGTGCCACTGAAGAGGTGCATCCATCGTCTAGAGGATGTTATGAGTCTAGGGGTTTGTTTGGTTTTTTTTTTTGCAAGAACTATCCTGCAAGATTCTCTTCCCCAGAACTTCTGTTATAATTTGTAATGTGGAAGCACAAATGCAGCTCTGCAATGGAGATCCTGGACAAGAAGCTCAGAAATGTCTGTCTGGCTTCCTGTGATGGCTAGGAGAATCGTCTACATAGTAGGGGGGTATAATAGGTGTTGGGTAAGCTTCGCAAGCCCTCCCACGTGTTACATTTTAAACTCGAATAAGAGATCTCCTGTGCTGTGCTTTACAGACTGTTCTCAGGCCTGACTTCAGAATAAAGCAGGATCTGATGTGATGCAGTATCTGCATCTCTTAATTTCTTGAGAGAGACCATGTCAGACCCAAAAATTGTATTTAAATGATTGTGCAGTTGTGAGGAACCAACAGAAGCCTGCACCCTGTTCCATTAGCGCCATGGCTCTCAGCCTTTCCAGACTGTACCCCTTTCAGGAGTCTGGTGTGTCTTGCGTACCCCCAAGTTTCACCTCCTTTAAGTGACTTGCTTACAAAATCGGACCTAAAAATACAAGTGTCAAAGCACATTATTACTGCAAAACTGCTGACTTGCTCATTTTTACCATATAACTATAAAATAAATTGATTGGAATATAAATATTGTACTTAATAGTACACAGAGCAGTATAAACAAGTCACTGTGTGCAGGAAATTTTAGTTTGTACTGACTTCACTAGTGCTTTTTATGTAGCCTGTTGTAAAATTAGGCAAAGATCTAGATGAGTTGTACCCTCGAGAGACCTCAGTGTACCCTCAGGGATACATGTACCCTGGCTGAGAACCACTGCCTTAGAGCCTGCCCTTGTCAAATTAGGAGGTTGAAAAGCGGCAGCCTTGCTAATTACGTGGGCTTGGATGTTTTGTTAAGCAAGTTGCTGTCCCACGAGTGACAGAAGCTTCCTAGTCAAAGGCCAGGGAGAACGGGGACAACAGGACTATGCCCGTTGTCAGTGCCTCGCTCAAGTCTGGGAACATCCGCAGCTGGTGAAAATGGCAATTGTCCTATTTACTAAAGGGGTCTTCCCTTCTCTTGTGTCTCTAGTTCCCCGGGGCAGATCCGCAATGGATGTGAACTGGCATGGTTGTATTGACTGCAATGGAATCATGCCAAGTTACTTTCTGCTGCTTATTTGACATGAGCCTCTTGAATAGCAACCTACTTATTATGTCTATACAGGCAGAGCCTCATCTGCACCTGCAGTCATTTTCTTCTGGGTTCCATGCTTGTCCTTTCTCCTGCACTTACTCCACTCCTTGGCCATACTCAATTGCTGCTCTGCTCTGAATATTGAATTTTATGCAGATAAGCAATTTGGTTTCCACGAGCTTCCTCCAGCAGCAGCCTCTCCATACTGCTCCGCTGCTGACACGATGGTTGCGAAATAATCTGTCTGGAATGGCCTGCTTGTTGTGTCAAGCCAAGTTAGATTTTTGTCTCCCCGAAGCTTTTTTGATCCGTTTATAATATAAACATAGAACACAGTCAGCCAGCAATGGCTGTTCGTGATTTGTTTTGAATGCAGTTCCAGTCCATGGCAAGCAGTGAAGCTGACAAGGTCCATGCCCAGTTGGCGTGCGGACAAGACTACTGACTTGTTTTAGGTTTGAATATGGTCTGATACAAGCGGGGGGGGAAGGGTTTTGTTTAGCCTGCCTGTGACAAAGATTGCACTCCAGTGGCTTTTGGCAGATTGCTGTTCTGTGCTCGGTATGGTGTACAAAGCCATTGTCTCAGCCATGGCTTAGATTCAGTTTAATAAAATCAGCTTTTATATGAAACATGCCTTGTTTTCTTATCCCACTCTGCCTTTAAATGGGGATTAAAGCCCTGTCAAGAATAGGAAAATACCCTTCTTCCTCATGAGATTTATTTTTCTCCATACACTCACCCAAATCTATGTCAGTTCCCATGCTGGATACTCTAGTTTTTTCTCGTGGTCTTTCAAACTACCCTTTTTAAGCAACCCCAGCTGGTCTTCACAACTTCACCGGTGAAGTTAATTGCAGAATGCAAAACAAGCTGAAGGTACTTGTGTGATGTATTGCGAGACTTAAGGAGCATAGAGAATGGAGCTTCTGCATGCAACTTTGTGGTTGTCCCTGCCCTCTCACAAGTCTGAGAACATTCTAAGATTGTCCCTTTTTATTCTTCTCTATCTTGGTTTCCTGTCAAGTTTCAAACGTCATAAAACCGTGTTTCCCATGTGACTAAAGCTCTGTCTACACTTACCTCTGAGATTTGGCGGCAGTCGACCAGAGTTACGCAAGCTACGCAAAAAACTTGCGTAACTCCCGTCGACTTCTGTGGTTCTCTTCTGTGCACCATCTTCACTGCACTGCGACGCAGCGCTACGCTACTTGTGGAGGTGGTCTTAATATGTCGATTTCTGGATCGACTGAGCAGGTCCTCAGTGACCGCTCGGTCGAGCCAGAGAAATCGATTTAACAGCAGCGAATTTGCCGCCGTCAATGTAGACGTAGCCTAGCTCTCCATGTTATGACATCGTGAGTCAGGCTCCCCAAAAGTCAGGAGGTTATCTTTAAAAATCATGAGGTTTTTTTAATAACAAATGTAGGGTTTTTTACGTTTGCTTTCTGGTTTATTGAGCCTTCAGAGTGCACTTGGGTCACATTTTCAAGCTTTTCCCCACAATCGTGAAGGCTAGAAACTTACCTTTTCTTTTAAATGACCACTGAGATTTTCACGTAACTGGCTTAGGAGGCTGGGGCTCCCAGTGAAACATCCAGTACTGTGAGTTGGGATAAAGTGCCAAGCACTGGCAATGCTGTGTTTGTAACATACACAGTTTCATAGCTTCTAATCTTGTGAACTGACTGACGTGTTCATTTACATTCTTTCCACAGACGGTACCCAAGGAACACAGAGTGTCATCTGCAAAGCGGATTAGACCCTGGCTTCTTCAGAGCTTGTGGGTGTTTTGATTTGGCTCCTGATTTCATAAACTCTCTAAACTAAAATAAAGATACTAGGTCAGTAAACTGGTTCCGTGTTAAAAAGCCAAGGAACTTTTGTCTCACGTCAAGCTTTTCAGCTAGGTTGGATGCAATGATTTCTTTTGGGGTGTAGTCTTTCTTGGGATAACTTTTTATGACTTTTTTTTTTTGGCCATTTTATATATAATATAAAATTATGAGGACACTAAAAGAGTCTCTCTTCTCATCCGACTCATAGGAATCCAAAAAATTGTCAAACTTGAATCTTTTTTTCAGATATGTCTGACTTTGTGATGTGAAAACGAGCATGCCAAAGTCTTAGTCACTCCCTCCAAAATGTACTCCAGACAGTCTCCTCTTGCAAAGAATCTACTTGGAGAAAAAGGTAACTTGTCTAGCTCTGAATTTACACAGTGAGCAATGTACAAATGATGACTGTATATAAAATAGCACTTTCTCCCTTAATGAAGCTCTATGACTTCCTGCAAAAGAGTAGATTTCCACTAGTGTGGAGGAAGGAAAACTGAAGCCAACTCTCAAAATGTCTAAACTTAAATTTTCACTAAATTTGTACCGTATCGGAATAGGAAAGTATCCTTTTAAATAGTTTGTGAGCCTTCTAGTGGTGCCTACAGTGTTCTGTTTTTTGAAAGCCACCAGAAACCAATCAGAGCAGCGGTGTGTGTGTGTGTCGCTAACCTGGCATGTTTGTGCATGTTTAATACATAAGTACCCTAGTGTGCCTATGCAGTATCTGTGTATTGTTTTCTTGTATAAAGAGCAAAAATCTCGCAATGTCCCACGCCATTACATTAGCATGTCTTGCATTCTGACAAATAGGGCATTAAAACTTCAGTCCTCCCTGGTACCCTGATATTCCTCCTGCACCTCTGTCTTACTCCCTTCTCTTTGTTCCTAGGTTGCCTTTTAAGAGAATTGCCAGTGTGTAGGATGCTTGGGCTAATTCTATATGAAAGTGCAAACTTCTCCATTAAAGCCAATGAATTACTCACATGCTGCAACCAGCTAAATGAGTGCTGTTATCAGAAGCAGCAGTGCCCTTGCTTTCCACAGACTTTAGTTATGGTCACCCATTCTCTTTCTACAGTGGTCTGGGGCAGGTGTCACCGGGAGGGTCTCTCTGGCATTGTGGCACTGAAGCCGAGGGGCTTCTGCTGGAATTCAGAGCATGGATGGCCCTGACCTCCCATTGCTTCACAAGTGTGAGTGTTAGCCCCTGCATCTGATTCTATAGGGTGGTAAATGGGGGGCTCAAACCCTAACTGGATGCTGTCAGATTGTCAGACTTCCTCTCCCAGAGCCCCCTTCTTCTATCTGTTCACATAGATTTTAGTCTGAATTAATCTCAAGATCCTCCAATGGAAAGATCTGTTGGAGTTTAAAAAGCACAGTCTCAATCAAATCCGGCTTGAAAGGGTGTTCTGGCTTTCAGAATTCCCATGAGCAATTCGAGTCAGAAAGTGGAATGTTTCCACCCCAACTGGACTCCACTGAGCCAGTATCTTAAGTGTGATGGTTTTTAAGCTCTTAGACCCTTTCATTTGATCAATACCTACTCCCAGGACTATAGATTTTACCCGGAATTATAAACTACTGATTCATCAGAACTGTTCTTTTTTCGGTTTTTTTTTTATAGCTGTGTATAATTTTAATGGAAATCTTGACATTTTGTAATGAGGCATGTTGTTTTGTCTGGGTCATAAATCCGAGTGGTTTTTTTGGCTTTGTTTTCTTTAATTGATCTGTCCCATACCATCTGTACAAACGGGGCGAAGCCGGGCCCAGCACCCAGTCCATGGCTTCTGCATATCGACAACAGAATCCCCTAAATACTCCAGGGCTTTTACTAGGGCTTCACTGGCTTCTATGTTAATCTGGGCTTCTACTTTAGCCGTTTCGTCAGGTGCCGCAGCCAACTGGGATAAGGCCTTATCCAGATTTGACTTAGCAGTAGTGAGATCCAGCATGTCCAAAGTGGCCACCTCTTCTGCCAGCAGCTGCACAGAGAAGTCTGCATTGACTGTGATAGAGCCACTGCTCACAAAGTATTTGGTCACTGTGCCATCCTCGGCAAAGACCATCACAACTCCTGGTTTCAGGACCTGCAACGTGGGGACATGAGCTGCCAATATGCCGAAGGAGCCGCTCAACGTGGGAACGTCCACCTGCTTCCTGGTGGCTCCGTTGTACAACACCTACGTGGGTGAGGCAAAGGTGAAGGACATCTGGACCAGGCCGGCGGCAACCACCTCGGCGTAGGAGCGGGCCGGGGCCTGGAGGCCGGGCAAGAGTAGGCGCAGGGCCCGGGGCCCAAGGGCCAGGAGGCGGCGAGCAGGCAACATGGCAGGGCCGGTGGTTTTTTGAAGAGGCAAATATGTAACTACAATACATAGCTCTTAGTGGCCATTAGTCTCCCCACCCCCACGTATCTCTCAAGGACTCTTCCATACCAGGTTTTTAACATTTCATTGTCAGTATTGATGAGTAGGATATGTCTCATAACCCCAGATATAATTTTTTAAGCAGGCAATCACTTGATAATGGACTTGTTTTCTTTGCAGTTTGCATTCTGCCTTAGGCTGTTCATCAAAAGGAAAAGCACTCCAGTCACATGGCTGAAAATGTGCTCCGTAAGCCATGAAAATCAACATGTTCCATTTACGCAAACCAACTTTTTTTAACTACTTGTTGCACTTTATATAAAACGTTTTGTGACCCTTTGGATAGACAGAACATTTCACAGACTCGAGCACAGTCTCATCCCGGAAAAAGAATCCTAGCGTTACAACCCTTCTAGTTTTGAATGTTTAATTCCAGAGCTGTACATGGAGCAGCTTTATAATATTTTTAAAGTGATGCTCGATTGTGACTATTTTTAAAAGCTGCTCAGTGGAAAGCACCACCTGTGCTGCATTCTTAGACTCAATGGATTATGTTTGGGACAGAAGGATGGAGTTTAACAAGCAGTCCTCTGATCTTTAATAACTACCTAATTGGTGCGTCCACCTACTCCGTCCGACTGACCACTTTTTAAACCAATACAGTGCAGCCTCGCCACATGGGGTTGGAGGCTTTGCTAGACGTAAGCGTTGCTGGCAGTGTGACTATAAAATTATAAAGTAGGAGCTAGCGCTACAAACTTTTGCAAAAATACTAACATAATAACGGCCATAGTGGATCAGACCAGTGGTCCATCTAGCCCAGTAGCCTATCTTTCGACAGCGGGCAATGTTAGGTGCTTCAGAGGGAATGAATAGAACAAGTGATCATCAAATGATCCATCCCATCGGCCTTTCCCAGCCTTTGGCAAACAGCAATTCCTGCCTATCCTGACTAATAGCCATTGACGGATCTATCCTCCAGGAATTTATCTAGTTCTTTTTTGAACCCCGTTATAGCCTTGGCCTTCACAACATCCTCTGGCAAGGAGTTTCACAGGTTGACTGTGCGTTGTGTGAAGAAATACTTCCTTTTGTTCGTTTTAAACCTGTTGCCTATTAATTTCATTGGGTGACCCCTAGTGTTTGTGTTATGAGAAGGAGTAAATAACACTTCCTTATTTACTTTCTCCACACCAGTCATGATTTTATAGATCTCTATCATATCCACCCTTAGTCATCTCTTTTCCAAGCTAAAAAGTCCCAGTTTTATTAATCTCTCCTCTTATGGAATCTTTTCCATACCCCTGATCATTTTAGTTGCCCTTTTCTGTACCTTTTCCAATTCCAATATATCTTTTTTGAGATGGGGCGACCAGATCTGCATGCAGTATTCAAGATATGGGCGTACCACAGATTGATAAAGAGGCAATACGATATTTTCTGTCAAAGGCTTTCTGAAAATCTAAGTACCCTCTATCCACTGGTAGTGTCCATATGCTTTTAGACCCCCACAAAGAATTCTAGTAGATTGATGAGGCATGACTTCCCTTTACAAAAACCAGGTTGACTCTTCCCCAACAAATTGTATTCATCTATGTGCCTGATAATTCTGTTCTTTACTATAGTTTCAGTCAATATCCTGGTACTGAAGTTAGGCTTACTGCCTGTAATTGCTGGGATTGCCTCTGGAGCCTTTTCTAAAGGAGCAGGTCAATTGTAATGAGAGCACAAGTCTTGCACATACACTTTTAAAGTTGAGAACATGCACAAGTGTTCCATTACTTACCGCTATCAGTCCTGTTACTTTCTGGACAGGTCAATACGCAGTTTAATTGGATGTGTATGAATCAGATAACATGCACTGTACATAAGTGGTTCCATTTGCTAATGGTTGAAAGAATGAAAGTTATTTGTTAGAACTACTTTGTTCTTTAAAGGCAGGTAGGTGGCTATGTATAATGACATAAAGAAGTAGTCGTTGAAAAACTGTCAGTCTCTGACTATAATAATGCAGTGGGATTAGAGTGATTACTCTTGGGTAGGCTGATCAACTTCAACTGTTCCTTAATAGCTTGCGAGCTTTTGCTTGAGTCACCTGTTGATAGGAGTGATTCATCTAATGTAAAACTTCCCGGTGAGTAACATTTTATTGAGGGATACAGTTAAGGACTAGTCCTGAGAGATTCTGAGCATCAGCAGCTCCTGTTGGCACCAACAGCATTTACTGATGCTTAGCAGCTCTCTGGATCAGACTCATAAGGGTGTATAGTGCTATGATCAGAAATAATTTGGCCAAAACATACATGCCACCTGCCAGAGTGGATTATAGAGGAATTCTTTTTTCTTTCCCTTTCTGATGGGTCTTAGGCTGTTCCTTAATTCAAGACTATGAACTTTCTGCATCTAATAAACCAGTTAAACTTACAATCGACATCCTTGGATTGCAAATATGCTTATTTCCTGTTACTTAAACCAAAAGCCACATGTTTTGTCTAGTGTCTTAGTGTGGTAACAGCCAGTGAATGCATGGAATAAACTCAGCCTTGAAAAAGGGCAAAATTCTTTCCAATTCAGAGAGTGGATCTTCATTTCAGTATGTTGCTTTCCCTCTCTGCACAGTCAATGAGACCTGCACACTTGGAGCAGAATGTCTGAGCTGAGATCTCAGAGCCACATGAGCGAGGAAAAGCCGCCTGCCTTTATAAATGAATAGGAATGAAATATAATGTGCCCCTTTTAGATTTCTTAGCTATTTCCTAGCTCTCTTCGTTACAATTCTATGGTTGCACAACCGAAGTTCCCTTGAATCTGAATTCAAAACCAAGTGGGAAGAACCTGGTGATCAAACTTGGGGCAGTGTCTCAGATAACAAACTACTTGATGCAGAGCTAGGAACCCGCATCCCATGACCATCCTTGTACCACCTATGTGATGTGAGCCATCACTTCTCCTCGGACTTTGCCTGAGGGGCGGATGGCTAGATTGGTGAGCATGTTTTGGGGGAAGATAACTGCTTAACTGACCAGGTCAGTTTACTATCACTTTAAACAAAAGAGGAATGACTAAAATTAGAGTAAAGGTCTGACCATAAGCAGAAAGGCTTGGAAATGTAGATATGTGCCCTGGCTGTATCAATAGAGCTGGGTGAATAACTAGCTGATTTTTCAGATCACGGGCAACTTTGAAAAGTTTAAATAAAAAAGTTTTCAGGTCTGACTGTAAATTAATTTTTAAAAAACAACAAGCAGTTGATGACTTATAAAATTAACAGCCATACTTTGATGTTTTCCTTTGGGGAAAGGGATAGCTTTCTAATACCATAACTCCTACAATAAATTCTCTTCTAAGTATAAGTCAGTGACTATTACTGAACAGAACATATCTTTCATGAACACAGAACAGAAGTAATGTTCTACTTATCATTAAAACTCATTCTGCACATAGGCGCTTACTGTGTTATCTACTGAGTAGATGTGGCTGCCATTTAAAAACAGAAAATTTCACTTCCACAATGCTCGGCTCTGTCTTCTGGAGTCCTATCACAGCAACCATGGGTGATGGCGGACCAACATCCTGTTTGTATTCCAGCTAGAATGTAATTGCACCTGTGAAGCTGTGTAAGTGGGGAGGCTGTTTTCCATGAGTCTCTGCTACAATAAAGAGACTGTTCCAAAGCTTGGGTTTCCATGTTCACATCACTGTGTAACTGAAAGTACATACAGATTTAGGACATTCATATTTCCACAGAGATTACCCCCTGAATTGTTGAAGGAGCAGTGGGAGATCCTTGCTGGGATTCTAACCTAGCCTTTGCGATGTTTAACAGGATTCAATGAGGGATGATAACTGTGTCGGTTGAGGCCAGTTTAAGTTATGCTGCTAGATCGGCAGCCTACCAGGACAGATTGACATTCTAGTGAAGTGTCAATTGCTTGTGCGCCACAGCCAGGTGGTATGGAGGGTGCGGTGTCTCATGCTGACTGGGAGCAATTTAGCAATAACTAGAGCCTCCTGTGTATCAGGATGTCTCCACCATTAATGGCTGGGGAACATTGCAAATTTGTCTCTCTCACACAAGAAAACCCCATCTGCTATTTCTGCACATGATCCCTATTCTTCCTATGTGAATCTGCCATCTTTTACAGTGAGGGATATTCATAGCATAGCAGTGAGTCAAGGTTATACACCGAATCTTGTCTTTTCCAGACTTGAATGACTTGATACGGCATAGGGACAAAGTCTGGTGGCAGTAGTTTCCAGACGAGATGTCCCTTTGTGATCCATAAGGAGGTTTAATATCTCTGCTCTGTCACTGGACTAGAACGGAGCATACAGCTTTTCGGGTCAGATTTTTTCAAACCTTTTTTTCAAATCAATTGAAGGTTGCCTCTCTTACAAGATTTTCATCTCCCTTCAAGTCCCATCTGAAAGAAGATCTTGCTCCTTTTGCTTCTGCCTCTTAATTTCTTTCTTCCTTCTGCAATTACTAACTTGGTAAAACCCAAGTTGGATAGTTTGTATGCAAGGTTCTGTATGAAATGCATCTGATCTAGATCTTCTGAAAACTTAATCTGAAGCTAGTTTCAGACTTTCACATGTGCCAGTTTGTTCTCAATTTATTTTTATATTTGGAAAATCTTATTGAATAGCTAATACAGTGAAATGTGAAGGTTTGGGTTGCCTTGGATTCAGATACTTTAACAGATTTTGCAGCATCAAAACACCCCTGATACCACTATACCTGATACCACTATATCACGATCTCCTGCTGGTTGAAGACTCCAAAGGAAGACACCACAATGATAGCATCTAGAAATATCTACTAGTAGGTTGTTGAAGTTGAAATTATATCCTGTGCTGGAAGAGGAGAACAGAAGTGGGAGGTAGTTAATTATCCTAACATAAATAAACTCCTGTTAAAGAGTTAATGTTCAGGCCCTATGATGACCTCACTAAGTGTGCAAATTTGGCCCTTAATTTTAGTTGTCTGGCTCTAACAAATGTAGATGTGACTTGATGAGATTCCTGTAAAGGATGCTTGTTTCCTTACTTAGCCATGTTTATCCTGGGGGGAGACTTCCTTTTATTTGTTGGCTGTAGTTTGCAGACAGTACTACCTGTATGGCTCATGAAATGGAAGCTTTTTTTACTGCAACATGAACTTACGCCTTCCAAATTGAAATGAAAACAGACAGTACTGTAACATTTTTGCAAGTACATGTTGTCTTCATTATCCTCCTGGCTTTGACTAATTAGGAATAGCACCCATATACATTTGTAATAGCACAATACATGTTAAGTACTTAACAGTTTCCTTGGTTTGAATGTTTAAGAGTAAGTGCTATGTGATGTATACGCTCAACAAAAATGGATAGCTCTTCAAAGCTGTTATAAACCTAGGGCTGTGTATCTGCTCTCTGCTTAACATTTTCAAAGGCACCTAAGTCTCAAATGGGAATTCGACTCCTCATTCGCTGTGGCCTTGGCTTCTCTGTTCAAAAGGGGCGTTTTTTATCTCTGGGATAAATAACGTGTTCGCTGTCCTGAGGTAAAAATACAGTGAACACAAGGCACTTCAGTTTTACTGTGAGAGAAACAGCCCTATACCTTCTCCAAGGGTTGACTTTGGCGAGTTTACCTCACAGTAGAACTAAAGTGACTGGTCTTCTCTGTGTCTGGTGACCACGCATGCATGCTAGTTACCCCAAGGCATAAAAAACACAACTCTGGTTTTTTAAGCAGTGAAGACAAGGCCTGTTAAGCAATACATGATCTAGTCTTGCGTGATGATGATTTAGAGAGTGTCTGTAATCTGAAAAAGAACCTTCTGGAAACCTGTTTTGATTCTCAGTCCTGGACTTTTGGAGTACGTCTTGTGATAAAGTCAGGCCAGAGGGCCTCAAAAGGGCATACCAGGGCCAGTATGTAAGCCTAAGAATGCCAAAAACCCTTTTTCCTGCAAGCAGGGGAGAGATGATTGCAGGGCAATTAGAGACACCTGGACCCAATGAAGGGCTAGTCCAGGTGTACTTAAACCCTACCTTCCCTACAGGGAAGGGGGGAAGCACAGGAGAAGGAAGCTACCAGAAGGCTTGTGGTAGCTGGAGGAGAAACTTCCCCCAGGCTAGGAGCCGGTGCTTCACTGCAGCCAGAGGGGCAGAGAAGGAGACAACCCTTGGCCACAGTCGGCAGGAGGGAGCCACAGTAAGGTACCCCCCTGGCCCTGGGGGCACACTGAGGGGAAAGGACAAAAGACTTGTTCAGCCTGGGGAGACGGGGTAACCGGTGACTCCCTGGCCCACTACAAGCGGTAGAAGCGTGAGACCCACAAGGGTGAAGCTGGCTGTTTTCCACAGTCTACACAGCAAAGAAAAGCCTATGACTGGCCTTTGCTGGCCGACTCAGGCTTGGGCTGTGGGGTTGTTTCATTGATGATTAGATTTCCTGGCTCGGGTGGGAGCCTGGGCTCTGAGAACCTCCCATCTCGCAGGGTCCTGGAGCCCAGAGCCCAACCTGGAAGTCTACACAGCAGTGAAACAGCCCCTCAGCCTGATGGGCCAGCCGCATACTCTATGTCCCTAGAAAACCTGGGGCTGGGAGTGACTATTTATGAGCTGGGAAGTGCTAAAGGCCCCTCCCTCTGGGGGGGAGGAGTCACTGGATCCAGGACACAACTGATTGCCTGGGAGTGCTGTGGTAGTAGCGTTGGCCTACTGAGCGGAGCGGAGGAGTGAGTGACAGTGTTTAAACCGGCTCTCTTCTGGCCTAGTGAGGAACTGCACTGACTGGCTCCCAGAGGAGTCCTGTCTGGGTTTTCTCTAGTCAGGAAGACAGGCTCTCCTCAGGGTCTGGAAACGGGGCTTATAAGGTGACTTCGGCAAAGGATGAGAGGAACATCTCCTCCAAGGATGGAAGGGGGGAACGTGGAAGTACTCCATTTCCTAGAAATGGCATGCCTGTTTAAAAAAAAAAAAAAAAAGCAGCCTGTTTGCTGCCTGATCAGAAACTGGTAAACAACTTTCTCTTTTTGCATGGTAAATTTTTCATTGCCTTAATGGCTGATCAATACTCCAAATGTCAGCCACAGACAACGCTGATCTTCCTGAGGGGAAATTACTCTGAGAGGCTGTGCAGTCAACATTTTAACTTTGTGTCGGAGAGGACAGATGAAAAATAACCCCATGTAAACTTTTCTGCCAGAAACCCTCATCAAAGAAGCCAGTTACAAAAGTTCCGCAATTTCCTTGGGAATGCTTGGCATTGACAGAAAAGCAGAGTTGTGTATCTTGTCTGTACCTGTTAGCAGGCTCTTGGGTTAGAGGCATTAATAATTTAAATGATATATAGATTCTTAAAGTGCTTTTGGGGGAAGTACAGCGGAGTGTGGGCTTGGCTGGATCCCAGGAGCCTGAAGACTTTCTATAGAAAATGTTTTTGGAGTAGTTTAAAAACTGGCCAGTGGTGACTAACTGGGGTGAGATGTCTCGCTCCCCAGCCCGTGCTCCTTCTCCCTCATAACTTTCAGGGTTTTGAACACCCTCTGCCGGGCTTCCAGTTTTTTGTATAACTCTGTTTTCTGTTTAGCATCTAAGGCCACAGTAAATACTGCATAGCTTACTAGAGGAAATGGCAACATCTAACAATATGTTGCTAGAAACTAAGAAAACTTCTTGTCTGAACAGCCAGAAAATAAAATATTAAAAATTGATTTTTATGTGGGTAGCACATGGCTTTGACCAATGACCCCTAAATAAAGGTGAATCGATAGGCAGTGAGAGAAAAGGAGACTATTGGCAACACCGCTGAGTGATGTGTGTCTAGTGCGTTTATAAACAATGGGGCTTGGAGGATGTCTACTGGGCAGCATCCTGGTGTTTTATATAGGTTCCCTTGGCTAGGTTCTCCCCTTGGGAGAGAGAGTTCTCTTCTGTATCCAGAGAAGTGTCCTTATTGTATGGCCCTGTTTTGCATAACTTGAATTTTAGGTCCTGATGAGTAATGATTAGAGCTGGTTGAATTTTCTTCTTTTTCTTTTTTAGGACAGAACTTGATTGGAAAATCAAAAACTAATTTTTTAATAGAAATTCTGAAACAATTTTCTATTTTGACTTAAAGTGCTGTCAGTTGGATTGTGCTTTCCTACCTTTCTTCCCTTCTCCTTTCCTCTGCCAATAGGAATATAACAATGCCTATACTGGATCAGACCAATAGTCCATAAGGTCCAGTAGGCTGTCTTCCGACAGTGGCCAGTGCTAGATGCTTCAGAGGCAATGAACAGAACAGGGCAATTATCAAGTGATCCATACTCTGTCATCCAGTCCCAGCCTCTGGCAGACAGACACCCAGGGCATGGGGTTGCATCCCCGACCATCTTAGCTAATAGCCATTGATGGACCTATCCTCCGTAAACTTATCTAATTCTTTCTTGAAACCAGTTGTACTTTTGGCTTTTACAACATCCTCCGGCAATGAGTTCCACAGGTAGACTATGCATTGTGTGAAGAAGTCCTTCCTTATGTTTATTTTCAGTCTGCTGCCTATTAATTTCATTGGGTGATCCCTGGTTCTTGTGTTATGTGAAGGGGTAAATAACACTTACTTTTTCCATGATTTTATAGACCTCTATCATATCCCACATTAGTCATTTCTTTTCTAAGATAAACAGTCCAAGTCTTTTTAATCTCTCCTCATAAGGAAGCTGTTCCATCTCCCTAATAATTTTATTGTTTGTCTCTGTACCTTTTCCAATCCTAATATGTCTTTTTTGAGATGGATGACCAGAACTGCATGCAGTATTCAAGATGTGGGCATATCATGTATTTATATAGTGGCACTATTATATTTACTGTCTTACTGTCTATGCCTATCCTAATGGATCCTAACATTCTCTTAGTTTTTTTGAGTGCTGCTGCAGCAGTTTTCTGGGAACTATCCACAATGACTTCAAGGTCTCTTTCTTGAATGGGAACAGCTAATTTAGACTCCCATCTTTGTTATGTGTAGTTGGGATCATTTCTTCCAGTGTGCATTGTATTGCAATTACCAACATTGAATTTCATCTGAATTTTCATTTTATTGCCCAGTCACCCAGTTCTGTGAGATTTCTTTGTAACTGATTGCAGTCCGCTTTGGACTTAATTATCTCGAGTAATTTTGTATAGTCTGCAAATTTTGCCTCCTCACTGTTTATCCCATTTTCTAGATCATTTAGAATATGTTGAACAGCACTGGTCTCAGGAAAAATCTTGGGGGACCCTGTTATTTACCTCTTTCCACTGTGAGAACTGACCATTTATTCCCACCCTTTGTTTCCTATCTTTTAACCAGTCACTGATCCATGAGAGGACAGTCCCTCTTATCCCACGACTCCTTACTTTGCTTAAGAGCCTTTGGTGAGGGACTTTGTCAAAGGCTTTCTGAAAGTCCAAATACAATAATATATCTGCTGGATCACCCTTGTCCACATGTGTTGATCCCCTCAAAGAATTCTAATAGATTGGGGAGGCATGATTTCCCTTTACAAAAGTCATGTTGACTTCCCCATGTGGACTCTTCTGTGTTCATCTATGTGTCTGATAATATTGTTCTTTATTATAGTTTCAACCAATTTGCCTGGTACTGAAGTTAGGCTTACTGGCCTGTAATGCCAGGATCACCTTTGGAATCTTTTTTAAAAATCAGTGTTGCACTAGTTATCCTCCAGTCATCTGAAACAGAAGCTGAGGTAAGCATACGTTACATGCCACATTTAGTAGTTCTACGACTTCATATCTGAGTTCATTCAGAACTCTTGAATGAACACCATTTGATCGTGGTGACTTATTACTGTTAAATTTATCAATTAGTTCCAAAATCTCCTCTATTGACACCTCAATGTGGGGCAGTTCCTCAGATTTGTGACGTAAAAAGAATGGCTCATGTGAGGGAATCTCCTTTACATCCTTTGCAGTGAAGACCGATGCAAAGAATTAATTTAGCTTCTCTGCAATGACCTTATCTTCCTTGAGTGTTCCTTTAGTATCTCAGGTCTGGTCTACACTGCCAGCAAAATTTGGCGGCAGTAAATGGGAAATATGCAAGCTACGTAGAGTAGCTTGCGGATCTCCCGTCAACTTCCTAAATTCTAATTAGCACGGTGTCACCACTATGCTGTACTGACGGGGAATGCCCTCCCATCAACACAGCATTAATCTTTTTGCAGGGGTGGATTTATTGAGTCCACTTTCAGATAAATTGAGCGGGTCTCCACTGCCGCTTGATTGATCCCGGAAAATCAATCCTGCACTGCCAACAATACCGCCGGCAGTGGAGACATACCCTCGGTTGTCCCACAATGGCCCCACTGATTATCTGGCAAGCTTCCTGCTATTAGTTTTTGTCTCTTTTGCTAGCTGCTCTTCAAAGTCTTTTTGGCCTGCCTAATTATACTTGACTTGCCAGAACTTATACTCCTTTTTATTTTCCTCCGTCGGATTTGACTTCCACTTTTAAAGGATATCTTTTTGTCTCTAATGACCTCTGTTAGTCTGTTTAGTTATAGTGGCATTTTTTGGTCCTTTTGCTGTGTGGGGTTTTTTTTTTTGTTTGTTTCTCTGTGTTTGTATATTTTTTATTTGGCATATACATATAGTTTGAGCCTCTGTAATGGTGTTTTTAAAAAAGTTTCCATGCAGCTTGCAGGAATTTCATCCTTGTCACTCTTCTTTTTAATTGATGTTTAACTAGCTTTCTCACTTTTGTGGATAAGGAAGGGCGAGGAAAGTATTTAATTCAATAAAAAGGGGGGAAGAGAAAATGCTCAACCAGAAATTTTTATTTCAAAAAACCCAAAAGGACACCACATTTTAAGATTAAATGAAAATGTCATTTTGAATCAAATGAAATGAAATCTTGCAGAAAACCCAACATATTCTAGGGGAAAAAAAATCAGACACCTTTCATGCAGAATTATCCACTGGAAGAATTTGGCTTTTCCAAGCAGCTCTAAAAGCCTTATTTAGGAGTTTGAAGCAACAAGCTGGTTACAGTGAGGATATAAAAAACACTGGTTTCATCAAGGAATGTGTGAAAACATTGTTAAACTGGTAGCCATTCTCTGGAATACAGTAACTAGCTGGAGCTGCTGTTGGAAATGCCATGAACCCTTCCATGTTTCATCAGACTGTTGATTTGACTGTGCCAACGATAACATTTTTCCTTTCAAAGTGAGGCAAATTTGAGGAATAACGAGTTCTGTTTGTGCATTGGAAGAAATAGACGATTACCACCAAAAAACCTCTCTTACCAAGAGCGGAAAATGACCGCTTCATACAGACTGCACAGCTGAGACTGAGGAAGAGGCCGTTACAGTACATTCTCTAAGAGCTTGTATGATTGATGCCGATTAAAAAGTCCTGTCCATTGTTGTTTAAAAGAATTACCGTACGCTCTTCTGTGGTGATTGCATGTTCTAGCATCGTGGGTTTTTTGCAAGCGCTCTCCTTAACTACTGTTGCCAAGACTCCCGACTACTCAAAAGATCCAATTATAATAAATAAAAATTGAGACACAGGGTTGTATCCTGCTGTTCCTGTTTGGGGAAAGCTGGAGCTGCTCTACACTGCAGCATCTGAAAAGGGCCTGAGCATTTTTATTTATTTTTGTTGTAAGCCATTAAATGTGACTGCATTGCAGTTATCAGGAGATGATTTAACATCACTTGTCTCCTAGGATATTCTATATTCTGCCTTCTGCTGTACTGTGGGAGCTGTAATCTTGCTGTCCTACTATCTCCCTCTTTTCTGTTGATCTGATAGATTGTGAGAACAGAACTCTCTGTGAGTTTTGTGTGGCCTTTCATTATCTCTGTACAGCTCAGCCCAAATTTAATTTCTTTACTAATGGACTGGAGGAAAAATGAGGAGCTTTTATGTTAAAGTTATCTTAGTTTCCTATAGAAGTAGATCTAGGCCTGAGGTATGTCCTTTTAAAAATAGGAATAGTGATTTATTCTCTTGCAATCAGAGAGCGCCAGCCAGGGAAATCATACTTTTCATTAAGCACATGCTCCAAGTTGACATCAAGGCTCCTACCGAGAGAACAGCACCAAATGTGGCCAGATACCCTCTCCCATTTCTTTTCAGCACAGGCGACTCCCTCAAACAATATACTTTCTATACTTCCTACCCGGCTCACTTACTCATCCTGGCCTCACCATGCAGCCATGATTGGACAGTTGTCAAAGGGCACCGTAACAGCCTCCACACACTGAGCATGAAGTGTTGCTCAGGCCTTTTTCTCATGTTTGATTGAACAGTAGTACAAATGTTGGAGGAAACTTATGTTCTTTGTGAGTGGAGAGAGAACCTTCATCTCCGTAAAAACAGAACTTCACTGCTCTGCAGTAGCATTCAGAGGCCTTCTGAATGTTTACACTGACAATTCTTTTAAAGTGCAGGACATTTTGATTTTTAACAAAACAATCACCTAGAATTCTCTGACATTAACATGGCACAGGTTGAAGGGATTGAAAGCGGACTAACCGATCGGTGTCAAAAGGTAATTGTAAACATGGAATCCTCATCAAGCAAGTGTTTCTAGTGCGGTTTCTCGGAGATCAGTTTTTTGCCCTATGCTGTTTAACACTTCTATTAATGACCTGGAAGTAAACATAAAATGATCCCCAATAAAGTTTCCAGATGACCAAAAATTGGGGAGGGGTAGATAATGAAGAGGACAGGTTATGTGACAGAGAGTGATCGGGAGCATTTGATAAGATGGGTGCAAGAGAACAATCTGTGTTTTAACACAGCTAAATGTAAATGTATACATCTAAGAACAAAGGAGGCTGGCCGTACTTACAGGCTGGGGGATTCTATCCTGGGAAGCAGTGACTCTGGAAAAGATTTGGGGGTTGTGGTGGATAATCAGCTGAAAATGAGCTCTGTGTGACACTGGTTAAAACGGATAATGCGATCCTTGGATGCATAAATAGGGGATCTCAAGTAGGAGCAAAGATGTTATTTTACCCTGTATTTGGCACTGGTGTGACCACCGCTGGAATACTGGGTCCAGTTCTGGTGTCCACAATTCAAGAAAGATGGTGATAAATGGGAGCAGGTTCAGAGAAGTGCCGTGAGAATGATTAAAAGATTAGAAAACCTGCCTTATAGTGATAGACTCCAGGAGCTCAATCTATTTAGTTTGAGAGAGAAAGGTAAGAGGTAACTTGATTATAGTTTGTAAGTACCTGCATGGGGAACAAATATTTGACTGTGAGCTCTTTAGTCTAGCAGACACAGGTATGACATGATCCAATGGCTGCGGCTGAAGCTAGATCCATTCAAGAAGGAAATAGGTATAAATGTTTAACAGTGAAGGTAACTAACCATTGGAACAATTTACCAAGGGTCATGGTGGATTCTCCATCACTGAGAATTTTTAAATCAAGATTGGATGTTTTATAATAGATCTACTACAGGAATTATTTTGGGCAAGTTCTGTAGCCTGTTATACAAGAGGTCAGACCTGATGATCAATGGTCCCTTCTGACCTTAGAATCTATGCTACCGCCCTAACCTGGCAATATAGTGTATAGGAAATCATTTGCTAGCCCACCTGCATTCAAACAAAGGGCTTTTATTCCCATCCCCAACCCATTCCTGCTCTTATGAATTGGGGCACTAGTAGAACAAGTTAATGATCCTCCACCACAGGTCATATTAGCCACAGCATCATGGTCTGAATCTGCAAAAAAAAAAAAAAAAAAGAAAGAAAGAAACCAAACTCCCTGCTCTAATATGATCTTTTTAGGGCTCAGTACAGGAAAGACCCTATTCACTGGGTAATGCAAAATTCTGGTATTGGAAAGCAAAGTGTTTTAAGGAAACTTCTTATGTCTTACAGAAGCTTTGGTTGTGTAATACTTGCTTAGTCTTACGATGTAAGTCTTAAAGAATTTAATAGGGATTAAAGTCAATAATATTATTCTATAGAAATTACTCTAAAAATCTAAGGTTCTTGAGACAGGGAGTATCTCCTTATGTCTGTACAGTGACTAGCACAATGGTTTCCTGGTCTGTGATTGGGGTCCCTATGTGATACTAAAATACAAATAATAGCTTTCTATTATCACTGTGCTGCAGAACGCTCAACATACGTTGATTCTGTTGTACAAGGCTTTTCCCCCATGCATGATATTTTTGAATGGTTCTGTTATCACTTAAGAATGTTAAGTTTAGTATGAAGTCTTTGCTACTCGCAAACAGTTAACTATTCTACAAGAAATCTTAGTTAAAAGTAGAACTGGCTTAGGGGAAAAAATTGAAGCTTCTGTCCACTAAAAATGCAGTTTTGTTCGAACAGAAATGTTTTGTGGAAATGTTTGTTTCAATGAAATTCTCATCAGAAGAGTTTCAGATCCAGGATGACATTTCAAGAAATATTTTGTACTCAGGAAACCTGTCTCTGTCACATCCCAGGCAAGTGCCCCAACCAGCAGGCTACAGAGTCAGTCTCTCTCTCCCTGCCCCAATGAATGTTTAGTTATACAAACTCTGCTACAGGAGAGAGAAAGATGCCAATGCTATAGCCCACTGGTTAGCACTTTCATGGGGGATGGCCAGGTTCAAGTCCCTGCTTGAAGGGACTTGAGCCTCGTGCTTTCACATCCTAGGCAAGTGCCCTAACCAGTGGGATACTGGCTATTCTGGAGGGGGTGTGTGACTCTCTGGCATGTTCATGAAAAATCACAAAAAGTCTCTTAATTTTGCAGGGGTTTTTCCCTTGATGCAGAACACCCAAAAAACAGCAAAATCTCAGTTTTTTTGTTAAATGGAACTGTTTTTCGGACACCTTTAGTTAAAAGGTGATAGTACTGTTCCATAAGAGTGTGCATGTAGTGAAATACTCCCTTCATTTCCTTGCTAAAAGGAGCACATCAGCAACTTTCCTGCAGACAGGTAGATACTACAGCTTCCATTACCACTAATCTCTAGGTAATATATTTCACAGTGTCTCCAGTGTAAACTCTTGCAGATAAAACACTATTTTCTCATAAATTGGTGAACATGTGTACAAAAAGCAAGCTTTGAGTGTAACAAAACACGTGCATTTTGCATGGATTACCTATGGAGCGGGTCTCTGACAGTTCATCCCCAAACTCTTAGTTTTTCTGTGAACTTCAGCTCAGCTCTTTCCCTTCTTTCGCATAATGTGTCTGACAGAACATTTTAATTAGAGATGGGTAGCAGAATGTGTCTTTGGCGCACTCTCTGAAACTCCTGGCTGGCTGGATGCAGAGCTTTATAGCTATGTATCAAAACGTGCAGCTCAACACTGTACTGTATTTTCAGTAAGCTAGAACTGATCTTGTCAAGGTGTTTTGTGGTTTTCAACAGCTCTACCACACTCACATCAGTTTGCTAAACATTGCTGAGGCGGTGTGGAGCCATTGACCTAGGAAAACTGACTTCTAGCTGCAGATTTGAATGTGTTGGTCAATTAAGTACATCTTGGTTTGCAATAAGTTCCAAAGGTTGTGCATGAGAGAACATTTCTTTCTGTCATGGTAAATTAGGCCGAGTGCTGGGCCAGACTGCTTGCTTCATTTTGAGCACTATTAGACAGGCACGAACTTCAGGGCTGAGCAAACCAAGTTTTGGAAGTCAACCAAGACTTTATTTGAGTCCAGCTTTCCAGGTAATTGATTAATCAAGTGCAAAAGGAGAAAAGGGTCAAATACCGCATGACTACATGGATGGCAAAAAATGTTTGCTTAGTATTTACTAAGGCCTCTGTCCTCCCTTTTATAGTGTAACACAACACCCCAGGATTAGCCTTCAGAGAAGGGTTGAAACTGTCGCCCTGAGATCTAAAACTACAATCTTCTACTGAAAAGACAAGTCTCTTTTCCCAAAGCTAGTAACAGACTCATAAATCACAGAGCCAGCCACTAGGGAAGGACAGAGCCACATTGTAAGTGTGGGTTAATTACAGCCAAAAGTAAGGAAGGAGAAGACCTACCAGGAAATATGCACCTTTTCTGGACTGCCTCCATGTTGCATGGCGAGGAGCTGGGAGAAGGCAGAAGCAGATCACATGGACAGAGAGCCTCTACGGATAGGATTAGCAAGTGAAACGTGGATGGTCCATCCAGTATGTCCTGGGCGTCAAAGCCACAGAAGGGATGTTGCTACTTCTGAGAGCAGCAGTCACACCGTTTGATGCAACTTCTGCAATAAGCTTGACTGGTTTGAGAAGAGAGTTGGAGTCACATGTTGGCAGTAAACATTGACGTTAGGAGCATTGCAGCTGCCTGAGTACGGAGGAGACTATCTGATCAGGCATGTTTCATGATGTTCAGTATTGATACTGAGTGTCGTGATTTGGAATACGGTTTATTTTAGTATCTAATTTCAAAGTGTCTGTGCTTTATGGTATTCTGAATTTTTATTGACGCTCTGTTTGGCCACTTACAGATAGGGGTGTTGTAATGGATTTTAGTTTTAACTTTCATGAATAATTCAGAAGTTGAAAGAATGAATCTTGAAAATGGTGTAATATTAGTCTGATATGTAGAAAATGGATGGAAATGACTTCAGTAAATCAACACCATTTGTTTTATATCTTAAACCTTTTGAGAGTGAGGTGGATAAAAATAAAATATCTTATAGTGTCTGGATGGAACACCAGAACCAAATGAAATGTCATATATTTGAAGCTGGGATCTGGGGAGCTATTCGCAGAGCAGGTCTTATAAATACAGTATATTACAGGCTCACCAATGCTCTGGAGAACAGCCTTCAGAATCTCCAGGTGTTCTGAAGTGCTCTGTAAAGTGGAGACTCAAAGATACTTAAATATAATAGCTGGTTTTATGCCATTTTCTTAACTGAATTCGATTTGAAATAGTCTGTCATTGTGACCAACATTTCTTTCTGAGAGGGAAATCTCTGTATTAGTGTACACATTGCTGATGATGACTTGATGACCAGGTTGAGTTGCAGACAGGACTAAACGGAAGAGACTTGCTTGGTCATCCTACATATTTAACTACAATCCAATCTTGTGCTTCAAAGAGTCCCTTCAGTGCCCAGTAACTTTACGTTGCAAGCGCTTGACACCTTGCAGAATCAGGTCCTTGGTGCAGGATTAGGTCCTTGGTGCACTCGCCTTGCTGGTTTTGAGAAGCTGGGAGAGCAGTTTCTTTTCTTTTTTTTTTTTTTCCTCTTATTGAAACAAATGATTCACAGCTACCCCACTTTAACATTAACTGGCATGTTGTTTTTGTGTTTTTATTTAACTGATGGGGGGGGGCTGGCATGGATTTATTTAGTGGCTGGGTGATGTATTCTGACTTCATACTAAAATCACGAGTTACCCCTTACAGAGAGATGGAAAGTTGTTCTTTAGATGCAAAATTCCTGTTGGAGTCTTTGCTGCAGGTACGGTAAACTACAGTCTCCCTCTGGCAAAGCCTATCTGGGTCTGTGTTGTGCTGAAACAGAGTTTTAGGAAGTATTGTGCCTGATTCATCACTGCATTATGCTGGTGTAACTCCCTACGCTACCACTGTGCTGAACGGAGCCCAGCTCTTTGTATTCTGTTGAGAGCCAGCCAGCCAGCTCCCGAGGGGGCACCTGTGTTGTACCCAAAATAAGAACCGTGCCAGCGTTTTCCTTGTCTGGGACAAGGAGGTGCTATGAAAGCAACTGCGGGAAACAGTGAGGTAAGGCCAGAAACATCCCTTAATTAACATTTCTGATCCTGAATACAAGACTGTGGTGTCTTTACTGAGGCAAAGCAAGTGTGTCTGGCCTGAGTAAAGGATGGAGGAATGGACCCTGAAAGAAAAGTGCAAAAGCAATTTCAATATAGATTTAAAAGAGAAATGGATGTACATTTGCATAATTGCATGACTACCCATTACCTCTTCATACAAAACATGGAATGGGTTTTCCAGAAATTAGCATTGCCTCACTAAGCCATCACATAGCAGCAGCTATGAATAATGCTTTCAGCCAGCTCTGGTTGGCTAGGAAACTCCATCCCATCCTCGAGGATGGTGACCTCACCGCGGCTGTACATATCTTCATTAACCTCCTATCTGTACTAGAGCAGGGCAGTAAATCCAGGCATGAAGTCATAGCCCTGGGGAAACTCCAGCAAGTGCATCTCCTCGGCAACATGGGCTAATGTGAGCACACTAAACCTGTCCCCTCTCTCTCTCTATGCCGGCTTCCCACTGAATTCTGAATAAAGGTCAAGATCTCCAAGGTGCTCCATGGATTAGATCCAGGATATCTAAAAGATTGCCTGAAGATCGAAGATGAGGGCACTGATAGATCACTCTGTGTAATGGAGCTGTGCACTGCGAAGATCAAGTTCGCCTCTGTAGGAGGGAGCTTTTTTGAGGGGTCTGTCTGAGGCTGTGAAACAATCTTCCACAGGATCTAAGAACTACCACAAACCTCACCACCGTCTGCTCCAAGTGTGAGGTGCACTTCTGACCTTGTTTTGAACAACACACACACCTGGCAGAGAAGACCTAAATGAAAAAACCTCAGTCCCTCTCTTGGAGAGAAAAAGGGGAGAGTGCTACCACAATCTAAATAAACAATAATAGCAGCAGCAAAGGGGAAATCAAGGCACATATTGAACTATGGCGACATTCTGGGTCATCCCCCATTTACCTTCACCCATCCTTCCCCCAAATGTCACCAATAGAGCTGGGACGAATCAGAATCTGTCTGATGGGAAACGTCAATATTTCAATTCTGAAGCCAGAAACTTTGTAGAAAGAAAAAATGTGTGAAACATCTCTGCAGTTGGGGTGGGGGAAGGGGAAGAGGGCTTGGAGGGTCAGTCAAGTTGGAGTGGTTGGAGTATCGGGCTTCCTGGCCCTGCTTCTGTGGTTAAGGTGCCTTTATGGCGGGGTGGGTAGGGGGACCTGGGCCCCCCCCATTCCATTGGGTCCCAGCCCAGGTCCCTGAGTAACTCCTGAGTAGGGGACCTCTGACTGGGGCATCTATATCCACTGCCCTGGGCTAATTCCTACCATTGCCCCTTCCATTTGGGTCATGACCCCTATAATCCAAGTTCCTGTCTCCTTGGTATAATGAACCCAAAAGCTCTATTTAACCCCTTTCATGCTGGTTGATGGTTCCTCTGCTTCACCCCAGTATCAAAATGGAAATGTTGAAATAAAAAATTCCAATGTTTTAGATTGTAATGTTACTGTTTGACATTTCAAAATGTCAGACTTAGGCAAAACGATTTTTTTTTTTTAATTTAGTTTCTTCCCATCAAATAATCGAAACTGACATTTTTCCCACAGAAAATATTGTTTGACAAAACCACATTTTCTGATGGGAAAACTATTTATCATTTTGACCAGCTCTACTCAGCAACCATGGTAACTCTGGTAACTGGATTGGATCAAGCATCCAAGCTGGGAACTTTCAACTGAACATTGCACGGAGCTTTGAAACGTGGAGGAGAGAAAGCATTGCTTGGTTATTGTGTTCGTTAACTTTCATCATCTGCATTTCTTCTTCCTGGTTCTGGCCCAGATTTGGAAGTGGAAATGCACACAGCTGCTGTTTAGATTATTTCTAAAGATGAAACTGGGACATACAGTAGTATTAAATGCTACTACTATGACAGTGAGATGGCTTAGTTCTTCATGATCAAAAATACATAACATACATAAAAGGTATCTTTACAGCACTCTAACCGCCCATGTTACTTCATCCTACCTATTGCAAGTTTGCCTCTGCAGTTTGTGCCATTGTTTATGGAGCCTGATTCTCACCCAAAATACCAAGGTGCAGTTCCCAGTGGGAAACTGCATGAGGGGTTTTGCAATACACATGAGGATAGCATAAGCCTCACTGTATCTTTTGCTTCATCTTGTAGCTAGAATAACAATGCAGATGTATTTTGGCAAGCATTGTTTAGTGGCATTTGTCTCCTTTTATATTAAATATTCTTGTTATGACATGTGGGGTTTTGTGCTTTTACTTCCTTTCTGTGCAGTTAAAAGAATTATGTTCTTAATCTCTTGGGCAACTGGACAAATGGTGCCGTCTGAAGACCACATTCTGCTGGCAACATCTCGCATTTTAATGTTTTCCAATTGCTATACAAATAGTACATCTCCACACACTATAACCGGAGTAGAACTTGCTGTGCTATCAAGAGTGTAGCTTGACTCTGACCACTGAGGCAGTCATGAGAGAGTCCAGAAGCAACTCTCCTCACCTCCCAGGGGAAGTAGGGGGAGGGAAAGGGGAGAGTCAGGGATGTTTTGAAGCTTTGCAGCTTGAATCACTGTCGCCAGGGACTGGTTCCAAGCACGTCTGCAGTACTGTGGGTGCCACCCGTGGTTATTACTATGTACCCCTGTGGAGTAGTTTACATAATTAGCTGCATACTGGACATTTTTAAGTCTAAAAAATTCTGCAGAACTCTAGTTAGGGGTCACTTGGCATTGCTGTTACACATAGTTTTTCAGATGTTTGAAATTAGATTACTATGGAAGTTCATAGCCAAGTTAAATTTGTTCACATACTTCTCTTTTTTTGTACTGAGTTAGGGCACTCTTCGTAGATTCACAGATGATAGAACCATGAAGGCACCATTGTGATCATCATGGGTGGCACGTCTCCGAGGCTAGGGGAGGCTAAGCCTCCCCCCAAAAAGGCTGGCCATGCAGGGGGGAAATGCTGTGACTGTGGCCTGGGGCTGGGTCACCCCTCCAGAGGTGCACTGGCCCACTGCCAGAAGTGAACCTCCATAGAACAGGGAGGGGCTACCGGTGCCCAGACCATGGCCCGGCCCTGCCCTGCCCTGCCTCTTATCCTCACTCTGCCTCTTCCTGTCCTTGCTCCTCCTCTTCCCCCGAGACCTCCCCCTGCCCACTCCTCTCCTTCCCCCTACCCCCCCATCCTGGTTGCTCACCTAAAGCAGGAAAAAGTGATGGGGCCATGGTGTCCCCCTGTTCCAGGAAGAGGGCAGAGAGGAGTGAGCACGCAGGCGGCGGTGATCTAGTCTGACCTCCTACATAACACAGACCATAGGACTTTCCCGAATTCCTGTTTGAATGGGGGCAAATATCTTAGTTCTAGTTCAGTGCGGAGGATTGTTTTGTTGTTTGGTGGCTGCTAAACCCCTTTCGCGCCACCGGACGTAATCTCATGTGCTGAAATGCCGCAGGCTGAATATAGGCAAAATAAGTAAGAGCAAATATGATGAAGTATCTCCCTTGCTGCTCACCAAGGTATTGCTGCCTCTTTGCCAAGTTGTATCAGATTTTTGGGGCCTTCTCTACCAATTTCTGTTCTGTTCTGTTCCCTGTGGAGTCAGGTAATTTCTTCCTCTAACTTTGTTGACAAAATAGGCCAGAACCCTGTTTCCTGGAGCAAGAGCAGTGGTGGTCAGTGCACGGACAATTTCCCCCTTGCTGGAACAGCTGGTAAAGCACAGCTGCCCTGTCCCCCGATGCAGCTATCTTGTGCTTCTGTCTATCTTCAGGGCCTCACGGGTCCCGCTGCCTCTCAAACTCTCTGCCCTTTTCACTCCTGGGAAACTCCTTAGGCTTCTTGAGTTTGGGAAAATGACCGTGCCATAAACCTTCTTTGTGCACAACTCTGTGCCTGTAATACAAAGAAAGCTCAGAAAGGGCTTATGGCTCATAGACGGTGCTTTAACTCACCCAATAACCTTAACAACCCTCTGGTTGCGGCTCCTGCCTGACATCTCTAACTCTCCCGTCCTAGGAGATGCGTCACTGACCCCTAGTGGGCAAGCCATTTAGGAATGCTGAGACAGTTTGCTGCGCCCATCTTGTCCCCTTGTGTTGTCTGCGCACAGGGGAACAGCCAAGACGGGTGTCCTACGCAGAAGCACCAGTGAGGCAGCGCAGCAATCTGGGGTGACCTGCCAATGAGAGGAGCTGAGATCCTCTGAACTAATACATCGCAGGTTTTCACCATACATTAAAGTCTGCTTGCGAAAGCATGTCAGTGATCACCCAGCGAGAGAATGGGTGGAAGGAGGGCCACCCTGCTGCTCCGGGCTGTTACAGCTTGACTTTAATTTTCTGCTTCATGTGGTGATTGCATGAGGGGAGGGCAACTTAGTGAGTTAATTAGAGGAAAAAGAGCGAATCTGTCCCAGATCTGCAATGTACTGTTCATAGCCAGACCTACTGCATTACCCTATTGAAACATGAATAAGGGGGAAGAAGATGAATAATTCTCACATCCATCATCTGCACTGCTGAATCCTGCTTCCAGGGAAACCATTCCTGTGGAGATAAAGGTCTGCACTGCAATAGCCTCTGCTTAAAGACCCATCCAGTGGGGTGCTGAGCAACCTCGCCTTTCCCATTGAAATCAATGGGAGCAGAGGGCGCTTGGAATCTTTCAGGATTGGGCCGTTAATTTGTAACAGTTGCAGGACTTAAACAAGCCAATTTTTAATGTACTTTTATTTTCGGGCCAGACCCTGTTCCAACCAAAGTTAAGGCCAAAACTTCTCCATTTGGGACGAGCGCTGTGCCAGGCCCTTTTATTTGGAAGGCGTAAATCAAGGGAAAAAAACTTCAAAAAAGTAAAACCATTACTTTAAATAATTTTTTTTTTAAAGTAGAAAGCACCCCCCTACAATGCAGTGGAGATAGAAGATCCCAAACTCCTCCTCAGGTGGTGGCTTCCTTTGGCAGCCACGTTGTTGCCTGGGGGATTTAGGGGTCTACAGGAGCAGGGGGCAGCTGAGTGGCAGTTCTGGGGATCTAAATTTTGGACTTATGTGCCCCAAACCTCTTTGTGGCTCATGCCCTGAAAGCCTTAAGTCGACATGCTGTGAAAAGAATTGAAGGTTGTGCTTGGACTCCTGCACCTGCTGGATTTTAAAATCCCCTTAACTTGAGCTGTTCTGTAATCAATCAATTCTCCAGGACAGGCAGCTTGAACCGTCTAATAGGATTTTTTTTTACTGGGAGCACCTGAGGTGCATAACTGAGCTTTATTGAACGTGTCTTGTCTGCTTGTGCATCCACACAGGCTCCTAAGGCCCGGTCCAACCCTCGGACCTCAAAGTCCTTGTCATTGACCCTGGCAGGGAGGGCGTCCCCAGCATATTGCATTTTCCATCTTGCACTATAATCTCGCAACACTTTTTTGCTTTCACTAGAGAGATTTTGATAAAAAAATAGCCTTTTTCCCCCAAATAAAAAAATCAATGGAAACCTGGTCTGTCCCCGCCACCCCCCCCTCCCCACACAACTTCTTTGTAGAAAATACTTGTTTTCCGACAAGCTCTACCTGAACAGTTTGTAACTGCTCTTCGAATGTGCATAATGCAAAACATGGTGACCAGATAGTTGCAAACAAATATCTAGCAGCTCTTCCATTGTCAAGCTGTATTGAACTTCCAAGTTTAAAATAAAAATCAAGAGGTAAAAAATCATTACATATGGCCCTTATGTAATTTTAGAAGGAAAATAGAGTAGCTGATCATCTTAATTTCAATACATTCCAAAAAAGCTTCCCAGACTTGCAATATCTTGCAAACATGTGTCTGTCTTGCACTTGGACATTGCTTAACTCCCACTCCTTCCACACACCCCCGTAATTTGCATTTTGAAAAGCTTATGAGTATGTCACCCCGGCCTCTGAAAATGGAATGGAATGAATATGGCACTGTTACATTTTAGAATTCACTTCTGTTAGTCACCTCCATACAGGTGTTTCCTTCATCTAGTCAAAACACTTGCATAAAGACAGTGAGAAGAGTTGGTTCCGCTATGGCTCACTAAACCAGAGGAAGCATTTACTCTCAGATTTTCTAGTAAAATGATAATACCAGGAAGACAAATGGCAATTTTCAGGTTGAGACCAGAATACCTAAGTGTGTATGAATTATAGAAACATAATTAGTGCTGCAATGCAGGCCTTACTTTTTGGAAAAGTCCCAGTTGGGAAAGCTTAATCTCTGCCAGCGTAATCTCCTGAAGGATCAGGATTGGAAAAGCAAAGTGTTTGAAATGGACTTTCCAGCCAGCCCAAATCTTTAGCGTCTAGCATTAATCATGGAGCAAAACAATGACAAAAGCATCTGGCAGCTCATGCAAGACAATCATGGAGCAGAGAATGGCTTTTAATATTTTACTTTTTGTTAATGTAAGAACATATGAACCAATGGTCCATCCAGCCCAGTGTCCTGTCTTCCGACAGCGGCCAATGCCAGGTGCCTCAGAGGGAATAAATAGAACAGATCATCATCAAGTGCTCCATGATACATGGATAAAGAAGCATATACGTCCCCATTCATGAGGCTGCATACAACACTCCTGTTAAGGATTTAGGACAGTTGACTTACAATTAATATTTTTTGTCTCAAAGAATAGCAGCTCAGATCAAAACAATGGGGGTCTGATTCTATTCTGAGGCTAGTGTAAACTGGAAGTAACTCCATTGGCCTGACATGGGTGCAAAACTGGTGTAAGAGGAGAATCGCGCTCCAACTTCCAAAATAGCTGCAGAATATATATTTGTACTTCGCACAAAATGCAAGACTTTAGCATTCACTAATGAAAGATTTTGTGACGTGTACTGTGCAGGTAACTGGACAGGCTTTTGGGCTCCCATAACCTGTTTTAAAATTAAAGTCTGTAGCAATCACTCACGTTACTTCTTCGGAATAACTTTGTTGCCTAGACCATATGTAGCTCACAATAGCAAACCATACCAACAAGAAACAAGCAGAACAAGCTCATAGAATTTAGTAGAACATACGTAAAAAGAGTAACTCCTCCAGGTTGGAGACTGTCAGACCCTCCGCCCTACCCCTGTTCCTCCAGCTCACACACAGTCAGGTTTGTTTGCATGAGGAAGACTGCCCAGTGAGGGCCTAGGAGACGTTTCATTGCCATCTTTCACACGCTAATGATAACGATAGGTTGATGTGGAAAATAGCATCCCATTTTCCTCAGAAACCTTATAAATACCTGACTTAAGACACATGAAATAAATCTTGTTTAGAAGGAGTCTGCAGATAGCTGCCATATATATGCTGAAGAATTGCTTTTCAAAATGGTATTGCTGTTATGGGCATATTGGCTAACTTCTCTTGCTTCTCTTGCACTTTTGGCTGCCATTATGTTCTTGTTACTGTAGCACCTAGCATCTCCAGTCATGGAACAGGAACCTGTTGTGTTAGCTGCTGTACAAACATTGTCCTATCACTAACCCCTTTTTTCCAGAGGGGGGAAAGCCTGAGGCCCAGGGAGGTGAAGTGACTTGCCCACGGTCACCCAGCAGGGCAGTGGCAGAGCCAGGAATAGTTCCCACCTCTCTAGAATCCCAGTCCAGCATCCTAGCCACTGGACTATACTGACATTATGGAACACCATGAGTGAAATCCTGGTCTTATTGATTCAGTGGGAGTTTTAGTTTTTACTTCAGTGGAGCCAGGCTTTCATCCCGTGTTGCTTTCATGTCTGCCCAGGTATTCCTTGCCTTAAGATCTTGGAGAACACACTGGCATGGGAACGTGGGTTAAAGCACAGAACTGTTGTTCTCCTCTCCTTTGGGAAACATGGGTATCCTGCACCACGTCAGTGTGTACTTGGTTTTACCAACTGTAAAGGGGAGAAAAAACTCAAGAGGGGGGACAGATCTAGAAGTCTTTTCATCTGTAGTTCTCAGATATTAATCTGGTTGATGGGAGCTAAAATGCTATTCCAATGTAACGTAGTGTATTTTTGTTATTTTTCCCTAGCGTTAAAAAAAGCCCTCTAATTTTATATATCCCCTGATCCTGGCAATTTTTTTGGTGGCTCCAAAAAAGTGAGTTTTCTGCTTGTTCTACTCTGTCCTAGCTCAGCTGGGAGACCCTGTCCCCAAGTATTCTGTCTGTCACCTCTTTCTAACCTCTTTCCTCCTGTTCTGAAACTCAAGCTGCATCATGACGGGCTATGTAGCTGGGTGGGTTGGTGGCCTTTAAATCTAAGAGGTCTGTTTGGGCTGCCTGTCTAGGATGCACGTCTTTCCTCCAGGTGCTGCAAACCTCACCCCTACAGTTCTCCCAGGCTACGTGGGCTTGATGTGTGAGACTTAATCTTGAGTCTCCCACATGAAACGATGAGCTCTTTAGGGCACCAGTGTTTCTCCTCTGGCCCCCAAAACAACCATTCATCCAGAAAAGCATTCAGTCTCGAGAAGCCCCGGGGAGTTGATAACAGCAGTGATTATTGTACCACACAATGCAGTTCTTCTCAACAAAACAGTGTGATGCAATTCCCAGAGAGTTCACTTCCTGGCTCTGTGCAGCCCAGAAGCGCTTGAGTTGCTTGACATTGTTCACAGGAAATATTTACTGAGATTGAAGGAGAGGAACCCTTGAATTCTCCAGTGAAATACTCACGTGGACTTATGGCTTCCTCTCATCATCCTTGGACTAGAGCAGAGGCCTGGCCACTTTTCTGTAGGGAAAAAAATAACAGTGACTTAAAACTAGAAATCTAACAATGCTGAAATCCTGCAAACAAGAACTATATCTCACTCCTTGTTCAAGTCCTAAATGGATAGGCCCCCTCCATCCATTACACACCTTGGAATGGGTAGCACTGACCTTTCAGAATAAACTCATGAACATACAAGCGTTCTACTATGTGCTCGTTAGCTTGGTGAGTTTGACAGTGACTAAGTCCAGCAGCATTTGCGGATTAATCAAACATCTGAGGATCTGTGTTCCTGGAATTCATCAGACTCATTAACCTAATTTTTTTTAGTATAATTTCAAAATAGCTGCTCAAGGATATTCCTCCTGCTTAGAAGATGCAAAACTTAGTTTCTTCTGTCCTCATTTTCCATATAATGAAGGATTAGCCCTACCTGACACAACGCCCCTCTTCGTAATGTTATGTGCTCCATGCAGTGGGGCTGGAGGTTTAAACTGGATATTTCAGGATTTATCTTTTATCGAAGTCCAGCAGAACTATTGGCAATACAAATTATTTTCATACACCAGTGTTGGAAAGGTGCCCAGTACAAATCACAGGGGAACACTGCAGAATTAAGACAGCCTAAGTTAGGGGTTAGTGCACGCATATTGTGTAGACTGGTGGTTTTCCTTACTCGTGGTTAACATCTGTCAAAACTGAATTCTCCACGTTTAGTCCGTACACACGGGAAGTGAGGGTTTGGGCAGGGGTGCTGGAACAATTTGTACAGTAGGGGTGCTGAGAGCCATTGACCCGAACTGTAAACCCTGTGTATGATGGAAACAACTTCAAACCAGTGGTGCAGCAGCACCCCAACACACCTAGTTCCAGCACCTATGAGTGTGGGGGAGGATGCTCCCCCCCACATTAAAATGACCAATCAACGTTCTTTTGGTTTCACCGTGAAACATGTAGCTTTGCCCCTAACTGTGTAAAAAAACCAAGGTAGCTGAGGCTGTGTTTCTGGTTACAACAAACATGCTGAATCCTCAGCACGCAGATATCATGCCTTCATGCACCGTGAAAAATTCACCTCTTTGGATTGATTGTCATGTGTGCTGCTAGCACGGGCCCGGAAATGGCGTTTGGCTCACTGAGGGGGAGGGTAGGTCCTTCTGCTCTGTCTTGACCTTGTGCTATGATCTGCAGAGATCTTGTCATGCTATCTCTGGGTCTGTCACGGATGTTGTTCAATGGGTTGATGATCAGCCCATTCAATTCCTGGGGCCCTTTAAAAAGGCTAAAATAGAGGCTCATTTCTACATAGTGAATGTGTGGTACAGAGATACAATGGCCAATCTCCCTAAGCCTCTGCCAGGATGTTAACCTCCTTTAGTAAGAAACTCATGACAACATACCATCCGGACGTGGCAGAGATGAGTTCTGAGCATGAACTCAATTCAGGGAAGTCCCAACTGTGCCAAACCAGCTCAATAAATCTGCACATCATCAACTGGACCAACTGCAGACTGTTCCTTAACTTTCTCCTACGCAGGCAAGCCTATAGAATTGCTAGAGAATGAGATTTGCTGCACTTTAAAAACAAAAACAGCTCCCAATGTTAGATTTTTGAGGCATCATTTGGTACAGGTAGGTAACACTGCTCAGAACAGGAATAATGTGGTGGTGTATAACTATCTCTGACTATCCAATGCCACATTGTGCCTGGTCCTGCATAAACTCCTACTAAGATATATTCCCTTCTCTAAAGAGCATATATACAAAATACACACTAGATCCGAACAAAAGCAGAGACTTCTCCTTTTCTGTGGAAAAACCAGGATGGAGGAAAGTCAGATCTCACACTAACTGTACACTATCAATTGCCAAAAAGGTGAATAAAGCTCCTATAATTTTGGTGGTCTGTGGTTGAATGAGTCTCCTGCAGAATCTGGCTTGATTTTCTTTGACTGAGAATGGAGTAGTACGGGCTGGTCTTATTCACGTGTATTAATTATAGTGTTTGCCTGGTAACGAATGCTATAGATACATAGCAAATGCTACGGAACAGTCCATTCATGTGAGTTATGCCAAGGTTGGAAGTGGGTGGAAGGGCCCATCTTAAAAACACAACCTCACTTTGTCGAATGAAAGATTCCAATTGGCTGAGCTTCAGCATTGCATGTTTCAAATAGTCCTCAGTAAGGAATGTACCCCCAAAAGAGTTTGGGGGGCTGAACTGGTGGGAGGAGCGTTATTAGCTATTAAAACTGAGTATTGAAAATGTATGTCCAGTGTTGGCACTTGGAGACAGATGCACTGTGCATGTTTCTCTGTTTAAGTGCACACTTAAATTCATCTGTCAGTAGATGCCAGTCAGCCTTGGAGAACATCAGCTGCTTTGAGTCCCTAAATTAAAAATTGTCAGTGTGTGACAGAGGTTTAAGTGCTTAAGCCATTTTACAACAGCATACGTGCTCATGCTTTCCTAAACGTTTAAAATGCCTTAACTCCTTATAGTGTAAGGTTTTATTGTAGTGTCAGCACTTGTGCTACCATAAGGACTTTTTCTTTAATAAACTTCGGGAAATAACCATGCACACACATCCTACTAATGTAACAATGTTTGCACAGGTTGGACCATATTTTGTTTTTCTTCTTTTGAGCGTATCACAAACTCTAAACAACAGCGGGAACAAGCAAAAATGAGTGCACAATTGCACTGGTTTGCATCTGAACACATTTAGCATGATTGTATGCACTCTTTTGGAAACTCTGTATGCAAATAGGCCTCTGGAATCTTCTCATTTGTGCACACAGTTATAGCATCTATGTGGGTGACAGAGGTAAATGTTCCAACAATGCTAATGTGGTTGTGTTGCTTGTATGTAAAGAAGTATTGCTATACATTCCAGTTAGAAAAGTTACTTTTTAAAACCTGCTGTTGAACATAATACAGGGGACTAGTTAGAAATTCTCTTCCCCGCCCCCTAGTTTGTTCACTTTGTACACTTAACAGTACTTTAAATATAGTCAGCTTAAATTTCCCTGTATAGTCAGTTGTATCTTTCACACAAATGGGAAGAGAAACAATTTTTTTTAAATGGGGAAAAAAGGACTAATATTAAAATTGATAAGACAACCCAGGGACAGGTGATGGTGTACCTGGAAACTTCCTTTAACTCTTTTTTTATCCTAGACAGAGTAGATTTCAAGAGCCTGGCATCTTTAATTCTATGTTATAGATCCCTATCTTGCAGTTCTTCAGTATACCAAATGCCCATTGACTTCTAGATGTGTTAACTTTTGTACAAGGAATACGTATTTTGAAAGTATGAGATGGCTGTTCATAGTTTCACTGAACATTTTGAGGAGAGAGACTATATAAATGTAAAACTATTGTATCTGTGTTCAGGCTTTGGTGAATTGCAGCTCTTTTTTTTTTTTAAGTGATGTCATTAGCTTGGGAATAGTTCTCTGTACATTTACAAAGAGTAGGCGAATGAGACAGCTCGTTAGCACAAAGTATAGCTCGCCTGCTGGTTAGCTACCCAGCCTTCTTTTAATCTTCAGATGACAATCCAAATGTTCCAGGCTTTGCTTTCCTTTTTAAAAAAAAAAGAAATCTTTGGAACAATTTCTCAACCACCCTTGAAAGTTCTTTTCCTAGATCTCTCTAGAAGGAGAGAGAGAAATTTCCCGACTACAAATCTAGATTTACGTTTTTGCCCTTCATATAGAGATGCATCTGAACTGTAAAATTCACCAGAGGATCTGAATCTGTCTAGAATGTTTGCTTATTTGTAACCAGGGTCTGGCTTTAGACACTTTATCTCCTAAAGACAAGGAGGGGGGACTACTCGGTGTTTTTTTCCATGCAGGTTAAATGAAGACGTCACTGGTGGTGGTGGTTATCTCCTTTCCTCATGAAGACTTGGACTGTTTTAAAAATCTCCCTATGTTTGCTCCACAGATGTCATGGCGTCCACAGTATCGCAGTTCAAAGTTTCGAAATGTCTATGGGAAAGTGGCAAACCGAGAGCACTGCTTTGATGGGATTCCAATTACCAAGAATGTTCATGACAACCACTTCTGTGCTGTTAATGCCAAGTTCCTTGCCATAGTAACGGAGAGTGCTGGCGGAGGGTCCTTTCTTGTCATTCCGCTGGAACAAGTAAGTAATTTTTCCTTAACAAACCTGAATGCAGTTCAGTGGTAATCTTAAAACACAGCTGTTAAAACATACGTTCTGTCCCAGGAATCTCTTTAGTGCCATTGTGACATGCTGAAATCTCTGGTATTTTTTTCGTCTTAATTGTGGCTTTCTTGTTTAAGGAAGTGAGACTTTAAAGCTGGTTTAATGAATTGTATCTTTCTTCTAGATCTTTTAGGGATAAATAAAACATTTGTATGCAAACAGGTCTTCGCAATAATGGCCCTTTGTATCTTTTAGTCCATATCTGCATTAAGATTGAAATGCTGAGGTCTTCATCAAGTGTGACTTAGTCCTTACTAATAACTGGCAAATAACCCACTGAAGCAGATAGGAGATTGCCTCCGTAATAACCCAATGGATTTAGCCCACAGATCTGCTGCCAGTGCTGCTACATAGGAGACACCCCAGGAAATGTCTCTCCAAAATCACAAAGGTCAATTGTCTCTCGGCTGAGTTGTGCCCAGCAATGTGAAGTGGTGTATGTAATGTTAGCCACTGGAGTTGGTGGCTACTGACCCATGTCATGCCACAGGTACGCTGTTGACTTTTGTCACCTTGACCCAGATCATGTGACTGGGTCCAGGAAGTCATGTCGTTTCTTACCATCACTGTTGAGTTAACCTCTTTTTTGGTATTTGGGGCAGATACTTATCCAAGCTGCTCTTTTTTCAGACCTGCAGTCCGTTAACCCCATGTGTCCTACAGCTGCAGTGTCTTTTCTAAAGGCTCCATGGGCCATATCTGGCACACTGAGAAGTGCATAGATGCCCCATAGGGCAGTACCTTGTTATAGAGACTCTGTCGTGCTTCCAAACTCAATAGGTTTCTTCGGATGTGCAGTGGGCTTCTGCTCCAAGTTTAAACACCAGAGACGTAACCAGAACTGATTTTTTGGCGGGGCCTGTGGTTGACACAGTTGGGCACGAGCGTTGTGTCACAAGCGAAACAGAGGCTGATAAAAACATTAGATGAATTGCTTAAAATCTGATTGGGTGGGCCTGCTTTCAAAGTTTTCAAAGGCTCACCCGTAGGTACACCACTGTTAGATTAAGACTGATCCATGTTTAAGAGGTACATTATATCTTTACTCCTTGTCCTCTTCGCTATCAAATTCAAACAATAAAGCCTTTCACTGGGATTCCGTAAATGACATTTCTGAAAATTTTAAATTGGTGCCATGGACCACAGCTGGCCAATAGGATGGGCATCAATCTCATTTGTCTCTTCCATGGACAAAACTGAGGCTCCATTTCACAATCTAAAGGATCCCAACTCCACACTGACTCAGGTCCTATTCAGACAAGGTTGAATCCGACCTTCGTATAAGATATAATGGAAAGCAGAAATTGACCCAGAGTCTCTGTAGTGAAGACTTTGGGATTACAGGTTTGAGTCTTCCTTTGGACTCTCTTTAGATCTGGCACAGGGTCTTGTTGACTCAACTACTTGGCTTTAGTATTCCTGCTGCTGAATCTTCGCAGCATAGCCTGGTGGAGAGATTACCATGCCATTATAACACTCTGTCTGTCATCCTCCCAATGTCTTCTGTTCGCCTTCTCCAATCTGTTCCAAGGTCTGCTTGTCACTTTCACATCACACTGGTGATGCCTTTATTATGTGCTCTGACAGCTCCCACTTAAACTGAGGATTTATTTTAATTTTTTATCACCTAGGTTTAGAATCTTATGAGCAATCAATCCGCAGGGAATATGTATAGTGCACAGTGTTTGAATGTTCAGTTTATGGTGATCTGATGTATAATGTGGCCTCTCTTGGTCCCGACCTACCCATTACTCGTGTAAGCTTTGTCCTTTGTTTGGCGGCACTCGTCTTGTAATGCCTGACAAGCTATGGCTTGTCTTAAAAGCAAATCCAATCCATGCTTTTGTTTTCCCCTTAATTTTATTGCTATGCTGTCTATATCTGTCTGTTATCTATGTAAAGAACTTTTTTATGCATGAAGAGTGGCACCTACATTTAATAAATAATAAACCTATTGGAGTATTCACCTTTTTTTTGCAGATAACCTTGCACTTTAACTTCTCCCCTGAGACTTTCTTCAGCTGTTCACATGCATTTGGAAATAAACCCATAAATCTAGTTCATACAATTTTAAACTCCTGGCAGTTCAGCAGATTTTACAGAAATGGACCAGTGGGAATATACTATGTTGTGTAAAAAGTAATATCTGTCAGCAGTGGTCTTTCATGGTTGAACGCCAATTGCTGTGGCTGACTCACTGCTTTCAGCCTTTGCTGTGTCTCTTTGAAGAATTTATTGCATGGCTGCAACTGTGCAGATAAACGCACTAAATGCTACCTTTGGTTGGAAGGCAGTGTCTTACACTTTTTGCATGTGCAACATTGACATATAGTAGTTTGCTTGTGATATGAACAGCCCAACTTTCATCTACAGAGAAGAGACTTAGTAAATCTTACACTTTATTCTTGTTTGCGTTGCTTCCATCAGAATCATATGTCAACCTAATATACTCTGGGCTAAATCAGGTGCCCTGGGGAAAGAGACTTGGTAACATTCTTACCAGCGCATCTCAGCCTCACAGGGGCATGGTACTCTGGCTGGAGGAATGGTTAGGTGCCCGGCCATGCTTTCATCTCCAGCACACGCAGACCAAGAATGCATGTTGTTCTTTTCTAAGGAATGACAACGGGCCTGTTGCTGCCCAGTCTGACTTGCATCCTATCCTGCATCATTAGGTTCTTAGGACAAACGCTGCCGGCACCCTGTTCTGCTTTCCTCTCCACAACACCTAGTGCAGCTTCCACTGGAGAGGCAGGACTTTGCCTTTAATATCAGTTAACAGACTTGTGACAAATTGAACTGAAATGCAAAATAAGGTGTGGGGGGGAGGGGGGGGAGAGGGTTTCTATACATAATGTACTCTTTTAAAATAGCCATTCTATAATGCCTATAGTTCTGACAAAGTCAAAAGATTCATTATACAGAAACCCTACAGGATTTTCACTGCGTGGTCAATAAGCTTCAGGCTGGACAGGTTCCAAAATCTACTTGTCCTTGTAACTGAGTGCAGATCAAGATCATGAACACTGACTGAACACCTCCTTAGCGTGGTTGTTTTACGCAAAGAGCTACTTTCAGTCTTGGAGTATTAACTCCGTTGCCATCAATAAAGCTGTACCCATTTTACCCCAACTTTCAGCTGGTCCCGAGTATTTGAGGATGATTCGATTAAATAAACTGGGTAAAGGTTTCTGGGTTTTGGCGTAACAAACATAGCACTCAGACTTACATCTAGCTGGGTATATTGTACAAGTATAGAAAGCTTCCTCTCCAGCCATCCATTGGGATGTAATCTTACCTGAATATTGCTGCCAGCAGTAAAAACAGATCACATCTGAACTCTTGTGTTACTGCTTTCCTAAGCCTACCAGTCCATTTTTTTAAAAATATTTTTTCCACTAAACTTTCAAGGTCTCTTCTAAATTTGTCTTTAATTTCTTGAGTAGAATCAATTGCAGATGGCAGGAACTGTAATCAGCATTTTAATTACAATACACAGCTTGAGTCTTATTAATATTCTAAATACAAGTAGCTTTAGCTAACCAGTGTCAAGAGATGGAGATTAATGTATTTTTTCCCTGTCCTATTCAGTGTTTCAGCCTTTGAATCTTTTTAGCCTATAATTCCTGGAGTACAGGTTGGCATATTCATAGTGTTGAGCAGTTGTAAACTTGTAGCTGCTAACCCTTTGGTGCCAGCAGGTCACCTTTTATTCCGGTAAATCCATCATGGGTTCAGTGGATTAGGAACAGATAGTACACTAAATTTGTTGCAGTTGATATCTGGAGGAATCGTCACCAAAAATGTAGAAGTCCCCATGAACATTGAGTATCAAGACAATCATTTAATGCGTTCTTATCAGAAGAGAGCTTGGCGAAACATGAAAACTGAATATGGACTCCTTGGTGCAATATTGTAATTTCATCATTTTTAAAAATAGAATCTGATTAGTTCATTAAGAGTAAACCAATTTTTTCTGGAAATAAGCAGCCTGCTAATTAATGTGCATCCATATTTAGCAAAACATAATCAAGGTAACCTAGATACTGCAGATCTACTCCAGGATTTAATTTGCTCCTAACTTCTCTTTTCTTTACATTCTTGTTCTCCATTAGAAATTTTTTTTTAAAGCTACAGTACATTTGCATATTTTGGGCCATATGTTCCCATTATTGCATACCAGAAATCATAGCATTGCTATAAAATCTGCCTTCTTGTTCTAAGCATGCGCCAAACCCCCCTAGTTAGTATGCACCAAACCAACGTGAAACACAGAAAAAGTCCAGTGTAGAATATCTGCAAAAGCCTTGCCAACTCCCCAAAGAAGGTGTGGTCAGATACACCAAAGAAATTGGGACAAAGGCAAATCAAAACCAAAGCCCTGAAAAAAAAACAACCACAAATTGTTTATTGAATTTTTTGTTTTGATGAAAAATTGAAATTTTCTAATGGTATTGCGGGGGGGAGGGGACGGGAAAGGAATTCGTCATTAAAAAGAATTTCATGAAACACCATTTTTGACCAGCCTTGTCTTCCCCACAGATTGTGTTCTCTAGCAGTGCAGTAGCCTTGTTTTTAATTCTTCAGTGGGAGGTCCTAGTCATGCCTCCAGGTGCTAAAATCTCAGCCCTAAAAAAAGTCAAAGGGTACTCTTGAAAACTTTGACCTTGACTTCTCCCAGGCTCACACAGAACTAGAAATGGAATGCAGTTCTCACGGCCAATCCAGGGTTTCCCTAATATCCACCTGAAATTACCCTGACCACCTATGAACTATCATAGTTGGCTAGAATTGCTCTTCTGTCATGGTGTGTAGGATAGCACTCTTAGTCGCCCATCCTAATTGGGATTCAACTGCTGCATATTCAGTCAAAAACTGCACTTCAGCTTCTTATTTAGTACAAAATACCTGGCCCCAGATCCCTTCTCTACCTGCAGCCCATTCTATCATCCTCCATCCTCTCACTGGTAATCATCGGTGGTTCTCCATGGCCCCTTTGCTCTTCCATACAAGAAATCACTCTTTCTTCAGAAATCCATCCTTAGGGTCTCCCCCAATCAGTCTCTCAGCTCGCTTCCTGCAACTTGCATTTCAAAAGCTCTGATAAAACGAATCTAACAAATGGCTTCAGGAAACGAAAAGAAGCTAAACTTGTAAAGAGATCCAGACTTCCTTGTCAGATGTTTTCAACCTCAGTAGAGGCCAAGTTCAAAATTTGCGGCTGCCTAAAATAAGAACTCTTACATCCTCTGACTGGGACATATCTAAGAATGGGGGTAGCCTGATAGTTTAACTGTGTGGACTGTCAGGCTAAGGCCTTAGGGGACTCCATAAATAAATTCATGTAGTTTATTTCATGTAGACTAGACAAATCTATTTGAACTCTTGAGTGTTTGTGTCATAAGAATGTGAATGTTTAGCTGCTTCTAGAGGGCTGTTTACATTGGAAAGCAATAATACAGGGTTACATTTTCTTTCTGTAGAGATTTCCTTCCTGTGACCTGTCTTCCCTCCATGGTGCCGTGTCCTTCCATCTGTCTCTTAAACCCAGCCGCTCCCCTTCCACCCCATCCCAGCTCCCATACCCCCAGTTTTTCATCTTCTCACTACACACCTCTCCACATTGCTGCATCATCACACTGATTAGGACTGCAGAGTCTGTAGCATTGTCAACCCTACAGAACTTGCCTGTCCCACTATAAAACTTGTGCTATCATTTTTTTCAGAGTGGATGTGGGAGCGCCCAAGCTCTCTGATGCTAGAGCTAAAATTAAAAGAAAAACTAAGTAGAAAGGCTGTCCACTCATCCACATTATTGTCTAAGCATTGAATAAGATTACAGTTCAAACAAATTCCTTCAGTTAAAGAGGAGAGACGTGGAGAACATGTCTGTGTGTCCTAACTCAGCAAGAGCCCTCTGTCTGTCTCTGTTAGCATGAGCCGAATAAACATGGGCAGACAAAGCTTTGTCATTGTAGCCAGGATCACAGTCAAAATGAATTGGGGTGGGGAACTCTGCAAGTAAATGCCACATGAAAACAATTCAGTAAAACGAGAGTTATTTGCTATCAAAAAGCAATGGGTAGATATGCACTTCGGTTAATTTTCACTTCCAGACAGTCTTTGCAATAAATTGCAGCTTGGACTACAGTCTTGTTAATATGATAGACCTATTTTCTCTGCGCCACAAAGATGCATGCACTGTTAATTCATTTACATCTAGATGTATTCAAGACACTGGCTGCTCTATTTCTATATATATTTAATTTGGAAAGATATTGCACATGTAGATGCATCTTTAACATTTTCAAATAAATTATCTCTTATTAGGTAGCAGTCATATTAAAGTGATGTTAATTACTCCTTTTATTCCAGTGCATGCTAAAATTGTTGAAATCTTTCTTTTAAAAAACACGAAAACAACTCCCTGTTTTCTTGAGCTCACCTTATTTCTCTCTGTTGTGTGACATACTAGCTGGTATTTGTGTGCCACTGCCCTCTGCTGGAATGTCAAACCAATTTGTGTGTTTTTGGGGGGAGCTCATTTACGAGACCTAATCTTTAATACTGCTGGTAGCTAAGGAGATAAGAATCAAGAGTGTTGGCAACATCTGTAGTACTTCGCTGAACTGGGACCCCGGTGTTTTTCTTCTGTCCCTGCTTTTGTTAGAAGAGTGGGGGGGGGGGGAACCTTTGCATTTTCTAGTTAAGGCTAAATAGCAACTTCTGTTTTAACCCCTCTTTTACAGTCCATAGTTTTAGCAAATCTGAGGCAAACTCAGTCTCCAATCAAAGGTGAATAGGTTTAAAATTTGGAGCAAACTGTGATTCAGTCCTTCCCTGTTGCTGTATTCAGTGCAGCCACTCAGATTATTTGCCGGGCTTTCTCTGTCCAGTCTTCCAGCCCCCTCGGTTTGTCTTTGAAGCCTTGAAGAAGCTCCAGTTTTCGGACATCCCCGTGAATTTGCATCACAACAGGGAGCGGAATGCTGTTCACAGCCATTGCTGCAGCAACTCAGGCCAGGTCTACACTACAGACCTGTATCAGTATAACCACATTGCTAAGGGGTGTGAAAAACCCAGACCCCTGAATGACATCGTTATACGGACCTAATCCCAAGTGCAGACAGCGCCATGTCGGCAGCAGAGCTGCTCCCGTCGACAGAGCTACCGCCTCTCGCGGAGGTGGATTAATTACACCAACTGGGGGCGTAGGAGCATCTTCACTTAAGCACTCGAGTGGGGCAACTGCATTGGTGCAGCTGTGCCAATGCAGCGTTTTAAGTGTAGACCTGGCCTTGGTGCCTCTGGTCCGCCATAAGGAAGGACTCATCTTACTTCTGACACTAGCTGTGCAGAGAAAGTCATTTGCAATGCACAGCGAGTTTTTTGTTGGCCCTTTAACACTTGGGAGCTATGTTTCACATTCACGAGCCCCGTCAACTGTCACCTTGCCTTATCAGAGAGACAAGGTGGATGAGGTAATGTTGAGCCAATAAAAAAGATGACCTCACCCACCTTGTCTCTCTACTATCCTGGGATCGACTGCATACAGCCTTGTCTTATTAACTATTTTAATATAAACAGACACAGAGCACTCTTTTAACACCTGAATAGAGAAGGCTTTGGGGAGGGGGCAAGAACCCAACTTTCCTGCATTTGTTAACAAAAATGTTACGTGCAGCCATAGCTCAGCGATAGCTGAACTAAACTTTCTCAGACTTGTCTGGTTTTGTAGATTTCATACAGACCTAAGGCAGGAAATTGGGGTGCACATGCTGAAGTTATAAACAAGAATGCTGATGTATATGCAGAAGTATTTCTTGCGTGGGTTGTTTTTGTTCCACTTAGGTTTTTAAACTCTGAAGAACTTTAGCTTGATCTAAACTTGCAAGGACTGTGACAGTCGACCCAAACCACACAATATATTCTGGGAGGCCCAGATCACTAATGCCAGGAGAAGAAGGAGGTGGTGATAACGAGCTCTTGGAGACACCTGATACGGACAGAAGATGGGCTGCTAGCCAGGCATTTCAGAGCTCTGACCTCTAAAACTGGCTGACCCATGCAAATACTGATCACACATCACAACAGCCATGTGACCAAGGGAAATATCACCATTTGCATCTGCTGACTCATAACTGAGGCTGAGGAAGTCTCAGGGCCAGATTTTTAAAAGTATTCTGGCACCTAAATCGCATTGATTTGGGAGCTAGGTGTCTAAATGGCCCTGAGGGTCTAAGAGCTGGTCTACACTACAAACTTACGTTGGTATAAGTACGTCACTGAGGGGTTCGGAAACTGAGCGATGCGGTTACACTGACCTCACTCCCGGTGTAGACATGCCATGTCAGTAGGAGGGTTCTCCTGTCAACATAGCTACCGCCTCTCAGGGAGGTGGAGTATTGGCGCTGTTGGGAGAGGCTTTCTCATCCCCGGAGGTAGCGTCTTCACGGAGTGCTACAGCGGCGCAGCTGCACCGCAAGTGTAGGCAAGCCCTATGTGTTGCCCAGCAAGTCCCGTTGGAGCTAGAACCGCGGTCTCCCACTCTTACACCGAACCCACTCAATGACCGTGCCCCCCAAGCAAAGAGAGCAAAAAGGAGCAAAACAAATGATTTAAAAAAAAACAAGCTGTGTACAACATGCAAAGTCTTGCATCTGTCCTACCATAAAATCCATCTCAACGGACTATCAAAGTGCATCAGTGACCCATGTAAATACTCAGGAATAAAAAATGTCGAATCCAGGGTGACAGTAATGAAATGCAGCTGATGCTTTGCCCTGCTCTATTCTGCTCCCTATAAAAAGTAACCTAATGTGTGGAGGCAGAAGAATAGAAAATACCTTGCCAGCGACTATTAACTGAAACAGGGAGGTGTTTATATTCTTCTCTGTCTGGGGGCACTTAACTCTTATTAGTAATAATGAGCACTGTACATGCACACAGAGAGGAGACTATACCCTGTATTAACCTCCTTAGAAGGACAGATGGGGAGAATGGAAGCCAGGCATAAAGGGACACTCTGTATTTTTCCCATGGAGAACAGTTGTTTCTAAAAGCTTTTTATGTGAAATTCTGAGGAGTTAGAAATCAAGTCTTCACCAGAGTCCTGTGGCTGTTAGTCACATGGTGTAATGACCACAAGTAATCTGATGGAGTCATGGCACTGAATGGCATTTCTAATGGGTGGGGATGAATTGGCCACGCCAGGCTGAAGTACAACAACATGGTATAGCTGTGGGCATGACATTTCACGGGACTGGCCGGATGATCATCTCAATGGTTCATCTTTTCGCTGCGTTACTGCAGCTAACAATGGATGCTTGTCTTGGCACAGCTGGTCAAGAATAAGCTCCGTCAGTCCTTAGATCTTTTGCAGTTGTGCTTTATATAAATGTAGACAGGCACAGGAGTGTGCGTGCTGGTATTAGCCGTGACTAAACAGCTCAGATGATACGTCGCTCTGTGGGTGCAGCCATGGGACCCAGAGAGGGTAAGATTCTTGCAGAGATTTAGGAAAGGCTTTGTGGAAGAACTGTGTGGCTGATGTATTGCTAGCTCCGTAATAGGGTGGTCTTTTTGTTTCATGAGCTCTTTAAGAAATAGAAGAAGTTTAGTTTATGCTATTGGAAAAATCTTATCTGACAGAACTCTGTAACTCAAGGCAAAGGATTGAGACCATGAAAAGAAAAAGTCTATTAAAGGCAGGAAACTAAAATCCAGAATCTTGTTCAAACCAACAAAAGCAGGGGAAATAAGCCAGGCTGTCTACATTAGACAAACTCCATCCATGCCGTCAGGGAAGCAGTTCAATCAGTGTCAGCAGTGGTAGGGTATCTTGTAGAGACAGGTTCCACCAGTGCTTTAATCACAGTGTTTTAATCACAGGGGTGTTCCACCAGTGTTTTAAGCAGGGGGGTGTTGTCTAGCCCTGCTTTGGACAGCATGGCTAAAACACCAGTGGCTAGTCTCCTCCAGCACTCCCACCAGTTGAGTTGCAACATGTTGGCAATAGGAAAGAAATGTGAGTGGGCAAATCCAGCGTGAACAATGCTGATAGCAGCCCCTTGGGGCAGGGATTGTCAATCATATTTGCACAATGGAACCCAACGTGGTGGTGGTCTTGAGGTACTCACTGTTCCAGTTAAGTGTTTAGTAAGCGGTGCCAATGGCCTAAAGTTTTATCAGACAGTTACAAAGTGCTAGCTAAGCTTCAAGCAATTGTCTGACACTAACATGGACTTTGTGAGCTGCATCAGCCGTGCAAGCAATTAACAGCAAGCTGGAGGATTGTTCTCTGCACAGTGGATTCCTGCAGCACTCCTGGGTCTGTGGCTGTCTGAGTTGTGCGGCGTACACTATCACTGAGGGGGCAAATGTGCATGATCACAATGTGGATGAGGAGCTGCTCACCAGAAATTGGATGGGGAGTCATGTAAACTGAAGTACAGACTCATGAGACAAAGTCTCACATTTAGGCACCAAGAAGAATAATGGGCTTTGTTGGCTGGCTGATTGTAACAGGCAGTGCAAATCTAGGGGGAAGGTGGGGTAATTCTCTTCTGAAATCCACATGTCAATCAGGAAAAGACAAATCCGTGCTGGCTTTGTGCAGAAATGATTGCCATGTCGTCAGCGAGCCTCTCATCCCGGGGTGGCAAGACGGAGAGGCTACTGCACAGTTTCCCTCTTCTGTTCTGCGAGGTGGCTGATAAAGGCAAGGGCTGAACAGAAATGCAGCTATGTTCCTGGTTGTATTTCATGGCTTACAAATTAAAAACAAGGCAAGCTGGGCGTAGAGGGGAGAGCTGAGAGCAGAGTTGGGCTGTAGCAATATCCAGAATCCAAACACTCATGACCTTCAAAAATTGAGTCTTGGCTCCATCTCCAGTTCAAAGACTTCCCAAGGGGGAGTGCAAAGAAGTTGGAAGCAGCTTTGCCCTGGGACCGTGCCTTGTCCTTACAGAGGACAGGTGAAGACGCTGCTTATAAGAATGTGGCACAGAAGATCCCGCTGACGTTGCTCTTGCCTCTGCGCCCAGCTGGGCCAGGCAGTGGGGCCTCTCTGCAGGCAGAAGCAGCTGTGAGCTCAGCTCAGGTTTGCTTGCCTGGCTACAGGGTGATCCTGGAGGAAGCACAGATCTGCAGCAAACCCAGCTGGAGATTAGGAGATAGCAGGGAGACAGACATCACAGCTGACTGTGACAGTCTTCAGTGCAATCCCAGGAGAGTTGAGGAAGTTGTCCAGGAAAATGGAGAAGGGATTTGTGGGGAGGGAGGGATGAAAGAAGATGGGACCTGTAAAGGAAAGTGCCTCCCTCTATTGCCATCCCATACCAGGAGGAACAGACACCAACACAAGATTCAGTACAGCAAGAAGTGGGTAAGCCGTGATGATGGACAAACCCTCAGGAGTCTTGGAGTTCAGCTTACCTGGCCATCTGACCGTTTAAACACTTATCTGAACCAAACCTCTTGAGTCAGGAAAACTTGCCTGGAACCCGCTCAGTCATGCCCAGTTACCAGTGCTTCCTTTGCAGGAATTATAGCTCCTGTGGGAGCCCTGGCCTGTGAGAACACACCTCTTCCAGCCACTTTGTGTCCGCTTTCTGGCCTAATATGTTAGGTGCCCATTCGACCTCCAGGTTTTTCAGCCTGTTCTGGTCTCTTGACATCCCAAACAAAGAAGGGGAAGCCCCAGGGTCACTGGGTTTCCCTTCCATGGGAACTCCGTGCACTAGTGTTTCCTTTGGGTGAAGCTGGATCCAAAGTGGGTTGTTCTTTCACAGCATAGTCATTCAGATATATGCCTTGCTCTGGAATCGGCTCCTATTTAACTGGCATTAATTTGTGTTGCTGTACTGCTTAGGATCCCGAGTCCTTGACCAAGAAGCCTTTGTGTTAGGTGCTGTACAAACACAGAACAGAGAGACAGCCCTGCCCCAAAAACGCTACAACCTAAGTATAACATGAGACAACAGATGGTTACAGACAAGTCAATAGGGAATACGAGGAAACAGTGAAACAATATTGGGCCACATGGCAAGCCGTGGTCCCTGCACAGCAGCAGCTAGGCCATTGTCAAGTTGTTGTGGGGTTTTGGTTTTGTCAGCACCCTCACAAGGGGAGTTTTAAGGAGGATAATGAGGTACTTTGCAGATAAGTTTATCGCGAGCTGCTCCAAAGCTTGAGAGGCATCATGGGCGAAAGCGGGAAGGTGCTTGAAAACGTAACACGTGGGCGAAGGAGTGTGGCATCATGGGCCGACTGGAGGCCAGGAGTCCACATCTCAATACTGAACAAGAGATGCTAGGTTGGGTGGGGATAGGCCATGACAGTGGAGACAAGCAGTATGCTTGATGCAATAAAGGAGGGGGAGCCAGTGGAGGACAGCAGAGGGCTGATGTCTGTGGTCAAAGTGATGGGCTGGACGAATGAAAGGCATTGCAGTGTTCGGATTTTAGTTGAGATAAACTGTGACAGCTGGTGCCATATGCATTTTCCTTGCACGCACTGTATTATGAGCCGTATCAACCAGGTGCCCAGGTACCTGGACTCCCACTCTAGGTGGACGCGGACTCTTCTTCACACACATGCCAGTTGGCACGTGCCTGTGTATAAAGCAGCAGATTATGTGTGTGCATGTAAGTTTGGCATGAACGATCCTGATGATCATCTGTCCCTATCTTCCTTTTAAAAGCTAGAGGAAATGTGCCCTGCTCAAGCCCCTGTGAAACGTAAGTCACTAACTCTCACAACTTTGTCATGAATCTCATGGTATTTGGTATTTTTCTTAAAGCACCAGATCCTGGAGTCCTAGAATTAAGTGAGGATCTTTGCTTCCATTTAAAACAAAAGTTTCTAGCCTTCACGGCTGTGGAGAAAAGATGGGAAACAGGAATCCTCAAGGCTCAAACTAGAGACAAATGTGTAGATCCTCAAACTTCTTTAAAATCGCATGATTTGTGGGGAAGGGTCTACTCATGGCTGTGCGTGTAGGTGTGTGTTAATGTTTGGAGTTGGTAGTACTGAAAACAGTCTAAGTACCTGTGTGCTAAAACCTGCTCAACTCTGCTTGGTTGAGGTGGGATGGGGTGGGGATGATATGGATTTGCAAAGGATGCACAACGATCCATTTGGACTGACAGTGTGAGTGACGCAGGAAGGAGATGGACCAAGAAGGCTGTTTTGAATCTGAAGGAGGTTTAGGCTAGTTTGATTTTCAGGCTGAATTGAGGCTGCTGTCAGAAACTGACACCCTAAAATTCATATTTCATATAGGAAAATTAGTTTTTTCTGGCTCCATCTGAATGCCTCTTAATTTGTAGTGACCTCTTGCTGCATGCCCGAAATGTTATTAGTGAAATAAAACCGCTTGTTAGCCTGCTCCGCTCACTGAAGTCTCAGTGAACCTTTCTGTGCACTTTCCGGTCATTCCTCCATGACTCTGTAAGGTACACCCCCTTATTAACCATTAGTGCCCCAAACACTGTGGTGTGATTAAGAGCCCCTGCACTGGGATGTGTGTGGCTCCTGAGGAACAATGATTGCAATGTCAGGGAATTATGCAGGGTTTGACTTTCAGAAATGTAATAAGGAGCTAGCTAATCCTTCTAGATCCAAAGTGAGTTCAAGGAAACAGGTGTCCAGAAGGGACAGAGAGCTCATGCAGCAACTTACCAGCTGGACCTCAGGGCACTTATGCAAGCGGTTTGGCCACATTCAGCAGGTGTGAGCGCCAGCAGCGGGCCAGGATGCAGCTGCTGGAAAACCTAATCCAGTTCATATCTGGGCCGCACATTTGCCAGGCCCGCCCTCTATGTGGCCATGACTGTTAATTCTCTCTCTCACTTTGTGGGCAAAAGCGAGAAGGTGGAACAAAGGTTGCAGCATAGAGACTTGTCAGTGTTGTGCCATTGGCAGCAAAGAACTATTTAAATTCCTGTTTAGATCAGCTTGGCTGCTCTGAATGGCGTGTCTGAAGGGAGGAAAGGTGTGGCAGACAGGGATTGTAATAGTCTTTCTACAGCCTGCCGGGAAGGTTAAAATATAAAGAGTGTGTCTTAGCTACACTTCTGAACACACAAACAACAGAGTGTAGCTGATGCTTAGCATTAAACCAGACATCATCCATGTCTGCAACAGCTGGGCACCCGGAGAAGTGATCTGTGTGTTTAAGGAAAGCTTGCAGCAGGTCATCTTCTTTTGGCTTGAAACGTCTTTGCAGCAGCTGTTTGCCTTGCACATCCATGGCCTGAAGGATTTTACTTTGTGCTTCTCCGTCTTGCTCAGTCTGGCTGACCAATACGGGACACGCTGCTAGGAATGAGTTTGCCCGAGGATTTTTACTGTGCTATAGGGATGGTTGATTCTGTGATGGGCGCCTCGCAGCTGCCGTAAATAAAACAAGGTCTGGTATTTGAGGTGACATTGCATAGTGCTATAACATGGCTCAATTAGCCTAGCACTTACTCAGCAAATAGTCTTGAGTCCCCAGCCATGGCAATCTGCCTGCAATTTATTTAACTCTCTACATGCTTAGCTTTCCCCCCTCAGTGTTCCAGCTCTAAAAGAGAAAACCAGGAGCCAACCTGCCTTGTTCAAGCCACTTCCACTAGCTGCTGTTTTCCCTTTAACTTGTGCAAATAAGCGTCCAAAATCTGGAACGTTTCTCAAGACTTGCACCAACGTTTAGAACAGTGGTTCTCTGCCCGCAGGCCAGTTGTGACCCAATCAGCACACAGCTGCAGCCCATGTGACATCTTCAAGGCCATAAAGTCGTGTATATGTATTGTGTGGATGCACCCCATATAACAAGTGGAGAGCTGCATATGCAGCCCACAGTGGTGAATGAGTTGAGAACCACTGGTTTAGAATGACCTTATTGCATTTAGGCTTTCTACTATTCAAATAGCCTGCAAATTTGAGATGTTTGAATGCTGAATACCAAGGTGCCACAAAAAAGGGGTTAACTTAGCCCCAGCTACAGGGTATCTGTTCAGAGATTTTATGGTTGTCGGTCGTGGTAGCACAAACAGATTGCCGTAAATGTGATTTGAATACATTACATCTTTGGCCTTTTGAACCCACACTTATGTATGTCTTATCAGTGAGAACCAGGAAGCCTTGGAATGGTTGCATGTTCTTCAACCAGAAGACCAGAGAGGATGGCTCAAAGTCAGAACCAAGTGCCCCAGTGCTGGCGTTGAAGTCGTTTAAGAATTTATCGTAGACATTTAAGAATTTATCGTAGGCATTGAGCAAAGTGATTAATCCTGCCTTCAACGTCCTTTTAAAAACGGCACAAAGGGTTGTTCTAAAACTGAAAATAAAATTCCACGATTCCAACTTCACATGCCGATTTGCAGTCTGAGGTAAACGTTTGCCAAAATACTAACTTTTTTTGCAATACAGATTAGTAACGGGTGTGCCCACCGCTCAGATCCGTGTAGTTACTGAGTGATACTAGCAGAATTGAGACTTGGCATGAATTTACTTCCTGGGCAGCGCTTTTAAATCTCCTTTCATTCAGGATCCACAGCATCCCAATTGTAGACATGAAACTGTGGATGGAAATGACCTTGGATGCCTACCCAATTTTGCCGCCAGGGCAAGGAACTAGACAGGTAGAGACAAAAGCATTCAGACTCTGGTGCAACATGGCCTAGTGGACAGAGCACTGGACTGAGATTCAGGAGATCTGGGTTTTGTTCCTGGCTCTGCTGCTGGGTGAGCGTGGGCAGGGCACTTCACTGCTCTGTGCTTCAGCTTCCCTATCTGAATGACACGGACTCCCTTTGTGAAGTGCTTTGAGATCCCTGGATGAAAAGTGCGATAAGATCTGGGTGTTTTAATAAATATTACGTTTTCATTCATAATAAAGTCAGGCATGTATGTATGCAGTGACCAGAAAGACGCCTGACTGTCTCAGAGGTGCTGAGCACTGAGTCACTGTTTTGTGAGCATATTCAGCAATTCTGACATGAGTTTCAGGACACTATAAGTGTCTGATTCTATGCATGGGCACCTGATTTGAGGAACCCAAGCTGAAAAATGTTGGTATGGAATTTTAGATTTGGATCCACAATTGGGGGCAGATGGCAAGTAAGAGGTCAGGCATGAAAACTTAGCTCCTTGTTTTAACAGAAGCTTAGAAAAGGAAAATCAAATATCCTCCCCTATAGCTCTGTTGTGTTTACAGGTAAATGTGTCTGGGTCTAATTTTAAAACTACGCAGGACATAATCTGCAGATTTGCATAACTCTCACACTGTGAAAATTAAAATACTGTTAATGTCACATTATCCCATGTGAGCAGATAGTTTGTGGGTTGCCCCTGTTTATTTGTTTAGGACATACAGCAGACTCCAGTTGCCATAACTCAAATACTTGTACCCTCTGCTGGATAAAGTCTGGTATAAACCATGTCACCATTAGGGAAGAGTAAGGAGAGTCCTGTAGCACTTTAAAGACTAACAAATTTCTGCAGGAGTAAGCTTTCGTGGGCTGTAACCCACTTCGTCAGATGCATGAAATAGAAATCAGATAAGAGGTATATATATACATCCAAGGGTAAGAAACAACAATGGGGAGGGGAGGTGTAAACAAAGTCCATTCAGTTAGAGTAGATGAGGCCTATTCATAACTATTGATTAGGAGGTGAGAATGTGTGAAACGTGACAATTACTTCATGTAATGAGAGAACCATTCCAAGTGAAGATGGATTTTTTTTATATTATTTAAAAAAAAAAAAGAATAGAGAGTCCTGTAGCACTTTAAAGACTAACAAATTTAATTTCTGCAGGCATAAGCTTTCATGGGCTGTAACCCACTGCTTGCAGAAATTAAATTTGTTAGTCTTTAAAGTGCTACAGAACTCTCGTTGTTTTTGCTGTATACAGACTAACCCGGCCACCCCTGTGGAACTTTTTATATTATGTACATAATCAAGTTTAACAGGGATTTTGTTTGGTCTTGGGGGTTTTTTTTTTTTTTTTTGGTTTTTTTTTTTTTTTGGTCTTTTTAAATAACAAGCTTGATCTTGGCTACTGTTCTGGAATAAATGTAAATACCAATTACGCAACGCTTTGTATTTTTAATTTGTGTAACACTTTCATCTATCTGCAGTTTATGCATTTGTTGGTATATTTTAGACCAGACATCTCTTATGATTTCTAGACATGTCCTGCAGTGGTTAGTAAGTCAGAAAAATAATTGTCTGCGTGGAGGGGCTTTCCCTTTCTTGTTAGTACCCAGGGAAGTTCAGGTAGTTAACAATTTAGAAGCAGGTTAGGTGAAGATGTAATATGTGTAGCTAAACTAACTCTGCTTATATCCAGGCAAATGTGGTGACTGGCACTTAAATCTTAAACATGTCCAGAAGCGGCATTGAATGTCTTTCATTCAGCTATTTATCTCGAACGCATTTTTACAGCGGGTTAAGTTGTGTTATGTGCTGATGAGTGTTTTTATAAGGGAGGTATAACGGCGATGCGAGGTGTGGCTTAAAAAATGTTCAGGTGAACCAAAACCTCACAACGGACACGCCTGACTTTGCCCCGGTGGAACTACGGAATCTGGCGAAGAGGCCCAGAGCTGTTCAAATAACTTTGACTTAGAAATAGCAGCGAGGGAAGTAAGAGGTTCAACGGGTAACCGTTTAACCGGGAAGTAGCAGTCTTACCATGCAGTGCAGTCATTAAACGTTGCCCGGGGGGGGGCCACACGGAGTCCGGGATGGAAGGAAGTCAGCGACGCAGGGGCCCCTCTCCAGCAGTGGGCCTCCAACCTTTGATCCCCCTCATCCCTCTCCGTCCCTCCCCCCAGCTGGGGCTGGGAGCGGGTCGGGCTGGGGCTACGGGTGGGAGGCTGGGGTGGGGGCCGGGGGCCCAGGCTGTCCCCAGGGCCCATGGTGGCTGGGGGCCGCGGCAGGAGCTGGGCGCTGAGACTGAGGGCGGGCGCCGCGGCCGGGGGCCGGGCAAGGCCGGCTGCTGGGCGCTGAGGAGGGGAGAGGAGGCCGAGCGCTATGGCCAAGGGGGAGGGGCGGGAGGTCGGGCTCCGTGGCCGGGAGTGGGGGTCCAGGGTTGGGGGCTGAGGTGGCAGCCAGACCCCAAGACAGGGCCGGGGCCGGGGCTGGAGCAGCGCTGGGGCCAGAGCGGTGCTGGGGGGGCGCTCCCTCCCTGCCCCCTGTGAGGGTGGGCCCGGGCCCCCCCATTTCTCATGCCCCCCCCCCGATTGAAGACCTCTGCTCCCCGGCGAGCGCGCCTCCTCCCTGCGCCGCATTGCACCGGCCTGCGCTTGGGCTGGTGCAGAGGCCCGGGCGCCTCCCCGCCAAGCGAGAGTGGCCCAGCGACCCCGAGGAGAGCCACGCGGGAGTCACCTCGCGGGCCCAGCGTCGCCCACTGCGCAGCTGCTTCCCTGGGCTCTGCCAACGCCGGGCAGCAGCTGTCAGCCCCCCCAGCCATTCAGCGGGGCTGAGCCGGCCGGCGAAGCTCGCTCGTCAAGGCCTGAGGGCATCCCCACGCCCCCACCCCTTTTGCGGACAGCTGTAAGCTGTGACAAGTGCCAGGCAAGTTAACGCTTAGACATTTAAACGATCTGTTTTGAGCCGTTTAAATGGGTCCTTTTAAAACCATTTATTACATCCCGAATGGCACCTTTCATTGAAGTTCTTGAGCACCAATTTAATTGGAGTTGTGCTGTCATCCTCTGAGGCCGACTGGCATGAGTCTTGTTTTACATGTGAGGAAACTGAGGCACGGGAAGACTGGTGGATCCGCTCAAGGTCAGAGTTGGGGGCAGAGCTGGGAATGAAATCTTGGATGTCAACCCCTGCTCCCGTCATGGGGCCACGCTCCCATCGAATTGGAATAAGTAGCTGATCAAAATCGTGTAAAATATGGAATGGGTCCTTCTGAAGTTCCCAGTGTAGGCCTCGGAGGTGCCTCTCGGGATTGTTTTGCATTAGTTGCAGGATGTTTGAGCAGGGTGTCTGAGCATGGAAGCATTACGCCTAAAATACAGAGGCGGGGGGCGTCGTGGGTGGTGTCAATGTGACTCAGCTAACTGTGTCTCTTGTCATTCTGGCCCTCCTCTCACTGCAATTTTGGGAGTCCTCTTGTGAGGGCAAATTCTGACAGGGAGAGGAGTGTAAGGGGCTGCTGGAAAACGTGGACCCCACGGGGGGAGCATAGGCTACAAAATGCATTCTCCAACTTTGGCTCCATTTCCCCCTTTCTCCCTCCCCTCAAAAAAGTGGAGAGGTTACCGCAGAGGAGCAATCTGAGACAGGAATGTCCAGTATGGTTTTCCTAGGTACTTCCCTGGAGCAAGCAAAGACACTGATATGCACACCCTTGTGGAGGTTATTTATTCCCCTGTCATGACTAATCTGTGCAATAGGGCAGCTGCCATTCAGAATACAAGTTCACGTGATTGCTACTCTAACGTTGCTGGAGCCGTGGAATTCTGCCTGTCTGGAGATTGGTGGAGGAGAGCGGGGGGATTTCTGTAGCGAACAAAAACTTGGCCTTGGGAAAAGTCTGTTTTGCTCAGCTGACAATGACAGGTAAAGGGAATGCTGTGCTGACTTGTGGCCACCTCTATTTATTTTCCAGAGCGCAGATGATGCATGAGATTCCATTTCTTTAGTGATATCATGACACTGCGTCACACAAGCGACTCCAAAAAGTCCGCAGAATTCAACAGACAGCAACTAGGCGATTAAAAACAAATGCCTGTCTACATTCATGCAGCTGATTCAATGCATGTTTACTTCCATTCACAGTTTAAAGATTAGATGTATTTTGCTACATTTGGCACTGCTAACCTCACTTGCCTTTTTCTATTTAAGTTTTCTAAGTGATACTAATCAGAGTGATGGTATTATATTGTTTTGTTTTTTCAAAGTGACAATTCTAACATTTGTGGCATTGTTTTGGGTCATTTTAGCCCTGAAGTTCTAGTTTGTCTCCGCTAACATGGCAAAATAGCTGTCTTCACTTCAAAACCATGTGAGAGCGACTTTCATTATTTTATTGTCTTTATTTTTGGCTGCAAAGCCATCTTTGCTTGAAAATAAAAACTTTCTGCTGCAGCATGGGTTAGTTTTTTACTGGGTGATCATATTCTCAAGTGAAAAGTCACAAAATTTGGCAAACTTTTCAAGAAACTAGGACAATTGCTTGCATTTTTAACAGTCTTTGCTTCTGAATGTTCACCAGTTCTCTTGTGCCTGTTCTGCAAGCCTCCCAGTAGTCAACCGCCTCAGGAATCTTTACAAGACCTAGAAGTGACACTCACATGGACAATGAAATGTTTGCAGGTACAATGATCTTTTCGTTTATTTGGCTTCCTGCAAGTTGCTGCTTCTCCCTGAGTCACCTTCTAATTGGGTCCGTCTGCCTGACCCATTCCTGCCAGATGGATGAGTCTGCAGGGAACGTGCAAGTGCTCTGAATTTCCTTGGCCTTGGTTCACTCCATCTCAGTATGACTCAAATCACGTGATTGCCACAGAATCATGCTTCTCAGCTCCTAGAAGCTAAATGTGGAACATGCTAATATGTAATAAAGAAGCCCTCCCCTACCCAGGGCAAAAACAGTGGTGGGGAAGCTTGCAATATTTTTGGTGTTAGGGTTTTGGGTTTTTTTAAGAAACTAATGCTTTCTGTAGCTGCAGATACATAAATCCACATTTCTCATGTAAATTATTTACATCACTGAAATTATGCAACAAACCCCAAATACTAGAGAAGATTTGGGGAAAGGTCTAAAATACAGGATACCCTTGAGGTAAAAAAGTCAAGACCATTGCAGAGCTGTTACTTTGTCTTGTGTCCAGTGGTGGCTAATCCCTGATGCTTTAGAGGCAAGGTGCAAAAAAAAAAAAAAAAACCCAAAAACCTGTATTGCAATAGAGCACAGGGTGAAGGGGGGAAATATCTTCCTGACCCTAATTGTTAAGCAGCCTGTGCCCTGAATATTCCCTGTGCATCCCCAAAAGGAGCGAGGGTCTCATCAGACTTGCTTCTCTCCCCCGCCCTGATTTATTGTCTGTGCCAGGGAGAACAAGTGAGACAACATGGGTCAAAGCACCGCAGAGTGCACCCAGCCCCTTCACAATAAATGCACCAAACCCCAGTTTCCTTCATTCTTATCTGAGCTGGGCACCTAGATGGAGCACGGTGGGCTCCAAATGGACAAGACTGAGGTGACGCTGGCGGGAAGAGAACTGTTGTGAAGAACTCTCTCCCAAAAAAGGCATCTGCCCTCCTGGTGTCCAATCTGTCTTGGGCTCCACACCGCACCTGCAGACCCAACTAGCCACAACAGCAAAAGGCTCACTTCCATTTGCAGCTGGCCAGCAGAGTGCGTCCAGTCCGGCTGACAGCAGATGTGGCTGCCAGGCTCCAGGCATCTGCACCGTCTATGCCGGACTGTTGTAGTTCTCTACCGAGGCCCAACACCCAATATCATGAGGAAGCTCCAGCTTTCTCAAAATGCAGCTGCCTCATTGCTGAGCGACACAAAAATGTATTGGTATGATACACCACTCTCCCTTCAGTAGGGAAACAATTCAGAATCAAGGTTACTGCCCTAATCTTCGGAACTCTGCATGGAATTAATCCTGGTGACATGGTCTGTGCAACCACATCTTCCCACAACAGGTGTACTTCACAGGGGTGAATAACTATGAAACCGCAGGAGAAGCTGTGACAACTGGAGACAAGACTTTCACAAAAGCTGCAGCACAAACATGGACCAAATAGTCTGTTGAAAATTCTGTTGCCTGTTAGGACCATTGTTCTTGCTATCCAGCTTCCTAATACCTAGTTGGGCACATGCCAAATTAGACTCACTTTGCTGAGAAAGCTGTATGTGCCTACCAGTCACGTGGTTGCCTAGATGGGGATCCTTAAGAGATGAGGGGACCTGCCCCAATCAGTCACCTTTTGTATAATCAAAACTCATCTTGCCCTTCTCTGTACTAGAAGGAAGCTTATTTTTTTCCAAGTGAGTGCAGCAGCCATTGCAAAGCAGGGAAGGAAATTGATTACTCTGAAGAAGAACCATTTGGGTCATAACTGCCAAATGCAGACCCATTAATTTCCCTGCCCGTTAAGTGGCAGCTGGTCTATTCACATTGCCTGATGTCCCCTTTTCAGATGGCACTGGGCGGGGGGGGATCACTCTCTAAATGGACTATCCACATACTGACCACTCCTGGGCCACACATAGCGGGAGAGTGTTAAAATCTCCTGAAAGAATTGTTCCCTCCAGTTGTGAGAGAGAACAAGTCAGTCCATAAGAGGAGGGGACATCTGACTGAATGAGCAGGGGAGGCACCCTGGGACCAGGAGGGGGTTAATCTCACACCTTTTAAACTGGTACAACTTTCTTATGCAGACAAGGCCTTCTTCAATAAGGCGGGGGGGAATCTATTTACTCTTTTAATCCCAGCCACTAAGGAGATGTATGAACTGAACCATTTTCACATGAAAATTTATAATCTCCTTTTTCCTTGGCATAACTTTACTAATCAAATAGAAATGGTAAGTAGAAATTATCAGCAATTAATGGGAAAGTGTACACTTGGGAAAGAAAGGAATTTGGAGTCACTTTCTGTGGAGTTCTTTTTTATTCCCACTCTTATTTTTGCCTGGCTTCTCTTCTTGGTTTGTGTGCAAGCTTTAAATGTGTTAGAACGAATGCTGGACAAATATGACAGAAGTGTGAGTTGCCTGAGCTTTTAAAAAGGGGGAAAAAGTGGCTCACCGGTATTTCTGACTCTACTGAAAGCAAATAGGAATTGGGATATGAGCAACTTGTTTTATTTACAGGTATTTTTGGAAAGCAAAATTCTCATAATATTCATGATTTTTTATACTAGAAATGACTTATTCAAGCTCTTTTCCTTAAAAAAAACAAACTGGCGGAACAGGAACAGCCCCACGTGATGGAGGTGGCTAATCACAAAACACAACGTGTTGATGTACCTGAGGAGGATGAGTGAATAATTGCAACACCTCTTTGCAAATACTGGAGGGCATGAGGAAAGGGAGGAAAGTGAAAAGGCAGTCATAGCTGTCAACGAGCAGCATGGCTTCAATAAAGCGTATAGTGGCAGTCTTCCTGATGCCTTGCTTCCTGCAGTCAAAACAACAAATTCCCATATTTATGAGGGGGCAGAGCCTTTGTTAAAAGACATGGTGAAACTTTGAACCTTCATTTTTAGTCACAGGATCTGAAGCTCTGAAAAACTCCCTTCGCATGGGACTGACGCTGATGATGTCAAAATAGGATTTCCAGTGCAGGCTGCCAAGTGAAAATTGCATGTAAGCTCCCAATGCTTCCAGCAAACCTTTGAAGCTTCAGACCGCTCAAGAGTGAAGCTTCAAAGAAAAAGTGCTTTGTGAGGTGCCTTATGCCTGTGTATGAGTATCCTCGCCTTCCTTTTTTCCCCTGTACGTTATACCAGAAAGCTCCCCTAATGTCACTCTGTGCAGGTGACAATTGTCTGGGCAGTGGCTGCATATTCAAGCTACTGACTGTAGAAAGAAATACATGGATTGTACCAGCTTGGTCGATTAGCTACTGATTTGATTGTTAGGTCAGTGTTTTAAAATATGTAAACTGGCTGGAAATGGGTGAGACTGGATGCCTTTTAAAGTTATTGTTGAAATGGGATTCCTCAAAAAGGCTTGTCTGAAGAAGGCGTGTGTGTCTTTCACTGCGCATATTTACACAGAGACTCTCCATTGAAACTGTCTTTGTAGTATTGGAATAATTATGAAACTCTATTTTGCCCTTGTCAGTGTTCCAAAAGCACTGAAATTACTAACCATTTCCCAAAGCAGATTCCTTCTCATTCATCAAGTGGCAAAATGACTGACTTAAGCAAACTGAAAAATTCATTGTCCTCTTACCCCTCTCCCCAAGACATAATAAAATTAATTCCTTCACTCCAAAATGATGCTCTTTAATTGCTCTGGTTCCCAGGCAAAAAAACGCATTGAATGCTTAAAGCTGCTGAAGAATTACTCCTTCAAGTCCCTGTGATGACAAATGTCAAAGCGTAAAGGAGCCTACAGGCAAAATCTTACTCAGTAGAACGCTCCCTGTGTTGTTGTGCTCCCCCACTTAAAGGGAAATGATATTTGGGTCACTGAGCTTTAAGCAGCCCAGGGTTATAGATACAGCTTCCTTGTGTGATTAGAATTCCACTAGGGCTTAAACCACTGATGCTGACAAGGTTTCCCTTCAACTGACCGAATGGGAAATTACAGCACAGGAAATCACTGATCTGTATTTATCAGCATTAACCATACAAGTTTCATTTATCCATTATTTTCCAACGTTGCAGAGCACAGGTCCTGAAGATTAGTCTCTCCTCTTTTACGTACACTGTGACTGAGAGCAAAAGTGTTGCTAAATCAGATTCTGCCTTCGTTAATATTTTACACATGCACAACAGCTGTCGAAATGTCTCTGGGCAGGGCAGGTACCTTGATGGAGAAGGTAAATGGGCTGCCCCAGTTCCAGGTGATGACAATTGGATCATGATCTGGGTTTGTGAAATACTAGTATTATTTTGTTTTAATCAAAAAATTAAATTCTCACACTGTATGTAATGGTCTAGTAACCAAACTGTGTTTTTGTCCTCCAGAAAGACTAATGAATTTTGATAAAGAACATCAAGTCTCCTTTGCAAAGAAAATTATTCAGCTAGTTGCTCAAAATTCGTGATTGCTTATTAACTTACACAGTTATAAGATCTGTCCTCTTGGAGTTTAACAGCTGCTGCATAAGTTTGTATTTCCTGTAAGCAGGGAAAGAGTGTTCACCAGGCAGTGTGTTGTTAATGTCATGATAATGCAAATATGAAAATAGGATGAAAGCTAGATAATGTAAAGTGGGGTTGGTAAGTGATGTCTGTTACAGTACTTAATAAATAATAACCCATAAAATTGTGCTTTGCCTTCCAATAGTTCACAGCAAGATGACAGGCAGGCAAAGAGGAAGGTCTGAACTGATTCTGCTATGTTACTAGCATGCAAAACACAGCTTCATGCCCACTAATGATGTTGATTTTTTTTAATCTTGCAATCTACTGCTCTGCACCCACAAACACACTGATTCGTTCTCTGAGCTGAGATCCCAGCCCTCCTGTGAAGAGAGATGGTCAAATAAAATATTTTTTTGTGGAAAATTTCAAGGAAAAAAGGAAAAAAATCTTTTTTTCTTGGAGAATTTCATTTTTTTTTCAAGTGGAAATTAAAATATATATATATAATTTTTTTTTAATTTGAAAATGCTACTGTGGTGCCTCAGGGGAATAATAGTTCAGATGCCTCATGCTGCCATACTCCTCCATAGGTTGGCGTCCCTGGTTGGACTACATCTCCCATCATGCATCACAGTTTCCAGTCTTCATGTAGAGGAGGTGCATCGTGGGAGTCTCTGGCCACAGTACATCATGACAGAGGTAGTTCATTAAAGGAGCCTGGCCCATAGAGGAGAATAGGGACATGAACCAGCATTTCTAAAACTCAGAACCCCAGAAAGCAGACACTTCTTGGGGAAAAACTTCATTCAGTCGATTTTTTTCCATTGAAATAAAATTTCTGTGAAAAAAACTAAACTAGCCATAGCTGTGAAGTCTCTAGAAATGCTTTCCCTACCTCCAGCTCCCGTGCCTTTTTATTATGGGTTTGGTTCTGCTCGTGATTTTGCTCGAGTGGCTCGCTCTGCTGTCCAGACACAGACCAAAACACAGGCCATCACCTCTCAACAAAATGACAGTGGCACCAGTGCCAACAGTCTGTGCTGATCCTTGCTTCGAGCAAGATCCATGCTTTGACACTAGTTAGGATGTAGGCTGTGGACGGAAAGGAGGAGCCTGGCTGGTTTAATTTTGGGCGTTGCCAGGTCTAGACCATCTTTGCCCATCACCACAGAAGGGACAGATAAGTTCTAGGAATAATGTTGGAGGCATTCTATGGCCTGTGGTATACAAGAGGTCAGATTAGATGATCATAGTGGTTTCTTCTGGCCTTTGAATCAGTGAATCAGTTCTCCCATAATATCCAGCAAAAGCATTCACAGACCAGTGCAGTTTGTTGTAGCACTGTGGGCTAGGCCTCCAGAAGTCTGAGTCAGTGTGGACGCACGCCCATGACAGCAGCTGCCTTGTTGTTTAGCAGTATGGGGTCTCTCTCTCTCATGTTAGGCCGACTCGAGGGAAGTAACTCCAGGTTGAATCACTCTGAATGAACCCTCTAGTGTGGACACACCAAAAGTGAGATGGGAAGGGAAAGGGGAAAAAAGCACATTCATAAAGGCGTTTCCTTATCACAGAATAAAAAAGAGGCCATTTCTTCATTGCCTTATGGCTCTTGTACAACATTTCAGTGCCTGAAAGGGGACAAAATCAGTGGCTCACCCACCAGCTTAGAGGCTCCCTTGGGTGGCATGAAGCTGGCTATATCGGCGCTAAGCTGCTCCCCTCACAGCTCCCATGGTAGGGCTTTGCCAAGGGTGTGGCCAGGAGCAGTGCTGAACTCCGTCTGTTCCCACCTGATGCCAAAGACCCTGGGTCTGTTTCATTCAAGCACAAATTGAAGCAAGGGGTGGCTGGTCCTAGAACATAGGAGGCACAAAGTCACCTTCCTGCAACCTCCTCCATCCTCCTGTTCCAGCCCGGAGCCTAGTTTATCTGAAATGGCCTACCTTGCGCATTGCACAGAAAGAAAGGAAATGCCCCCTGGGAAGGAACGAATTCCATCTGGCACCTGGAATGCTCTTGCGATTGTGTATTCTGTCTGTTTATCTTTAAAATCACTTTATTGGACAACAGGAAAGGCAGAGATTTGGGGAGAAGGTTCACCCCGCTGGACTTAATCTCCATTCTTTATCTTAAATCTTTGTGGCCTTTATATTCTCTACGATGGCAAAAAAATAAACAATAAATCTGAGCTGGATTCTCGCACCTACGTGACACTCTCTGTATCAGTGGAGCCTCTCCTGATGCTACTCAGGTTAGACTGGGAAGAGAGGCCCTGGGGATTTTTCGCCTTCCTCTGTAGCATGGGGCACGGGTCACTTGCTGGTGGATTCTCTGCACCTTGAAGTCTTTAAACCATGACTTGAGGACTTCAATAACTCAATCATAGGTTAGGGATCTAATACAGGAGCAGATGGGTGAGGTTCTGTGGCCTGCATTGTGCAGGAGATCAGACTAGATGATCATAATGGTCTCTTTTGACCTTAAAGTCTATAAGAATCAGGACCTTAGTTTTTACTATCACTGGGAAAACTGGTAGGGAAGGGGTGCAATCAAGAAGCTGGCTTTTTATGGTACACATAGAAAACTCCAGCAGTGGCAAATGTGTTTAGTGCTCGAGAGAGAGTATTAATTTAGGAAAACAAAGAGACGCATGGCTGCCACCCCTCATGAGCACTTTTCAAACACTCCTAGCACCCATCTGGAGGCCTGACAAAGCCATGGGGAAAATGTCAAAAAAGATTTACTTGGTTTTTGTCCTAAAAATCTAAACAGATTTATAATAGCACTAGTGAACTCAGACCAGAGCTCCCTGGTGAATTAACCATCCTTAATTCTCCCAGTCATTTGCTAATCCCTAAGAAATGCTCAGTACATTGATCATTATAGCTTAATTAAAGTGGAATTACCAGACAGTCATAATGATAAGTAGAGGTATTGGCTCAAGAGAGCACATTGCCTTAATAGATAGTGGGAGTCCATGAAATGTCGAGTTTGACCCATTAGATCCCCTCTGGTAGTTCATAGGCAGCAGCATAAAATTAAGACCTTTCGAGTGATCCAAAGTGGCTCAGAGTCAGAAATACTTAACTGGAATCTACAATAAAGGAACAGGAGTTTGGTCCTGTATCTTTCAACAGTTCCATCCCCTTTCTTTAAATCCTCACCTGCCACAATTGAAATTGGGCCTAATGTAGGTTAAATTCACATTGGCTGCTATCAATCACTGGAGTAAAAATGAAGCATGTGCCATATGATTAGAGAATTTGCATAACATGCCTTAATTAACAAGAGGCTCATAAGTCAGAAATGAAGTGCTCATCCTAGACCAGCTAAAAAGGGATATAATCCTATTGCTGTCTTGCTTGTGGAAATGAATGAATGTTTGTAATGGGTTTCATTGAAGGGCAAAGGGGAAGTGCTAAAATGACCCTGTTATTGAAACAGTGATGTATCTGAATGGGTCATTTTGTTCCTGTATTGAAAGTAATGAGCAGATGCAGGATTTTTTTCTCTTTACCTTGGTAACTAAAAATGACACTGATAATAAACACTCCTGTGTTGCAAGAATAGCTTAATTCTGGCCTTATAAATAGAATTCAAGTTTTGTCATTTTGACAGATATCAACATTTTAAAGCATTTTTTTCTATTTTTATCTATTTTACATTTTCATGGTCATGTGGAATTGGGGTGGGTGGCAGACAATAATAGTTTAAGACAGATGTTGAGATTCAAAAAATTAAAGCTTTTATAACCATTAAAACACAAATTGTCAACACTGCACGTCAAACTATACAAAGATAATATCATTAAATCAAACTCTAACAAGTTCTCAAGCAGTGGTTTATCTTACTTTGCCTTGCTGTAAATTTCAATGATCATCAATGGAAATATTTTTTTCATTGGCTTGTGTATATACGGTGAAATTGAGGTTTACCAACATTTACCTATAAAAATTGAATCCTTTTAAGCCTACTGATTTGTTGAATTGGAATGATCAGTTCATTGAAACCATATTGTTGAACTCAGTTAAAACCTTCATTTAATTAAATAAACAGAACAAAAAAGTGTTAAAATGTCCTTTGAAAACAAGAAAGCAGACTCTGGAATTAAGCTGATTAAAATGCACTAACTACTCTGGCTTTTTATTTGACCATTTCTACTGTCCTAATTTTTGTTTTTGAAGAGACTCAGGTTCACATGATTTAAGTTACTACTATCTCCTACTGCATTCCAAAAAAATAAAATAACATCTGAAATAACCTTGAACATCAGGCATTAGGAGGAAACTGTTGCTAGGAAGTACGGATAAACGTCTTTGCCAACCTTCCCTTATGTTCTTGTCTGTCTTTCTACTTCTGCAGAGTTATTTTAGGAGCTGGCAGAAAAAAAACATTTTTTTTTTTTTCAAAATGCTTTTCCAGTACAAAATGGCTTTTTGATTAAATGAAAACTTTTGCAAGCATTGCTGTCTTTTGTTGAAATTTTCAGGTTTTCATCCAATCACATGCATCAGTGCCGGATCTGCGCGCTCATGTATCTCCCTGATAGATCACCAGTAAATGGCTGGATTTCTCATGCTTCTTTCCCAGATGCCTTTTTGTGTCGTAAATTGGCCACATTTGCAGATATCTCTGTGCCCTGGCATTTTGCATTCCAGTTCAACACGGTGTTTTCTGTCAGAAATGCCCATCTCTTCCTTTAGGTGCTCTGAATAGTGACTGATAGCAGTTGGCATTGCTGGTGCATGTGGATATAGAATGATATGAGTTCGTACAGTGCCTGGCACCTTGGCACCCTGTTCCCTGATTGGTGCTCTCTAGGTGCTACTGAAATATGCATGATCAGACCTCCAGACATTGTCATTCATATTCCACCCTAAAGCAAGCTGAAGGGACAGCTCTGTTTATGACAGAATTTCTCTTGGCCGGTGATGGTAGGAAATCAATATATTAGCTGCTGCTTTTACTGTGGTTTGTTCCCAGAGTCATGCAGACATTCCAGTCTGTCTCTTGGACCCCATGCTAGACTTGTTTATAACAGAGATGATGTCAGTGTGCTACATGGTGTCTCTGCACTCCTTTCCGCAGCCAAGGTGGCTGTGAGGTAGCAGTTGAACTGTCCGTGTGCAAGGAAGCAGTGACACCACCACATCCCGCTGTAGCAATAACCAAGACTCCCTGGCAATTAACAGACTAGCTCAGTGGGAACAAATGAATTCAAATAATCTCCCCAGGAGGCAATGTCTGAAGAGCAAACCCCACTCACAGTTGTCCACGCTCCCAGGGAATACAACTGCAGTCCTCAAACCAAAACAAGGCCATCTACATGGCAGCCCCTGCTGAAACACTATACTGTTCTTGCCCTCCCCTTGTGTTACAATGGATTACAAAATACTCACCAGCTGCCGGGGTATTTGTTGAACTATTACAGTAGGAGGTTACAAATCTGCTTCACAGATGTTTGCTTTACTGGTGGATTACCAAAACCAAGGATTTACCCATGTGCATTTCTTTGTTCACATTAAATGAAGCCAGGAGCTAAATACTTTAAAAGGTCAGTGCTGAAAGTGCTATTAAATATTTAGTGTATTTAGCATTCTGACCTATTTTGTTTTCAAGCCTTAAAAAGCTTGACATCACCTCCTAGTGGACATAAAAAGCCCATACATTGAGATCTGAAATTTCAGTTTGGTTTTAAAAAAGGAGGGAACAAAAGAAATAGAAATGTCGGCAAGGCTTATGCCCTAATTAAGAGACCGTTGGCTGCTGTACACAGACAGTTTTAGGCAGAGCAGCATGTAGAAGTAAGCAAAGACTGGGGAATTTTTTACAATTCCACGGAGGAGAGGAAACTAACACAAGAAATTGATTCACATTAATAGATCTGTGTGCTATAGTTGCCAAGTGAACTGTGCATTTTAAAAATATTTCAGGTTTCTCTCTGTAAATAGAGGGAAAACATAGGGTTGTGCAAATAACTTGCTTTTTGGTTCAGTGGACACAGCAAGAATGGGAGGGGTGTGGGGGAGGAATCTCTTTGGGTTTACCCAAAATAAAACAAAAAAATCACTTTTAAAAAAAAAATGTTTCCTTTTATTTTTGATGTTTTTAAACCTTTTTTAAACAGTTTTTAAAAAATATAATTGAGTGAATTTCCCAAACCAAAAGTCAAATTTTCTTTCAGAATTCTGAAACAGACTGTTTTGACATTTATGAAACTTTTTATTTGACAGAAACAATTTGCAGAAATTGACACAAATTCGTTAATTGTTTTGGTCATCCTGAATCTGTATTTTTCAGCAAAAAAACCCCCCAAAAACCAAAAACCTTCAAAATATAGGCTTTCACCCATCTCTAGAAAAAAAGACCATTGCTAAAAGTTTTCCTAAAGGAACTTTTTACGCCCAATGGAGAAAAATTGCGTCTCTAAAGTGCAAAGTGGTTATTGCACTTCTTTAAATCTACAGTGCTCCTATTCTCTAAGATACTACTTGTGATTGTCTAGAATATTTTTTAAAAAAAACATGTCATGCTCAATATCACTTCAGAAATTTGGGGAGAGGAAAGGACCCCAAAATCTCATTAGCAATTTAATGAGTGTACCCCTCATGCTACTTGTAAATGTTCCTCAGCAGAAATTTTTATTGTAAATTGTATGCTTTTCCCCAAAGAGTTTAGTAATGTCCACAGGTAATTAAGAAGCTGAGCACCAAATGAGTGGATTTTATTTTTATTTATTATTTTCCACTTATGATGCAACTAGCAGCCTACCTTTAGAAGCGTTTACAATGATATAAATAATAGCCGTAGTCCAGCAAACTTCTCCTAAGTAATGCAAACCCATCAGCTAAACAAACCCCTGAAGCCTCTTCTAACAATTCTGTTAGAAAGAGCCTGGCTAAAGCCTGTACAAAGCATTACACAGCAGGATCGAAGGATGTTGTACAGCTACAGGGAAGGGCATTTGTTGTATTTGTTTCTTTATTTAAGAGTAGTTCAGAGAGAATTGCTGGGAGTGTCCTAGAATGAGAAGAATAGAAACTTTTTCCTCTGGAAAGCATGAGGAGGTATAAAGTTGTGGCACTGACCTCAGCCTGGCTGATATCTGGTCTACTATGAGATATAACTGGTCTGGGTCATTACAGCAAGCCTCTGTTTTTGTATCTTGGACACATATTTGTCCACATGCTAATGGTGTTTTAATTGACTCTACCCAGTAATGCATTTACTCTTTCAATCTCATGCATCAAACAGAAAATGTCAAACGCTTTCCCTACATCTTTTGCTGGCAATGTAACACATCTGCATATTGTAGGAGAGTTTGACTGCAAAGTAAGCTCCCTTTCTCCTCCAAGCCATCTCTTTGTTTCGAGCTAGTTCTCTCTGGTACCTTTTGATCATTGTAGAGATGTCATGCTGTAAAATTGCTAGAAGTTGTCGGTAATATCTTGATATCTGTTTTGCATATTTAACCAGACACATATGAACCACAGATAAGTAGGAGAAAATGAAAATCTGATCTCTGAAGCAAGCCAGAGAAAGAGAGCTGAGTTACTAAAAAGCTGCTCCTCTTTGCTGGCGTTTTGAGTTATGCAAATGAGTTATTCATTCTCTCTTAGCATGAGTTCAGTTCCTAAGATGACTAGAATTGTTGCTGACGGTGTGTTTCTTGCTAACAGACTGGTCGGATCGAGCCAAACTTCCCAAAAGTCTGCGGTCACCAGGGCAACGTGCTTGACATCAAGTGGAACCCTTTTATCGAAAACATCATTGCCTCTTGCTCAGAAGACACCTCAGTGAGTAAAAATGAGCTGCGCTGATGTCTCCTTTGATACAAAAACTTGAGCGGGCGCAGAATGTGAACATCTCATAGGGTGGTCAAAGCGCTTTGCCAAGCTACTAGGGTTCTCATTTGCTCCATCTGTCTTGAGTTAGTCATACCACACTTCCTTTACTAGCATATAATGTTGGCCTTTGTGGTGTGGTTGGGGGAAGGTACCAACAATGAAGCAATAGAGGAATTTGTGCTGCCAGGGATCTACTGTTAGATGGTTGGGATACTGGCTATCTTGAAAAGGTGTGTGTGTGTGAGAGAGAGAGAGAGTTAGTTTTAAAGGTTAAATCGGCACATATATAAAAATTTGAAGTAATTGGGATGAGGTGACCAGCAATATGCCCCAACAGTGACTCTTAGCAGGTGTTTTGTTAGTTCTGCCATCTAGATCTGGATTTTTCTAAAGGGTTTTTTTGTCACCTGGTTTCCCACCCTTTCTCTGAGGGGCAAAATCTGGATTCTGGTCTTTCAGGAAGAAGTGAATTTAAAGGAGGGGGTTGATGGACAGCTTGAGGACTGTAGTCCCAGGGGGTCAGATGGAAGAAGGCCCAGAAGGGGAAGTGGGGGAGATAATCATACAGCTTGGGTGAAGGGAGGATGGGGGAAAGGAGGGAGCCGAAACAGATGAGCAAAACGTCAGGAGGCAACAAAGCAGTTTTAATTTGATGTGGCAAAAGGGTTTAGAGAATTGGCTGCCCCTTCCCCATCTCTTCATCCATCACTGGCGGGCATCTGTAACCAAGGTGACCTAGAGGACACAGCCTCCTCCCACAAACAAACATCGGGCCTTATGCATTGTTCCCCTCTGTATAACATGGGGTAGCGCTGCTAGCTAAGGACAGGTCAGGGCAACGGCCCCAGTAACCACAAGAAGGGAGGAGGGGAGAGGGGGGTTGCTTTGGAAAAAATAAATACTTGAGACACAAATCAACCACAAACTATTTCCAAACTTTGGAATGATTCTGGAGGCTTCTGCTTTAGCCTGCTGAGAAGGGGGGCACAGGCCAAGTAGCTGGCTGTGTGTGAGAGAAGGGGATGTTCCCTGCTTGCATGGCCCTGGGGTATTTCTAAACTCTCCTTTTCGGTTCACAAGAGCTCCCGTTCAGATTTCTTCCCTCTCCCCGCACCTTCCTGTGTCTCCCGAGCTCATGAGGTTCCCTGCGCTGACGCACCCACATTCACCATCCATCTAGAGATGTTACAAGCAGTAGGTATCCTCCACCTCCTGTGACAAACATTAAGGGGGAAGGAAAAGGAAAGGGTATTCTCGTTTCAAATCTCTTGCCTATTTTCCCCTTCTCAAGACAGCCCCTCCTTTCCCAACCTGACAGATTCTCCCCGGAACAGGGAGGGCATTGTGCCAAAGATAGACAGCTCTGCCCTTCCGGAGAAGCCCGAACTGAACACCTGTGTCTGACTCAAGTTTGTCAAGGTCATCGGCATCTTTGCAGTAGGATGTGGGGCTTCTGTGTGTGGCTGGTGCAGACAGGCTGGGGCCACCAGGCAAAGTCCCCCGTGCTGCACACTAGGCAGTTGAAAGAGGAAGGGGCAGATCTTCGGGAGGCGCGGGACCCATGTGCCAGGCAGCCTGGTGGGAAGAAGAGACCGGTCGTGGGTTAGACTGCTCAAGGAAACCGGCACGTGCAGGAAGCAGGGGAATGGCAGACCTAGGGGAATCTCGTCCCTTCTACAAGTAAAAGCTGGAGTAAATTCGAAGGTTTTGGAACTGTGCGCTGCAGATTGCATAGCTTGTGTTAGCAAATCGGTTGTCTGTCTTTATGGCCCCCTAGAAAACAGACACTCCAACGTGCATGTTTAAGTGCTTCTAATTTTAAGTGTGAAATTTTAAATGACACATTTATACAGCTTACGAAGAGCTCTGACCTGGTGTTTTATGTAAATCTCTAGCTGATGTCTGGCTGAATCCAGTTCCCTCTGCTCCACAGTGATGTCATTTATTGTTGTGGTAGTGTGCTTTTTATAGCCCAGGCTGCAGATAAGCTGTGAACAAGGATGTCTTGTTTCCACCCAACAGCAATGCTATTATTAATCCTTCTTACTATGGAAGACTCGAGGCTGCAACTATTCTAGTGTCTAGAGATATCAAGTAAGAGGAGGGAAAGGTAGTTTGCAATCTGGTGAAACTGAGCCAGGTTTTATTTGGCTGCTATTTACCTCCACCTCTTTGTTTTCTGGATACTAACATTGCCCCCTGGAATAGTGCATTGCAAAAACGCTGCCTTTGTACAGAGATGTGTGTGAGAGCTTAGTTCTTTCAACAGAGCAGAAATGGGAATTTGTGGTGTGACCCAGTTCTTACTGGTGACAGTTCTGCCTCCATAGATCATATAACATCACTATATATTAGTGAGTCAAGGTGGGTGAAGTAATGTCTTTTATTGGGCCAGCTTCTGTTAACATACAAACATAAGAACAGCCATACCGGGTCAGACCAATGGTCCATCTAGCTCAGTACCCTGTCTGCTGACAGTGCTTCAGAGGGAATGAACTGGGTCACACCCCGGAGAGAGAGGCATCCATTCCTTCTGGCGTCTGCTCACAGTCTCAGAGAGAGAGGGAAACTTCAGGATGTTTAACAAGGTGGCTGACCTTTTATGGTGTACACCTTTCCCAGAACGCTCACACTTGCTGCTGCCTTGCAACTCCATCCAGAGCTCTCTTAATGAATGGTTTAATCAGAGACGATACACGTGTACGAAAACATCTCTCCAGAGGCAAGTAAAGAACAACCCAACCCCCTTACCAGTAGAGCAGGTGCATGTCGTGCAATGTGCAGGTCACACCCTCTGCAGAGTTGCATTTTGGTTTTGTTACTTGTTCGAGAAGTGAACTCCTGTCACAAGCTGACAAGGCTCTTGATCTATTGTGTGGCAGGCTTTCAGGTTGAATTCTCAAACTGCCAGCATTATCCAGATTACTAGCTAAGTGAGTGAGGAGGTAAACGTGTTTGTGTGTCCAAAGAACATTCCAACACTTCAGAAAATGAGGCCGTTGGAATGAAGCTCATCCTAAATATTTGCAGTGCAGGAACCACTTTAGTTTCACATTTGGACTCCCTGCATTCACTCTCAAAGAGGGAAAGCCATTCGCAGTTATCCTCACTGACATTCCGGGCTGCCATCCGGACCAGTGAGGGGTTATCACCACCTGCCCAGTAACCTTGTGTGCCTCACAATGCTCTGCTGTTGTAGCTCCCAGCTGGGGCTGCTCACAAGCAGCCTGCCAGCATGCAGGTCGCACCCTGAGTGTCTGTGTGCGGCTGCAGCCCTGGCCCACTCTGGCTTCTGCCAGCCTTGGTGACTTCTTGCAGGGTGACCCTGACGCAATCCCAAGTCCCAAACATTCCCCAAACTTGCGTTCTGCACTGCCCAGCCCTCTCTTGGACAGTTCAGTTGTTAAGATCTGTTGCCCCTGTAAGGAGTCAATATTCAGCAATTTTCTGTTTTCAGTGGAGTTACCGAACGGTTCAGTTTAAACACAGCGCTGGGTCGGTTGAGATTAAAAATAAAACAAGTTTATTAACAAAAGAAGATAGGGTTTTAAGTGATTCCAAATAGAAGAGATAACGTTAGAAATGGTTACAGGCTAATAGAAGTGAAAACACCTGTCTCAAAGTCTAAAACTTAATCTACTACATTTCGGTTCAAGGCTTTGTTCAAGATGGCCTTTCTCACCCATGGTCTTCCAGCAAGAAGGTGACCGACCCTTTGCTTGAGCGGGATCTCTCTCAAAGCCCCAAAGGTGCTGGTCCCTTTGTCTTCATAGGTGAAAGAGAGAGAATTTAGGGCTTTCCACCCCTTTCTTTTATAGTCCACTGAATCTTTGAAGTTGATTCTGCTGAAGGTTACCACTCAAAGCAACATTTATTCAGACAGCGAGGAAGGCGACATGGGGTCTTGTGAGGAAGAAGGCTCCATGCTGTTTCTTCTCACCTGTGTGTACTGTGTCTCCTGCCTTGCTAAGACCCTCTTTATTACTTATGTGTAACCTGAGGTAAACCCACATTCCTTTCTCTAGGATAGACCTGTTTAACAACTTTTGCCTAGGCAGGGCTGTGCGATTTTGAACGTGTACTAATAACCTCATACAGGGGGATTTCATAATTTTACATATAATGCTGCTACATGCCTTCCACCATGATACTATCGGTCAGGGAGTTATTCGTTGTCAAATGGTAGCACCCAAGGCCTATCTTGTACAAAGATTATTACAGTTGTGTGAATACAGGGGTCCTTTTTGTCACATCCACCTTCTGCAATATGTTAGAAAATCTGAATTAACCTTGAAGATCTGGGGCCTTAGTGTAAATGAGAATCAGGCCTCAGATGTTCCAGGTAACAGGAGCGACTGCATTAGCTGTTAGCCCCCAAAGAACTGAGGCAATGCGTGAGGGGGAGCACACGGACTGAGCATGCTCAATAACATCTGCTGAAGCTGCTGCCCTCACTCTGCCCCTCTCCCACTACCGACAGGTCTGGGTCGTGTCTGCCAGAGGAGGACAGTTAAGCCGTTACCATTTTGTGAGTGAACTTCCTGGAGTTATTCTTCCAATATTTACTGACGTTTGTGGGCTCCTTTAGCTATTTCACCAGCATAAACAAAGTATATTCCTTTCATTAGTCACTTTTGCCTCGTGAACACTTGGAGTCCAGTCTTTAAAGATACACCCTCCCTCTCTCTTGAACACAAGCGCCCACTGAAATGTGCAAAACCTCACTCTTGTGCATTTGAAGGGGGAGTCTAACGGATGTGAAAGTACCGCACAGCCGACTCACTCATCCACATTATTTTGGTACCTGTAAGTACCCTTTGTTTTGTATCTTGGAAAGGGTCGGATTCTGCTCTCCGATCCATTGTTGTAAATCTGGGGTAATCCCGCAGACCTTGGTGGAACTAACCTGGATATTCAGTGGTGTAAATGTCAGAATTTGGCCCAGCAGGTTCAGTCTCATGGGATATTAGATTAAAATGCCACTAGGCTCAACCAGCTGAAAGTCAAGTTTTACCTCTTGACTTTACCCATTAGCATAAATGCTTTTGTTTCACTGCATTCTGTAAAGTATCTAGGGATTTTTGTGAATGCTGGACGCACGTCAGTTAATTGGCTAATTCCTCTCTCATTTAAACACCATGGGCCTGTTTCCAATCTCCCTTGCACTGGTGTAAATCTGGAGTAACTCAATTTAAAGCAAATGATCTACACCACTGTAACACCGGTATAAATGAGGCGACAGTGCAGGCCTATGTATTTCTGTTTATATCAGTACCACAGCCAAGATAAAGGGGTAGAGTCTCTTTATATCTTGTCAATTCTAGTAACTGATTTGTTTAAATCTCAGTAGCTTGGATTGTGTGGTATGCAGATGTCTGTCCTTGCGCTCTCTCTCTCCACACTGCAAATCTCCACTAGTTCTTAGGATCATCTATGTCATTCAAACTAGGTTTTTCAAGTATATTGTTCTTATTGCTCAATTATCTTTCATTCTCTGTGTATCCCTTTTATTCTCTGTGTACCATTTCATTTAGTGCCATCCAGAGATCAATGCCTTATGCATCTAAAAGTTGAAAACAGGGCTTAAAACATATGGTTCTGCAGCTGGTTTTGTGTGGATCTTCCACTGTGGATCAGTGAATTAACTTAAATTCGGGGTTGTACTCCAGTGTCCTCTCTCCTCTTGGAGGAGCAGTCCTGTTTGATAGGTTATAGTACTGACACTCCAGGTGGAAAGCTCCATTCTTTCCTTACTCTACACTTATGCAACCTTTGGAAAACAGCTTCTCCCACAAATTAGCCCACCACTGAGATGCACCATTTCTGTCCTGTCAGAGATGACAGTTTTTTAAAGCTTCATTTTTGTCTCCCTGCAATAGCCTGAGCTTTTTTGTGACTGTCTCTCTGACACGCATGTTATGCATCCCATCAGGCACAGAGAAAACAGGCTCCTTGCAAATATTTTGTCTAGTGCCTGGGATCAGCTTTGTCAGTAACACTCTTAAAAATCACCTCTTGAGGATTCAAACACTATCCCATTAGCTTGAGACTAGCTCTCAAACTCATTGTCAAATGCGTCCCCACAAAGCCATTGTCCTCTTCCTTAGCACCGCTTAGCCTAGTGATCACCCGGAATTATCTCTAGTGATGCCAAATACCAGATTTCTAAATGTAACCAATCTCCTTTTTTATTTTAAACCATCCTTCAGCTTGCTCTCCCTCCTGCTATCCTTCAACATCACTGGCCTATTTATCATCCTGTCCCTTCTCCAATTCACTGAGCCTACTGCTCGTACAGCTGGTCCTCCTTTCTGCTTTCACTCCCTCTGGGCCTAAATCCAGCCGTGTGTTATGAGTGAGACTCTTATTCATTGATCTTTCTGAGCCTACTAACTTGTCTTGCTAAATCTGAAATCTGATCTCAGTTCTGCAACTTAATAAGGGGGATGTTCTTAGGTTTTCTGTGAGCCTTATCTCTTCAGGGCTTCACATGAATGAAGCAAAATGCAGGGTTATTTCAGAAAGGCGTATTCATCGTTTGCCCTCTTGCCTCATCTAGATCTTTAAAACTAAGAGAAGCCAGTTTATTTCCTGGCTCCTCCTCCTGAATCAGGGTGGCAAAAAGACACTTTTTCTATTGTGAATTCTTGCAATACCTTCTAGATGACTAAATTTAAGGAATCAAACTACATGGATTTGACAGTGAATGTACCTTGTTAGCAAAGCCTGCACCTGCAGAGAACTGCAGGAAAACAAACAGAATGAAATGTTCCTCTTTTCACTTTTGTGTTGATAACACCTGCAATAAACTTTGCCGTCCACGCAGTGTGTGTACAGTAAATGAAAGCTGGGTTTTGTTGCCTAACTACCAAAGGAGTAGCAGGACTAAATATTTCTCATTCTTCTCTGCCTTGTATCCTAACTCCGTGGAACTGATGCAGGAAGTCGTGACTGATGCGCTCAACAAAATCTCCCCAGGGCTGAGAGAGAAATATGGGCCACGTGATGCTGCAGTTTGCTGTGTGCTGTATAAAAAGCAGCACAATCTCGAGTTGTATCTGCCAAGATGCAATTGGGGGAAAAACTCCCACCAGCCCTAGTTACCTCAAGGTGAAAAATAGTGGCAATACTTCTAGTGCTTTTTGAAAAAAGTGGTTTCCCCCAGGAAGGTGACTCAAAGCATCCAGCTATTTTCAGGGCAGAGTCTCACTCCAAATAATCTCAATGAATCCCGCTGTTGAACCCATGCAATGGCTTTAAAATCCTAGCTAAACTTTGGAATACTTTATTTCTAATCTCTCTCGAGTTTGCGTTTATCCTACTTGACAGATCTCCCCTGCCCCAATGCCAACAGATGTGTGCCTGTATTATAGTCAGAGGCCAACAAAAATGGCTGCTTGTATTGCAGCTACTCCTCCCAATAAAGTAGTAGTAAAATTTACCTAGATTTCACGGAGAATAGGCTCGCTGAAGCCTTGGGTGTTGTGTCAGAGCTGTGGCTTTGGAAGAAGATAACTCCTTTACTCCAGCAAAACTTCCCCAGGGCTAGAACAGGAGATACCAGCCCGTTACCTTCTCTGGTTCTGGTGTCCGTTCAGTATGTCTCTACCACTATTAGCTCAATTCAGGGAGGCTTTATTGGCCTTGACAAGTGATACATGTGTGGGCAGAGTGTAGGGAAAAGCCAACGGTGTCTGTTAGGAGCAGGTATCACCCCAGTGCTACACGCTATGTATGGGGGTTGATCAGGTGTCCATTTATCATTACTGTCCATTCCAGAGCTGCTTGTCACCTGGATAATATAGAAAGAAAAACTACACTGAAACACCCTCCAAGTCACTTTTCAAACTTACTTCCTAACTTCAAACAGAGGAGGCAAAAAGCAAACTAAACTTATTGTACAATGCATGTGATATTACCTGGCTGCCTTAATGGAAATTATTTCATTTTGCTGTAATATGGAATTGCTATGAGAAATACAGCTTTGCACACAGGATGAAAGCATGCAAGAAGGGCAGTCTGTGGTCAAGTGGGAAAATAGCTAGAGTGCAGTGACCTAGCCTGATGAGTTAAACTATGCGAGTGTACGTGCAAGACTTGCTCTTGTGACTGAAAATCCAGAGATTTCAACCTCTTTCTAAAGCTACGAGAGTGTTGGTGAGTCTAAGCCTTCAGATATCTGTGCAGGGGAGGGTAGAGGGTATGGTGGTGCCAACCTGAATGAACTAAATAATCTAGGTCTACAAATCTTGACGTGTCGTTCCGAGTGTCCCAGACTGGGGCAATGCTCCGCAACAAAAAGAAATCAAAAGACTTTCAAGTGAACTAGAGAGAAACTAAAGACCAAGTGGCTGATACAAGGGTCAGATTCACACCAGTGACCTACAACAGAGATGAAAGAACTCCTATGCCATTTTTAAAAGAAATCACTTGAGCTATTTAATTGAGGGGGAGGGGAGAAGCCTTCAGATAACCTACTCTTTGTCTACATATTGTCCCTTATATCCAGCAAACACTCCTCCCTGGGATTTTATCTCCAAGTGTGATGGAGGCCAGCGAGGGGTCGGATTATCAAAAGCACTCAGCCCTGGCCTACCTCTACTGCCATTAAAGTCAATGGCAAATTCGCAGCCATTCGTGGCACCTTTTTAATGAGGTCCACAGAAACATGAATTTCTCTGCAATGTAATACTCTCTCCACTTTGTTCTTCTTTTATACAGCAGTTTAGTGGGCCAAACTCACCCTTCTAGCTTCACTGAAGTCTGCGGTGTTACAGCAGGGGGGAATTTGTTCCAGTGTGTGTGCATTTACTCCTCTTCACAATGTTAGAGACAGCTGAGCCAGTGTATGCCTTTATATTTTGATATGTTCATATAAAGAAACAATCATTCTTTTTGTTAAATTAGTGATTGAGAGGCAGATTTTAGGAACTCTAGTACCTAGCGGATGCCACTCTATTATATCAGACCAATATTAGGGTAGGTCATAGGCTCATAGACTTTAAGGTTAGAAGGGACCATCATGATCATCTAGTCTGACCTCCTGCATATTGCAGGCCACAGAACCTCACCCACCCGCCCCTGTAATAGACCCCTAACCTCTTGAACCTAGGCAGTATGAACCACAAGTGTCCCTTTAATTAAAACTGAGTTATAATGTCACATGGCAAAACAAGTACATCGTATAACGATCTGATTTAGTTGGCTACCGTCGTGTCTGACGCCTGCTAATATGCTGTCCTTCGTCGTGCAACTGCTAACTTGACTTTAACAAGATTCACTTTCAGAGAAGGACGGTCACCAGTGATGGTGCGCTGTATTAGGGGAGCACAGATGATAAAATGCTGCTTGTCTATTCAGTTATTTCTATCAAGTAATTATCTTGAAGTTCTTAGTACTGATTCCTTAAGAAGGTCATCTGAGACAAATCTGATTGACTTTTCTGACCTATTTATATGTATATGTGAAGATAACTGGAGGGTGTATTTTTAACTGCCGTTTTTAGAGAATTCTATTTCCTGCCTCTTTAAAAAAAACCAACCTGGCTTTGTCTTGTGCTGTGGATTATCAGCACACCTCTGAAAATTTTGTGCAAGGAGAGTCCTTTTCGATAGCTCAGGAATCCCACTGAATCCAGTGGGGCTATCTCCCATCATTCACAGGACTGGTCTTCACTGAAGAGAATCAGGTATTGATGGTTTCTCAGAGCCCGCTAACTATTGGGGAGTGAAGAGAGGACAAAGTAGAAGGAAGGCGGGAACAAAGGTGCATCCAGTCGTGCACATGGGACTGAAGGGATGACTCGAGAGCATTGCGATTGAGTATATTCAGGTCTATTTTTAATTCCCGTAGGGCATTTGGAGACCAAGTTGACTAAGAAACCGCAGACTGGAGGGATTCCGCATGCCAAGGGGAGGGAACAAGCCCTTATAAGCCTCTAAAATCAGGACAAAGATTACTTCTCCCAATAACCTTTGCTCATCCTGTCCTTTCAGGTTCGGATATGGGAAATTCCAGAGGGAGGCTTGAAGCGGAACATGACAGAAGCTGTTCTAGAGCTCTATGGGCACAGCCGACGGGTCGGTCTCGTTGAGTGGCACCCAACCACCAACAATATCTTGTTCAGTGCAGGATACGACTATAAGGTGAACAATTCTAGAGGATTTCTACTAAATCCCTCGGCTCTAATTGGAGACTAGCATTTATTAAGGTCATGTGAGGCTTTGAAGGGTAAAATCATGGATGGCCATGGTTTGTTTGGCAGCAGTTGCTCTAACAGTCACTGCGCCTCCTCAGATCTTTCTTCCTGTCTCTCTCTCTGTCTGCTTTTGAAGTGCTAATACATGAAATGGAAATGCATTTGAGATCAGAGGTTCTTTTGCTAATGCCGATGGTTTAGATGGAGTATCTCTCTGCATATGCCTTAACCTTAATGGGAATTGCCTGTTGTCGAAATAATATTTCATGCCACATCTGTGTCAGATTATAGCTTCCCCAGTTCATGTTGTCTCCTACCTAGTCTTAATGACTTGCTTGCTTTATAATGATTATGTAAAACAAAAGTACGAGAGTTCAACTAGCACGGAAATCTTCAGGGTTTCTCTAATGGGTTTTTTAAAGGATGCTTCTACATTGTCTATATAATCCCAGATCATTCCTGTTTCTGACACTAATCGGAAAAGCAACTGTGAAAATGGCCTCATAGGGTTCCTTGTTTATTATGTCACTGGCTTCATAGCAGTTTTGCTCACTTCGTAGATAAGACATAACAAGGGGCATCTTTCGGACTATAAAACTCTTACTCCTGGCGGTCGTGCATCATAACAGAACCCAGCTTGGTTCCCAGATGCCAGGTTGAGTCTGCAGGGCTGGCAGTTAGAAGAATCACCTTTTTTTTATTTATAAGATGAGCCAAGGTGGGCATGAAATTCAATGAGATGATAAACATGGGACCCCCCCACCACCACCCCAGTGCCATTTTCAGTCACTTCTGAGAGCAGGCTTGACCCAGAGAGATTTTTGATCTTCTTCTATGTCATGCAAAATATGTCAAGAAGTGGGTACAATTACCATAGTTTGCCCTGCTGGTATGTGTCAAATGGCAATAACGGCATGGGGTGCCAAGGGGTAAGATCGAGGCTTGCTGTGGAAGGACCAGGTGCCCATAACTTCATTCACATTCAAGCAAAGGGAGAACTCGTGAAAGGAGATGCTATTTAACATATGAGTGGGGGGATTGGAGTCTGGCCCCAAATTAACAGCACATTTAAAATACCGAGCCAGAAGTTTGGAAAATGTGGTCTTGCGGGCATGTGTGCGCCCTGGAGCAGTGTAAGAGCCTGCAACTGGTATCCCTCCCTCCCCTCCCCCCCCAAACTAGCTGCAGCATCAGTGTTAACTTCATTCTGCACCATTTCCCTCAGGTTCTGATATGGAACCTGGACATTGGAGAGCCGGTGAAGATGATAGATTGTCATACAGATGTCATTCTCTGCATGTCCTTCAACACCGATGGCAGCCTGCTGTCTACAACGTGCAAAGACAAGAAGCTGCGAGTCATTGAGCCACGTTCAGGCAAAGTCCTTCAGGTGAAGAGCTGATTTCAGAACTGCTCTCAAGACTCTGTCCTAAGCACAAGTAACAAGAAGTAAATCCATTATTTTTGACAAATACAAATTTGACCCTAGACATTAAATGGTGGCGTCATTGGGATTTCCCATGTGACTGCTTTCCTCCCCTAATGCGCAACAGAGGCAGAGTTAGGGCAATAGGAGGAAGGACTTTAAGCCTAACATACTCCTTACAAGACACTGAATTATCCCCAAACACGTCCGATATCCTTAAAGCAACAATATGTCACAAACGTCAGCCCCTGAATCTAGATGAGACAATAGAAAGGATTCAGCACTGTTCTAGTCAAAGATGCAGGGCTTTTAATCTTTTATTAATCAAAGTTTTATGGGAAATAGTAGAGAGTTCTGGGAAGCCACTGAGCCAATTTTGGAAGAAAAGCTTAATTGTCTTTGTCAATTGTGGATTATTCTAGAAATCTCAGGGAAAGCTAAGTTTTATTTTTACACAACAGCATTTTGCCTGTCCGTTCCAGATATCACTAGCCCCCCGCCCATGTCCCCCATTTTCACTGGGGCGGTCTGAGCCATAGTTGGTTAGCATGAAAGTTGCATTTTGCAGTAGAGAAGAAAGAGGGACTGGGGAAGCTGGAAGCTAGGTTAAGCCAGCTTGTTATGAAATGGTTCTCCTGGGACAAGAACGGAGCTTTTCCCCATAGACAGTGTAGAGATTAGCAAAGAGGAATGGATCTATCTTTGGGCTATAGGAGCAGAGACAGCCAGGAACGGAGATCCTAACATGGGGGAGAACCCTCCTTTGAGCATGGCTGTCCTTGGAGTCCTGGAGCTGGCATTTTCACTGATCTGTACGAAGGGCCGTGCCTAGGAAGACATCTGGAATGTATAGCTGTTCACTGCATGTAGCACAGACAATGTCTTCTTCCAGGAAGCCAGCTGTAAGAACCATCGTGTGAACCGGGTGGTCTTTCTAGGTAACATGAAGCGACTTCTAACGACTGGAGTCTCAAGGTGGAATACAAGGCAGATTGCACTCTGGGATCAGGTCAGCAAATAGATCGCTGGGGAACGTTCCTTCCCAAGAAGGGAGCACAATCGATGGGGTAAAAAAAAAAAAGGTGTGACTACTGTGCGAGCAGACATACCCCAGTGAGCTCCAGTCTAGTTCACTTGGATCCCAAAGCAGGGAAGCTGCGCAAGCCCGCCTGCAAACCTGGATAACGACTTGAAGGAGTAGCCGGCGCTACCATAACTCCACTGGTCCAGGGCCCAGGGTAGCTAGCTCGGCTGTAAATGAGCCTTGGGTTATAGTGTAGACAGACCCTAAGGCTGAGGGATCAAGAGATCTGGGGTCCAGCCCCTGCTCTGCTTCAAACGTAGGGTGACTATAGGCAAGGCTCCTACCCACTCCATGCTGCAGTTTATCCATCTGCACATTGAAAAAACCCGCCCAGCTTGCAGCAGTTTTATGCAGCTGCGTTCGTGAATGTTGGGGAAGTGCTTTGAGAAGCACTGCTGGCAAGTGCTAAGGATCAGTAGCGAAGGGCTGTCAAAGGGGCCGACGGGGCCAACTCTCAGACTCTCGATGGGAGTCAAACGCCTAACTCAACTCTCATTGATTTTTCAGTGAAGTTGGGCGCCCAACTCCTACAAGTCTCTTTGAGTAGCCCAGCGTATTGTGTTAAGAGAACTATTTTAACATAGCTAGAGAAGCAGATATGTATATAGCAGCTTCTTTATTCCTTCCTATTTCCTAGTGGAGTCTACGCAGGTCTTTATGTAACTTTAAAAGCTTTGCTGGTTGCTATGGCAATCTGGCTAGATATGACACCTTGGGGAGTTTGAATTCTGAATTCACAAGATTAGTTAAAGCAGAAGCAAATTTACCAGATGCATCCCAGCAAGCATTTGTACCCTCCCATCTGACTCCACGCACTTTATTCTGGACCGACGGGTTTTAGATTGCGGACGCGCCTGGCCCTCTTCACGTGGTTGGTAGGAGCTGCAGATATTGGAAAGCTGATGTCTCCTGGCTCAGGCTGGGCTGGGAGGAGATGTTCAGTACAGTCCTATCCGTCAGCTAGCCAGTGAATACCGCTGACACCTAATTGGCTGGGACTGCCACAGGAGGCAGGGTCAGGGAACAGAAGTAGGTGGGGTGGCTGATCTGTTCGGGAGGACTTTTGTATAAACTCAAGGACAAAGGGAGAAACCAGCTCCGTCTGGGGCTTTGTGAAATATAAAGCTTAGAACAAAGGATGACTTGGCTCCCCAGTAAATCCAAAAGACCCGGACACATTCCCCAGGCAACGGTGCAGCCTCATTGCAAGATCTTCCTAGAGTCCGGTGGGTTCTGCAGTGAAAAACCCAAACTAAAGGGCCGTGCAGTCCTCTGGCTTCCGACAGGAAAGCATTTCATCCCAACAGAGCAGGACAGCCTAGACGGCAGCGTTAGGCGCAGCAGGCGTGGCATCAAAGCTCCAGAGTGGCCGCAGCCTCCTTCTCCCATTGTGTCCAGCCAGCACCGTGGCATGTGCACGGCAGGGTGGGACCACGGCCCTCCTCGCTGCGGGGGCCCTGTGCACCCTGGAGGGAGTGGTTGGGTGAGCGAACAGGCTGTGGGGGAGAGGAGAGAGCTCCTTGCACCCTCCTCGGTTTTCCTTCCCCACCCCCTCACTCCCTGCTGGGGCCCAAATCGATTCTTCAAATACACCCACGCCTCCAGCCTCGCTGAAATGCAGCCACGTAGAAATGGCTCGGGGGAGGGGAGGGGGCGGGCAACTGGACCCCATTGCAACCTGAACCCTGTAGAACCACCTTGAGAGCCCCAGGGCCCGCTCGACCCAACAATGTGACGTACTGAGTGCCCTGCCGCGATGTGACCTTAAACGGACATCCTTCTGGTTCTGTGTGCACATGCCCATGTCTGCCAGCCCTCTCTCCCTCCCCCTCCGGCTCGTAGGACACTGAAATCCCGTGGCAGTCTTTGGGAGGAATAGTGGCTTTGCCTCAGCTTTCTGCGACAAAACCCTGTCCCTCACCCCCCTGCACCTGTTGCTCCCTAGTGGATTTTGCTTTCATGTTCCATGAAACCTAGTCTCCTTGCTGATTCATAAAGCGATTTTCTCTCTGTGCAGGAAGACCTGGCCATGCCCCTCATAGAGGAGGAGATCGATGGGCTCTCGGGGCTCTTGTTTCCTTTCTATGACGCTGATACGCACATGTTGTATTTGGCTGGAAAGGTGCGTTGGCTTTACTGATGGTAAACAGCAATATACTGAACCTGCTGCCCTCAGGACTGATGTGTCCCTTGCAACCTTGAGAGTCTCCCCAATAACCCCTTTGAGAAGGCAAGCAAAAGGGACATCTCTCAGATAAGCAGAGCATGGAGTTATTTTGGGGTTTTCATAAATTACTACTATAGTTAAACCCGCGGGGCCAGATGCTGATATTGCTTTCACCAGTGCAAATATGGATCAACTCCACTGAAGACTCTGGAATTACACTAAAAGAAATCAGCCGTTGGTCATTGACTTTCTTTTATTGGTCCTCAAACGGGTGGTATTTGTGTTGTAAAGTCTAAATGCACCACTACAGAAACCTCTAGGGTGGGACGCTTCTCAAATGGCCCCCCAAAAGCCCCTGTGTTCTCTGCAGTCATGTTACCTTGTGCACAAAGCACCCCCTCAGTGAAAGCACCTCCAAATACTGTAGTGCATTTAGGAGGCCCTTAAAAAAGGAAACACATTTCTCTCCTGTTGGCTACAGGTCGGACTCCCGCTGAAGTCAGCTCATGGCCCCGAGTAAAGAAGCACAGGGTGTTCTTTTCTATCAATGTTTACAAAGGCCACAATCAAGAAAGAAGGCCGTAGTGTTAAAAAAACTGACCTGGTTTAGAGGGGAAGTGAAGGCAGCTATAAAAAATAAAATATACATAACAAACGGAAAAATGGAGATGATATCGATGAATATAAATTGATAACTAGGAATCCTAGAAAACTGAAAAGGGAAGCAAAGGGATATAAGAAGTAATCGATGGCCAGGGGAGTTAAGGATAATAACAAGGAGTCTAAGTATATTAGGAAGAAAAAGAATCCTAGCAATGGTATTGATCCATAACCGGATGGAAACGATAGAACCATCAATAATGCAGTAAAGACAGAAGTGTTTAATAAATATTTCTGGTCTGTATCTGGGGGGGCGGGGAGGGAATGATGCATTCATATCACATAATGCTGACACTTTCCATTCCACTAATGGTTCAGGAGGATGTTAAACAGCAGTCACTGAAGTGAGACACTTTTTAAATCAGCAGCTCCAGGTAACTTGCACCCAAGAGTTTTAAAAAGCTGGCTGAGGAACTCACTAGACTGTTAATGTTGATTTTCTTCAATAAGTCTTGGAACAATGAAGAAAATTTAAAAAATGGAAGAAAGTTAAAGTTGTGCCAATATTGTAAAAGGGTACCTGGGATGCCCTGGGTAATTGTAGGCCTTTCCGCCTGCCATTGATCCTGTGCAAGATAATGGAGCAGCTGATATGGACTTGAGTAATAAAGAATTGAAGTAGGGTAATACAATTAATGCCAATCAATATGAGTTTATGGAAAATAGATCCTGTCAAACTAACTTGATATCTTTTTTTGATTAGATTACAGTTTTGTTTGATAATGATAATAGTATTAAGGTAATATTTTAGGCTTCTCTCCAGCATTTCACTTGGTACAGCATGACATTTTGATTGGAAAAACAGAATGATACAAAATGAATATGGCACACATTAACTGGATTAACAACTGACTAACTGATAGGTCTCAAAATGTAACTGTAACTGGGGAATCATCGTTGAGTAGATGCATTTATAGTGGGGTCCCACATGGATCAGTTCTTGCCCTGATGCAACTTAACATTTTTATCAAATGACCTGGAAGAAAACATAAAATCATCACTGAGAAGGTTAGGGGTGTGATAAATAATGAAGAGGATGGGTCACTAACACAGACAGTTCTGGATCGCTTCATAAGCCAGGGGCAAGCAAACAATATGCTTAATATGGCAAAATGTATGCATCAGGGAACAAAGAGCATAGGCCATATTTATGGAAGGGGTCTCTATCCTGGGAAGCAGCGACTCCAAAAGAGAACTGGGGTTGTGGTGGAGATAATCAGCTGTACATGAGCTCTCAGTGCGACGCTGTGGCCAAAAGGGCTAATGCGACCCTGGGATGCCTAAACGGGCATCTTGAGTAGAAGCAGAGAGGGTTTTTTACCTCTGTGTTTGGCACTGGTGTGACCGCCGCTGGAATACTGTGTCCAGCTCTGGGGTCAACAATTCAAGAAGAGTGTTGATAAACTGGAGAGGATTCAGAGGAGAGCCATGAGCATGATTAAAGGATTAGAGAGCATGTCTTATATTCGAGGAGCTCAATCGATTTGCCTTAGCAAAGAGAAGGTGAAGGGGTGACTTGTTCAGTCTATAAATACCTACAAGGGGAACAAATATTTGACAATGGGCTCTTCAGTCTAACAGAGAAAGTCTAACAAGATCCATTGGCTGGAAGTTGAAGCTAGACAAATTCAGACTGGGAATAAGGCATATGTTTTTAACAATGAAGGTAATTAACCATCGGAACAATTTATCGAGCGTCATGGTGGATTCGCCATCGCTGACAATTTTTAAATAACGCTGTAGTTCAAAAGGAATTATTTTAGGGGAGTTTTATTGCCTGTTACACAGGAAGTCACACTAGATGATCACAGAGATCCCTTCTGGCCTTGGACTCTATTAATCTATTAACATACATTTCAGTGCAATGCAGCCCTGCCTATTCAGTACAGCCCTGCTCACTTTAGCTGTGTACTAACATTAGTTTATTTCTGTACTGGAATATTTCCTTTAGAATTACTGGGCAACCCAGCATACTAGAATAGGGCTGATAAAGTACATTTTTTAGTACTTTATCCTCTTTCCACTGTGGGAGAATGAGACTAGATATGCAACCCAAGGGTAGAAAAACTAATTTCACAGAGTGTGAGGGAGAAATGGGGGTGGTGGGGATAAAATTTGTTGTCACCTTGTGAGTTTTCTTCCCCAAACGCCATCAGAGACCACAGCTGTTCTTTCTGTTGCTACTACTCCAAAAACCTAGATGAAGTGCTGGATGTGTTGGTTTGAGCCTCAGTGTTCTACAATGGTCCCTCGCATTCTCATGTCTATAGTTTTAACCCAGAACTTGTATTTACCTGCAGTTTTTACACTGAAATGTTAAACTGATCTGCCTTTGTCCCTACCATCTTAGGGAGACGGGAACATCCGGTACTATGAAATCAGCACCGAAAAGCCCTATCTGAACTATCTCATGGAGTTTCGCTCTCCTGCCCCACAGAAAGGACTGGGTAAGAGCTTTTGGCATGTTAATAGGCATCCTCTTTGAACATTAATATTAAAAAAAGACAGAAGACTGAAGTTGTATAATTAAATTTTGCTGGCAAACGTGTTTTGCATAATAACCCCCCATGCTCTCTGCACTGTGCTGACTCTCGCTGTTCAAATATGTTCTGTGTCATTTGGTAGCTGATGACTTCCTGGAAAATTAATTCAGAATTCCAATGATCTTCATGGGGCATTTCATATTTGTGTGTATTTCTTCCTGGGTGATGGTGCAGTTTGGCTCTGATGTCTCTTACTGAGGTCCAAGTGCCAAGAAAATGCTTGTGCAATTTCATCTGATGGGCAATGATGGGCTGCCAAAATATTAACTGAGTCCGTGATACACGGGACACCCTTACTGCAAAATCCATCTGTTCCATACCCGCCCCTCCTTGGCAGAACAAGGCTCTGGTCTGCACCACTCAGCTCTCCTCCCCTTCCCAGCATCTCCAGGAGGCCCCTGTATGTGGCTTTGCTACACCTGGTTGGTGTAGAGGGTCAAAAGGAGAAGCAGGCAGGTGGTATGGGAGCAGGGCAGGATACAGACCTAGCGCATCCTTGAGAGTTAGGCGGACGGCCCAGCTAACAAGTTCTGTGGCGTCCCATCGCCCCGGGTCAGCCGTTTGGGAGGCTCGGGCAGACCAGAGCCAGCCAAGCTGCTGATTTGGAATCGGCTCTTTAGTGACGGCGCGGGCCAGCCCTCTCAGGAAATGCTGATGGCGCGGAGTCACATGACGCAAAAGGAGGTTGCTCTCTGCTTCATAGCTCCGCTCAGAGTTTTGTTCAGACCTGGCACTCCAGATGTGAGCACGAAACAAATCTGTGCGCCTGTACTGAATTTCAGCCTGTGTCCTAGTGCTGCCGGCAGGCTCTGAGAGGCAGCGCTTGCTTGGTGGTTTCTGTATTTGTATGGCAAAGCTTCCCTACCCCTGGATAACACTTTCCACGTGCTAGCGGCCTCTCTCCCACTTGCCTGCTGCAGCTGCAGCTTCTGAAAGGTATTACGTACCCTGGGCCTGATGGGGAAGGGTGCAGCGTGCTCTCAACCTGCACTGATGTCAGTACCTCACAGAATTGGGTCCTGTACTTCTCTCTGTCTTATACATGTAACGCCTCCCGCTATGAATCACCTGCAGCAACCGGCCCTAGAGCACCAAAGCATGGGCCGCTGCTACTCCAGCTAATGAAATAACTCCATTTAGCTGGTAGCAGTGGTAGGCTCCTAGGCAAAACTAGGGAGTACAACGCACCCCTTATTGCTTAGCCTCGTGTTTGAGCAACACCCAGAGAATCCCATTCCTGCGGGACACACCGACTGCTTTCTTGACTTGTAAAGCGCTGAAGATTGACTGTAGGAAATGGCGATTCTCTTGGCGGCAGCGTTTACATGAAGTTTACGCTGTTGGAGCTTTCCCCGTTGACGTGATGCCTAATTGGAATTACCTGCCGTACAGGCGCACTGCCACCGTAGCCTCCGCCAGCAATCCTGACGGTGCTCGTGAGATTGGTTCCTTTCTCACTCAGCAATTTGTAGAGCAAGAGCTTTGGAATGTTTAAATGCTTTTCCAGTTTGAAAGGAAAGACCCAGGCTCACGTGTGACCCTCTCTAACAGGTGTGATGCCGAAGCATGGGCTGGATGTGTCCGCGTGTGAGGTGTTCAGATTCTATAAACTGATTACCTTAAAGGGTCTGATTGAGCCAGTCTCTATGATTGTCCCAAGGAGGGTGAGTACCTGTCAGCACATTCTCTCTCACCAACACGTTCAAAGGACAGAGCCGGAAACCACTGGTGTGCAGAGGGGATTCTATTTCTCTGACTCGGGCAGCTCACCGACTGCTGTATTCTCTGTGGAAATGACATGCAGGGAAGGACCTGGGAGAGGCAGTCACTGAACTTTTGCCTTTGAGCCCACACTAGGAATCCCACACGGAGCAGAATCATTTGGATGAAATACAGTAAATGTCAAAAGGACCCTGGCAACCTGTCTGTAGTGAATTAAGTCTCCGAGGGTTTATATCACTGTCCAGAACAGCCCCATGTCCTTGCCAGCTCTTACGTACTGGGAAGTGCGCTGTGACTGTGCTAGGCATTTTCCTGACTTGCATCCCAAAGCATCAGGGGTTTGCTTTTTCCTGGCTCTCTATCTCCTCTGATGGGTAGATCTCTCTGTCACCTCCCATTTATACCAATCACTCATTTTAGATCCAAACTCACATCCTCCTGAAAACTACTTTTCTAGCACCCGTAACTCGCAGCAATGCTAAGTCTGAACTCTGGGCTTATAGAAAGCTCTTTAAAGATCTGACTCCGGCATTTTTTCCAACTTCCGCTGTTGTTATTTGGTGTGAAATTAACTGGGTCTTTTGGAACGTGTGACAAAGGACTGTCCCACACCTAGTTTAGAGACTCATCCCAAGTAAAAACAGCAGCTCCGTGTGCTGGGACCAGTTTTCATTGCTGGCGTTACCTGGTCTGTCCAGCTGTATGAAATTTGAAACAAAGCTATGAGCCGGTGTTCAGGTTTAGGATTTCCAAACAGGTGACTCAACAGACCTTCATCTTCATTGGCCTGAATTTGCTAAGCAGAAGTGTGGAGAGGAGAGGAAAGGCAAATTACCCTGGTACACAACTTTCCTTGGTTTTTTTTCCCCTTGGCTATTTTTCTTTACACTGTATGTGGCCAGAGCGGGCGTTCCTTGAATTCACTGAAATGGGATCTACAGTGTGCATCCGGGGACTTTGTGCACTTCATGTTCCCTGAGCAGCCTCTGCAGCACCAGGGGGCACCAGGGGCTCCGACTCCAACAGTCCAGAGTCGATGTCCTTCAGAAATCTTCCAGTTCAGTTCTCATCCGGATAGATAATAGTTATTGTTCTGTCTGCAGCTCAGATGCATCCCGGGCACTCCGCTGTCTTGGTGCTTGGGTGAGACTGATGCAAGTACTTGAACTGCTCAGTGCTGCTGTGGTATTATTTTCTTTCAGAACATTAATTTAATAGGCAGGGGCAAGGGCTCTTTATTTCCCATTTAAGTTAATGGTGGAAGTGCAGTTAAGTATTTTTCCTGGGATGCTATTGAATGAGTACATTACTGCTGGCCAAGGTTGTAAGGAATCTATTGCTTCCGGCACTTTGCAACGCACCATTAAAATTGTGAACAAATGTTATGAAGACAGCCACTCTGTATTCTTCCTCCCTTTTAGTCAGAAACATACCAAGAGGATATTTACCCGATGACTCCAGGTACAGAACCAGCCCTGGCGCCAGACGAATGGCTGAGTGGAATGAACAGAGGTAAAAGAATGAGCCATGCATGAGTATCTGCTGCCTTTCCATTGTAAATGTCAAAGGAATTGATCTCTCTTCCTCGCTGTGAAATGGGCATGAATCCATATTCAGTCTTGGGCACTTACCAGACTTGACGTTGGCCACCAGATGATGAGATGGCGGGTGCATAGGTATTGCATGTATTCATGTTAAAAACCCACAGGAACCGTTCTGGAGATAGTGAGCTGTGCCTGGGGTGAAGGAGGCCATTGAATGTTTTTGAGCTCCATCTATAAGCACGTTTATTTATAGTATAGCAGTGCCTCATTGCTCCAACTGAAAATGTAGGCCCGGGGTAGGCATGGGGAAAAAGTGAGTGAGTGTGTGTAAAATCAAGCCAGTCAACGTGATTTGAAACACCACTTAGGCCATATCTGCCCCAGGTGCTGATCTCTGTAGCATTGCAGTACCTGGTCAGTGCACCTTAGATTATACCATGATTGAGATTATACCATGTCCAGCTAACATGACTTAAAAAGTGTGAAACTGTCTATACTAGACGCCAAGTGGTGTTTCAAACCTTACTAGCTAACCTGACTGAAAAAAACAACCAAGAGTGCCTTTTTTTTCCTAGTCTGGACAAGGCCATAGTGAGACAGTTTGTGCTCCAGAAAGTTTATGGTCTATTTAGACAAGACAAAGCATAGGAAGGGAAAGAGGAACAGGAGGGGTCAGTGACTTCCGAAGGTTGCACAACTGGGCAGTAGCAGAGGTGGATTAGAACCAAGGTCTCCTCGCTGCCCGTCCAGTCCCCTGGCCAGTCCGTCACCATGAGACCACATTGCCTCTAACTTCCTCGGTAGTGACTTTTAAGGTAGGATGATAGGGGTGGGATATATAGCTATATACACACACACTGTCGCAGAGCACGTGTTAACATCCTCCTTTTGTTTTATCATCTCATTTAGATCCCATATTGATGTCTTTGAAGGAGGGCTATAAGCAGACATCCAAAGTTGTCTTTAAGGCACCAATAAGAGAGAAAAAAAGCGTTGTTGTCAATGGAATAGATTTGTTAGAAAATGTCCCCCCCAGGACAGAGAATGAGGTAAGCAATGGGCGTTGACCGATTAAGGCTTTGAATGGCCAGCCTCTTAGTTCTCAGTCACGTGCTTCAAGCTTATCCAGTGCAAAACCTTGTTTTGACATAGTAAAAAAACAGGTGGTAGCGTCTACTGAATTTTCTGGTCCTACCGAACACCACAGAGACCTGATTTTATGCACCAGATGTTAGTCTGTATTGCAATAACACCTAGCTGCCCCGGTCATGGACCGGCACCCAAACCCTGACCAGAGAGTTTACAATCTACATATTATCATTCATTTCAGTGGAAAATAGTAGAGCCTGTTTGACCCCAATTGTCGTAATTGTGGCCACTTCTAGCCTCCTTGACCACACAGTGCATTGAACTATTCCAAGGTCCCTGCTGCCAGCTTGACTTAAATGTGCCATCCTAGTTTCTGCCATGAGTGGCTTTTACTATATTTTCCACTTTGAGGGTGTAATTTATAAACAATTCTTTGTACAGTATTGTAAAAAAGCTGTGATAATCTAAGAACTGCAGGTTTGTTACTAAGATGGACACTGGAGCCTCCTGGACCTTCACACTAACAGTGAGGACTGAACTACGTCTTTCTCTGACAGAGAGCAGCTGCACACATACAAGATTGTAGCATTTAAACACACCAGTTTGCATCTCTCTACTTTTGTTCCCAACCTGTGAAAATCTGTGTATGCGTGTTTCCCTGGGTCAAAATTCAACCCACAGGGCTTTGCTGTGTGTTAAGCGGAGTGCATACAAAGTGAACTGGATTAATTTCCTAATAGTTTTTAATTAATTACTGTTCTCAGAGCTACCCTTAAAGGCTGTGGGAAAACATTTACACTGAATCCAATATTGAATTTCTTTTCACAAATTGAGCTGGTGGGCCATACGATGTGAATTAACTGAGTTGCCAAGAAAATGGACAGGGGAAAATCAATGAAGTATTGCAGGTAAGCTGATATTTCAAAAGGAACGGAATAATGTCATAGAACCTGTCTTCGATTCATGTCAGTGGACAGGAAAGACCGGACGCCGTCGGGCAAAGCAGATATTATAAATGTTACCACAATGTTGTACAGCTATTTCCGTCTTTCTTTTAAGCTCCTCAGAATGTTTTTTCGACAACAAGACGAGATCCGACGGTTGAAAGATGAGCTTTCGCAGAAAGATATCAGAATTCGACAACTACAGCTGGAGTTGAAAAACTTACGTAACAGCCCGAAGAATAATTAATTAACCTCAAGGGACATTTTATAAATAAACTTTCTTTGTTTATATTTGCGCTTTTATTTTACTGTATCCACTTACACAGAATATGAGCCAGAAATCAAATGACCTGCCAAGAGTCCACATGCTAACTGGAAGTAAGTCTTTGTTGTCTTATCTAGCACTAAAGAAAAAAAAAAAAGATCTGTACACTATAACTGCAAATAACTGCATGAAAGGAATCTGGGTATGTATTTATGTCCCAGCATTTTTCGTGGAGTAAGTAGAAGAGCAATTTATTCTCTATATCTAAAGACTATGGAACTAACCAATAGGGCATAACTTAAATTTAACTTGAAATGGAGAGAAAATGAAAGGAGAATGTAGTGTGCCCTTAAGAAAGCAATGTGGTTTATTGCTATTAACTTTTTCCTATGCAAAGCCTGACAAAGAATGCACACAGCCTACAAAACTGGAATTTGAATTCACTTAACTATCATGTCAAATAAAGGACTTAATTCACAGATGTTCTCTCCATATCCTCTCGCCCTGGCCTTTGTTTAAAGGCGGTTCAAGAAAACCTTCCCTTTGCCCTGGCACTTGCTGTAAAAGTTTTCTTGTCCGGGGAAAGGTGGTAAAATTGGAATCAGTGACTTAAAAATAAAACCATTCCCTGAGGGTCAAATTTTCAAGTTCCTTGGTCAATTGCTACACTCCCACAAGACATTAATTTGGCAGATTCTTCGGTTTATCTTTATGAAACCGAGTCGCTCTCCTTAGCAGGTTGGGGGCGGGGGAGTTGTATATACGTTTTAAAAAAAATTGTCCTATGTTTCCTAATGCAGTGGGTCTGTCTTCCCCGATCTGCTAATAGGGACCTTAGATTCCTACTTTCTCCTGGAAACATGGTAGTGATAACACTGCCACGATTGTATGAAAATGGCGAGCAGCAAGGGAACTACCATTGCTCCCTTCCCCGTAACGGTCTTAGCTCCTTAGGAGCAGCCTCCTGTGGAAATGAAAACACCCTCTTCCTCGGTAGTAAATGCTGCCGAGTCACTAGTAACCTCTCCTGTGAAACCCTGATTCAAAGACGTTTGAAGTCTGGGAACTCTGGATATGTCATCTGTGTGTCCGTTCTTCTGCATAGCTGCATAGCTATTGATAGAACTGCACAATAAATTACATATGTACACAATGACATTTTTGTGAATTAGGCCCATACTGCAGGGAAAGACACCAAATACTGCTAGTTTACTGATATATATTTTCACTTAAATCAAGTAGGACTTGAACTGCCTAGCACTCTCAGTGCAACCCTTTCCCCCCGTTACTTTCCATTGTGCTTTGCACCTAACGCTTCCCCTTGCCTTCCATTAAAAGTGCTGTCATTCGCTCTTATTTATGTTACCACAAAAGTGATGAAATAAAATGTTTTCAAAATACCAAACCTTGCGAGTGGCAAAGTCTCCTTTGAGTTTTCATTTGTAGCAGCAAGTCGTCTGGAGCGAGCAGCTAACCATTGCAAAATGTAGAGCAAGCCCGGTCTGCAGAATTGCTATCAAATGTCATGCTTCAGGAGCCTGGCATGGAATAAGCTTTCAAGAACTACCCCTGGGCATGCACCTGCAGGGACCTGAGGGTTTGTTAACGTGTGTGTCCTAACCAGAGAAGTTTAATAAGAACTTAAGACTCTCCTCCCCCAAAACTGTACAGCCTCGAAAACCATATTAAAAAGCAGAGGGTGGAGGATTTCCAAAGGCACACCAGGCACTTACGCACCCATTGCAGTACACTGAAAAGAAGGAATTCTCTGACTATCACAATTATATTTAAATTGAATGAACCTGATCTCTGGAGAGCCATGGAGGCAGCAATTAATATCTTACACCTGGTGCTAACTTTGTGTGAGTGACTGGTCTAAGTAGCTGATTATGCCTGTTAACTGGATGAGCAGAGGATAAAGTGCCTGCAAAACCACGTCCAGCTACTTGAAGATCAGACTGAGGCCACTTGCCAAAGTGGGCCCTTATAAAGCACTGCGAGAGCCCGACTCTTTCCCACACAAACGGATTTACCATTTGGCAGCGGGGCCTACCAGCTGATTGTGCTATGGAGCATTCAGCCTTCCTTTATGAAATAGATTCCAAAGCCCTCCTGTTCCTCCCTTACCCCCCTGCCCTTTTTATCTTTTTAACTAACTCCATTGGCGCAGCCTGGCCTTAGCATTCAGACTAAACTCCGCCAGGCAGCCAGTAACAGTCTGAGGTGCTCCAGATGATGCAAACAGGAGGGGGCTCAAACCAGAAAGATGGAGCAGGCAATTACTTAGCACAGCTGCATGTGCAACAACTGGGTGGGCGGGGGGAGGTCTGGCCTGGGCTGATATTTGCTCATTTATCCAGGCTCACCGACAGCCCAGGTTACACAGGCCAATGGTGCTGAGGCTGCTGCTAGCAGAACCTGGCCACGCTTGCCCTTCATTATATTCCCTGCTGCAGGGGACGGTTTAGGGCTAACACTGAATTTGTGTTGCTGCAGAACCTTGAGGGGCTCTTGTTTAGTTAGGGACACTGAATGCACCTCCCCCATGATTTGGAGGGAGGGGCTGGGCTGGGCTGAGCTGAGTTGACCTGGGTGCCTCAGCTTTTCCCCTTCAGTACAGCTCCGTGCTCAGGCTGGATCTGCCGCTGCCAGCGTGGAGCAGCGACAGCGAGGGCCTTTCACAGGAACTAGCTGTGGAGGTTTAGGTGTTGGTGCCGGGGCAAGTGATTGATTGTGTTTTGTGAAGTGCTTGAAGACTACTCAGGCAATGCCAGGAATGACCAATGTGCCCACAGAGTCCTTCCCTCCATCCACAGCACAGCTCAGCACGGGTAGATGCCCTGCCGCTCCTCCACCCCAGGAAGGAAGATGGCCCGGCAATCAAAAGCCCCATGGCCCTTCTGTAAGGTCACTTCCTATGCAGCATCCACCAGCCACTCACCCCCCCTGCCTTCCTCTCCTCAGCTGCCCCTCATTTCCTGGCAATCAGCGGGCAGGCTGCTGCCTGAGCAGGTCTCCTGGATGCCTGAGAGGATCCCTCCACCCTTCCCTGGTAAGTGATTGTGTCTGGGGCAGGTTGGCAGTGGGTGGTGACGGTCTGCCTGAAAACCCAGGCCCCGCAGCCCATTGCAGAGCATGTCTGGGGGGGGGGGTCGTTCTCTGTTTGTGGCCTGGGCCTCCGTGGGAAGGCAGGGGCTTGTGGCTGGCACTCTCTCTTTACAGCAGCCTCAGCAAGAAGTTGCAGGGGGCGGGCCATAATGGGTGGGGGGAGGCGGCCCGGAGATCGAGGGTGCTCCTGGGTGCTGCAGTGCAGAATGTGAAGGCAGAGGCTGAGCGCTAGGAGGTGGGCAGCTATGGCTATGGCAGGCCAAACCTGGCTAAGACCTTAGGAGACAAGTAACTTACTGGGCCGGTAAGACGCTGCAGTGCTGGGGCTACTCCGGAAGCTAGGGCAGTTTGGGTAAGAGCTCTCTCAAACCTCAGCTGCTCCTGCTTCCCTGACACCAGTTTTGTTTATGGACTTGCCAGTTGGTTTTTTTTATTTGTCATTTAATGTGCCAGGGTTTGTTTTGTTTTACCGTGGGGCTAATGACTTGCGTGATGAGCAGGTGGCTAGTGGATGTAAAGGGTTTCCGTGCCCAGCTCGAGATGCTGCGGTTTAAGTGATAACAGACCAAACCTGTGGAAACCTCAGCAGCTGCTCACACTAGCCCAGCGCCCCGTGTGCGGGTTTGAGTCCTGCAGTGCGAGGAGACGGGCCCTGTTACCCAGCGTATCGCTAGCTGTGCGCTCTCCAGCTACTGTCCGCGGCTGCGGAGGGGGCGGCATTGGGTTGGGGTTGGGGCGGGTTTGCCTCGCGGAGGGCGGAGGTGCTGGGTTTTTTGCATTTCAAAGGCGGTGACTCTCTCTCTCCCGTGCCCCTAATCCAAGGGCTCCCAAACTTTCGGAGTGAAAACCCCCCTAGTTCACAAGAGGTAAAACACCTGCTCCTCTCCTGCACCCCCCCTTCACCGGCCGTAGGTAGGTAGAACCCCTGACAACACTAAATGACTCTGACCTGAGTAAGAAGCTAAGCCTTCCCTGGTGCAGCTGCCCCCACACGCCCCGTGTGCCCTCCCCTCTTTCCCATCCCCCATGGACAGAGGGTAATGGAGGTGGGGGGGGCTGGCTGGGGCTGCTCCAGGCCCCCACCACGCAGGGCTGCTCCATCCCGGCTGGGCACCCCGCCAGCAAGGAGCTCAGGGCTGCTGCGCCTTTGGGGGGACTGCTTCGTTCTGGCCAGTGCGACGCTCAGGGGCCTAAATGACCTCAATATTACCGAAGCCTCATGCACCCCCAAGGGGATCACGCACCCCACGGGGCGGCTGCCCGAGCCCTTCCTGCTCCACGGGGCTACACAGCTGCTCTCCTCCGCTTTTACATTCCTCTGCAAAACTCAGTTCCTTCTCCTCTCCCAGCGCTGGCCTTGGCTCCCTCCTGCTGTGCAGAGACCTACCCAAAGCCACACACTCCTCTGGAGGAGCCCCCATGCCCCACACCAGCTCAGCGCTTGCACTCAAGTCAGCGGAGGGAGGCGTACAGTCAGTCAGTCCTTTCCCCAACCATTTATCCATCCTTGCTGGGGCATGCCTGATTTACACGGGCACTTGCTAGCGTGTGGGTAAAATGTAGAGCTGCTCGTCAGTCTCCGCTTTTATTTATTTAACGGCTGTTCAAAAATAGCTTTTCCCCTCCCCCCCCAAAAAATGGAAATTATTGGTAAATAAAAAAGAAAATGAAGTTTTCTGTTTCACTTTTTTTTTTTTTTTTTGGGCTAAAATGGTTGTGTTTTGTGTTTACTGGACACTGCATTTCTATCTGAAAACAGGTTTTTGGCAAACAGAACCCTGAAAACTAATTCAGTTAAAAAAAATAAATAAAATAAAAAGGGAACTGGCTCCATTTTGAAACTCTTGAAACGGAAACAACTTTGCATTTTTTTGTGAAATTGGTTTGTTGGTTTTAGACCCGCTCTAGGACAAGGCCATGCCCTCTGCAGTGCTTTAAAAATAACTGAGGAGTCCCTTCCCAAGGAAAGACTGGAGGCACATTTATATTTATTTCACTCCATAACCAACTAGGGCATATAAACCATGCTTTTGAAGGAAAAAACCAGGCTTAATCACGCCTTAAATCACTTTAATCACTTCTGCACGTTCTGATTTTAACTCTGTATAAAACTTTCTACAGCATGTTCTACAGACCTTTCCCCTTTATTCTTTTCAGCAGTTATTTATATCTCGCTATTAGTCTTATGCAAATATATATTTTTTTAATTCTCATGTAAGATGAGAGAGCAGGTCTCTCGAGTCTCTTGCCTCAACATGTATTCAGCCCAATTATGGCTGGTGTTTTAATGAGGAGTTGATTAGCATTTATTGCAAACATCAGCACAAATACTTTTGTTTCACAACTATGATGGTATGAGTGAGAGTAGCTGGAGATAGTCCTTCTAATGCAGTGGCCTTTTACAATTACGTCCAGGTTTTGTGTACGTGCAGGACTAGGAAGTTCTTACACCTGGTTTGTATTAGAAATTGCCCAGCAGGTGGCAGACTGTACAATTTAGCCATTCAGCTTTAGCACATCTTTATTCGGTCTAGTAGTTCAGCACTGATTTATGAATCACCTAGGAATACTGTATAATCTGTTTTCATTTCTATTATACATGCGAAGAATGTAAATGCTTGAAACAAAGCAAGCATCGCTGAGAACCCTAAAATCGAGTACCCTGGATTACTGGCCTTATTCTTTTCTATAACTGAGACCATGGCTGTAACGGAGCTGTTAGAGATCTAAGGTGCTGATAGAATAGTTTAGGTGGGGAGCAAATTTGTGCTCAAGAAAGTGAGATTAATAGTGGGGGATGGGGGGGTAGAGCAAGGTAAAATGCTGGGCACGGTCCGAGAGTCTCATTCAATCAAAACGAGCTTTTTGCTCCTCTGGCCACACACTGATAAAGTCCTCCCTGTCCGTGCTGAGGTGGTCCCAGCCTGCCCATCCATCTTCTGACTGCTAGGTCAATGCTTGGGTGATGCAGCTCTCCAATAACATTATTTAAATGAGGTCTAGCATTCAGCAGGGGGAAAAAAATCAATAAAGAGGATTATGGTCGGCATAAAGATGGGAAAATGGCTAGACATTCACTTGTTACCAGGGGGCTCTCCTTACAACTGGATAATTAAGTAATTTTCAGGTATTAAAGAAAACTATTCAAGGCTGTGGTTCCTCAAATTTGTGGGCTATGAACATCTACTGTCATACTTCTTGTGCTGAATTGCTGATCAATCCTGACTTCTTCGTTGCGTCTGATTTCTAAGGTTCAGCATAGAATCATCCATTTTTATTGATTTAAAAAAGTTATTTGTTAAAGATAACACCCAGCTGTTGAAATGCCCTTTTTGCCAAGGATGTGAGGTTATGCGACTGTCCTGCATACAAATCACACTACTAGGGGCAGAGATTTAGTGCTTTCTGGCCAAAGTGCGACATTGTAAGAGTATGCTGGTTCAGGCACTTGGGGCATCACTAAATAGACAAGGTTTTAACGATAAGGGTTGCTAACAGTTGAAACAAATGACCCAAGAAAGTCCTGGATTCTCCCTCTGTTGATGTCTTCAAATCAAGACTGGATGCCTTTATAGAAGATAGGCTTTAGCTATGACAAGTTATTGGGCTCAGTACAGGGGTAACTCTGTGAAGTTTAATGGTCTGTAATATGCTGGTCAGACTTGATCTAATGATTCTTTCCTGGCATTAAATTATGAATAATTTAACCCCAAGAAAGCATGATCAAAAACCAAGAGAATGCTCCTTGGAGGACACCAGAAATGTGAATGACCAAGACACCACACACAACATATTCTGATGGCTGTGTTTTAAATTGGACGACACAGTTTGATTAATATCACATTAGTCAAGACTTGCAGCCTTTTTCTTTCCCTGCACCACGCAATGCTTTAGAATTCAGGATTTCATAAAATAACGTTATAAGCAGTGGTACAGATGACAGTACTGCTGGATGGCTGAGCTCCCCCAGTAAATACTCCACTGGAAGCCCCATATTCTGCTAGAGGCTTACAAATTGTCAGTTTAATTAGGACATTGGAACTTGAAATAAGTAGTCAACCCTGCAGCATTTTTTTAAAAGGATTTAGATTGAAGGTGTTGACAGAGCAAATGAATATTTTCATGGCTATTGTGTATTCCTACCAATGGAAAACCAGGGTTGTGGTGTGTCCATCCAGGGTATGGTGTAATCAAATTTTCAGTTTAAAAAAAAAAACAAAAAAAAACCTCATGTACTTTGCAATGATCCATTTTTTAAAAATTCAGAAAGGATGCCTCCCTTTTAAAAATCTCTGCTACTGTGTACATATTAGAGACCTAAATAAATAATGCAGTAGGGCAGCCACAGGCAACTGCAGAGGCGCTGTCAATGAAAGAGATCCTCATGCCAACGGCAAGATATGGACCATAGCATTTCCATCGACACTAGGTCCACTCCAAAACTATGGTAAAATCTATCCTGCTTCCATCTTCTCTACGGGGTCAGTTGAACTGCCCTGAAATCAGCTAAGATTTTCATCTTATGTAACATTAAGAAAATAAACAACATAAAAACAAAGGACAGACTTAACTGCCCAAAGCAAGGAAATTCAAAGCGGAGGACATGAGAGAATTTCACATGCCTACTGCAGTCCAGTCAGAGGACTAGGTTTTCAGCAGGTAGTTGCAGACAAAATTTGCTGCTGCAGAAGTGGTTCTGGGCGTAGAATACAATACGTACACTTCTAACCCCCGCAAGTGCAGTCACAGGTAGGCAGGGGTATTCTTCACAAGATGGATGCAATGCACTGTGAACGGAAACTGTGCCCACAAAAAAGGCTGGACTTTTCAAGGACCTAGCTGAACGCATGAGGGACGATGTTGCATTTCAGAACACCCGAAGGAAGGAACTGTTGGATGTGGATAGTCTCCAGGTTTACTTCGGGCAATGAAATTGGAGCTCAACCAGAACCCCCTTGACAAAGTTCAATCAGGAATAAGTAGTATGAAAGAGTTATCCCCCCCAGCAAAACACGTACGTGTGCTAGGAGCCACCCACCCAGTGGGATGGAGGCAATCCTCAGTCTCATTTTGTGTGAGATCTTATATTAGACAAGCTCATACCTACTTCTAGTGCAAAAGATGTAAGGACAGGGTGATCCAGCCACATTCTCTCTGTCACATTATTTACAACGATGCAATGGAGCAATGCACAGAGTACAAATCCGACAATGGTAACAGCTGTAGGCACGTCATGCCATTTGAAGGTCCCAGGATCCTGTAAAACAGTGCAGGCCGGTGTGATTAAATCCTTTGGCACCTGAAATTGAGAGATCAAGTGTTACGCAAACTAATGGGGCGTGTTGCCATACGCAGGCTTACTGGAGCCTAACTACTAGTGATGTTGACTTCACTGGGAGTTTTGCCTGAGTCATAAATGCAGAATCAGGCCTTGAATTAGCACTTACTGGCCAAATTCCAGACTGCTTGAGTGAAGTGGTTGACAGAACAGTAAGCTTTTAATCACTTGCCATTTATTAACCTGCTCTTGGATACTGTCATTTACCAAAGTCACGATTTTAGAACATGGATGTCAAAAATTTGGCACCCAAATAAGTTACCTGATTTTTCAAAAATGCTGAGCACACAGGGTTCCCACTGACTCGACAGGCGCTGCTGGGTGACCAGCACTTTGAAAATCAGGCCACTTACTGTGAGTGCCTAAATGAGGCTTTAGAAACCTAACTTTGGGCACCCGTATTTGAAAATCTGCACCTAAGAACTGGCTCCAAATCACCAGATCAACGTTCCATAAGTAACCCCTACCCTGCACTGTGCATGAAGACCCAGAGATGTAGGAAAACAGCCATGCACAATTCACAGGAGGAGACGGAAGACTTTATTCTGTGTTCCAAGCGAGTCTGGTTCTGCAAAAGATGGATGAGAGAAAATGACCATTGCAAGGGAAGGGTGAAAATCTGGAATGGAACTTCATTAAATATCAGTACAGCTCCCATTGCTGTCCGTCACCCGTAACTTCCTAAACACCTAAAGCAGAGATATTGGGAATGGGCCAATATCATCAGCCTAACTCTATTGGGAGTGACTTCAGTGGATTTACACCAGGATGCAGAGAACTAGGCCCAGAATCTTCTGTGGGACGAATATGAACTTGTGGACTGAACTCTCTATCCTGGAAGAACTAACTGGGGAGGGGGGACCAAGCGAGGGCAGAGTTAGGTATATCTCAAAAGCAGGCTAAATTTTACTATTAATATGAAGTATTCTCCAACTGGTGTGTAGGTCTGAGGGCCATAAATAAAAGCAAGTTCATGTTAACTGGGTGAAGACAGAAGATGCACGTGTGATACGCATTTGATGGGCAGTCTGGAGAGTGTTCGTGTTGAAGAGTTACCCAATAGTGATGGAGCTGAGGCAAGTCATTGAAAATCCATAGGACCTCTGCCTTCTTCACAAGAACAGCCAGATTGAGCCCCATTTTCTTAAAGATGAACAAGCCCTTAGTAGGAAACATTCAGCAACTGAAAAATAAGATCTGAGTGACATGAAATTATAGGTCTGCCCTCTCCAACAGTAGAATTTCAGGTGCACAGGGGGTTTTCCCGTTGAAATCTGTTATAGTAAACACGGGGGGGCACGGACACCATTCTGGTAGCAAACTCTGGTAAATATAGATTTATGCAATCATATATAGAAAACAACCCACCACACATGTACTAATTTTGCCAAGATTATACATTAGGACAGTGGTTCAATAGAAGGGCCTCCAGTCTCCGCCAGCAGATTTTGCTTTGGATTGTCGACGAGAAATAAAACTCTCTAGGAACTTTCATCTCATTCATCAGGAAGCAAAAACCACATCAACGTTACTAAACAGATTAGCCTAGCAACTAATATGTAGAGCCATGGTTACTCAAACAATCAAAAGAAGAAAGCCAACAGCTCTCTCTATTGGGCTTGGAGAATATAGCTAGGACAGACCACTGACAGCAAAAATTAACATGCTAAAATGTAAGAGTCACCTTATTGGCAACTTAAAAATAAACTTATTCTGACAAAGATAGCATACCATCATTTGCATTAAAGCAAAAATCTCTCCCTTGCTGTGTCACCCAACCATGGCTTAGAGCAATTGTCTAGAAGAAAATGTATCAAGCTACTCCTAAAAATATCAGGGAATTCAACAGGTTATTATTATTAAATGCCTTTTAAAAGGTATGCAGTTCATTCCAGTGGCCCATTTTACTCAAATAAGCCACAAAAAAAAATTGTATAAAAAGATTTATTGAAATTCATCAATGACAAACAGACATAAAACTCAAAGTTTGGCTCTTCTGGGAAAAAAAACTTGCAAATGTATTTATACAGATGAAATATTGACTAGGAAATACAAGTCACTTCTAAAGCTATTTTAAAGAGGGATATGAAAGTAAAACTGTACATTCACTAGGTATTTTCAGTCATTTTACTGACTTCCACTAGGTAAGAAAATACAATTTTGTATTAGTATTTCGTGCTTGCGTGTATGAAAAGAAACCTCCTACACTACATGCTGTATTGTCTCCTGTATTTAGGTTTGTAAAAATTTTCAAAGTATATAGCACAAGTGGAAGTCATTTCTCATCACTTAAAATTGACTAAGTGGTGTTCTATATTACAGACCAAAATAGTACACACCTTATTTAAAAGGGTTGAAACATTTTTTTATTACAATTGTCAAATTCATTTCACTAGTAACTCAGGAATTAGTAACACTTTTTTTTTTATATATATTTATATATATATATTTAAATGCCTGCCATTTTCAGTGTATTGGCTGTATCCCAGGCAAAAAAAAAACCAAAATAGAAAGGAAAAAAAAAACCTTCAAAACACAACACACAGAGGGGGATTGCAAAGTAGTCACCCCATAAACCAGATCCAAAGGAACTCAACAAAAGAAAAACAAAAAACAAGAACACATTTGGTCACTATTTACAAACAGCAAAAGAAAAGTTACCTACAGAAGCAGGGAAAGCATTAGCTGAAAATGGCAGTCATTCACAAACAGGCAACAAAGAAATCACTTTATCAATATGCCATTCTCACACTTGTTGCTGTGGACTGGATGCTTTTGCCTAGATCTGCAGCATCCAAAAAAAAATGCTTACAATATGCTTAGTGACTGGCAGAGATGGTAAATCCCAACAACCGGAGATATTTAGCTGTCTCAAAACAGACTGTATGCCTATTTTGGATATCCTCTACTGATCTTAAGTTTAATGTGTCAAACTATCCACTCCAATTATAAGAAACAAATTGCCACTTGGTTTATACTTACTATTGCATTTACAGGAACTAAAAGGGACAAAAAGGAAAAATTTAAAAAATGAAAAGGAGTGGCAGTAAAAATAGTATTTTATTCCCTCACCCACCCAATACACTTTTCCCTCTCATTCCCACAGCAACATTACAATCAGAAGAAAAAAAAAAAAAAGTCAGGGAGGTGGGAGGGGGAAATACAGGGTAAAAACAGTCAAATCACAATAGGAAACTTTCAAAATAGGTTATTCAGTTTAATCATCTTCATCGCCCTCATCTTCAGGTTCTCGTTTTCTCTTCTGCCCCCTTTCTTCTTCTGCAAAATAAAGATGGGGTGGGTTATGTGTGCACCTTGATGTGCTATCACAGCATGACCATAAAAACAAACTCATACAAACTGCTACATTAGCAACTGGCTGAGTACCAGAGCAATAGATATTCAGATACAGTTCTGCTTTTAAAAACCAGTACATTACTACTTTTGTTCTGTATTAAAGTTTGCCTTATTGCCATACCGGTTCCTTCTTCTTCTTCTTCATCATCATCTACTTCACCATCATTATAACCTTCTTCATCTTCCTATATAAAAATTAACAAAAAGATTTTGGGTCAAAAACTTTCCTAATCGACAACACTCAACAAACAGTATCTTGAAATTGAGCAAATCTTTGAGAAGTGTCTTCTGCCCTGTCCCCAGCATAAGTGTGCATTACCACCCTGATATGGCAAATTTATTCCCTAAAACACCTTCCTACTGTGTATGCAAATTACTGGATTCTGGCCCATTTTCACAGCAGGAATCAAGAGTAACCATATTACCCAGTTTCATCTAAAAAAAACTCTGCCGCCTCCTCAGTCTCAAAGAAGAAATGGATCTTCCCACTAAATGGTTTTAAAAGCCACACATATATGTAAATACAAAAATTTCTTAAGTCTGAAGTTCAACAAAGTCACAGGCAAAACTTCTACTAACTTTCAAAGGGATCAGGGCCTATTTGTGGAAACAAAAACAAAACACTAAGTATAGTTATAAGCGTTCCAAAGTTACACACTTGAGCAGTGGACCTCACCACTTCTGTTATTACTTTAATTTTGTCTGTGAGAGGGAGAGAGAGAGAGAGAGAGAGAAGGGGGTGGGGGCAGGAGAAGAAAATAAAGCCAGTTATAGGAACCCCACCCCACACCGCACAGAATTCTGCTCTCCATTATACCCATTCAACCTCTCTGAAGTTAGACTTGGGGAAGAATCTCGAATATGAAAATTAGCACCTTTTTATTTTTAGACACATGCCATTTACAATTACACACATGCAGACTCTGAAGCAAACATGACTCTGAGAAAGATTGGCCTGAAAGTAGAAAGCAAACAAACATTCTGACTAAAATCTTATTTAAATCATCATCATTGTGCAACGTCTGGGTGCAGTTTTCCTTTAAGCATTTGCTTTTTGAGGCACAGGGTCTCATCCTCAGTTGTTCACAGATACTCCGACTCCAGCTTCAATAGGTTTGTGTGTTTGAAAAGAGGCTAGCGCTGGAGATGTCACCTACTGAAAGTTACATCTGTTTTCAGTAGCAGCCCAATAAGCTAGCAGTGGTCACTAGATGGCAGCTGGCTCACAGGCAGATGCTCTTCAAAACCCACCGCCAATTATTTTCCCTGCTCCTTAGAAGAAAAGTGTGCACTTCAAACCACATCACCACCTTTGTTTTCGTTTCTGTGCAGGTATTCTGACCTGACACACAGATGTTCCCCTGCCACTCAATGTTTGCCAGGAATCCTTACCTCCTCTTCCCCGCTCACATCCTCCTCTTCTCCTTCCTCCTCCTCCTCATCTTCCTCTTCATCTTCTACTACTTGAGCATCTTCATCATACTCCTCTTCTACAGGCAAGCAAGACTATCAACTCAGTGTAATGTTGACAGTAAGCTTAACGTTCAGACATTACCAGCCAAATCCTGGGCCCCCGCCCCCGTGATGAAAAAAACACACACAAGTACTGCCTGACGGCAGAATCTAGCTTGTTGCATCTTTCCAGGTGCCAGGTAAGAGGCCAGAGTGAACCCTGTGCCTCCCAAGCAGCACAATACAGAAGAGGCAGTCCAGGACAGAGCAGTGCCACGGTGGTTTAAAGCCACCTCGTGTGCCTCCCAGATCCTGAGCTGCTGGAGGAGCATGGCTGGCCCGGGCATAGATCAGAGCAGACCTGGGGCTGCTCTAATTTACAGCAGCTTCTCTACTGCTGCCTTTGGGCTTCCGGGCATCCCAAAATGTCCCCCAGCTTGCTCCTGGCACCTGGTGGTGGCAGGGAGGAAGCTGCACATACCAACCCTGTCCTGCCCCTGTGACAGCAAAGTTCCCTGCTAGGGCAATGTGAAGGGGCATAATCCAACTCCCGGGAGGGGTTTTTGAGAGGACAAACAGCCTAATCAATTACCCTGGAATGTTTTCTATACTGTAGGAATAATCATTTGGAACGCAAAGCGTTTTCACTCAGGCCTGCATTTATACTGTGCTGAAGAGAGATTTTTGTCTCCACTGAACCTTTGTTGTTCTGTCAGGGCACCCTTCTGCCAGGCAGTGCTGCAGATCTGCGTTGTACCACAACAAATTCAGCACTTGAGGAGAAAATGCAAGTCCAGCTATTCTGTGTGCTTTGCTTTTCAGCTTTGTTTGAAGAGTCTAGCAAATTCCCCAAACCCAGCCTGACATTCGTCCAACTGGTAAACCAGATGCCTTTGAATGCAGGCTGTCAGGGTGAAGCAGAATGGCACAGTCTGCCCCAAGAGAAGTGGCATGTCTGTTTTCCTAACATTAATAAAGTTAATCTCTGCTTCTGCAGTGCCATTCACAGAGCTGGCCCCAGGCAAACTTCAGCACCTGCCTTCTCTGCTCCTTTGATCTCTCTCAGCTGTTGTTTACTGCGTTACAGATTATTTAATGTAACACTTTCCTATTAACCAACACATCAGCCAGCCTCACTCACTGGTTCTGTTTCCTAACCTGGTTCCTTTCTTCCATGCGCAGGCTCTCTTACCTTCCCCCTTTTTTGAGAGTCTAGCCTCTGAATCTTTACTAGCTATGTGTGCTTTGCTTCTCCATCCCTCCACTTTTCATTCTCTGCCACAGCTTCCTCAACTTGAATAGGAGCCGAGGAGGCATTCTCCCCGAGTGTAAAAGGCTTGGAAGATGGAGAGCAGTACATATGTTCTTTCCCTTTCTCCTGCCTGTCTCCTTCCCCTCAATTTCACCTCTTCCCAGCACTCACTGGCGGCCCAGGCCCTAGCCTCGCTCTCTCTCCTTGCCAGACGTCCCACCGCTCTCTGACTGAAGATAAGGTGCGCGTCTCTTTTAGGCCCTGCCTGGGCTCTCCAGTTCTAGCTTTTCCTCCGTCTCTACAGAGGAGCCAGAGACCGGGGAAGTGGGTGCTGGGAGAAGCCTTTTCTCACCCGCAAGTCAGATGATCAGGTTGCTTTTGAGGAAGAAAGGAGCAAGTGCCATGCACAGCAGTTGGTTATCATCTAAATACACCAAATGGAGCAATTCACGTACCATCCTCGTCCTCCTCTTCATCATCTAGGCCCTCCACGTAGCCCTCTGCATCGGAATCTGGGGCTTCTTTGTCATCCCGGTCGTAACCATCGAGATACGTGAGTTGGGGGAGGAGCTTGAATACATTTTCTCTGTAGTCGTTCAAGTTGGTTACCTCACAATTGAAAAGATCTAAACTCTTCAGGTTTTCTAATTTTTTCTGTAGGCAAAATTGGAAGCTGCATCAGAGACCTGACTTGGGAGCACCCTTTAAAAGCTGAAGGGCAGCCAGTTAACACTCAAAGGTCCTTAAACTCGCCAAGCAACTTCTATGGATAAAATGGAGTGTTTTAAATCATCGTGGAGTTTCATTCTGCGCCTGCTAAACTGGTGCAAGTGCGGTTACATAATAGTCAGGCCTTACCACACTCTTTGTTCACAGATCTCAAAGCACTCCACAAACAAAGCTCTGTATCAATACTGCCATCTTGCAGATGGGAAACTGAGGCACAGAAGGGGGGCGGGGGAAGTGCCTCACCCAACATGACACAGGAGGCCAGTAGCTGGGGATAAAACCCAGCGGTCAATTATCCGCACTGCCCCCCCAAGCCAGAATAAGATCATTTTAAACATTTATGCTGTTATGCGTTCACTGTTACTTTAAAATGGAAGGGAACTTGTTTCTTCTCTGGATACAATGACAATCTTCCACTACAAGGGAACTGCTGATTTTAAAAGCTATGCAGCAATCTGAACCTCCATAACCATTAATGGCAGGATGAAACACTTGGGGTTCAGCTTCTATACAGAAGCACAGAAGTTTTAGCTGGGAAAAGAAAGCAATAGCACGTATAAACCAAACACAATAAAAGACAAGGGTGGTGGCTTAAGAATTCGCTTTGGATGTTATGAAAGATTTCCCTTTAAGAGTTTAGTATGAAGGGTTTTTGCGTATAGCTAGCTATGGATCCCAGTGAGATAGGAGAAGCCTCAAGAGGGGTCCTAGTCTGGAATAGATTGAGAACCACCGGTTTAGACTAAGTTAAGGATAGCGTGAGATTTTCATGGAAAGCTATTAATGGGGTAAAGAGAGCGAAGGCTTGGCGATAAAGCCGGCTATGGCCCTTGATTCTGCAGCACGATTCCTAAACACGACACCAAACAGTATTATAAGGGCAAGAGGTGGAGGGGACCCGGCTGTTTTCTGAAACTAATCTGATCGACTTTAACCCAATGGCTGATGGGTCATGAAAACAAGAGATGAGGCCCATCCGAAGGGGTCCAACAGGAGAAGAGGTGGTCATTACAAGATCGTGCTGCCAGGGCAATGCACGAGCTCTGCCAACAGGACAGCGCCAGGCAATTAGGTCCTTCTGTGACTAGAAGCTAGCCACGACTAGTGGTAGACCATGGAAGAGTAGAGAACAGCCCACAGGTTTGCAAACTGGGACCTGTTAGCCCAACTTTCTCCAGCGGAGGAGGGGGGCTGAGGGACAAGATCCATGGCACCCAATACTGTAAAACAATTCCTTAGTTATCCCCTCCTGATGAGCTGCACCGAAGTGTAAAATGATTCCCACTTTTAAAGTGCACAGAGGTGACTGACAGCTGCCTGTCACCCTTCCACAGGGGGTGGAGACTACGCGCAGGAGTGTGACCTTTATAGGTGCACTGCTGATGTGGAGTACAGTGAGCTGCCGTGCATACATCCCCACCATCCACTCTCAGCCAGGGCTGGGAGCTGTGGGTTTTGGAGAGGAGAGGGTAGCGATGGAAACCTTGGCCCTTGCAGTTCTTGGGTTTTCTTTAAGCAACAGGCGTGCTCATTAGTCTCGAATACAAATGGGGTGAGGAGAGAAAGAGGACTGTGACGTCAACAAATGCCCACCAGAAACTGGATTGAGCCCACCTACGACTCATGGTACGGGCCAGTGAACAGCCACCACAGAGCACTTTTGGGTTGCTAGTGACTGCACTAGACTTGCACTATCAGCTTAAGGACTAAAGACTCTGTATCCCACTACAAATCCCCCTAAACCACAGCCGGTCTCTCCTTCTGCCCCCGCGCCCCACCTCACTCTATGGATGCATATTGACTGATGAGGACTGGCCACTAGAGGGAGGCATTATCACACACACCCAGCCAATATATTGCAGCCTGCCTCAGTTACACCCAAGCATCAGAGGTGGAAAACCTCACAGCCTATTTGGGCTGTCAGTCGGTAAGGGACTGGTGGTCACGTACAATCAGACAGGAAGGGTTGGCATTGAGCACCAACACAAGTTCTTTCAGCTAGGAATAAGCTCACAATCACATTCTCCCCCTCCCCCACACACACATAGCCTGTCAAAGAACCATTATATAAATCTAAGGGTTTCACCTATCCTTAAAGCACTTTTCCCTGTCGCATTAACTCACCAGAGGTTCTATTGTACTGAGATCTTTTATTTTGTTGCCGCTTAGGTTTAGATGCGTGAGGTTTGGACACTTTTCTGCCAATACTTCCAGTCCTCCTGAGATTCTGTTATCACTTAGTTCGAGCTAGGAGTCAGACCAGAAAAAAGAAAGGGATTTTAGTATAAACCTGTGTCACAAAACAACTGAGCTGGTTAGAGGACGTTCTTATGTGAACATCTATTTCACACTTAAAATATAAAAAATATAAAGAGAGACCACCACGTGGCACTTTGTTTACCTTCTTAAGTTTGTTTAACTTTGGTAAGTTTGCAACTGAGCTTAGGCCTACGTTGATTGTACTTAAGAATTCCAGCTCTTCAAACTCATCTGTGAGTCCTTCAATTTTGCCTTCATTTGACCTACAGTTGTCAAGAACTAGCTCTTTAACCTGGAAAAGACAAAATTCAAACGTGTTAAAATGGTTATCCCACAGTCAGATACATATAAATGTTTAAACAGTTAATTCACAAGCAAAGAACAATAAAACTGAAGCTATGGAAGCTAATACAACAGCTTCCTCTTCTACTTGATCATCTGCAAATGCACCAGATAATGATTATTTCCATCTTCTGACATGCAGTGCTGTTTACAATGCTAGTTGAACATCTCATGATGGATTTTGGCTACATTTCACAAACATGATTATTAGAGAAGAACAAATGAAGCAAACCTGAATACAGATGGCATTCTGCAAATGGCTTAGAGCCAGGTCTATAGCATTCATACTAGTTTACGTGATTTACTAGTAGTTCCTCACAACTATTCATCAAAGTTACTGCCACAGACATTTTAACAATATAGTGGAATATTCAAGACTTCATTAAAAAGAGCCTACAGCTCTGATAACTTCTGGCCCGTCAGTGCAAGACATCAGTCATTTAAAATACCATCTTCTGCATTTAGAAATTCTCTCCGTTTATCATAAGCTATTCAAAGGAGGAAACTTGAATTTTAGACCATTGGCTGCTGAGATACTTCCTGAGAAGTGAAACAGACTGACCAATACTGTGCAGAGCTACATTTTGGGGACAGCCTGACTTTCCATGGACTTGTAACCCTAAATCCACTGTGTACTCTTGGAAATCTTCTCTCCCTCAGTATTATGTGGACTGGAGAGTTCGAAGGCAAGATTTTCCCCACAGGGAGAGGTGTTTTCTTGAAGAGTTTACGAGGCAGGCTTCAGATGCTTCTGGAACGGGAAGGTGTAGTGGATATAGCCTGATGCCCTCTTGGTGGTCACCAGAGCATGTATGGATCCTGTCTCTTCTGTCTCACCCTCCCCTTCCCCTACACCACAGAGAGAGAGCAGGCAAGGAGCTCTTCTCTAGTGTCCACCTGCAGGCGGATGGAAGGGGAACAGAGAGAGGAGGAAAAGGAGAACGCAGGATTTGATCATATGGTCTCACTGGAATGGGCTACCTAGGGAGTTGGTGGAATCTCCATCCTTAGAGGTGTTTAAGGCCCAGCTTGACAGAGCCCTGGCTGGGATGATTTAGCTGAGGTTGGTCCTGCTTTAAGCAGAGGGTTGGACTAGATGACCTCCTGTGGTCCCTTCCATTCCCAATATTCCATGATTCTGAGAAATGCTGACCCCATCCCATTCAATGAAAGCGTGGCATTCCTGCTGCAGCTGGAACCTCGCACCTGTGTATGGGATAAATTACTTTATGTGGGTTCCTGGCAGAGGATCAGACCTTAGGAAGGTGCCACTTTCAAAATGGCACAGCTCTGTGATCAAGCAAGGAAGCATCCCTTCAAAACCAAAAAGCCCCATCGCAATGATTAAAGAATAAAACAGTTCAATTTTTCACCAAAATCCTCATGCAATCTTACCACACTCAGGTACATTGTTGGTAGAAACACTAGCAGCATACACATAATGAGAGTTCTAGCTGCCTGCCGTCATGAGCCGTGACCCACTATAGTTAGGAATCTACAGTAAATCCTCCCCCATTTTGCCAGAATAAAGAGCGCAAATACTCCCCTATCAACGGGCACGTTATGAGAGCAAGTCTTCCTGCACTGAGAGAAGAACACATCCCTGTGACTGCATTACAGAGCCCTGCATGATCTAGTTAGTCAAAGGGTACAACAGACCATTGAAACTGGGGAGTGGGAGAAGAGCTGGAGGCAAAGCAGTGTTCTGAACTCAGCACTAGACAAATCTCCTGCTGTGACACAGAACCTGAGAAGTCTTGAGAGTTTTGTTTTTTTTTAAGCAAAGGGGATAGGATGAAAGTTTGCAAGAACCACAGAGTTAAGAAGATGAGGAAACCGTTCTTTGCATACATGAGGCAGTTAATATGCAAATGTTTACTTTTTTTTTTTTTGAAAGTGGCTATTGCAGTAATCCCATCGTAAGATTAAAGTCAATGTGATGCAATAGCTTGGGTGCATCCAACAGCTTTACTATATAGCTAAAGCCACTTTCTGTTGAATCACTGTCTCCATTCTTGCAATGAATTCTATGTGCTGAATTCAGGGGGGGCTCCATGCGGGTGAAGGGAGGTCCAAGATGAGAAAGGCGTACAAGTGATGCGGGGGGGAAAGAAAATAATCAGAGTTTTCACAGGAAATGCAATTTTTAGGTCTCTCCTCACAATTTTTTGCAGAAGAATTATGACATGCAGGTGTCCTTGTACAAGTTTTGCAAAAGAATCCAACACAGACCAGAAGAATCCATTAAATAAACTTGTGCATTATTTCCTATATAAAATATCTCACCTTTTAAAAGAACCCACCTTCATTTAAAATTAAGGCAGGACCAATAAGCAAACCAAGAAGTGTTCAACAGGCATGTCCTTTTCCCACAATACTTCAAGGTACCAGGTGGGGTGTGGTTAGTATCTCGATAGGACAAATCCACAGGCAGAAAATCCCTCAAACAACCAGATTCCTACATAAAGCAGTGATGGAAGCTCTGTTCCAGCACAGGGCTAGTGTACTGGCTCAATATAAACACTGAATGGTTTGAGATGCCAACTTGCAGACAAGTAAAATGGAGGTTGTAGTCAACTGTGCTCATTTAAAAATAATCATGTCGTTTTTCAAAAGAATTCACCCCAGTCACTAGGCCAATTCCAATCTGAGTAGCTACATCCTGCCTACCTACTTCCTCCTGCAGTTTCAGACTAATGTTACAAATCTTCACTTCCTGTCCTAAATTAAAGAGGTTTCTACGTTCAATTCATAAATACACATGCTTTTCAAAGGGCTCTCCTTACTCAAACCCAAGCAAGAAACTCCTAAGAGACACGCCCAGATTTTCCTTTTATCAGACCGGTCATTGCTGAGCAGGGCAGAAGGCCTATGCCTGCCCTGTCTATCCCCTACAGCCAACCCACCTGCCCACTAGGCGATTTTGGAATCCACCTTTAAAAGGACTCTCTCCTATCCCTCTAAGAGTGAAGGCAAAAGAAAGGTCTAGTAGGCTGAGCATGGGGCCCCTTTTCCCACCCACCCCATCAGCTCGCTGGGCAAGCCCATCTCCCCCGTAAATGTTTGTAGATTGCAGCCTCACCACCCCAAAGCACAGCAGGAGTAAAGAATCTCCAGGAGGTCAGTTTGGATCCAGCTGGCAGAAGGCTATGAAGCTGCTGGGTGTGACAGGGACGGCAGTTTTGGGTGCCAAGGTGAGAGTCCAGGCAGAGAGAGAGAGAGAGGGAAAGCGCCCCCAGCTTCAAGAGCTGGCCACCCAGGTTAGGGGCGAGATCTGGCTTTTGAACTGGCCTGCAGCCCACTTAAAGGGAAAATGGTGTTTAAGTCTGAAGCTGAGCAAGAGAGAGAAGGAATCTAGAGACTCTTCCTCATCCTTTGGCTGCTGGGCAGGCAGAAGAGCAGTTGAGCGATGAGACGACCTCAAAAAGGAGGCATTAGAGAAGCAGTGAAGGGGGCTGGAGGAGGGAGGACAGCTCAGAGATGGCAGCGGAGGAGCCAGCATGCCTGGGGTTTCATTTCAGAAACTGACAAAAACCCGGCTGCTATCAGCTCCAGCTCTCCCACTGCTGCTCCCATGTAGGCTTTAAAAACAACAAAACCCCACATTTGCCACACTTCCTCTACCTTCCCCCCTCGATACTCCAACAGATGACTTTGAAACTGCCTCCATGACAAAGGCAAAGTCACCAAGTGACTGAGAATGAGCAGTAGCAAGTTCGGTGACGTCTGGGTGGTTCTTGTTTAGAAAACTGCAGTCTGCTGGCTTTGGCTGTTTCAGAAGTGCAAGTTTTTCACCTCGACACATTAACTGCTAGGCGTCCTGTGCTGCCGTACAGCAGCCTCGTTGGGGATCTTAGCCCTTTTCTTTGAGAGAGAAATTTCATTCAACTAATTTTGTTAGTGGGACACTGTAGCCCCAGAGTTAAAGATAATTCTGAAATTCACAAGTGAAGGATCCTACAACCATGCCGGCTTAGCCACATTAAATATATAGGAATAGAAAACAACACAAGGGGACCCAGGGAACATGGCTGCATGAAACCATAAATTGCGCATTATTTTTTCTTCTGAATTTAACAAATAGCAGCTGACGCAACCAGCCTGCAAATTTTCCACAGGTGTTATATGCCGTGTCAGTTGACTCTCTTCCCACATACGTACATTTCTCCTCTCTTCCCCTTTCCACTCCTCTCTCTCTTATTTCTCTCTCCTGTCATCTTTCCCTTCTCTAGAGCATATCACTTTTTTAGTTAGAGTCCCACACAGCTGAGGAGGGCTGACAGTGACCTCCCATCCACAAGAGGGCCCTGTTTGGGATGATAGACAATACCTAACACATCGTATTGGCCGAAGGAGCCAATCAGCACTGGAGCCCAAGGTGCTGGGCACTGCACACTCCCGCCCACTGAGGCTAATGGGCCAGGTAGAATAACTGACACTATTAGGTATTTACATTCTTTGACAACAGCCAGGTTTAATGAAAAGGTTCGTGGATGGGCAAATAAGAACCCACTCGTGTTAAGAGTATCTGAAAACCACCTAAAGGCAGGAAGGAGAACTGCAGTCCTTTTGCACTGGTTTATTTTCTAAGAGAATCTGGGTTGCTTTGTGGAAACCGGCCTCAGACAAAGCACTCCTATCACACTTCCCGCTAAACATACCGAGTGTGTCACGGAGCTCTTCTTTTTCACAAAAAGGACTTTCCCCACTTTTGTTTCACCCCAATAAAACAAAGCAGATAAGCATTTACGGACGTAGCATTAGCCATTCAGACCCTAACCCCTTTTACAGGGCTCCTTATACACTTGAGAACATGGTGAACGGGCCCTAACCATTTTGAATTCAGAACGAGAGAGCTGCCATATCACATTTGAATCAAAACTGTCTTCCTGGAACCCTGCAGTTCAGTCAAGCTAAGGAAGACACTATCTTTGAGGAGAGGCACAAGCTAGACTGTGGAATTAAGTTTCCAGAGATCATTTTTACATGGCTGTGTAAAAGATGGGAGACCCCCAGCACGCAAAGTCCTGTAGGCTCCAATTGTTCTGTTCACTGCAGGAGGCACAAACACAGTAAAATACTGGAGCCCACTACCACGAGTAGGAGAATCTAGATAGAAGGAAAGGTACAAGTTGTGCAACACTGTTCTAAGAGATCACACTGTGTGTGTATCCTCCTGCAGTATAGCAAGGCAGCATACCCTCCGTGCTCAGCCCACGCGCAGCACAGAAGGGTGGGCATGCCACACGCTCCCCACCCCCAAAAAGTTGATGCATTATGGGAAACAATGCAAGAACAGCAGCTGCAACCTCCCCAGATAACACTGTCCTTCAGCATCTCTGTATCAAAGATGGATCATGTGCATGAGCCAGTCTCATATGACCAATCAACGGCCTGAACAGCTGGTCACACCCCTAAACTGCTGAAAAGAGACCTGCAGGGATATGCTGCTATGTCAGGAGAGGCGGATATACAGCCTGGTACCTTGGGATCTGTGGCATAGCGACCGGATCTTTAAATCCTCTGACTGCAACACATGAGGGTGTTTGGGGGGGTCAGGGCAATGACGGCTGCGACTGTCTGAGTATCTTGACAACATGTGCAGACACAGAACAGGTTCTGAGGCTCCATCTTGTCTCTACGCCCCAGGGGCCAGCTCTAGACGTTCCATTTCCCCATTCTGCCCCTCTGTGGCCTGCCAAACTGCCACCTGCTGTGCCAGGTGCTTCCTGGTTGTATGGCTCCTTGCGTATTGCTCTGTGGTTTGCTAGTATCAAGCCTTGCTTTTGTGCGGTCTCCGAGAACCACAAATAGGTCGCTGCCCCCTCCTCACCTGACACCTTATAACAAGCACCCTGCACTCCTTGCTTATTTCGGTGGCCACTCCGGTTTCCTCTCTTTGGTGTTCAACTCTTGCAGACTGACATCACATTACCGTCCATCCACTTTGGATGCCTAACTATGGATTACAGCGTGTCCTGTCTGTCTCTGTGCCTTTGATTACATCACCCCTGGCACCAATCCATGTTTGATAACTCTGGATTCCATCTGTTTTCTCGTACAGATACTGTACGAAGCTGTATTCAGCTAAGCACTGCTTATGCGGCATTCTTAACGTAGCCATAGCGTGCAGTGTGGGACACCGCTCATTCCTGAGTTAACGACAGCCCATTGAATGCATGCAGGCGCTGTATTCCATGGGGACATTCATAACCAACTTTTACTACACATTCTCTGCACAGTTTACCTGGCATGATATTTCTCCTTGCTCGCTTTTCTGCACAGGCAACAGAGATCCTAACATAGGTCAATTTACTTCTCTGAAAAACAAATATACTTACTATCATACCAATTTGTACATATGTTATAGAATATAGACACATACATCAGTATTTTCCACTGCTTTTATGACATTTATATTGTCAACGTTTATCTAGTGCCGTAAGTACAAGGTTCCTGCCCTAAGGAGCCTACAATTTCACTCCTGCAAGCACAGGGCGATGGTTCAAAGGCAAGCAGGCACTGCCAGCGATTGTCACTGAACTATAATCCATGACAGATTATCAAGACTAGAAGAAACACCTAAATGGTATTACAAAAAAAAAAAAAAATCACACAGTTCAGGCTCCGATTTAAACAAGTTTAATGGCAAATTTACTAGTAGAAAGCCAAGGATTAAATTCAGCCATACCACCCCACTGATGTTGGAGGCAGGAACCTTGTAGGTTATCAGGGCAACACACATTTAAATCCTCTCCTGTATATTTGGTTCCCCTGGGTCAGGAAAAGGGCATCATTCCCGTAGAGTAAGGGGCAGCACATTACCTCTGCATCACAATGCTCTTGGCCAACGCCTGGCCTACTGGGATTAGCAAGTGCATGGCGTCCCTTCCTCTCCCCCACTGCCTAACCTCAGTGCTAGGTGCTCACTTCTCTCCAGCCGTGAGGAGGGCAGGAAAAGGGTCTGTGAGAAATGGGAGCTCGTTCAGTTCTTTAGAGGCAGCTGCAGCAGCTCTATTTCTCCCCAAATGCAGGAGCACTTCCCTCCTAGCTTTTGGGCCTGGCAGAAAGTCCTGTCCCTGCAAGACCCCATATCACTCATCGTCAATGGTGGTCAGGAGGCAACTTTTGTTCACCCCTCATTTTAGGCTGCCATATCAGATTTCTTTCTCGCTTCAGCACTCAATTCCAGATCAGCAATCCTGTGGCCTGCGGATCCTCTGGCAGAAGCCTTCCAGTTTATTCACTCCAATTTACGTTACTGCAACAAACCCTTCTCTGGCATAGTCTGTCACCGCAAGCAAAAGCAATTATCTCCATTCAGGGGGACACAATACGCTTCACACTGAAAACCTGGGCTTGTTGGAGAAGGGGGAATCTTGTTAAACTGCCCATAAGGGTCATGAAGGTAGGATGGCACATCCTTAGCACTTAGCCCATGCACTGTGCAGAAAAGTGAGGGAAAGGAAAATGGACAGTGAAGAGCCTTACATTTCTAGCATTTACAAGACTAAGTTACTTTTGCCACACCCTGGCAGAAAGGATTAAATTCTTATGGATGTTCACTTCAGATACGATCTGGAATGTGGCATCAGGACATGCTTGAGTGCTCAGCCTATTTAATACACTGCACTAAAGCTACATCTGCTGTGAAGCTTTGCAAACCTGGTGCAGTTATGCAAACCTCTGCACTTCCTGCTCTAAACCAGCAACCAAAATGAAACCAAGAGATGTTTGGAAAGGTTGTTCTCTCTTTGAATCTGTCAAAAAGAAACCATAGGCAGCACACATACCATTTGGAAAACATTGGGAATTTAGGGGTAGATCCTCAGAGGTGCATAGGGTCTGCTTGGTATACCTAAGGATAGGTGGCAGAGAGGTATTCTACCACCCTTTATGCACCCTTGGGGGCAGCCAGGAGCCAGGTCAAGTAACAGTAGCTACTGCGCTGTTATAATATATGCCAACTAGGACGCACCTCTTAGGATTTGTCAGGGCTCAGCATACTCTGACCATGCCCTCTAGCATTCCACCTACATGGAGGGAGTAGGTGTGGGGGAACAGGTGGTATGGCTTTATGCCACTGGGGATTCCCTTACAACTGGGTCATCCTCAGCTACTCCTCTGGTGTTGCTCTGTGTCTCAAAAGGAGACTTTTGGGCCAGACTAAACCTGAGATTTTTCTAACCAAACTGTCAACAGATACAAGAAGAGCTGTGATACCTGGGACTGCCCCCAAAACACACACTTTTAAAAAAATAACCCCCTCCCACCCGCCTGACCCCTAATCATGACATATGACTAAAGATTTGTTTTTTATCTGAATCAGGATAAATCTGATCACTTGGATATTTCAACCACAAGGCCTTACTCCAGGCCTTTGACAAAACCAAACAAACTGATTTTACTCACCTACTTAGCAGCAAATATAATAAGCATTTTAAACAAACGGTTAAGAAAATTGACTATGGGACTGCCTAGCTCAGAGCCTACTCACTCTTATGCAACACAAATGCAGAGAACTCTACATATCGGGGTGGGATGCTTCCCTTCTGGGGAGCCATCCACCACGTACTCCTCCCATCTTGATGTATGAACAGGACAGCTAACAGCCCGGGTGCTAAAGAATTATATTGGCAGAGGCTGACTCCTTATCTCAGTAAGAGGAGACACTCTGAATGGCCCTAACATATATGCTTTATAACTGCAAGGCATTCAGTTATAGTTATGAAACCTGTATGAATAGACAGAGCATCCCAAAGACACCTTCACTATGGTTCATGTTCTACTAACTTCAGAAGTGCCCCTAAAGCAGGTAGATTTTAAGATTACACCTTTTGTTAAATTTAAAAGATAGGTGCAAATCGTAACAAAGACGGAAATCACCAGCGCACTAGGACTGGTTGTAATATGTACACTTTTGGTGCTGCTGAGTTCATGAATGCTGAACTAATGAAACCACAGACAGCACTGGAAATAAAAATGACCCATTCACATCAAGCTGTTTCATCCACTTGGCACCTATTCATTGAGTTGGAATTCTGAATCTTTGCACAAAGGTCATGTGAAATATAACATTGGACTTTAAAAGCTTCCATCTGGGGTGGTCTTTGAATGGTCCAGCCCTATCCAACTTTAACATGCTAACACCTACACATCCTTTTGCTTGGAAGTTCCCTGTAGTGTTTATTTGATTCCAGCTACTAAAACCAATTTCAGCAGGTGTACTTTTAAAGAGCTCACTAATTTTTGGCTCATGTTGGCACAGTTCTCTGCTTACTTCACTCTTCACTAAAGTTGTGAGTACATGACTATGCACAAAGACCACAACACTACCCTCTAGTGCACTTTTAACAAGCTTTTTTAAAAATATATATATTTTTATAGGAATACTATGGTGTTTACCACTGTGAAAATACTTAAGCATTATAAATTCACTAATAAGAAAAACAAAAAAAACCCAGCTTGCCTGTTATTAGGTCAACTAAAATTTAAAAAAATACAATACATCAACACCTTAGCTCTAAACAATTATCCAAATCTTAACCAGTCTAGCATTTTGCTCTTGAATTGTTCAATGTGAATATAGAGGGAGAACCCCTGGAAAGTGAGTTCATGATTCAGATTGAATGACTAAAGTCAGCAGGAGTAGGATTTACAGGTTATCATTTGTAAGTGGCTCAGAAGAATCTATAATGACAGTGAAGGGTCAGTCTCTCTATTGACTTTTCTGCACTTTTCTGTTTCAAGATGCCACTTTTCACAGAAGTTATGGCTCTGATTCTCTGGACTTGCCTGAGATGTGCTGCTGCATGCTATGGTTTAAAACACCTTTGTGTTGTTCTGATACAGAGGACGTCAGCATACCAGGGCTCCACAGTGTAAGATGGAGCAGATTGAAAGTTGCTCTATTTTATGTGGGCTGCATCCTGGCGATGCCCCCCTCTTCCTTGACCACACCCCATGCCTGGGGGCCTGCAGAGGGTGTGGAGTAGAAACCATTACATCACCTCTACCAAAAGGTTCCTATACATAAGGGAAATAATTCTTCGCTAGCCAGTTGAATTGGGTTTAAAGTTGCTTTATGACATCAAAGCAGCCTTAGCGGAGCAGAGAATCTGATCCAATATCAGTAAATTTCCACTCAATAACAGTCTGTGCAGTGTGTCACCATCAGCCCAGAAACCAACAAATACACAGATAGTCAAAGACAAGATGTCAGAACTAAGCTTGCGTAGTGAAGATAAGAAAGTCTGGAGTTTCAAAAGAAATAGGAAAGTGGTAGGAGAGAGGTAGGTAGAAAGCTTATGGTGTACACACTATAATCAAAATTGCTGGGACTAACTACACAGCACCTCCCATCCAAAACTTCTAGACAAACCAATCTATGGCTTTAGTGGGATTTCCTTAAAAATATATGTATCATGTCACATGAAAGCACGCTTCCAAGTGAAACATGTCTGTAGCTACCTGTATATACACAAGACTATGCACCATGCTCATCAATAAGTCAGAGAATACTTATAAAAATAAAAATATAGGAAGCCCTTTTATTCAAAGGCACATAGACGGGCTGGTTGGTTTGTTTTATAATGTTACCTATATAAACAGCACAGAAGCCTCAGAGCAGCGATACTCAGACAGAGGCTAATGAGCTGCAAGTGGCTCTTCAATGTGTCTCCCACAGCTCTTCGCAGCAACACACTGTGCAATTTAATCATAGAATCATAGAATATTAGAGTTGGAAGGGACCTCAGAGGTCATCTAGTCCAACCCCCTGCTCAAAGCAGGACTAACCTCAGCTATATCATCCTAGCCAGGGCTTTGTCGAGCCTCAGCTTAAAAACCTCTAAAGATGGAGATTCCACCACCTCCCTAGGTAACCCATTCCACTGCTTCACCACCCTCCTAGTGAAAAACTTTTTCCTAATGTCCAACCTAGACCTCCCCCCCTGCAACTTGAGACCGTTGCTCCTTGTTCTGTCATCTGCCACCACCGAGAACAGCCTAGCCCCATCCTCCCTGGAACCAGTCTAAGTTATTAACCAGTCTAAGTTACTAACCAATCAGGATGTTTTTACTACGTTATTAACCAATTGTAGAATACTTGGTCATTTTGCTGTGAGAATAATAATATATATTAGTAAATGAAACAATGAATTCACACTACTGGGGCTCTTTTGGGTAATACTGATCACTAATTTGGCCCCTGAATCACAGAGGTCTGCGTAATACTGTGTTAAAATGCTCTTGGTCGGAGGGGGCCTGGCCCAAACAGTGACAGTGAAGTGATTAGACTGCTTGACTTTCAAATGCCTTTTTTTTGGGGGGGGGGCGCCATTCTGAGGATTACTTCCATCTCTTTTTCCTAGAGGCAGTATGTCCTAGTGGATAGGGCACTGATTGTGCCTCGGGAAACCTCAGCTCTCTCCCTGGCTCTGCTGATGGCCTGTTGTCTGACCTTGGGCAAGTCACATCTCCTATCTGTAAGATGCGGATAGTGATACTTACCTCCTTTGTAAAGCGTTTTGAGGTCCACCAATGGAAGATACTATAGAAATGTTAGGTATTATTAAATAATCTTAGCACCACACACATTCAAATACCTTGTGCACAGTATACCTAATTTAAAAATGGTTTAATTCCAAGTTAACATTTAGCTAGACTGCTGTACATATTGGGGGGAGGGGGGTAAGGGTGCATTCTGTGGGCATGTAGTACGAGAGCAATCGTATGCGTTACTCTCGTAAACTTGGCATGAAATTTATTTCATGTTTTAAGTCAAAGAAAAGTTTCCTAAGAATGTTAGCACATTAACCACTAATATTAAATCAATACCTTGTCTGAAAAGCTGTAACTGCTGAGTACCAAGTAAGTGGAATGTCCCAGCAGATTGACTGGGACATGCTGTTTCTAGACTTTTTAATAGTTGGAAGAGAAACTGAGTGGGAGTGCCTGACAGGCCACTTTAACTGACAAATTAATGCTCCAATAATGAGTCAGCCTTGTGGCCCTTGTTATACAGGTCGAAGTGAAGAAGAGACAGGAAGATTGATAGTAAAGCCAATCCTGTACCTTGTTTAGATTTCATTCAGATTACTCAGTCTGCAGGATTAAGTCCAAAGAGTTATTTAAAAAAAAGAAGAAGAAACACAATGTATCTGAAGAGAAGCATGAAGGAAGATGAAACCCATAATTGGGGGGGAGGAGAAAGAATCTAGCAGGAAAGAGTGAAAAGCAATGTTAGTGAGTTAGGCAAGAGGCAGAAAATAAGAATTTACAAATGTTGTTTGAAGAATGGTATGGCAAAAGGGAGGAAGAAAATGGTTCCTGTGTTATAACAATAACAAGTTAATAGTCAAGTAACAACCAGCAACTGCAATCAGGCCAATCAGCAGAGAGCAACTGCTAACCGTTCTCCTGAGGGAGTAATCATACCTAGCGATGTATAAAGGTGATTTCATTTTACCTGGCCAAGGTGTTTAATCAGACAGTGTAGTGAGAGCTGCCACATTCGGGGGGCGAGGGGGGAAGGATGCAGCACAGACTGCTTTTCAAATGGCAAAAGTTTCAATGTTAGCATCAGATTGTGCCAATTCTGTTACCTCCCAAAGTCATCTCACATGGAATTCCAAACACACCTCTACCTACACCACAGATTCTGGCTGGGAAACCAGAAATGTTGAGTTCATAGCACCACTCATAACCAAAGCTTTAGATTGCTTAAAATCACTTGAAAGTGTTCACACACTTGACACGTAAGTAGTTACATTTTTATGGGTCCAATTCTTATGTTTCCCCGATCTCTCCCGTTCCACTAAAAATGTACTTATTTATCCAGAGAGATGGAATGATAAATATGGGTTATGTCTATGATCATTTCTACCTGGGATGCAGTACATATATCAGTTAAAAAAAAGCAGCTATCATCCTTCAGACTACAAATTCAATACCTTTAAAGATGTACTTATTCATAGAGAACATAGTCCTTAGGAATTCAAGATGAATTAAGAGGGGGAGAATAGTGTACTTTTACTGTAGGCCCTAAATGATTGCCTCTAATTTTGCATTTTGAAGGTCCAGAGGATTAAACTCAAAATTGGCACATCTTGGTGCATAATTAGGGCAGTGTTGCAGATGATAGAATCATGAAAATCAACGGGCAGACCCTTTGTGTGATAACCTGCACTACAGCCAGATCTGCAGACTCAGGCTTAAGTCAGTCACATCACCTAGGCCCTCGAGAGTCCGTACTAGCGGGTTTTTCTTCCTGTAATGTTACTTTTTTTTTTTCCTCCAAACTTCTGGCAAAGGACAGGATCCCCTGTTATTTCTTCATGGGACATCATGCAATTCTTTATACCATTACATGGTGGTTTTTTACTAAAGCTCAGCTACCTTTTTTCTGATTCCTTTTATCAGAAGAGAACTATTTTTCAAGATGATGTTTTCTTGTTCTGTATACAAATGAATCATCCTACACCTTGCATAAGTATGATTGCATTTGAGATACGGATAGCCTAAGGGGAATTTTGAGCAGTTGAGGGTGAAGTGTCAGATTAAGCAACAAAAAGGAAAAAGCTAGAAAATCCATCAGATAATGGCAACATTATGGACAGATAAGAAAACTAGGCAGCAAGTTTCTGGCTTGTATGTTCACAGATCCCTTCACATGCTTACCTCGTCAATCTGAAAAAGGAAAAAAAGATTTCTAGACAGCTCTATGGATCTCACACACAAATTCTGTGCATGTTCACTCTCATCCATTATTCTAGATCAAACGAGGTATATATTTGCCTCACCATGTTTCCTCCAGACCTGCCTGTTTCCAGTATCAGTTGTTCCAGTACAAAGCAACGTATTCACTTTACTAAAACACCCCTTGTGGTGATCTAGCCATATAGTTGCAGAGATATATAGCCCTAATATACACTTTTGAGAACTTAGCAGAATAGCAGCAGGTCACAAATTCAGAGAGGCTGCTAGCAGTTGCATAAAATGATTAGAGTACCTTCCATTTTTTATTTATTCAGCACAGGAAAGGTAAAATTTAAATAAAGACACTAACTTGGATTATTACAATGCTTTTACTACAATAATACAAGCATTTAAAGAGACACCTACTTAAGCCATTTACTATTACAATTAGCACAGAAACAAAGAATAGAGGGGAAAGATGTATTTTAGTTTACCTTCTGTATTCCATAGGACTTTCTGAATAATCATTCTCACTGTTTTCCCTTTTGTTTGTGTAAGTTTTCTCACACAACAAGAGAGAAGAACAGACAAATAAAATTAGCAGAAGTTTTTGGCAGCAGGATCCAGAGGCATTATTAACTTTTATTTTATTGTGTCCCTTTTAGAACAATCATTAGCAACAATTTAATGCTTTAGAGCTATAAAAGACATTTCAGCACAACTTCAAAAACATATGCAAGATCTGTGTCTCATAGCCCACCAGAACTTTAAAACTGATCATTTGTTTTATAGCCTTTGTATCTAGCTAATGAATTAAGCTATATACTATACAAACAAACAAGAAGTGCCCAAAAATCTGCCCACACAATCTTCTTCTACACAGTTCAGTAGTTACATTGCCATCTGATGGCTCTTTAGCAATGCATGTCAAATAATCTGTTCAATTCCAAGTGGACAGGTGTTTACAACAGAAAACTAGTATCATAAGTAAGATACACATCTATGCTTATGTGCTTATCATATGAAATACCTTCTCAACATTAAACACACAGTGTATACAGAACAAAAGGGAGAAAATTCCAGTGGGAAAAACTACACAGCTACCAACCATATAATACATAGAAGAATAATTTCAGGTTCTATCAATCTGGCACCTTTCACCAATTCTAAATTCATAAAGGGGTGGAAAATGGGGCTCCTGTGCATTCCACCTTATTAAATACTTTAATATACATATTAATTAAACAAAAGTATATAAACCTACAGGATTAGAAGATTTAACAGCATCAAAGTAACTGGCTCTGTTACACTGTATTAAGCAGTATTCCAAACGAGAATTCTACTACATCTCTCTAAAGCCTACAGAATATTAACATAAACCCACATAGATGATGAAATTCTGATATAATGCTTCACTACTACCCTTGATTTGCAAAACCTCAATCCTGGCAAGGAACTGACATTAGTATATGTTAAATACCACATGGGCTGCAATACCAAGGCACAAGTGGCTCAAAAGCTTCAGCTCAATCAACTTTGCTTTTGTAAAAAAAAAAAAAAAAAAGACCAATTTTTCAGAGTATATTTCTTGTAATGGTACTTTAATCCATATTTTAGCAGTACCTGGTCATATTGTTCCATTGGGATTATTATTTTTATAGTGCAAATATGTACTGGAAACAGTTAACCTGCGAGTTACTCACTGAATATACTGCATTATCTTTACCTATGTAAACCAAGAGGTCACAGACTAATAAAATATCAATTTAATTTGTTCAGTCTATACCAAAACACAGACACAATCTGCTTCAAGCAGTGGATGGGTACAAGCAATAATCACTTTTAAAACCCAGTCTGCCACTTTATCTACGGCCCAAAGACACATGTTCACTAAATTTGATGTCAAGGGGTATTCTGGAGAGTGGCAGGCCCCAAACTGTACTCTCATTTCTCCATGATATGAGAGGGTGGATGCACATGAACTAGCCTCCCTGCTGGGCCCACATTCTAATGGTTGCCTTCGGATTTGGCAGGTATAAACAGCAATGCCAACAAGCATTGTTTCCATCCCTCTTTTTCCTCAGTTGTCTTTAAAATAAATATGCATAATGAAATTCAGAACAATTGTAACTATAACATTTGCTATGGGAGAGCTCATTCTCAGAATCCAAAGGCTTCAAACAGATGGCATTAGGTAACATGTTAGGTAACTAACATTTTACGACCTGACCATACTGGGGCAATGTTTCTTTACCCACCATAGCTCTGAATTCTAGAAGTCCAAAGGAACATTACTCCAATCAAAGAAGGTTTCTTAATTTTACTCTCTGCTCATCCAAAGCACAGGGAGGAAAGTCAACCAAATTTGATTTAGAACTATCGTTGCTAAAACGTTGCACTTAGCAGTCTGGAGAAAAATCTGTATGGCCTGCATCCGGGTTTAAAATTGGGGCGCATGGAAGAAAAGTGCTGATAAACCTCAAGCGGCGCTGGCTGTAACTACGACATAATCCAGGAAAAATCCGAGACATACCTTCCCGTAGGGCCGTGGGCTGCCCACGAAGAAGGCGTATTCCCAATGCATCAATGTGCTCCCCTCCCTTTGGGAGCAGCACCAGGCATCTTAAAGCCATCAGAAAAACTACCTAAACGACCTTCTGTGTCTGCTCGCTTCTTCCAGCTCCAGTGAAGCAACTAATGTCGGGGTTTGGACAACGGGCACCAGCGAACTGGTATTAACGCCCGCTCTGACGAGCGGTGTAGAAGCGAGGCGCAGCCAGCCAGGTGCGCCAGGCTGGTGCGAGGGGGCGACTGACTTTCCAGCCTCCTCCGAACGTTCGGCACCGCGCCGCAGAACGCCCGCGAACACAACGTTCCATTTCAGCTACCAACGCTCCATTTAAAGATACAGGCTCCTCCACGTTGCAAGAGCCGCCTTTGCAGAGAAACAAACAAGCCAGTGGGATTTCTCTCCACTCTGCAGCCACACAGACGCCTCCCCCCGCCCAGAAGAACCCGGCCACATCAGCCGTACGCGGGTTAGAAGACACTGGGGGTACCTTGCTGGGAATCGTGCGAAAAGGTCTTTTTTTAAATCTTCTTTAAAAACCATCTTCCTCCCCTCCCCCCATCCTTAGTGACAACAGTGACAAAATGGCAGACCTGAATGCTGGCAGTCATGTTACACACACACACACACACACACACACACACAGAGCGAGCCCTGACTGCGCCCCATTGCTTCAGCCGCCTGATTGTTACCACTCCACGACCTGTCCTGTAACAAAACGTTAAGCACGTCTCCTTCCCCACCAAATCATCATCATCATCATTAGGAAACTGCAGCTCTAGGCAAGCGTCTCGGTTTATAGTTTGCAACACATATGAATGTAAAGCAACCCCCCCGCACAGACCCTCCCTCCAGAATTTCACACACCAGGCGTGTTTGCTAACTGCATCGACGGTGGCTTTAAGAATTCCCTCCTGCAGTGCCTTCGCACGGATCCTAAAGAATAAATAGCCTTCGTTTCATACCCAGCCTTTTTCTCCTTTGCAGCTCGATGGAAAAAAACATGGCGCCTTGTCCTACTTCAGGTTTACTGTGGTGCTGCCAACGCGAGGATACAAAGTCGGGAATGATTGCATGGCGTGGAGGGAGGGAGGAATATTTCATCTCCCCGGCAGAGATGTTAGGGACGGGGGCCCCTCATGAGGAAGCAAGTCCGCTTGCTCTTTGTCCCCTTTGCACAGCTCTCACAAACAACAACAAGCCCTCTTGCACTGAGCGAGCTCGCACATACACACAGCGAGTGCAACACCAGGGAGCACAGTGGCAGCCCCACTCCGGCAGCAACCTGCACACGCATGCACGCACACACACACACACACACACACCACTTTTTATTAATAGGTGTTGCTGCTTGTATTCAAGGCAAGGTGCCTGACCCACTCGCCAGCTCAAGACGACTGTCACCCCCTCCGCCTCCATCCCCCAACACTTTTTAAAGTTTAAAGAGCCGGTTACGTAAATCTGCCCAGCTTTGTCCGTCAGACATTTTACCAGCCAGAGGAAAATTGTGGGGGCAGTTTCCACCCTCCTCCCGCCCTTCGATACAGACTTTTTGATTTCGGGGGAAGTATGTTTTCATCCAGTCCTCTCTAGGTCCAGCTCCCTCCAAAGCAGCCCGGTCTGTAAGAGGGACCCATCTCTCCCCCCCCCCCCCAAAAAAAAAAAAAATCGAACTACGTTAGTATTTAAGCCATTATGTAATGACCTCCTCTCTCTTCGCTTCTAAAAACCCTTGGCCAGATTTTGGGGGGGTCGATTTTTAGGGGGCTCCTCACCCCCCGAGACTGGCTATTTACTCCGTGTGTTATTACACTAAAGTTCCCAAGGCGCCCAGCCTAGGAAACCGCCTCCAAAAGGCGCTTGCAAGGATCCCACACCCCGCTGCTTACAGGAGAGACGAAACCGGTCACCTTTGCGCAGCACAAAACACCGAAATCCCAGCACAGGGGAACCCGCACACACGCGCGCACACACACAGAGGCCACCTTAATTTCTCCTTGGGTGCATTTGGCGAGAGGTTTAGTGGTCTTCCTAAGTGGGGTTCCCCCCACCCCGCTGGCCTTTCTATTGCAATCGCTGCCGGACGAGTCGAAGACAAACACAAAACCGAGGAGGGGGAACTAGCTTTTCCCGGGTCTGCATAATTTGTATCCAACCCAGCCACCGACTATTTTTGTCCTGACAAACTTTCTTGTTCTCGTTTATTCAGTCAGACGCTGAACAACAACCTAAGTCCAGCCCCAAAGGGGGGGGAAAAAACATCCAGCCTTTTTGTGTGTGTGGATGGAGAGGGGGGTGGAGAGTGGATTTATTTGGGCAATTTTTTATTCAAAGCTTGCGATACCGTCAGCTGGGTCAGATTTTAAAAAGCAATGGACCTTTGTTCTAAAATCCTATTTTTTTTGTCTTCTCAGCATCTGGAGAGAGGGAGAGAGAGAGAAAGGGCGCGTTCATGAGGACTACAAAGTTACAAATATGGCTCCCCAGTCTCTCTTGCCTGATCACTGCAAAGAAATGAAGACGCACTTTAAACTAAACCATTTTCAACTCCCTCCCGGTCCCTCCCCGCCCGACACCCGCGGCAAATATTTGCAAACTACACCCGCCGGAGAGAAGCACCAACTTATTTTCATTTAATGCGTTGCAAGCCCCTTGAATGCATTTCACACCAGCAGACTCAGGAGCAGCTTATAGTTTTCCTTCAGACCATAACGCGTGCGCCTTTGGACACCCCAAATGGGGTGCACAGAGACACACACATACCGGTAGGCACCTCAAGGGCAGCAGCGGCTGGCACGGGCGTTAACCATTACAACTGCACCCCTACATTTTGTAATCGTTTTAATGCACCCCGCAAAAGGTGGGAGGGATTTTTTTTTTTTGCATTGCTTACATCTGAGGGCGTCCTGTTCCGCAGCTCTAAGTGGATCCTTTTCTTCATGTCCATGTCCCTGGTTAGCAGGAGTCTCTCCCTTTGCTCAGCTCCTCTTTTGTATTGACACCAGTGGAGACCCCCCCAAAGCCAGCGCGGTGAGGGACTTTGAGGGCTCAACCAGCTCCGCTTGGAATCCCGAGCCCCAGCCAGCACCGCGGCTAACACTAACCTGATAACTGCGGAGGCGGGTACTCGTGGGGGGCTCCGCCGTGATTGACACCTGGATCGGCCAACCGCGACGCCGCAGCTGGCTGCCGGAGCCAATGGGGTGGGCAAGGGGCGGCGGGAGCCAATGGGGGAGCGGCGGAGCCGGCCAGGGGACAGCCCGAGTCCGAGCGGAGGAGCATTCGCTGCTGGTGGCTGATGGGGAAGGAGTGGCGGCGGCGGCGGTTCCATGGTGGGGACGGGGTGCGCAGCGCTCTTCCGCCCCCCCCGGGCCTGGGGGAGGCGCTGTGGGGCGGGAGGCGCGGAGCGGGGCTAAAGACCGAGAGGGAGGGGCGCGGAGCGGGGCCTTGAGGGGTGGCGGGTGGCGCTGAGAGAAATGGCGCGCGGGCCGCCGGGGGGAGGGGGCTGTGGGAACGGCGAGGGTGGGGAGACGCTTGGAAGGGGCGGGCGGTTGAGGGAGAACGGCGCGCGGGGCGCGAGGGCGGTTGGGGAGGGGGCGAGCGGGCTGGGGTCAGGTGGCGCGCGGGCGGTTGGGGGGAGGGGTCGGAGCACTGAGATATGGCCCTCTGGGTACGGGTTTGGGGGCTGTAGGGGCGTGGCGGGGGGCTATGGGTCTGGGGAGGGCGGTAGGGGATATGTGGGGGGACTGCGGTCAGGGTTGGGGGGGAGATTGAGGATTTGGAATTGCTGTAGGGGTATGGGGGGGGGTCAGAGGCCATGTGGGGGGCTGTGGGTCGGGATATGTGGAAGGATACCTAGAGCTTGAGGGAGATATGGGGTGGGGGGCATCTCCTAGGGGAGAAAGGGCCGAGCCCTATCAGAGCAGGGTTGGGTGTGGAGTCCTGTGGGGAATGGAGCATGACTGAGGCATGGGGGACTACTCGCTGGGCGCATGGGCTGCAGCCCTGACGTGGTGGGGCTCAGCTCTCTGTCCCCCCAGCTTGGTGGGGAGCTGTGCAGAGATGCAGAGTTGTGGCCCTACGAGAGACATGGAAGGGCCTTTTTCTGTGGTCGCCGTAGCCGGTGGGGGTGCATGTGCCTATAAGGGAGCTGGGCCTGTCTCATCTTTAGGCAGGCTGCCCCATCCCTCCTCATACCACCCAATGTGCCTCTTATTGTACCATCTGATTTCTGCCTTGTCCCTGTTACCCCTGTTTTCTTCGTGCCACCCCATACTCTGAGCCAGGACAAGGGACACCTGTTAAACAAAAGGTATTGTAGTTAAGATACATGGCACCCACACACCTCTCCCTGGTTGGGACCTCTTGTCTCTGCATGCCACAGCAGCTATTTGCTCCAAAGGCAGCATTTCACGACTGAGGTATCAAGAGACTGAAATAAAAAAAATCCGAAGAGGGGCAATGTTCTCTTTAGACAGCTCTGGTCATTGTGGAGACACTTCTGTAGTCTGGCTTTACGAATGAAGGCTTGTCACAAGGAAGGCCTTGCAGTCTTATTTCAGAACACTTTGTTGATTGTAGTATGTCCTATTGTCGGATTAAGGGGTGGAGGAGCCTAGGGTACCAATAAGAGGTATTTGCCTTTTGCCAGGCAGATCTCTGAAATGAGGCGCCAAATATGTGCTGGCAAAGCAAAGTAGTGGCTCCACTGGTATTTAGCTCATAGTGAAACCCCACACTGACTTGTATCTGCATATGAGTGACTTTATCAAAAATGGGCCATTTTCATTGGGATCAGTGTGTAAGACACAATCTGGCGCCTCAATCACTTGGTGAGATTCTCACTTCTCCCTTGGTTAAGCATTGAGACTTGAAGCTTCAGTAGACTTGTTGAATCTTTTGCCCCAACAGGTAAGAGGAAGCCCTGTTGAGAGGGCTATCGCAGCCCATGGACTAGTTTTGAAATGTTCAGTTTTCAGCACCAACAAACATGACAGTAGTGGTAGTGCCATCTGTTGCCTGGCTGAAGTCCATTTCAGCCTCAATTTTGGAAACATGCACCTGATTTTGTGTAGACCAAAGGTGTGCTCAACTGCAGGGCAAGGATGGTCAGTAATGACCACCAGATAATAACTTTTGGAGAGATATTGAGGATTTCTGAAATTAACTGCTGGGATCTCCCAACTGTAGGAAAACTGCAGCAAGACCCAATTAGGAGGGGACTAGTCTTTCATCAAAGCTCAGGTGTGTTTTGGGTTTTTTTTATTCCTGAGCTTCATAGGCTCTGAAATAATACGTATTTAACTAGATTGACCTGAAAAAGATCTTGGTGTAGAGGGAAGCTTAATCAGACTGTTTGAAAGTATGAACTTAAAAGAAGCAAAATTATCTTGAAAGTGGTCAGAATTATTTTTCTCCTCTTTCTAGAGTTTATGTAATGATTAGATCACAAAAGTAAGAGCCTAGACTACTGGTCTTTTTCTTGTTCTGCTTATGACTTGATCTGACCATGGACAAGTCATTTAATTTACCTTTCTGTCTTACAGTTTCCACAATGACTAAGATTGTACATAAAATAAAGTATGATTATTGGATGAATTGGATTTTATTTTTAAAATGGCCAAATATATCCCCTTCAGACATTGTGAACAAAACTGTCACTTAGGTTGAGACTTTGTGTGCAAAATTTTGTTGTGCAATGAGTTTTGATCGCTAAGTTATAAGCCTCTGAAAAGCAGAGTTGATCATGGAAATAAAATATTTTAGAACCTTAATTAGCATTGTATCATATAAATATTTTTTGAAAGAGTACCAATTTTTTTTCTTTACATAGGGCTTTGAGATCTATGATGAAAAGTGCTTCATAAGAGCTAGCTATTATTGTTACTCCCAAATGATAAAATCATAAAGTACAAAATGTTGTTTCTGTGCATTGGTATAAAATTCTTTCATCCCTTTAAAATCAGTGAAAAATATTAACTTATGTAAGTGTGATCACATCAAAATGCAGTGAGAAACATTAAATTCCTTGAGGTTTTTTCCACCCCTTCCTCTGATTACAAGGATTTCATATGCTTTGAAAAGCAGAGCAGGTAAGTTTAATTTTTGACAGTTTCTCCCAGCACAGAACAAGTGCCCAGACCTGAAAGAGAGCACATTTTCACAACTGTTAATGCATTTCAAATAACAGTAGTGGAAGATCTAGTTTTGTGAACAGAAGCTGAATTTTGATGTCATGCCACAGTATGGTCACTGAAGGGTTTTTATTAGTTTTAATAGAGAAGTAAGAAGCCAAAGTAAAACCATTTAAAATAGTATTACCTTGATTAGATCATTTAAACAATTAAGGGCTCAATTTTATTGCCTTTGTAATCGTAAAATGCTTCAACTAAAGCAAAATTGAACCCTAATTGGGTTATTTCCCTATGCATTTTTTGGACTATACATACTGGATCCATTGTATGTTATATATATTATTGTCAATTCAAATATATTACTTGTGAAGTTTATGGAGGCTATCTTATAGGGTTTTTAGAGAAACTAAGAAGCATGAATGACCAGATTCTGCATCTTGTAATGACAGGAAATTGATCTTGTTATCTCTAGTTAAGGTTTTGGAAGGTGAAAATACTCCATATTGGTAGGACCTCTGTCCTTATTTTCCAGCTCCAAATACAGCAAGCAGTTAATATTGTGGATGTGAGTAAGAATCACTGCAATTAAACATCTAACCCTGTGCTACCGCTGGAGTCCATGTAATTGTCTATTTATTCTGGGGATGTTTTTTTCATTAATTTTAGAGGAACCTCCTAGTAGATTCCTAGCAAAGAATACCAAACACTTAGTAACATGAGATTAAAATCTCCAAGTAATTCACACATACCTAGCACAAACCATAATATCCAGTGGGTTTTGTAAAATGAGGTTTTGAATCTTTACAACATATGTAGGAGGTAGGCAAGTCTCATTTTATAGATAAAACTTGTCTTGATTTTCTTAGGTGAATTCTTCACCATTATACAGTGCATCAGTGACAAAGCTGAGAAGTGATTGTGAGAGGTCTGATTTCCCATGCCGTGCCCCAAATGCTAGAATACACTCTCCACAAATGTTTTATCATTCCAAAAAGTATCTGTTTTTCATTTACTGCTTAGACTGAATAAAAACTTACCTGAGTCTATGTGGTGCTTCTCTGCATATTTTCAGGCTTATGCTCCTTGTGTTATAGCTAAACACTGCAAATCCTTTGGCCAATTAGCTAACAATCTGGAGTTTGCCTATTTCTAAAGGTAAAGTCTGTAGTACAGGACTGGGAATCTGGAGTACTGTATTCCGAAAGCCTGGTCTACACTAGAGAGTTTTGTTGACAAAAGTCAGCTATTTTAAATGGCAAATATCCAAGCAGATTTATTCCAAAGTGATCACAAATGAGTGCTTTTTTGGTAGCTGTGATCACAGATAATTCATGTAATGGCCATAAACACATTGCCATACAAAGATTAACAAATAATACAGTAGCTTCTTGGTTAGCCAGTAGCAGGAGTTCTAGCTTTTACCACATATGGTATATATTTTTGTAGCTAGCCTCTGATTATTTATAGCATTCCATACTATTGCTTTACCTGTAGTCCTCTTAATAAGTTGTTATTCCCTAAGATCCACCACAGTCTCTACATAAAATATGAAAGATTAAAGGTTGCAGTGGTAAAAGAATAGGAAGTAGTTTAACTGTTATATTTAAATTCAAAGCAGCACCGGATCCTGCCAGAACACCAGATACAAAACATGCAGACATATCTCCACTGTTATGATGATTAATACTTCCCCCACCCCCACAACATACTTTTCAAGATCCATGGGTCTTACACATGCTGGTCACAACATTTGGTGTACCTCATCCAGTGCATCAATTGCCCCAACAAAAACTGAGTGAAACCAGACGATCATAATGCCCTCGAATGAACTCGTATAGAAAAATGATAAAATGCAAAAACACCCTATCACCTATGGACAAACACTTTTCACAAAGCTATAACTATATCTGACCTCTCAGTCCTTGTCCTCAAAGGAAACCTACACAACAGCTTCAAAAGATGAGCCTGGGAACTTAAATGCATAACTCTACTGGATACTAAAAATCATGAACTTAACAGAGAGACTGCTTTTATGGCTCATTACAACAATTTATAACATTCTGCTGTCTCCTAACCTTCCTTTGTCCTGTGACTGCAAAAGTGTTAAGTGCCCTTTTCATTTTAAGTGGTCTACAATGTGTGAACCCCTTTCTGCTTAACTATCTGTCCTACCTTGTATTTAGTTCTGACAGTGTGGTTACCTTCTCCAGAGTCCAGACTTGAAGAAGAGCTCTTGGAAGTTTGCAAACTTGTCCATGCCAGCAACAGAAGTTAGTCCAATAAAAGATACTACCTCACCCACCTTGTGTGTCTCAGATTTAGTTATTAAATGGGTATTGTAAAGTTAAAAATGTTTACAAAATTGTTTTTTGGTTGGTAAGATTAGATGAGAAAAAATTGAGAGCATAAGTTTTTAAGGACTGCTGCAATCATCCAGTCTGACCTGTACAATCCAGGCCACCCAGCTTCTCCAGTAGTTTCTGCATCAAGTCCATAACTTATTTCTCCTCAAGCAGGTTCCCTATGTGTTCTCCACTTGGGTGTGCATGAACCTCATGTATCTTCAATCAGAGATTTTTCATCAGCGATGCTCATTCGGTCCTTGCATGTGCTCTAGCCTTCCTCATGTTCCATACCAAGGATATAGGGCTGTGATGGATGGACTGCCCTAAATTCCTTTTCAACCACCTCGCCCTTGGAGCAATTTGTAGTGCTTGCCTGCAGACTACTCACCTTAGATAGTTTTTTAGTGTTAAATTTCTTTATTTTACTTTTATACTTGGTGTAGTGTTTCCTTTAGTTTTTGAGGGTTCTTTTTTCCTTTTGGTTGAGGCTTTGCCTTCCCTGTACCCTCACCTCCATACAGAGGGGCCCTCTCTAGAGAAGCTTGTTTTTTCTTTGGGCATGTCTTAAGTCCCCAGAGTTCAAACGTTGCCTCACTTTCCAGTTAGTGATGGCTACTAGCATTGTATCCACTGCCCTGGGGATATGCCATCCATTTGAAGTGCAAGACCTGAACAAGCTTCAAGAGTCATTCCAGAAAAGGCAGGGAGATAAAATTTAAGTTTCTCATGATGTAGCGCTCACTTTGTCCAGCTTCAGATCCAGGCCCAGAGACTCCCCAGAGTATTGACCTCAGAAAGACCGTATCACCCTGTCAGTTTCTGCAGCTCCATCACCTTCTAGGTCTTTGAGAGACAGACTTTCAAGGGAAATGAGGAAAGTCTCACATTAGATCAACTCAGAGACACCATGTTCCTAAGAGGCCTGCTCTACTGGAGACCTCACACTCTTTAAAGGCTTTTGCATAGGCTTCAAGCAGCCTTGGTAATGAGGTTTCCTCCACAGCCTAAGTGATCCCTATCACCTCACCTCTTACCAGTATTGCCTGCCTCCTCGGTAATGATTAGGTCTGACATACAGCCAAATACTCTTCCTTTGTGTGCTCCTCTCTTTGGAATATGAAGAAGAGAGTTCTTCAGACTTTCTAATCTCAGTGAAGGGTTATGCTGACTGACTGCTGACATTCGATTACTAAGAACCTGGAACATCAAAGGACTCTTCAGGCTTTTACTATCACAACCTGCCAATCATCCTCCCTGGTATGACCAGTATGGACTGCATCCCCTATTCTGATAGGGTCCTTCCCTGGGGCACACTCAACTGCCTACTGACAACAATTTTCTAGGGCACCTCTACTCATGTGGACTGTCCCAGATAGAATACTCCAGTTCCCTGTGTCTGTCCACATCATTCTCCTCCACAGGAGGAGATATCTGAGAAACAAGAAAGGATAGCTGATGAGGAGACAACCCCACAGACTCATACAGCCTCATCCTCCACAGGTGGGGCTTTCATGCCCCCATCAACTCATCTGGACAACTTCAAGCAGTTTCAGGAATTGATGAAAAAAGTGGCAGATACTCTCCAGAAAGATTCCATTAGAAGTAGTGCAAGAGACCAGCATCAATTGCCTGATATTTTACATACACCATCAGCAGCATGGGTGGCCTTGCTTATAAATGAGGCATTCTTAGAACCTGCCAAAATGATCTGGCAGACTCATGCTACTGTCCCCATCCCTGACAACTAAAATAATAGATGAAATATATTATGCCCTGGCTAGGGGGTTCAGAATTTTAAATTTCTTGTCCTGCCTCTAATTGCCTGGTCATGGATACAGTGAATGAATGTAGAAGGCAACACCATTCAAAGGCAACCCCACTTGATAAAGACTATTTAAACCTTTTTGGTCACAAAAGTTATTCATCTGCAATCCTGTAATTCCAGATAGCTAATTATGAAGTGATTCTAGCAAAATACAACCACATCAATTATACAGAATGTAGTTCTATCATTGAGCATTTACCACAGGAGCAATTTCAGGCGGGGCAGCTTTTCGTGAGAACAACTTTCAAGCTTTACTCATACAACTAATGTGGCCGTTTGCTCCATCTCCCTAACCGTAGTTAGGTATAAAGTCTCATAGCTTCAGGACTTCCACATGAAGTCCAAAGCACAGTAGCAGACCTTCCTTTTGTTGGCTTGAAATTGTTTAATGACTCCACTGATAACTGCATTTTCTGAAGGACTCATGGGTGACCATTTGTTGGGCATGTATGCACCTGCAAATAAAGAGAGCTTTACTCTGTGTCAGACAGTACAGAGATCATGTCCATCCCACTTATCCACCTTTCGTTGGGCATCAGCGCCACATAAGAAAAAATACAGGATGCAGAAGGGAGAGCAACTATTCTTGCTACCTTGATGCAGCATTCATCTGTGAGATGCTCATTTTGATGCTGTGGTCAGAGTCCATGAATACTCCCAGGAACCAGATCTGATGCTATACCATGCTGCCCCTTCAGTCTGCCCATTTTTGGGGATTGTCTCTTTCATTTTCACATCACATGGGAGCAGGTTATCTCCGGCAGATGGATTTTGGAGGTTATAACATCAGAGTATTCCAAACTGCCTTCTTACCCTCTTTCCCATTTCTTTTCAGGGGCCCATCTCACGAACCTCTTCTGAATCAAGAAGTTTTATCCCTTTGTATAGGAGTTGTGAAACCCCTTCCCACTAAGTACAGAAGAGAATTTTAATCCAAGGACTTGGTTCCTAAAAAGAAGGGTGAGTGGAGACCAATTCTAGATTTAAGAATGCTGAATATTTTTATCAAGGTACAGAAATACAAAATGGCGAAACTTGCAGTTATTCTATCCCTGGATTTGAGAGACTATTTTGTCAACCTTCAAGATGCATACTTTCATATCGATATGCTATTCTCCCAAGAGATTTGTGGTAGGTCAGGACCATTACCAACATCGAGTCCTTTACTTTAAACTATCTACCACCCTCAGAGCGTTCACAAAAGTTATGGTAGTAAGCACTGCACGGCTTCACCGATGGTGGGGATAATTGTCTTCCTGTATCTCAACGATTGGCTTCTCAAGGGACACTTCTGTGCCAAGTCAGAACTGCTGTAAACATGGTCATGGCTCTATTTAATAGGTTTGGTCTTCAGCTCAACATTGTGAAGTCCTTCCCTCTTATCTGTGCAAAAGGATAGAGTTCAAAGGGCCCACTCTCAGTGATACCACAATGCCAGCTGATAGATTCCTCACTCCTCACATTTAATTGTACAAACTCAATTGGGTCATCATATCATTGCCAGATTTTGTATGCAACTCCTTGGGCATATGGCAGCATATACTTTTGTCACACTACATACTCGTCTACATATGTATGGCTTCCAGACTTGGTTCACAACAGTTTATACCCCCAGCAGAGACAATCTAAAGTTATTCTCTATTCCCTGTTGTGTACTGTTCTCCCTCGACTGGTAGAAGAATCCAGACAAGGTGTGTTCAGGGGTTCCGTTCAACTATCCCCCTCCCACTGTTACAATAGTTTCCAACACTTCCCTCCCTCCTCAGATAGAGAGCTCATCTGCAGGACTATACTATTCAGAACAGCTGCACTGCCCAAGAGTCCATTTTACACATCAATATTCTGGAACTCAGAGCTTTAAGGTACGCCTGCCAGCACTTTCTCCCTGTGTGACGTTGGGCTCTAGGGGAGCCACACTGAGATTGCTCAGTTTAGGATAAACTGTAAAGAATGGGGTAGGCAAAGCCCCAAATATTGGTGGCTGTTTCTAAAAATCAGATTTACCAAGCCAGTAACCAACAGCCTCTAATTACCTTACCGGTTATCCAGAAGCCAAAACTACAGTTCCCTTAAAGCCATCCAGCCCTCTGGCTTCTAGCCAGACAGCCAAGTTAAATATGATGGAGATTACTGAAAATCTTTGCTTATCATATGTAAAAAGTTCTACCAATCCCAAAGGACTGGATACATTACCAACCAGGTCAATAAATATTTCAGATCATATATAAATACATGCTTAAAGCCAATGCTTATTAATTAAACTAATATTTATTCTTTAAAAGATAGAATATTGGTTAAAAGATCATTATACATACAAATGAGAATAAAGTCCATACATCAGTTTCAAAGTGGAGATGATAAACTGTGTTGCACAAGCTATTTATAGTCCAATAGATAATCCATATGTAGAGTATAATTTCTTCCATGAGAAATAACAGGGTGGATCAGGCAAGCTGGGATCTCAGACTTGTGACTCAACCTTCCCTGTCTAGGCTTAAGCAGTCCTAAAATAAACAGGATTGGGTCTGAGACTTCCTTTATAGTCCTTTAGCAGGCTATGACAGTCACTTGACAGCAAACATCACAACAGGTAATCCTTGGATCAAGAAAAGATAATTACTTGTGGTATTTGACGTAAAACCTGCTTTCTAGGCATATACCAGTAATTAGCTATTAAACAGTTAATAGACAGTTTACTTAAACTTCAAAAATAAATACAGACAATGATATTATTACACCCAAGGTTCATCTAAATGTTAATATTCCATTTTGATCTCTGAATCAATAGAACAATAGTAATAGACAGGAAGGCCATTTATCTATCAAGATCTATGTAAACACAGACAAATAGAGACCTAACAATATACACTTGCATTTCAAACACTTGATTCTACCAACATGGCTGGACAGTTACTTACAAGGAATGGCTTTAATTAACATTTCAATACTTTTAAACATGTCCTTAAAGGTTGATTTTGGGTTATTTTAGCTTGCTTGTTCTTAACCCTTTGTGGGCCATTGTCACATCCTGTGATACAAGGTCAATCTATTTGAACAATGACAGACAACAGGGCCAGAATGTGCTACATACATCAGAAAAGGAGATCCAGATCTCCTTTCCTCTCTGCAGAGGCAGTAAAATTATGGAGCTGGTGCATAGTTTACCTACTCAGCCTCCAAAACACCTTAGCCAATGACCTCAGTATACTCTTCACTTAAGATCATGAGTGGGAACCAGACAAATCAGTAGTCAGATATTTCTTTCCTGTGGATTTCCGAAGATAGATCTTTTTGCCACTACCAACAACCAGAAGTGTGTGAAATTCTGCTCAAGAGAAGGCCTGAGCCATCATTCTCTGGGGGAAGCCTTTCTTCTCTGATGGTCAGGGAATCTCCTTTATGCCTTTCTCTCAATACCACTCATTCTTCAGGTCTTAAACAAAATCAGATAGGACACAGCCATAATGGTTGGATGTATCTGGCTGAGACAAGTGTGGTTTCCTTTTTTTCACCTCTTTGTCTGCCTGGCCATCAACCTCCCATGGATGCCCAGTCTTCTCACTCAAGACTTGGGAAATGTTCTTCACCCCAACCTGAACATTCTGCAGATCAGGGCTTCGTACCTGGATGTCCCTCAGGATTAGCTTCTGTTCCTGCTGAATAGTAGGAAAGATTCGACCAGAAAGACCTACCTTCAGGAATGGAAAAGATTTTATCACTGGTATACCAACTTTCACCTATCTCCTGCTGATTGTCTCATCTTGGAGGTTCTAGATTACCTTCTCACTCTGAAGAAAGGAAATCTGAGTTCAATTGAAGTTCACTGAGTGGCCATCACAGAGTTTCATTCTCCATTGGAAGGTTTCTCAATATTTGCTCACCCGGCAATTTCTCAGTTCATCAAAAGATTATCGAGCCTCTTTCTGAATGTCAGACACCCAACCCCCACCTAGGACTTAAACTTAGTCCTCAGGGCTCTGTTGAAGTCTCCATTTGAAACACTAGTTGCTTGCTTCAAAACCTCTCCATGAAAATTGCCTTTTTCTTTAGCTATTACAACTGAAGAGTTTGTGAGCTTGGAGCTTTGATGGCTGATCCTCCTTGCATTGTTTTCTTCAAAGATAAGGTATCCCTTTGACCACACCCATGGTTCTTACCCAAAGTTACCATATAGTTTCACAGAAACCAGTCAATTCATCTCCCGCTTTTCTATCCTAAACTCCACTCCATCTGTCTAGGGAGGATGCTGCTCTTCATACCTTGGATGTTAGGATGGTGCTGGCATATTATTTGGATGGGGTAGAGTTTTTTCAAACCTCTCTGAGACTATTTGTTTGTATTGTGGATAGAGCTAAAGAAATGCCAGTACTGATGCAGAGACTTTCCAGCAAGTTTCTGTCTGTATCATCTCTTGCTATACAGCTGCTAATATACCATGCCCATGTAGGGTTATAGCTCAGTCCATGTTCATTGCTCTGCTGAAGGACATTCCTGTTGTAGAGATTTGCAAGGCTGCTACCTGGACTCCAGTCCACATCTTTTCAAAACACTATTCTGTAACTGATGCTTCTCAGACAGATGCTGCCTTTGGCTCTGCAGTTTTATAGTCAGTCTTACATCGAGTTCCAAAGCTCCCACCTCCTTCAGGGGATACTGCTCAGGAGTCGCCTCAAATGGAGTACCCATAGGGACACTATTCGAAGGAGAGGTTACAATAATGAGTTATGGGTGCTCCACTACCCACCCTCCTTACCCTCTGCTTCGCAGCCTAATCTCTTTGTAGCTTTGAATGGAGAAAGAACTGAGTGTAGTCCATCCATCGCAGTCCTATATATCCTTAGCATGGATCATGAGAATGGCTGAGGGCACATACCTGGACTGAATGAGCATTGGTAATGAAAATCTCCAAATGAATGCACATTGGGCACATACTCATCTCAAGTAGAGCAGCCATAGCAGGACACATCTCAAAGAACTCCAGTTACTGTACAAGATAAGTAACCTCTCCTTTGAACTACAGCATATCTTAAAGTTATCCAGGCTTGGTTATAAAGACTTAAAGTGATGGAGACTATGTGATTTTTAATAATCTAATTTGCTTTGCACCATTTATTTTGCATTTGATTCAGCCTGGGTAAAGGCAATAGATGGGCCAGTTTCATACTTTAGAGTCCTCTGCCCAGTGTTGTTGTGTGTGCGATTCCAGTAGGGCAAGGGGATATTTACATTTTAAAAGAATTATGAATCCATTTTTATTCTATTGTCCTGAACCCTTTTAGAAAGAAAATATTTATTAAACAAAAAGCCAAACTAGGTTTGGTTAAACCAATGTAAATCTTGAGTAACTCATTGACGCCATATAACTGAGGGCAGAATTTGGTTTAATATCTGTAAATAAAGCTTCTTCCATCACATTGAGTAAAATCTATTAATCTGCTGGGCTGTAATTGCTAAATCCTGCTGGGAGAACTGCATTTCCTCAAAACCAAAAGGCAGTAATGAATTGTATTTGACAAAGGTAAACGATTTGAGATTAAACATATATCAAATATCTATTAGAAGTCCAAAATGTGTCAACAAAATAATGGAAAAAAGGAGAACTGTCTGATACTTTTTTTTTTTTTTTTTTGGACTCTCAAAAAGCTTTTGATAAAGTTCTTCAAAAGTTATTGGGTGGTAGACTAAAGTATTGGCTGAGAGACAGAAAAAATAGACAATTTTCAAAATGACAAAAATTTAAGTAGGGGCTATACCAAGATTCCAAACCAAGAACTGATAATATATTATCATTAATCGAGGAAATTTTGTGAAGCAGTAAGGTAACAATTTGATGAAGATGTAAAAGTAAGTTTCTAGAGGAAGACTTCTTATCTCAGTTATTTAATTCTTACTAAAGAAGACTGAGGAACTTCAGAGGGACTTAAAAGCTAGGCATATGAGTAGCAAAATCAATGAAATTCACAAATCCTCTTTAAAGCCCAAGCCCGATCACGTTGAGCTCAATGGACAAAACTCACTTTCTGTGACCATTTGTCTTACTAAAGCTTGGTCACTCAAATTCTTGCAGAAGGCCAAAACATAAGGGGCATGAGCATAGCTGAAGCACAAGGAGCTTTAATAGTTAACCAACATTCAAAATGTGGGCCATATTTAGCAATATCTGCCCAGCTCCATTTATTTTAGAGAAGAACCACAACTTAATTTTCAGCTTTATTGATTAGTTCTTGATCTAGAAAAGCCGGTTTTTTAAAGGAGCAGTATATTTAGCTGAGTTTAGTCCTGCTCTGAGCAGAGGGTTGGACTAGATGACCTCCTGAGGACCCTTCCAACTCTATGATTCTATGATCTTCACCTCTCAAAACAACAACAAACACCACCTACTCTATTTACTATACTATACTATACTATACTAAACATGCTGAACTAGCTATGTTAGCTTTCAAGTTTGACAGTTTAGGTAGTGAAGACAAAAGTGAGGACAGTTCTTGGGCAGGGGACTACAGGAGGAATGTGATTCACAGAACACAGCTTGTGCCATAATTACTTGTGCAGCTGCTGAAGTAACTTTGGCCAGTATTAAATAAAATTTATGCTGTGTCCAATGCTCTTTTGCTTATGGTATAAGCCATAAATATGGGAGCAGAGGTAGTGTAACATTTTGTTCTTCAAATACTATCCATGTGGATCCCATTCATGGTGCATGTGTGGGTTAGAAAATTTTAGTGTCTGTTGGGGCCCCATATGCACCCTGTGTGTCCTCATACCCCCTCTATCTGAGGACATAAAAGTGAGAAGAGTAGGGGTGGTCAAAATGTTCAAATGATATTTTTTTATTTAAAAGATTTTGAAAAATGCCAACTTTTTCACAAAATGCATTTTTTCCAAAATTTGCATTTTTTAAAATAAAATTCCAAAAGAGAAAAAAAAATCATTTTTCCTTTTTTCTCTTCCTTCCTTCCTCTTTTTCAAGGGAGAGAAGGGGATGAAAGGGTGATTTTTAAATTGAACATTTTCAATAAAAAGTTTTGCAAAAAAAAAAAAATCCAATAAGTGAAAAATAATTCTTCTTCGAGTGCTTGCTCATGTCCATTCCACTATAGGTGTATGCACGCCTCCGTGCACGGTTACCCGGAACTTTTTTCCCCTTAGCAGACCCCATAGGGCTGGCTCTGGCACCCCTGGAGCCCTGTGCACATGCCGTGGTATATGAGACACTGCTGGCCCTGCACCCCCTCAGTGCCTTTTTTCCATCCGTGACGGTTGCTGGAACTAGCCTTACTCACAGCAAGTACTATTCCCCTTGTTTAAGAGACTTGTTTGGTATTTTAATTTTAGTTTTATTTAGTTAAGTAGTTAAGTGTAGTTAGAGATAAGGCTATCCCTGTGGGGATTTCGCACGGCCGTGCCATGTCCCAGTTGCCGGGCTTCAAGCATATACAGGCAGGGGGGAGCGCGCTCCTCAGCCCTCTGCGAGGAAGCTATTCGTCTATGGGACCTTGCTGTGAGGCACGATTTCCACCTGATGGCCTCTCACCTCCCGGGAGTGAGGAATGACGAGGCTGATCACCTCAGCAGGTGGTTTCTACCCCGCCACGACTGTTCGCTACACCCCGAGGTGCCGGATATGATCTTCCAGAAGTGGGGAGTTCCCCAACTGGACCTGTTCACATCAGCCCATAACACGAAGTGTCTGAGGTTCTGCTCACTCCGGGGTCGTGAGATCGGATCAATTTCCAACACGTTTCTCGTTGACTGGACGGAGACCCTCATGTACGCATTCCCACCCATTCCGCTCCTGCTCAAGGTTCTGATGAAAATAAAGAGGGACAGAGCGGATGTTATACTCATCGCTCCAGCCTCGCTGTGACTGCACTGGCTCAGCATGCTGCTGGACCTTTCAATCGCCCCACCCCTGGAGCTCCCAAAGCAGCACAACCTTTATTCCCAGGACCATGGTTGCCTGTTGCACCCAGACCTGGACTCCCTGTACCTCACGGCCTGGAGGCTCTGTGGCTGGGGGAGAGAGCCTGCTTGGTGCAGGTCCAACAAGTCCTGCTTGGCAGCAGGAAGCCTTCTACACAGATCATGTATTGGGCTAAGTGGAGACGGTTTACCTGTTAGGCGGAGTCCCAGGGTATTCTGCCCAGCCTTTCGCCTATACAGGTGATCCTGGAGTACCTGCTCCAGCTAATGCTCCAGAGTCTGGCACTGGCCTCGATGAAGGTTCACCTGGCGGCCATTTTGGCCTTCCATCAGCCGCTAGAGAGGAGATTGCTGTTCTCCTGTGCTGTGCTCCCATGTTGGTCAGGTTCCTCAAGGGGGTGGAAAGGCTTTATCCACAGGTCCGTGACCCAGTGCCTCCCTGGGATCTCAACCTAGTCCTCTCGAGACTCGCGGGGCCCCCCCTTTGAACTCATGGCTTCATGCCCTCTGCTCATCTTTTCCTTCCTTCCTTCCTAGTGGTCATTACCTCAGCCAGGAGGGTCTCTGAGATTAGGGTCTTGACCTCAGAGCTCCCTTATACAGTATTCTATAAGGATAAGGTGTAGTTGAGGCCGCATCTGGCCTCGCTGCCCAAGGTGGTTTCCCAATTTCATTGTAATCAAGACATTTTTTTCCCTGTGTTTTTTCCCAAACCGCACAGTTCGGAGGAGATGGCATTCGCTGAACGTGAGACGAGCCCTGGCTTTCTACATCGAGCATACAAAGCCATTCCAGAAATCGACGTAGCTCTTTGTCACAGTGGCTGACCGGATAAAAGGCTCACCTGTCTCCACCCAGCGCATTTCCTCGTGGATTACATCGTGCATCAAGTTCTGCTATGAGCAGGCGAGGGTGCCACTTCCGGGAATCATCACAGCGCACTCAACCAGAGCTCAAGCCTTGTCTACAACCTTCCTGGAGAGAGTGCCCCTGTAGGAAATCTGCAAAGCCACCACCTGGTTGTCGGTGCATCCCTTCACATCCCACTATGCCATCGTCCAGCAGGAGTGAGAGGATGCGGGATTCGGCAGAGCAGTGCTGAGGGCAGCTCACCGGTAACTCCAACCCACCTCCAAAGGTATTGCTTGTTAATCACCTATAGTGGAATGGACATGAGCAAGCACTCGAAGAAGAAAAGGTTACTTACCAGTAACTGATGTTCTTCGAGATGTGTTGTTCATATCCATTCCACAACCCACCCTCCATCCCTGCTGCCAGAGTTAGTGGAAAGAAGGGACTGAGGAGGCACAGGGCTGGCAGTGCCTCATATACCGCGGCATGTGCGTATGGCTTCATGGGTGCCGGAGCCGGCCCTACGGGATCTGCTAAGGGGAAAAAAGTTCCGGGTAACCATGCACGGAGGTGTGCACACACCTATAGTGGAATGGACATGAGCAACACATCTCAAAGAACATCAGTTACTGGTAACTAACCTTGTTTTTTCCCTTTAGACGTGACCAAACCAGAACCCCAAATTGAATATTGGATGTTATTTTAAATATTCAAAAACAATTTGTCACATGCTAAGCCTAAAGAAAATATAACCAAAAGAGAATGACATCAACAAGCTAGTCTGACCCTCCATATGTATTTCCTAACATAAATGTAGTACTTTACTGGGTTTTTTTTCCCCACTAAAGATCCTTTATACCCATTTCAGTTTAAATTTACATTAGTGAAAGCCTAACTACTTTTTCTTCAAAGAAATGCTATGACAAAATGTAGGAAACTAACCAAGTCAAATCCCTTTTACAGACCATTCACACCATGCCTTCACCTGTGCAGCATGCATATAAGATGCCAGCATAGCACAATCACAAGCTGAAATTCATTGCTTATTTAGCTACAAATTGGGCTTAGTTAGGCATGCAAAACACATTGCTGGACATGGAATATTGACACAAAGTTTTGATAATTTAGCCCTTTGTGTTTATAGTGTCAGTTGCAGGATCAGACTTTTTAGACAACAGCTGTTCAGAATATAGGCATTCAACTTCATTACACATTCTGAGTGAAACTTAATACGCAAACTTTTATATTGCAGTGTCTGCTTGGAAATAAGCTAGGGAAATGTTCAGAGGCTCAAAAGTATTCTTGCTTCTTTTCTGCCGCATTGCTCTGACTTTGGACATTGTCAGAGGTTATGACTTCCTGTGTATATTTAAAAGCCAAAGAGTAAAAAAGGAATTGAATGAAACACATTCCCCATCCATTTTCCTGTTTTTACAGAAATATTTCAAATGTTTTTCTCCCAGTATTTATTATACGTATTTGGCTTCTTTACACCTTAATTATGGGATTAAAGGTCTAAAACTAAAAGAATGGAAATATATAAGGAATTTATGAGGTTTTAAAAGTTCTTTTGGTAGTTTGTTTAATTCTAGAAATCATGCAAAGTTAGGGGAAATAACTAAAGCTGCAATTTCAAACACAACTTCTGAAATTGCCCACAGAAATGTTGCATACATACTCATTTATATTTACTGTAAGGTATTTGCACTTGCAAATCAGGTAAATGCATGTCTAACTGGTTAATTTCTGTGAAAATGGATGTGCGAAAAAATTCTGGGGACATTTTTGGGAGACCTGTGTAAATGGACTGCTCTAATTGCACCAAAAATATTGTGTTTACATAGGGAAATGGATGTTTGTATGAGAAAATAAATAGATTTACAGGATCAGATTTTCAAAATATAAGCAACCTACAGCAGCATGCAGAAATATGTGAAACTACAAGCCAAATTTATATTCAGTTACCATAGTTATGCACACAAATGGGGTATTTGTTTGTGCAAATGATCTTTAATTGTCTTAATGTGTGTTTGCATGTGCATATATCTGATTTGTGCACATGATCATGGAAACTGAATGTAAAAATTGTGTCAAACTATATCGGCATTTTTATTAGTTGCCCCTTTTGAATTTTCAAAAATCAATCTCATATTGTCTGCTTTGTATGTACAAAGAGCAGCTGAGATGTATTAATACAGGTTGTTCAAATGAGAAACAGATGCATCTGCAAATTTTCAAAGCACTTCAGTGGAACCTACTGAAAATGAAGGTCCTAATACATGAACAGCTTTGAAACATATCAACTGTTCTGATTGCAGAAAATGAACCAACAGTGGTGGCTTTTTAAAGATATGGTTTGTGCTGCTGAATTTCACTGTCACAGACATATCTGGCAAATTTGATTACTGTGAAGATTCAAAACATACATGAAGCATCATTAACCAATATCACCTTTTTAACAATTTCCTTGAAAAATATTATTTAGAATGGTAACTGACAGTATTATGGCTGTGATATTCCACATATCACTAGCAAGTTATTTTGCCTGATATATGTGTTTCAGACATACAACTTTGTGACAAAGGGTCTTACAGGCAGAAAATGAGTGCTGCAGACAAGCTGTCTATTTGAGCATGAGAAATTGAACAGTTGTGTAGTCTGACATCCATAGTCTATATTCCTACTGTATGTGTATGTGTGTTTTGCAAAGGTTTCCAACTAGCGTAGTGATGACTATCTTGTGTCCACACAGTTTTACATACCTGGAATATCATATTTTATTCAGAATTGAGGGTAATGTCATGATACTGGTAACCTTAGTGTCATTCTCTCATCCCTTAATTGTATGGAAGTCATACTCAATACATTGAGGTGCTTTGTAAACCAATAAAAATGTAAATTATAGTCAGCAGCAGCAAGGCTTTTGTGGAAGAAGGGAATCCTCCCCAGTTGCTGCATGTCCAGGTCTTTATCAGTGCTCCTCCTCCATATTGCCTCACGACCAGCTTTTCAAAGGTGTTTAGGTGCCTGAAGATGCAGATAGGCACATCACGGGATTTTCAAAGCCCTTAAACAGGTGAGATGCATAAGTCTCATTGAAATTAATGCGAGTCAGGCACTTAACTGATAATCACACTAGGCACCTATCTGCATCTTTAAACACCTAAATACCTTTGAAAATCTGGCCCTTGGAGTTTAAACCAGAACCATTCATTTTTTTTCTCTCCCCCTCTAAACATATAATAATCCTGGCAGAGTAAACAGACTGTGTACAGAGGTGCTCTAAAAGTTTTGGGAGACAGAACGTTTCCTTATAGGCTATGGAGTGCCATCTGCTACAGCCTCTATGCTATAGCAATTTCCATGGCTGATGTGCCATGGGGAGGGTCTTATTAGTGGACTTACATAGTTCTGGTTCCACTGTGTGCAGGGCCTTCTGCACCTAGGACTGGATGTGGTAGATGCCATTTGCTCCTGAGTCCCTGTAGGACTCCAGATTTCTTCATAACTAAGTAGCAATTTATTTGGGTTAGAATCAGATTGATGTTGGTTGTACTGCCACCTGATTTAATTTATTTCATACTTGTGAGCTGTATGGCAACATTTGGCTTTTGATATTTGATATTTTGATATTGGCTTTTGATATTACGCAGCAACGATTGTGAATTTCTACAGTTATTAACTATATTTAGGGTTGGTTATATTTTTTATAATGTCAGCTATTAATACTGAAGTTTATTTTTAAGCATTTTTTATTTTTATCGATTTTAGATTTTCACAGTTGTGCAAAATTTTGGGTTTTAAGCATTTTCTATTTTAAATTTCAGTTATGGGTAATTATGGGGGGTCAGATAATAATGACAGTAGATACTGAGATTCAAAAAGTTGAAGCTTTATAACTGTTAACACATCACATATAAAAGTATACAAAGTAAATATCCGTGAATCAAACTTTAATAAATTCTGAAGAAACTTTTTTTTTTTTTTTTTTACTTTGCCTGTCTGTAAATTTTGATTGCCACCATGGAAATATTTTCTGTCCATTTGTGTGTGTACAGTGAAATCAACACTTAAAGATTTTTTAAATCTAATCCTTCCAAGCCTAACTATATTTCAGAGGATGTTCTGCAGCCATATAGTACCTGAACATACCTATATGGATTTCAGAGTTGCTAAAGATTGTAATTTGAGTGTAAAGATAAGAAATTATCTTGGGTATGTTCTTCATAAGTTAGAAAGATAGTAATTTTGACATATTGGAATAGTAGTCACTACCTAGTTGTGGGGTACAGAAGCTTGCTGATTGGTCTTAAAAGTGGAGACTTTGGTCACCAATATGTGTTAGGTTATCCCAAGAACCAGCAACCCATCCTTTTTGGTTTACTCTTGCCTTCAGTTGTTTTGACTCTTCGTCTTCCTTTTAGGAATGCCCATAATAAATCTATACCCAGTTTTTGCATCTCTGAGCCAAAGCCTGGGAGCAGGTTTAGAGATTTGTAAAAATAATATTAATGGGATGAATTTAAACACAGGAAAATGTAGTCTGAATACCAGGAAATTTTTCACATAAGTGAGGCCTCTTCAACCATCTATTAATTACAGACATCTAATAGTCCATTTAATGCCTGAGATATTTAAAACTAAAAACATCTACATTGTAGGGAACATCCTGTATGAGCAGAGGGATGGATTAGGGGCCAATCCAACTCCTACTGAAGTCAACAGAAAGGTTCCCATTGACATCAGTGGAGATTGGATCAGGCCAAAAAATAGATGAAAAAATAGAGATGGATCTACAAAGTTCTGGTTCCACTGCTTTCAGGGCCTTCTGCACGAATTATTGGCTGTTTACCCACAATTCACTATAGGACTCTCCACATACCTTCACAACTAAGTAGCAGTTTATTTGGGTTGGAATCAGATTGACGTGGGTGATAGTACCACCTGATACAACTTATTTCATACTTCTTAGTTCTATGGCGACATTTGGCTTTTGATATTGGAATGGAAAAAAATGTGGTTTCTATGGTTCTGTGGATAATATGGCACCAGATTCTCTCCCTAGTTTTTTTGCTAAAGGATTAAATATGTACTTGTTTGCTTTTTTATATGACCTTCCTATAAAGACAGCAGATTGAAAATTAAATGTGTATCTAGACAGTGCTGAATTTTCAAATAACAACCACAAAACCATATGGCTTGTTTTCCTATCTTTCTTATTTACTTTACTTTATTTCAAGGTAAAGCATATGTGACTTGGCTGTCAGTGCAGCTGTAACTTAGCAGTGAAATAAAATCAGTGCCTAATTTTTATATATTTGTATATATAGTCAGACTTTCCACAAAACAATAAAAATAATCTTTTCTTTGTGTAGAGGAATGTGACTGTGTATTGACTCTAACTTGTATTATTAAAGTGACATTAACTTGTGCCCAATGTGATAAGGTTGATCATTAAAATGTATATTACCTCCTTACTATTATTAGCTTTAAGATGATGTTTCTAGTAATATAAATCCCTTTTTTCATGGTCTTAAAATTCCATATCTTTGAATTTGGAACTCCCTATCTCTGATTGCTAGATCCCAGATTTGTTAATTTTCCAGGCAGGCTTCAAAACATATCTTCTCTCAGGCCACAAGGCTGAACTTTGGGTGGTTATATTCATGAGCAGAACTTTTGTATTATTTTGTGTCTTAACATATATGAAAGGTGCCCAAAGCACAGGGTGGGTGCCTATTGCTATATTTTATTATAAGACTATAAGAGTAAATAAGACTAATACCATTTTTTGGTATAATGTCTCAGAGTGGGAAGGATTAATTTGATCACTGAATCTTGGTGGGGGAAGAGTGCTTCAGCTTTTTTTGAATTATAAGTATATTTAAAAAACAATCTTTATAGCACTTTCACAGTTTTTAGCACTAATTTCTTCATTTTAGCAAATCCTTTGTGGCAGATGAGTTGTTCCCTCATCAGAACTAATTAATTAGTCTATTTTCAAATATTTTATTATTAGAAAACCTCAAGGTATCGTTATTTTTCTGGCTATTTCTTGAAAAGTTGCTTTTTTGTGACCTGAAAAGGGGGGAAATAGGTTTGCAATGTTTCTCTTCCATATGACTTATAAAAGAGGCCTAAAAGGTGAGCTTAAAAAGAAATCACCTTTGTTTTATTCTGTAGAAATATCAGAAATGTAAAGTCTTGACTTTCCTTTTTTGTATTGGAAGTCTTCTTGGATTATTCAGAAATGTGGACTTGGGAGCTTTTTCAACCCTCACTTAAAGGGGCAAGGATTTTGAAGTCTCAACTAGACCTGTGCATGTAACTCTTCCTGTTTTGTGAAATTTTAAAGATTTCAAAATGTCCCTAAGCGGCATCAGGACAAAATTGATCTTTTGGAATTTTTTGCAAAAATTAGAGAGAGACTCCCCAGAACAGCACATAGTCTGGGCCCTCACCAGAGACACCCATGTTCAGAGCAGGTACTTGAACTTAGGTCTCCCATATCCCAGTTGACTGGTATAACCACCAGGCTATAGAGTCAGCCTCAAGCTCTCTCTTTGGTTCAGTGATTGGTTAATTATTTTTAAGAAGTGGTGCTTGAAAGAGATCCACCCAAGAATAGCCCATTATTTTGGGCTCTCACCTGGGATGTGGGAGACCCAGGTTCAGAGCAGAACAGGGACTTGAACTTGTGTCTCCTACGTACCAGGTGCCTTAAGCACGGAGATTTTGGAGTGGGCAGGGGCATGTTCTCTCTCTCATAGAAAGTTTTGTTAAAACTGGTACATTCCCACAAAAGGTTTCATTTTTGACAAATTAGCATTTTCTGACCAAAAAAAGTGTTGAAAAATTCCTCACTAGCATTAGTCTCAACAAAGAAAAATCTTCTCCCAAGTATTGAACCCCAAAGAATTTTAAACCATCTGAATAAAAACCACTTCCACTTAATCAAGTTTCCCCTTCCCTGGTAGCTCTGATATCATAAAAACTCACTCATTCTCCAGTCACCCATAGTAGTCACCTCACCTGAGTTTCTAATGTAAGATGTCAAAAACAAGCAGGAAAAAGGCTTCTTTTAAACAAAACAACACAACTTGTGGTACCATTTTTTAAATACCACAAAGAAGCAAAAAAAGGGTTCAGAAACATGTTTTCATTGTAGGTCACCCTTAACACACATAATGCCTATCTGTCCAGGGCCCCCAGAGGTGCTGGCAGAGGAAGAGCTAGCAGTCATGTTGGTGACATGCTGTTTTCCTCCCACTGTGAGTTTTTCCTTATTAGAATACTTGTAAGTTTAAACAAACAAATAAAAATAAAATAAAAAATCCACCCTACCTTCCTGCCATCCTCTGCTGGTGAACTCCTTTGGCTAGCTATCTTAGCTTCCCAGCTGTCTTTATCAATTCAAGAAAAGGACAAAACAGTTTAGGAAAAGGGAGGAGTAAAAAAGGTTTGAGAACAAGGGTTCATTGAAAAAGTTGGTCTTAAAAGAGTTTTGCTGGGGAGGGTATCTGGTAAACAGGAATTAGGAAATTGTTCCAATTGTAGGAGACATCATGGAATAGGGTGAGAAGCCAACAGTGGGATAATATAAAGTGCAGTCACCATAGTAGCTGTGGTTCTTTGAGATGATTGCCTGCATGGATCTGCACTGGATGTTGTGCTCCTCTTGAACATGTGAGGTTGGAATGTTTGAACAGCAGAGTCTACTGGGGCTGCCTCCAAGCAAGGCTGTCCAAAAGTTCCAAGTTTGCTTACCCAAAGGCATGCCCGTCTCCTACCATGGACATCTATGTAGGCAATCATCTTGAAGAAGAATCTGATCTAACATTTTTGTGCTGTGCCCACCATTGTGGTATCTGAGCACTCAGCAGATGAAGATGAAGGAAGGAGTGAGGAGGATTCATCTTTGATTTGAAACATTGCTATTTTCAAGCTAGAAATTTGTATAAGGGAATGGAACCCACTGACCTGTGTTGTGGTGTTTCTGCCCTGTGGAGGGAAGGAGTATGCTACAAAAAGCATGCAACATTCCACCTCTAGATGGGGAAAAAGATAGCGCTTAAAAGACACAGTCACATGGCATAACAAGTAGTTACGCTACCTATATGCATACAGAACAGAGCTCAACCTTGTTAAAAGAAAAACAGGCCATCTGTGGAGCCTGATTCCCATAGAAGAGAGGCTTTCTGTTGCAGTGGTGACCATCCCTCCTCCAGGACTATTCTTGCTCAGCATGGGAAAGTTAACATGATTGCATGCAGTAGCCTATGGTATGGCACTTACACTGACAGTTTTTACAAATCAAAGGTCAGCTACTTCTGTTTGTTTGACAGAGGAAGGATGGTCCAGCAGTTAAGTCACTAGCCTGGTATTTAGAAGACCTTGGTTCCATTCCCTGCTCTGCTATAGACTTCCTGTGTGACCTTAGCCAAGTCACTTAGCTACTCTGTGCCTTAGTTCCCTATCTCTAAAATGGGGATAATAGTATTTCCCTTCCTCATGAGGTGTTGGACGATTAAAGATTATTAGGTGCCGAGATACCATTGTGATAGGGCCATAGAGGTACCTTAGATAGCTCTACTAACCAGTCTATTTTACTCTGCTGCCATCTATCATTGGGAGGAGTCTGGATAAGCCCACTGGCAGAGGAGCACTCGAAACTGGTGAAGTCAGGTTAATCTCTCAATGTTGCTCATCTTTATGAGAATTCTTTCTTTAACATTCTCTACACACGTAGTTCCATTGACTTCAGTAGAACTACTAACATGCATAAAACAGCTACATAGGTGTTTGCAGGATCGAGATCTTAAACCAGTTGTGAGAATAGTTTTAACGTAACTATGGAATGATAATTTCTGGATACCTGTATAAATAAACTGTCCAGAATTCTCTGTAAAAACAGAGCCTAAATTCCCTCTAAAGATTTACAATGATTATAATTTACAATTAATTTTAATTTTAATTTAGTAAATGAACAGCAGTGTTATATTAGCCAAACTTCTATCTAATTAAATATTTACTACATTTATGTATCTAGTGACTTAACCAGGAAGCTGGAAGTGCTGATTCAAGCATCTCTAAAATGGCGTATCTTGTATTTCTGCAGACTGACAATCATGACCTTGGCTGACTGACCCTCCACCTCCCACTCCCTCACTTTGTTCTGGCTACTCTCACCCTAGCCGTGTCATTGTAATAAATCTTTGAACCCTGATGCTTTCTTGGCTTGCATTGATTTCATTTCTAAAAATCTCTTGACAGGTGAAAATATCTGTCTTTGAAGTCCTCTTGAGAGGCAAATTCCCTTTTGGTCTGCCACTTGCCATAGGAGATTCTGCCTTTATTGTGTTAATGGTTCTGTTTGGTTTATAACCCTATTGCCCGTCTTTTCCCTTAAAATATTCCTCATTAACAAGGGGAAGTTTTTTAAAATTATTCTGATATTTTTTAAAATTGATCATTCTTTGTAGAATGGCTCACAGTCCCTTGATGTTTTGATATTATCTGACTGAAAGGAAAAGTCTTTTAAACCATTTTCTGACTCCCCCTAGAGGATTTCTTTCACAGCCTGGAAATAACACTACAGTGTGAGAGAAACAGATCATTCAGTCACTTTTTCTGCACAGCTAGGTCTCAGTGCAGATTATATCTTTTTCAGTATCCACAGTTTGCTTATTTCTGTCAGCTCCCACTAATGACTCCCTGATTCTATTCCCTCTTTAAATATAAAAACATTTTGTCCATTTTTCCTCAGACACCATAGGAGTCCAGCATTTTCTCCATCACAGCCCAAAGCTTTCCCATTCTTGTAATTCTACTGATTCTTGCAGATCAAGCTGAGAATATCCATCAACTAGAAATCCTAATATCAGTATCTTTCTGATGTCTCTTCCCCCCCTTACAATGCATGAAAGTTTCACTAACTATTGTAAATAATCTCTCATCTTCTTGAGGACGTGATGCATTTTCCTCTTATCAAGGACCACAAACTATGTTTGTTGGAGATGAATCAGATTCTTTTACTGTACACCACCATATAATGCTTTGGCCAATACAGAAATATCTACTTTCTTCAGATAAAGACTCTTAAGTCCTCTCCAGACAAGTTGCGAAAAGTGTCATATCCTTTCTAGCAAACCATACCTAAATATGGTTCTTATTAGAAAGGTTCTACCATAATTTCCATGCCCAGAGAGAATCTCAGAGGATGTGTTCTTTCTTATATATCATTTAAATGAATGATATATGGCATTGCTTAACCACATAATACCACTCATTTGCCGTAAGAAGTATCTATTAGGGGAACATTGTTTGCTTAATATGAACAAAAAAGATCTGTCTTTTTTTACTACCTTTTTATACAAAATGCATCCGAACTCCTGCTCAGCAAACCATGCTCTGATTAGGTGGGTGAATCAGAAACCGCTGAAAGAAAGCGGGACTAATGGCTATACTAATCTATTCTCCACTTTAGGTTGGTAGTAGCCATCCCTAAACCATTCTCTCGTTCCTAAATGAAAAGGTCTTAGAGTGATTATGAGTAGCAGCATTAAAATAGTATGTAGAGGCCCCACTGTGCAAGGTGCTGGATACACAGGGGCCCAGATTTTTAAAGATCCTAACTGCCTAAATTCTTTTTGAAAATGAGATTTATGTTCCGACTCAGGTGTTGCAACTCTGAGTGCAACAATGCCTGAATTACTATAAAAACTTGAGCCATGTTGAGAGACAGTCTTGCTTGCCTTAAAAGCTCATATCTAAGTTCTACTGAAAGTCTGGAGCAACTATATTAGTTTGTTTAGCAGCTGCCTTCCATGAAAGTTCTGCATCTCTTTTTTTCATGTGCTTAAGTACTTTGGTCACATTAGGCATAGAGATGGAATTAGCTGGGGTTGGTCCTGCTTTGAGCAGATGATTGGACTAGATAACCTCCCTTCCAACTCTAATCTTCTATGATTCTATTGAAATAACCTTGAGAAAATTATTATGGAAGGAATGGTGGAGAGTCTCACTGTAGCAGGGGACGACCAGCAAGGAGATGGATGGATGATGTGCAGCAGATCACTGAAAGGTCAGCTGCTTAGTGCTAGAAATTAGCGATGGACCGTGAAGGCTTGTGAAAATTCTATGATGTCACTGATATTCAGACATGAATAAATAGATGTAGTTAGCCCTACCCCATCAGAAAGGAAATTCAGAGATGAAGAACCTCCCCATTTAAATAAAGTGAAGCATGTGATGTTAATATAAAAGCCAGGAATTTCAAAGCCACAGTTAACACTCTTAAATTTATGTTATGTTTTATTTCTCTCCCTCTTCTTCCGCAATGGCATGGGCCATAGGCAGTATCAGATTTAACTTTCAGTTTGTTTTCCATCATGGCTTTTACCTCATTTAAACAAATCTTTGCCAATGATTGTAGGCTGCGGTGCTGTTGACAGAACTGTGTTTTGCACGATATGACTGGATTAAATTAAATTTTATTAAAATGCACTGTTTATGTGCAGGTTGTAGGTTTTTTGATCACTTAAACACCACCCCCACAAAAAAACAACAACCACATACCAATGAAATAGCACATGGAGAATTAGGAGGATCAATATGTGGTACGCTGAATTCTTTCTCAAGGACACATGCCTAATCAATACCAGTAGGCCACAATGTTACAGCCAAAACAAGTATTTTTAGTCTTACATTCTGATTTTAAATGGATATATTTCTCAGTCCTCATAGGGGATTCTGACTTAAACACACTTCATATATGCATTCCTCTACGTTCCACAAGTGATCCCTAAAATGCCTCAATCTTAGGGTGACCACACAGCAACTAGACACCTGCAGCTGGCCCATGCCAGCTGACTGGGGCTCGCAGGGTTTGGGCTGCGGGACTGTGTCCCTGCTGTGCAGACTTCCAGGCTCAGGCTGAAGCCAAAGATCTGGGAGCCTGCAAGGCGGGAGGCTCCCAGAGTCTGGGCTGCAGCCCGAGCTCGGAAATTTACACAGCAGGAAAACAGCCCTGCTGTGTGAGCCTGTCAGCTGGTGGGTGTCTAGTTCCTGTGCAGACATAACCTTCTTTTCTTACAGAAATCTGTACCCTTCTGATATTAAAAAAAACCACCCAAACACTAAAAATATTGAGGTATTCCTAAAGTGCTGGATTTTTTTTTTAAGTAAATTCTAAGGTCTGGCTGAAATATACAATAGCTACACCGAGGCCTCATGGAACACATCTGATGAAAGCATTGTGCCATACTGTACCTGGCACTGGCCACTGTCAGAAGACAGGGTACTGGGCTAGAAGGACCATTGGTCTGATCCAGTATGGCCGTTCTTATGTATAGCTCTCCATCGAAGGATTGGTTTTCAGTTAGGTCCTCTCTTTTTGCAGGTGTGAGTTTTCCATGTGCAATAAAGTATGCTCACAGTACTGTTCCTATAGTGAACTGCATGTAAAATGCATGAATGAATTACTGGATTTGAAAGACTGGCCCTGAAGTGTTGGTTGTGACTGGTGTGCATCAAGCTTTATGGAGAGCACTGCTGTTATCCTCGGGGATGAAAATCCTTTGAGTTGTGGCAATGCTAAGGAACTAAGAACCTGACGTGAGCATCCTGCAGGATGGTGTGTATGCAGAAGCCCGTGTGGATGATGGAGTGTGGACAGTGCTTCATGCCTCTGTGTGTGTGTGTGACTTGTGGGCTCAGGTGCCTGGTATATGTGTGTGTGTACAACAGGGTACGTGCTGCCTGGGGAATTGTGTAAAGGGGTGGAAGGGCCGCTGCCCTGTGTGTAGGCATAAGACAGCATGGGGGGGGGGGGGGGTGCCGGTGCCTGGGGAGTGTGTGTGAGTGGGGCAGAGGGAAACAATGCGGGGGGGGGGGGGAGACTGGTGACTGGGGGTGTGAGAAGGCACGCAGGATGTGGTGTGTGTGGCTGGGAGGATGGGGCAGAGGAGGATGGGGATGCCCAGTGTGTGTGGGGGGGGGGGGGGGGGGAGTGATGCTGCCCATGGAGTGTGGGGGACTGAAAGGACGGGGGTGTTATCAGGGTGTGGGCAGGGGCCTGACGCCCGATGTGTGCCGGGGTGCCCTGCTTGAAGGGGGCTGCTGCTCTGGGGGGTGCCCTGAGTACTGCGGGGAAGGGGGAAGAGTCTGGTGCCCTCTGTATGAGGGATGGTGTCCCGCTGGGGGAGGGGCTGCCCTCTGGTACGTGTGTGGGGGGGAGGGCAGGGGTGACAGGGCCCTGGTGAACGCAGGAGCAGCTGGAGTGGGGGCAGGGCTGGTGCCCGGTTTGGGGGGGGCGGGGCAGGGCGGGTGCCCGGTTTGGGGGGGGCGGGGCAGGGCGGGTGCCCGCCGCGCGGGGTCAGGCGGGTTCGAGGCGGCGCGCGCGCGGCGGGGCGGGTGACGGTTGCCCGCCGCCGCCGCCGCCACCACCACGGGCCCGCGTGCAGCGCGGAGGATGGCCGGGGAGCGGCTGCTCCTGCTCCCCACGGCGCTCGCACTCCTGCCGGCAGCCCCAGCCCAGAGCGCCTCGGCGGAGGAGCCGGCGGCCCCCGCCATGCAGGGTACGGGGCGCCGGGCCCCACCCTGCCCGGGGAGGGGGGGAGCCTCGCTGTGTGGGGAGGGCCCGTCCCCCCGCTCCCCTCACTGAGCGCCGCCCCGACGGCCCGCCCGGCCCTGTCAGCTTCGCGGCCTTCCCCCCCAGCGGGCGCGCCCTTGTGCGGCAGAGCAGCGGGGCCCGCCCCCCAACTGTCCCCCGGCCCCCCCCGGCCGCCAGGCACGAACCCCCCCCCCCCCCCGAGTAAGGGCGCAGCAGCCCAGGCCAGCCCCGTGCGCCGCACCCCGTGCCATTCCCAGCGGGCGGGCTGGCCCGGACGTCACCCCGATAACCCCCGGTCCGGCTGACGCGATGCCGGAGCTGGAGCCGTTCTGCAATCCGCACCCCCGCCTTGGTCTGGGTGTGAGCCGCAGGGATCCGAGCCGTCATGTGTTGTGTCAAGGTGCTCGGTGCAGGGCGTGTCTAGTATTTGGACAGGGGCATTTGATGGGTGGGGGCTGAAGAAGCAGAAACACCAGCAGTGCCTTAACCCCCGGGAGGAGATGAACGCCGACTGCTGCAGACCTAGCAGGGCACTCCGCTGCGTCTCACAGTAATGTGTACGAGAAAGGCATTTCTTCCGTCCGTCCGTCCGTCCCTTCTTCTCAGTGCCGCACATCTGAACCCTGTCCCGCAGTCAGATCTGTGTGGGCCGCCCTATTGAAGCCGGCGGCGTTACCCGCTGTTTCAAGGGTCTACCCACATGTAGCCCAGTCGGCTTGGCTAGGTCCACATGGACTCAAGGCACTGCGTGGATGTAATTGCAGGATTGGAGCCTGAGCTGTATTGGTTATTTATTATGTAACTGGTTTTGAAGTTTAATGTAGGCTTGTATTTTAGTAAAAGGAGCTAGTGATGTCAAATAATTGTTACTAACAGAGCTATGGGACACTGGAATGATCCACCAATAAGCTGCCTGGTGTGTTTAATTGCATACATATTTCCCAAACAAATGACCTTATCACTATGAATGAATGAAAAGGGAAGGGGCTTATATTTATATTACTGAAACAAAAAAATAGGGATCTGGTGTGAGGACATTAGATAAACATTTTCAGAGTGGTGGATGGAGATTTAGTCCAACAATTAATGTCTTGCGTTCCTCTTGAAAATGTATATGTAAAGGCCTAAAAGCCACACCGTTCCTCTATGCTACTAAAAAATAACAAGCATGTTCTCTCTGTAAGAGGTCAGGTGTTAAAACTACTAACCAATCACAGCGGGCAGAGCATGCAGGAATATGTTCACATATGGAGCAAACAAAATCGCTGTTTTGGATTGAGATTCTCTACCAGCAAGTGGGGTAGATGTAAATAGATGAATGAATCTGACCAACTCTCTCCCCACATTATTTATCTCTGGCAGCTAATAATTTGTGTGTGGGCGGTTTTTTCTGTATTCAGTTTCTTCATTTAATTCTCTACATATTTATTCAGATTACCTTTTATCTTGATTCACATTATTGACAGAAATTTAAGTAAGTAGTCAGTAGGTTGCTTAGCACCTCAGGGAAGTAGGTGATAATCTTAAATCAGGCTATCAAAATCAAAGAGATTCAAAATTAATGGAGGCTTAAAATTTTTTACCTACACTGCTAAATATTTAAGTTGCCTACTGTAGTTTTTGCTAACACTAGCACTGGAACACTACAGCTCATTTCCTCTCTGTTTACTGTGTAAGAACTTGCAAAATTAAAGGCAAAAAGTAGATGTTTGTGCTCTGAGATGGAATGAACTTTGTGGATCTGCTTTTTCTGTCTGATTTTTCTATACTATTCTAATGAATACTTTTTTCCTTCAATATTTAGGCACGCCAAATCACTTCGACAGAAATGAAAAACTAAAAATATTTGTGCCTGCTTCTATTTTTTACTAAAGATTTGTACTATAAAATGTTTATTTTGTCCTCACAAATTCCTGCCTAAATGGAGTTTTAAAGCAGTGTTCCAAGCTTGGGTTGGAGAGTCAGGATGCACCTGTTGCAAGGACATCCCTTACCTGCAACCTTTTCTGGTTTATATAGACTATACCCAAAACATAATCAACATGTCAAAAGTTGAAGGGTTAATGCAATCATGTAAAAGGAAATGCTGTGCCATTTGATAGAACACTGAATCGTAAAGAGAGGAGAGTGGATAACAGCTTGCAAATGTCAGTGAAGCTTATAATCCTTTTAATATACCTGATTCTAATATGTAGAACTATAGTCCACTGGAGATGGGGAATTCCTTTTTTCTTTATACATTTAAGAAATGGGTGCATGTAATATCTGTGGCTTCTAAGTTCCTGGTTGACAACGTTTATAGTCTGTCAGCATTTTTTGTGTCATGGTAACTCCCATTTCAATGAATAGGAAGACTATCTAGTAATGTTATGGACAAGAGGATACAGTGTCAAGTCACATCTGATAGGTCTTCTGCTCTAGTATGATTTGTTATTCTGTGAAGGTTTGGAAGAAGACAGCTGAGTACAAATCAATATTTTCTTGACAGCCCAAGTCCTCTTCCTCTCTTTTCAATTTACATCTGTCCTCCAGAAATGACAAATCACAGTATAGTCATCAGAGAGGCTTTCCATCTTCTAAATTACAGGATCTTTTTTCTAATTTCACAGACAAAAATTGATTTAATCAGTCTTCACCTGTAGCCGATAGGTATAAGTATTTGCTAGGTAAGGCATAGGCATACGTTAAGGCAGTAAAGCAATGAGCCTACAAGTCTGTATCCTGTAAGGCAGTGGTTTTCAACCTTTTTTCATTTGTGGGCCCCTAAAAAATTTCAAATGTCAGTGTGGACCCCTTTGGAAATCTTAGACATAGTCTGCAGACCCCCCAGAAGTCTGCGGACCACAGGTTCAAAACCACTGTTCTGTGGTAATGACAACCTTTCACGGACTCCTTAGACATAAGTCTTCAGGGATCTGTGAACAACAGGTTGAAAACCACTGCTGTAAGACATTGGCTTATACAATTAACATAAGGCTCTGAGGCCTGTGAACTTTGCCATGGGACCGAGATAAGACGGTAGACATTTGGACAGATTCTGAACTACTGCAGCCTATTGGTGGCTAAAACTAGAATATGAAATCAGCTCCCCTGCCACTTCAAGATAAGGGTCACTGGGCCTGATGCTCCTACTAATTTAACTAGGTACCCTTAGTATTACAACACAGTTCAATTTACAAAGCCCCCTTAACACATGTATACATTTTAAACACAATCTCCTTGTGAGATTCTGAACACAAATGATTAAGTAACACCAAATGAGAATGCAACCAGAGTGCAGTGAGGCTGATGTCCTGAATTATCTCACACATCCTCACATAGTTAAAATTCTCATGGAGACCTAGTGGTGGGAGATAGGTAAATGTTATCCATGAGGGTCCTACCCTGCCTGTGGCCTGCCAAGTGAATCTGATGTTCCAGATCTCAAGCGCCTCTGCTCAAGGTGTTTGTGTGTGTGTGTTACTATTCCTCCCAGGAGGGCAATACTCCTCCCTCTGTTGCAGAGTTGTCAGCTAAGTAAAAGCAGAAGTAGTATACTGGAGGCAAAGAAACAGAAAAGAGGAATAACAGCAGAGGAAAAGAGGAAGTCCTGTTACTCTGGAGACACACAGTGTTTGTGACACGCACTAAATTCTAACAGAGATTAATTTGGATTTCAGTTTAGATTTTTACTGCAGGTGAGTTACTGTCCCGGGCTTAAGCCACAGGTAGAGGGGTCGCCCATGTGTTCCTCTTGGGGGTCCCTGTTCGGTTGCCAAACCTATTGCTTGATCTATATATTGTGAGTGTTGCAACCGTACATATCAGGGTTTCCAACTGAACAGTAATTTTAATAATACTGGGCCTAATCTTGGGACAAGAACCTATCAAACCTCAGAGTGTTAACTGGGAATTCTTAAATAATCAATATAAATACTAATAATCTCTGTTTGACTTTGGACTTGCAAATCCTCTATATACTTGAGTTGGTGGTAGCATTAGTTTTTTGTTTTTTTTTTCTTATCAGATTTGGTCTTATTTTGGGTTCCTTAAGATTGTTCAGCTAAACTATGACATTTATTTTTCTTTCTAGGTCAGTCCTCAGAAACATTTAAAGCTCTGTGTAAAACAACTTTTGTTGGAGAATTGATCATATAAAAAAAGATGTTCAACATCAAAGGCCAGTTCTGTATTATTTTGTGGACTAGACCAGAGCTGGGAACCTGATGGTTTCTTGTATGAATACTGTTCCCTAGCACAAGTTTTTATCTGGGAGACTTATAGAGAGAGCCTCATTGTCATGATGTCTTCAGTCAATGGTAATTGAGTCACAAGATGGTGTTTCCTGTGAGCTGCAGAAACAAAAAGGAGAGGTTCAAACTGAATAGTTTTGTGTAATGAAGTTCCTCGCTCAGATCCTGGCAATACAAGGAGTCTTGAGTCATAGGAGGCTATAATCTCTTTTCTGAGCATGGGGGATCAGGATGGATACTCTTATTTTAGTAAAATGCTGGTATGCATCATATTTGGCATTGTAGTTGTGCTGTGAAGTATCAAAAACAGAAGACCGGAATCAAGTTTCACCCATCAAAATTAGGAGCCAGCAGATGCTGATAGTTCTTCAGGTTTATTTCAGTGGGCAGAAAATAATTTCAATGGCTTCTTAATAGACCACATAGCAACTCACCCCAATGTTAAAGCTGATTTGATATAGCCAAGTCTCAGAAAATATGACTTAAATGTAGAGATGTTCATGAAACATTATGAAAGGCAAGGAAAGACCAGAAGTTAATCTGTTCTCTTTTAGCAAGAATCACAAGCTATCTTTAGCAAATACAGAGACTTGCACAATTTTTTTTCAATGGACAAGAACCTAGAAGCTGTAGTTGATACATCAGAGGAAAAATTTTGGAAATTCATTCTGATAAATTGCAGTCAAAGTACTAAGTGCTAGATCTGGAAACTTGCATAGCTCCTTCATGCATCAATGGAAGCTCAGTTTAAAATTCTTAGATTGTCTTTTTTCATCTTTTTTTCCAAAGCTTTCTTTTAGTGGCTATGTGTTAGGCAGGAAGGACAAGTGAGAATTTCTTTGATGAAGCCATTTTTCTAATTTCACAGAGACAAAATAATGTAGAATTATCCTTAATTTTATTTTTAAAACCAAATTTGAATTTGTCTAGGGTCACAAGGTTATTTTGTGGGTTTTTATGTTAAATCTTTAATCCTAACAAAATTATTTAATACTTTGTAGATGTCTAAGGGGTTTCAAAATGTATCTGGAGGACTATTTAGGCAGCATAGAGCAGGAAAAGAGACGTATATTACAACATCTATCAAGTCAACAACAAGGCTTTATTTACCAGGTTTCATTAGAATTGTTCTATAAAGGCTTTTGGAATGTATTGAGTCATTAGATACAATGCTTCAATACAATGAATTTATTAAAATGCTACATAGAGTTCTGTTTTGTGTCTAGAGGTCTGGTCTTCTGCAGAAGTAACTTCCCACGCATAAATTCTCCAGGCACTTCTTCAGAGATTTTTACTTTACCTTTGTTGGACTGCCTTTTAGGTAAGGCAGTCCTAGATTGATAACACCCAACTTTATAAAATGAAGAATTTTTTGTTACTTAAAATGTTTTGATGGCATTTGTAAATTGGATTGTACCAATCCAGAATCCTACCTTTTTCCTTATTCTATTGTCTTCCTCCCTTCCCCCACCTTTTCTTGTGTTTAATTTTACAGTTATGTGGTTTCACTAGTGAATGATTATTGTAGTGGAATTTCTTAAACTGAGAGAGATGACACTGAGATCTTGAGCAGTCTTTTTGGTTTTCTTTCTTCACTTGCTGGCAGAAGCACTCGATCCAACATCCCCAGAAGGGTGCAGTCTAAGTTAAAAACATAATATTTGCAAGTAGGAAAAATTCTGGGTTACCTGGCATGGCATGTAATTCTAACTGTCACATTTCTTTGCTCCATCATTAAGATTCTGAAAAAGAGTTAGTAAAATTCTTCTCATTTTTTTATGCAGAAGTTAAGGGACTAGTTTTTCAAAAGTGCTCAGCTTCAATTAGGGCACCTAAATTGAAATGGCCAGATTTACAGAAGAGATCAGCACCCAGCAGCTTCCATTGTTCATGTTAATTAGGTGACTACATGCCAGCTGAACAGTTTTGAAAATCTGACCACTTCATTTAGGTGCCTAAATCAGAGAAGCTGGTACTGAGTTGTTGGGGTTGGGGTTTTTTTTGAGAAACTGGCCCTAAACTTCCAATACAAAATTACTTGAAATAAAGAGAAGTTGTCTTATTTTTTGTTATAATTTCATATTTTAACTTTTCAGTGGGCTTCTTTTACCTGATTGGTGTAATGTGAGGTGAACAATTTTAAATATAGTGCAAAGGGCAATAAATAAAGAAATAAAAGAACACCAGATTCCAGTCTGTGCCTCAAATTGACTTTGTGTAATTTAAATGTTATGCTCAATAACTAATTTTAATTTTAAAAGTTTTTTTTTCTTTTTAGCATTGCAACATACTTTCGAGAGTGTTAAACACATAAAGGTAACTTTAATTTTGGGATTTTGAAAATTAATGTATTTATTTATTTCTGTTTGTGCCTATAATGTGCTAAGCACCTTCCAAACAGAAAAGAAGTAATTGTCCCTGCCCCAAGGAGATATGCCTAACAACATTTCCGTGTAACTTGGTTTTATCAGTCTTCTGATTTCTTATTCCTCCAACATCAAAACAAAGACAAATATTTTTCTTGTTAATTACTAATTTTCACTATTACAGTGTATATGATAGGTCTAATTCTGCTGCTAAGAGATTTTTCCATTGGCTTCTATGGGAACAAGATCAAGTGCTACGTGGGGAGAGATGGAGAAAAAAGGAAAATTCTACATATTCTATGGCAGAATTATCCAATTAATTAATTAGGTCCTGGTCCTGCAAAGACTTACAATGTGTTTAACTTTAATCTTTGCAGGATCAGTACCTTAGTAAAGATGCTTATTCTTTCTACTAAACAGGGTAAGTATTTTCACTGAGTGACACTTTTTTCAGTTATTCTGGAATGTGTCCTGACTTTTGTTGTTAGTGCTTTCATTTCCATTTTAAAGGTACCATTGGTATCTGGTGGAGAACTCTGAAAAATATTTGTATTTAGGAACAGTTCTGTTCATATATAATTTTCTGATTTTCCCCTTTATTCTTTATTACAAAGACAGCATCGGGGTTGTGAGCTGTATGGATATTACTGATCAGAGTGGTTCATCTGCATGTCACACGTGATATAGATGCAGAATTGCCTCCAAATAGAATATTTTCAAACTTTTTCATGTGGCCCCACAACTCTTCAAATAAGTTTTTGATGTGTTTTAGCTTCATGCCCTTTTTGTAGGCATTAGCTATAAACAGCTTTGACAATTTCAGCACATTAGAGTAAGCTTGAGGCAGGGAAGTTTGCTGCTGAAATAAATATTGAACAGTTTTAGAGTACATAGAACAAATTTTCAAAAAGGTCTTAGCCCAATTGCTAAATGTATGTCTTCAATTGAACTTCTGTGTACATTAATACCTACATTTTTGCATTGAAAAAATTCAGATGTATGCATTTGTCAATAAAAATTGTCATTAGTGCAAAGCTACCTAGTTTGCATGTGGAAATGCAGTTGCATACATTTTGAATTGCTTCACATGAAAAAAACTGAATAGGAACAAACGCAGAAGCAAGTTTAGATAGATGTTAGATTGCTGGTGTATTGTGACCACTGCCTATCATTCTGACTAATATTGTCTCATTTTTCCTTGTAATCTCCTGTCTTTCTGTATCCCTCTATTGTCTCTTGTCTTATACTTTTATTATAAGCTCTTTGGGGCAGGGATCATCTTTTTGTTTGGTGTTTGTACAGTGTCTAGCATAATAGGGTCTTGGCCCTTGAATAAGGCTCCTAGGTGCTATGGTAATACAAATACATAATAATAATAATAGAGGCCACATATAAAAATAAGGCCCTATATATCTCTTTTATCTCTAGATTAGATGTTTCTGGGGAGTTACACTAGGACCAAGAAATGGATTTTAAATTCTGAATATTTAAGAATTTGTAAAAATGTGTTGATCAGTTAAAATCATATCAGGCCTCTGACATCAGTCAGACAACAAAGTAGAAAGATTTCATGGGACATGGAAAACGCAGTTGTGATTGTTTTGAAGTACCATCACAGAGAATGGGTTATGTACCTACCATTTTTTACTGAAAGCAAAGAGAACTGCTATGAGTTATTCAACAAAATGTACTTGTTGTGTTTGGAAATCAGCAGACTACTCCAAATATGCTTTGGGTTAAAAAAGAAAAGTGAGTAGAAATTAATCATTTAGATTATGCAGAGGAAATAAATACATAACTTCGTTGCTGTGTGTCTCAAGTGTTAAGGGCAGTGAAATAGTTCAATAGGGAAAACCAGGGCCCAAACATAACTTTTTTGGGCCCAGTACAAACTTGTAACATGGGCCTCGTCCCACACACATACCGCAATCCCTCATCCCATACATACAATCCCATGAGCCATGAACATTTTTTTTTCCTCATGGTAGTGGAGGTTGCAGCCTGGGCCCAGGGCTGCAGGGCCCTGGTAAAGTGTACCCTTTTTCCCCCCCATGTGGGGGCCGTGGGGAGAATTGTTACGTTTTTCAGTTCCTCAGGCAAAGAAGGCTCAGGAAGAAGCTTATAGAGTTATTGTGGATCAAATATATATTGTGTCATTGATTGAATCTTTGAACATTTGTACCAAATTTACAGTGGTACATAAAAGACAGTGTTGAAATATAGGAGAGGGAAAGTTGTCCAATAGGGATTAGAGATGCTAAAACATGCTAAAAACACAAGAATGGAATAATAATGCACTTTATTTAGCATGGGGTTTTCATACAAATGTGTCTGAAAAGGCTTTGTATGTAGAGTTAATATAGCTACAGAGTGAAATAGATAATAAACAAGACAGTTATAGAATTACAAAGCATACTTCTAGTTCACCCGTCCTTGAGAAGATAGAAACACAACATCTTTCTTCCAATATTTCATGTACTTTTCAAAGACAAATCCAATTTCTACTCCTCTCATGTTGCACACATTGGAAAATTTATAATAATTTTCACCCCTTTCTGTCCACAGTAGTTGTACTGCCTGCACCTGTTGACAGTTTAAACACATTTGCCCTTGTGTTTAGGTTGTTATAGGCAAAGCTGAAAGAGATGCATGTAGTTAATATTGTCTCACTATCCATTATAAGCCCCTGTTCTCAGGTTCTTATAATTTTGACAAATTTTAAGTTTAAGCTGAAATTTTCCATGCTGGGTGTTTGCCTCAGGCTCAGTGTCTTTTAAAGTTTCAGCAAAACAGTTTATCTGTTTTCAAGAAGATGGTTAGGGGGAATATATGTTGTTTGCTAATGTTAAAAAATTCTTACAACTATTTTGTTGAAAAAGTTTTAGCACCACTATGCATTGGATCACAGACTTGAAATTTGCAAGGGGGTTCTCCTGGGGCCAGAGATGCGCCTTTTGCTGCCCCTGTGAAAATCCACCCACATTTGTCTGAATTATAAGCAATATTACCAATCTCAAGCATTCAAAAATCATAAGAAAAGCATTAAAAATCATGAGACTGGCTTAAAAATTATGATTTTTTAAAAAATAAAAAGGGTTTTTTTGTTTTTTTTTTGGGCTTTTGTGTCCTTTGGGTTCACGTTTCAAGCTTTTCTCTGCAATCATATGGGCTTTTCTGGAGGATATCTGCCTCATTTATTTAAAGTCATTAAATTGGAAGGTGTGGAGTGAATCAGAGAGGGGACTGCATGAAGATAAAGGATGGTCTGATGGTTAAGGCGGGTAAATACCATTCTGGATTCTAGCTCTGCCTCCGTCACAGAATTCCTATGTGACACTGGGCAAGTCACTTAAACCAAAATTTTCACAGACGGCCATTAGGTGTTCCCCATTTTCTGGGTGTCCAACATGAGACACAAGGTTAGGATTTGCGGAAGTGCTGAGCACTCACACCTGCAACTGAAGTCAGTGGGTGCTGAGCTTTGAACATATAATATGCTATAAAAATGCTAAGTGTTCTGAAAAATTAAGTTTTAGGCATGTTGAGGGGTACACCCAAAATTAGTGGACACTTTGGACAATAGCTCTGTGCCTCAGTTTCTCATCTATGAAATGGGAATAATAATGCCTCTTCAGTTCAAAAGGTCATTGTGAAGATAAATTCTTTAGTTTTTGAAGCACTCATGCTTCAGTGATGAGTGCCATACAAAAGTCTATGTAAGAAAAATTAATAATTCTGTATTTAGTGCAGGGCTTGAATGGGGTGCAGTAAACATAGTATGGGGTCACACATTGAATGATGAGGATAAAAAGAAATATTGAATAGCTATCTACTCAGTGCTTGATCCTGCACCCCTAAAGTCAATAGGAATCTTAACTCTCATTTCAGTAGTAGCAGGATCAAGCTATGAGTAAGCGCCATCCATCCTGTGTCTTCAATAAAACAGAGGTCCTATGAAAAAATAGTATGTGATCATATAATTAAAGACTGTCATATACCTATATAAGGGGGGAAATTAAAGTTATGTAGGCGATCTTAATTCTGGCATTTCCTAACTTTTGTGTGCTCAATTTCCAACCTTGGCATTCTTTTTATATATATAAAATACACACACACACTACTATGCAAATAATGGAAGATGTGGTTTAAGATGGCAAAATGCTAAGTACCCAGTTTTGAGGATGTTCCCAGCTGTCAGGATCCCAGGCAGAACCACCATGGTATTTGCAGTTTTGACTTTTTAGCTAGCTGTGACCTTGCCAAAGACATGTATTTACCTTCTATAGTGGGAGTAGAAGGAAGGCAAAGTTATGATTGTGTGTGGTACAAATCCATGTTCTCTGTAGTCTGGAATCTCTCTCTTTTTTTTTTTTATGGGTAACCTTAACTTTGAATTTCTTAGTTTTGGTTTGTTTTAGCTATAATATTCTGATTTGGCCAAATTATTTTGTCTGGAAATCTGTCTGTCTTAATTATTGCCCCAAAATAATCTGGACTAATAATATGAAGAAAAATATTGTTATAAAGAAGTGAAAGTTGTATTGCGATTACAGTTATTTTTGTTCTTAACAGATCAGTGTGCATCCAACCTCATCTGTCCAGATTTCAAGCATAGGAACAGATAATTTAACGATCTATGGTAAGATCTCCTAGTTCTCATTCGCAACAATGTCTTTGCAGATCCCAATTGTAAAATTGCATCATTCAGCCTTGTGACAGGACCTGTTTCAAAGCAGTTAGCTCTTGGAGAACTGTGCCCATGCCCATATTTCAGCATTCAAGAACTAAGAAAAGAAAAGTCCCCAACTTGCAGGCTTGCAAGAGAGAAACTTCATGCAAATTCCTTACATCATTCATTTAAGGAGGCAGGGTTACATTCATGATGTTAAAAATCATCGATTTTCTATAAATATGAAAATCATTAAAATTATGGAATTTGTTTTACCCATAATATAGGTGAAGGTATATTAGACAAATATGTATCTGTGATTTCTCTGAGTGTGCTTTATGATTATTTGATAATATTTTATAGAATCTCATACAACACCTTTTGGGTCAGAAGAAAAGAAAGAAGAGAAAACTCTGAGGAGCCTTGTGGACATTCTGCAGGATATGATACAAGATGTTCCTACACAGCGCACACCAACTGAACAAACAATCATTACACCCAACATAGTGAAATCATATGTTAATGGAAGTATTGACTCTCTTTGGTTAAATGTGGGCCGAAAACATGGTCAAAAGCGAAAGAAGTCAAAGCAAAAGGCTGCTGTTACAAGAACATTTACCACACCTACAACAACACCATTTTGGAGACTTCGAACTGGCACAGAAGTTTCTGTTATTTTACACACTAATGAGTCTTCTAGTTCAACAACACCACTGAAAACATTATTTTTTACATTTCAAAATGCTGTTCCAAAAAGAAAAAGTAAGACTTTTGATCAGTTAACAAATGGATCCCTGGAAAATCTAGTGCAGTCTTTAAAGAATGTAAAAAAACACAAAGAAACAGAAAATATCACCAAAAAACCAGGAAAACTGAAACATGTTGCAAAGGTGAAAAAGCTACCTTTATATGAAAAGGTGAAACATCAACCTCTAGGTGAAGCAATCTTGGAAAAGATTGAAAAGCTAAAAAAATTGTTACAGAAACCACCAGATTATGTTAAACAAAATCCACATCTCAAAGAGTATGTTGAATCATCTGAAAGCTATATAACAAAAGCTCTCAGGCTGGGAAAAGAAGCAGAGGCCTCAGTAGATCAGCTGTATCACCAGCCTACACCTCCACCTTCAAAAGAAGAAGTAGAACAGAACACAGAAGAATTAGAACAGGACACAGCAGAAGTCAGAAAGTTAAGAGCATTTATTAACCTGCTGTATGATTTTAGTCCTCAGCTAACTACATATATTGATAGTTCTGCAAAGAAAAATGTCCCAGAGGATATTAGTGAAAAAGCTATTGCGGTTCTTGATGCTATGAAACATGTTTTCTGTGGAACTCAGGCAGAGCAAAACAAAAAAGTATTGAAGAAGTTGCTAGAGGATGATATAAAGCTTTTAAATATAGTTCTTAAGAACCACAAATAGACTCTTAAAATAGTTATTTATTGATACCCTTCATTGCATTTAACTTAAAGTTCAATTTCTAGTTTGTCATTGTCATCTAGACGTGAACTCTGTTGTAACAATATTCATCTCAGTAATTAAACACCATTTTAAAAAAAATGTTCCTTTTAATTGTTTACTGTGGTGGTTCATTTACCTTTGATAAGCTTATTCTGTTGTTAAATTTGTGTTGGCATCTGAATGAATTATGCTTAGGTACATTTCATTATTAGTTTAAAATCTTATCATTTCCTTTTGTAAGGGTTGTTCTGCATTGCTACTGTAATACATACATTTAGTGTAGAGGGCTGAAGTAAAGCTTTTAGTTTTTAATATTTCTAAAATTAACACCAAATAGATCAACACTCTTGGGCTATTGACTCTCAGTGATATGAATGCAAAGTGGGTTATTCTTCTACAGGATAGTGGTTTCTGTAGCTACCAAATAAACATCAAGGAGCAACTCTTGGTTCCCTGTTCCTCTCCACAGGTAGAGAAGGCCCTAACTGCACTCAAACAACCATGTTCAGATATATGGGGAAGGAGGTGAGCCGCAAAGGGGGCCTGTTGGAGCACTCTATACACCCTATTCCTCATGGGAGCTCTCCTTTATGGGACTTCTCTCGCCATGGCTTAAAGGAAGGAATCACAGAAGATGTGCAAGCATGGTCAGTGAAACTGCTACCACGTGGGTCTCTTAACAAAATGCAGACACAGACCTATTATATAGGGGAATTTCCTAGACTGTAGGAGCTGTGCTAGTACTCTGGGCTGGAAAAGGTACAACTTTTTTCCAGTTCTCTAACTTCTGAGGACGTCCCCAATTCAAAGCTTATTAATTCAGGTTTTGTATTCAACATTTGTCCCCAAATGAATTTTTTTTTGACAAGGCTGATATCTCTTGCCTTTGTTTGCTGGAGCCCATGTTTTTCTTATTACTTCAGTTTTTTGTTAGGGCTTTGAGACTTATTTTGGAAAGTAAGCCATACTGAAACAAGAGGTTTCCTTGAACTTTCTTGATGGCTTCTATGTGACTTCACCAAATACCTCAGGTGGCCCTTCAAGAGGAGATAATCCAAATCAATCATGTTTTCAGGTTGGGACAGAGCAGACGTCCAGACCTGCAACATGCATCAATAACCAGACAGATTTATCTGCTGAATGATGCTGTATAGATGCTGCTTCCAGAGCCATATTTTTGCTGAATAGGACCCAAAAGGTCAATGAACTTTGAGGTCTCCCTCACTAGAGTATGAGAAGCCAAACCTTGTGAAGTGATAAGTCAAAGGCTCGAACCATTTTTTCACTTTACTAAAGGGAGCTTGCTCTCTTCTGATATATGTGCAAGTTGTTCTTAATTAAAATAATTTATATTTTCTGCTGTTTGTGCACAGGCACTTGCTGTTCTATATTTTTCCTGTTTTCTTAAGATTTCTTTTAAAATAATGAGTTCTTAAAGACTTTTGTCAAATACTGTTGTTTCTACTTTTCTCTATATTTTTCATCTGTGCACGTTGTTTGAAAATTGAAGCTTCAGAGTTTTTTGTCATAATGTCTAGCTCTTCATATTAAATCCATTTGAACTTGCAGATTTGTTGGTTCAGCATCTATGAGGCCGAGTTTCTTACAACTTTTCTGATAAATCTTGGATCATACCATGATAGTAGTAGCCTAACAGTCAGACTACTGCAACATTCTCATTATTGGTCTTTTTGTAGGATATCCACTCAAATGAGGCAAAAATTTAAATAAACTTAACGTGAAAATATATTTTTGGCTTTTAAACATCTCCATTTATTCTGTTACTGATTTGGGATACTCATTTCAAATATCAAAACTCTGCTGTTTGGTTGTTTTTCCTCCTAAGAAACCAGAAACAATAGGTTTGGCCAAACCAACGGTTGGCTTGACCCATTGGCTGGGCAGGTACTGTCTTCCTAAGTAAATGGTACAAAGAAATAGAAAAGTGACCTCGGAGAGCAAAAGGCACCACAGAAGACAGCAGAGTTTAGATCCTGACTGTCATATGACAGGGCTTTGTAAATGTTGACAATCTTAGTAAAGAAGAGAAAAATAAAGCCAGCAAGGTCAAAAGTTGAATTGTCATGGGAAAGCAGAAATTGAGATTACGTGACGGATCAGAAATTTGTTGTCTAGCACGCACATAAGAGCTTGTTAAGCTGTTTTGTTATGAATAATTGTTACAAATTTAGCTCCTTTTTCAGTTAGTGAATTATTCACAAACCAAGCCTGATTTTTTTTTTTTTTTGAATGTACAGAATTTGTTGTTTGTAAGTATTCCTTTGTAGACAGGATAAATAATTGTCAGCATGTGGTCTATTTGCAGGCTGTTTACATTGACTGTTTGCTGCTGGGTATTCATGGGCTTGATTGTCTGTGTCTTCTGCTGTTAATTTGGCTTTTTGACTGAATTATTGAAACTTTTTAGGCAGGAAAATAATGAATAGAGGATAACCAATACTGCACCTTCTACTACACATTTTGGACAAATAATCACTTGTGATAAAAGGTATGAATACTTTCGGGTTTGTAAACATTTTTACTAACACCTGGCAGCTGTCTGAATATGTGTGATTAAGGAAAATGACCTCATAGCAAACTGAGCTTATTCCTGTTATTCATGATGAATTAGTTTTAACTGTTCAACCAGCCCTAATGTGGACTTGACCTTGCTGCCATTAAAGTTTAATGAGATTTTTGCCTGTTTTATTTAATCAAAATGACAATTTTTGAAAGGGGGTAAAGAATATTAAGAAAAATAAAAGATTCTCTCCAAACAATTTTAAATCAGAAGTTTGGAAAGTCAGAAATGATGATTACCACATATGCCTCCTTGCATACATGGTTTGTATAATTGTATAGGCTAATACATTTATGCTTTAATATATGTTTTTTAAACAAAAACTTTTCATAAAGGGAATTAAGGTTCGTTGACTGCGACATCCCGCCAACTCAAATCTATGCCAGGTTATTGGACACTCTGTCACTGTACTCTAACTAATGTCCATTGAAAGCAACAGACTCTTCATCTTCATAAGGAACCTTTTTTTGCCTGTAATAAAAAAGCAAACTAATTACAACACAAGAATACATAAATCTCCCTCACAGCATTGCACAAAACATTATTAACCACCTCAGCAACATTAGCAAATATTCAGCATTGAAATATGTGCAGCAGTTAAGTGTGATGTGTTATGTTTGTGAGGGAAGCAAGAGCTATCAGAAGAGATGTTTGTAGTGGCTTGGTAAATTACATTAATATATGCAAGAGAGCCGAGGTGCCACTCAAATACTTTAAATACCTTTAATGACATACTCTTATTGTCTTACCCTTTATATCTATTAGCGGCAGAGATTGGGCTTTGCTTAATTTTTTTTTTAAAGGTCACATTTGGGGAAATCATACGTCTTATGTTTCCCGTCATGTTTTGTGCAATCAAAGACGGAAGTCTGATTTACTGACTATATGATTGAGCTATGTTGTGCCGAGTGTTATATTGAGTGGGAAAGGTAAGGCTGTAGTGTCATGACAGTGGTATTGCTATTATGATTTTCAGCCTGATTCCAATTCTGTGAGGTGCTGAATGCCCTCACTTACGCCTGTGAAGACAGTTTGTAGAAAGGTAGGACAGTCATTTCATGGAGTTGGCTTTTGAGGTTTTAAAATACGCTTTACTACTCTACCATGGCTTGCGCCTACAAGGTGCAGAGCAGTCTGGCCCCAATCCTGTAAAGCATTTAAGCACAGATTTAAGTATGTGAATATTCCCTAAAATTAAGCATGTGCTTAAATGGTTTGCTGGATCTGGAACTGAGTGCTCAGCACCTTGCAGGATCGAGCTCCCAATGTCTGTGAACTCTTGTATTGAGATATTGGACGTGGCATTTTCTAGGAGGGCCCTTTTAAATATTTATTAATGTGAATTTATTTGTGCTAGCCATTTTTTCTGTCTAAAGTCACCACCTTTGAATACACTTTTAAAGACTCCCCTTTAATATATTAACCTCTTCAAAAAACAGATGAAAATATAAAATCAAAGTGAATAAGAGTACACAATCTTCTCTTTAGCTATTATGTGCATTGTCACATAAAAAGTGTGTTCCAGAAGAAAATTAAGTTTCTGTTGTGTGGAATTTTGTGCAATAACATTCAGATATAGTTTAATGCCACTACAGAGTCATACAATTGATAGTGCACAATTTATAGTGTTCCGCATAGCAGAATGATTTGCCTGTGTGTATTTGGGGAACATAGTCTTCTCTGTTGTTTATCAAGCTATTTAAATGTGTAATCATAAGCCACTCTAAAAGTAATTATGAAATAACTGGGTAATTATTAAAATGTCACCACCATATGTTCTGTAATGGTTCAGTTGAAATCCTTTTATTTGAGAGACAGAAACCTTTTAGCTTGACAGAGTTAACTTAAACCTCTAAAAGAGAGACATCTCCACGCTTTATTGTAAAATCATTTAGAGCTGAATTATTAGATAAGACCTGAAAAGTAGGACATACCAGCATTGTCCTATACTTGTACGGGGAAAAGCAAGAACTCTGAAGAATGAAAGCCATATCGAATGTATTGTTTAAGGTGAGGGCTTTTTTCCTGCAGAATGTGGCAATTTTTTATGATTTGACCTAAAATGAGTGAATTAACCAAAATATTAAAATTGCCAGTGATATGAAAATCTTAAAAGGAAAATAACCAGTTATAAATATTTGTTGCCTTGTTATAGATATTTTAAAAACCTTTAATTTTTATGTTTGTTTTCTTGGAACATGTTTACAAGTCAGAGTAGAAAAATTCATTTTTAAAATAATATTTTATTATGACTCTGTAGCTATAAATGATATATAATGTCGATCCATGTATGTACTTTATCTTTAGTGTATATATTCTGATTGTTGGTAAATATCAGATCAATTCAAAATGTATTTATTGAAAAAAATCAGAAAGGAAATATAATACTTAAAGAAAATTCTTTAAATTGATGTGCAGAAGCTGTTGGCTATCATTTATTTTTTACACCAACTGTACCCAGTTTGAGTGTTAAATGTTTGTATGGTAAATTGTAACTTGTGAAATTATAAAGTAGTAAAAGTATGCTTAATTTAATTCTCAAAAAGAAAATCTTTACGGCATTTAATTAATTAACTTTTACACATATCGTTAGCATCTGAGAAAGAGGCAACGTTATTTTGTGTTCATGGCAGAATTTATTCTTTACGTTTTATTTATCTTCAATTATTTAAAAAAAAACAAACCTGTCTTTGGTCAGTCACGGTAATTTTTTTAAAGGTAGGTTTTAGAGAACACTATCAAAGGGTATTAATTATTTTAATTATTTTTTTGGATTTATAAACACTTTATTACTTCTCTCTGTTTGTCTCTGTCTTTCTTTCATCAGCTTCATAGGATAGTAGTAGCTTTTTCCTTTTGCTGTTTTTCTTGTTCTGACTGATTTTGCCTGTAGACCCATTACTGACTAAATACACTGATTCATAACATTGTCATCCACTCTCCTTTTGGTAACTGCCACCAAAGTCCACTTTAATTAAAAATGAAGCCAAATACTTTCTTGTACAGTTTTAAAAGTTACCTTTGATGTTTCAGGTGCCTTCAAAGAAAGATGGTATTTTTTACCCATTCCAAGACACCCAGTACTTCCTAAATTAGATGCCTATAAATAAGTCTTAGGGACATACGAAGCAAGAAGTCACAATGTGAAAGGGGAATTTATAATCAGTATTGCCAACCCCAAGCATTCAGAAATGATGAGTTTCGCCCCCAAAAGCCATGGGATTGGATTAAAATCTAAATATAATAACCATTTTGTATTATTAAAAATAATAAATTTGGTGTCTTTTTGTTTTCCTTCTTGTTTTTGAGCCAATAGAGGTCACTTTTCATAGCTTTCCTCTGCAGTTCTGAGGGCTAGAAGCTTACTTTTTTTAAAATGAAAGCTGAGATTCTCACAAAATCATGACTCCAGGAGCTGAAGCTTTAAGAAAAACACCAAATATCATGAGACTTGTTATAAAATTGCAGGAGTTGCCAACACTGCTATTAATGCATGCTAGTCCATTCAGCATCCAGTCAATGGGACTTCCTCTGTGTTTGCAGGTGCAGGCCTATAAAGATCAAAATGTAACATGAGAGTTTTCTTGAGTTTTTTAATGAAGTCCTTGATAGCTGTGATGAGCAGTCTTTCCTGACTCATAGCTGTGGGTTATCAGAATATTTAAAAGCCAAAATATCATGCGCCTTCTTTCTATGGTGGTCAGAAATAATCCCAGCCCTTTCCATGCTCTCTCCACCACTATGATACTGCTCCTGTCTTTACATTTCTCCATTAAGCCCAGGATTCTGACACTCCTCCTCTATCTATAATCCTCTACATTTTCAAACTGTCACTTCATTACATTGGACGTTTTCCTTTGAACAGGTGACTCAGAAAGGCTGGTGAACATTTCAAAGTTGCTACTTGCTTCTCCACTGCTGAGATACAGGAAGACTGCTCAGAAGTTGCCTTTATTGTTGCCCAGCAGCATTATTGAGCTTTACCTCTTTTATGTTAATTACAGCCTCTTATTGATTGAGTAGTCATGATCCATTCTCCTTTGTGTCGCTGCGTTTGAGCTGCATTTCCTTTTTATACGCAGGTGGCTTGCTGATTCAAATGACGTTATTGGACTTGGGACAACAAACAGTTTAGTAAAGTTCAAAACCATGTCTCTGGAGTCAGTGCTCCCTGAACACCCCAATCCAGACACTATGACCCTTTGGAATTGCACCAGCGGTGCATATTTCATTTCTGAATAAGCCAGTGGTTGGTAGGTTTGTTGGTATTTTTGGGTTTAAATAAATCAATACTGAAATTATTTGGTGGAATGGGGGTTGGCTGTAAAATCCTGGGCCAAATCCTGAGGCCTGCACTCAGCTTTTACGCATTCCTTACTCAGGCAAAACTACCAGCGTCAATGAGAGCTTTGCCTGAATAAAGTCCAAGTCGTCCCATGGAGGCGCAGACCTCCCCTTCTGAGCATGGCAGAGTACTGAGCCAACTCGACTGCACAGCTCCCCTACATTCTGGATTCCACAAAAACCTCTCCATAGGGCGTAGGATCGACGTGGAGGAAGGGAGTGAAGATTGGACAATGTCTACATTCAGCGGTGCACTACAGTGACAGTAGCAGCTGCTTGTGGTGGTTACAGAGTCCGATGCTCAATGGAGAGTTGAAGGCTCCATCCTGCAAACAAACATCTGTGTAACTTGACTCAGGTGAGCGGTCCCAATGGGTAGGGATTTAAATGGAACATCTCATCTGAGTAAAGCTGCACACCTGAGTAAGTCGTCAGAATTGGGCCTTTTATTTCCAAGCTGCCTAGACTACTTGATTTCTTAGAAACAAATTCCAATTTGAAAGCAAAACTGCTGAGTTTTGTGGCTGTGTGTGTAAGCTGAATAGGAGAATCTCTGCATGCAGAGAAAGAGTAGGGGCTTGCTGGAAATATTTGATTGATTTAAATAAATTTGGACGATCAGCTTAACAGACAAGTGCTGAAATAAAACAGACCTGCGAATGGTCCATCTGCCAGCCCCAAAGTGACTAAATAACACAGTGTCCGACTTCAGGTAAGGTCATACTACTGAATAATAGATCATTCCCTTTTTTGTAGTAAACAGCCAACATTTCATGAGGCAAATTAGCAAAGTTTAAAGTGTACATATAATAGAAATACTCTGAGGGATCATAGGGGGTTTTATTTGCATCAGGTCCAGGGCATATTTGAAAACAAGATATATATCTCCCTCTCCCTTATCCTAGCAAATACTTACATGACCTGAGCCTGCAAGATACTGAGTTAGGAAGGTAGAAACTCATGGAACTCAGGACAGTGACATTAGGAAAAGGAAGAGACACCGGACACAGACACCACAGACATTTCAGGTAATGTGTGTTCTCTGCGGCAGGAGTGTTGCAGTCTGGAACACATTCAGTAATGCTTTTTGTTATGTTAAAGGGAGGTTCAGCATTTCGATCATTTTAACTAGAATAAAGAGAGCATAGAGGCTCCAAGTGCAAAGTACACCTCCAGCATAGAGAGCTCTGAAAATACTTGCGTGGTCTCAGCTTTCTTTATAAACTGTTAAAAGTAAGCAGAAGAATTTCAGAAAAGTACTGCCTTCATTCTGGGGAAAATGCTGACAGGTTGGGTGTGAATCTGATATCTTCAAATACACCTAACCAGCAAATCAAAATGTTATTTTAGACAGTCAGACATGAGTGAATTAGAAATAGCTCCACTGAAGTTAATGGAGTTAACTGGTGTAAAGCCAGTCTGAGTCAGCTTGTGGCCAGACAATTGTATGCTAATAAAGATTTGCAAAGTGTTCTGAGATCTCTGATTGAAGAGTTCTGAGACCTTCTTGTGCTGTAGTTGGTTGGCACTGTAAGCAAGCTAAGGTTTCGTGGATCCCTTTCCCTCAGAGTCTCCTGGCTTTTCTGCATTTCTCCCTGTACCTCTCTATAACACTGTTAAGATTACTACCACCGTGATATTTAAATAATGAAATAAATTATGCCCAGGATCTCATCTGAAAACTAACTGTTTGTGCTCTACAAACTTTGTGCACTACAAGCTTTCTGGGACTTTGGACCCATGGATCTGCTAATGCCTCGTAATGTTGCCATGTTTGCATTTGGCCTGGAGTTTTCCTTTATTGCACAAACTTTAGTGTGCCAACTTGCCATTTGACTGAATTTTTAAATAACTAAGTAAACAGAGGGAGCCTTCCAAATGAAGGTTGCTGCCTCCACTCCAGTAATGAAGTGAAACTACGCCCCTTGCTGTGTGAGCTGCACTTTACTTTCTAAACTAACTGGCTGACCACACATGGGCTTGAAGTGCCTATTACATCAGTTTGAGTAGTAAAGCGTAAGCCGTTCACTATCTGGTTTCTGGTTCTGACATTCCCATGGCAACCTCACCCCAATTTAGTCACAGTTTACTGCCTCACAAGTAGGATTTGTTCACAAATGAATAAAGGTTGCAGCATGAAAAAGACACTTCTCCATGTGTTCCTGATGGCTAGTAAATAAGGACCGAGACACAGCAGGAGTATGAGCTCTTTACTGTGTTTGGCAGAGCGCAGTTTTCAAGGTTAGGCTGTTTAATGGAACCAGTGATGTAAAATAAAGGAAATTAAAAGAACAACATAAACAGCTGTGATCAGCTACATTTTAAGTACAATGCAGCAACAGAATAGCTGGGCTGCAATTTAACATATGATAGAATAACTGGACATAGGTCAGGGAACCTGTGAAATCATAAATTGAAAGACTGTGTGAAGTGGTACAGAGCTTTATAATGATTTACCTTTATAGATAGTTTTTATAATATAGTATATAAAAACTATGTAGCTATGTCAAGTGTTTTATACCCAGTTTGAGTGTGTGGGTCTCACACATAGATATAAACTAGATATAAAAATACCTGATATATTATTTGAAGATCATCTCAGGAGGAGTGTTAAATTTTTATGATGGATCTCTATATGACTGACTCCTGCAGGAAAGGGATAGCTGAGGTTAGTCCTGCTTTGAGCAGGGGGTTGGACTAGATACCTCCTGAATTCCCTTCCAACTCTAATATTCTATGATTCTATTCTATGATATGGGGTATGAAAGGGTTTTAACTTAATAGAACCTGACCAGTGCTTAATTTTTGCCAGGGCTTAGCCCTGACACCTGTAAGTTTGGCAGTTCAGAGCCCCGGCACTTCTGGGCTTGCTGTGTCAGTTATGAAAATAAAAAATTTGCTTGAGCCCCGGCAACTTTTTCATTACAAATTAAACACTGAACATGGCACATGGGATGATTTACAATATTGAAACAACTTGTTGAGTACTCTCTCTCTCTCTCTCTCTCTCTCTCTCTGGTTTTTGTGGATTGTTGGGCTGACCCAATAGAGCTGTTCTTAAGTTTTTATGATAAATGAAGCTGGTAATGCTGCCTGTAGTTAAGGTTGCTTGATACTTCCCATTATAAAACCCTGTTTTCAGTTACTCATAACTTTACCAAACATTAACCATTTGGGCTGAAATTTTGCATCCCAGGTGTCTGCCACTGGCTGATTTTTTTTAAGTTTCAGCAAAAATGGTTCTGCCATTTCTGAGAACAAGACTAAGGGAAATACATTATTTTGCCGAGGTTAAAAAAATTCTTATAACAGTTTCGTTGAGAAGCTCTAGAACCCCTGGGTTTTGTGGTAGGGACCTGAAATTGGGTTGCTTCCTTGAAAAAATGCCAAATCTGGCTAAGTTGTTAGCTTCTGAAAAATTTCAGTGTGCACATGCACAGTAGAGACTTGTTAGAGTTTGGCAGCTAAATTCTTTGAAGATTCCATCTCTACTGAGCATGTTCCAGCCCCCGGCGGCGGGGGCTGAGTAGGGTTTTGCCTGCAATTGCTGCTCCTAATTGCACAGGGCACAGGAATGAAGAGCAGGAAGTGGCCTCTATTGTACTCCCAATGCTCCCTGTGCTAGCACTCGAGCAGCGTGGAGGAGAAAACAGCTTGGCTCAAAAGCAGAGGGTAAGAGAGGCAAATGGGGTGCAGGGCATAGCAGAGGGAGTAGTGGACAAGGACACTGGGACTGGGATGTGGTATAGAAAGAGAAGAAACTGGGTCTGGACACATAGGAGACTGGGACTGCTTGGGCAGCTGTACCTGCTGTTTTAACAGAGGCCTCTTTTATGACACTAGGTTTAAGGGAACATGCAGTTTATAAAAGGAAATTGAATATCAATAGAATAAGGGCCTGGGGGAAACCCCAATGACAGCAAGATATTGAGATATAATTCCCAAAGCATTATCAAACCAAACCGGTTCCCTTACTGCTAAATGTCTGATCCAGAGCGCCAGATGCCCCAATAACCACTCTGTGGGTGAATCCAGACCATCACTACCCTCTTGAATGAACTCACAGAGAAATGATACAAAAGCAAAACACCCGTGGGCAAACACCTTTCACAAAACAGTCACTCCATATCTGACATCTCAGGCCTTGTCCTGAAAGGAAAGCTGAAGAACACCTTCAAAAGATGCACCTGGGAACTTAAATTCATGACTTTGCTAGACACCAAAAATCATGGACTGAACAGAGACACTGGATTTATGGCTTATTACATCAATCTGTAACCCACTAATCCCACTTTTTTGCCCTATGACTGGAGAGTTGTTAACAGGCCACTTCACCTTGAATGGTGTCTTACAATAACGAATCTGTTCTACCTTGTATTAAGCTGTGGGACGCTGAGTACCTTTCACAAAACTGAAGAAGTGCTCTGTGTAACTTGAAAGCTTGTGTCTTTCAACAGCAGAAGTTGGTCCAGTAAAAGACATTATTACCTCACTCACCTTGTCTCCCTAAAATGCCTGATAAGGCATTTCTAAATCTGAGCAATTAATATCAAGTTGACAATGATTGTGCTTAACTATGCCTTTTTTGATTTCCTAGCACAATGAGTATAGAAGATGACACCAAATGGCTTGAGTGGGTAACCAAGCAGTTTGAAAGCATCGCTGGGGAAGATAAAGAAATTGACTTGGAAGAATTCAAAACTGCTCTGAAAGTGAAAGAGGCAAGTTCTTTTGATTTTGGGGGGAGTTTGGCTGAGGTGAGGCAGCTGTGTTTCTGTCTAGATAACCAGATGTGAACTCAGACTGTACAGGTATCGTTAGGGTTCATTCTTTTGTCAATAGTTAGTGCAAAACAATACTGGCAGATTAAAATGGATCTGATCTGTTATCCTATCTCAGCTAGAAAAGTGAAGCTTACAATATAGAATGGCAGGGCTAATGAAGAAGGGTTATAAAGAGAGTTATGATTATCACTGTATATTGTTAGCAGTGATGGAAACCACAGATGAAAGGCTAAATCTTTAAATCTTACTCTGTCGGTCTGGTTAGTTTTTCGTAAGGTTGCCCATCGCCATGATGTTCAGGCCTTACTGAACCAAAATTTCTATGGAGGTTAATGGAAGACTTCTGGACTGGGTTTATAAGGAGCGTCCCTCAACTATGGTTGAAAATATTTTTCCTCTTTTCGGTAGTCCTTCTTCGCTGAGAGATTTTTTGCATTGTTTGATTCCGACGGGAGTGGAACCATCAGTTTAGATGAGTTACTCAAAGCCTTGAGCCTTGTCATACATGGAGATGAAACAGACAAGCTAAGATTCCTCTTCCAAGTTTACGACGTAGATGGTAAGAATCTGAAGAATTTGCTTACCCCCAATGATATTCATGTGGATATCAATGCGGCTGTCCTCCGCGAGCATCAGAGTTAATCTGGAACGGCTTCAGCCTTCTTAAAGATGGATGGCGGGAACATGCCATTAGCATATATTTATACTAATTGTACAGCTCAGCTGAAGCCATTGTGTAACATTCTATCCTGCCAGCCTTGTCCTCGTCCAGCACAACATAGACGTCTCCTCCTAAATTAAAGAAATCTGCTTGGGAAGTACATCAGGCCTCAGTAATGGACGGATCTAAACCATTTATCAAGCTTAATACCGTGTCTTCCTTCTGTGATGAAGGGCTCAAAAATCCCCTTAAAAGACAGCAGTTAAACAAGCTCCAATTGTAAGTTCTCCCTTGGTATGTTCTTACCCTAGACACTGGAGAGGAACCAAACTGTGAGGGCTAGATTCACCAGGGGGACTTAGGCACCTCACTGACACTTCAGGCACCTAAGTCCAAAATTTAGATCATGGGAGCTACTGCTCAGCTGCTGCCTAGCCCCCTAGGAGTCTGTTTCCATTCATCCCCATGATGCCTCAGTCTCTGTCCTGGGACACATGCATGACTGCCTCAGTCCTGACACTCCCAGGAGGTGCCGCACTGAACTCACAACTTGGCTCCAATGGGATTCTTGAACTAGGCCTTCTTCCAGCTATCTCCTGTGTGGGGCCCGGTTGGGTCTGTGCTCAGAGACCCCATTAGAGCACATCTAGTGGATCGGACCCCACACAAAACACAGCCAGGGCAGGGGGCGCCCCACCCCTTTATCCAATAGTTGAGTGATCATATTTCCCAAAGGGAAAATAGGACACCGTATGGGGCTAGCTCAAGCCCTCCTCCCCCCCCAGGGGGCTGGCCCAAGCCACTCTCCCGAACCCTGTTCCCCCCCGTCCTCTCACTCAGGGCTGATGTGACTGCTGGTCTAAGCACTGCCTGCCCCCCACATGAGCCCTGCCTACCCCCCTGCACGGGGCTGGCATCACTGCTTGCTCCTTCCCCCCACACATGTTCCTTCACACCCCACTTTTTTGACAAAAGTGGGCATTTGCCAAAAAAGTAGTGCCGGCCAGAAAGGGCTTTAAAAAGTGACTGTCCTGGCCAAAACGGGATGTATGGTCATCCTACCCAATAGCCCAGTGGCTGCAGCACTCGCCAGGATGCAGGAGATCCAGGTGTGAAGCCTCACTGTGCTAGAGGTAGAGCATGGATTTGAACCCAGATCTGCCACCTCCCAGCTGAATGCCCTAACCACTGGATTATGGGGTGACTCCTCCCGGTCTCTTTTGTTGGAGCTGTTCCACTTGGTATAAATAATTAAATATGAATTGGGCCAGAGAGAGGGTGTGCCGACATCACCATCAGAGCTGCGACTGCAGCGTGCGCAGTCCGACCTGCTGCGTTGATCAGTAGCAGGGAAGCCGCGGCAGCACAAGTCCACGCAGGACCCTGGATACGTGTTCAGCTGGCTAGTCCTTGTTGCCATGGCACCGCTGTGATTGTTATTCAAGCGAGCTACATCAAAGCTAGCCTCGGTATGTCCATTGCTTCATTTGTGCCAGGGCTGAGCCCCGCCAAGCACCTCTGGGCTTGGCAGTTCAGAGCCCCGGCACCTCCAGGCCTGCCACGCCAGTTATGAAAGTAAAACAATTGCTTGAGCCCCGGCACCTCTTTCATTACAAATTGAGCACTGGTTATGTCTACACACGCTGCAGTCTCACCGCTGATTTCAGCACACACACACACACACACACAGAATCACTGATTGATTGATTGCACCACTGACTATTTTAATGATTTATCCACGGTATTTAAACACAGTCAGTGAAGAAGTAGTACAGTCAAAGGCAATAATAAGTATTTTGCTAACAGAAAAAAGAGCCATATTTGTCACAAATATTATTTATAGTGAATGGTTGGATCAAAACCACAGGGGCAGGTTTGAAGCTAGATATCTGACTCCAAAACGTATCTATCTTAACTTGAAATTTGCAAAGGGGTTTAGTTTTGAGGGTCATGCATTTTTATGTTTGTTTAGTTTTGAGGGTCATGAAATTCTGATGTGCGTGAAATGTTGTGTTTATCTACAGGCTAGGAAATGTGAAAACATCAGCAAAATAAACTTCCCAGTCCTGCCCTGGCAGTGTTTTCTGCTCTGAACTAATTGAGCTTAAAGCATTGGCCACAGAACAAGGAACCAAATCACTTTCCAAGCTAATTTGTCTTTGCCTTTTGCTGTCAGTTCAGCATGTCAGTGTGGATTTCATAATGGTGAACATTGTCAATCAAGATTGGAATTCACGCTCTCGAAATAGTTGTTTCACGTAGATCACTCACTAGTTCACCTGAATTCAATTTTTTTCTAATCTATCAACAATTAGCTGTTACCCTCTGGCACAATTTCCCAATGAAAATCCTGAGTGCAAGGAAGGAAGCTTGTTTCTGCATCAAAGGGGAAGATAAAATTAAAAACACCAACGGTTTTCATGAAGCGGTTCACTAGCTGTTGTATGTCCTTTTGTTGTCTCGGTAACATAGGAGCAAATCTGTTATTACTTTAATCTGTGTCATATGCAAATTCCTGTTCACTATAGGCAGTGGTTCCATTGACCCAGATGAACTGCGCACAGTCCTGAAATCATGTCTGAAGGAGAGTGCAATATCCTTGCCAGAGGAGAAACTGGATGACCTTACGCTGGCTCTTTTTGAGTCAGCTGACAAAGACAACAGTGGCTCCATCACTTTTGAGGAACTCCGGGAGGAATTAGAACGTTTTCCAGAGGTTATGGAAAACTTAACCATAAGGTAATGGCTTTGTCAGGCCCTTCTGGGTTCTTAATCAGTGCTGTGTATTAAAATGGCATTTTTCTTTGTTAGCACATTGCTGTTTCCCCATTTCACAGTCCTTCAATATCCTTATTTATGTTCACAGAGACCCAGGCATGGAGGGTGCTTTTTATTTTTTCCCTTTGTGATTAAGTGTCCCTCTTCCACAACCCTGCCAAATGCAGCCCTGTGTGGAGAGCAGGAGATCTGGGCTCTCTTCCAAAGCAAAGGGATGACTTTTGAGAAATAGCACACTTAACAGAAGCTGCATCCCTTCTGTCCACAGCGTGGCTGCTTGGACGTTGTCAAAGCAAGTCGTCGTCCATACTGTACTCCAGCTGCCCAGATTTGGTATGCTTAAGTCTCCTGCGGGCAGCTGTCAGCTAGTTGGGAGCGGACATGATTTGTGACACTCGCTTACAGATGAGCAGAGTGAGAAATCAGACACCAGTTTGTGCGCTGCTTCCGTGCTGGGCTAACCATCAGAACAGAACAATGATGTTTAAAAATGAAGGGCCCTACCCTGTAAGATCCTGAGATGCTGTGAGCATCTCCTGCTGAAATGAAGAGCACGACCTCACCTCAGAAAGGCTACTTGTTGTGTACTGTGACGTGCTCTTCCCGGAGTGTAAGAGGCAAGGCATGATGCTCACCATGTAAACCTTCAGAATGTGAAAGTGAGCAAAAATACCGTAGTTCTCTAGATACTACGCATCAAAACTGACTCCCCTCCCCATCTGTACAACTAAAGGCTCATCTAGGCATCATTCAGGATGTTTCTTCTTAGTGGAGATGCCTTCAGAATGTGAGAAGCCCTCTGGGAGAACTGTCACTCTTATTTTCAGAAGGCAAATCTCTGGACTCCACCCAAACAGCATTAACTTGGGGACGTTGACCCTTCTCCGGTATTGTGGAATGACTTAGGCACAGCATCTCCACCTATTCAGTTCCTCCTATTAGTGGCTTACAGCTGCCTTTGCGTTTTCTGTGCTTCACGAAGCTGGGATTTGAGAGTGCCTCCACCTGTCTGTTTATTGTATGCTCCCCCTTCCCACCTTTGTGGCTATTATGGCCCATGGGTCGGCGGGCCATGTGCCAGTAACTTCATCCAAATCCTCCACCGCCAGTCCTGATCATCAAGGAGTCAGTGGCGCACTGCATGAGCAGAGCAGCCCGGAGAACGTTCCAGTTGGTAAACCATGACCTTGGGCCAAATGCACCCAAAGTTGTTACCACTTTCACTGCTCAGTCCAGACATAGGGTCCCAGAGGTGTGATATTCCCAAAGTGGTGCAAAATGGCTGCAGTCTCTTTTCCCCCCAGCCCGTAGGAAGGCCAGCTCCAAAATATGGGGGCAGAGCCTTGGTGCCACTTGCTTTGTAACAAACCTCTTACCTTCCCGTTCCCTTCCTTTCCACCAGTGCCGCCAACTGGTTGAAGCCCCCAGCAGCTGAACAGAAGAGCCACACGCCGCGTTACTTAACCCCAGCGTACTGGCACAACAATAAGAGCAAACTTCTCTTCATCGGCGGCTACGTGGGCCTGAATACCCTCCTCTTCGCCTTGGCTGCTCTGCGGCACACGGCCCTCGGGGGCTGGGTCATGGTGGCGAAAGGCTGCGGGCAGTGCCTGAACTTCAACTGCACGTTCATTGCGGTGAGTCGTGCACCTCTCCTGGCAGACGGGGATGATCACACCTCCCTCCCAGCTCTGTTGGAGGGTTAATGAATTAGAGGTCGCAAGGGGCCGGGTGGGGCTTGCGTGGAAGGCGCTCTAGAAGAGTGAAGCATAGACTCGTAGGGTGGGAAGAGACCTTGAGAGGTCCTCAGGTCCAGCCCTCTATGCTGAGGCAGGACTGAGTAAACCTAGATCAGGCCTTGGCCAACCTGTTCTTAAAAACCTCCAGTGAAGGGGATTCCACAACCTGCCTTGGAAGCCTATTTCAGAGCTTAACTACTCTGAGAGTTAGAAAGTTTTTCCTAATATCGAACCTACATCTCCCTTGCTGCAGAGTAAGCTCATCATGTCTTGTCCTACCATCACTGGTCATGGAGAACAATTAATCACCATCCTTTTTATAACAGCCCTTAACATATCTGCAGACTGTTCTCAGGTTCTCCCTCAGACTTCTATTCTCAAGACTAAACATGCCCCGGTTTTTTTAACCTTTCCTCATAGATCAGGTTTTCCAAGCCTGGTTTTCTAAGCTTTTTATCATTTTTGTTGCTCCTCTGGATTCTCTCCAATTTGTCCACATCCTTCCTAATGTGTGGTTCCCAGAGTTGGATGCAGTACTCCAGTTAAGGCCTCACAAGGGCTGAGTAGAGTGGGCTGTTCCCTCCTGTGTCTTACATACAACACCCCTGTTAATACACCCCAGAACACTATTTGCCTTTTTTGCAGCTGTATCCCATTGTTGACTCATATTCAATTTGTGATTCACTCTAACGCCCAGATTCTTCCCAGCAGTGTCACCACCTAGCCAGTTATTCCCCATCAGCCCTCCTACACTCAGGAAATCGGATTTCTAAGGGAGGGCAGGGTTCTTGCTGTAATGCTTGCTTTTTCTATGGGAACATACGATTGCTTTGCTATGTTCTAAAAGGGAAGTGTTGACGACCATTAAGACAAGTACTTTGCCCTTGTCTTTACCGAATTTCATCCTGTTGAATTCAAACCAATTCTCCAATTTGTCATGGTCATTTGGAACTCTAATCCTGTCCTCCAAAGTGGTTGCAATCCCTCCCAGCTTGGAGTCCACCCTTTTTATAAGCATCCTCTCCACTCCATTATCTGAGTCATTAATGAAAATATTGAGTAGTCTCAGACCCAGGACTGACCCTGCGGGACTGCGCTCCTGCGACTTTTACAATACTTCCGCTGGAAGAATCATAAGGCATGTCCGAGTGGAGCTGGAGATGTCCTTTCCACTTTGGGGAGAGCCAGGCTCGCTCTGCTGGGGCTGGCGTGCTGAACACAGAGCCTTAGGTACATACTCAAGGCAGCTGCATAGGTGTCAGGATAGGCTAACTGGCCCAAGTCCGTACCTCGGGTTGCAGAGGGGATAGTACTCTGCCTGCTGGCCTTTCCTGCCGCCTGCACAGCTGTGGCCGTGCTGCTATTTTTAGCACGCTAGCTCAATCAAAGCTAGCACGGTATGTCTGCCCAAGCCGGCTCCTCTGTAGACATGCCCCTAGTTACCGTGGAACTCACTGGGCCACATTGCTCTTTGCAGTGGCAGGAAATGACACTTGTGGTCGTGTCACTTGCTGGGGAACATTTTAGAGAATCAGGCCATTTAGGTTAAAAATAAAAAGTTAATAACAAAAAGGAAGAAGTCTGTGAGCTCTGGGAGAGCAAGTCAAACCAGGACTGTTCTTGCCCAGAGCAGCCAGCACAAAGACTTCCCTCTGATCTTCTTTAGATTTTACTCAAAGGTAAAGAGGGGTAGGATGGCCCCATGGGAAGAGTACTGGGCCGGGACTCAGGAGAGCTGGTTTCAAGTCCTGACTGTGACCCTGCGCCAGTCTTTTTACCTCTCTGGGCCTTGGGTTCCCCCTCTGTAATGTCAGGGTAATGTTACTCACCCGTCTTAGCAAAGGGCTTTGAGATTAGTGTGCTGGGTGGCGTTAGGGGCTGAGACAAGGAGGTCAGACCAGATGATCTGGTGGTCTCTTCGGGCCTTAAACTCTATGACTGTCTCCTGATGGAAAAGGCTGTGTAACAGCCAGGTGTGACTACTACTGTCCTCTGGTTCTCAAAGGTGCTCATGCTGCGCCGTTGCCTGACATGGTTGCGAGCTACCTGGGTTGCGAAAGTTTTCCCACTGGATCAGAATGTCATCTTCCACCAGCTCGTGGGGTATGTGGTGGCGGCTCTCACAGTAGTTCACACGGGAGCACATGTGGTGAACTTTGGTGAGTAGTAAATCCTCTGCTTGCCAATACCCCCATGAAATCATTGCTATGGTTCTTTTATTTGCAACATGCTTTGCTCATGCAACCATTCTTCTAGTGTGCTTTGTAAATCTTAAGAGTGATCAAAAGAGGGAAAACCATCAGTTATTAAAATGGAAAATGCCAACCCCCCTTTAACTATAAATAATATCAACTGCTAAAAAATCAAGCATTCAAATCTACATTAAATACAGAATTGATTAAAGCAGCATATCCCAAAGTATGCAGAGCACACCCTGGGGGAAAAATGGGGGCATGAAGGACCTTCCAGCAGGATGCAGACAAACCTCTTCATTGTTCTCCAGGGTCTGAACTTTCATTTAAAAAAAAAAGTTGGTCTCTAGGTGTTATGGTTGCAAAGGAACCTTTCAAAATATGACCCAAGAATAACCAATGGAGCCGTGTTCTATCTGAATTAGAGAGAGCCTGAGACAATAACTCTGAGTGTAACTGACACAGTGACATCTGCCTGAATCTGCAGAGAGCCTAAAACAATAGCTCTGAGGTGTGATTTGCCGCATTCATTGTGGATACCAATAATAAATCCTCTTCAAATGTCAGCATTGTTAACTATTGAACTGCACATCAAAGGATGTAAGAAAAGAGGAAGAATTGTAAAGCTTGTTCTACAGTGGAGGGGGGTTCAAAGGACTAGCTGTGAGAGGGCATTGGAAGATGTATACATTTAACAAGAGCAGGCCTTTAATGAGATATGGTGAGACTGACAGGGCAAAATTGATTCCATATTCCTAAAAGGGGGTTAATTTTTAAAAGTTTGGGGACAAATGGATTTAAGGCAGGTGTCATTTGTGAGATCAGCTAAGCATTTTCCTTTCACTCTTCCATTGCTAATAATTGTGTTAGGTTTCAATTGAGGTAGGAGTGTATGTGAGACCAGAAGGGATTGGAGCTATATGTAATCCACTGGTTGATTGTGTGTTGTCCCCCTCTAGTGGCTTCTCCGGATATAAGGATAAGAGCTTTCTACTATTACCAGCTAATGGAGTTTCTCTTTAGCTCAAGTGCTCAAGGTCTTAGGTTCAGTCCCTGCTGAGAACCCATGTCTGGAGTGAGTTGTGGAATATGATCTTGCTTTAGGACAAATCATTCAGCAATCCTGACTTCATCTGATTTATTAGGGCACCCAGAGGTATTTGTGGGAGGTGGGGTGGTTTGTTTTTTGCATAAGCAATATATTTTATTAATAACGACAATGAAAGGAGAAATGATTACAGCTGGAATGCTGGCTCCAAGCCAAAGAAAACAGGTTTGATGCCATGGGGTCACAGAACCATGACTCAGTAAGGGAAGGTATTGCTTCATATTCCATTGCCCTGAGAGCTTTTTGGCCAGAAAAGGGTCAATGTGATTCCATTGGAGACCTTGGTACATGGTCCCTTGTTATCATCACACAGCATCTGAGGTGTGTGTGGCATTTTACAGACAAATGAATAGACCAGGGACTGCTGTTCCAAGTTTATGGTCAGATTGTAACTCCCAGGATCGCTTTGTTGATCCTGAACTTGTCCTGGGAAGTGCTAATGCCTTTGGCTCTATGGCCCCATGTTTCTCTGTGTTTAGTCATACTGAGCCAGAACCAGGATCACCCCCTGCTTTGGGAATATCTGTTCACCACACGGCCCGGGATTGGCTGGATTCACGGGAGCGCCTCACTCACTGGCATTGCACTGCAGCTCCTCATCTGCATGATGCTAGCATGTTCCAGCACCTTCGTCCGGAAGAGTGGCCATTTTGAGGTACTGAACCCTGCACCTGGGGTTTGGTTTTGCTTGTTCCCCCTTTGTTACGGTGCAGCATATACACTTCAGGTGCTCCCACACTGCATCCCATTACGACTTGCATGTTTTCTGCCAGGGTCATTTGCATGCATTTCTTTCCACAGCTATTCCAGTCGCAGCACAATGATAACATGTTAGTCCCTCTCCATGCGGCACTGCGTAAACTGGCAGCCAGTCTCGGAGGTTCATTTAATTGAATCCTATGCAGCCAAACTCCTGTGTAGAAAGACTACAGGAAAACCCCGCTCACAAGGGCTGGGGAGTGGGGAACAAAGCACTGTAATTGGTTAAAAAATAAAAGCCCAGCAGTTCAGACAAACTCAGGTAATTATGTCCCTCAGGAGGCCACTCTCATCCAGTGACATTTCTCCCACTGCATAGGGGGCAGGGGCAGTTAGTGCAGGGCTCCTTGTCTGCACAGCTACCCCACACAGATGGGTATTATGGCATTCAGTGCTTAAGGTGCCTGGCTCCCACTTGCTGTGCAGAATAACCAGATCTTCCGAGTGACCTGTCCCGACTCTCTTTCTGGGAAGCTCATCTCTTAACGGTACAGCCTCCAAGACCACAGAGGCATCGTGCCCTCTTTTCCATAGGCCTCAGTGATAACATGGCCCGTAGGCTTACCTGCCTGTTCAAGTGAAATGGAGGAATGTTAGCAACAGGGCAAATTCTGTTCTCAGTTACACCTGTGTAAATCCAGAGTAACTCCACTGATTTCAGGGACCTTTGGAGCTGGTTCTGACTTCACTTACTCTTGTGTTGGTCAGGAGTGGCAACACTGAAGTCGGCGGAGGTTCCTCCATGTTTACACCAGTGAAAGGGAGAGCTACATCTGGCTCCTTACTGCTAAGCATGACTGGTTTTTCATACCTGTCCACAGCCTCTGTTGGCTGGGCTGGAAAACTGAGCTGGTGTTTGTTGTAGCTGATGCCTGTAAATAAAATGAAAAGAAATGATGGAAAACTAGTGACGCTTTAACTGAACTGCAGTCATAGTCAGTCTATATCTTTCGCCACCACTGCATTCAATAGTCTCTGTTACTGTTTATCACTGATGACAGGCCAATATCGCCAGTGATCTGTTATTGTTGTGACCTGCAGGTCTTCTACTGGACTCATCTTTCCTACATCTCCATCTGGGCTTTGTTAGTCCTCCATGGTCCTCATTTCTGGAAATGGTTTGTAGTTCCTGGGTTGCTCTTCTCGCTGGAGAAGATAATTGGCCTTGCTGTATCACGCATGGGGGGGCTGCACATCGTGGAAGTCAACCTCCTCCCATCGAAGGTTTGTTCCTGAAGTAGAAATGGCAACATTCAAATAGGGAGGCAGGGCCTAGTAGATAAAGCCCTGGACTGGGACTCAGGCGATCGGGGTTTGATTCTTGTCTCTATTCTCCAGACCTTGGGTAAGCCTCAGTTTCCCCTTCTGTAGAAAGGGGATAATGACACTGACCCTCTTTGTAAAGTGATTTGAGATCTGCTGCTGCTAAGAGCTAGGGATTATTATTCTTTCATTTGGTGCAAGAGTGGTTCTTTAGGTAATGCCCTTGGCCATGTAACATATCTATTTTAAGTGTCTAAAGAGTAACCTCCTCCCTCCGCTTTTGGGTGACGGTTCCACAACCCAATGTGAAAAACACAACAAATGATACCAAATCAGAGTTAGTATTTGGCCAGCCAAGATGTTCTCTTGGGCTGTGTCTTGACTTGTCCGATAATGAAACGATCAGCAGAATGTGTGTTACATGCAATCTGCTGTCTGAGTCAATGGAATCTTTTCAGCAAACGTTGGCACAAAGGCCAGTGCTGGGCACCCATTCCCAGGGGCCTCTCTAGGGAAGCAGGGCTGGGAGCAGATAGAGGTCACGCTTGTGCAGTTGAGGGGGCCTGGCTGTGCCAGCAGAGAGGTAACTAGACAGCCATAGGCTGCAAAACATATCCACAGTTACTTGCATGCTCAAAACTGCAGGCACAAAATTGGAGGCTATTGTGCTTCAGAGAAGCTATGCCAGTGGAAGAGGCTTAGAGGAATGTACAGTCTACGGTGTTTTCTTGTGTGTAGAGGGATTCTCTATATCTCTGCTTTTAATTTCAATCAAGGTGACTCATCTTGTGATTAAGAGACCACAGTTTTTCCACTACAAGCCTGGTGACTACGTTTACCTGAATATCCCAGCGATCGCCAAGTACGAATGGCATCCTTTCACCATTAGCAGCGCTCCAGAACAAGAAGGTATGTGGGGAGGAAGGACACCAGAACAGCAGCATTTTGCCATTTAATCAGAGCGGTTACTTAAAAAAAAGTCTAGAAAGCAAAACTAAAAGAAACCATTTGTTATGATGCAGTGAAATTTTTGCAGGATATGGGCTGCATTTGAAGCAGTTGATTGAATATCCAAGAATCATTTAAATAGGTGCTCTAGCTTCAGCATGCTGAGAAGCAAGTGTGTGGGGTTTTTTTTTAAAAAAATCACCTGAGAAATGAAGCTCCCTGCCAGTCTGGTGGCTGGTTTCCTTGTGCTGAGCTGGGACTTGTTTTCCACCTCACCTTCCTCACCCAGCCGATGTGAGCTCCACCCTTCCATGCTCTGGAAGGAGAAGCAGCTGGGCGTTTTGTGCATCCCCAGGTCCTAACTCACAGCTGCCACCTCTGAGCCTCACTTCACCTTTTCCTGCTGGAAGGTAACATTTCCATCTCCCCTGCAGATCTGCTCTTCCTCCTTGTGTGGGATCATGGAACATGTTGAGCAAAAACGAAGGAGAGAAAAACTGTCTCCTCCAAACCACTTATTTCCCTGCAATTATAGAAAAACTGCTGTGTATTTCTGGGCTCAAAAGGGGGCTGATTAGCTTGCGGGTAATGTGTATCATCTGATGTAGGGATCCTGTAATGTAGCTGACATATTGGATGTTAAACTCCAGATTAACCTAATTGAAATGGCCAGAACATCTCTTCGGTTAGCTTTCCTTAGCAATCCTTATTACTCCCTTTGATGTTGTTTAAAGCTTGCAGTCCAGCCTTACTTCAAATGTTGGGCCAAAATCTGTTCTCCACGAAGTCCAGGGTAACCAGACTGGACTTTATAGAAATTCCTCTAGATTTTTGCTGGTGTAGCTGAGACCAGAACTTGGCCTGTTGATTTTAAAAAATATATCATTCTGCTTCTTGCCTGTACAAAGTTTCAATCCAACTGCATGATTCCCCTTATCAGAATATTCATATAGGGCTCCTTCTTCTTCTTTCACCGTAGTCTGCCTTCATTTCACAGATACCATCTGGCTGCATATACGATCACTAGGACAATGGACCAACAGACTCTATGAATATTTCAGGTGGCCTGAACCATTCATCCATAAGCCTGTACAACTGACTAGAAATCTAAGAAAGCAGAGATATCACAAATGGACCCAGGTGTGTAATGGATGTACTTCTATTTTCATGAATGACTTTTTTACAGTTTAAAATAGGAGCGTATTTAGTTTGCTTTTCTGTGAAACGTGTTAGGATATCCTAGTGCCTGCTCCTGTCAGTGGGCAGTGTCAGGTATGGGGAGAGGAACCTAGTCTGTATTTATCCCCGCACATTGCCCTGTGCAGAGGCTGTTCATTTCTTCATGCTGAGGACACCAGAAAAAGTAAGACTGTTCTGTTACTACAAGGAACCTAAAAGTTTGTTGCTTGTGGAATCAGAAATATTTGTGTTTCTCAGGCTGATATTCTGGTATCAGACATGTAGAGGGCTCTGCTGGCTCATTGAAACACACCAGAGAGTTCAGTATCTGATGCTTCACTTGGACAGTCACCACTAAATTTTGGATAGGAATTCTGTGTCTTCCTGTAGAGTTAGTCCAGCTTCCTATTGCTTAGACAGTATGTGTGCTGTGTGTAGCTGTGATCTGGGTTTGTGTGTACATGAAAGACATCTGCAGCGAGGGACAGGCTGAGGAGCACTTCAGGGCTGAGGTTGCTGTGCTCTCTCATGGGGATTCTATATCTATTCTTTATGTGTTTGCTGATTTTATTTTAATCTAAAATAAAAACCATCGAGCTGGAAAGTGAATGATGTGCTTTTGGTGATTGGAAAGCAGTACTGAAACCTGAAACAAACAGACCAGTCCATTATCTGAAAGGCCTAATAATAATAATCCCTAGCTCTTATCCAGTGCTTTTCATCAGGAGATATCACAGTGCATTACAAAGGAGGGCAGCATCATTTCCTCCATTTTACCAAAAAGGAAACTCAGGCACAGAGGGGTGAAGTGACTTGCCGAAGATCACCCAGCAAGCCAGTGGCAGAGCGGGGCATAGAGCCCCGGTCTCCAGCATCCCAATCCAGTGCTCTAGCTAGGCAACACCCCCCCTCCTAGAAAAAATAAAACAGACCCTAGGCTGGTGCAAATCTGCAGAGCTCCATTGACTTGAATGGAGCTATGCCAATTTACATGAGCTGACGATCTGGTCACTGCTGTCCAATCCTCACAATATTCTGCTGCCCACATGAGATCAGATTTGTGCATGTCAGAAAAGCAGGAAACTCTGTGTCCTGGATACCGTCCCCTATAATATGGGTAGCGAGAAATAAGGTCAGAAGGCCCAACAATTTCACGTCTAGTTACACATGACCCAACAATTTTTTTAACCCTCATTAGAGTCGTGTTTTGCTCTGGGGTCTAAGCAGAGAAGCCCTGGATGGATCCAACAGCTCCTGTCAATAAACAGAAGAAAGTTTCAGCTATCCAGATGACACAGCTCACAGTTTTTTCTCTGAATTTGGCTTTAGGAACATCTTTTCCATTCATCTGGTTCAGATGGGTCAGTAGCCACTAATAAGGATGGAACAATTGAACTGACATCTTACAAACCCACCAGGTATCCTGGCTTTGAATCAGACATCGCCATCGCCAGAAGGGATGAGGAAGAGAGCCTGCCACCCAGAGAAGTAAAGGCCCTCCATTTGTTGGCTAGACAACTTATCATTGATTATATGAATCCACAGCTACTGGGGTCTGGCAGCTCTGCATCAGCCCCATTTGGGCTGGGTCTGGATAGCACGAATAGAGGTAGAGGAGTGAGAGGAGAGGACCTTGTTAGATGCTGGCCGTGTGGGGACCTGTGTTCAGGAATCACTAGGACTGATCAAAACCTGTCCACCAAGCTTGTGTTTTGACAGAAAATTGGGTTTTTGACTTAAAAGTTTTGCTAAAAGTGTCTGTTTTGGTGGAAAATTTTTACTTTTCATTGAAAAACTGGACAGCCAAAAAAACCAAAATGTTTTTGGTTTTTGGCCACAAAAAGTAAAACGGTCGATGCGGAATTGCCTCTTGGAGAGTTATAATTTGGGTGTGCCGTATCCCCATTCTCCACTCTGGGCTGGGCATCTACCATGATGCACCATGGCAGGGACTGTCATGCATGTGGTGGCTCAGCAAGAGGGGAACCATGGTGCATCCTGGGTGATGTAGTCCAAGTTGTACTGAGTGGTAGGTAAGGCTCCAATCCTGCAACCCCACACATTTAATTTTAAGCAACTGACTTGTCCCATTGACTTCAGTGGGACTATTTATGTGTTTACCGTTAAAGCAATGCATAAACATAATCTGGATTAAGGCCCGAATCATGATAATCTCTGACGGGTGTACACATACAATTCCCACTGACATTCACCTTTCATCCTTGACAGAGAAAATACACAGGCATACACTGGATGATTTCTGTGCTTTTTATCAGTGTTGCTGCTGATTTGTATCATTTGGAAAGTGGCACGTAAGAAAATGATACTCTGTGGCGTAATAATAAATTTCTTATTGTGAATTTTAGAAAAGCTTCCACTACAAAGCTAAAATGTGTAATAATACAGTAGTCACTAGTGGACCAGTTCAGACAGACAAGGAATAGAAATGAAGTTCTTTTAAAATCAGCAAAGGTTCACACTCTCTCTTTTTAAAGGGGGGGGGAAGCAAAATTAGATATAAATCATACTAATGTTAGGAAGTTTGAGAACCACGTTTACTGGCTTTTATCATCTGATATGAAAAGCTCTCAGGATATTGATTCTGTCACAGCTGAAGGAGTAGTCATTACTGATAAAGAATTTATATGCACCATTTCTAATGAGTTTCTCTCCCTGTTGCTGTTGAACTATTATCTTTTCTCTCCGTTAGCAGAGATCCTCCTGCCATTGTTAATGTGATCAAAATTCTTGTAAATCTTTTATTCACTCCCATGCCCTACTAATGCATGATTTGTGGGAATTTGAATAATTGCATATTTAAATCAACCTTTGATTCAATTACAATCTGGATAATTTACACAGACATCTAGGGTGAGATTTAATGCCTTTGAAAATCTTCCCCCTAAACTAATGGGACTTCCCCTTTTGGATACTGCTAACTTCTATTAATGTGGGGTGTAAATGCAAAGACTTTTACTTTACATTCCCCTCTCTGAAGAATGGTCATACGGCCACCCAACTTTGGTTCTAGCAGCACCACATAGTTTTATTGCTGAAATAATACTGTGTTTGACGTGTTTCTGGTGTATCACTTGCAATGAATAGGCCAGGCATGATATAATGAAAATGAATGTCTCCACCCATTTGGAAAAACTGGAAAGAAGTAGATAAGTATTACCAGGAGATCTACAGGAGCATCAGAGTAAGGACTTTAATCCTCAAAATGGAATACATTCTGAGAATGAGGTCATCTACTTGACGCTTGGTAACGTGGCTTTCTTTACATAACAGGTTCCTGCCAAACTGAGTGAGAATCACAGAGTTTGTAATATCAAGGTAAGATTCTCCTTTGCATGGCTGGTTAAAGCACCTAGCATGCAGCTGGCTCTTTGCAAATAGATCCCAGAGTTAGTTGCAGGATCATAAACACATAGACTTTAAGGTCAGAAGGGACCATCATGATCATCTAGTCTGACCTCCTGCACATTGCAGGCCACAGAACCTCATCCACCCACCCCTGTAATAGACCCCTAACCTCTGGCTAAGTTACTGACGTCCTCAAATAATAATTTAAAGACTTCAAATTACAGAGAAGCCACCATTTATACTAGTTTAAACCTGCAAGTGACTGGTGCCCCATGCTGCAGAGGAAGATGAAAAATATCCAGGGTCTCTGCCAATCTGCCCTGGGGAAAAATTCTTACTAATCCCAAATATGGCCATCAGTTAGACCCTGAGCATGTGGGCAAGGCCATCCAGCCAGACAGGGCAGTAGGACCATGGCCTGTAAATCCTTTCTGTTGTAGGTAGTCCTTACATGCACAAGGAGTGCCACTCCGGAGCTAAAGTAAGTCTCATCTCCTGAGGTTCCCCTCCTCGCTCATCTGACTCTGGGCCCTGTATGACAGACCCTACACACTCACCCTTCCTACCAAAGACAATGAGAGTTTGGGGTGTGACTGAGCCCCATAGACTAGAAATTGGCCCATGCCGGCTTACTCTCCTGACCCTGCTTCTGTAGCAGACAGAGAAAGCGTACCTGTTTCTTGCTGAACAGCCAACATTAACAATGGCTTTGAAATATCTGAGTTGATCGTTTTCTCCCTGAATTTTTGAGCAGCTGGAGAGCGCACCAGAAAGCTTCTTGTGTCCATCTTTTCTGCAAGCGGTGCTGAGCGGAAGCTACATTACATCTCACAGTCATGCTCTGTTAGCACGTGTTATACAGCCAGACCTGACGCAGCCTAAACCGCCCTGCTGGGAATAAGAGAAACAATTCAAACCATAAAAATATTTTCAGAAAAACATCCTGGGCCAGTTTTCCAGCAGTTGTAAATCAACAAAGCTCCACTGGCGTCCATGGAGTTAAAATGATGGACATAAGCTGAGAACCTGACTAACCCAACTTAAACTAAGATGCAGCATGAAGGCCAGCATTTTCAGAAGAGCTTAGCACCCACAGGCCAGACTTCCAAAACACATTACAGCTCTCCTCTAGGCCCCCAAATAAATGGCCAGATTCTTGAGACCATGTCTGCTGCTGAGCACTTGCTTTGTGGGTCATAGGGTCATCTACTTCCATTAAAGATGGAGACGCGCAATTAAAATGCTGGTCTTCAATTCCTTGCATGCATGAATCTCCTGTTGAGCTCCCGGGGCATTCTGGCTGTGCAGAGAATGCAGGGGATCTAGGCCATATTAACCGTCCCCTTGCCAGTGCAGGGTTATTTTAGATACAAAATATTGAAAAGCGTGTCTGTGAAACTGAAGCAAATGTCCCTTGTGTGGCTCCAAATTTCAGCCTTTCTTCTGTCTTAGTGCTATATTGACGGCCCCTATGGGACACCGACGCGAAGGATCTTCACCTCGGAACATGCTGTGCTGATAGGGGCTGGAATCGGCATTACTCCCTTTGCCTCTATCTTGCAAAGCATCATGTACAGGTTGGTGTTGTACCTTTTTAAGTAGAATCAATCCTGACCCACTCCAGCAGAGACTCCTTCCATTGCCAAATAAAAGCCACACAATGGATTCAAGATTCATACTCTGTTACATTCAGGGTCAGTTCTTTTCTGTCTTCTCTAGACCTCATCGCCATGTTAACTGGGCAATGGACTGGGGCTCCGTTCTGCCGCTGGCCTGCTAGGTGACTTTTTGCAAGTCACCGCTGCCTGTGTGCCTCAGTGTCCCCATCTGTAAAATGAGGATAATGATCCTGCTATCCTTTGGAAAGCGCTTTGAGATCTGTGGATGAAAAATGCTATGCAAGAGTTAAGTATTCTTAGCTGAGGTATTTACTATTATTGAATGGATTTTAATCTCACAACAGCCCTGCTGAGGTAGAGAGCTGCTATTATCTCCATTTTACAGATGGGAACTGAGGCACAGGATATATAATGTGACTCGCCCAAGGTCACACACACAGTTTGTGGCTGAGCCACTCCAGTGATCTCTCCACTAGACCATCCTTTCTCCCTGACATTAAGGGCTTCATCCTTACAGGGGGGTGAGAAAAGATGCTTCTAAAACCAAATTCATCCTTCCAAACTGACGGACACGACGCTGAAGATTGACAGCTAAACAGAAAGTTTACAAAGAAGCTGGATGAGGGTATTTTCTAGAGCTGGTCAAAAAAGGGGAACACTTGAAAAAAAAATGAACTTGAAATTTTGAATTTTGGAAAAGCGTGGCCCAGCTTTAATGACTTTCTAATGAGAGGGAGACGTTAGTTTTCACTGCTGAGAGCAGGTGGGAAAGGTACTAAAGAACTGATGTGATAGTGCTTGTTACCACCTATGGGTTGTGTTGCATTCTTCTAGGCATCGCATGAGAAAGCAAAACTATCCAAGCTGGTGTGAGAGCCTCAAGGATGATGAAATGAAACTCAGGAAGGTGAGCTTGTACTTATAAGGGTAACGCCAAGCATCCCATTGACGATCTGACTGCTAAAAGCAATGTGGTCGTAAATATTTTCAGAAAATCCTGTGAGCTGCTCTGTGCAGTGGGGTCTTGGGCAGAGTAACTTACAGGATCAGGGCCCAACTTTGTGTTGTATGTAGAGCCCTGCATATCTGTGGATATCTGCTTCATATCCGTGGATATCCATGGACCATTTTTGCAGATTGCAGATGGATGCAGACCCAAATTTTATATCTAGAGCTCTGCAAATCTGCAGATATCTGCTTTATATCTGCAGACCATTTTTGCATATTGGACATGGATACAAATTTTGTATCCATGCAGGGCTCTAGTTGTTCAAGGGTCTGATGTCTTACCAACTTCTAACTACTGCACAAACTTTTAAAATGCAAAAATAGCTACATTCTGCTGGGGAAACTGTATCTCAGACTGAGAGTTATAATGCTCCATTTAAGTCAAGAGGTGCTAATGTACCTTTGGAAGCACTGCAGTTGATTATAATAGGGATGCTGACAGACTCATAATTAAACCATTGGCACCTATGTCATAAATGTAACAATAATGTCCGATCCAGTTGTTTTTAGGAATTTGGGTTCTTTGTTCATTCACCTCTGCCAAGAGGTCTCTAGGCCGTTGTCCTCCACGCAGAGACAGCCTTACTAAATAATAATTGCAGAAACACCACTCCCTGAGAGCTATATTCACGGCTCACAAACAGAGACATTAGATACAAATATAAAGTACTCCTTCTGGAAGGTTACCATGAAACATTACTTTATTTCTTAGAATCCAGAATCTTAATACATGAGAACCTAAAAACAGAGGGAGACAAAGCAGGCTGCTCCCTAAGACAGCGAGGACAACTCACCCCACCTTGCTCTAGGCTGGTTCTTTGCAGACTGACTGCTGCCCCCAGATTGCATGCTTCCCTACAGAGCCCCCTTGCCTGCAGGCAGCACCAGGAAAACCCCTGAAAATTAAAAGTGAGAGTTTATCATTTTAATCCAGTTCTGAATACACCAATTCCCCTGGCAATGGGTCCGACCTCAGCTGGCATAAGTTGGTATAGCCCCATTAGAGTAAGTGACGCTACATTGATTTGCTGTGGCCGAGCTGACCCAGGCTGTGGGACTCCCAAGCTGTGTGCTAATCATCCCTGCTCCTTCCCCAGATCCCCTCGGGATAAACAGGGTATAAAGGCCCAGCCAGAGACAGAGTTAGAACCTTGCTCCGTTCCAATCCTTTCTGTCCCTGGTCTGTTGTGACCACGAGCCCACGGGGACTGGACCATGTTGGTTTGCCAGTCTGCAAAGACCTGTGCGGGGGGCTCTAAAAGGAACAAACGCCAATGATTCGACTGATTCGTAGTTTGCGATGAAACTGCATGGCTAACAAGCACCAAAGCAAAGATCGTGCTTTCAGGTCGACTTCATCTGGATCAACCGAGACCAGAAATCCTTTGAGTGGTTTGTCAGCCTGCTGACTCAGCTGGAAGTGGACCAGGCTGATGAGGAACCGGAAGGTGAGTGGAAGCCAGGCAGCTCTGCTAGTGAATCTCCTCCCCCCACTGACTACTATTGACCTCTGCCTTCTCGACATGCGCCCAGTCGAATGCAAGTGTCTCCAGCAAGACACCAGGACGCTGTGCTGTCCCTAGAATGATGTGACGGGCTCGTGGCCTGTTTGCAAATATAGGAAAAGAGGCAGCCGGGGCGGAGGGGCTACACTTCAATCAGTGTCCCAATCCTGGCTGCATCAAAGCTCACGGAGGCTACGCTCCACAGGCTCTCTGCAGGTCCTTTGAAGTGGGGCACTCCTGGACCAGGCTTCAGCAGGGCCCATGGTACCCCTGATCTGACTGCTGCCACCGCGCTCCTTCCCCTGCTTGGACTGCGCTGCTCCTGACAGGCATGCCGTGTGCGTATGGTTGGGTGGGAACCTACGGCTGTCCCCAATAACCCTGCTTTGCTACTTCGTATGACCAGCTGCTGCTGCTGTTTGGATAACATGTTCCTACCACAGGCAGTCAACACTTCCAGAGGCAGAGCCTTCTCTGCAAGAGCGACACGAGGAAGATACCATTGGGGGCTGTGGGTTGGTGGGAGACTCTCCTACCTAGAGAACGGGGCCTAGAACATCGGGCTGGTGTATAGACCAAAAAGAGAGCCTGTCTGGTTGAAGTGACATGTTGTTCTGCCTATTTTCCCAGGGACAGGTGTTTTCCCAGCTGAGGTTTGGTAGGTTTTGCTGGCCATGTGTTTTGACCTGCCGTGGCTGGTAATTCTACACTAATCAACTGAACTGCAGATGCTCTGCTGTTGCTTTGCTTTTCTCTTAACTGTACAGGTCGTTTTCTAGAGATGCACATGTACATGACTTCAGCTCTTAATAAGAACGACATGAAGGCTATTGGTCTGCAGATGGCTTTAGACTTGCTGGCTAAAAAGGAAAAGAAAGACTCGATCACAGGACTCCAGACCAGAACCCAACCAGGCCGCCCTGACTGGAGCAAGGTAATGGTCCATGAAACCAAATGAACAAACTGCTTCTGCGCGAGCACCCACCACAGGAGTAACACCAGTGTAGTCAGTGGGGTGTATTTATTTGCAGTGGTGTCAGTGAGGTCAGTCGGGTATTCCAGGCCCATTTTCTACCTCCTCCACCAGGAAGTCCCTGGTTGTCAATGAGAGCTTTGCTTGAGTAGGGAATTCTAAATGATGCCCGAGGAGTGACAGCTCTTGATGAAGTGGGAACTCTATGGGAGTGCTTTGATGGCCACCCAAGTTTCATGACTACTGGCTATGTTACATCATCACGTTATCCATGCCCAGGAAACAACCAGCCCTCCATAGCAATTGTTAACGGCCACCCATAAAAAGATCATTCTATACGGTGCTGTGTGCTACCTGGCTTTGCTTTGTGGTGGAAGGGAGCTAGCAAACCAAGGGCATTTAATGGCATTCACATGAGATGTAAAAACAGACCTTACCTTGTTCCTTTCTTCGCTCTGCTTTTGTTTCGTGTCAGGTGTTTCAAAAGATGTCAGAGGAAAATAAAGGGAAAGTCCAAGTCTTCTTCTGCGGGTCTCCAGCTCTTGCTAAGGTAGTCAAGGCTCACTGCGAACAGTTCAACTTCAGGTTTTTCAAAGAAAACTTTTAACCAACTCTTTCCATCCATCGCTGCCTTTTCCATAGCTCGGAGAGCTGTGTTTAGAATCCTCTTCCTGTAAGTGGTTTAAGATATATATATGTGTGTTTGCTTCTGTAATTGCTGGTGCATGCATCATACTTACAAGAGGGCTCTCTTTACCTTCCTCTCTGGATGTACATGGGGAAGTGTCTTGTGCTTGCATAAAGCATGGTCTAAAAACACTCCATAAATAAAGCGTGCTTATGGTCAGCTGAACCTGGTGTCTAGCACCTCCAGCTTGGTGTGCAACTGGGTTAGAACACCCCATCATTAAGGATAAAGGTCCCGTTTTGGGGAGGAAATGTGGACATTTTAAGGGAAGTTCTAGCAGCTTACAGCCCCTTGAAGGCTACGGACCGACCTCCATAAAGGACTAGGGAGATAGGAGTTGCCCGGTTCTCCATCTCATCTGGTATCCCACCTCAGGCAGTGGTCAGTGCCAGATGCTTCAGAGGAAGGTGCAAGAAACCTCCTGAGGGGGCAATTATGAAGTAACCTGCCCACAGAGTAAGTTTCTTCCTGACCCCCGTGAATTCGAAGTTAGGCTGTGCCCTGATGCTTGAGCATTGGGTCACTTCCAGACTGGTACCTGAAGGTTCTTCTTCGAGTGATTGCTCATGTCCATTCCACTATAGGTGTGTGCACGCCTCCGTGCATGGCTACCGGAACTTTTTTCCCCTTAGCAGATCCCATAGGGCCGGCTCTGATGCCCCCTGGAGTCCTGTGCACATGCCGCGGTATATGAGGCACTGCCGGCCCTACGCCCCCTCAGTTCCTTCTTTCCGCCCATGGCGGTTACTGGAACTGCCTGCGCTTCCATTGCAAGCGCTTTATTCCCTGTGTTTAAACTTTAAACTAGGTTTTTTGTGTTAGTTCGTTCGTTCGTTAGATTAGTAACTGCTGTAGTGGTAGTTAGACACTTGAAGATAGTCTAGCTGAGTTTTTTACCAGGAGCGAGTATGCTCCGATGTCAGGGCTTCAAGCTGTGTGCTCCGGCGGGAAGGCTTTCCCGCTAACTGACCCCCACTGCTTGAAGCGTGCGGGGGAAGCTCTTCGTAAGTAAGAGAACGGATCGTAAGGCTTTCTGACCTCCGGAAAATCTGCATGAAAGCCCGGTTCACGGAGCCCCGAGCTGGCTCCGAGCCAACCGCTTCGCTGCGGTATCCAGCGCGCCACCGGTACAGAGAGACCGTCGGCACCGACCCGACATGGCACCGCAGAGACAGAAGCACTCGGACTCCCCCGTGCTGTCGGAGCAGGCGGGGTGCAGCACCGATCTGCACTGAGGTCGGATCGCGGAGACCCACTGCCGGAGCCAACGTCTCCAGCCAGGGAGCCTCCCTTGACTCGAGGAGTGGGGGGGGCCCCTCGGCACTTACTGGCTTCGGTGGCCGAAGGGTGGCAAGAGCCTTGTTGACCTTGCATACACCATTGCTGCCCATGCCTCCACGAGAGAGAAGGGGCTGGCGTTACGGGGAAGCCCGCGTTGGGACCCTTGAATGGCTCAGGAGATCCCCGGTACGGGGAGGAAGATCTCCTGCAGGCCGGTTTCCTAGGGTAGAGCAGGTGGTCGTCGCCGAGGGGTCGCTCTCTGGAGCAACGGTACTGCACAGTAAGAGGCTCTGGGCAGCCCCAGCAGTGGTCTGTCAGCGGTGCCTCAGTGTCCCTTTGGGGATGCAGTACCTGGGGGAGCATCCATCAGTTAAAGGTGCCAGGGCCCCAGGCGGATGGCCTCAAAGGCAATGGTCACCCCAAGGGCTGTATGAGGGCCTAAGGGGTCTCCTGAGGGGGGACCATGGTCTGTCAACCCCTCAGGGATGCACTCAGTGCCTCAAGTACAAGGACACCATGTGCGCTCGGACGACGGCTCGGCCCCACGGGCAGCGACTTGTGTGGGGACCGCCTGTCGGCGGGAAGAGGGGCTGTGGCCTGCAGCCCCCTCTCCTTCTCCTCCCTGCCAGATGAAGCATGCTCCCAAGCCCTGGTTGTTTCTAGGGCACACCGGGAGCTGCTCTGGAGGTGGCTTCCACCTGGGGGCTGGAAGTGAAGGAGCAAAAGGGGCGTCAGACAACCTTGAATATATTACCGAGGGGCTCCACAGAGTGCTAGCCGCCCTGGCCTACAGAGGGGCGCCCGACATAGTGAGGGACTCGTGGCAAACCCCTCCTCCGTACCCCAATGCCTAAATGAGCTGTGGAAAGTATTACGCCCAGCTAAGGGGTTTGAATACTGTTCCCCAGCCCGCCCCAGGTCCTTGGTGGTGGTTGCTGCCAGCCACAGGGATAGGCGGGGCAGACGGGCTCGACTCCAGACAACAAGGGCAACTGCAAGCCAGACTTGTTTGGGAGAACTTTATTCACTAGCACTACCAGCAAGCGGAAGGTGAGCCCCTCAGGGGACTCAGGGAGCCGCTTTGCTGGGGCCCTGCCCGGCGGCAGACACAGCCTGTAGCCATTGCAGAGCAGGTACCGCGGGAGCTTGCGCAGCGCTGCTGCCACCCGCAGTGGCTGCCTGTTCGGTGGGCAGAGCCATTCCCTCCGCCATCGGCATGCCCGGAGGTTGGTGGCTGCAATCCCGGCTATCCCGAAAAGGTCCAGCAGCCCATCGGCACATAATACCCCGACAGCAGCAAGCCCGAGTCTCCTGAGCCTGGTGAACGACTCCTCGGCATGCGTGAAGGGGAATTCCGTTCAAGGAACAGGCTCCCTCAGCTACCCTGATAGCGGCCGCCTCGAGCAGAGGGTAATGGGCCGTGTCAGCGCTCACCTCAGCTCACAAGGCGTCTGGCCAAGGGAGGAGAGGCGTCGGCACACCGAGGAGAAGACCCGCGAAACGCTCGCAGGGCTTGCGGGAGGTCCCCCCACTTTATCGAAAGCAGGCGCTGTCAGTCACTGTAGCGACCAGGTACCACACCGACAGGCGGCGGGAGCCCATTCATCAGGGAACCTATCAGTCCTTGGGACCTGGGCAGTGATCACTTCCCCGGGGCGAGGAACGGCGAGGCGGACCACGTCAAGGGGTCGCTCTTCCTCACCACGAGGGGCCGCTGTGCCTACTAAGGGCGTCTACGACCGTCGGGAGGAGGGTTTCCCCAGAGGGAATCAGGCTGTATCGGCCTGCAGCATGAAGTGTCCATGGTGCTGCTCCCTCCATGGTCAAGGGGCGGGGACGCTCGCCAACGTCTTTCGTCTGTAGCGGTCAGAGACCTTCATGTTCGCTCTCCCACTCTCCCCTCCTGCAGACAGTCCTGCTCAACTAGGAAGGGCTACTCAGACGCCATCCCGATTGTTCCGGCTTGGCCACGCCAGCACGGGTTCAGTATGCTGCTCAGAACAGGCCCAGTGTGTACCGATGGGTAGCAGGAACCCTCCATGCAGGCCATGTAGCGGGTTAAGTGGAAGTGGCTGTTGCCTGCCGGGAGCAGTCCCGAGATACTCTGCCTGGCCTCTCGCCAGTATAGGTGAGCCAGGAAATTCCTGCCGCAGCTAAAGCTCCAGGGACTGCCTGTGGCCTGCCTGAAGGCCCACCTAGCAGCCATATCAGCCTTCCATCAGCCGCTAGAAGGGGGATTGCGGCCCTCCCGTCAGATGGTGGTTCGGCCCCTGAAGGGGGTGGGAGGCTCTATCCATAGGCCCGCGACCCAGGGCTTCCCTGGGATCTCGACCTGGTCCTTCCCGGGCCATGCCCCCCCCCACCTCCAAAACCCACGGCGTCATGCCCTCTACTCTGGCCGTCCGGGAAGGGGGCCTTCCTGGGGGTGTTTACTTCAGCAAGGAAGGTCTCCAGGATCAGAGCTCTGACCCCAGAGCTCTTTCCTCGTGCTGTGGTCTGTAAGATAAGGTTTAGTTGAGACCGCACCGGACCTTCTGGCCTAAGGTGGTTGCCCAGTCTCATTGGACCAATCATATATTCTCCCCAGGTTTCCCCGAACCACACAGCTCGGAGGAGAGGAGAAGACCGCACTCGCTAGAACGCGAGTGGGGCCCTGGCTTCTACATCAGATGTACGAGGCCGTTCCAGAGAGCGATGCAGCTCTTCCTCGCAGCATCCGGCCGGATGAAAGGTTCACGGGCCTCCGCCGGCGCATTTTCCTTGTGAATAACTCCCTGCATTGTGTTTGGCCGCGCGCAGGTGAAGGTGCCGCTTCCGGACGCCGCAGCTCACCCAACAGGGCTCAAGCTCCATCTACAGCCTTCTGAGCGGAAGTGCTAGGGCAGGGCATCTGCAAAGCAGCTGCCAGGCTGGCGGTACAGACCTTCACGTCCCACTACACCTCTGTCCAAGGCGCCGGAATTAGTGGGCTTCAGCAGAGCTGGGCTGCAGGCAGCTCACCTGTAACTCCGTCCCACCTCCAGGGTATTGCTTGTTAGTCACCTATAGTGGAATGGACGTGAGCAATCACTCGAAGAAGAAAACAAGGTTAGTTACCAGTAACTGATCTTCTCCAAGATGTGTTGCTCATGTCCATTCCACAACCCACCCCCCGGCCCCACTGCCGGAGTTGGCGGAAAGAAGGGACTGAGGGAGCGTAGGGCCGGCAGTGCCTCATATACCGCGGCATGCGCGCGGGACTCCAGGGGGCACCAGAGCCGGCCCTACGGGATCTGCTAAGGGGAAGAATGTTCCGGTAGCCGCTCACGGAGGCGTGTACACACCTATAGTGGAATGGACATGAGCAGCACATCTCGAAGAACATCAGTTACTGGTAAGTAACCTTGTTTTATTGTTATTTGACTGCAAGAGTCTGGCTCTGTGGAGTCAAAACTTTTGTCAGCCCCTGAAGTTCTGTGAGTTTTAGTGCGAATGAAGAACATGCTGGGTTACAGTGGAGATGGGGGCATGCCATAAAATACACATCCAAAATCCCAGCACCCCAGAGTTCGGGGATTTTCAGTGCCAGGGTTTTGATTCAGCCTGGGAACAAAATTCAGATCCTTATTAGAGTTTGGCTTCTGAGCCCACCAAAGGCGGCGCACGTGGATCCAAGGCTCTGGCCACTCTATAAATACTTTCAGTTGGCTGATAAGAGACATTACAAGAAAATTAACCCGCTGGCCAGATTCTCTGTAGTGAAGAAGGGTGGCCTGGCCCGGCACAAGATAGAGCTGCCTCTGTGCAAATCGACCCCATGCTAGTGGAGGATCGCTCATAGCAGAGCCCCATCCCACCCTATGCTCCACACCTAGAGTGTCCACAGCCCACCACACACCTCCTGCAGGGGCGAGGACTGGCTGGTATCAGAGGCAGCAGAGAGGTCCCCTGGGCAGGAGAATTTCTCTGCAGAGCGTCTCAGGGCGCTCTGAGGCCCGTGTATACAGCTTCCACAGCACCAAGTGGCCTCAGCAGACAGGCAAATGTGAAGAACAAACTTTGCCCTGAGGAGCCTGCAATTCAGCCAGAGGGGAGAGCCCAGCGATCCGGCGCTGATCTTGAGGGCTCATCCTCTGCAGTTTAGGAATGAGTTAAGTGCCTGATGGAGTAAATAAGCTTGTTTGTCTGTGTCCAAACCTACATCAAAGCGTGAATTAGAGTTTCTTCCACTTGGCTAGTTTAGAATATCATAGCACAAAGCCTGGAAATGCCTGTTCTTAGTGCCCAGGCAGGCATGAACTGACAAGTAGCTGGTTAGCTCCGAGGGCAGTGGGTTGCAGTTTTGTCATCACTCAGCTTGTTAACCTTTCCCAACAGGACAATGTCACTGCTTTACAATACACGCTTGGTTCCGTTTTGGGTCTGCCTCGGGAGCCATCTCAAATTTGGGGAGATTCTTGTCTTTCCCAGGGAACACAGGGGTGCAACCAAAGCAAGAAGAAATGCAAGAAGAAAGGGAGACACAGAAGCATAAGGAGATTGAGGGAGCCACAAACCTCCAAAAAGCTGGATGAGTCTTTTAGTCAGGATTCTGGGTGGGTTCTGGAACATTTTCTGCACAAAATTAAATGCTCAAAACTCTCTGAGCACCAAGTGCTGGATCGTGTCGGTCAGTTTCACTTGGTGTGGGGTTGCAAATAGTTTGGTGGCTGAAACTCTTGGAGCTTCAGCAACAACAAACAATGGATTTTCCCACATGGTTGTGAAAGGGTCAGAAAGCTGCCACCCTCTGTTCTGAATGCTGATTTTGTGTAATATCTCAATGCCATAATGTATTCAGAGGTGAAGGTCTGATTAGAGCCCAGCGCCTTGAAATACAGGACCTTGAAATCCTGGGAACTTAAGGGAAGTCCAGTCCCAGATTCAGCTTTGAACATAGCATGATTTAGTTGAGATTGGTCCTGCTTGGAGTAGGGGGCTGGACTAGATGACCTCCTGAGGTCCCTTCCAACCCTAGTCTTCTGTGATTCTATGATCTCTGCCATAATTTGGTGGCGCTGGCTGGGAAATATTTATTGTTTTCCCCTAAGAAAAATGTAGACAAAACCTTTTATTTTTTCCCAATTCTGATGAAAATTTTATTTTACTTTATTTTGGCTTTCGGTGAAAAACTGATAACCCGGCATCTGCAAAATTCCAGCTTTTGGTTACCACAAACCAAAAAGTTTTCATTTTTTAGGGTTTGGGTGTGTCAATGACAACCTAGAAATGTTCTGCAAAAATGGACGTTTTTCCACAAAACGTTGTGTTTCATCGAATAGCCGAAAACATGGTATGATGGAACATTTTCAACCCTCTCCTGTATTTTGGATCATGAATGTTTGACTTTGGGTCTCTCAGTTCAGCCTCATCTCAGATTCAGACTCTGTTTTCAGCTTTCTGATAGGGAAGTTTGGTGACAGTATTGTACTTGGCATTCTGACGACTCCCTGCCATTGCTATAAATAATAATGTGCTAATATGTCTTCTGTGAATGAAAGCACATATTAAGAGATGGGCCTGCATTTAGACCCAGAATCAGAGCCAAATTATAATGTCGTGGGTGTTTCTGGTACACCCCATTCTAGAGGAAAGGACCAACTCTTACATATACCCTGATCCAGCAGAGTGTGAGCACATGCCAGTGAGGTCGGTGTGATTACTCACATGCTTAAAGTGAAGCATATATTTAAGTACCTTGTTGCTGGGTCCAGGCCAGAGTTTGGCTCTAAGGATTCAGCTTTAATTGATTCTGAACCTCTTGATTCTGTCGCCTTAATCAACATTGGTATTTCTGTGGAAAGGTGATTGCTTCTGTTGGATTGCTGCAGGAGCATGGCAGCTACGCAATGATTTTTCAGAGCAGAAATTTGACCGAGAGTGAGATCACTTGTCTCAAAGCTCATGATGAGCAAGGCAAGGGTGCATCGTTCGTTCCTTCACCCTCCTGCTTTTTCTAGAAAAGTGACTCTGCCAATGGTGAACCCTTTAGCCACCAGAGGGTGCTGCAGACCTGCCAACCAAAGCATTGGCACAGCCCTGTAAAAAGAAAAGGGGAAAGAAATCCTCTCTAGCAGAGTGGTAATAAACGTCCCTGGATCCACAGGAGCCCCACGCCCTGGTGGACTACGACCAGGTTTCGTGTCCAATCCTAGGTGAGTTTTGCATGTGTAGGGGGTGCAGGGCCAGCCCCTTCCTGTATGATTTAATTAAGCAGGATTCCAAAGAAGAATCACCAGCATTTTCACCTTCATCTGGGCTTGTCATTTTTGCTGGTTTAAAGCTCTCAGCTCTCTTCTTCCACGCAGTGCAGGGGAACGTGGCGAATCAGTGAGACAACACCCTGCGGGGTGCTGAGCAGGCCTGGGAGCTGCTGAGGGAGGCGACCATTACTGTGTGGGATGGGAGCATGATACCATACGCCCGTTGTCAGGTTCTCCGCCACTTCAGCTGCCCCTTGGCTGAGTTCATAGAATCATAGAATATTAGAGTTGGAAGGGACCTCAGGAGGTCATCTAGTCCAACCCCCTGCTCAGAGCAGGACTAACTTCAGCTAAATCATCCCAGCCAGGGCTTGGTCAAGCCTCAGCTTAAAAACCTCTAAAGATGGAGATTCTGCCACCTCCCTAGGTAACCCATTCCAGTGCTTCACCACCCTCCTGGTGAAAAGCTTTTTCCTAATATCCAACCTAGACCTCCCGCCCTGCAACTTGAGACTGTCATCTGCCACCACCGAGAACAGCCTAGCCCCATCCTCCCTGGAACTCCCTTTCATGTAGTTAAAGGCTGCTATCAAATCCCCCCTCATTCTTCTCTTCTCCAGAGGCAGCCTGGGTGGGGCAGTGGATGGCACTCAGGAGATCTGGGGTCTATTCACTGTGGGACCTTGGGCCATTCACTTCCCTGTCCTGTGCCTCAGTTTCCCCCTCCCACTCTTTGGCTAGGTTGTCTATTTAGACCAGAAGCTCTTTGGAGCAAGGCCTCCCTCAGCATGTATTTATACAGCACCTAGCACACTGGGGCCCTGACCTCAATTGGGGCCTTTAGGTGCTACTACTAATGCCAGGTGGAAGGATGTTCTCAGTGAATAGCCCTCAGCTCCAGAATTTGCTCCCCCTGCGGGCAGGTGTTTTCCTGGGAGGAGGACAGAGGGGATGTTTTCTTCTGGGAAACTTCCTGCTTAATTCCTCTCGTCTGTTGACAAAGGCGGGTGTGATGTGTTTCCAATAAGCAGTGCACATGCTCCCTGCAGTTTGCAGACAGAGTGCAATTAGTGGGTAGACACACCAAAACACCCGCCCGTCTGGCTGGGCCTGGCCATGTGGGAAGAAAGCCAATGCAGCAGAGGTTACTGCGGCACTGATGCAGAGCCGGTGAGAAACACCCCATGCCCCCAGCCAGAGGGGAGCTGTAGGAGACAACAGGGAGCGCAGGGTGGGATCTTCCAGAGCCGATTTTTCAGAAGGTTGTAAACACCTGGGTGAATGAACCTCACCTTCCAGCACCCCCAGGGACAAGCAAATAGCCCATCTCTGCATCACCCCGAGCATCGCTCCAGCAGGGAGGTTCTGCGGGAACTAGAGTGGGTCTGCAGGACAGCCAACTCCTCCACGCCGCTATCCAGCAACCGTGCTGGGCCGTGTGCCTGACCGCCGCCAGCCTGTGGAGAGAAGGACTAGGGGATGGAAGCACCTCCTCAGCAGGCTAGACTGAGCATCTCTCATGGCCCCCATTGATCCAGGTGCCCTATTTAACACCCAGGAGGCATTCCAGGCCCACTGCCCTGCCAGCTGTAGTGATGGACCTGCCTCTTCTTCGCTCGCTCTCGGACCCACCAGCCCCAGCTTGGACCCTCAGCCCCAGCCCTTGAACTAAGAGTCTGATCCCAGCCCCTGGCTTCGTACTTGGACTCTGATTCCGGCTTTGCCCGGTTCCTGACGCCAGCTCTGCCCCTTGGCTCTGACTCCTGGTTCCTAACTTCAGCTCTGACCTTCGTCGCTATCCCTGGCCTCTGACCGCCACTGTACTGACCACTAGGCATGACCGCCCAGTCGTGACAAGTGGAAGGGAGATGTGGGATTACTGAGATAGCTCAGAGGTTCTGCACCCCAGGCCAGACAGCAGAAAATCATACTGAAGATTGGTCTTCTCGGTGCCCCTAGATTCCCCGCCCCCCATTCTTCTCTTATCCTTCTCCGTGGCTATGGGAACAGACCTTTGCTTTTCCCTGCCCTATAATAATAATAATAAGCATTTTATAGCTGCTATTAGAGTGCATAAAACAGCCCCATATTCCAAGGGGTTGGTTTGAGTTTAGTAACATTAGCCAATCTCATTTACTAATAAATGCATCTGCCAAAGATGTTTAGCACAGAAACTCAGTTAGGCCAAACCTTTAGGTAAAGGAAGGTATGGGACTGCTACCGTTCAATAGATTGTCTCTTTATTATCAACGGCCCACGAGGGAACAATTGCTATTCTAAACAAATACTCCTATTAAACTGCATTTCCTGGCAGATTTATATGTCTTTTTATGATCTGCCTGGACAGTATGCTGACGCTTTCATTTTTAAAAATAAGATTAATTCAGATGAGACATTTATTTGATGGCAAAACCATCCTTGGGGAAAACAAACGTAAATTGTAGAGGGAAGGTTCAAGAGAAAGCTGGATCTCTCTCCTGGAGTGGAATGGCAGCCGTCACAGCCCGTTGACTGGAGAATGGGCTAGACGAATTCCCGGCAAAGGACACCTCGCGCTGTGTGTGTTACGCCGAGTCGGGTTCGCAGCGCCTGCCTGGAGCTGCGTGTGCCAAGCTCCTGACCTGGGAGGCTCTGGCTGGGATCAGGGAGAGTTATTTTCCAAAGGAGAGGAGCTCTCCCTGCCCTACGGAAACTCCCGTGAGGTACAAGAGAGAATTCTTTCAGGGGACAGACTCTGCCTCTCCAAGGAAGAAGCAGGAGTTTCTGAGATCTCTGCAGATTCTGCTGAAGACACATCAATTCGGGGGCCTTGAACCAGGGCACAGGTTCCGATCCCAGGCAGCACTGAACCTCTGTTACCCCCAACTAGAGAATGGACCTGCGCCTCCCTCCTGAGGTTGTATGAGGGTTGGTTAGTTAGTATCGGTCCGGTTCCCTGATAAGGGAGAGAGCAAACCAGCACTCAGCTGGCCCCAGTCTTGCAAAGGGCGCGCAGAGACCTTTATCCCTGCACTGAGTCATGCCGACCTCACCAGGAGGAAACCAGGCTGCTGCGCCCACTGACAGAAGAAGGGCCCTACACTGCTAAGTGCTGAGCACCTCTGGGCGGTGGTGCTGAGCTCCCTCAAATCCCATTCACGCCAATGGAACCTGCGGGGGCTGAGTGCCCGCCAGCTACGCTGCTAGCATTTATTCTCTTATGTACATGCATTGCGCCATATCCAGGTCTGAACGAAAGTGGTCAACAAGGGTCGCTAGCTGCCAGGACCTCGTCTCCATCACTGCACGCGCCAGAGCAGCTGCAAGGAGCTGGCCTGGATCCAGCTGCGGGATTGGGGCCTTGATTATAAACTGAAAATTGTGCCCATTTCCCCAGTCTGTTTTACTGGCCCATGGATCAGAATTTATCTAGCTGTGCCTGGTTGCCCATAGTATTCTTCTGAAATGCCTTTCAAAAATAAGAGGATGTGTGTGAACCAGCCTTCTTACCTCACTTGGGCTTCATTTGGACTCGGTGGGGGTGGGTGTAGAGAAAGCTGATTATTTAGAGGGATGGGGAGTTAAGGCGCTGTGTGTTTAGCAGGTACTGTATGACGCATTCAGCTAGTGCATATGCTTCCCACACGTCTCACCAGGGACTTCAATTCTGCCCCGAGAGCACAATTTGCAAGGCAATTTCTTACTGATTCTGTAAGTATGAAATTGGACGAATTCCCTTCCTTTCATCTACAAAGAACAAAAAAGTGCATTTGCTTTCTGTGACTAGAAGAAGCAGAGGAAAGGAGACTGGAGTGAACAGAATTAAAAGGGTAAGTGACTGTGCAACAGAAAATTAAGCCTTTCTCCCTCGGTTATTATTCAAAGCAGCACGCTGGAGTAAAATGCAAAAATGTCACAGTTACTCAAGGGGGATACAAATCAAAATTGCAGTAATGTCCTGAGCTCTGTAGATGGCAACCTTTGTGAATGATGGGCACTGCGCGGGACTCATGCTTCATTTACCTGTATGATTTGACTAAATATGCAGCCCTGTATGAGAAGCAACACTTCCGAACACTTGAGCAGAGGTTGCAGACAACCTGTGGAGTTTCTGATTCCCACCCAGAGAGATGAAGCTGAAGCAGTGACATGTTTTACCGTGCTGCTTCACTTGTGATGATGCATCTCTGGCTAGCCTGGTAGCATCCAGGAAGGAGATGCTGAAGCTGATGAAAGGTGCTGCTCTCCAGTCATAGGAGAGTCCTACTGCCCTCCGAGAGATGGGTGCAGAAAAAACGAGTCCTCAAATGCTGCAGATGGTGTTTTTGCTCATTAGTGGATTTGTAAAACTGAGCAGTTCTGATCGTTCTCTGGTTTTGTCTGTAGGCTTGAGCCTGCATTCCTCACTCAGCAGAACTTCCTTCTAGCTCTGGGGCGTGGTCCAAGGAGGCAGATTGCATGGGTGGATTTAAGAACAAGGACCCAGTTTGGGAGGAAGCCGGAACTGAGAGAGAGGCAGAGGAACAGTGCCATGGCAGCCACGCCCAGTGGGAGTGATCACTGCTTTATTCAAGCTGGGGTCGGTCTGATGTGGTGGCTGTAAGGGGATGTAGACAGGGGGAGAGGGCTCATGGGCCACCCAGGAGCATGTTCCTGTAAGTGGCCAAAAATTTCCATGGCTGCTGTCAATTGTGATAGCAGCTGATTAGTTCCAATCTTAGGCACAGCCAGGGGGCGGGAAGGCAGCCAGTTCTGGGCACAAGGACATAAGCCATTCTCACCTCTCCTTTTTTAAGTGGGGCCCGTTTTAATGAGACACCACGAGGGCCTAACTCAGAGCCATCAATCAGCCAGCGCTGGACTATTACTTCCACCTAAAGACGGGGAGGGGCGTCTTGAAAGGCTGTTCTCAGGGAATAGAATTGTTGCTCCAACAGACACAGCTGGAAGCAGCTGGAGGCCGTGATTCTGCAATGAGCTAAGGGGTAATGCATAATTGATGATAATTGATCTAACTGCCTAAAGGGTACACAAATATAATACAATATCTAAACCAGCGGCTGCGTAGCATGAATAAGGGAGCAGAGAAAAAGCATTCGTTTGACTCTGGTGTATTTTGTGTTTCAAGCGCTTGCACGTGAATGCTGGAAGAGGTAATGAAAGCTGCTCTGGCTGACTTGTAAAGACAGAGTGTGTGTGTTAGCATATACCCACGGCCTTGTTCTCAGGAGCGTCGCCGGAGTCCTGGGAAATGTGCTTTTTTATAAACTTGTTTATTAAAACTTGTTTTATAAACTAGTGAAACAAGAAACACTCTGTGCTTTATGAAGGGCATGCAGCCTGACTCCAAAAAATCTGAAGGCACTAACTGAAAAAGATGCCCTGGAAAATGAGATCTTTCCTTGGTTCAGTAAAGGCCAGCACATTACCCATTAGGAAACTAACAACCCGGAAAGTCCTGTAGAGCTGTATCAATAAGGATCCCATTCCTAGAGAATTCTAGAGCCCACCTATTGAATTATTTTCCAAGATGGTCAAGGATGCAGCCCCATGCTCTGGGTATCCTAAGCCTCAGACTGCCAGAAGCTGGGACTAGACGATGGGGGATGGACCACTTGATAATTGCCCAGTTCTGTTCATTCCCTCTGAAGCATCTGGCATTGGTCACTGTCATAGACAGGATGCCAGCCAAGATGGGCCATTGGTCTGATCCAGTATAGCCATTCTGATGTTCTCTAGTAGGGATTTAGGGCCAGAGTGTTAAAGGGGTGTTGGTACCTCAAAAAGCAGATAGGTGGGGATTTCAAAAGCGCTAGACATTGAAAATCCCACTAGGCACCTACCTGCTTCTTCAGGCACCTAAATACCATTGAAATCTGTCCCTTCAGCCCCCAACCTTGCAAATACTGACACAGGTAAGTAGCCTTGCTCACATGCATTAAAGTTACTCACAGGTGTGTTTGCAGGATCAGGGCCATAATTCCATATTAAATTCTACGGGATGTTTAAAATATTCTTTAGAAAGCATATCATTTTCTATTTAGTACACTATGCTTTCAGCTTGGCTTCTATAGAACTTTATTGGTTTCATCCCTTTTGCGCTCCTGAGGCGGGTTTTATGCAGGGCCATAGTAACTAATGTGTTACTTCCTAGGTGCACAGTAACTCAAGCATAACACGTTACTAACAAGTAATACGCGTGTAAGTGTGTGCAGCCTGGAGAACAGCCTGCCTAGCATAGAAACACTTAACTCATAACCCACGTAAGCTTCCTGGCCACTGGCTTAGTGCAGTGAATAATTGACAGTGTCACCAGCGCTCAATAGCTAGTTGTTTTCGGATGCCCGTTCTGGGGAAGGTAAAGATAAATCTCAGGAACAGCCTGAACAGGTGCCAAGACAAAGGAGCCTTTTTTGATTGCCAGAAAATGAGGTGGAAAATAGCTCATCAAAGGAGGAAACTGGAGCTCTGCACCCGACTGTTCTGCACATACCGGGTGGGGGAAGAGGTGCATAAAATCTCCTGTCTAACAGAGCAGGGATGAAACCAATGGGAAGCAAGAGAAGTTACTCCAAAAAGGGACAGCACTGAATAGAGACTTTGATGTGTAGGAAGAGGAGTGCAGGGCTCAGGAGGCTGGTGTGGGATTCCAGAGACCTGGGTTCTGATCCTCGCTCTGCCGCAGCCTTGCTGGGTGATGTTGGGCAAGACGTTTCGCCTCTTTGAGGTTCTTGTCTACTTAAATCACAGGCCGGGGCAAGGACTGCCTCTGTCACGTAGGGCCGAGCACAATGAGGTCCTGATCTCGGGTGTAATGCCACCATATGACAAATCGTAAATCATAAAATTAATATAAACAAATTACTCTTCCAATGACCACCATCAATTGTATCCCAGCCTAATTCGAGATTATCTAGTAGCAAGGGTCAATTTGCAAATCTGACTCTTCAGGTTCATTAGCACCTCATTTTGCCAATGCTATTTACATGCCTTGAATACTTTGTTTACTCAGAGACGCCTCCGTTTAGTTGCAACAGCAGCAGGAAAGCTTTCAGGCCTCATGCTCCTTTTTAAATACATCACTAATCCTTTGATGTAAGATGCAGTAGGAGTTCAGATCTTAGCTCTGCTGTCTCATTAGCCACATCACCATGAATACAGGAAATGTATGTTCTTTTCTCCCCTTCTGGATGTCTTTATCTCCTGGATGTTTATCATCTCCTCTCAGAACTGCATAGTTTCTTAGGCATCTCAGGAAGGGAAATCTAAAATACTCCCGCAGAGATTTAAAATTAGAGAGAAATAGTTAGGCTTTTAGACTTGGTTACACAGATTCTTTCTCCCATCTCCATGATCACTAACCCCTACACTTTGATGGAAAGAGTAGTGCACAATTCACATCACAATGCTTGAGACATTCAGCATTTCCCTGGTTTGGAGCTGGAGGCTTCTGGGAAGATGTAGATTTAATATTGCTTTAGTTTTTGCAGGAATGTACGTTTTGTCAAAGTGCAAAAACCCTTGTGCCACTTTTCCAGCCGGCTGTGAGAATTCTGAGGCTAAGCATGGTTGGAAATGGCAACCATCTGGTGTGAAATCATTTGTATTCTTCATTCCAGTTTCAAACAGGAAGGGTTTTTATTTATTTGAAATTTGCCTTGAACATTTTTTAGAGAAACCATTCCCTTTTGGAGTGTTTTGCCCCCTTTTCTCTTTGATTTTTCCCTTCCCCGTTTTCTTTCCCCCACTGTAAAGGGGTAAAAATGAAAGAAAGGGGCCAAAATGTGGAGGGGGGATGACAAAGCAGCCCTCTCCCCAAATTTTTAGTTTTGGGTTTTGACAATAAATAAATGGAACATTTTGCAAAGCAGCCCCTCTTTGCCCCACCCCTCCCATCCCCCCCCCCCCCACATACCTGGAAATCCTGTTTGAAACATGTTGCCCGCCTGATCTGAGGCAAAAACAACCAGAGTTCTGTAGCACTTTAAAGACTAACACATTTAATTTCAGCAGGCATAAGCTTTCGTGGGCTTCAGCCCATTTCCTCAGATGCAGTTGGTAGAAATAATATAGCAAATACAGGCAACATATACATATCCAAAGGCATAGACAACAATGGGGTAGGTGGATGAAAGCCGGGTACTTGAGGGCTAATGACAGTCATTGAGGAGGAGGTGAGAATGGGGGTCAGAGCAAATTACTTCCTGTAATGAGAGAGCCATTCCAAATCCCTGTTTAAACCCAGTTTGAATGTGTCAAGTTTGCAGATAATTTCTAACTCAGCAGTTTCTCTTTGAAGTCTGTGTTTGAAGTTTTTTTGTGATAGGATAGCAACTTTCAGGTCAGAGATAGAAGGTCCTGGGAGATTGAAGTGTTGTATCTGAGGCAGGTCAGCTTTGTAGGCATATGAGCACAGGCTGTTGCATTTTAATGACTAGTCCACTGAGCGAATAAGGGATCTTCCGCTCCCCTCCTCATGGGAGATCTCTCCCTCACGGGACAGAGGCACCCGTTCATCCCAGCTCTCTGTGCCTGTGACTTAGAATCTGCAGCCTCTGAATGCCTTACAGGTGCTCACATAATATTTGGCTGAGGTGCCTGGCTGGCTTGGTCTACCCTGTCCCTGTGCGCTCACACGCAGTGGTTCTGACTTTCCCAGAGAAGTGGCTGCGCTTTCTGGGCTTTGCCCGAGTCAGCCATGAACAGAACTTCTAGCTCTGATTTTTCTAGGGGCCGCAGAGGGGAAGTTTTCTTAGCACCCCCCTCCAGAGGGCTTCTAGGCATGTGTTTCCCCAGCGAGCTGGTGAGAGTAGCAGGAACTTATTGCTGAGAGAGGGCTGGTTACCATCTGCCTCTGGGGTGGAACAGAGGCCCTGCCTGGCCACCCCTGGCCTCCAGAGATGCTGGAGGGGTAGCAAGTCACTGGACTTTCCTCTGAAGAGGGCAATAGGTGAGAGAGGGGATTGTTGGGGGAGGGCTGGTCACAGAGCTGTTTTGGGGGTGGTGAGGCCTGGGCCCTGGTGGAGGTCTCTGCAAGGGCAGACAATATGGATGAGTATCCAGTTGTTGGTTTGCTTATCTGACTGGATCCTCTGGTGGTTCCCCCATGTATGGCCCAGCGGTGAGGGTCCTGGCACTCAGGAGCGCTCTAGTCTGGGCTCTGCCACGGGCTTGCTGGGTGACCTTGGGCAAGCCACCCCGAGCCTCAGTTTCCCCCTCTGTAGAATGGGGCAATGATGCTGAGATCCTTTTGGTAAAGCGCTCCGAGCTCTAGCGGTGAGAAGTGCGATGTAAGAGGTCCTGTGATCACCCTCCAGGATGGGTGCGGGTGTGCTGCACTGAGGCTGCATTGCCGAGAACTGTCGTGTGGCTGTCCTGCCCCAGGCTGGCTTACTGGCCGCAGTTCCATTACGTTAAGGTGGGGTGACAGCAGGGGAGAACTGCGGCCAGCACTCATGCCAGAGGCCACTGGATCCCCTAAGCCTCCTGCCCCCCACTCTATGGCCTCTAAGCCCCCGTCTGGAAGCACACAGGTCAGCGCTGCGGACGCCTTGGCTGCCCCGTGACAGCTGTGAGCGAGGATTCCAATGTGAGGACAGGCCCAAAGGTCCTTCTAACTTAGCTGCGGCTGCTCCTGGCTGAGCGTTTTATTGCTGCCTTCGGAGGCGCTGTCACATCTGTGGCTGTCTGTACACCCCACGTGCGTCAGGGAAGCTGTGGGCATGCGCTGGGCTTCTCTTGGAGAGCTGGTTGGTTTGCTGTCTGCTGCCGCTCTGAATTCTGTCCATTGGAACGTGGGAGAGCCCAAGTTCCGTCAGCACCAGCTGCTTTGGAGGAGATATTGTTTAGAGGTTGTCTTAAGCCCTGAAGCAGTAAGTTTAATATCCCTTCCAAAGTGGGTTGTCATTAACTATGAGAACTCTGGATTTTCTTGGTATTCATATAAATCCCCAATTCCTTTTTGAGTCTTGCTAAATTCTTGGTCTCCTTAACTTCCCATGGCAGTGAGTTCCACCGTTTAATCACAGGTTATGTGAAAAAGCATTTCCTTTTACAGGTTTTGAGTTTCCCACCTTCTAAATTTTGTTGAGCACCCCTCATTCTTGTGTTCTGAAGCAGGGAGATACTGCGCATGCGACACGGCTCAGCCGCTCGTCTGTCTCCCTGCTGCTGGCGTTTGCTGCTGAGTGGGGCTGAGTTCTCTGTCCGGCCTCCCTGACCTGAATTCCATCCCGCCCCATCCTACATCTCGCGCTTGTCTAATGTTGGCGTGAATTCACTTGCACTCTCATTGGTTGGCTTGGGGAGCTGCGCGGTTAAAGCAGATGAGCCGTGGCAAGGTTACAGCCTACGTGTGTGAGAGCAACGGCTGAGTCAGGAACAAGGGAGAGAACTTGGAGAAGGAATGGCAGCAGCAGAACGATTGTCTTGTGTGACAGTAGAGCAGAGCAGCTCCCTTTGGGATCAGAGACCCTGGGCACTGCGCACAAAAGACGGTCTCTTTCCCAGAGAGGCGCATGGAACAGACAGCGGGGGAAGCCGAAGATAAGAATGAGATGACTAAGAACAGTCTGGTAATCAGTGCTCACTGCAGATCAGCTACTCAATGCACTCCCAGCCTTTCTCTTTTGAAAGGGGCAACATTTCATGCCCACCAAATTCCCCGTGAAAGGCGGGAGGGTTCCTGTGTTTTCGTGTGTATCAGCAGAAGAACTAACCGTTATCCTGAAACTTCATGAACAGAGCAATGGCAGGGTCAGAAAATCACCCAAACTGAAACAGACAATTTTCAAACGAAATTCTCTGTCTTTTCACTGCTCTGTTAATCCACTGCATTTGCCAAGCAACCTCTTGTTCTTATTAGAAAAAGGAAGTCTCGGATGGCGTTTATCACAACAAGAAGAAAGCTAACAGCTGGTGTGAGGTCGACCCACACCAGAGACAGAGCGGGAATATGATTTCTAGTGACTTTAACTGAATTTTTTAAGAGCCTTCCTCTTCATTTCACAGAGAAAATATAACACGCTGTCTTTTCAGATTTATTTGAAAATGTTTATTCTCTGTAGAAAATGGTTGGTATGTTCTGAAGTCAACAAATCAGACTCTTCTTGCTAGCCGCATGTCCAACAGAACAGATTTTTTGATATATTCCCCATGCACAATTTGGTTTTGGACACACATTTATATATAGATAGATCATCTACGCCCATTTTCTAGCTCAATTCCTCGCTACAATATTTAGCACCTGCCCTCCAAACCTGCAAGATGCTGAGCACCTTCATCTCCCAGTGGAACGGGCAAGTCAGTGAGAATTGATGGCTCTAAGCCCTTACCAGGGCTATGCCCTAATATGAGTCATTTCTTTCCTGCTTTATATGGTTTGCCATAGTCCTAGAAACATCACCATTTCCATGAGGAGTCACCCAGATATATTGGTGAGTAAAAGTTTCTGCAGCCACCCAGCATATGTGGACAATATAGTGCCCTGTCAACTGAAAAAATAAATCTAAGACATATATAAAGGTATATGAAGCAGCCATTGGCTTTGCCTTAGCTCATCATTGCTAGAGCATCTCATCTATTTCACAAATATCTATTTAGTCTTAACTAATTGTCTTCATAGTTCTGAGAAAGAAAAGGAAATAACTCAATATAGCTACAGTTTAACAACATAAGGACCTGCCAATAGTCTAATAAATAATGCAACGGGGGGAAACACATACAGCATAAAACCATTTAAGTGCCTTGGCCACAAGGAGCCTGCCTGCATTGCTGACTACGTCGACGGACTGGAGGACCCCAAATGTTGCTGAGGGCTCGAATGATTTTCCAACCATTCTCTACCAGTGGAAGTAGTGAATGGTCTGACTGTCTTGGCTTTGGTGAGATGATGACCAAAAAAAAATCCTTTAAACACTGGAGTAGTCTGTTCTTTTCAGATTCTTGTACTCCCCTCCCCGCTGTTGGATCTGAGCGGAGCACCTTCCAGAAGTGCATTAAACCACGTGACTAGCATTTGTTACATATGATTCTCGCTGGTATTGTACTTTGCATGGCATCCGATGACTCCATCCACTTGGTTCCATGCTCTCATCCCAGTGCAGAGTGGGATTTCTCTCTTGGCCGGCTCACCTTCACAGCCAAACATCTCCAACACAATGGCTGTTCTCAGCAGGGCAGTACTGAGTATCCAGTTTTGGGTGATGCGGGAACCCATAATGCCGTGTACTGCTGTGAATCTCACAGAGCGAAAGGGTTGGCTTACAAAAACTGCATCGGCCTTAGAGAGGGAGGGGACATGTTGAGTTTGTCATCTCACCTAGAAAGAGTAAAAAAACCCTGGTGAGATAGCTGTGAGTGTGATTCCTGGGGACGCGCACCCTGGATTAGCCATTAATTCTAGGCTTGAGCATTTTTAGATTTCTAGCATGTTCAGCAAATACTTGAGATGCGTGTTTTCTCCCAGTCGAACAGTACAATACAGATTACCCCATGCCAGCTTTCACTCCCACAGTCTCGTGAGAAATTGGAGCCCTGATGGGAATCCCCATTACTGTGTCAGGGTTGATATGGGAGCAGGGAAGAAATTGTTGCTGTCAGTCATTTTCAGTGGCTACAATGTGTGCGTATAATGCAGGGTATCTCTGCTCATGTTGGGTTGTTATGCTGGCAAGAAACACAATGTGTTGTTTTGCTGCTGTCAGATTTGATAGCCATTAGACTATCGCTGACTAGTGCTAGGACCGTGACTATGGTTGTCTAATGTTGTAAAAGGCGTGAAAAGCCATGACGGTTTCTGGGGCTAGTCGTGAATTCTGTGCTCTCTTCTGTCGCTGTGACATCTTAGCTGAATCCCGCCCCCATTACCCCAGTATCTAAGTGCTATTATCCTGGAGCACAAAAAGACTTGTGCAGAGTCACACAGGGAATCTTCAACAGAAAAGGTCTCCTGAGTCCTAGCCTAGCAATCTAACTGCTGTACCAGCTTTCCTCTCCTGCTAACGACAGCCTCTAGATACAACTCACTATGTGTAGTTTCTCTGATGCACCTGCCAGTACCATTCAGGCGGGTGTTTGAATCTCTCCTGAAGCTGCTGAGAACAGCGCCAGAAATGACCGACCTTGTGGCGTCTGGAAATACGGGACGCATGCTTCTCCTGGTGCTTCTCCTCTCATTGTTCTGTAGCTATCACTGATCAAAGAGCAACTGCTGGTGATGACATGTTGTTTCCTCTCGGACAAAAATATGCTGAGCTACAAGACAGACGGGATGGGGGAAGGATGACAGTCTCTACTTGCCAATTTAGCATTTCCCCCTCTGCCCAAAGGGCTCTCTGCTGCGTGTGAAGGCAGCTGACAAGGAATCTCCTAATCTGAAGACATCAAAGCCTCAGTGAATGCAGAAAGTGAAATTAAGAGGCAAAGGAGCCAGAAGCTTTAAAGCTGAGTTACTTGATGTAACATTAAAAGTGGACACATTGCCAGCCACGAACTTTACCTTGACTTTTAATTAGCTTAATTTCTAGTCATTTCCACATGGTTTTATTTTACAGCCTTTTCCCAGGTTAACTGGGAAACATGCATTCAAATACATTACACTGTACATTAAATTACTATCAAGACACACTTGCAACTATTATTAAGAAAAAATCACCATCAAGAAAGACTTTGTGAAAATACATGGGTTTCTTTAATTACCCTTGAATAGGAAGAGTCTTCTGATCATCTTGTCACCACAGCCAAAGGCTTAAAGATTAAAATCTGCTGCTAACAGAACCCTGAGCTTCCAAATCTACTGGGAGTTTTCCCTGCCCAAGACCAGGTCCTGAGGATCAATGAAGTTCTACTTTGAGTGATTGCTCATGTCCATTCCAATATAGGTGTGTGCACGCCACTGTGCACTGGTTCCCGGAACTTTTTTCCCCTTAGCAGACCCCGTAGGGTCGGCTTAGGTGCCCCCTGGAGTACCGCACTCATGCCACGGTACATAGGGCACTGTCAACCCTACGGGCCCTCAGTTCCTTCTTTCCACCCATGACGGTTGCTGGAACGTCCTGCCTCTTGCCTTTCGCAAGTAGCAGTCCCCTTACTGACTCTGTTAATCATATCAAGCGTCTCAGGTTCCCATGCTCTCCCTAGCCTCCATTATCCCTGCTCTAGATCCAAGAGCTTGGTATGCCGTCCTCGATTTGAAGGATGCGTACTTCCATATTTCCATCCTTCCCAGCCACAGGCGCTTCCTCAGGTTTATGGTAGCTGGCTGCCATTACCAATTCTCGGCCCTGCCCTTTGGCCTCTCGTCCACCCCCAGGGTATTTTCCAAGTGCATGGCGGTAGTGGCGGCCCACTTGCGCCGCAGAGGGGTGCAGATCTTCCCATACCTGGACGACTAACTGATCAGGGGCAAGTCCAGGTCCCACGTTTGGAACAGCCTATCCCTCACCTGTGCAACGTGCACCAGACTGGGGCTGCTCATAAACGAGCATAGAGTTCATTGGGGCCACCCAGGATGCTACCCAGGCCAGAGCCTTCCTCCCGCAGCCTCGGTTCGAGGTGATGGCCATGATAATCGCCCAGCTAAACAGGTGCCCCCTGACGACAGCCAGGCACTGCCTGCAGCTGTTGGGACACATGGCAGCCTGCACGTATGTGGTGAGACTGGCTCGCCTCAAACTCAGGCCTCTCCAGGCATGGTTAGCCTCAGTGTATGCACCGATCAGACACCCCTTGAACAGGATGGTCATGGTTCCCCCAGGGGTCCTAGTCTCCCTGAACTGGTGGAGGACTCCCAGGGAGGTGCTGGGAGGGGTTCCCTTTCCGGATCTGGCCCCATCGGTCACCCTAATCACAGACGCTTCGGACGTGGGGTGAGGGGCCCACATTAGTACCGACCTGAGCACCCAGGGGCTGTGGTCAGAAGAGGAGAAGAGCCTCCATATCAATGTACGGGAGCTCAGAGCGGTCCGGTTGGCCTACAAAGTGTTGCTCAGATTCCTGAGGGGCAGGATGGTTCAGGTCCTGACGGACAATACAGCAGCCATGTTTTACATGAACAGGCAGGGGGGACCGCACTCCTCGGCACTTTGCCAGGAGGCCATTTGACTGTGGGACTTTGCGGCCACCTGGTCGTCGGTGCACACCTTCACGTCCCACTACGCCATCGTGCAGCAGGTGAGAAAGGACGCAGGATTCGGCAGAGCCATGCTCATGAGAGCAGCTCACCGGTAAGTAACCCTGTTTTTTGGTTACTCTAAGTCAGTGTTTTAACTGGGGTCATTTTAAACTATATTCCCTGAATGTGCCATTCACCAAGCTGTGCCAGTCCAATCTTTAGATGTCAGAAGGCTGGATTCTATGACTCTCGGTGTGGCTTATTTGCAGTACAGGTGAAGCCAGCCGGATTTAACCAGGGGTGACGTGTAACAGGTTTCAAAGGATTTTTAAAACCCGCAACCCCATGTGTTTATATTCTAGCCTCCATTTGTGTTCCTTACAGCAACAGCAGTGGTGATCGGGCCCACACACGTCTTCTCAATAGCTGCTGACTTTGCTCATGACAGCTCTGTTACCTCTCGTTCCTCATGCTTGTAAAAACTACCCCTTCATGATGTATAATGTAGGCTAGTGTCCCAGGGGAAGCATTATGAGAAGAGTAAAGATGAAGGATTTGTCATGGAAGCCCCATTGAATGAGGCATTGAGGGGAGACAGTTCAAATCTGACCAATGGTCTTGTAATCTGTCAAAGCCTTGACTACTGTCTCCTGGCTTGTATGGTCACAGCCTAGCCCTGATGGGTGAGCCTCTGGCTGACTTCCGGAGTATTCCTCTTAGCTGTTGGTAAACTGCTAGACAAATCAATTCCAAAGTTCCCCCCAAATTAGCTTGTCTTTAGCCTACACGTGGTAAATGCTCATAACCATTCCTGAAAAGTCTTTATAAGAACAGGAGATTCAGCTGTTTTGAAGCTTCCACAGCTTCTGAGCCCCAGGATCGCTGCTACCAAGCTGTTGTTGTGTTACAATTTTTGTAAGTACCATAGTGCCCCTGAAAATGATGTATCTGGAATAACACAGCAAGGTTAGGATGGGCTGATCGGCTAACACAGCAAGGTTTGTCCTGAGAGGATGACTTTCCCTGGGTGATAACTTTGGGAAAGATGCCGAAAGTATTGGCATCCACCTGCATTGTGTTGATTGTCTCTGAGTAAACTAAATATGGCTTGGGGGTTACCCAAGATATTTTTGGTCCCTCTAAGCTCCACTATGTTGTCACAGCTTGCTGTCCACCTTCCAAAGGCTCAAGGAAATTACCAGCTCTGAGTTCAATGCACAGAGTTGGCTGAAACCTTGCACAAACAGGAATTGTAGGCTGTAAAATGAACTGAAGAGTTCTCCTCTAATGCCTTCACCTTGGCTGACTTGCACCACTTTCCCTGCACTGCCTTATCCCTTGTTCTCTTTTTGCAATCTCACTGCTGTACAGGGGAGTGTTTCATTCGGTACCGGTGAGCACGGCAGCGCCTTGTGTATAAACAGGGGAGGTAGCTCTGTGCTCTATCCCATGTATGGCTTAGTGAGCAATTTATATCAGTCAGCAATAATAAACCAGTTTGTTTTAATCCTGCTGCAGAGCAGTCAAGGGCCCATTTGATGACAATGAGACGGGATGGGGAACCTTCCTGTCCTCAGTTCTTACCTTCTGGCCAGGAAGGGCCAGTAGCTGGCCATGTTCCCCTTTCTCTCCAAACTATAAGAACAAGGAAACCAAACTAGCGCCGTCTCTCCAAAGAAAAAGGCACCACAGCAGGTCACGAAGACGAGATGTTTGCAACTGCAGGGTTGTCCCTTTAATGGGTATTTGTTCCTTGTCAGGAACCAAATTTAGGCCCCCCACCCCCCGTCTCTCCTGTCACAATTAATGTGTTGGCAGCTCTTGCAGGAGAAACAGAGAACTCAGGATTCAGGCTTTGGATAGCCGCAAAAAGCTTTTCAGTTCACCTTTAAACGGAACGGGGCACGCATTAGCCTACCACTTCGGCATGATTAGGGTGGGTTACATGGCACCCAGCCAAGCCCAGAGTGCCTTCAATTATCCAAGGTTTGCAATAGCGGACCATAAGTAATGCATGTGGTGCACTACGGTGCCCTATAAAATGCATCGCCACTCACCATGTCATCTTTTATTGATAACTCAAAAGAATCATGCTAATAATAGAACGGCTGGACAGCTTCATCCTGCTCTGGCAACTTTGTCTATAACTTCATTGACAGAGACAAAGGGGGAGATGATCAAAGGCACTGATGGCATCTAATACCTACTGCATCTCACTACTACTACTTGTACCTTTGTGAATCTCCCCCAAAGCCTGCCAGTGGGTGACTTGAACTCAGCATCATTCTGTTTTTAACCAAACCACATGCACTAGGCTGTAAAGTATCACGGTAGCCAGGGCTTATGGGTATGTCTGCACTGCAATAGAACAGGCATGGTCAGCCAGTGTCAGCTGACTTGGGCTTCAGGGGTTCGAGCTGTGGGGCTATAAAATTGCCACGTAGACAGCCAGGCTTGTTGTGGGATCCCCCTCCCTTGTCCCCCGCAACTCTCAGGGGGGCATGTATGGCTACGCTGTATTGTATGCCCAGGGTGAGTAGACTTCATGTTAGCAGACCATGGGTTTGCTAACTAGGGCTTGAGCGTCTACACTCATTTATAACCCCAAGATAGGAACTGTTGAACCCTGGGTCCCAACCTGGGGCTCCAGATTCTACACTGCATTACGCGGACTTGAGTCCAACCATCCATCACCCAGATTTCCTTGCGCTCTCCCAAATGTGGCTGCTTTAGCCCTTTGTTCATGGTGCAGTGTGGGAAAACTTGATTGGCCACCAAACTTGACCGTCCAGAGGTCAACAAAAGTTGGCCTGTGGGATACTTTTGGTAGACTCCCAGAGTACAAGTCCAATGGGGCTTCATCTATCCTGCAAAGTAACAGGATTTGAACCCTAGGTCCCAGCTTGACTCAGGCGTGGACCCTCCACCCCCTAGGACTTTGGGTCCAAGCTTTGGGTTAGTGCAATTTGTGTGTAGACAGTGGGGGGAAAGGAGGTTAGGCTTGAGCCTGACTTTTAACCCTGGGCTTACACTGCAGTGTCACTTACACTGCAGTGTAGACACCCTAAGTGTCATTCAAGCCATGGTCTGCCTATGCATAGGGGTCACTTTGTGATACATCTGGAAAAACAGATTTTCTTCAGCTCTCCTGAGGTCTGACTCCAACCTGTTGCATGTTAAAAAGCCAGGCTTTCTCCAGCAGGAAAAAATAATTATGCAAGTTCTGAAAATGTCTCATCTGTGTCATCCTAGTCTTTGTGCTGTAACCACTAGCAATGCAGACATGCAAATTATGCCTCGAGATTTTTCTGACATATTTTACAATATCACTTTCTCATTAGTCATGTCATTAATGGTGATTATTCTGTATTAATAATGACATGGGGCTAGATGCGGGGCTGATGTCAACTGGCATAGTGCCACCAGAACTAGCTCACACCTGCATAATGGTGACTGGTTTTCAGAAATAAAAATGAACCCTCTGGGCCTGATTCTTATTTATACCTTGGCCTCTTTACACCCATTCTCTGATTGTGCCCTCGTTTGTACAAGTGTAACTTTCTGGAATTACCCCAGACTCAGTTGTGATGTCAGTTGTGACATCAGAACTAGGCCCATGACTCTCCTTAGCACTTCTCCTCAAGCAATAGAAAACTTTTTATTCCCTGCCCATGGGAGTTGGACACTTGGCTCCAGGTATTAGTGAAATTAAAAGCCAATGAACAAAATCACTGAATGTGGGACTGTGACACAAATGCTGTGTCTGAAGCTGATTCAGAAACTGTTATAAATGGATCAGCTAATGATCTGGTTTGGGTTATGTCCGTGAGTGATACGTGATTGATGAAGTGGCTAAGGGGAACTCTGAGTGCCACGTGAAAGCACAGTGTAAGGCAAAGATCCCAAAGTCAAATGTCAATTTTTCGTAACCTTGGCTAATGTAATTTTCTGGTCTGCTCAATTAACAGTGAGACAGAAATCAAATACAGTCCATTTCATTGAGCCCATCCAACAGTGTTAACATGTTAGTCATTCCCATTTTCTCTTCATTTTGCCACATTCTTGAGACTATATGTTATTGAGTTACTCTTGCTTTACAAATAGTCTTTAGTTGCCATTGCTTTATTTCCCCCACCCCTCCAAATTATGGATGTGAGAAAGTCAAAGATGTCAGTGACCTCATCAGTAAACGAACACTTTGATTTACGAGTCTGGTTTGATAGGTCTTGTGATATGTCCAGAATGTTTTGCCACAGACATCTTTGTCAAGAGATTAGTTGGATCTTTCCTATCGTTCTGCATTTACCAGCCTGGTTATAAATATGTTTGGAAAAATCTCATCAAGGTTGGGTCCCTAGCTGGCCGATAATTTGGACTGTTTGTCAATGAGTGAATAGGAGTGAGCAAGTTTAGGTCCACTGCATGTCTATGGGTCTGGTTCATCGTTCCATTACTCCGGTTTATGGCAGTCTGATTCCACTGGTGTAAATAGAGTTATGCAGGTTTAACACTCGGTGCAGCGGTGAATCAGTCCCTGTGTTTTCTCTGATGTGTTTCTACAGCTGTTGTCACTATTTGAGGACATAGAACACTCTAATTCACTTAGGACCTGATTTGGGAAAGCATGTACTTAATTTCAAGCAAGTATTAAAGTTATGCTTAAGTGCCCTTCCTGAATAAGGATGCTTTCCTGAATTGGTGTCTGAAGGATGGAACTAAGGCATGAAACTAAGATCTAGATTTCAGTTCAAGCATCTGCAAACATCAAATGGGATCACACAGTATCTGAGGTTTGGCTGCCTCTCCTAGAGACAAACCTCAGCTGTGGCGTTTGGATCTGGATCCAAAGCTGATGTTCTCCAGATCCATCTCTCTGTTCGCTCTTCATGTGCCACAATTAGAGGGGGGCTAATTAAGCACATGCCTTGGCTTGCACCGTCCCAAGGCAAATTAGGCCTGCTGCTGCCGCCTCTTGGGCTTATAGACGTGTGAAAAAAAAATCTACACTTGGCGTCATGGTCTAATAGAGATGTGTTTCCATCAAGCTGACTGATTTTACTATATTTGGGTGTTTGTGTGTGTGGGAGAGAGAGAGAGGGGGAGAGAGAGAGAATTTGCACAACATGCGAAAAGACACCAGAAAGACGTTGCTGTGCATGGCAGGCTGCTGTACCATGTTGCTTAAGAAAAACACACTCGGCTCAATCATTAAAAAAAAAAAAAAAAAAGTTAATTTCATCTCCCTATTCTCTTTGTGTCGAAGCAATTATAAACAGAATGCATCGTTATGTGTCTGCTGATAATCATTTTCATTCAGTATCCCTGCTGAATTGCACAGTACTGGAGTGCACCATTCAAACAGACTGTCGCTTTAAGCATCTAAAGAGAGCATTTAGCTTTCTTTGAAAATCAGGGAACCAAGGTGTTCGAGTAGCGGGGAGGCCTGGACTGCTGGCTGTCTGAGATTGTCATGCTCTGGGTTCACTCCGCTTGGAGCCCTTGGCCCTGGTTCTCCTGACGGCTGGGGTAAATCCGCAGGCCGCTCTAACCCCGCTGAGATGGGTGGAGTCACACTGCCTGCTGTCAGACGGTTGTAATTAGACCCTTGTTTGTATGGCTTTTCTCTCTGTCCTTTGGGAACGTTGCTCAGGATTTTGTGATTGGGCCAAACCGAGCAGCCCCTACTCAATACTCGTCAAAGTCAGTGGCCACGTTCATCTCGATAAAGGACACAGGATGTGGTCACCTGGTTGCCTGACATCCAGTGGGGAAGAGGTTGTACAGGACTACACCTGCAGCTGTCTGGCACAGTCGATGAGATTATTATGCTGCAGCAGTGTTTAAAGATCTCCGTCAGGTCCAGCCCCCATTGGGCTAAGCACTGGACACGTGTGTTAAATGATAGCCCCTTCCCCAATGTGCTTACGTCTACAAGACCCGATGTGACAGATTGAGGTGCCAGCATGAGATGTAACCAGAACGGGAAGCAGGCATGACAGTAATAAATACCTTTGAATAGACTAGCTGCATGTGCAGTTCAAAGGTGTCATAAACGAGGCATGTTTCACCAGCTTTGCAGCTTCGTTAACAACCCCAAACTCAGCTCAGGTTGACTGAAAATGCTCTAGTTACTAAACTTTTGGGAACCGTGTGATGCTAAGCGCATTTTGGGGGCCAATTATTACTTCCAACCAAAAGGAGGCAAAACTCAGCAGTTTCAGCTGAGTTTCACTTTGTTTTGGGGGTTCACGAGAACTCCAAATTCAAAGCAAACTTCAGGGGTAAGAATTCATGTGCACTGAAAGCCAGAAAAAGATTGGCATAAATCCCTGTGAACCAAGATCTCCGTCCCTCAGACCTAGTTATGGAACTATATCGCTTAGAGAAGTGACATGATAGAGGTACAATAGTGCACTGTGTGGGAGAGGTCAGTCTGGTGCTCTGTAGTGAGACGGTGTGGCCTCCCTCCGACCCAGAGGGGGAGGGTTGATCCTCCATACCCAGGTGGGAGGAGCCCAACCTTGCCCCTCCCACCAGAAGTGGGTAGGTGGAACAGGAAGTATAAAGGGCAGGGCCTGTAGCTCATTTGGGGCCAAGCCAGCAAGGGAGACAGATGTATCTACCTTGCTCCAGGTTGTTGACTTTGCTACCAGCCCCGGAGATCCCTGCCTGCCGGGAAGCCATGTCTAGAGGGGAACTGACAGGACAGCTGTTGGCCACCTACCCTGAGGAAGATGGATGATGCCCCGTGAATGTAGGTGCACCCCAAGGGAAGGGTAGGAAGTAGCCTAGGGACCTGGTAGAGTAGGGTGTCACACCACCCCTGGGGTGCTAGCTCCCTGTCACACCACCCCTGGGGTGCTAGCATCCCCACCCTAGGCCGAGAGGCCTGCATTTGTCTGTCATCTACATGAGCTAAGACATCAGGCAATAGCCTGCTGTGGAGTTCAGCCCTCTACCTGAGCCCCTAGGCTGCTGTGGGGCTTGAATCTCTTGTGGCTCTGCCCTGCCTGAGGGCCTGAGCACCTTAGACTTGATTGGCTAATTCCCCTGCCATTAGACTGTAGTGCCAGTGACATAGTGAGGTGCTGTGGCCTCCCTCTGACCCAGAGGGGGAGGGATGACCGATACCTGACGACATGCTCCTGTTCACTCTTGCGCACAATATTGGCGTAAGGGGACACCCAAAGAAATTAAAAGAAGTCATTTCTCATACAATGCAAACGTAACCTCTGGAACTCACTGCCACAAGATCTGAGGTCAAGAGCCTGGTAGGATTCAAAACTGGCTTGCTTTCCCAGAGCACAGGAATATCAGCACAGCTAAACTATGATCCGATGTGCAATGGCTATAAATCCTCAAGCCAACTACTACAATCCCTGGGATTAGAAAGAACTGCCCTTATGGGCAGTGAGAACAGCAAAGTCCCTATTCTGTTGAGGACAGAGAGCACAGAGCCTGTATTAGGTGGCCAAACTCAACCTTTTCTGGGGATTTGGGTTTACTAATAATTCCATAGTAACCCCACGGCTGCAGAGCCATCCCTAGGGCTTTGCTGCAGGATCTCCTATGTTCTAGCTTGTCGTTCCTTCTTCCACCTCACTTACGTCCAGGTGTGAGTGAACGGACCGCAGCTCTACAGTGAGTCAAGCAGTGTTCTACCAGGTTGGGACAGCAGCAAAGCCCTTCCACACCGCTCCAGCCAGACTATTCCATAATTGGCTGCTATCGGGTTTCTTGCACCTTCCTCCTAAACATCTGGTACTGGCCACTGTCTGAGACTGGATAGTGGACGAGGTGACCCGCTGGTCTGATGCAGTCTGGCAATACCTAGGTGCTTAAATGTTTAACTTTGTTTGCAACTATCTGTGAAAACATGGCATCTCTTAATCAGCAAATGCATATTAGAACCGAAGAAGCCAGCTGTGCACACATGCATGCTGGAAAGTGAATCATCCCGGGATTGTTTGTGTCTCGTTTACGTGCAGAAAGCTCAGGTTGCTGTTCATGAGCTGAGACAGAGCTACTGAAGTTACAGAGAAACAGAGATCTTTGTGATAACACCTGGTCACTGTCAGGCACGCTCACGCTATATGGAGAGGGCAGTATAAACCAAGTGACCTTTATGGCTCCAGCAGCTATAGCCGTGTGCTTCGCAGGAACTCACAAGCTGGCCCTGCTTTGTCTGACGACTGAGAAATGTGAGCCAGCAGGAAGACAATGAAGATGGTTTCGTAGAACAGGGCAAGAATAAATGACTGTCATGTAGCTATTGGCTGTGCAGAATTCCAGCTGGCTAACGAAATCAGTCCAGGGCAATAACAAAACCGTTTCTTCTCAAGTGCTGCGCATGGACATACCAACGAGATAGGCTTAGGGGCCTGGCCACAGAACTATAAATAATCCACCTCCTTGACCAGAACCAGGGATCGGCCTTTATGGTGTTATTAGCTACATTGAAATGCACATAAGTAATTGTGGTTTTAACAGCATTCAGATATTATTTTCTATTTTTCATAGACATAGGTACAATTCTGTTCTGAGGTCGAGCTCCCCTAAGTCCCAGCAGCTCCTGTATTCCTTGGTGGCTGGGGAAAAGTAGCTGCAAGGTTAAAAAACACACCTGAGGTCACAGACGGAATCAGAGACTGAGACTAGAGTTTGGAAGGTCCTGAGCAGTACACACAATTGGAAAGAGCCTCATTCGCCTGTCATACCTGTATTCCTGATTGCCCCGGAGTTACTCCTGATTAACAGCAGCGTAAGGGGAGAGGCAAATCAGACACCTAACCATAGCCTCAAACAAAATATGTTAAAATAAACTAAGGTTAGCTGTCAGCTCACCGGGCCAAATTAAGTAGCAACTTTTACCCCGGTAGTAAGTGGGTTGGAATCTGAGTTTCAGGAGTAAGTTGGTAACCGTGTCAATATGGCATTAGCTGGGTAACTCTGTCAGAGCAACCAAATTATCGGTAATATCTCTATCATCTCCCCCATGGATGCATGGCAACATTCAGCTAAATGCGTGGGAAGTGCTTTGGTGGAAGGGTCTGTATGCTTTAAGCTCACAGGGTTAACCTTTGTGAAGTAACTGTGGCCTGCTTTTAGGCTGTTCACCTGGGCTCAATCTATGTCAAACCTGCCCTATGCAAATTATGGTCTGGGTACTCAGATGGCTTCATCACCAGGTAATGCATCGCAGAGCTCCAGGCGGTTCACTGTGTGAAGACCTCTAGATGAGACCATAAAATCTGAGGTCTAGCTTGTCCTGTTGGGACACTGATGATCTCGTGGCCATTTGTATCAGAGCAGGGTTCACCCAAGTGTTCTTGACCAAAATTCTCCCTGCCCCACTCTGGGTGGGTTGCCTGGCTGGCTCCCACCCAGAGCTGGCTGCATTTCAGGGGTGCTGTACATTTGTGTGTTGCACAAAGCATTGTGGGACTCAGAGCCCTATGGAAATGTCAAGTACTTATTCATGTCTCTTACTGTGGGATGATGCATTGCTTCAAATCTGCCATGTATGAACTAAATGGCTTTTTTTAGCTTTTCTGATATTTGTATTATTTTTTACAAAAAAATGTCGACAGTGTTTGCAGACACAGAGCAATATAGTGTGCATGCTATGGAACTGGCAGGGTTCCTGCAAGCAAATGCACATGCCTTTTGCAGCTTTACATCTGTCTTCTCAGAACGAATTTGATTGCTGTACAAACACACTCCTCTTCGGCTGGGAGTTGACGGAGCTGGGAATGAAAGCCGTAGAGTGCATGCTCCTGGTAGATGGCAGTTTAGCTGTCGGGGCAGTGGCAGCCCATGTCTAAACTGGGATTAGTGCTAAGAGTTTCATGTGGCTGTTAGGGACCTGGCCATGTATCGGCCCCGCAAGCACGAATAACCTCCCTCTCCTAAAAAGGAAAGTGCTGTGTCTGTTGATATTTAATTGGTGCCATTCTGGACAGTTGTTCTGTAAATATGCCTGATGGAAAGTTATGTGCTTTTTCACTTTGTTTTCCCTGCTCTTGACTATGAAGAGCGTGTAGCCTGTGCTGTTCAGGGCACCCTCAGGCTGCCTTTTGCCTTTCCATGCACTGTTTTCTTTCATCCTGGTGAGAAGGTGAGTGTCACAAATAGACTAACACTAAACAGATGGTTGGAAAGAGCTTTACAAGGGGGAATGCAAGCAGCAGCAAGGTCACTGCTGACATGATGAATACTAAGATGCGCACATCTCAGCCCAGGCAATGAAAAATTAATGAATTGCTTCCTCTCCATCTACACAAGCTCAATCAGCTGCCATTTTCTTCACCTCTTCAGCTCATCAGATGTTTCCCTTGGCTTAAGGAATAAAAAATGATGAAAAGATGTTAAAGTTGTTGAATGGACTCAACATTGCTCTAAATACTAGAATATCATTGTGCTGTTAGTTTGTGCCGGGGAAGGGGGGGGAAGGAGGTTGTTTGGTTAGTTTCTTTAAATAAAAGCAGCGTATCAGGGAGAACAAAGATAGAGCAGAGGCAAAGCATTCTAATTGTCGGACCATTCGGCTTAATAAAGCTCGGAGCTGTCGTGACCCTGGGAGGGTTAAGATTACTCGTCTCTAGACCTTATATATATCTTTCTAATGCAGCAGTGCAGCTGTTTTATTAATAATCAAGCTCGGAAAATCATCCTGGGTAATCGTGCAAACTAGAACTAAATGCCAAGGAGGGAGATTTCATGAGCAAAGCTATTCCAGAAGTGGGACAGTGTGTAAGCAATGGAGGACAAGTTTTCCAAAGGTGTGATGGAGTTCTGGCTTTATAAAAATGGACAAAATGTTGTATTTGTTGTATTTGATTGATGATTATGTACTTGCTTGGCCAGAAAGTGACTCCCTAGCCAACTGCATTGCCGTATGCAGAGTCTTCCTGTGCAGAGAACTCATGCACCTGGCTTGGGATAGTGTGGGTGGGAGCAGGGCAGAAGGGGGCAGGCAGAGGGGTTATAAGGCGCATGGTCTGGCAAGACACCTCCAGCTTAAAACAGATGGCCGAGAGCTTGTTTAAAAATTCCCGATGAACCAGTTTTCCATTGAGTTGACAAAATCGAATGGTTTTATGGGGGAAGTATCGATTTTGTTTAAATTTTTAATGGGAAGTTATTAAAATGAATGCTTTTGATAAGGTCACAATGTTTCATGTAGATACCGTCCATGTTTTGACATCTGTACTACAAATTATAAGCTAACTAACCGGAAAGTTGAAAGGACAAAACCATGTTTCAAGATAGTCACTTAGATGTTTCCAGAACAAAGTATTTCAGAATTTTTGTTTCTTGGTAAATTTCAACTTTTCCTTCCCATTCCCAAATTTTGAAGTGTCAGAATTTCCTACAAGGGCAATTCAGATTCCCAGCTGGCTCTGCTCTGGACTATGCAGCCTCCTCTAGAGAGCCTGCCCTCCAAAACCCACTCACCGGGAGCAGGCGGACCTGCACTTGGTGCTGGAGTCAGGGCAGAACCTGTCCATTTAAACGCTGAAAATCCAGGCTTCTTGAAATTCAGGCACCTAGACCACTAGGTCTGCCGCAGGTGGCTGGGGCAGAGTGACGGAGCGATGGTCTCTCAGTGGGCGTTATGGTGCCGGAACTGGGGTGAAGCACCTCCCCTTCTCCCCGGCCATGGTAGCTTGCAGCCAGACTGTAGCCCTTCATTAAGAAATGGGAACATCCCCTTAGATGAGTGTCCCACTCTGCAGTCTCTCTCCTTCTGGTCAGCTGCCTCTGCCTGTGAGAAGAGGGTCGAATGGAGCCTATAGGAGAGTCCAAATGGGGACTTTATTGCTGCCCCCTTGGTGCGATGTCAGTTCTTCCAGACTCAGCCCTAAGTGAGCCTGCATCCCGGAGCTCCCTGTTGCACGGTGACAGCCCACTCCCCGCTTTTCCCCATGGGCTGCCCACCTCGCTCCCAATCCTAGGACGTGCAGATCTCCACTCCACTGCATGCAGGGGCTGTGGTTCTGCCTGACCCTTCCATGGGGCTCCCCAGGGGAGGGGGACACTTTTTACACCCCTCTTTTCAAATGTCCCTGCTCCCATGCCCCAAGCATGTCCATAACGACCCGGCAGAATCTGGATCTCCATGATGACGCGTGTGGCAAATACCATGGCATATGCTGACTTTTGCCTCTCTTCATTTTGTCAAATAAACTGAAGGGGGCAGATCCTCAGCTGGGATGAGAGCCTTTGAAGTCAATGTATCTACGCTGATTTACAGCAGTGATGAGTTGGCCCAGATTGCTTTTTTTTTTCCAATTTTAAAGCAACAGGAATCTCGCTAAATCAGGATTTTGTTGGAAAACAACCCGAAGTTATATTTGATAATCTAACCCTATGATACATCCCTAAACAACGTCTTCCCTTTGTCTGCCTCATTACTGAGGTTACATTCTGACTGTAGCATAGCAACAGCTAATTGCTCGATAGTTGCAAAGTGCATAATTCCTGGTATTAAAATTTGATTGAGATGTAATTGTGTTCCTCTTGCAGCAGTGGATGCTTCAAAGATGCAGAGGCTAGCAGATGTGGTTAGTTTATCTTTCGTAACGTTTGTAACATTGGCCGCTTCTCGAAAAATACGATTTAAAAAAAAAAAAAAGAAGAAGATTGCAAACCTTAGAAACCTCTGTCTTGGGTTAGATGTTTTAGGAAACTTCAATGTTAGTGCAAATGGATGATGGGAAATGCAGCATTGTGGGACAGATTAGACATAGACTTTCTTATGCAAATGCTCTTTTTTTCTCAATACTCTCCAATGTTCCAGCCCGTTTATTCATGCTGTGTTTCGCCATCTTGTAAATAGAGTGAAACAATCAAATCATAACTGATAAATTAGTCAATGGATTTAATCGCCTCTTCTGTTGTGGAACATCCATAAATAGCCTGTAATTTTCTCAGCTATGGTCTTCACAATTGTCTGACCCCCCTTGCTTTGTGAATTTCATTTACTGTCTCCGACTTTGTATGCACAATCCAAAAGGGGAGTGGCTCTGGAGAGTTGGTAGGTGACCAGTCATATGGCATTGTTTCTGTCCCATGAGTAGATAACTGCAATCCTGGAATGTGGCTTCTGTTGCAAATGCTTATGGAAAGCAAATGCCAGATACGCTGTCTGCAAATTCTACAGCATGCAAGCTTATAACTCAGACTCTCAGTTTTTATGCTATTCAGCCTCGATTGCACTAATGTTTGCAGAAAGCAAATGCACAAGGGGTGCAAACGTGGCCAAAGCAAATGCAGTGCCAGCTGTTTGGCGCGCTGCACAGCCGCTGCCTGGAATGCCCATTAACGAAGAGCATGTGAAACTGCTCGGAGCTAACACCGCAGAGTAGAGGGGCTTGGCCCAGGGGAAAGGAATCCATCTTGCCTAAGCTGCAGTGTGTCACTATGCTCCTCTATCGCTATTAGCGCAACCTCGGGGCTGCACTTACCACTACAGCTCCTATGTGCTGTGCTCCATGACTGCAGAACGCTGCCCGGGAGGCTGTCCCGTTCCACCGGGCCTTTAGACCACAGGCTTCTTGGGGCAGGGATAGTGCCTCGCTCACCATAAATGATAAGGGCATCCCTTGCTGATGGTGTTCATTGGCACCATCGTAACTGACCAGGGCACGATGCTGCCTCTCGGAGCTAGTGCTGGGGAAAAGACGCGCCATCCAAGTGGCTGTGGTTGGTGGCGTTATGCCCCTTGAAGCCCAGACACAGGCATGTGTCTGGGGCATGGGGAGACACATACCCCCAGGCACCCTTGCTGCACCTTTGGGGAAGGTCCATGTTCCATCCTACAGCTGATACCCAGAGGAGGGAACCATGGCCATTCCCTCAGGGATGCAGAGCACGTCGAGGAACACAAGGATGAGCTCGCTGTTACTTCGGACCCTCCATCTTCCCTGGGCGCTGACACTGGGGCAGCCAGAATTTGGCCCCTACTGCTCTTCTGCTGATCGCCTCTGCTCCAGCCTACCTGCTCTCTGGAGGCCGGACGGGCTCCCTCCCTCTTCTTTAGTGGTCCCTTCGTCTACGAGTTAGTCCCACTGAAATCAACAGCCTTGGACCGCCTTAGTTCATGCTGCGAGGCAAAGCCCAGCCTCCAGCAGCCCTGTGGCTTTACACCTGAGGCTTTACTTGGCTCTCCTTTGATTTTGCTGTCCCTCCCTTGGACGTTCTCCCAATCTAAAAATGACACTCACCGTGTCACCAACCTCAAGTGTTCAAACACCACGAGCCAGGCCCCAAAAGCCATGAAATTGCTTTAAAAACCATGAGAATTAAGAAAAAAAGATAAGCGATAGGTTCTTTTCCTTTGCTTTCTGGTTTCTGAGCCTTTGGGGTGCACTTGCTTCATGTTTTCTCTCTATAAGCCAGAGGAGTACAAACTTGTCTTATTTTTAAATGAAAGCTGAGATTCTCATGCAATTTCTTTATTCCAATGTCTGAGGCTTTAAGAAAGCACCAAATACTAGGGGACTTGCGATAAAATCACAACAATGCATCTGTTTGTCTGGAGGAACATAGATCCTGTCACACTAACTTGATGTCTTGTTTTGATGAGATTACAAGCGTGGCTGATAAAGGTAAGGAGTATCGATGTAATAGATATACTTCTGTAAGGCATTTGACTAGATACTGCATGACATTTTGATTAAAAAGCCAGAAAAATTATAAAATAAACATGGCACACATTATATGGAGTAAAAGCTGGCTAACCAATAGATCTCAAAATGTAATTGTAAATGGGGAATCAGCATTGAACAAGAATATTCCTAGTAGGGACCTGCTTGGTTCTGTTCTTGGCCCTGGCTATTTAAAATTTTAACTAAAAACCTGGAAGAAAACATAAAATCATCACTGGTAGAATTTGCAGGTGCACAAAAATTGGGGACATGCTAAATAATGAAGAGGTCGGGTTTCTGATCCAGAGTGATCTGGATGACGTGGTAAGCTGGGCTCAAACAATATGCGTTTTAATATGGCTAAATGGAAATGGAAATGGATACATCCAGGAACAAAGACTGTAGGCTGAGTGACCTGTCTCTGCCTAAGGTAGCCCATCTGAAAATGCCTAGGTCAGGGCAGGCTGCAAAAGGAGAGCAGATTCTCCCAAACTGGTGGCTAACCGTGCAGTTAGATTCCCCACCCAGTTACAAACGGTGCTTCGGATTCCACACATTCTTTATCAAGAAGCTAAAACAAAAAATGTACACAGCCCCCTTCACAGCATTTCAGCCCCTGGCTCCCAGTCAGCAACTAGGTCCAGTGAAGAGATAAGTTATTCAAACTCTATTCCCTCACCAAAATGTTCTCCTGACCCCAAAGGGTCAGCCCCATTGCCAGACCAAATTAAGTTTGGAATTACCCAAAATATCACACTGCCATCCAATCCTTTAGTAACGAAACTAAAGGATTATTATAAAAGGAAAGAGAAAAAACGATGAGAAATGTTAAATGGTCACAGCAATCAGATACATACAAGTGACTTCAAAGTCCATATATATCAGATTCTCAGCAGAATTGTGGAGTTTTCAGGCTTGTACAGTTCCCCTGGTGTACATCCAGTATCTGGAAGGGTCTCAGTCCTTTAATTCACAGCTTCAGTTGCAGAGGAGTTGATCCAGGGGTAGGAAGCAGAAATGAAGACAAATGGGGATGGTGTAGCTGCCTTTTATAGTCTCTGGTCTGCCATGTGGCTTGTTTCAAACACAAGCTCACAGCACACAGGCAGGGCAAGGCATTTGCAGCCCCCACCACCCCCGCCTCCAACCACAGGCATGTCCCTACATGTCCTGATGAGTCATAGGTGCCATCCTGGCTTCTCTCCCTAGGCTCATTGTAAAGGTAATGGCCCTCGATGAGTCACCAATGCTGACGCTAATCTGCCTGGGAACATGTAGCCCAGCACAAGTTTTTGGATCCAGATATATATCACACATCTCCATAACTTACAATGCAAATATGACACATGCATATAAACAATATTATCATACTTAGGCAATTTTAACCTTGCCAATGGTACCTGACATGGCATTGCTTGTACGAATTATTGTAATTTTGCAATATTGATATCAATAATACTATAACTAGTCACCCCTAATTCAGACAGCGTCACAGGCCATACTTACCTGATGGGCGATTCTATCTTGGGAAGCAGCAATTCTGAAAGAGATTGGGTGGTTGTGGTGGATAATCAGCTCGCCGTGAGATGCTGTGGCCAAAAGAGCTAATGTGATCCTGGGATGCATAAACAGGGACATCTTGAGTTGGGAAGTTACTTTATCTCTGTATCTGCACTGGTGCAACTGCTGCTGGAATACCAGGCCCAGTTCTGGTGTCTACAATTCAAGAAGGGTGTTGATAAATTGGGGAAGATTCAGAGAAGCGTCACAAGAATGATTAAAGGGTTAGAAAACCTGCCTTCTAGTGATAGATTCAAGGAGCTCAGTCTGTTCATCTGAACAAAGAGAAGGTTAAGGGGTGACTTGATGATAGTCTTTAAATACCTGCATTGGGAATAAATATTTAATTATGGACTCTTCAGTCTATTAGAGAAAGGTCTAACACAATCCAATGGCTGGAAGTTGAAGCTAGATAAATGCAAACTGCAAATAAGGCATACATTTTTAACTGAGAGAGTAATTAACCATTGCAACAAGTTACCAAGGATTGTGGTGGATTCCCCATCACTGACAATTTTAAAATCAAGATTGGATGTTTTTCTAAAAGATCTGCTCTAGGAATTACTTTGGGAGAAGTTCTAGGTTGAGGTCAGACTTAGATGGTCACAAAGGACCCTGCTGGCCTTGGAAACTATGAAACTATGTTGGAATGCAGAAACAAAGCATCTGATTGGGCAGATTTTCCAGTGTTCAGCACCCATACATGGAGAGGGATTTTCCTCCTCTTCCCCCAGATTGCTCAATGAGGCACGAAAAGTAAATGGTCAGACATTCAGAAGGGACAGCAGCTGCCAGCATGACATTTTATGGCCAAATTTTCAAAAAAGCTTCGTACCCACCATACTCTTTGGAAGATCTGGCCCTACATTTCCTTTACAGATGGGACCTGAACCAAAAGCCTGGACATGGACCCCACAAACTCTGCTGTGGTTTGGATCTGGATCCAAACTTTGCATCCCAAGTTGTCTATAATTTCTTTATTGCAAAGGTCTGAAACCACAAAACTGAGCTGCAGATTTGGATTTTACATGCCACTCTGTTAAGGGGAGGCAAAGATCTGAGGCTCTTTGATTCTGCCTCAGCCTCTACCAATTAGAAAGGGAAATGTAACAATGCTTACCGGACCGATCCAAAGCCCACAGAAGTCAGTGGAAAGATGTTTGAAGTCACATGTGGTAATTAGGTGAATTTGTGCAGAATATTTCATGGCAAACTGTCAATAGACATTCTTGTCCTTTGACAAATGGAAATGAGATGTGAAAGCTGCTGAAATTATGTGATCTATCAAACGGCTGCTCTGGAGAGGCTGCAGCTGCCATCTAGGCAAAAAATGTCTTTCCGAGCAAGTGTCGAAAACAAACTAAAATAGGAATTTGTGAGCCATTGGTATTGCCAAAGCCATGTCATTGTTCCTCGGAAATCCAAATACCGAATGAATTTTTAAATAAACTGTATTCATTAACACTATGATCACACAAGGCATATTCTATTACTAAGTGGTCCTGGTACATAGATATTATTCACTTAAGTAATCAGTCACTGTCAACAAATTACAGGATACAGAGAATGAAATTAGCAAAATGAACTATGGATGTAAAATTCATTTGAAATTCAATTTAGAAGCAACATTAGCTTTCAATTAGTCTGCCCAACTGTTTGAACATCATTTTTTCTATTGGATTTTTATATAAATGTAATTAACCTTTGCTGTTAAATTGTTGATTTTGTTGATATAATTATTATGTGACTCCTAATATTTTGCTTGGCTGACATCTAATTAGATGGTGGCTTCAAATTAGATAAACAAAGAATGCTGGTGACCTCTACATATTCTCCTGCTCTGTCTGTTTGCGAGGGGGTATGGAGAGTGGAAAATCAAACTCCCTAATGCAGATTTAATGCAGATGAAAATGTGAAGCTAGAAATTAATATACAGCACGATCTTACTTCTAAGCCATCTCCTGGAAAGATGATAGCATAGTAGCCTCTACTAGAGCTGTGCAAATAATTGATTTTTTTCAGTTTGCTGACAATTCCAAAAATTAATAATAAAAAAAAATTAATTTCAGGTCAAACAAAACATTTAATTTACTTTCGATTTTGAGCATTTGGGAATTTTTTTATTTTTTTTTGCATTTTTAAAAAATAAAACAATGAAACTTTTAAATGAAAAGTGGTTTTTGACCTACAAAAGCGAAACATTTTGTTCAGAAAATATTGAAATGAAATGTTTTGAGTTTTTTTTTTTTCAGAATTAAAAAGAAAAAAAAACAAGTTGGTGAAACTGACACAAATTTGTGAAACGATTTGGAGTTGCCGAGTCTGCATTTCCTCCTCCCCACCCCCCAGCCAAATAAAGTTTCAGCTGAAATGTGGCGCCCAGCTCAGTTCCTACCCTTCCCCACCATTGTTCATTCTCCTCCAATCCTTGCTGGATTGATGTGATCAGCTACAGGCGCCGTGTTGACTTTTTTAGGCCTCCTCAAGAGTGAGGCAAGCTAAATCAGGATTATGAAGAATAAAATGTTTCCAGACTTTGGCGCCGATCCTGTAAATTATTCCACAGTCGTATCCCTGTACCGGTGTGGGGCCCCTTGAAATCAATGGGGCTCCAGTGGGGTGCAGGTATGTAGCCACCACGTAGGATCAGAGTGTTTGCCCATCAGTGCTCTAGCACCTCACCTACTGTAGGGAAATTTTGCAAAGCTTTCCTACTGTTGCTAACAGCTGTTCAGCTCCACCTATGTTAGCAAAGCGGGGAGTTCCCAGCTTCCTTCATTTGTACCCTTAAGGCCTCATCCTGCATCCTCAGCTCTCTCGCGAGCAAACAGGTCTTTCTCCCTTTGTCTCCCAGCAGTGCTGTGCTGGGCACCACACTGAAAGGCCTCTGTCTGCGATCCGGTTGAGTTCTGCGGGGGTCTCTCATCAATTTGAACATTCTATATTTATTCGCTCTGATCTAGTCCCTCATTGGGTTGCGCTTGGAGAGTCACTGTCAGGCTAAAAAAATCACAGCCCTGAGTCTGAGCTCTCTTCCACTGATGGCAAACCAGCCACTGAGTTCAAAAGTGAAGTTACTCCTGATTATCCCAACTCAAACCCCATTGCTCAGTGTAAACCAGCGTAGCTCCTTGGAAGTTAATGGTGTCTTGCTGATCTACACCAGCTGAGGATAGCCCCCAAAGCATTTTTAAAATCCTTTGCTGCTCATGTTAAGATTGAAAATATAGAGAGATATACATATTTGCAACTGATATTTGTATTCTTCATTTTCACTCTAGATTTTTACTATTAGCTATGATATGACACATTTACTTATATGTTTGTGACCATCATGTTCTCATAGGCCCCAGCTATTCCCTGGAACTGTTGCAGGCCAAGAACAGATTTTAAATACTATTAATCAGGTTGTCCTACAAGATGACAAGGGTAACAATTCTTTGCAGATACAGCTCTGTAGAAACTGGCTGCTTTGGAAGAGTTGGAATCCAAGACTTTTAATTCTTTGGCTCTAGCACTGACCATAGCAATTACAGCCAGCAGCTTGGGATCTGAACTGCGTGAACTACTTGATGGCTACATTTGGGCACTTGATTCCACAGGTGCAAGATTAAATTGTTCCAGAGAAAGCGACGAATTAACAAATTCATCACACACTTTCCCTATTGTCCAAGGGAGACTACTTCTCATGTGTTGGAAGTGGCAGAAATTTCTGGGAAAAGGAATCAGCTCAGTGTGATTAACCTTGAATGGCATCCGAGGTCACCTTTATTACCAACACATGCTCTGATGCAGAGAGCACAGGCTCCAGCATCGCATGCAGACCTCTCCTGCTTTCAGCTGATTATGGAAGGCACAGTTGTATGGTCCAGTTTTCTGATCTTTGGCATGTGCAGCTAAACATCTCTTCTGACCGTTGCAGGAGAACCAGCTATTTTGACACATGACGGTTCTGTGCGCTCCATGCATGGGAGACTAATACTTTTCAAGTCCACTAAACTCAGTGGCTGAACAAATTGAAGGTGTCACTGTCATACTGGGTTGTCCCCACACCAATAAGAAAACCCACATTATCTATTTCACCTGCTCACCTTTACAAACTTTACACCACCGCATTCTGGACACGACCCAGGGCTGTGTCGAGACAGGGATATAAAGGTGCAATGTTAGATTGCATTAGCTAGTTTGATCTAACGAATGCCTCCTAGGCTGGCCCCAAGCTTTTCCTTGATCAGCTGAGTACACGCGAAACTAGAGTTTGTCTTGTCCTGACTAGAGTTTAAAGGTGTGAGCTGGCTTAGCTGACCAATCACTGTGTTTTGTGGACTTGTGCTATGTCACTCTGCCATGAAGTGGGCTTTGGAGAGTAAGTGGGCCTTACCATCTAAGGCAATTGATATTGGGATGCAGATTCTGTCACTTCGACATCTCTGGCTCACATCTGACACAAGCTGGCTGTGACTGGCCAGCCACTACCGTATGACAGCTGCTCAGCACCCTGTCTGAAAATGGTTCAACGGCTCCAGTTTAGGTCCCAGTGCACATGCCTCCTTAAGCCACGATCCCACTGCACTAAGCAGCCTTGCTGGTTGTCCACCCGACCTGAGCTATTCTCCAGGTAAATAAGGAACTTCCGTTTCCAGGCCTGTCAATCTGTCATCTTTCACCAGCATTGAATTCACATGCGATCTGAGTGGGGAGAGAGAGAGGCTGCAGACTAGGATTCAAAGTCTGGTTACAGAATTAATCATACCCTGCCCTCCCAGCATACAGGAACTTACTCATCAGAGATGGCAGAAACGGCAAATGCCACCCAGGAAGTTAAAGCACCGTCAACAGCCTAAATACATGAGGCAGCCACAGACGGCTTTATGCTGGCAACACAACCACCTGAGGAGTCTGCCAAAGTGCCAGACGCTCTTGAGTATGTCCGTAGGGCGGAGGCGCTCTCTCTCCAAAGCCTGGCATTTGCCTCACGTAAATGTTGCCCAAAGAGAAGAAAGAGCACAGAGGGCATGAGACAAATGGGGTCTCCATCCCAGCCCTTGGGGGATTCGTTTTAATAGATCAAATTATGTGGTAACAATTAATTGAAAAAATCACATTGCTCCTGAGTAGCAGGGGTATTTTATTCTGCCTGTGTGTGCGTGCGTGGTATGAGTATTTCTGCTGGTGGCATACACTTTAGATGTGTCCTTAGGAGGAATGTGCATTTTATTGATTCTGTTCTGTTCTGTTCAGGCTACATAATCTGAGCGCTGAGGCTCTCTCTGAGGCACTTTGCAGTGAGCCCGATCGCCTGTTTCTTTGCGTTGGGTGTCAGTGGCACATGCAGAATGACATGCAGGGAGCCCACATGGAAAGGGAGCCAGATTCAGCTCCGGGCTGAGGATGTGTCTACATTGCAGCCAGGAGGCTTCCTTCCTGGCCCAGGGAGATGGACTCGCACCTGCTAAAAACAGCAGCGTGGCCGGTGCAGCACGGTCAGCTGTTCGGGCTTTGGGGTAATGGGATTTTTTCTTGTGAACATGCAACTATTTGGTAGAGACCGCATCAAAGGTGAAGATGCCCGAATTTGCAGTAACACTGAAGTGGAGGGGGAGGAATTCTCAGTCAGAGAGCGCCACTGAGAAAAATGAGGCACTGAAAAGTGGTGAGGTGAAATGCTGGATAAGGAGATACAACAAATCTTCTCTACTCTATCTTGCTCTTGTCCCTAATGAGCTAACCTAGCACTGCCGTAGCATTTTTTTTCTTCATTGAGATGAGCATTCTTTCCTTTCCAATCATCTGGCTTGGGTTTCTGAGCTGTGGAGCTGAATGTCCAGTCGCTTCTTCCCGGGTATGCCGAGCGTGACGTCACCGGGAGAGATGGGCAGACAGGGAGAAGATGGAGGTCCATTACGAGCACAGCGTATGATCAATTAACTATGTTGCAATGTGGGCATGTCATACTGAGAATCTTCAGCCTGCCTGATGCTAGTGGGTGCAGGAAGGATTTAAAAAGCGTCACCTAGCACAATGGAAGGTAGCCAGCAAAGACCGGGAGCACAGTGGGAATGCAGTGTCTTTGTTACATAGGACCGGGGACAGCCAGACTACAGAGGACCTGGGGCAAGGGGAACGGCACAATCCCCTGTGTGATGCAGAGCAGTGCTTCATGATGGGTCACTTCCCTGGGCCATAGATAGCGCTCACTGGGCCAGCTGGTAGAGAGATGAAAATGTGTCTGAAGCACCTATTTCTTATCTCAGCCAACACTGCCGCCAAACCGGTTTGGGTTCTTTCCATCTGATTGCCTCCTTTGAGTAGATATTATTCCTCTGTTTTCCACAGCAGCTGAAACATTAAAATACTTGTAGTTATTCCATTGCATCATAAATCACAGGGCAAAGCATAGGTGAAGCTCAGGAATTCAGACCGCTTTCTCTACGACCGCATCACACTGTGTAAAAAGAAAGGCAGGTTGCATTCTCCATTGTGTCTGTTTTCAAACACAATTTATTTTGCCCCCATCACTGTGGGATCTGAGTGCCCCCCAAACAAATGAATTTGTCCTCATGGTGTTATCCCCATTTCACACATGTGGGACAGAGGCCCAGAGAGATTTGCCCAATGTCAGAGCCAGGAATTTTAATTCAGATCTACCAGGTCCTACCTCTATGCCTCAGACACAAGGCCGTCCTTTCTCCGCAGCAGCCAATATGATGCGGAGTGTCAGCAATGAAAACAAACCTTGCTTTCAAGCAGCAATCTCTGCATGCCAACCTGGCCGAAAGCACAGGCCTAGACAGCAGCAGGCTGTCTGTGCACGGACTGATCTGCATGCTGTATAAATTAGAGAGATGTCGAGAGCGGAGATGCTGAGCGGATGCAAACTCTCAAGTGCAGCCCTCTGAACATTAAAGGGAGGTGGCAATGTCTGATCCATTAAAAAAAAAAAAACAGCCCCTCTTCCGCCATGTCCAGTGCTGCTCTCTGGAGACAAACTCCCTTATCAGCCAGAGAGAAATGTCATCTCCATCGCCCTCTGCTTCCTCCTCCGCGCCTGTTCTTTGTTTACAGGCACTGCTCACCAATAACCATTAGTCCCTTTCAGGAAACAAGCTGGTCTCTCTTTCTCGCTCTGCCTCTTTTCTGGCAGGCAGGAGGCTGAAGGAGGGGATGGAGGAAGTAACGATCCTTAACGTGTTTCTGAAATATTGAGGCTGATGCCATCTGTCTCACAATGTGGTAGGAGGATGGGAATAAAACACAACAACAAAGCGTGGCGAGTGAGTGGGATGGCGTTATATACCAGATACATATTGCAGTGCTGGGAGAGTATGAGGGGAACAAGACAGCTACCGATGAGGAGTGTGTATGAAGGTACAGCAGAGTGCAGCTAGACCTTGGTGTTTTTGCCATTCAGCGCTTGCCTTTCAATTGCCCACCACTGTGTCTTTGGTCTAGGCTCATATTTCTTGCTTCTGTCATTGCTACTGAGGCTCTGACCCTCCAAAGATTGAAGCATGTGAGTAACTTCGCTCGTTGCTAATGACTGATTTATGTCACCGCAGCAAGACTCAGGTGAGCCCTGTTGAAAATTTGTTGGCATCGATCTATTAAATCCCCTTCAGTGGTTTGAGTCTCAGCGTCAGGTTAAAAAAATAAAAGAGAGAGATGTTCTAAATGGGAAATGCGTTGGACTAGGTCCTCGGCTGTGGGGATCTGCTGGTTCCACGGGAGCTGATTTGCACCAGCAGAGAATGTGGATGAACTCCGCTAAAGAAAATAATGGGACTGCTCACATAACTACAGTTACTCGTGTAACCCAAGCCCCGAATGAGAGACACCCCCACATGCAGAACGTTAAGCGTTCCTTTGAAACAGAGCCGATGAAAACCCATGTAGCTCTATTGGAGCCACTAGACTATGCCAGTTTGCACCTGCTGAGGCGCTGGCCCGAAGTGCTTAGGACGGAGAGCGACTTTTCTCTCTACCTTCATTTTTGAACCTGGTGCGGAAGCAAACTTGGGTTTGCTGGACTGACGCTGACCCATTTTCAACTGGGAGAGCCCGACTCTTGCGGCGGCCGCATAAATCACCATCCCTTGCGATGGTTAAAGTACAGCTGAGGACGTTGACCTGGCAGGAGGCCGGTTTGAACTGTTCCGGGTTGTTGCTGTAGAGTTATTCCTATTTAATGTAACAAAATAGGGAAACCAACCTAAACCAAGTCGTCGCGTCCCCCATTTCCGTAGGGGGAAGGGCCAGGAGGCTGACTGCCCCTCAAACCGGTGTGTCTTCATTCATGCCACACCAGCAGGAGCTGGCACCAGGTGCAGCAGAAGCTGAGACCGTGTCCATTGCAAAGGCAGATTATATGCCAAAGATATAGGGTAAAACCCACTGCAGCCTCCCCATACCACGGCCTTCTGCGGCTCCTGCTTGGAGCACCCAGGCTTGGGACTGCAGATCTCATTCCCTCCCCATCAGAGCATCTGCCATGTTGCAGGCAGCATGCAGGTCTGCTCCACCACTAAAGCTGTGCCTGCTGCTTGCTTGCCCCTGCCATTGGTGGTGTGCTGTTCTCTGCCCCGCTCCTTGCACACTGCTGCTCAGGGACTTGAATGAAACTGGATGGCTTGAGTGCCTTCTCACAACCTGGCTGGATTCCAGAGGGACAGCTGAGTGCTGAGGCATATCCATGCCCCTGAAGAAACACCAGGCTGAGGATTTCTCTTCCACTTGCCATGGTGGTAGCTGGCGCTAGAACCAATGCTAGGTATCACTGCCTCGCTGCTGCTTATTTGGTTGATGTTATTTCCCCCCCACACTCTACCCCTCCTTTTGTAGTTCCCAGGTCAGAAGCAGCTCACATGGGTGGCTGCAGGGATTCTTCCCGACTGCATCACCTGCCTGGTAGCTGTTTGCTTGAGTATTTGTGACATTTTGGCATTCTGCAGGTATGTTTGCAGACACAACCGCGCTTGCACAAGTGAGCGAGTATAAGCGGCTGTGCGTACTAGCAGAACGAGCTGGGCTCCGGGTGTGTTACTGCGCCGTCGCTCAGTGTTTCCTGGTGCATGGGGCAGGAGTTTTCCACGCCTCTCAGTAATAACTAGCACAGTCTGTGCATAAGTTGTGTCCAAAGGTTTGTGATTCTGTTCATTTGAAACATTTATTCATAGGAATTATCTGCAGGGAAGTAACTTAATTTTTTATGCCCAGATCATTTGGGCTGGCAGGCTAAGAAGTCTTTAAGAATTAACAATGAATTTGTTAAGGTGTATTTGACTTTGCAAAAAGAGCAGTCATTGTCGTTATGGTACAATGTCTCTTACAATCCTCATTTCCTAGGGTTTCAAGTCTCTTTGGAAGTGTCTGAGCAATAAATTGTCTTATATGCTACATTACTACGTGCTTTTGAAACAAACTTTTCGAGGGGCACTTTTGTCTGTGGTTAGCCGTAACAATGCTGGAATATTTCTAACAGATTTGCGCCTCGTAATTACATTCTCTTGAAGTTTTTGATTAAAATAGTCATTAAATCTCCTGTCCTGATAATACATGGCAGTCAGGCTGCCTTCTGGAATATCAATAATTCAGAGCCTGTCTGCTTTGCTTATATGTCACATTTCTGCCAAAGATCTTTATCAAATTGTGACAGAGAGCATCAAACATAACGCAGGCCATTTAGAGGCTCCAAGTCTTCCTGCATCCAATGAGCTGGGAGTAAATACAGTTCTTAGCTATGCTGTTATAAGAGAGCAAGATAATGTTTTTCTGCAGCTCTATAGCGTCTTTCAGCCGAGAATCTCAAAGTGCTTTGCAAATATAAATTAAGCAGCATCAAACTCCTGCAATGCAGCTACGTGTTGTTACAAGCATTTCACAGATGGGCAGATTGGAGCACCGAGAGAGTTAAACACAACATATTCCAAATCGGGTGCTCATAGCTAAGCACCTGAAGCCATCCACAGGCACCTTAATAATTGTGGCCTGATTTTCAAAGGCACTCATACATCAGGCTATGTTTATTTTGGTCCTAGGTATATATTGCTTAGGGGACCAGTGTTTGAAAATTTTGGTCTAAACGACTTGGCGAAGGTCACAGAGCAAGATGGTGACATAGCTAGGAACAGAACCCAGGAGTCCTGACTCCCAGCCCCTGCTCCAACACACTAGATTACATATGCAAAATAAAATATCAGCTACTGTTTAACAGTACAGACATGGAAGTGTCTATACTGTTGGGGTTGGTCCTGCTTTGAGCAGGGGTTTGGATGAGATGATCTCCTGAGGTCCCTTCCAACCTTAATCTTCTATGATTCTCACTATTAGAAGCTTTCATTAGCGTGAAAATGTATGCCCTGGACCTTCAGTTGGCGTGATCATAAAATTACACAAAATATAGTTAGGGGTATCTATTTCTTATTATAGGCAGGGTTGGTAACTCTGCATTAAGTTTGCTCTAGAGTTCCCATTATAACACCCTGTTTTCAGTTGCTCATAACTTTGCCAAATTCTAACCATTTGGGCTGAAATTTCCCATGCCAGGAGTCTGTCTCAGGTTGAATTGTTTGGTAACTTCCAGTTGAAACAGTTCAGACATCTCTGAAAAGGGCAAAACAATACATATATATATATATATATATATATATATATATATATATATTTGTCACACTCATGTTAAAACAATTCTGGTGACCTTTTCTTTGAGACGCTCTAGTACCCCCAGCCTTAGGAGCAGGAACTTGAAATTTGGTTGGGGGGGGTGCTTTGTGTCAGGGATATGCTTTTTGCCATCCTGGGGAAAATCAGCCCAAATTTGGCCAAGTTATAAGCCTTTGAAAAACTGCTGCTCCCGTATCTTCAGCAGAAACTTGCTAGAAATTCACAGCTTAATTCCCCAAAGATTCCGTCCACACTGGGCATGCTCCAGACTGGGGCGGAACAGGACTTTCCCTACAGTTGCATTCCCGGCTGCTGCAGGCCATGCCAGATCCAGGAACCAGAACTGAGAGCAGAGAGCCTGTCAGTTCGGTTGCGCTCAGTGCCCACCTCGCTGACACTAAGCCCTGTGGCGGAGGAAACTGCCTGCATCAAAGGCCAAGGGGACAAGAGGCAGATTGGGGTGCAGGGGAGTAGATGGGGATAAGGAACCTTGGGCGGGGGGAGATTGGAACTGGAGGCTGGTGGGGAGGGAGAGGGAAACTGAGACTGAGTTGGGGCGGGGGGAGAGATTGCAAGTGGTTGGGCTGAGACTGGGATCCAGGGAATGAAGGGGGAGAGGAGGTATAGATTGGGACCTGGGGACTGAGACCAAACAAGGAGCCAGGGTTGTGGGGGGACTGGGGTTGGCTGGGCAAGACGTTTGGGATTAGGAACCAGTGGGACACGGGGAGGGGAAGCAGATCTGCCAAGGAGCTGAAATACAGGGAACGGGAAGTGGCTGGGCAATGAGACTGGGAAAAGGAGCTGGGTGGGGGCAGGGTGATGATGAGATTACACAGGGAACCCACCCAGAGCGAGTGGGACTGAGCCAGTGGGGAAATTGGGGGTTGCTGGAGGATGAGAGGGGACAGAGAGCTTGGACCAAGAGCTGGGAAGGGAGAACTGAGAGAGGCTGGGCAAGGAGCCTGGAGGAGAAGCCTGAGGAATAGAGCCTGGGATGGGCGAGGGGAGGAGAATGGGACTGGGCAGAGGAGCCAGGACTGGGGAGAGACAGGACTGGAAAAGGACAGCTGGGAGGGGAGGGGGCCAAGTATGGGGGAGATGAGCAGAAGTGTCTTTGCCCACTGGAGTACACTGCCCTCCTGAGCCTGGAACGGAGTCCAAGATTCCCATGCCGTTGGCCAGTAGGTTTCACGGATGGTTGTTACGTGTCCCCTCTATCTCTGGGCCACATCGAAGATAACAACCAAACTACTGCTATCAGTTACTCTGTTAGCTGACGACCCATGGGGGTGTCAATATGAGACCACAGGATGGAATTTCTGTTTAAAGCTTTTTTTTTTAAAAAAAAATAACCTAGGAAATTACACACACCACCCCAAAAAATTACAAGTTCAAGTCAAACACTCAAAAGTTAGGAAATACCAGAACAAAGGTTATGATCCAGACTTGAATTATACAATCACATTTTTTCCACAAATGACAAAACAGCCGTGACCGTCAGGCAAGCAAAGGCAAACAGCTGGAAACAGGCAATGTAGCATACACAGTGGGAAAACTGCTCAACTTGGAGCAGATGACACCTGGATGCAAGAATTAAACATTAATGGCGAAGTGCTGGAAAAGCACAGCAGAGAAGGTACCTACAGCCGGGTGTTTCATGTTCACATTAGCTAAGCACAATATCCTGATTCTGTTTAAGTTGATGGCAACTCTCCCATTGACTTCAATGGGAGCAGGGTTTGACTTCACCGTTCCCTGGAAGCATACATGAATGCTAATGTCAAGTCAGCTTATGCCTCGCCTTACATGGATGAGCTGCAGTGGAGAGGTAAAGGGAACCCCTTCTTACTCCAGTGCAGTGCTGGCGAGCATAGGGGCAGCTGGTAGGTGCTGGGGGCCAAGAGGCAGGATGGGCATGGGGCCCTGTGACCGTAACATTGCCTGCACGGTTTATGAAAGGAAACGTTACTGTCTGTGGGCCACTCATTGTTCCCATCACTGATGCGCTGCTTCAGCCTGGGAGAGCCACCACATCCATGCCAAAGCAATGGCTGAGGGGAAAGTCTGGGTCCTGGTGGGAGAGGCAGGTTGTCGAGCTTGTGACACCTTCCTTGGCTACAACTCTGGGGTTTTTCCAGGGGGGGAGTGAAGGAAGGGTGAGTGGCCAAGGATCAGGCTTCTGCCCTGGGGTTATTCAGGGTGTTCCTAGCAGATCCCACCTGCCAGCGGTGCATTCCCAAAAGCAGCCACTTCTGCCTGCAATATCGTTTCTCTTTGGGAAAATTAACTGGGTGGTTCAAGGTCTCAGCTTACTGCCACTGTTGCCATGAGCTTCCTAGCCCTGGAGATCCTATTCCAAGGAGCTGTCTCTTCGGTTGGAAGACTCGGGGAATCTGGTGTGTTCAACCAAAACCCCATCAGGCAAAGACAGTGATGAGCTGTGGACACTGATGATGTCTGAATGGGGGCAAGCAAAACAGACCCAGGACGGTCTAAGCCATTTTAAATGACCTGTTTAGATATGGTCTCTGTGACAGGGTGGACTAGGTCTGGAGGCCCCTTGCTGGAGGCCTTGTGGCCCTACCTCAACCGGCCCCAGAAAAGAGCAGAGAAGAAGTCCTCCAGGTAGCCTAGACTGGCTGCAGGGGAAGCAGCCAATCAGCGAGGCTGCTGAAGTAGCCAATCACGGGCCAGGAGGGCCCTATAAAGAGAAGCAGCAGAAACTTGAGACAGAGCAGTCAGTTGCTGTGTGGAACTGGAAGAGGGAAGACTGGCTGGAAGAGCAGCAAGAGCAGGGATGGCTGAGTGTGGGCAGGACTGAGCCTAGGGAGGGCTGCCAAAGACTGGGGTAACTAAGAAGGAGCTCTTGGCTGGTTGCGGGGACCAAGCAAGGACTGAGCCCAAAACCTAGCCGAACCCACTGAGGGTACCACAATGGGCCCTGCTGGACTGTGTCTCCAGGGAACAAGCCTTGGTGTAAAGTAAAGAGTATATACCCTGGAAGGGGTTTTGTTTGTTCCACCTATAGATGGTGTGACTCAGGAGGAGGGTTGAGTCACTGAAGAGCTGCTGGCAAAACCATTTGAGGGGCACTCAAGAGAAGTGGGTGCTGTCCCATTCCAAAGCAGAGGGATTGCAGGTGCACACTCTCCCAGAATGGGGTGCTCGCAGGAGGTGGGTGTCATTGACCCTGTTACAGTCTGATTACAGAGAGAGACCGCTCTATCCTGCTGTAGGTAGCTAGCAACCATTTAGGTAGTGAGCAAGAAGTTTCACCTCCAGTCAAAACAGGAAAAAAAAAAGCACGATGTTGTATTATGCCAATACTGTGTCCATCATCTAAAGGTAGTAGTGAGGAGAATAACGTTTATATGCCCTTTCAGGCTGGCTAGAGAGATCTGGATGGTACCTCAGAGCATTTACCTGGTTACCCTCACATACAGTTTTATGCTGGCATATTCCACTTTGAGAAAATGCCCTGTGTTTAGAATGCTGTCATTCCCCTAGAAATATAATAAACACTAGACAGGGTAGAGCTGCTTCCAGATGTCTAATTCACTCTCATTAGAGTCAGGAAGGATGGGAATTGTTCAAGGCAAGGAGACGGGCATGTGAATGGGAAGGTTTTGGATCCTATGCCCTGTTTTTGTATTCATTGCAGGAATATAATATTAAGAGCTGTATTATTTCTTTATTGTCCGGCACTGACAGCAGGAGTTCCTGTCAACACAATCAGATGGAAGGCAGGAGTTCTTTATGGCAAGATAATCAATTAGTGACTTTCTGGAAAGTCTGAGGCCTCTTGCTGCAATAAACAGAAGCCAGATTGAGAGAAAGCAGCCATGAGCTAAGTTGCAGAGAGTCACTTCCTCACATTCCATCTAAATTGCATCAAAACAATGTAATATTGGGCTGTTAGGACAGAAGTGCTGCCTTAACAGTACCCACCATCATCAGCTAAAGAAACAGGTCTTAAGATGTTTAAAGAAAACTCTGCTTGATAGCATTCTGTCTGGCAAGAAATCACTTAACAGTTATGGTGAACTCTTTACTGTTTTGCCTTTAGGCCCTACTTTTCTCTGTTGTTTATCTGTATGGCCTGTCTGATTCCTTGATTGTTTCTGTCTGTGCATAACTAAATTTGGAAGATTTAACTCAACTAAGGTGGTGGGATATGATTGCTTAAAGAATTGTTTCGTAATGGGCTAGGATTGGTGAAAAATACTGTTTTGTAGCACTTTAGTTTAAAAGGCTTAATTAAGGTATAGCTAAGCAGGACTCAAGTTTAACTATATAAACTGGGGTCCAAAAGCAAGTTCTTTGGAACTGAAATCCAGGCCACAGGCCAAGAACAGAGCTGCCAGATCTCAGCACCCTGCCAATCAGACCGTGCAGAAGCTGGAGCCCCAGACGACCTGATCCTGACTGGCCATTAAGAAAAGTTTGTTTAGTCTGCTTTCTTGGGAGTGGTGAGCATTGTATGTGTAGCATGTGCATTAAACAGAGGTTAAGGATATTGCTGTGGAAGGCTCTTTCACTGGTAAAAGGCCCCGCAAACCTGCAGATTACCCTGAGCCCTAGGAGCTGGGTATGTGTGGGGGTGCCCTAGAGCATACCGGTAACACTTCTACCATGAAAAAGTATCCCAGCAGCACAGCCATAGTCCACTTTTGTGCTGCCAACTTACAGCTTTGTAGCTTATCAGTGTGATGTTTGTCAGGCGGGAAGAATTTGTTGCATGATCCTCTCCCTACAATATGGCCTTTATGGCCTAGTGTTAGGGGCAGCAAAACATGCCTCTGTTTGCTGTACACGTGTATTATTTTTCTCCAAGGAGCCATTATTTCTGGCACTGTGTACTGGAGTACAGCCTAGACTGCTCACTCCAGGGCCCTGAAGCAAGAACAAGTCTCTAGGTTATTCACAAATTTGGAAACAATCTACCACTCCTCATTTAGCAGCTGTTGTTGCTGCATCTTACCTTTGGCTGGGAGTACAGGGAATTGGCTCCCTCTGAAACTCGACACAAAATGCCTCTTCATGGCTCAGTTGTCAGGAAGCAAAGCTGCAGTCCAGATGGCACGTCCTGCTTCTGCCGTTTCCTTGCCTGGAAAGCTGATTCTGCTCTCAGCCTTGACTTGCGGGGCTGGCTTTCTCCTGTGGCAGTGCAGTGTCTGGAACCCCTGCCACTCAACTCGCTTGCCTCTGCACTTCATCGGTGTGTTTACTCTTCTGTTTGGGGTGCTGCATTTTCTGTCATGATCTCCCTTTACTGTGCTATCTTTTCCCACGGATACACCTTTCATTTTAATTCACTGCTACATAGAAAACAGAGGACTCACAGCTGTATTTGCTAAAGCACTGAATGCTGGGAAGGATTCTGAGTCCACCCACAGCTACTTTCTAATAGCAATACCTAGTTCTGGACCATGACCCTGAGGCTCTCTGAATGAAACAAGGTGACCCAGATTCTTTCATTTTCTCTTGTGAAATTCTCCTCCATTTTCCCCCTGTCTATATAGACTTTGCCATCCTTGCCAGTAACAGAAATGCCAGGCGGCTTTGGGGGGTGAGTGGGGGGAATAAAATTCAGATGGACCCACTAAAGGGGCAGAATGACGTCCTACAAATACGTTTGTTGTTTTCACATGGATTCCTTCATACCCCTGAATAGCTCCAGAGAGAGATGTGGGCCAGACTCCTGTGTGTGCATGTATGTGACTTGCATGTCCATATGCCCCACGAGGATTCATGGCAAGAGAAAGCAGGCGAGGTTGCCTCCCATCAGGGTTGTGATTAGGGCTCCGTACGACCCCATGCCGTGGAGGCAGGCCTGGGATGGGGCCCAGTCAGCTCCCTTACCAGCACTACTCCCTTTGTAGGCTGCATTGGCCCCCTCTCCCCTGCTGGTAGAGGGGCTTTTCAACCTCCACTCCTAGACCCAGGTGGGGGTCTATGCTGCGAGAGGCGCCTCAGCAATGAATCCAGGTCTTAGTTCATTAACTTGTGCTCTGTCCGCTGGCGGAAACCCCGGCCCTGCAGCAGCAGAGTACAGTATAGTCTCTGGGTCACTGATTAAGCATGTCTCTTGAAGACGCCACCCCTCATTTCTCTGTCACAGTGTATTGAAAATGTTCCATCTCAGGCCAAATGCTGGTATTGTCACTCAGGCAAACTCCCACTGGCCCCAATGACGGCTTTACCAGAGTCAGGACTGAGGCCAGGTCTGCGCGATAAACTTATATAACTGGTGTAACTACTTCAGTCAGGGGTAGGGAAAATCCACCCCTTGAGCAATGCAGTTCTAGTGACTTAACCCCTGGTGTAGACAGGGCTACGTCGACAGGCGGGCTTCTCCTGCCAACAAAGCTACCGCCTCTCGTGGAGGTGGATTAACTATGCCAACAGTGGGCGCTCTCCAGTCGGCATGGTAGCATCTTCACTGAAGCGATGCAGCTGCAGCATTTTAAGTGTAGACCTGCCCTAAGGGAGGGTATTTTCAAAAGTACAAAAGGCAGTTAATCACCCACTGAAAGTCAATGGGAATTAGAACCAACCTTCCTTTTGTGCCTTTTAAAAATCTTTCCCAAGAACTTCAGGGTTTGGTCCTTGAATATTCAGAAGCAAGAGAATCTCCCCCTCCCAGCATCCCCACCACCCAGATGACAGCCAGGGGCAAGCTTTAAACAACTTGACAGAGTTGCTCTGAGCAAGCTGTTGGCATGCAGCTGTCCCTTTGCAGAAGCAAAACTTACAATACACAATAATGTATCCCATTTAAGTTGCCAGTGTTACCAGTCGGACTCCTAGTTTTCTGTGTTATACTTTATCCCTTGTGCTGCAGAAGCCAGATAAGTCTTGCTACCTGCATTTGTGCAAATGCAGGCATTGTTGCTGGGCTGAATAATGAGACTTTGGGTGAATTTTATCTTGGCACTCATTTGTGTTCTCTCGCAGAATTACAGCTGGGGATCCAGTGTGACATTCCAGCTGAGTGTGATTCATGACGGGATGCTGTAAGTAGGTTGTAATAGCTTTATCAATCTTTCAGTGGCTGATTGTCTAGAGTTATCATTCAGCCAGTCTGGACACCCTGTTTTTAATTCTTGTTTTTAGCTACAGGATACTGATCTTGATAGCACTGGCTGGGCACAGATGCCAGGTAACAGCTGATAGCCTTTTGTTTTGCACTACAAGGTTTGGATCAGGGCAGGCAGGGGCCTGGCTTGTAGCGCATGCGTGGTCTGACATGTAGCCTGAGATGTTGGCAATGCGGGATGTGAAAAGAGCACTCCGGCCCTCTAGCTACGTGACCATTTTAATTAGATGCTTCTTTAAATCTCTGTCTTGAGGAACAATTCCTTGGCCACTGAAGCCAGAGTGTTCAGTGCAGTCAAAATTTCATGTAGCCTGTTCAGAGAGAGAACTTCTTCCCCCATCACCAAGTCTCACTGCTGGGGCCCGAGCCTACTTCGCTTGAGATAAACAGGAGCTTGGCTACTGACATGAGTGGGGGCAGGATTGGGCCCCAATGTGGCCTTGCAACTATAAACCAAGCCCTTGTTGCCCAGGCAATCTGTGTGTTGTTCGGACAAATTTCCATTGGGTTCAGGGAGAAGTAACTGGAGTGAGAAGTCCAGGCCTTAGTCCTGTATTTCTTGGCTTTGATGGTAGGGGTTAGTGGCTGATGCATTGCTATCGAACCATGCTGTGGAAAAGACATAACAGTCGCTGTGACGACTCTAGCTGGGGAAGCAGCGTGACGGCGCTAACCCTATGGCTAGAAGTTGGGTCTGCAGCAATGGCTTTTGCATTATCAATACACAGTATAATAGTAAACATCTGTGCTATGGAAAGAGAGGAGTGGGCACGGCGAGGATAGAGGGCACGTGCAATGCCTCTGGTTATGACCATGCTAAGGATGATACGAGGAATTAAAGCAGGAAGGAAGAGAAGACTTCCAGGCTGAGATGGCAGCTGTGGGAGGACTTGGGAATGTTGTTTAACGGTTGTTCCCATTCCTGAAGTCTAGCTTTAGCGAAGAGCTTTGTTGCCTCCCTGGCGGTGACAGCCGTGAGTGAGGATCCAATCCTGAGAGGGGTGAGTCCTGCCCCACTCCTGTTTCTCTGAAGCGTTGGGCTCACTGGAGCTCATCTGGCTTCACTGTGTGGAGTGGTGGGGCCAGGATTTGGGGAGCCCAGGAAGCTTCTGTATATCCTGGGCAAGCCCTGCAGATCAACAGCCCGGCACAGCTCCTGCACAGCTGGATTTGTGAACAAGCCTCATGGATCTGCCCCTCAGCATTGCTGCTGACTAGTGTCCATGCAGGGTGCAGTGAATTTCGTCTCCAGTCTCCACCAGGACTCTGGCGTTAGCTGCTGAGCCAGGCCACTAACATTCTGGTAGGGGGAAGGATTTTTCCCCCAGCTGCCACCATGACCTACCAACATCCCTGGCCCTGTGCGTTAAGCCTGGCAACTTGAGGGTGAGGAGGGGACCGGTACCTTGATGGGTATTTGACTCCCATGGGGTCAAGCTCAAAGCTTGATCTAATTTCCTAGAACTGACTCGCTCTGTGATGTTAGAGCTGGGGAGATTGTGTCTGCTTCCCCTCTTGTGGAAGGATCCCCAGAGGGGGTATTCAGTACCCCCACCTCTGTGGCCATACATGGCAGGAGGTGAATGGGGCAAGATAAGGGAGGCCTCTCCAAGGGGACTCATGGAACTCATCGGGGTGGACAAAGGAGAGTCCTCAGGGCCCCCTGCCTCTGAGCAGCCTAGCCCTGAGAGCCATTGGCCCAAAGACAGTCTCAGTCCTCACAAGCCACTGGGGCACCCCACAAAAACCATTCCACCCAGAAGCACCTGTTGCTTGGGGGTGCTGGGTGAGCCCTGCCTGCCTCCACCTATCCCTGTGGGGGAGGGGGGGGGGAATCTCCAAGGGCTGTGTTCACCATCACAGGACTTTGGAGAGTGAGGCAGGAGGGTCAGGAACCTCAGCAAGTCAAGGTGGAAGGCAGGGAGTTCGTTTGCTGGCCTTCCTGGCTCTGTTCTAATGGGCTGCAAGTGGCTGAGGAACTGCTCTGTGCCCCCTGCCACACCAGCCGTCTGTCCCCAGAATCAGTCAGGCCAGGACAGCTCTCCCTATAGGTGGGAGGGAGGGGAATCCACGGGCCTCAGGCCTGGTCCCTTGTCTTCAGTGTGTCCACAGCACTGACCAGGAAATCCTCTCTAATTATCCAGGCCAAATTCAGCCTTCTGTTACAGCCCAGAGCACGCCCGGAGAAGAGAACAAGCCCCTTGCAGATGAGACCTCCTTTCTGCAGGCCTAACCCCTTGGTGACTTCCACCCCACACAACCCTCTTCCAGTCAGCACAGACTTTGGCTGCCAGGGAAGAAGCCTGGTTTCTACAGGGTCTGTCTAGTCTCCCCTTGATGGGTGTGTATATCTCCATTAACGCTGAAGGAATTCACATGGGCGCGGAGAGGTGGAAAGACATCCTTCCCTCTCCCCGCTTGGATCTCAACTCTGTCCCCCAACTGTCATCTCTGCAGCCAATATTGGCAGAAACACATGCTCACTTGCCACCTGTCTCATTCCAACTCTGGCCCCTCAGCTGTCGCCTTGCTCCAGCCGTTCCTCCCCATGCTTATGGGTTATTTAGATGTTTTGCCTTAATTTATGGTTTGTTTGTTTTGTTTGTTTGGTTTTTTTTTTTGTTTTTACACCTCAGCAAAGCTAACTGACTACTCAGGGCTCAGTTATCCACCCTGCCCCCGTCTATTCAGAGTAAACACATTTATATGCCCTCTGAGCCAGAGTCTGCTAATTGCCTTGCAGGTCCTTCTTGCATTCTGGATACCGTGCTTCATGTCCTTTCTCACAGTATGCCTAATGCATGTGGGATTGGGAACACTTATGCAGCACGTGGGCAGCTTACCATGCTAAGCCCTAATGTGCTGTAACCCACTGGCCAGCCTGTGTTGTATCCGATTCACACAGGATATGGCAGCCCCAACAACGGAGCCTGGTCCGTTAGCGCAAACTGCGGCACCTCATGCTTTCAACTCTGGAGGTCTCCAATTCACTCTCTAGTGTGGGGGCCAAGACTGCACTGTCGTACAAGGCTGTACATTTGGGGAGCAAGGATGTTTCCTGCTGCGGGAATTCGCAGCCTGCTCCAGGGTGTCTGGTAGTGCAGGTAGGGTAGAGAAGCTGAGTCCTATAGCAGAGGTATGCTTGTGAGTTGAAAGGATGAGTTCTGGTAGATCTAACACCCAATCCTTAGCACTAGAAGGTTAACCTGAATGGTAAATTAAAACTCATCCTAGAATACAGTGAAAACCTCTCCCATAACACACCTGCTGTGTGGTGTTTTTCATCACTCAGCTTTGTGAATTTCACCCACTTACGCTAACTGGCTGCATCATATTATCTGCTTCTACCCCAGCAGCCATGAACTCTACAGGGCTGCTTCACATGCTTCTCAGGATGGGACTTTTTCTCCAAATGAAGGGTTACCTTGTGATTCTGCCCCAGCAGGAGTTCCTGGAACTACTGGGACTTAGGTTTGTGCAACGCTGTGGGAATGCATGAGGCATCTGGCCTCTGTAGCATCCCTCTGAACAAGTCCAGCATGCATTATCCTCCGCTGGTCCCTGCTCTGTTGGCCTTTGTGGAGACGGGTTCTTCTTTTCCCCTATGGAGAAGCAAGTGCAAAGACTGCCCTAGGCTAACCCCAAAGTGCAAGAACTGGGCCTCTGCCCAGGATGGGGAATAGGCGCCTTGCATCCTCTCCCGCTCCTGGATATCTTCCAAGGGGTGGACACAGCCTAGCTGTAAAGGCCTGGATTCTCCAATTCTTGCTTGTGGAAACATCTGATTTCAGTGAGAATTTCATCTTAGTAAGTGCTATTAGGTTGGGCCCTCAGATGTATTTGGTTCAAACTTACACAGATAGAACTTGCTGGGAAATCATTTTTGAACTCCAAAATATACATTTAATAAAAATCATTGAATAAATTAATATAAATATAGCCAATTGCCATTATTAATTAATATAATACCATCATCATTTCCTCTGTGTCCTGGTGCAGAACAATCAGGAGTTCTACTGAACATCTACTTTAAACAGCCTCCTGAAATAATGGAAACCAAAGATGGATGGATTAACTGATGAACAGAAAAAATTCTAGTGCCATATTGACTCAGTCTGTACCTGGCTGGGAGCCAGCCAGTAATAACCACAGAGTGCTAAATAATAATAAATCTGAATTATTTATATAGGATACAAATTGCTCATTACAATCTAGTACTGGTATTTCTCTTACTGTGTGACTTAAAAGGCTTGTGACATCATATGTCGCCCTCAGTGCTTTCCCTTGTTGCTATTTCCAGCAATCAGCAGAAAAAGGTAGAGCAGAAAATCCATGGGTGGTGAATGAAACTGTTTGTCCTTAAGTGCTGCGGTAAATACAAAACAGAGGATTCGTGCTTTTTTTTTTATGGTTGATGCAAAAATAACTTGCTTGAGGCTTGGCATGTGGCACCCAAGAGATGTGATGTGATCAGACCCAAGGACGGCCTTTGTCCTAGGGCTCCTGCCCTAGAGAGAAGTGCTTTCTCTCCCGCAAGTGAAATTCTCTCCAGTCAGAAGGTAAGCACAAGGGGGAATTTCACCCACAAATTCTTACGCAGGGCCTGAATCTCCATTCTGCAGCAGAGTGCCTCCGCTGACTCCAGGGATGATATGCCAGCACAAGACTGGTGTAGCAGCGTGGAGAAGTAGATACATGCTCCTGAAAAATGTCTATCAATTTGTAACGTGTACACACATTGGAAGGCAGCCTGTCTCAAGACATCCTGGGGGACTTTTGCTGTGACCAACAGGAGGACTCCACTCTGAGCCGGGCTTACGAGCAGCTCGCCTTTGTGGACGGGGTTGCCACCAGCCCCCATGGGCCCAACCAAGGGCCCCACTTTGAACTCCGGAATGACAGCTTGTATCGAGTTGAGCGGGACCCTCAGACCAGGGAGTCCCAGTCTCAGTTGGTGGTACCCCAAATCCACTGATGGGCGGTCTTGAAATTGGCCCATGACATTCCAGCCGCCTGCCACCTGGGGCTGGAGAAGACCCTGGCCCAGGTCCTAACCCACTTTTACTGGCCAGAGGTGCATCAGGAGGTGAAGGACTATTGCGCTTCTTGCCTGGAGTGCCAACTGGCGGTGCCCCCTGGTGTGCCGAGGACCCCCATGGTCCCTCTCCTGGTGGTTGGGGCCCCCTTTGAGAGGATTGCGATGGACCTGGTGGGCCCCATCACCAAGAGCACAGCTGGGTTCAGATACATTCTGGTGGTCATGGACTATACCACTCGGTTTCCAGAGGCCATCCCTTTGAAGAATGCCACTGCCCGGATCATTGCGGCAGAGCTGATGAAAATCCTCGCCCAGGTAGGGCTACCCCAAGAGATCCTCTCCGACCAGGGGATGAACTTCACATCCTTCCTAATCCAGGAAGTGTGCAGCCTACTAGGGATTAAGAAGCTTCAGACATCAGTATACCACCCCCAAACGGATGGGCTGGTGGAGTGATTCAATCAAACCCTGAAGGGGATGCTCCGAAAGTTCTCCCCTGAAGAGCTATGCCACTGTGATCAGCTAATCCCTCCCCTGCTCCTTGCCATCCGCGAAGTGCCCCAGGACTTGACCAAATTCTCCTCTTTTTAATTATTGCATGGCCGTCAACCCCACGGTATACTTGACCTCATAAGGGAGACCTAGGAGTAGACCCCCCCCGTCCCAGTCTCAAGGATTACTGCAGTATGTCCTTAACCTCCAGAACCATTTGATCCAGGCTGGGATGCTCATGCAAGAGAATCTCCAGGACACCCAAGAGGCCCAAGCTCAAGCGTACAATGAGAGAGTATGCACCAGGATCTTCCACCCAGGAGACCGAGTCCTCGTACTGCTCCCCTCTAAGGAGTCTAAGCTACTGGCCCAGTGGCAGGGTCCATATGAAGTCATCCGACAGACAGGCCCCGTTACCTATGAAATCTGCCAACCAGTCTGCAGGAAGACCAAAGAAATTTACATAAATCTACTGAAACCCTGGCACAAGTGGGAGGCGCTGATGATCATGCCATATCCCCCGGAACCTGAACTGGGGCCTTGGGTCCCTAGGCAGGCCGATCCACCGACACCCCTGCTCGATGACACCCTCACCGGGGAACAGCTAAAGCAGACTAGACACCTGCTGGAGGCCTTTTCCAAGACCTTCACCGTGATGCCAGGACAGATTTCCAGTAATGGGTCAGACCCTCAGCTGATGCAAAAGTCTACTGTATACTGGGATAAACCACCCTAGTTATCTTTTGAAGACGACAATCGATATTTCAGCTACTTTTTTGAAAATAGCTGTGTAGCTGGGAGATGTGGCCTCCCTTGGAGATTGACAACGAGGGAGGGCCACCCCCCACCCATGCCGGGTGTCGTTTACAAGCTGTCATCTTGGTACCATGTCAACCAAAAACTTCCACTAGTAGAAGGTTTAGACTCTAATTTAGAAGAGACTCTGTGATAAATACAAAAATGGCTTGTCTACATGATTCCTACTGGAGAGAAGAACCATAAAATAACCCATTAATAATGTACACCATAGCCACTAAGATAAATAGTAGTACAGTTATAGTAATAAATTCAGAATGAAATAAAAATCCTTATTTTCAAGCAGTGGTGTAGTAAAAATGCTTTGAAAGACAGTGATTTTACTGATCTGTTACCTGCTAGATCGCAGTGTTTATTTAATGACCTGGGGACTGTCCTATGTAAAATGAGCATAAGGTATGTAAATAGCAGACATTACCGTAGCCAAGTCATCAATATCTATATTTCCCCCTGTAATCTTGCTTTTCAGTTTTTAAACTAAAATACTAGGTTTTAAGTCAGGCGAGAGAAACAGTGCATTAAATATAACTTGATCAGAATTCCAATCTTACTTTGCCCTAGTTGCTTGAGGCACAACATAGAGGTTAATAACAGATACAGGACCCCGCGCATTTAACCACAGTGCTGCTACACATCACAAAGTGACAATTAGAAACTCCTGTGGAATACCAATGGACGGTGATCAAACAGACTTTAGCAAAACCAGTAGATCTCACGTTATCCCCGTTCTTCATTCATCATTTATTTGACAGGGTACAAAGCTTATATGGAGCTTTAGGGTCGCTATTTCTGGTTAACCACACAAACTATCTCCAGTATAAGGAGGGAGGAGAGAGGAATGAAATTGGCTTTACTTTAGTGAGTGTTGTCAACAACTTTGCAAAGAGGCACCCTCTCACTCGTTCTTCTGGGCTCAGCCAGCACTAACCAGACACACTTGTAAGGCTTGCTCTGCCTGCAGGCATAGGGAATGGGGAGCATAAAAAGAGAGAGCCTGCCACAGGAAGGGACGGTGAACAGAAAAAAGACAGCCAACAACAGAGACAGATAAGCCAAGAAGGAACCTGTCTCAGGCCTCGCTGCCCCTGAGACTGCAGAAACCAAGTATAAAGAAGGGTGATCCAGGAGCAGGGACTAGAGGCACACCCTAATTAAAGATATCAGCTGATAAGCCAAGCCCCAAAGTGATGACCCCAAAAGGGACTGCCTAAGAGACAGACCACCTTTGCTTTGCTTTCCTTTACCTCTGATTTCCCCCCCTCTCTCAAGGGAGAGAGAAAGGACATTTTGTTTGTTTGATTTGCTTGGAGAAATCTTCAGGTGCTACGAACAGGGGAAGGGAATTGTAAACACCTTGAATCATGGTCTGTGGAGACTTGGAGGAGCCCTGACCCCGCTTACCCAACTTGATGTGTTTTTATAAGGAACTGGTATTACGACTGGGGTGAGGGGTTTAATGGGTATCAGTAACCTCACTGAACTATGGAAGATAATTATCTTCTGTAAACAGCATGGACTAACAGTTACTTCCATTTTCTTTTTCTGCTATCAGAAATCATAATACTGCACTTGGCTTCCAGTAGCAGGCTCCAGTTTCTTGGTAGATTGCAGAATGTACCGGACTCTAAATAACACTACCATGCTGTGTGTGTGTCCACAGTTACACTCTCTAGGCTGCACCGAAAGCAATGAGAAGGGAAAACAGATGGAAACTTACCACAAAGTGTACGAAGCAGATAAGTTAATTAAAGAGTAATAACTCTTAAAGTCTCATTTTGAGCACTAGCTACTTCCAAAACAAATGAATGGCAAGCCATTAGGTACTCAAAATTTATTTAATTAGGATGACTATAAAGAGTTGTTATTCTTAGTAATTTGATGTTTCTAGCTATCTGTATTCTTAATTATTCCTTGTGTTGTGATGCACCTCTCCTTCTGTCTACAAAGAACATATGATGCACCACAATAAAGAACTTCCATCATATTATCATTCACACTTAGTTGGCCTCCCCCATATATGCAGCAGGATGTAAATCTGCCTGTAAAAACTCCTGTGAGTGTACAAGTAACAGTAGATTGTCAAAGGCTTAAAACTACCATTATAATGCAGTCTTCTACTTGCTAAACTACTTGAGTTTTGACTTTGTGGGCTGTAATGTTAACAAAATCCTTGACTGAACGTATAAGTCAATCTCAACAAGTAACCTCACTGAGTGCTCTGTAACATGTCATGTGTAATATGGAAACCTAACTTGCAAAGCAAAGCATAGAATTGTTTATTATTTATATTACCATAGAACTAGGATCCCTAGTAAAGGACCAGGCCCCATTTTGCTAGGCACTGTGCAAACACGGAACAAAAAGACTGTTCCTGTGCCAAAGAGCTTACAATTTAGGTATGAGATGAGAGAACAGATGGGTACAGACACATAGACAGAGGAATACAAGGAAACAATGAGATAATACTGACAGGCAGTGATCTCCGCTTATAGGCAGCCTCTCCATTGTCAAGTTTTTTGTAAATATCATGGCAAAGGAGAGGTTTGTGCCTTCTTGGATTTTTTCAGTGGTTCATCCTTTTGTGTTTAAGGAGGTTTACAAGATTGGGGCAGGCAAATACTATGCTTTCAGAAGGACAGATGATGTGTGCTAATGGTACTAGACTAGGACTCAGGAGATTTAGGTTCCATTCCCAGACCTTCTGTGTGACCCTGGCCCCAGTCACTTGGGGGCTGGTTATTTACTGGTAAGAAATGCCAACAACTCCAATGAAGTCAACAAGCCCTGTGGGTGCTTGGAAAATCAGACCCTGTATCTCACACTCTGCCTCAATTTCCCCCTTTACAGAGTGTTGATAATAGTACTTTGTCTGTCTTGTCTATTTAGGCCCTAATTTAGTAAAGCTTCCCTATTCAGAACAGCACTTGAGTATGTGCTTAACCTTAAGAGTGTGTTTAAATGTTATCTGAATTGGGGCCTTTGATTGTAATCTCTCTGGGGCAAGGACTATCTCTTAGTATGTGTAGGTATATGCACGATTCATAGCAGCATGGGCCTTAATTTGGTAGGACCTCTAGGTGCTGCTATAAATAGTAATAGGTAACCAACCCAGTGTTTATAATTGACAGCTGTAATATTTGTTTTTCCCTATTTGAGACAAATATTAACAGTCACTTAATTCTGATGACTTCTTTTTAACGGATACAACTTTTTCCCTTTCAGATGTATGGATTTTCTCAGTGCTATAAATCAAACTAATAAGTGATATATGGGCCTAATTCTATTCCAATTGAAGTCAATGAAAATTTTTCCATTGACGTCAATGGGAGCAGGATTGATCTCTAGGCATGTTCCATTTGTTGCTGAGATTTTAAGAATTAATTTCCTTTTTTTCCATTGCCAAAGACAGATAGCAGCAGTAGAGGAGTCATCTAATAACCACATATTAATACATGAATCATCACATTAGAACCCAACTCAGTAAAAGACCGAAAGGAAAATAACCGAATTTGACATTTTGGCTTTCTGAAGTAAAGGATTTTACAAATAATGCACAGCAGATAATCTGTAACAAGATGATAATTGCAGTGTAAATTTTCACTTTAGCTTTGGGATCACACAGATCCTTTAAATGCTGTTGAAATGCATTGTAATTCTTAGGGGTCTACTTGAAAACCCTTTGTGCTTTGCTGAAATCTGAGCAGAGAACATGTGTGTTAAAACTCTCACTTTCAAGCATACCAAATCACCTTCTAACATAGCATTCTCATTCAGCATTTTAAAGTGAAATAGCCACAATCAAGACGAGTCTCCTTAAAAAAAAAAAAAAAAAGCTAACAAAGTCATATAAAATAACATATTTTCATTCTAAATTAAGACACTTCCATTTATGGAAATTCAGAAATCTGACTTTCCTCCTTTCTGCTTATTCTTCATGGTATTTTTGATATTGCCACAATAAAAGATATATTGCCCAAAGGCACAATTGTGACTGAATGCCAAAGCACTGATTCACATAGCAGGGTGTGATAGTGGGGACTCATTTATCCTGTTCCTGCTGAGGAATCCCGTAGTTTTCCAGTGACGAGGTTGGTGATGAAGCACTGCAATTAATAACAGTCCCTGGTGTTGCCTACAGCCTTGGTGATATGCCTTTAAATTATGTGGTTTGGGCAGCCTCCAATCTGGATCCAGGTTTTTTAACCTGCCCTAACATCAGAGTTATTTGGATTTGGGGTTCTGTTTCCAAAGATAAGAGCATGGAAGCATACAACAATGGGGGTAGAGGACCTTAAAAAGTTGTGTGGTCATGTAAACTAGGGATTACAGTAGAACCCTATTTTATTAATCTAATTGAAGATTGAGAAGTTCATAAAATTTAACATCTCCAACTTAGAGTAGGTAAGTTGCAGTTTGGTGCCCTGTATTGCCTACTTCTTGTCCTTCAAACCACTGCAGAGTGATTTCCAAAGCACTGAAGGCATTGGGACATGAAGTGATGTTGACTTGGTTTTCAACATCACTTTGGTTATGTGGGTTTTTTTAATTGGGAAAAGTAGTTTGTATAACTAGTCATTATAAGATTGATGTTTATAAAATCAAGGCTCTACTGTATTTCCTTGAGGACTTCTGGAGCTAGCGCCAATGATGACGTACATATTTGGTCTCAGTAGAGGCTGAAGCACTAACAATGGCTCACAAAAGAAACAACTTGTGGATAAAGGATATTTAACATACAAAATGTGTATGCTAGAGATCTGGCCCTGGCAAACCCTCTGTTGGGAGGATACCATGGGACATGAGGCATGGTTGGGCTGTGAACTGTGTACTAAACAGTCATGGCTGGACTGTAGAAGAAGAATGCCAGCCGAAGAGGAGCCAAGGTACCTCCAAGAAATGTGTTTCTCCTTTGTATCTGAGTGTAGGCCTAATGGCTTTACTACCTAGGAAAAGGGTTGAAACAGGTTGTGAAATGGTCTTGGTTATTGTAAACTTTTCAAAGCTTTATAAAAAAATCTATTTAATTTACCAATAGTTAATCATGCTAAACTGTTGCATTTTGCAGTTCTATGCTTCATTTCCTCTTCCGCATGTTGTATTAAACTGATCCTGGGCTTTTGGCTGTCTGATCAAATAGGATGAAGTTCCTTAAAGCACAGACATTTGCCTTCTATGTGCTGAATTTTTTAAACACTTTGATTGGGAATAATATTCCATTAGTCCCATTTGGTCTATTCTGCTACCCTTACTTTAAGAAGTTATTGTGGCATTTGGTACTCTCAATGTGCCTAAAGGTAGAAGAACTGGGTCTTTAAATCTTAAACTGAAGTCTTATTTTTTATTGTTGTATTTTAATGTGGGGAAACTGACAATTTATATTGAACTATATTTCCTGTACAGCACTTTGAGACGTTCTTATACAAAAGGTGCTAAATATAAGAAATGTATTGTATATGACCTATTACAGCTGTCATAGGATTGTAAAAGCATCATTATGGTTCTGAATTCATTTGCAATTCTGAATTTCTGAAAGTAACTTGCTGTGATGACTCAGGTTATAAGTACCCTTTGTGGTGTTCTTAAAAAAAGGAAAGAAAAAGCCATGACCTTTCACAATCCTCAAAGCTGTTTGGGAAGACAATCATAAAGTAAAATGCAATGTGACTTTTAAAAAAATGAATAATTTAGATGAGGAAATGGTGTGTGTATGTGACCATGGAAGCAATCTTGGGGAGAAACTTGAAAAGTAATTCTGTTCACATTTTGAAAAGCCATCAGAATTTAATCTTAAAACTCTTCAGCTGCACGTGACCTTCAGCATCATTTTAGATAACCTAACAATGAGGCACTATAAGTTACTTTTCCATCTTCTACAACTCACCTAATAGTGATTAATTAAGATAATGGTTTAATTAAAGCACTTACTGAGTGCTTTTTCACAGGGTCAATTTAAAATCAGTGAAAGGTCAATCTACCATTATCCTCCTGACTTCATGAAGAAGCAGACACACAAAAGGATTTAGGTGCCTAAATCCAAAATTCAGATCCTCAAATCTCCCTGTTTAGCTACTGCTTAACCCTATGGGCACCTATGTTTCTGGGGCTAAAGTCTCCTAGCTGCTCTCTGCTCTTGGGAATGTGCACAGCCACCAAAGGGTATATTTAAAATGCAGCTGACAGGAGCATACTTCCAGCTCAAGTAGATAATCAAAGCTAGTGCAGTATGTCCTAGATTGTTAAAAATAGCAGCATCATTGCTTGCTGAATGGACAGCAGGATGGGCTAGAGGCCCTGAGTATGATCATGTCCAAGACACTAGGTGTATATGGGTGGAAGTAGGCATGCTTTTGTCTTTAGTGTACTAGTGTGATCAGCACAAATGTGGGTATGTGTACTTGATATGGGAATTACACCTTCCAGCTGTAACATAGACCTAACCTATGTTCTAGATTCATAATCCCTACTGGAATCCTCACACTAGGTCAGTGACCCCCCTCCACCCCCAGCTGGGGCTGGGAGTGGGGCTATGGTCTGGGACAGGGACTGCGGCTGGCCGCAGGCTCACAGTTGGGGGGGAGTGCGGGCCAAGGTGCGGCCCGTGCCCCATGACCAGGGGCTGAGGCAGGGGCTGGGTGCTGAGGCTGCGCACCACAACTGGGGGCCATGGCCAAGCTAGAGACTGGGAACTGCAGCTGAACTGGGGGTGGAGGCAATGGCCAGGCTTGGAGCAGAGTTTAGGCAGAGTGGGGCTGGGTGGTGCTCACTTCCCACCCCCTATGGGGGCTGGCCTGGGCTTGGCCACACCCTCCCCAACGGTCCTCCATGCCCCCGCCCAGCGGGGGCACAAGCCACAGTTTGGGGATCTCTGCACTAGGTGTTGCCCCACCTGTCTTGCTTATGGGGCCTAATCCAACATGTGTGCTCAAATCCCACACAACAGATGAGAGGAGAAAGCAGTGCACCACCTTTGTAACCATTAACCCAGTGGTTAAAGCACTCACCTACAATATGGGAGAGCTAGGTTCAAATCCCCACTCTACCAGAGTTGGAGTAGGAATTTGAACCCTGGTCTCTCTTTTCCCATGTGAACGAGTGGGGGTAGTGTGCGGTAGGTCTCCCCTGTTGAAGTTGTTCCACTGTGTATGAAATACTTACATATCCAATGGGCTAGCAAGAGTACAAGAATGGCTTTCTAGGCCAGTGGTTAAGGCACACACTGCGAATTAGGGAGACTCAAGTCCCTGTTCCAATGACTAATTATTTATACAAGTGGAACAGCGTCAACAGGAGCAACTGAAAGAGACCATCCCAGAATCCCCCTCGCCCAGCAGTTAGGGTGCTCACAGAGGCTAGCTGGGGTCAAATCTCTGCTCCACCTCGGCTTGCTGGCTTTTGTAGATCCCTTTCTTAGGTGCCTAACTCTTCCCCTGGTGTAGGGAGCCTGGGCATGTAGCTGGGTGCTGTGGATTCCAGTCGAAGGCAGGGTGCCTAAAGATAGGATTAGCTCAGGCATTGCAATGTTGAGTGTAAGTGGTTCAGGCAACATTTGTAATGTAGCAATGCAAGTTTACACTAAAACTGAAAGAATTCTGGACCTGAAATATGTAAGTAAGGCTGGATTAAAGGGGCACAATTTTACTCCCTTCCCACCCCATCAGCATAAATTCTGAATTACCATTGGTGTAACACCATCAGAAAAATGGTGAGAGGAGAATCAAGCCCAGGGTCTGGTTTTGGGACTGACTACAGAAGAGGCCTGACCAAACAATAAGCCAGTGAGAATATAAAGGCCAGGTGCCCAGCTTCCTCCCACCTCCCTTCCGACTGCTTTGCACAGGTCTGAAAGTGTCCCTAATTGGGCAGCTGGGTATTCCTTTGCATAAGGAAATCCCCAGATAGTGTAAAACTGGCTCTACATTACCAGCTCCTGGCACCCAGTAGCATTAGAGAGCATACCAGGGCATGGCAGCAGCTTGCTGCACTTTGTCTTGGGCAGTGGACAGGCCCTTATTAGAATAATGGCGTTGGCCAGACCCAGTGATCTGACCCCAAGAATTTAATCATGGATTGGGACAAGGAATCCAAGAGCCTTACTACTTGGCTGATGAAGTGCTTACTACTACAAATAATTCCATTACTTTATGTGGGACCTTTCTCAGTAGCAAGCACTGTTAGCCAGGTAGTAAAAGGTTGCAGAAGTGTGTCCTAAAAGAGGAACTGAAGCAGTGTGGTGGAATTGTGCATGTTTCAATGCACTGATTGTGTGAAAACCTAAAGCTGTGGGCCATGAAGCAGCCCAGAACTAAACAGATTTGCACTGAGAAATTTTGCAAAGATTTTTTTTTTTGCAATTTTCACAGCATACTAGCTAAGAATATACGTATACTAATCAAACTGTGATGAACATGAATTAAACATATAGAAAGCATCTCAGATTTTGTTTCAATGATTTTTTCTTTTCTTTTTTTAGGGCTATTAAGATAGAGAAGGAAGAAAAATGAGGCTGTTAAATCCCAGCATCTGTAATTATGAATCTCTCTATTTTTCCTATTATTCCTCTTGACAAAATAATTAGCACATGTACAAAGTGTATGGAAGCATGGAATTCTGATGTTTGCGTAGACTCTGAAGGTTCCTATGGCTGTGACCAGAAGCCCTGCAGCTCAAGTGAATTGAAAAGATACCTGCTCTCTGAAAGGGAGGTTAGGTTTGACTTTAAAACAGCAATATTTCTGAAAAATACATGGGACCAGATCCTTACAGGGTGTGGTCTGAGTAGCTACTTTTAATAAGATGCACAGACTACACCAATTTAAGAGCTGGCACATGGTGTTTTCAAAGTGCTACATTGTAGGAGTAATTTAGCTTCTTTAACTTTTAGAATTTTAAATGTGCAGAGTGGGTTTTCCAAAAAAATCTTATAGTACTGAATTCTTCCTAAAACCAGAGAAACCTGGAGCAACAAGAGCATGGCTATAAAAAAAAATCTCTTTTAAAAAGATTAATTAGTTTAATTTTTGGACTTACAAAATTGAGATTCAATGTGAAATATTCAATCAATAACTGTTAGATGAGACAAGTTTAGCACTATGCCTACTCATTCAGCTTGGAGGGCAGCTTTTTGTGATTCCTGTTAGCAGTAGTATGTAGGCAAGAAGCATGACTCAAGACATGGAGAAGAAAACTACATTAATTTGTTTTTGGCTACAGTGGTTACCCACCAGCTATTAGCTTCCAGTACTCCCAAATTGTTTTGTGGATGCAGCGAGGAGAAATGTCAGGCTACATGTTTTTAACTCCCACACACAGCCATGCTGCTAAAGTGTTGAAGCCAGCCTGTGAATGTGGAGTCACTGGTCTCCAAGCAATCACAGTGCTTACACAAACATCCACATTAGTCTTTATGCTGATTTAAAAAGAGAAAAGGCAGGTGTTCAATGGAGATCATACTCCACTTGTGTTAATGGGACACAGGTTCAGGTTTTCCCCTCCAAGATATCTGAAATTTAAAAGTCCCATTCTAAATGATTGAAGGAGAATGTGCCCATATACTGTGGTTTAGAAAACGGACCAGTGACTCCCTAAGGCTGCTGAATGAAGCAGTAGATGCTCTTAGGATAGTTTTTTTCATACCTCCTGGATTAGCTGGAAGCTGCATGAGGAAGTGGTCATCACCTCAGGTCCAGGTTCTACAGGGCAGGCAGATTGGTGATGTCCTCACTGAATGAAAAGTGGACAGATGATGAAGCCCAGGCTCCACCAGTGGGGGGAGGCATGGTTGGGGCCTCCCTAACATGGCTGGCCATTCCCCACCCCCTGATATGCGGGGGGAGAGCCTGGGAGCAGCAACCCAGGCTCCTGGAATTAGGAGCAGGGTGCGAATATCTGAGCCCTCAGCTAAGAGACTCAGAGACAGAGCAGGTGCCCAACGCAAGGGCCGCTTTGAGAAGGAAACAAAGAGAGCACAAAGGCCATGGGGGCCACCGGCACTTCCTTAAAGACGGTGCCCGGAGCGCTCCCCTCGAGAACATCACCTTTCCCCCCTCTCGCCCCGGGGCATCTCCAGGCCGGGCAGGAGGCCGAGCCCTCGGGTTCCAGCCGCGGGCCCTGTGGAGGGAGAAGGCTGAGGTCCTGCCATGCTGCTACCGCGCCCAGCACAGGACTAGCCGTCACCAGGCTGGTCAAGTGCTGCCCCTCCCCCACTTCCGGGAACTGAGGGGGGCTGCGGGGCGGGGACGGGGGCGCCGCTCGTGTGGGTGGGTGGGGGGCTCTGCAGGAAGAAGCGTGAGGGGGTGCAGAAGCCCGGGGCGCAGGGTGCCGCCGGGGGGGGGGGGGGGAAGGGGGTGCTAGGCTGTACGGAGCGGCTTGGCCGTGAGGGCCGGGCCGGGCCCTGCCCCTCGCGGCGCGAGGTCCCCCTCAGCCAGGCGCGAAGGCTGCCCGCTGTCTGTCCTGTGCGCCCTCCCAAGCCTAAATAAAGCTGCCCGCCCCGGCCTTCCACTCCGGGCCCGACGGCGCGCTGGGATTGGACAGAGTTCCGCTCCTGGCCCGCCCTCATGGCAGGCGGAGCGCTGTGATTGGGCGATTTGTCCCCGCCCTCGTCGCGGAGCGCTGTGATTGGGCGATTTGTCCCCGCCCTCTGTCGGGTTCTCGCGGGAAGTGGGGGCGGGGTCCCCTTGCTCACAGTCTCCCCTCCTCCCCCCTCCCGGCGCTGTGGTGCCGCCTCGGCCCGGCCGGGGACGGAGCGAGGCAGGCGCTGTCACCTCCCCCCCCCCCGCCTGATGCGCCCAGCCCGCCCAGGTAGGAGCCGCCGGTGGTCTCCTCGCTGCTGGGTGGGGGCAGCCAGGGCCGCGAGGAGTCTGGGTCACCTGGCCTGGGTCCGCGGCCCTGCCGGGCAGGGCACAGGACTCTGGGGTTACCCCCGCTCGGGGTTGCCAGCTGCCCCGGGCCTGAGGAGAGGCGGCTGCGGGCACCGGCTAACCTGGGTCGGTCGATCTAGGGTCCCCGCTCCCTTGCCTGGGCTGAGGTCGGTCGGTCCGTCGGGGAGCGCCCTTCTCTCCCGCCATCTCGGAGGTGATGGTCCGGGGGGAGGGGGGCGCCCCGCGCCTTGAGGGCTGTGCAGGCACCGGGCGTTGCTTTCCCTCACCGCGCTCGGGGAGTCTGTGTGGCCGTTGGTGGGCTGGGGGCGGCGGCTTGGGGGGGGGGGTGTCGCGTGCCCGTTGGTGCCGTTGGTGCCCGTTGGTGACTGACTGACTGAGCAGCAGCTGAGCGCGAGCGGTAGGCAGCGGCCCCGCTTTCTATTCTAGCCCCGCGCCCCGGAGCCTGGCGGCGCGCTGTGATTGGACGGAGGTCTGATCCTGGCCCGCCTCCTGGAGGGGGGGCAGGCCGAGCGCTGTGATTGGGCAGCGTCTGTCCCCGCCCCCTAGGGTTCTCGTGGGCCGTAGGGGGCGGGGTTTGGTGCGGCCGCGCGGTCGCCGCCTGTTCCCGGTCAGAGCCCCTGGAGTCGCGCTGTGGTTCCGCCCGGGCCGGGGACACGGACAGGAGCTGCTGCGCCGAGGGAGGCCCGCGCCCGCCGCCCCGCACAGGTGGGAGCCGCGCTGCTGGGGCCTGCTGGGCGGGGCGGCCTGACAGCCGGGACCCGGCGGGGGCCATCTCCGGGCTGGGCTGCTGCCCCCGCCTCCGGGACGGGAGGAATCTCGGTCTCCTCTCCCCGGCGTATGGGTTGGCTTCTGTCCCCTGGGTTGGCCGCGGCGTGGGGGCCTGTGCCGGCTCCGGGTCCCCTTCTGCCTCCTCTCGGGGCTGCGGGCCCAGCTTCCTCCTGACAGGTGGGGCGCGGGAGCCTGAGGGCTCGTGTGGCGTTGCTGGCTCTGGACCCCCCTTCCGTGGTGGGGGGCTCTGGCTAGTTGTCCCCTGCCTTGCCTCGGGGGTCACGTGGGTTCCTGGGACACCTCTGCCCTCGGGGGCAGCGCCGGGTCCGTGCAGTCTCCTAATCTCTTTCTTCCATCCCGCTCCCTGTTCCTCGGACTCCTAATCGAATAATTGTCAGGTTTCCCCACTAGCACAGAGACAGATGGGTTCGGGTCCGGCATCAGCAAGCGCTTGCTCTGGTGCAGAGAGTAAAAGCTGGGGATGATGGTAGCCTTTGCCCACTACTGCCAGTTCTCATAGGCATGACTGTCTCCAAACTCCCTTGAGAGACAACAGAAGAAACAGCCAACTGGGCAGTCAGACACTCCGAGACTGCTGCAGAAAGGAGACATATTTGCTTTACCCTGACACCCTTGGTTCGAGCTGTTTCCAGTCAAACGCTGCTGCTACCACTTCTTCAGCTCTCTGCATCAGAGTTTTACACTCTTGCTTTCATGCTCACTTTGGCTTCTCTGCAAAGCAAATACAACTGTTTTGTATTATTCTCTTTCTCATGTTGCTTAGTAGAAGGGACTTTACATTTCAGGATGGAGATTTTGAAATTCCAGGTCCAGGAGGAGGAGGAGAAGGGAGAACTTTTCTGGAGGAAGGAATAAAGGCGCAAATTGCAAGCTGATATTTGTTTCATTGATCAGGGCTGGGTAAAAAACAGGTTTTTGCTGCTGGAGCACTGTTTGAGTAACCCAGTCTTGCACAAGCTATCATAAAAATATGCCACCCTTAGGATGGTCCTATAAAGAAACACATAATTTTGATGAGTGAGTACATTTAATCATCCTAGTTGAGTAGGTGTGTAGAAATTTACACGACTGACGTTGGATCTGGAATGCTGCATGGTCTCTGGAGATAATATTTGGGAATTTTTATGCTAGCTGTTTTCCACATACTTGGTCAAGAGTAGCCTTTTCTTTGTGTGCTTCATTACTGCAGGTGCAGTCTAGCATAGAAGAGAGCCTGTGAATAGCTCTTTGTATTATGCCAGCACCTGTTCATGTGGAACTTAAGTAGTTTTAATAACTCCTAAAGGTGTGATGTGGACTGACTAAAGCAGAAGTGTTTAAAGCTCAGGCTGTGCTTCTGACCCTAATTTAGCCCCCATTACCTGCTATATTTTGCCAGTGTTTTGTTGCCAGCCACTTGTGCTGTCAAAAGACAGCATGAGTTAAGCATGGAGACACAATGGTGAATATTCTAACCCTTTTGTTACAAGGGGCGTATTTTCCTCTGATCTGATTTATGAAGAAGCAGAGTGGATATCTAGATAAACAGTTAAAATAGATCTGAGTTAGTAAGGTTTTTCAATTACTCAGTTGGTGTAGTCTGGCTTAAATTTGCAGCTATATAGGGAAAACCTACAAATATTCAGGCAGATGAATTTTTGTTTTTAAGTATATACAGCAGGAGAAACTTAGTTATCACTATTTTCCATGAAACTGCATGCATTGCTCAGGAATGTTCTTTAAACAAACGAATACTTACACCTTTTTTCCAAGTATGTCATAAGTGGCGTCTGACTGTTCTTTGAAATATTGAGGGGCGGGGACTTCTACATCTTTTGGATATTGCAGAACATCCAAGAGATGTACATTTGTATTATATGTACCTGGTATGTCATGACATGACAAGACTGTTACTAGCACATCTACTTAGAAAGATATGGAAGCATTTAGCAATTAAGAGGTTATTGTAAGCATATTAAACTTTGTCCAAAGACAGCACTTTAATGCTTAGTAGCTCTGCGTTTAGCTTGTCTAAAGCCATATACTAAATGGCTGGCTGAACTTTTAATACATCTTTGTATAGGTGGGACCTTCATCAGTGGGAGAAGACTGTCAAATATAAAGTAAAGGTAGCTGGGGATGTGGTGAGCAAAGACAACGTAGAAAAGAATGCAATGGTTTTAGTTCTCTCTGCTTCTTTCTCCCCGTTCAGTGCTCTTCCCTTTTCTTCTCTCCCTTGCAAATTTGCTGGTGATACCAGTACTCTTTGGATCTCTTGGCACTTTTTAGCATAAAAAGTATATGCGTTCAGTATTACAAATGTAGGTTTTTTGTATAGAGACAGTTAGTTCAAAGTGACTGACAATGTACCACAAGCTGCTGAAAGGGCAGCTGGGCTTTTGAGGGATGAGAAAAAGGATCTAGTGGATTCTAGTGTCAGCTTCTTGGGCAAATCATCTAAAATTTGTATCTTAAAATGAGAGGATACTACAACTTACCCGCCTTTGAGTTGTTTCAGATCTGTGATTGAAAGTGCTGTATAAGCAATAAATATGTGTTAGTCCATGGGGCCTGTGCATTATGTCAAGGTTAAAATTAATACTGTGTATAATATACAGTAAAGAAGAGCCCTGTGTCATCCTTTCAACTATTTTCTCTAGTCCTTGTAGGAACTGCTTCTCATTTTGAAAGGAAAGGTTGAGTTTTAGTCAAACAGATTTTAAAAAACAAATGTGAAATACATGAGTTCTATTCTAGCAATAACCCAGGCTTGCCTCTATGTTGGTTTCTGTCTTGTGCAGCTGAAGACCAAAGCAGCGTACCCAAGATGTGCATCGGCAGCCTATTCAGTGCACATCCTGTTGGCTGTGCTGCTCCATCTAAGAATATAAACTTGTCATTGAGAAGATGCTTGAGCTGTAACGCTGTCCTTGTCTTTAATGTATGCTCAGTTTTGTGGGGTGAGAGAATGGAGAGGGCTGTGGAGGACTTAAGTCACATTTAGACTTCTTCCATTGCTTATTTCTGGATATTCAACATTTGCAAATGGGGGAAAATAGAATGTCTGGAAACCAAAGGATTGTGAATGGCAGCCTCAAACTTTGAGCTAGGTGTGACTTCCTTTTGATACTGTTGTTGGTATAGTATTTAGATCATCCTTCAGTTTGTTTCATAATCTCCCTGAATATATTCTGACAGATATTACTGGCTTTGTATCTGATTTCTCACATGCAAAGTGGCAGCTGGGGTTGCTTTTCTACTCTGATTGTTTTCAGATGAACTGCTAACAGTCTTTGAAACATGTAGCATAATAGGAAGTGTTGTAATTAAAGTTGTCTGACTAGATGTTGATTCCATGATCAGTTTCTTGAAAGTATTTGTTCATCAGTTATCACTGATTTCCCCCCCACTAATGACAGTAATGCAATTTCAGTAGATGCTTATTTACTCTGTACTTTACAGTGTAAGAACTCATTGGGATTTTAGAGTGTTCAGCACCTTGCTGAATCAGCCCCTACGGCCATACCTAAAAAGAAGACTGCATAGCCTATTATTGTGAAAGTACCTATTGAACAGGTCTACTTCGCTCTGATGTTTATGTAAAATATTGTCAGTACACTATTAGCATGTAGTAGATCTCATAAACTGAAGCTTTGGTGTATTATGGATATATTATTAATCAGTAGCTAAGCATTTTTATGCTAGAGATGTTACTGTTAGAATATCGAGCCTCTTTAATTTTGAATTTCATTCACTTGGGCAAAGTCTGCATTGGCACCTTATTGTGCATTCAGATAGTGACCATTGAACAGTGTGGAGAGGATATAGCAAAAAATGTAATGAATACCTGATCAAAACATTCTATTTTTTGTGAAAGGGCAAATTAAAACAATTCAAGCCATATGTTCAGCACCCTAGCCATTGGGATGTCTTGTGCAGGCAAATATAAGGGTAGATAATCAGAACTACAGTGCATTCCAACATTTTTTTCTGCATGTACCCTTCCAAAAATGCAATATGAAAATAACCCTTTGCATGAAGATTTTGCATGAAATTTATTTATGGGAAAATGCGTTTATGTACACAATTACTACTAAGAATCTAGCAGGGGCAAGGTCTGTTAATAACAGTGGTGTGTATATATACACACACAAGATTTTGTTTTTCCTTGGCAGTGCCATGCATGAATATAAGGAATATTATTGCAAAATCTTAATGTTGGCTCAAGCAAATACCCTGCCAATAGCTATAAGAATTATGTATACATGAACCCAATCCTGCAATCTTTCTAAACAACACTTGCTGGTTTTGATGGGCATTTTGCAAACCAAGACCAGCAGAATCAGATTAGTGAGTTGCCTTTTTAAAGCTAGTATGAACTTGAACAACACAGCCTTTAGATGTAGGGTTTGTCAGTTTTATTAATAAATCTTCAGTCAGCACTAGCTGAGCAGGAAGGACTGTAAGGACGCTATGCACTTCTGAACTTGGCGAGTTGTAACAAGTGGAATGACACTATCAAAGCATGTTCTGTAAAAGTATCTTGCCCTGCAAATATGTTTTTTGGCACTATTAATCAACTTTATCTGGGTCAAATATTTCAATTGATGTCTCTGTGTAAAGTCCTTGTTTTCTGTGTAGAGTCCTTGTAAGGTTATCAGATGCCACAGAGATGGTCATATATAAATGAGTCTATATTAAGTTGAAGTGTAATTCTACAACAGATCCTCATTATTTAGGTAACGTTGAGTCCTATTCACTTGAGTGTGGGATGAGGAGGGAGGAACTTGGCTAGTTGCAACTTAAACTGTTTTATAGATTTCAGATATGCATATTGTCAAAACTTGCACACTGTAATATGATTCTGAAGACCTGTATTGGCTGTTACAATTTCTTGGCTCAAGGCAAGAATGATTCTAATGACATGCCAAACTAGTTTAGTGAAAGTCACACTTACTAGCATTTTTTAAATGCAGTCTTTTATACCCAATATATGATGTTTTATGCCATCATGCTCTCAAATATGAGAAGCAACTTAAAAATAAAGTGAAAGCATTCATATTTGGAAAGGAAATATGGGCATGCACTTCTTGAAGTGGTGTCTTGTGAACGGCCATAACTTCTTTCTCCTAGTAGTAGTAGTACATTCAGTATGGAAAATAATAGGAAAATGTTAAAGCATGTTAAAGTTCAGTAAAGCATCTTCAAGTAGGTAGGGGAAGGCTACCTCGGTGGTATTACGCAATATATTACACTGCTAAAAATTAGTAGGTGCCTAAAACATTAGTAACTGGCCAGTGGCCCAGACAGAAAAAAAGCTGCATTTGGCAGCAATTTTCTACAAAGCAAGTGTCCTGAGGTCTTTTATTGTCCAATAGATTCTTTGACAATAGCACTTCTCTTTATAATGCTAATTTTTACAGTGCTACTTCAACAGGAAAAGGAATTCTTTTGGAGATGATCTAGTCACAGTTAGTGTAATTCGATAATAAAGACAGGAAATGTCTCGACTAACTACTTTGGGGTACTGGTTTTAGGTTTGAAAAATAAAATAAGGGGCATTGTTCTGTATTTGTACAGCCCTCAACACAATGGAGCATTTGTCCTGACTGACACTTCTGAGCACTGCTGTAATATAAATAAGTAATAATAATCAGAACACACTTTATCCTGCATACATGTTGCTGTTTTGTGACTTTCTTTGCCTAATAGCATCTTGCTGTTTTGGCAGCATTTCTGTTCCCTCACTGGTCATAGTGAAATGAGAAGCTGAGCTTCAATGAGGTTACTTTAAGTGTCTCTTTCTGCAAATAAATTATTGAGCCATAAGATTAAAAAGTAGATTTCTTATGCAATTATGGGATTTCTCAGAATGGTTACTTTAGCATTTGGGTCATTAAAAAAAATGCTTGAAGAATTACATGAAATGATGTCATATTCAAGTCTTATAGGTATTCTATAAGAGTCTTAAAATTTTGACTTCCAAAGGGTTTCAGAACAGATTGACCATTTCAACAGACTCTCAAGTGAGGGAAATCTGATATTTTGCTTAGGCTGCAGAGGGAATGTGTCCAGAAATGTTGTGTATTATTCTGACTTATCTTTCACTATGCTACAGTTCAGAAAAATTATTACACTAAAGATTTTATGCACCTAAATAAGTTTAGAGGATAGATACAGGGATGGCAGAGTATTAACCAGAGATGTTTTTCACTACTCTGGGAAAAACTAGTTAGACCCAGTTTAAGATATTTTCTATTTCAGAAACTGCTTCAGAGAACCCTAGGTTTAGAAGGGACAGCAAGGGTCATCTAGTCTAACCCCCTGTCAAGGTGCAGGATTTGTTGTGTCTAAACCATCCAAGACAGATGGCTATCCAGCCTCTTTTTGAAAACCTCCAGTGAAGGAGCTTCCGGGACTTCTGTAAGCCGTTTGTTTCATTGTCCTACTATTCTTACCATTAAGAAGTTTTGTGAGATTTAATTTAAATCTGCTATGCTGTAGTTTGAACCCATTGCCTCTTGGCCTGCCTTCTGTGGCGAGAGAAAAACTTTTCTCCATCTTTTTTATGGCAGCCTTTCAAGTATTTGAAGACCACTATCATGTGCCACCCCCACCCTAAACTCCTCTTTTCCAAACTAAGCATACCTGGTTTCTTCAGCCTTTGCTCATTTGGCTTGCATTCCATCTCTTTGATCATCTTTGTCGCTCACCTCTGGATCCTTTCCAGTTTCTCTACATCTTTTCTATACATTGGTGACCACAACTGGACACAGTACTCCAGCTGAGGCCTAACCAGCACCGAGTAGAGAGGTATCATCACTTCCTGTGACTTGCATGCTACACCTCTGTTAATGCAACTCAAAATTTAATTTGTTTTTTGCAGCAGTATCGTGTTGATTCATGTTGAGTTTGTGATCCACCACAACTCCCAGATCCTTTTCAGCAGTGCTGCTGCCAATCCAGTTATCATCCATTCTGTATTTGTGCATATGGTTTTTCTTAAGTGTAGCACCTTATATTTGTCTTTGTTGAATTTCATTTTGTTGTCTATAGCCCAATTCTCCAATTTATCAAGATCCTTTGAATTTTAGCTCTATTTTCCAAAGTGTTTGCAACCCCCTGCCTAGCTTTGTGTCATCTGCACATTTCATTAATATGTTCTCTATTCCTACATCCAGGTCATTAATAAAGATGTTAAATAACACTGGACCCAGAACAGATCCCTGTGGAACCCCACTTGAGACCTCCTTCCAATCTGACAACATTCCATTAATAGTTACTCTGTTTGTGGCTGTTTAACCAATTATGTACCCACTTAATGGTAGTTCCACTGAACCTGCATTTCTCCAACTTGCTTATGAGAAAGTCATGTGAGACTGTGTTAAAAGCCTTGCTGAGGTATATTATGTCAACTGCATTCCCCTATCTTTGCAGTTACCCTGTCAAAGAAGGAAATGAAGCTGGTTTGGCATGATTTGTTCTTAGTAAATCCATGCTGGCTGCTAGTGATTACCCATCATCCTCCAGGTATTCACAAATTGAATGTTTTATATATTGCTATAGTAGCTTCCCAAGTATTGAGGTCAGGCAGACTCATCTGTAGTTCCCTGGCTCCTCCTTTTTCAAGATGGGCACTGTTAGCCCTTCTTCAGTCTTCTGGGACTTCTCCTGTCATCCATGAGTTTGCAAATATTATTGCCAGTGGCTCTGAGATTTCTTCAGCTAATTCCTTTAGCAGTCTAGATGAATAGTATCGGGCCCCATTGACTTGAATTCATTCAAATTAGTCAGAAAATCTCTGATGTTCTTTACTTATCCTGATCTGCATCTCTTTGCTTTTGTCTGATAACTTCACTAGTCATCTAATCATATGTTATTTTTTGTGTGAAGACTGAAGCAAAGTTGACATTTAGCAGCTCTGCCTTCCTATCATCTTCTGTTACTAGCTCACCACCTCCAGTGATCAGTGGACCCACATCATCCCTGATCTTTCTTTTTTTCTGATATATTTGTAGAACCCCTTCTTGTTGACTCTAACATTTCTTGCCAGCTGTAACTCATTCTTTGCCTTGGCTTTCCTGATTTTGTCCCTACACATTCACACTATTCCCATGTATACTTCCTTGACGACATGCCTCTCCTTTCATTTCCTGTATGTATCCATTTAGGTTTTTAGATAGAAAGCGCCTCGTGCAATCACATCGGCCTTTTGTGGCACATCTTATCTTTCCTTTGCATCAGAATAGCTTGATATTGAGCCTCAAGTATTACATCTTTTAGAAACAGCCAGCCCCCTTCAATTCCTTTTCTTCCTAATTAGTCTTTCCATGGGACCTTGCCTACTATTTCTGAGTGTGATGAAATCTGCCTTTCTGAAGTTGTGTTCTTGTTTGCTGTTTTCATGTCCTCCTTTTCTTAGAATTTTGAAATCTATCCGGTCATGATCACTTCCTCCCAAGTTCCCAACCACCACTGCATTCAAAACTAATTTGTCAACACCAGATCCAAAATGGATGATTCCCTAGTTGTTCCCTTAATTTTCTGAATCAGAAAGTTGTCTCCTACACATACTATGTTTTGCAGTATTAGTCTTCCAACAGATATCATGGAAGTTAAATTCCCCCATTAATAGTAGCTCACATCACATTACTTAGTTTTAGTTACATATTCAAACTCTGGTTACATAAGACAGTGGATCTGTAGATTAATTTAAGTTTGTACAAATAAAGCAAAACTGCAATGAGCATAATACTAATATATAATTATAATACTGACTATTGGAATGTCTATACATTTTGGTTCAGCATTTTCTCAAGGAAGTTCTACATGTTATGACAAACTTCAGTTTTCAATATTATATAAAAAAGATGAAAACATTCAATTATGAGAACACCAATAATGCGGAGTTGTAAACTTGAAGGATTAAGTAGTCAGAAGCAAGCAGAGTTGCAGACTACCAGTTCAGGTCCATTTCACCATGCAAAATTCTGTAGCAGAAGACCAACTTTGATGTAGTGGTTAGGCTATTCCTCAATTTTTGAATGGCTTTATCCAAAGACCAAAAAGATTCATTCTATGCTTGCTGAAAACTGATGCAATTATTTTTCCCAGTTTCCTGGTTTAAACTGGGTTTAAGATGATATTTACCAGTGCCGTGTCCTAAACTGCCTTTTCCCAGGAAATTGCCAACACTTGACAAATACTGCTGTTCACACAGGTATAACTCTAGAGTAACTGCATTAACTTCTATGAAGTCACTTTGAAATTACATCTATTGTATCCAGAACAGAATTTGGCCTTATCTTAATGTCATCCCCTGTCTCAACTCACTTGACTGGTTCCTGGTCTCTTTCCACCAACAGTTCAAACATCTGATGCTCATTTTAGATAATACATAGCTTCTGCTTACATCTAATCTCACTCCTTCTACCTCTTGCACGCTATCCACTCTCACCTTGTGGCTCTCTTAGTTTTCTCCTCTTGACTCTGCCTATTTTCAAACTGCTTTCTATACCTGGAATGCTATGTTTTCCTATCCACCAAGTGTCCTCCCTTCTCCCAAGCTTTCTTTAGTCTTTATTTTCACTATGACTGTGCTGTTTACTTCTCTCATCTTGTCTTCTCTGTCTCTAAGGTCTGAGAGCTTTTTCCACAAAAGGTGACAAAACATTCCTCATGTACACACTGCAATGACCCTTTTGTCAACAAAACTGGCCTTTTTTTGTCGACAAAATAAAACTACCTCGATGAGAGGTGTAGAGCTTTTTTGCAACAAACTTTTAGCGACAAATCATCAGTGTAGACACTGCTATATGTTTTTGTCACAGTAATTGGCCTCTGGAAACATCCAACAATGCCAATCCTGACCACTCTGGACATCTGTTTGCATTCTGCTGCTCTGCAGCCACCCGTCCCTCCCCCTTTGCAGTCATGATAAGTTTGAAATTTTTATTCACTTCCTGCTTGGTCGGGGTGGAGAGCTTACATCTCATCTTCCCAGATGACCATGCCAGCTCCATGCAGCAAATGCTCTCCCTCTTGGAGCACATTGGAGCTGCTGGACCTGATCAGCATTTGTGGGGAGTCTGCCGTGCAGTCCCAGCTCAGCTCTAGCTGAAGGAACTTTGATACCTATGGCCATATTTCTTGTGTCATGGAGAAGGGCTATGAGCGGGACATGCTGCAGTGCCAGGCTAAAATCAAGGAACTGCAGTAGAGCTACCACAAGGCCAAGGAGGCAAACCGTCGCTCTGGTGCGGAGACAGTGAGGTGCCACTTCTACAGTGAGCTGGAATCCATCCTCAGCGGTGACCCCACATCTACCCCCAAGATGCTCGTAGACACTCCTGTGGCTACCGAATACTGGACTGAACCCCGACAAAGAGGTCATCGACGAGGAAGTGGAGTTGGAGGATGACCAGGAAACAATCCAGTTGCTGAAGTTGGAAGTCAGGAGCTGTTGTCGACCCCAGAAGGCTACAGCCAGCCCCAACCCTTCAACTCAGGATGCAGGAGAGGGGAGTTCTGGTGAGTGTTTGGAAGCTGATGCTGCTTGTGTACTGAAGGCATGGGAGTCCTTAGCTTGGCTAAAACATACAGTTGCTTGAGGGGATAGAAATGCACAGGAGTAGCTGTGTTTGCATGTGCTTTCCACTTTCCTTGCGCATGTAGGGAGAAGCACATTAATGCATACTGAGATTTTGCAGATATCCTCCAGTGTGACCTCTAAGAAACTTTCTTGGAGGTGGTCCCTGATTCTCTGCCTCAGATTCCTGGGCACAGCAGCTGTGTTTCTGCCCCCATTGTAGGTCACTTTCCCATGCCAATTGGCAATCACTTGAGTGGGGACCAAAACAGCGCACAGTCATGCAGCGTAGGGACCCGGTTTGAAGTTGCTTGCATGGAGGAGATGCATCCTAGCATCCTTGCTGACTCTAAAGAGCAAGATATCTGCTTCTGTGGCCCCCTGCCTGTGGAGAATGGTGGCACAATTTTAAATTTGTTTTCCCGATGTACCTGCATTTATGCCCCAAGCGAGCACCCACCCAGGTGCTCCCAAGTTCCACCCAGAACTTAGACCTACTTGTGTGGTCTTGGCTCTCCCCCTCCCTCCCAACTCACCATTCACTGATCAAGGAGCTGTACTCTGCACAGGGGGACAGTGAGAATGAGGTGTGTTTAACAGTAATTCATGTGTACTGTTAGGACACGCACAATAATGGTTTTGTTTGTTGTTCTTCACAGATGTGACCTTCACAGCCAAGGCCCCTTTGCCTGCGGATCACCTACAACTGATAAGAAAAGCAAGGAGGAGATGTTCCAGGAACTCCGCCTGTCCTGTGAGGCATCCAAAAGAGAGAGAAGGGCATGGAGACAATCAATGTCAGAATCTCAGAAGATGGACAGACAGGAACGGAAGGAAAACCAGGAGAGAATTTTAGCTAGCCATGAATGAATAATCAAGGCCATGGAGGAACAGACGAAGCTTCTAAAGACAATAGTGTCATTGCAGACACAGTTCATGCAAGCTTAGCCCCCCCCTTCAGCCGCAACAGAACTTATTTCCCTGCACTCCACCAACTCCCCCTACACATTCCTACCAAAGTCATGGACCATCTCGCTACCCTCTTCATTCCACCCCCTCAGACAGCTATGAGAATGACAGTTGGACTTACACACAGCTATCATTGTGGGCACTGCCCCCCACTACTTCCCCCCTCTAGGATTTGTTTGTGTTGTGTGATGTTTTGTGTTTAATAATAAAAGTAAGCTCTCAAAACAAGAAGCACTCTTTTTATTTATACGTTGAACATGATATGTGCACCTACCACTGACACACATGTACAGCTGTATAGCGGTCATAGAATGTCACAGCACGGTTTCAAAAAACACCTGATGGGTTCTCATTGTCAAAGTGGGCCCTCAATGCCTCCCTTATGCATATGGCCCCCCATTGTGCCCCTCTAGTACCCCTGGCATCTGGCTGCTCCTATTCAGATGCAAGGCTATCCACCTCTGTGGTCCACCCAGGGACACACTTCTCACCCTTAGCTTCACATAAATTATGGAGCACACAGCTGGCGGCTATAACTACAGGAATATTGTCCTCATTTAAGGCCAGCCTGTCATAAAGGCATCTTCAGTGTGCCTTTAACCTGCCCAATGCACATTCAGCAGTCATTCGGCTCCTGCTCATCCTGTTATTGAAGCACGCCTTGCTCCTGTCCAGGTTGCCTGTGTAAGGCTTCATGAGCCGTGGCATTGGGTTGGGTCTCCCAGCATCACTATGGGCATCTCGTCCCACCTTTTGGAATCTTTAGGTCTGGGAAAAAAAGTCCCTGCTTGTAGCTTCCGATACAGGCCAGTGTTCCTGAAGATACAAGCATCATGCACTTTTCCTGACGAATCCGCGTTGATGTCAGTGAAACGTCCACGGTGATCCACAAGCACCTGGAGTACCATTGTGAAGTACCCCTTCCTATTGATGTACTCCGTTGCAAGAGAGTCCGGTGCCAAAATTGGGATGTGTGCCATCTATTGCCCTGCCACATTTAGGGAATCCCATTGCTGCGAAGCCATCCACTGTTTCACGCACATTGCCCAGCGTCACAGTCCTTTGCAGGAGAATGCGATTAATGGCCCTGCACACTTAGGATAACACAGTTCCAGCGGTGGACTTGTTTACTCCAAACTGATTGGCGACTGACCGGTAGCAGTCTGGAGTTGCCAGCTTCCGCACAGCGATTTTTGCCATGCACTTCTTCACCGAGAGGGCAGCTCTCATTCTGGTGTCCTTGTGCTGCGGGGCAGGGGCCAGCTCTGCACAGAGTTCCATGAAGTTGGCTTTGCGCATTCAGAAGTTCTGTAGCCACTGCTCATCATCCCAGACCTGCAGAACGATGCGATCCCACCACTCAGTGCTTGTCTCATGCTCTCAGAAGCGGCGGTTCACCGTGTGCAGATGCTCCATGAATGACAACAGTAATGCGGTGCTGTTTGTCTGCATGTCACTCAGCAGGTTGGGCTCCTCGGATTCCTGTTCCAATTTGGAGCTCATGATGTATTGCACCACCAGCTGCAATGTATGCAGAACACTGAAAGCAACAGTGGAGGGTTGTGCAGGATCCATCTTTTCAGATAGAGTTGGCGAGTGCACAGTAAATGGTGGGGAGCCATTGAAAAAATGCCACCGGTCACTGCCAGCAATGCAGTGAATGACGGCATGGAAATGCAATGCACCATGGAACATTGAGCCAGCACCCATACTGCTCTGCACTCCTTTCCCCCCTCCCCGAATTCCTAGTGGCAGAAGCTGCTGCGTTGCACAGTGGGATAGCTGCCCACAATGCACTGCTCTCGCTGTCAATATTACAACACCAAGTGTGGACGCATTTTTGCGACAAAATGAATGCTATGGGGATGGGCACGAGTGCTCTAATTATAGTGCTTTTTTATCACTGAAAAAACTATCATTGACACAACTTTCTAGTGTAGACAAGGCCAAAGTAAAGATACCAGAACATGTAACTTGCACTTTATGTAGTGGGTCACTCTTTATTTTAAACCTGGTCCTTTCTTTCCCTGCCATCTCGACTTTTCTATCTTCATATCCTATATTTAAATGTGACTTTTGGGAGGGGAATTAGAGAATATGTTCACCTCTGTAAAATGCTGTGCAAAGTTATGGCATGATATGCCTTTTGCAATAGATCATTCACTACAAAATATCTGTCTTCAGAATAAACTTTGCCTAATTTTTGGGCTAGATTTCTAATAACTGCTGAATGCCTGTTGAAATATTGGAAGTGTCATGGAGACAAAAAACATGGTAACTAGATTCTTCAGAAGAATGCCCACTGTTAATTTCAGAGGAAATGAGAAAATGAGGTTTTAATTACTATCTTTATCTTGAGCATGCCACCTTGTGCACAGATCTTCTGAATTGTGCTGGCACTGCTAGAACCATTAGAATTAAAAATGAGCTGGTATTTTTTGATTTGAGAGTTGAAACTTGACTGGTGTCACTGTTGATTAAAATCTGATTTATATTCTGCCTGATTAAATGTGATTTATTGGTTACAAATTTAATTTACTCAGCTATGTTTTTGGGAGGTTAGAATTTACTCTAATCTAAAATCAGGCATTCTAGTCATAATTAAGATTTATAGTGGAGGCAATATAGGGAGTACTTGAATTGTTACTGCACTTCTGTATGCTTGTACTGTGGATGAAGACTTCAGGGCTCTAAATCTGGCACCTTTTAAGAGCAGTATATTTGCTGTGTTAAAAAAGCTTCAGACCATAAACTACTGTATTAAAATAAAAATATGTAGATATTGCCAGAAATTGAACCTAAATACCAACAGGTAGGGTGCTATAGTAAGTAGCTAGCTTCTGTCTCAACACATTTAATAAAGTAAATGGAACATCTTTGTTCTATACTTCAGTAAGACTAAGGTAAGGACACTTCTTGTTAGTTGCCATTCAAATGAATCTTCCATAACAATTTTCTCTGATATAAAATTCTCAATCTTAATTTTTGAGATAGACATGCAATCTGAAATGGCATGCAGGCTTGGTTTAATTAGGCCTTGGTGCAGACATACACTCAGGACTTCTTGTACAGTTAAAACCTCCAGAGTTATGAACACCAGCGTTACAAACTGACCAGTCAACCACACACCTCATTTGGAACCAGAAGTACACAATCAGGCAGCAACAGAGACCCAGAAAACCCCCAAACCAAGTACAGTACTGCATTAAACATAAACTACTAAAAGAACAAGGGAAATTTAAAAATTTTTTTTTTTACAAGGTAAGGAAATTTAGGTCTCTACTTGTTTCATTTAAATTAAGATGGTTAAAAGAAGCATTTTTCTTCTGCATACTAAGCTTTCAAAGCTTTATTAAGTTAATGTTGAGTTGTAAACTTTAGAAAGAACAACCATAACATTTTGTTCAGTTACAAACATTTCAGAGTTATGGACAACCTCCATTCCAGAGATGTTCGTAACTTTGAGGTTCTATTGTAGGAACAGAGAAAAATAACAAAGAATCCTGTGGACTTAGTTGCTTAATGTTTAAAACTTGTCTATACCTGAGAGGTGTATCTGAAGATAGTTTTTTCATAATCTCACTAATAAACCCCCAGCCTCAGAAGAAATTACTGAGGTGAGAATTCATTAGGTCATTTTCACCGCACTATTAAAGCTGGCATCTTGAAATTCACTTGTGTTATGGGTAAATTTGGCTTAGAAGTAAAATATTAGCACAACAGTTGTTAAATGATCAAGTCACATACTTTGAAGAGAATCTTTCTTTTGTATTACTAAAGTCTGTTCCATTACTAGGCATAATGTAAGGCTGACTGCAAGGGCTGCTCTTTGAACCTAAGAGGACAGATGAAAAGGCAGGGAAATGTAGCTTATTTCTGTGTGATGGATTTTTCTTTTGAAGTCCTAAGAAAAAGGGTATACTGTCAATCAGGTGTCTTTTCTGGATCAAATGTTACCTTTCCCCCCTAGTTTCATAAAATTAAGAGCTCTCTTGTTTGAGCCAGAAATGTTTAGGTTAATGTATGATTGCTCAAAGCTTTGTTGTCCTGGCTAAAGATTACTTTCAGTGGTGGTAGACTATTACTTTATTTATGAAAAAATACTTAACAATAAACTAGTAGAGGCCTTAAGAGACCTCTGGCAAACTTTCTTTCCTCTAGTACCTAATTAGCATTATGATCATTTCAGTGGTGGCCTCTCCTGAAAGATTTGTCATTCACTGCTTCACCTTCTTGTATCTTGTTGGTATGGATGTCATCTAACCCAGTAATTAATATTCAGTATTTCTCCTGTCATTCAGTAAGAGGCTTACAAACCAATCAGTTGTTTCTAAAATGTAAATATATATGTGTGTACTATTCCCGCTGCATGAATTCTAAAAGGCTTCAGTATTCATGGTTTTGCATGGGAGGGTACAGTCAAGGGGATTTTTTTAACGTCAAGTTTTGAAAACTGGTGAAATGGGAGGGCTTTAGATAGTAAGGGGATTGACTGTGAATTATGGGAGTGCATTCTTTTTAGGGAATGGAAAGCTACAAACAAATGAGACACTCACACTGGCATTTACTAAACAGTAGTACATATATATATATATATATATACTTGCTTTGACATCTCTGAATACGTAAAACCTAACTTCCCCATTGCCGTGCACTGCGCAAGGTGAAGTGAGTGCAAAAAGGTGCAGAACGATATTAATCAAAATGTAGTACTAATGAATTGGGCACACTGTCTCTGTTCAGATCCCTGGAGCCCAAGTAAGCTTGATTTGCTCGTGTTTGAAAACGGTAAGTATTGTATTAAAGAGTGTGTAAGCATATTAATTTACATGTTATAAAATGGGGAGAGATTCAGTCTGAAGGTTTGTTTAATTTCTAAGTGGGCTTTAGATATAAGATTACGTTTTTTATGACTTTAAAAGTCAGGTGTCACATTTATCCTGCTTTTTGTTCATAAAATTAACATACAGTACAGGCAATGGAATCTTTCCCTAAGACTCCATTTTATATGCTCATAAGCTGCTATTAGGTTTAAATAGTAGATTGTTTGGGTATTTGAGTTTGGAACATGTTCTTCCAGTGAATTCTGTTGGAAAGCCATTAGTTTTATTTCTTCATCAAATTTTCTGTTCAAAACTATGCTGATACAGAGAGAGTGCTTTTTACTGAGTTAGGAGTTTCTCTGCACATCTTAAAAGGCTATGTACCCTGAAGTACAGAACCATCTTGTCAGAAAACATCAAGGCCGCTATCGTGAGACTCCATTGCTGCATCAGGCATGGAGCTGCTGTTTCACCCTTCTTTTTTAAAGTCTTAGAGACATGCAAAAGGTACTTTCCCACCTTTCTTGTGTTGTCCTATCGGTACCCTCTCCAGGCACTGCTGGTGAATATGTAGTGATCCCACTTCCCAGGCTTCTGTCTCTCTCCTCAAAGCTAGGTGCTTTCTGAGCAGCTCTCTAGAAGCCGGTTTCCTTCCCTTTCTCTCTCTCCATCTGGCAAGGATGGGGCCTTTATGGGAACACTTCAAAGGAGTTCCTAGCTTTTCTTGGCTTAACAATAGATCCTCAGCCAACCCCAGTGCTTCAGCAGTTGAGCAGAGCCAATTCAGGGATCCAGTCTGCTTCTTCAGATAACTTCTCTGAGTACCAAAGAGATCTCAACTCAAGGCCAGAAGCACAGCCTTAAAAAAAGTTACTAAGTGAGAGTTGCTTTTTTTTTTGTGGTTGATAGGATGTATTTGCAGGTTCTTTTGTAATGTTCCTCAACTGAATGGCAGTGCCAGTGTAAAATCAATTGGTACAATTTCTGTGCTAGAATATCAAAAAGGGGGTGAGTGGGTGGAAATAAAGTGCAGTAGAGGAATCATTTCCTGTTCAGGTTCCAGATTTCTTTTGTCAAGCCAAAGGAACATAAGGCACTATAATGTAACAGTTATATTTGAAAATTGAATTTCATGTTAAGAATATGTGGGCAGATGAAAAATGCTGTTGTTGAGAATAGTGAAGTGTTTTGCTATGACAATGGATTTTAGATTAATGCTTTTCCGAAGCTAAAAGGTGAATAAAGTGAAGGAAAATGTGTATCAGTCTAAACACAGACCCATGTAAACTGAACTTTACATGTCCTCAAAATGGTGAGAACTAATTTCTGTAATGTTATGGCTTCTTTAAAGATAGTTCAGACAAGGTGGTGATTTTAAAAATCAGATATGACACCAGTTCTTGCAGCTGACTTAAGTGATCTACTTCTTAAATGCATCTAATAGTTGTGATCAGAAAGCTTGAGACTTGGAATTGTAGAGTTGGTATAAACACACAAGTTAAATTAAATTCCAGGCAGAATTTGGACAGCTTTAATCTTTCTCTGTGTTTCTCTTTTGAAATTGTGAAAAATACAAAAATAGGATAATGGACTGCTTTAGAATCAGTATGCAGCATAGGTGCTGTGCACACTGGCATGAAGACATGGCCCTTACCCTGAAAGACTTCAGTCACGTTTATACTAAACTTTTGCTAGCCTAACAGTGTTGGTTGGGAGTTTGTGGTTTTTTAACACGTCTATGCTGGCAAAAGCACTAGTTTAGATGCAATATACTGGCTTAAAAGTGCTTTTGTCAGTGTAGCTTATTTTGCTTGGAAACCAGTATAAGGTGTTCCAGCAAAAACACTTTCTTGTCTGTATAGCTATAGCAGCTATACATCACAGTGTAGACTAGGCAAGATAGCCTGTAGAAATAAGGTTTGGGATATAGCAAAAGCAAATTAACTGATGAATAGGGTCTCTATAGTAAACATTACTTCGAGGGGAGGACAAGAGCTTGAAAGCCTCTGATGCTGAGGTGGGGAGAAATTGTGTTTTTTATTTTGTTTTGTTTTTTCCAGGAGAGGACATATGATTTAATGAGCCTGTTGTGCAGCTGCCCCCCCCCCCCCCCCCCCACACACACACACACACACACACACACACACACACACCCACCCACACACACACACACACTCTTTTGGTCAGACTTTTCAAAAAAAACTCTGCTCCCATTTAGGTTCTCAAATGAAACCATCAGATTTTCAAGTGCTCAGCACAAAACAGTTCTCACTAAGAAGCTGCTGGGTGCTGGTCACTTTTGGGTGCCAAAATGGCAGCTGAGCTCTCTTGAAAAATTCAGCTTTAGGAGCTGATCTACAGTTAATGGAAAGATTCCCTTTTGATTTCTGTGATTCTTGGATTAGACCATTGGTCATGTTTTTACAGGTGTTCTAATTGCTGTGTAAATATGTATGAATTCCCCTGTTACAAATGTCTATATTTAGCCTATTCAACATGGCTTTGAAGCAACTATTCTGCAGATAATTTAAATGTAGCTTTCAGACTCTTCTCACAAACGCATTGAAATCACAAGACAGCAAGCCCAGGAAAAAAAACTGAATTGGAGAATTTTCATTACAGTTTACAAATTTAAATAGTAGCTTCTATCAAATCATCTTGCTGTTACTATAAATAAGATTCTGCTTTCTACTTACACAACTGTCTGTATTCTCTAATAAAACTCATGATGCTTCAAGTAACTGTCTGCAGAGGGTAGATCTACATTTCTACTAATAGATGTGAAAAAGAGCTTCCAAGAAAGCTAAAGAATTTCATGGTGCTTCTGTTTTTGTATTGTGTATGTAGCAAACGAATATATATTGTTTGTTTAAAAAAAAATAAAAAAGCATGTGGAACACGGTGTAGTGAAAAGAAATAAGCAGCTAACATGACTAACTTCTTGCAGTCACCCTAACTTTCACATTTTGTGCTTTGTCCTCAGATATTTATTTACCCAGTTTGTTAGCAGTGCTGAAGGTCACTTATTACATCATCTTATCTTAGTTATTTCAGAAACTTGTGTTAACTGTACTGTCTCAATCTGTAGGACTAATCCAATCTTGCCATCCCTGCTGTTTAATGTAGGCTTTTTTAAATCCTAAGAAGCTTTACTCCTTTGTAAGGCATTCAGAAGTCTCTCTCATTGATAAATGTCAAAGATGCCCCGATGTAATTTGTTGACAACAGCAAGGGAAAAATGTAGTTTTCTCAATTCATTCTTTGGTAGGTTCTGCTTTACAGTACAGCTTAGTCTGTTGTATGGGGGGCAAAATAAGGTTGCAGTTTAAAAAAATATAGGAGTTCTTCCCTTTTTGCGTACAGTGCTCTGATCATGAGCTTGGAGATGAGATCTTCACAGATCTCCTACTGTACTTTCTACTGAGAGTTGCCATGGTGCCAGTGGCTGCTAGCAAGTACCCAAAGTTACATGGTATACACTCTGGCATTTTCTGTTCCTTACAGTTCTTCTAATTCGTTTGTAAGTCTTCAAGATGCAAGAAAAAAGTAACCAACGTTGAAATCTTTTAACACTTCACGAGGTAGGTTAATAGTACTACCTTTGTTCTAAAGATGGTGAAAATGGAGAACAAAGTCAGTGAAAACAGGGAATATGGCTTGTCTGCACAGGGGGATTAGCTCTGATTCCAGCCCCTGATGTAGGTGAATTGGTCCAAAGTGCTAATGACAGCGAGTACTTCCTACTTAAACCTGTAGTACTTAGTGGCTTTGCCTGTCCATACTACAGGTTGATGCTGGCATTGCTACCTCATGGACAGATGGCTTTAAACTCCAGTATAAACCAGACCTGGACTGCAGCAGTTGTAAACTTCAATCTTCTGCTGTAACAACTTAGATCACACTTCCTCTACCTATTGAATTAGATAACTTCATAGTAAATCTCTTCATGCAATTTAACATTTTTATGTGAATTTTGTTGTGTGCATGAAAGGATTGAAAAATCCACTAGCCCCTGGTGAGTACAAGTCAAGGTTCTGTGGATTGAAGCCTTAATTTAAAGCAAAAAAAATTGCTGACTCTCTGAATGTGAGCGAAATGTAAACTGATTCAGTGCTCTTTTTGACTCTGTAGCTCTCTCCGGTGCTGCTGCTCACAACATTATTATTAAGCATCAAAGTGAAAACTGTCAAGGCTCTGTTGAGTTTCACTGATGCAGTTCAGAGCTCTGAGGGCAGGGGCAAAACTGGCAAATCATGCTAATTTTACTGTGTTTGGCAAATGTCAGATTTCTAGGAGGTGAGATGGACCCCCAAAATGGAGGTTGGGAGAGGACTAAAGGAGTCCACGAGTCAAGAGAGGGTCTCTTATAGCAACTAGCTGGAGGGGCTTCCAGCTTTCAAATGCTTATTAGCCACAAGCTGATTCCAGAAGGATTCTCAGGATTAGATCTAGAAACAGCACCCTGGTAGGAATTCAGTCATTTTTTACAGCAGCTGGAGGTCCTAGCGAGAGGCTGGACTACTTACTAGGTCATTACCACTTCACCTTCCTGGTCAGACTTACCCCTTGGTTGGCCTCTGATAGATTTAGGTTGCTGGCTAGTAGGTGTCTAGTACACTTTTCAAGTCTTGACTCTGTGTTGGATGGAACCATATCTCAGATGGTCATGTTTTCAATATGTATCTTGTAAATTGTGGGTGAATTTTAAAACCTAAACTATTAAGGTTCAAATTTAGAAAACTCTTCACAGGTCTGGGAAGTTAATTTATATTTCCATACACTGTATGTAAAGGTATTAGAAGGTGTATATTGTGTAAACACTTGGCTCTGGTTTCTAGGTTAATTTAAATATAGTGCTTGTTCTTGAGAATTTGAACATCTGGTTTTTGAAGTGTGGAGATCCAGTTATTGAATAACTGAATACAATGTTTAAAGGATTAAATAGTATATGTGTTCTTAGTGGATTGCCAGGATGGCTCCCAGCTTTTATTGGATTTGTGGTGCAGCTTTTATAGCAACTAGCAGTGAAATTCTAACCTGACATGGAGCATTTCCTGTCGGCATAATGGTTAATGCACAACTCTAATGCCTCCACATACTGAATCCAAGGGCCATGTAAAGTAGGTCACTTATTTTTAAGTCATGACTATTTTGTCAATGCCATTCTATAGGGATAGCATGGTTCTATAAAACACTTAAAACAGAAAATTGGTGCATCAAAATAAAAAAAATAGATGTGCTAACCGCCTTACTCTTTGGTGAGGGAGATCTAAAATAAGTAGAAAGAACTTGCTATCCAAAAGCTTAGAGGTTTAAGTACCTAAATGTTTTTCTTTAACATGTTTTAGAGCAGAAAATCTTCCCTGCTGTGTAATGCTTCCAAAACCCTTGGCAGCTGCTGGATTTTGTATCTGAACATGGAATGCTTTAGCTGTTTCATGACATAGAACTTTTGAAGTATTTACATTTGCAGGGTGTTCATAGCATGTCTGCTTCAGAACTTGATAAAAAATTAGGATTAGAAAAAAAAATCGAGTTAGCACTGATCAATAACGAAAGGGAATTCATACTGTAATACTCCTGAAGTATTTCACATACTTCTCCCTGTGTTATGGGAATGAGACCATTTTAGTCTGGCCCACATCAGGAGATGAACAAATTTGACAATCTCTGTGTAGGGTTAAATTAGGATTTGTAAATCAGTTTTAAACACTTTTTTGTTTACAAACCTTTCAGCTTTATCAGTCATTTTGCCTTTTAGTGAATACAATAAGTTCTTAAATTCAAGTTGCAGTAACTGGTATACTATTTTAAGGGTTCCTTTTAGTTCTGGAACATTGACATTTAGGTGCTATACATAACAAATCTGAGAGCATGGGATTTAACAAATGTTGATAAGAAACTTCATGGTGGCTGCAGGAGTAGAATAAGACTTTTCTATTCTAAAACTCCATTCCTTACATGAGAACTATTATCATTATAGGGCCTCTGGCACAGATGAGCTATTCATATTTCATCCAGCTGAGGAGTGAAATATAACCAAGAGTGAGGGCAAATTGTTTCTATCCTAGGCTGGAATGTGTTGTACCAGCCATCACAAGTGGTTTTAGTTCCTCCCATTAACAGTGGGCTGAGAGAGGAAAAAATGTGAAGAACTTTATTACATTAGCTCACACTGAGGTTTCCCTGTCTCTGCCAGGTGGAAGGTTTAGGTCTTGTTGTCTAATACCTTTGTGTTTTCTCAGGATGGCTTTGGCATGAGGAGGTCTGTAGGTAAGAAAATGGGCATGGCTTTTGAAATGGTACTCTGAGAACACTGCATTCAATTAATGAAACAATCCACATAAGGAATCTATTTCAGCATTCTTGGGAACTGCCATAGTTCCTGAAGTTCAACTGACTTTTTTTGGTGTTTCTTTTTATTGGGTGGTCTATCTATTTACTGAAAGTGAGGCATGTACGCTTTGAACTCTGAGTGAATTGTGCTTATTCCTGAATCCAGTGGGAGACACTTTACAATAGCAAGCAACCTCCTTCCCTAGCTTTATCTTCAACCTTCAAATGTGTTTGAAACAGTCTGCTGTACAAGTGATCCATACTGTTATATCTGTTGCAGAGCATGGAGTTACATGAGCAGTTATAGATCAATAATTCTTAAACTTCAGGTAGCTGTAGTCTTAAGCATCTGATCATGGTGGCTTTAAAAGTAGGAGGTTGACACTCATCTAGCTATGTGGATTTTCATACATAGCTGCACATTCCATAATGAATATACTACACCTTTAGACTGTCCTCCATTTCTCAAATAGAGGGCAATTGTTGTACTAACAAGCACTTGCTGTATCTTCACACACTTTCTAGAGGATGTACTTTTCTAGAAAAGTGTAAATGCTCAAGGGCCAAGCTAACTTCAATTAAAGTCTGAAATTTAATGGGAGTTGACTTTGAGTCCTTTGCAAATGTGTGGCTGTTTAATAGTAACATGTACCAACTGTATTGATCTCAGTTGACTTCCCCACATCTTAAGAAATGCAGTGATTGCATTGCTATGGAAACTAAGAGTAACTTATTTTAATATGGTCACTTCAGTTGACTGGGCTACAAACTAGCAACATTTGAATACATATTCATCACTTACACTAATAAAACAATTCAGTAGTAGCTCATCCTTTCTTTTAAAAGAGAACTGAATTTGTATTGTGCTGACCAGTACACAGAGTTCATAAGGTAAGATGCATTTTTCACCACAAAAAACTGCAAAAGACACTTCTAGGTGCTGCTAAAATGATAATTTAAGACCCATCTTGCTCAGATGTTAGGTCATTTGACTCTCAGTGGGGATATATTCCACTAAACAACTGTTAACTAATTTCCCACATGCTTGACTCTATTAGAAGCTTTATTTGACATTTAAAATTGTCCGTTAAACCAAGTTTCAAATTTCAGTCTGTTCTTTAAGGCTTAGGCTGTCAATGCTTTTCTCACAAAACCTTGCTGTGTAGTGTTCCTCCAGCATGGGCATTAAATTGATATTTATAAGGGTATATCTACTCTGCAGGGACTGTACTAATGTAGTTAAGATGGCATAACCCTGTAGTGTAGATACAGCCTACGCTGACAGAAGGATGTCTTCTGTTGGTGTAAGAACACCACCTCCCTGAATGATGTTAGCTATGTCGATGGGAGCCCTCTTTGGAGAGCACCTGAAGCTACAGCTCTGAGGTGTGAATACTTATTCATTTCAGTGGTGATGTTGTGAATGCCAATAAATGCTTTAAATGTCAACCTTGTGAAATCTATTGCTGCTCATCAAAGTATGTATGAGTATATTTTGAAGATCCACTGAGGCTTTTCCTGAAGTCTGTGTGGTTTGGCGGGGGAAGAAAGGGGACGGGACAGGACAGGACAGGAAGTTTTAGGCATGGGGTGCTTTGAGTGGGGCATAGAGGATTTGCTTGAGGAAAGGAAGCATGGTAGAGGCCTACACCTATTAATGGATACATCTTCCAACATGTGGGCGCGGTTGGTTTCATTTTTCTAAAGGGGGCTTAACTTTCAACAGTTTAAGAAACATTGCTTTGAGATAAGTAATTTCTTGGATGACTCTCCTGTCCTGTCCAAATGCAACACCTGGTTGAGGAACTGTGAAGCTGAATACCAGAGTTCCATGGTAGTAGTGTTTAAACATACTGAAACATTCTCTACGCTACCCATTCATGCTACAGCACTTCTTGCAAGTGTTGTCCCTATAATATACAAAGTTCTTTCTACTGCGTATAGACAATGTAAAGTTGCTGATTTATTCCTAAATACTAGATTAAGATAATGCATTTAAATAAGATTTTTCCTCAGAAGCGGGCATTTAGCTTCTTACAAGACTTTTAGACTATTTACTAATCAAGTTGGCTCTTAATGACCTTAATGTATTTTTTTGTCTCTCTCCAACACAAGGTTTGCATTTTTTCAGTTAAAGCAACATTTATATAATTCACTGTCTTCTCATTGTGTACTAGTGCCCTCTACTGGAATGAATGTCAGCTTCTCAAGTGTGATTATTTCCCTTTCTAGTGACTGCAGCCTGTGGATAAGATATGAACTACCGCAGCTAAACAATTGATATTGCTTTTACATTATTTTTTGCATATCATGAAGGAACATCCAAGCATGTGCGAGTGCAATTTAATCCACATCTCTACTCTTAATCATGTGTTCTTAATTTTATTTTAAAGTGTGCATTCCAATTTTAATACTTGAACATCTTAATTTGCATGCAGTTTAAATGAAAAACACACTCCAAATAGCATCTCCTGACAGCTCATAGAAGCAAAGTGGGTGGTCATTCTGCCTTTCACAAATTTTGATCTGTGCACAGAAAAAGCCTTTCTGAATTTGAAGAGAATCTGGTAACTGGATGCCAGTAAAAAACTAGCACAGCTGCAAAGTCCAAAAACTGTACAATGTTGCCATTGTTGGAAGAAAGTCCTATCTACACCTCTAAAGCTGAAGGAGCCTGACTAATGTTCCATTGAACTGCTGGAGTTAAGTCAACCAGGTTCAGGTTGGTTTTGTATGGACTGAAACAATCTCTGAAACATTCTTGCTTTCTCATAGGGTTTGAGTAGGTAGCTTGAAGGAGAGGAGGCTTTGCCTATGACAGGCATTTCAACTTTCTAATCTAATGTTTTTAAAACTTTGCAGTACACTACAATTAGAAAGTAAACATGTAAGGATCAATGTTAATTCACAGTGTGAAGCTCAAAAGCAAGGAGAATTGAGTAGTACTTTCAAGATATTGTAGAAAAAGTCCCATAACCCTTATTTTTTTATTCGAGTCTATGTGTGTTCCACACATAGGTATGCAAGTCCCAAGTCTGGAAATTCTGACAAACAGTGTCTGTTGGACAGCACATGCTCAATAGGTCTCCTGGCATAGTCACTGATTCCGTGGGTGCTCCAGGGCTAAGCACCCACAGGGAAAAATAGGGGGTGCTCAGAACTCACCTGTGCTGGCTGCTGCAGATCAGCTGTTCAGGGCTGGCCGCGTGCCCACCGAAGAGCCAGCGGCAGTGTGTGCAGCACTGCAGCGCCCTCACCGAACAGTGGCTTTGTGTGGTGTACAGTGCTGCTGCAAATCAGCTGAGCACCAGCCAGCTCTCACTGTGGCTATGAAAATTTTTTTTCCTCGTGGTAATGGGGGTTGTGGCATTATTCCTCTTCCTGCTCCAGCCCTACCTCTTCCCTCGAGACCCTGCCCTCACCCATTGGCACCCACTGGCAAAACCCAGAGTCAGTGCCTATGTGCTCCAAAGTTAGAGCATAAGAGGCAATGTGGGCCAATGCCTCTCCAGTTCCTTCTTACAGCTGCATTGTCTGAGTCGGAATCCTGTGTCCTCAGATTTTTTGATAAAACCTATAAATTGATTTGTAAATTGTTTTAGTGCTACTCAAACCGATTATAGCTAGAGCTTTATAGTATAGTTTGTGTATCTTGTTGTCCCCAGCTGGGGACTCCCTTCCCATGGTCTGGGACTATACCCAGAGTCCAGAGGTTCAAGAACTGCATCTCTTGCCCTTTCTTCTTCTCAGTCACCAGTAATCACCAGTGCTGCCTCTACTGCTTGGGAGAGACGCATATCTCTTGAAATGTAGTATCTACCATTTGTTTCCACCAAGAACTCGTGAAGCTCATGAGCTTCAACTAAGGAAACACCTGATGGAGAAGGCTCTGAGGCTCCTCTGATCCAGGCCTGGGAGACCATCCCTCCCCTCCCCCCTTGCATATTGGCCCCAACAGACAAGCAGCACCTCTCCAAGCACTTGCATAGGAGAGCAGTCTGCAATACCTAAACCTATGGACTCTTCCTACAGGGTTTCCTACGAGAAGAGAGAGCACTCTCATAGTCATAAGGACAGATCCCTGTCAAGGACTGTCCACAAGAGACACGATCCCTCCCCAAGCCCATTGAGTCTAGGTGAGCCTTCGTGTGTGGACCCTAAGGGACCAGCACCACTGGGAACCCCCAGACTGGAGGGTAAAGTGTGCAGGTAGAAGATCTGCCAGATCCGTTGGTGACTCCAGTACTGAGGCATAAAGGCAGTTATCTGCTGGTTCCATCTAAGAGCGTGGGTTCGGACATGTTATCTGTACAGACTCGTATGTCTAAAGACCACACCACCTCCAGGCATGTGCTGGTACCGTCTGTCCTGACCATTGGGAACCCTCCAGACACCAGGACATACAGAGACATATGCAACACTGGAGGATATCTTCCTCCCTTATGCTCACTCTCCTTCCCAGCCCAGTCTTCCTGATGGACATTACTACAATGGAGGATGATACTACTTCGGTGTCTCAAGGGCCAGTTAATCTCCAACCATCAGGCAGGAGTGTCCCAGTACCAATGGCCCTACCATTACAAGGAGAGCAGTTTTTGGATTTGGACAAATCAGATGTGCTGGCTGCTTCTGCATCTCCTCGGAGAGAGCAGATCCCCGAAAGGCAGTCAAGGAGTGATGGTCACTATCCCTCCAGATACGACTTCGTTGAGGACCACTGATACCCAGTGCCATGGGGTCCACCACAAACAGTTGACCCCTCTTTCTGGTCTTATTAGGGACTGAGAAATCCCTGTGGCAGATGCTTGGGATCCACTCAGGGATCTTACCAAGCTTCTCAGCACACATTGGATCTGTTGGAGTATGTGGAGGAAGATATTGATCTGGGTATCCAGGTACTGAAGGGAGCTTCATCCATTTCTCCTGATGAAGCGGTCACTCCTTCCTCTCCAGCTCTACCAGATGATCATAGGCAGTACCTATCTCCTGTCTCTAAAAAAATTCAGAACTTTCTAGTAGCTTGTTACGAGTCTATCTCATAGTAGTTAGTGCTTTCCCTCCCTCCAATAGATGGATGTTGTGTTGCCAACCCAACTACAGTACATTTCATAGGGGATCTGATCAGGACCTTCTAGCCAGTGGTCAGACCCATGCCTCAGTGTCCCCTCAATCTTTTCTTGTTGACACTTACAAAACTATCATTTGAACCCTTAGTGACATGTTCCGTACCCCCACCTGAAAATTGATTTTTTTTTAGTGGCTATCATTTCGGCCAGGCGGGTCAGCAAGTTGGGAGTCATCGTGGCAGACCCTCCTTTCACAAGGAAAAGGAATCCCTTCACCTCCATCTTAAACTTCTCCCCAAAGTTGTTTCTGACTTCAACATCAATCAAAGTGTCTGTTTACCTGTTCCTCTCCTCCTCCCTCGAAACCCCACACTTCTGCTGAAGAGAAGAGACATCACTCCCCATCATCTGATGTGCCCTGGCATTGTACCTGCAAAGAACCAAACCTATCAAAGTCACCAAGACTTTCTATAGCCATAGCAGAAAGATCACAAGGTTAAACTGTATCCTCAGAGAATCACAGTGGGCTTCTGGGTGCATCATTGAGTGCTACAGGTTTGTACACATCCTCCCCCAGCCCCCTGGCAGTGTCACAGCTGACTCCACAAGAGCACAGGCCACCTCTACAGCATCCTTGCAGGAAGTCCTAATACAAGACATATTCAAGGCTGCCATCCGGAGCTCCATCCACATGTTTGCTAGACATTATGTAGTAGTTCAGGCTGCTGCTGCAGATGTAGCAGATGGATCTGCAGTACTGCAAGTATATTTTTGTCAGGCTTCCTTGCATCCCCCCTCCAGGAGAGGAGAGTTGGACACAGCTCACAAATCATTGAGCATTCAAAATAACTGAAAATCAGAATGGAAACTAAATAATCAGCTAAAACTGATGCTTAATTTCTTTTTGGATGGGATGCCATTGCTTCAGACAATTAAGAACTTCCTTTCTCCTTTGATATTTTTCATGAATATTAATGTAATCTTGATACTGAGCGGTTAATTGGGTGTCATCTATACTTTAAATACCATTTTTAAACTGAAAACTGCGTTTAATAAATGACAAATGTCAATATAAAATCCCATGTATTCTCAATGTAGCTCTAAAGGTATCAGACTTCTGGCTTCATCTGCCCCACCATTATCTGATAAGTAATCTTTAACCTTTATGTCTTTTTAGCTATTTGGGTAACCTTTTAGATCAAATGTTTTCCATTACAACATTGCTGCCTTCACATTGATAACACGGGGCACCAAAATGGCATTCTGTTCATCTGGGAACCAGTAGAATTGTGCAGTTATTGAAAAGTAAATCTGCCTGCCCTGTCTCAGTACTTGTTCCAAAATGGAGCTGGGGGAGAGAAGAAGAATACAGAAATTTGGGGAGAAGAGGGGAAATCTGAGAGGAATAAACTTGGTTGTTGGTTTTGATGATTATATATCAAATATCTAACTTAAACTGTACAGTTAGTACACCAATAGGACACGAGATGCTGTCCATTCCCGAGCACTGAAAATGGATAGACCGTAAAATGCGTATGATAGAGCAATGGCAACCTTGAACCTTGCTTACAGCACAGTAGAGATGCTGGTGATGGGGGGGGGGGGAGCAAAAAGGGAATACTGATTTTGCTCGTTCTAGATGAGGCACAGTGCTATTGGTCAAACACTATTTGAATATCTTTAAAATCAACAGGAAGCCATATTGACTTCTATTCCATTTAAAAAGAGATGGTAAAGTTCCCAATATGAGGATGGAAAAATCTGATTTGTAGACTTGCATGAGGGTGTTGCAAAGAATTCTCGGGTATTTTAAAAGTACATGAACCCTTCTGCTTTTTTTAAAAATTGAGTTTATGAAGGACCACTCCAGATTTTTTTGATGTAAAAATCAGATGTCTGTAGGTCACATCAGTTCTAGGAGCAACATAAAAATTCTTGATTGATCTAGTTAACCCTTTGGCATGAGATATTAGAACTGGGCAAATTGCTGACCCCTTACTGTCCACACTTGACCTGCTCTGACTCTTTTATATAAGGCTCTTCAGTCTAGGAGAGAGAAGTAGAACATGATCCAGTGGCTAGAAGTTGAAGCTAGACTAATTCAGACTGGAAATAAGGTGTACATTTTTAAGTGAGTAATTCACCAGTGGAACAATTTACCAAGTGTCCTGCTGGATTCTCCATCACTGACAACTTTTAAATCAAGATTTGATCTTTTTCTAAAAGATCTGCTCTAGGAATTATTTTGGAGGAGTTCTATGGCCAGTGTTATACAGGAGGTCAGACAAGAAGATGACTGTATGGTCCCTTCTGGCTGTGGAATCCATGCATCTGTATGCTGCCCTTCAGTGCAGGGCCCAAGCATAGTTTTTTTGGGCCCAGTACAAACTTGTAACATAGGCCCCCTCCCACACACATACCACAATACCTCATCCCATACAAACAATCTCATGAGCCATGAAATTTTTTTTCCTCCTGGTAATGGGGGTTGCAGGCTGGGCTGGGCCCTGGTAAAGTGTACCCTTTTTCCTCCCCATGTGGGGGCCCTGCTTCAGTGTTATGCTATTATTAAAACTAATTACTCATAAAGCTTCTAATAGCTTGGTTTTTCCCCTACTCAGCTCTGCCTAGTGTCCAAAATTGTTTCTTTATTCTGGTCTGAGAAGCTCTGTCTTTTTTTTTTTTTTTTTTTTGAGGAAAAATTTGTCTCTTAAGGAAGCATCTTCAAATTTTTTCTGTAAGAATGTGGAGCTGACTGGATGAGATACACAGTTGTGCTCTGGGTAAAGCTGCATGTCATAGGGCAGACTGTCTGGAATTATGGATTTGCCAGAATTGGGACTTCAGTAGCAGTGGGCATAAATGCTGGCAGTGTTGAGGGTTAAAAATCATATCCGATATTATATTTCCATAGTATTCTACTAAGGCTTAGTCTGTGCTAAAATTCTGTTCTTGCACGTTTAACACAAATGTTAGTAAAAGGACTTTGAGGCTGTGTAAATCTTCCATGTTTGGATATTCGTTTATATGCTAGTTTACAATTATTGCAATAACAGAATATTAAGATACAGCAGGGTATAACTTGGTAGTCTGTTAATACTGTTTTGGAAATGCTGAAACTTAAGACTCCAAGCCTAGTTCTTTAACCACTCAAGACATGTAGTAATGGCTTACTGAAACATGCCCTTTAGTGGCATAATGCTATATTGCAATAACTGTATATGATAGCTTCAGAACTGTAAACAAATAGATGCCAAAATTCAACTTCACAGCTGTGCGTGGCATTTTCCTGTAGAATGCTTTGAAATGAGAAATGCAGAAGGTGGTCTCCAATTTTAGCTCGCATACCTTGTCTAAATTTGACTTTCAATACTAGTAGAACTCTTGTCCATCTTGACACATGAGTTCAGTTGGCTGTTGAAATGATACGTCTATAGTGTTGTTGGATGAAGTAATGCTAACATTAGCCGCACTTTTCTCCCACTCACAGCTGTCAGTAACACAAAAGGCAGTCAGTGAATGTCTGATCAAGGACCTTAGAAGTCCTTGTATATGCACTAATGTCAGTTGCTTCTGAGTAGCAAGGTCAGTCCCTATTATAAAACATTTTATCTAGTGCCATACCTCTGCATATTGTTTAGAGATAAAGCCATGGTTCTTGGCTTGAAGAGTTCACAATCTAAATTAGAAAAATGAAGGTGGTAGGGAAGGGGGGCAAGGATTAACATAAATAAAAATAGTACATACTGGATAACAGAAGAATCATAAGGTTTTTTAATTCTTGGCAGTAAGAGCTCTTTCATCTGTAGATATTTATATGCTTTCAAATGTGGTAAGAAAGAAAGTGGACATAGGTTACAGCGATCTTTATATTTTTCCTCCCAACCTACTTGTTAAGCTTAACCAGTTTACTGAGAAGGTAGAGATGTTGGGCTACTGAGCCCAAAGAAGATCCAAGAATTGTGAGATCCAGGAAATCCTCTTTCCTTCCCACATTCAGAAGTAGACAGAACAATTCTCAGATACCATTGATAGATGACTGGATTTCTGAAGAATGCCTATGAATTCTACTTTTATCTGCTGCCTCTTTATTCACCAGCCGTGTCTGTCTGTCTGTCTGTCTCTCTCTCTCTCTCTCTCTCTCTCTCTCTCTCTCTCAGCTGTTGGCAGAGCCATTTCTGCCTCTTGCCTAACTTCCAGTATTCATTTTTTTGGGTACTAATGGGGTAGCAAGGGGATTTCTGGCACTTACAAAGTGAGGGTTCAGCCTGCAGGAGCCATGGGGTGCAGACTCCTCAGAGAATTATTCTTCCTTAATCTTCCATCCCATCATCTCTTGGCAACAGAGGGCTGCTTGTTACCTTGGAGCCTCGTTGCCTTAGGATGCTGGGTCAGATCCACTGTTATGGTGGATTCTCACTCTCCAACCCCACAGTACATATTATCCTCTTCTGTTTCCCTCAGAAGAGAGCTAGAGTTAATCTGTCATCTGACTGATGTAAAAGCACTGCGTGAAGTACTCCCATGTGACCCATCCTTAGTGTCCTATTTGCTCTACAAATTAATCAAAGCATTCTAGCGATCAGTTGTCCACACACCTATTTAAATATTTAATCTACTTCTCCATGGAATAAAGATGTAGCTAGTCTGGTCAGTCTTATTTCTTAGAGTGCCATAGACATCAGCACCAATAATACTATGATTCTGCATTGTCAGGACAGTTCTCCATCTTTGGTCTCATTAGCTCCCAGCCACATGGTGGTGGTAGTAGCTGCTCACTTCAGGAAGCGTGGAGTTACAGTAAGTTCCTTCAAGCAGATGCATTTGACAGTGTGCTCAACTTCTAGTCCTCTTCTGTTGTCTGAATCTCATTAATTGATGCAAAAGCTCTTTGCCCCCCTCCTGGATCTCCTCCTCCTGGGGATCCACTTTAGCATGAAGACTTTTCTGCCTGCAGTAACAAAAATTAGAGAAGTCAGGGAATGCCTCTGTTTGACCCTCTTGTATCCAGCTTTGAGGCAGTCCACTAGGCTTAATTTCAGGTCCTGTAGCTGTTTTCTACAACCCCAAGATGAGAGAGAAACAGAAGTTTGTCATTCTTATCACTAGACCTCTCCACGCTAATCTTTCTCTCATGAATGGACCCTAGATTGCTACTCAAGTCCTCTGTTGAGTCTTCATAGGCCCCTTTGAATGAATAGATATAACTGCAAGAGCGGAATCAGGATGGTGCACAATAAATGTCCTCCTTTTAGATGGTCCTGTTTTAACCCAGAGCTCATGACCACTTTTTTAAATCCATATCATTCTAAAATCATTTGATTTACTGAATCATTGGTCAGCTTCACTTCATTACTTTATGTTGACTTATGGGAATAGGGAGAAATGCAAGGAGCATTTTAAATAAAAGTACTTTTGTTAAAGGGCCTTACATGTTCTAGGTAAAAATTGTTACCAGTCTCAGACAAATTGATGGTATTATTAGAATTCTATAGTTCTGTGCTAAAGAACAGAAATGAGCTACATTTTGAGTTTGTTTTTATGTTGTACTATAGGAAAATTATCCTAAATAAAAGTGGGCTGGATTTTTTTGTGTATGTGGTAGAATGGTAGCTTTCTTAAGCTTTTGTATCTTTTTTTAAACTTATGAGCTATTTTCTAAGTGAAATATAAAAATAGTTCCCTTTGATTTTTTTCTTCATATCACTTTGTGGATAGCATGGGAACGTTGTGTAACTTGCTAAGCCAATGTATTTTAATACCCCACACTGCTGGCTGTATGAAGCATCATGTCATGAAGTTCCTTTAAAAGGTTGGTGGAAGGAAATGGCACCCTTGGGAAATGTATGCCAGAGAGGGTCCGGTTGAAAAAATGGTATTTGGTACCTCTCATGGGTGAAACTTCAGTTCTGGCATCTGAAATTCAGCCCTTGCTTCTCTCTCTCATTTTTGTTCACTGATTGAGGTATTCCTCTATTCCCTGGAAAAGGGAAACAGACAGCATCCACACACAACTCCAATGACTGCTCCTTGTTAGTTTATTCCTCGTTTGTACACTTTGAAATGTAAGGTCTGTAATGCAGGGACTTATTGCCAGTTTAACTGTTACTGTAAAATTACATTTCCATGGTGCTATATTAATAAGAGGAGACCTAAAATCATCAAGTTTAAGTGACTGATCAGTTAGTATCACTAGGGAAAGGTCTGATACCCCAAATGTTATGCTTCCTCTGGGCATGTCTTGACAGGCAAAAGGGAAGGGTTTTTTTCAGTCGAGTTAGCAAGAAGTGGTCTTGGTGGCAACTTTATATTGCTGGACAGATAATTCCTCTGGTTTCTTGTCCCTGCAGAAAGTTAAGGGGATTCACTGACTTGCGGTAAGGAACGATAAAACTCACTTATCAAAGTGGCTGTGGTTCCCATCTTGGTAGCTGAAACAGCACTAATCATAATTCCTTCTTTCTGGTAGGAAATTGGTATGAAATCATTGGCTGTTCAGTTAGCTTGTGGTTTTTTTTGTCAGTGGAATTATTAGCGTGGAAAGCGTGCAAGCTGCGGTAGCAACCAGTTGCCAGGAATGTGAAGAAGGTGGTGAGTAGCCCCCTTGGGGATTTTAGATTGCCCATCTCTGAGAAATTTCTGAAGACTGTGACAGAATTAGATTGATGGAATTGAGAAATGCGGTTGTTGAAATAACTGACTTGCTATTCATAATTACTTGTTAGTCTCTTTCAAAATGAACAGCGATCAGTTGCTTGTTTCCATTCACAGCGTGAGATGTGGTGGTACCCAGCACAGCTTCTTGATGTTATGTGTATACCTTCTGAGTCTGATTAGTGGAAGACAAATTTGGCAAGAATTTTCACTTTAACTAAAACTTGACTGCACACGCTGAAATCCTTGAAGGGGCTTGAAATTTCCAAAGCACCTATTCTCCATATTCACTAAACTCTTCAAGATCCTGGAGATCCGCGAAGTATAATGCTCCACAAGACTGTATTTTAGGTTAGATGCTTGCTGGTTGAGTTTGTGGGTTTTATGTGTCGCTAGTGAGATGTAAGTTAGTGTTCTGAAACAATTTTATATCGTTTGGATGTGTGACCTAATACAATGCACAGTTGAAATGTAGGGGAATGCTGGGACTATAACCTGGGATTAAAAGGTAGTTTTGGGATGGAGATGTGAATAAAAACCAAAAGGCTCATTCAGATCTACTATGTGGCAAGAATGTAAGACCAGGCTCTCTCTCTGGGTATACTAAGGTAGAGCCTATATTTAAACACAATCAAATGAAAACTAAAGAGGGCCACCTCCAGAACTAATAATAATGCTTAGCTTGTATATAGCACTCCTCATCCATAGATCTCAAACGGCTTTACAAAGGAGACCAGGTTCGTTATCCCCATTTTACTGGTGGGAAAACTGAGGCATGGGGCCGGGGTGGGGAGAGGGGGAGAAGGAGGAGAAAAATGACTTCTAAGGTCCCCCAGCAAAGCAGTGGTAGAGCGGGCAACTGAACTCAGTTCTACTGAATCTCAGTGTAGGGGTTTTAAACTATCACTATAAAGTATCTCTAGTTGCACATGCCTTTTAGACAAACGTAAAGGATCCAACCACTTCTTCTATAAAATTGATTTTTAGGTGTAGCAGTCAGTCTCCTGAGTGATCACTCAAAGGCTTTGCCGAACCTGGGAACTTTGGCGGTAAAAGGAGCCAGGAAAAACTATTCCTGGAAAGTAAAGCAAGGCTGTTTGTAAAACTAAATAAGGACGCTTTTTAGAATCTGTGGGGCTTTTGAGGAGATGTTACCCTAGTGTGCTATAATCTTTTAACGTTCACAGTCCCCTATATGCAGTAGGTAGGGTTTGATTTTTTTAAAACTGTTCTTCCCAGCTTTTAATTTTTGATGGTTGTAAGAAAACATGTAAACTGTTTTTTGGTTTTGTTGCTTCAATTTATAAATAAAAAATGCTGAAAAAATGAACATTTTGTTGTAAAGACATTTTGAAGGCCACATTTAAAAAAGACTATAGAAGAAAAACTGACAATTTAATGGTGCATGATGCAGTAATAAAAATGCCAGTGTGGTTATGTTTAATCCTTTAAAGGAGAGAAAAGAAACACTGTAGTTATCAGCATTCAAAAGGCAAAACACAGGCTTAAATATATGCAAAGCCTTGGAGAGACTGAAGAAATTTACTGACTATATTGCAGAAAGCTTCTGACAAGCGCATCGCATCTTTGAAAGTAAGATTTGAATTATTAAAGCTGTCTTTGTTTATTAAATTGGGCCTCCAGTGAGAAGATTGTAAGAAGAAATGTCATGCAGTCTTGAATTGTATTGGGCATAATTTTTAATAGGTATTAAAAGTAAATTTATCTTGTTGGACTAGAACAATGAGTACATTCAAGTGCTTCAGAAAATAAAATTTCAGGTGTACAGTCAATTGTGTGTTTTAGGTCTGTTTCTGCAGCAAATAAACACACCTCCATTTAAGGAGACCAGTTCGTTTGTTAGTGAAGGGTAATCCTTTTAAAAACCAAGACACTTGAAGGCAAGCAGTTTAACAGAAGAGTCTTTGTTAATTTTAAATCAGGAATGCAAGGGAAAGAGATGAGCGCCAAGGTGTTTTTAGGGGTGGCCGGGGGTGGAGGTGGGGGAATGATGATTAAAATGCTACTTTTTGAAAAAAATAACTATGGTGTTTAAAGTGAATTAAAAAAATTAAATGAAATTATTTAAACATTTTAGTTGGTGTAAATATATTTTTTCACTATTTGATTCAAGTATAGCACATATCTGCAACTTTATGCCCACAGCAATTTCTCTTCTGTTTTCAGGAAAGTGGGACCACTGCATTATGAAATACCCCGTCACAATACTTTTTCTTATTCCTGTTCTCATTTGGATTGTATAAGAAATATGCAAAAGTAATAGAGTACATAGAAAATCTTTGCAAATATTTTAGGACCAGCACAGAAATTGTAAACAAAGCACTTCATAAGAGTGTTTAATTCAGGATCTTTTTTCCTAACATGTATTTAATAATTTTAGGGCTTTGGTTACCTATGCAGTCCAAGTGCAGACAGCCATAATTTGTTCGAGGTCGCAACTAGGCTCCAGTTTTTTTGTTACCGTTTTCATTTTATGTCTATTCCTTTTATGCAGTTTCTCAAGTGAAACGCCATCATGGTTTATTTAAAAATGGAATCCTTTAAATCTGGGATTTAAATCTGAATTCTTTGAAAATGTTTAATGAAAGCCAGGCATTTTATGACACGATGAGGCAGATGTCAGGATTTACTCTTCAATTAGGTAGGATTGTGGTGGGGATAGCAGATTAGACTCTTTTGCAGCTGATGCACTGTCTAGAGGAAGTGACATTTATGCTCTTGATCCTTCAGTGATTCTGCATGTCAAGAACTGATCCTTGAAATTCGTCAGCAGTGCTGTCTTAAGAGCAGACAGAGCTGAGTAAGAGGATTTTTACAGACAGAAAAATTAAGCACAAATGGCAAAACAGCAGGTGCATAAATATATTTTTTTTCTTTTTTCCTAGGAGATTGGAAAGGAAAATTGTAGGTGATTATTTGAAACTAATGTATTCTAGAAATTGTGAAATCTGAGATGCACCAGAGTTTAGAGACCTTCGTTTGATTAAGGTAAGAATATTTTAAGAAAATTGTACTTCTCCTTTAATATTCCTTCTTTAATGTTTTTTTTTTTAATTTAACTCTTTCTAATCTTAGATTCTGTAATATAATGCATTTACAATGTATAGTGCACCCTGGGCATTTAAATGGTTAATGTTTATTCAGTTTAATAACTTTCAGCTGCAAAGGGCATATGGATCTGTCTACAAAAGGTGTCGTGTTGATAACCGGATTCTGTTTGGCCAGAAGAATGAAAGCAGGCTACTTATCACAAGGAATAAACTGTGTGATTATAGTGCATTTAGTCCGAGAGGAGGAGCTGGTTAGTTGTTTTTATTTTATAATAGTAGGTCTATCATGCAAATTAGGTTTCATGCAATTTTTTTCATTTGTTTTGTAAGCAAGGTCAATAACTATGAGGGGGTTGAGGGGCCAAGAAGGTGTTAAAATTTTTGCTTTAGAGATGTCATAGTTCTATACGATAAACTGATGAAACATGAGATCAGGTAAGCAGTAGTTATGGTTATCATGACAACATAAAATTATTCAAGTGCTAAGTGTGTATTTATCTCTACTCATTTAAGTTTTTTGCCAAACAGCCTTTTTTTCTTATAAAGGCATATGTTAATTACTTTATTGTCATGTTAGATAAAAATGAGTAGTGATACGCTGCTTTTGTCTAAAGAATAACAATGGAACATTGCATAATTGTGCTAACATAACTTAGTGGGTTGTGGTTTGTTTTTTTTGTTTGTTTTGGTTTTTTTTTAAATTGTGCTTTTTAGCATAAAATATATATTTCACAAACTAAACCTGTCTTGGTAGAGGTTTATATAAATATATATATAAAATTTAAGAATCCTTCTGATATTCCTTTTGGTGGAGCTATATCTGTTTTTTCCCCCCCTAGTGAGTGGTATAGTTAGCCACACACAATTTTAGAAAACCAAATTACAAAGAAGGAAAACCAAAATTAGAGACCAGCAAACCTTCTCTTGAATGTCTGGTGTTCCTTTGACACATTCTGGCTTACAGTTAAAAGCAGTGTTTGAATTGCTATACCAAAAAACATTTCCAAGTGTTTTATATTAAAGGAATACTTTAATCATATGTCTAAAAACTAATATACAGAACCCTTTTTATGTCTAAGAAAATAGAAAGTTATTAGTGTTTTTTCTTTAAATTTTAAACTCCATGTGCTGAGTGATCAGCTTCAGTAAGGTACTTCCTGTGAATCTCAAACTAACCTGAGCATAATTTCCTGTGTTCATAACTTAGTTTGGTGTATGTGGTTTATCATTATGAGCTGTAGGACTGTCAGATAAAAGGGAGTTGAAAATGTCTTGTCTTATTTTTTAAATTTGTAAATAGTAGCGGGAAATAAGAGTTGAACTGCTAAAATGGATACTCTGTTCAGGTGGTAGCAGAATGTTACATGACCAGAGAGACAAATTTCTTTTTGAGTAGCATTAGTGGTATGTGTAAAAAGCATCCGTTTTATGTTGTGATTATTGCGCATTGTTCTTTCTTCTGTGCAATTTTTAAATGTGAAGGAATGCAGCAGATCCATTTTGGAGTTTTGTATCAGTCACTTCAGATGTACAGCATCTCTTCACTCTAACATATTCTCTACTAAGTCAGCCTCTGACTTTCAGAAAAATTTGTTTGATTTGTCAAAGTAATCATACTCCCCAAACTTTACCAAACTTAACTGATTGTAGAATATCCTTTTTTATTAACTTGCAGGCAATAGAATTTGAGAAAATACTCCTATTTGGGGAGGAAATGAAGTTTTGCTGTTGGGTTTTAAATATATATCCTCTTAAACATGCTTTGCAATCTGCTTATGCAGGCATCATGAGTTTTATATTTAAATTGGAATGATTTTTATTAGGATGAAAGTGTTTGCAGATCTGAATTTTGAGGGATAGATGAAATTAAGCAGTGGAAGCACTGATGGCAATCTACAAAGCTTTAATGTGTTAATGTAGTCTAGGCATTATCCATATTTAGAAGCAGTCTAGATTAAATCCTGGAGAAATTCAGACTCCTGTCTTGGACATGTTTCTTAAGTGATGGATGGCATAGAACAGTAGGAGCTCCTTCATATCAACAATTATTTTGCTGTTGCTAGAACTGTTAGAGATGCTAATTACCCTAACTTCAATATTGGTTTAAAAAAAATTGTGTGTGGGGGGGAGAATGAATGATGTTTGTAAAACGTCTTAGCTTTGTGTAGAGCAGGGCTTGACAAATTTTGTTTTGGAGCTAGGAGCCAGCCCAAATGTTAAGGAGCCAGACAACGTGGGCTCAGTGGCGGGGCACCCTGGCCGGAGTGCAGCGGCCGCTCTCCCCTCCCGGCCCTGCCCCTTCCACCCACCCCTCTCCCACAATGTGGGCTCAGCAGCGGGGCGCCTTGGCCGGAGCGCAGTGACCACTCCCCCTCACCCCTGGAGAAATACTAGGCGCCAGACTTAAATTTCTAGGCGACCTGGCGCCTGGGGTTTGTTGAGCCCTGGTGTAGAGACCTTTTTTCTCTTAATGAATTATTCAGTTTAAATCTGCTATATTGCAGTATTTAATATACTTTAAATGACACTGAATCCGTTAATATGGTAAAAGGAAAAGATCTAAGTTTATTGATAAATTCTTTGTCAGCTGTGCACTAACAGTGAAGAACGGCTTGTTGATTTAACTAAGACCCTGTCTACACTTACCTCCGGGATTCGGCGGCAGTTGACGGGAGTTACGCAAGCTACGCAAAAAACTTGCATAACTCCCGTCGACTTCTGGGCTCCTCTTCTGTGCGCCGTCTTCACTGCACTGCGCCACTTGCGAAGGTGGTTTTAGTAAGTCGATTTCTGGATCGACTGAGCGGGTCTTCACTGACCGCTCAGTCGATCCAGAGCAATCGATCTGCTGTCAGTGTAGCCATAGCCTAAAAGGTGTATTTTTTAACCAAAATATACCAACATAGCTTTGCACTTGATGTTATCCCGTATTTAAGATTATTGGGCAGATTAGAACTAGGAGACCAAAGTTAAGCTCTTTGGGGCAGGGGACCACTATGCTGTAGTACAGTGCCCAGTACAATGGGGCCCTGACGCTGATTGGAGCTTTTGGATTCGTGACAATGTATACAGGACTCTAAAGAGACTGGATGTGAATAGGGAATGGATGTAATGGACTTCCACTTGCGGAGTCCAGTAGCATTAATAAGAAATTAGATTGCTATCTGGTATTAAAGTGGTGTTAAATTTTTTTGAATATCTGACTGATCTGGGCAGCAGCAAGGATTAAAAAAGGAATGTTACAATTATGCCATCCTTTGCATGGGAGTAAGTCTGCCCTTGTCTTGTACAACATTAAAAAAAGTTAAAAGAAATATACATGATGGAGTGGAGGGGCTCTACTTCCATGACATGCTGGACCCATGTATTCCATCTGGTCCTATGTAGTAGTTTTAGATCACACCATATAGTAGTCCTGCTTTAGCAGATCAATGCATGCAGCATAGAGATGTCTGTCTTAAAATGTAATTTGTATGTGTACAAGCAAATGCTTTAAAGTAGCTTTATTTTTTTTCTGAATTATACTGGAGCCTGATTCTGATAGCAATATTAAGGGAATACTGCTAACTTGGCTAGGAATTAGAGTAGTAATACCTGCAGCATTGTGCACAGCTTGGGAAACCTGATTGTAGTGTGAGACCCTCATTCATTTGTGTCACTTTCAGCAGTTTGAAGCAGAGGTTCATAGTTGGATCAGATCACATCTCAGGTTCTATGGGTTGGTCCTTTTATTGTTTTCTAGGTTCTACGGGTTGGTCCTTTCATTGTTTTCTGAGGCCTCCAGTCCACTCCTAATGGAATGCCCTTATCACTTCTTACCCAGATGTGCTTGAATGCAGTTCATCTTCTTCAATATTTATAGACAGTGCGTTCTCTCCCCCTTTTGATAGCCTCTATTGGAACTTTCAGAGCTATCCATGAATTTAACAGCATTTCCATAAAAATTTTGGACTGGTGGGCTATTCTCCTATTTTACTTAATGATGCCTGTTACATCTCTGTGGTACCAGTGTGTATCAACTAGGCCAAAATCTTTTAAAGCAGTTTTACCCAGTCCCCAGAAACATGACTAAACTTGTATGTATAACACAAAATCAAAGTAGGTGCCTGAAGTGTGTGTGAATTAAACCACCTATGTCAGACACTCATTGTGTTGCAAAAGGATAGCCATTAGACAACATCCAATAGTTTTTTTGAATTTTGGGTTTTCTTTCTGTTTTTGTCCCTTTAGTTCCCTAGTTTCACTTAAACCAACAGCCTGTGAAACTTGTGTTTCAGGAAAGTCTTGCCCACTTTAGACCGGGATAGGTGCATCACCAATCTTGTGTGTGCAGCCCAGTTTCCAACTCTTTGCTCTTTATTATGTGAAGTCCACTATAGCTCAGCTGGTCAGGATGAGAACAATTGAGGAAATCCGTTATTTGGTTCTATGTGGCCTGGTTCTCTGTCTTGAGACAGATGATCTCGATACTGAGATTCAGGTTCACTTGATTCCAAATGGAGACTTCCTCCCAGAAACCACTGGAGACTGCTACTGTCTTCCTTTCTTATCCTTCATGGAATCTCATCTGTCTCCTTCACCCTATAGGTTAAGATATTGCTGGGATATCCAAGTGGGCTTCTGTTCAATCCCTCCCCCATTTATGTTATAATTGTGTCCATGAACAGTCTTGAATAAACCAATCAACATTGCTTTAACCAAGTATGACCACATACAGCAGGGTATATGCAGAAGGCGCAACTTCTTTTTGGAAATTTCCACAAAAACAAATTCATTTTATTTTGTATATTGTTCAACTATTTACTTGTGGAGGTGAGTCTGGCTTACTTCCAGGAGCAGAGTCCAAGCATTCCTTCTTGTATACAAGTGCCACATCACCCTACTACCACATTTTAGCACTTCAATATGGGAGTTTGAGAACATTTAAGTGGGCAGTACAAAAGCAATTTTAAAGATTGTTGTATGGCTAATGTGTACCCACTTTACTTCAAGTAACTAAATGTTTTATACTCTCACATATATAAAAAAAAAACAAAAAAAACCCAGGCCTAATAAACTCAAACATTTGTGACAGAAGAACAATATTGTTAGGATTTAAACCTACAACAGTGCAGGCACTAGTAGGATATCTGGAATTCAAACAAAAAGTAGTAAAGTGTAAACTCTCCTTGGGCTTTTACAGCAGTCAAAGGATATTTGCAAGTTTTCAAATGTTAAAGATAGAACATAAATAAAAAAACAGTATCAAGATCAAGAAAGAGATCACTACTTATTTTGTAATAAAGTTGGTTTGTGAGGCAGGAACTATATCTTGGGCATGTAGGGTATTTACCCTAAGGTTCTGCCATGTTTTTACTCTACTCACTTGAGTAGTGCCTCACTGTCTACGCTATGAATACCCATGCTACGGGGACATAGTGTATGTACCGTATATGCCAGCGTAAGTGTAGAACATAGCCTGAGAAGGGGGTAAAAGCAGTAACTACTATTTAAAGCTTCCTAGCTGATGATTGTATGGAAATATAGGCCAAATAAAGGTCAGTCTGCGCACCAGCTCAGGTTTCTGGAAATGGCCAAAGCACAAATGTTGCTTTGTTTATTTCAAGCCTTCTTACTCCTCTAATGTTAAGAACAAACTGAGGTACATCAAAGCTGGAACTACAATATGACACCACTTGCTACCAATTGCAAATCTTTCAATAAGTCTTTCTTCTATCCTCAGTTCTACAGAGTTTCTGGGGAAGTATCAGAGCTGTCCAAATCAATGAGTAAAAACACAACTCAAATGAAGGCTGAATAGCAAGGCTGTTTCTTTCTGTCCTCTCTTGCCTTCAGCTGTAGGCTCTACTAACAGTTTTTTCAATAGCAAGTCTTATGAATATCTTATGAAACAAAACAAAAGAACACCTGAGATAAAATAGTGTAGTGGAGACATAAAGAAGGAAAAATTACTTCCTATTTTTGGTTAATGATGTGTATGTAAAAGTATAGATGACCTGTTTTTTAATTCTACTTGATTTCTTTTCTTGTCTGTATCAGGTTTTGTTTTCTGTTTTAACTCAGGAACTGGAATGGGGAGCTTTTGGATATCAGGTGATGGAATGGCATGTATGAATATTTAACAAAAAGCTTTTTTCCCAAGTGTTCATCATGAGATTCAGTGACTGAAGTATCAACAAAAATGGACAATTTTAAACACTTATTAAAAGTGTCTCTTAATTGTGCATGTACAACTTAGATCCTTTCAGGCAAGGGCAATCTTTTCTCTATCCTACATGAAGTGCCTATCCATGTTGGTTTTTAATAGCACCCAAAAATTTCCTGTGGTATTAGTAACCTGCTGTATTACTCTAGTTGTGTACCATGTTATTGTTGGAAGACTCTGTGGATAAGACTTGATAATTTTAATATAAAAACAGTCATGGAAAAGGTCCTCTAGTTTCATATTTATAAAGAACCATAACAAAAAAGCAAAATTTTTCCTGCTGCTTTAAAAGCATTAAGTCTGTAGTCTACTCAAAACACTGTTGTTGCAATGATCAGCTTGAGATAACTGACTTTGTGCTGTAACATTGTGCAGCAGCTATGTTTTATTGCTGATGATTCTGTCACCATTTATCCCATGAGTTAATATTCTGTTACACCTTGTATGAAAACTATTGCCTGGAAGGGTGTACAGTTTCTAAATATATTCCAGCTGAGGCAGGAAGGTGGCAAGATTCTGTGGAAATTTATAATGGAGCAATCTGGTTCCTTCTGTATGCTTTCATGTGACATTATGGGATCAAGTCTGCCTCTCTGAAGCAGCCTGTGGATGAAGATTTCTTTCAAGATGCAGTTCAGCTCTAGAGAGAGAATTTTTCTTCCTATTTTGCCTGTTGGTTAAGTACACTGCTTTCACTGCTTCTAGAGGTTTGTCTAAGATTTTTAAATTACTGGACTGTTGTGCCCAGCAGTACGCAAATATTTTGAGATTTTTTTTTTTTTGTAATCTGTAGTTTGTCTAAACCTTTGAGTCTTTCACAGAAATTAGTGCTTAGTTTTAATGATCTAATGTGTGAGTGGATTTTGTTTACATCTACATCTGTGTCTTTGGAGCACAGGGGGTTTAATTAAGTCTTTGTTATATACCTTTTGGATAAGACCAGCAGGTTGAGAACGTCATTTTAGAAGCAGTCTTTTGTGAATGCATCCAGAATGTATTCCCTTCCTTCATCTTTTGTCAGGGAGGGGTTGTCTTCATGAGATGGACAGGTAGAGATTTAAAAAAAAGTGACTCAATTCAAAACAAAATATAGCATTCCTTATTAAACAAGCATTTTGATTCTGCTTATTTTCTTGTTGAATATATTTCTTCATTGAGTTGCTTTAATTAAAATGTGAAATCCTTATCACTTGCTTTCTTGCAGATCAAGCTAGTGCTGAAAAACAGATAATTTAGACTAAACTGAATTTTTGAATTAGCTTGGTAGCTAATCATAGTGGAGTCCGTAATATAACTGCTTAGATTCTGATGCTTGAATTTCCTTCTTTTTATTTGGTTTTTCTCTCCTGCTAAAGAGTCCCATGAAGTAATACAGCATTGTATGTATTCCTTGCACGGGAAGGCTATTCTGGTTACTTAAAGCTGAAAAATACCTAAATTAAGCCATACGTGTATTATCTAAAACCTTATATTCATGTTAGGAAAACAAAGTTGAGTCATTTTCTTTTTGACTAAATGCCTCCTTAAATTAGTCAAGAGAATAACTACCCAAATATTGTGCAAAAGTATTTGATACAATATATTTGGTGCACTTTAAATATCTTAGTTAACACTGCCTACTCATATGGATAGTTTTTGGTTTACAATGCAATTATTTTGACTGATAAAATGTATTAAGTACAATATGTCACATATATAGGAGACGTAATTGCTTAAACTTGTCTGAAGCTGTTGCTGTTCCTTATAATTGGTTTCCCCCTTCTATAAATGAAAATCTGCAAAGCTAAATGTTAGTGTAAATAGGAAGACGCAGCCTCTGACATCTTCTGTAGAAGATGAATATGGTATCAGCATCCTGTCTGGCAGATTTGCTAATTGCATTTTTTTTGTATAGGCAAATACTTGACTTGTCTAACACTGTTAAATGGATGCTGAACCTTTAAAACATATTTCATATAACCTGATGCTAACTTCAGCTAAAATTGAAGTGCTTTCAAATTAAATTAATCGGTCTGCAGTTCTGCTGCTTGGTTTTTATATGCAAACTTTTATGCTAACGAAGACAATTGGTCTAACATCCTGGTAGTTGTGGTTAATGGGCCTGATTATCAGCTGGGTGTTTACCTAGCATCTAAATTTGTGGGCATTTTTACTATACGCCTGCAATAATCATGCCCACAGAATGGAGGCTGTTACCAAAAATCAAGCCCCTCGCATGCCAGTGTAACATTGCTCTTTCAACTAATCGCTCTTCTTACACCCTCTCTGCCACGAGGAGAAGCCAGTGTCTATTCAGAAGTTTCAGTAAATATCTAGGTTTTTCTTGGGGAGGTGGTGGGATGGGGGGATAGGTGATTTTTAAACCATTCTGAAGAAATGAGTGAACAGCAATGGCATCAGTAAAGTCTGCCTAACTCATATTTTTGTATTCTTATAAATTATTTACACCCAGCCCAAGTGCATGACAGTTTCTACTGCTGCACTCTAAGTCTCCACTCCCAACAAACTTGGGGATCCTTTCAGCCACTGATTCCAACCCTCCCACTGACTTGAGGGATTGCCTGCTAGTCCAGTGGCCAAGTGCTATCATGCTGTGAGCTGTGATAGGCAAAATATTGGAATTGGATTCCACTTTGGAACAGGGCAGGAAGTGGTGAATGAACTCCCACAGGAATTAAGGATCATCACAAACCTCCCCACCTTCTGCTGCAGGTGCAAGGAGTATTTTTTCTTCGAATATGTATCAGTGTGGTTCCCCACTGTGGGTGCATGTATGCCTCATATGCATGGGATTGGAATGTTCTTTGAATAGTTGTGTCCAGTGGGGCTGAGCCGTACTCTGTGCTCCCATGTGCAGGGCCTCCACATGGGGGGGTGAGGAGGGTACACTTTACTGGGGCCCAGAGACCCTGGGGGGCCCGGCCCAGACTGCAACCCCCATTATATGTGTGGGAGGGGGCCCGTGTTACAAGTTTATACTGGGCCCGAAAAAATTATGCTTGGACCCTGCCCATGTGAGGCATAAAGGTTAGAGTAACCATGACCCTCCCTTTAGTTTCTTCTTATCATCCATGGCAGCAAGATGGAACCTTCAATGTCCAACCCACTTCAGCATTTGTCCTTAACTATTTTGTGAAGAACGGAAGGCACCACAGATGAAGGAACCCCCTCACCACCGAAGCCCTTATGTACATCAAAGTGAAACTGTGTGAGGGACAGAAATGGAGGACTCTAACTCCTGTGGGTTTAAACTTTGTCCCTCATCTGACAGCATGATGCCCCTGAGTATAGCAGATGTCTCTTCCGCGTTGGGGTAGCCTGTATCCCTGGTAGATGCTCAGTTTAATACTCCTTTTCTAGTTTCCAAAAGTCAAGAGGTGCAAGGTTCAAACTGTACCTCTTGAACCAATCCATGAGGGTGGCTTTGGGCCCCAATGAAGAAACCTTATCATGAACATCATGACAATGAACATGTGACAATGTTAGTCATGAATATGGGACATGAACATGGGACAATGTTAGTCATGTTACTTAATGCACTACTGGAAAGTACTCAGATACAGTGGTGGTGTGAGCAGTGTTAAAACCTATATAGAATAGCAGGGTGGACTAACATTCTTGAACTAGGAACCCTAGGAGCAACCAAATCTGAGGAGAAGGTTTATATTTGACTTCTGTTATCCTGTTTTGTCAATAAAGTCAAACCTCAGAATGAGATGAGTTTCACCATATATACTTGGGTGGCAGAGACCTCTGTTCTATAATGCTTATTAAAACCCAGTAGAAGACTGTTGTGCCCAGTCCTGCCACATGAAGAATGGTGGAGAAACAAAGGCATTGCCTCTTACACTGCAGAACAAGGGAACTGCATGAAGGATTGTGAACATGAAGCAGGACCAAGGAGCAGTCAGTGTAGATCCAGCAAGGGACAAACTTGGAATTTTTAAAAAAGTAACTCTTTTATTGTTGAATCTGAAGTTTCTGAAAATGGCAGTGGGCATAGTACATGCTAAATAAACTGTTATCACATTTGAGAGAATGCTGTAACTGTTTTGCCAATAAACTAATTTTATAGTAGATCAATAGGTTCCATTTGTAGAGTAATTTAACACAGTCTTTAGCTTAATAGCTCTTTTGCCTGAAGTAATGTTATATGGTCAAGATTAATGTGTAGGTATAGTATCCTTGTCAGTTTCAACACATTTTTCTTTATATACTCTTCTTAGATTAATGGCTCTACTGTAGGATGGAGGTAAATTTGTCTATAGAGCAATCATTGTGAATTTGTTTCCAATGTATTTATGATATGTTTGAAGGTTGCAAATCAGTAAATATCAATACACAAAGTACACTTCACTTACCAAAGGAAACAGATTCAAGTCATCAGGGTTTTTTTTATTCACTTAAACTGTAAAAGATATCCAAATTTCAGCCTTTGCCTGAGTAAAATCTCGCTAATCTGACAGAGGGCCTGCTGTCTACTACATATGTTTGGATGTAAATTATCCATAGGTGTAGAGATGATAATTTTAATGGCCTTCAGCTCTTACCTTTGGCTGTGATCTCATCAGACTTCTCAAACTAGGAAGTTATGACATTTTGAATACTACTAAAAACAAAAACCTTGAACTTTGTATTTACCTTTGAACTCTGATCCATCTGTTATTGCCCATCTACCTGTGTCGTTTTGGGATTGAGATTTGGATTTCTACTACAATAAAAAGGGCATCTCTCCTGAGCTCTAGATTCTCCTGGGGGGGAAGCAACTCTATCAACAATGACAGTACCTCATCTAATTTACCTGTAGTGGCAACCCAATATACTTCCTGCATTGTGCTTACATATATGAGAACCATGCATATGCCATCCTCCACTTCACAGTGAACATCTAATATTTTATCTATGGGCAGTACAAAAATTGCACAGAACTGAGGATATTATAACATCTCCAAAGAAACTAATTACTTCATCCACTCTCATGTATTGGCTAGAAGACACCTATTGTAGCTACCTAATCCATCTTCCCCATGGCTTCTTCAAAAATAGGTATCATATGTACCTTTTGGGCTGTCCATTTCTCATATACATTATAGATAGCAGGGATCACAGTTTTAGATAGCAAGAATGCAATTATTTTCATGTCAATGATGTATTATGCCTTTCTATATATTTGGGGAGGGGTGTGCCTGTGTCAGGGTTGATCTTATTTAAAGAAACTTAAATCTAACCTTCTTAACTTCTGAATTCAACTATGAGGCACAAATAAAGCTGTTGGCAAATATGTATATTCATCCCTAATTTAGCTGGTCTGAGTAAAGTTGTTTTTTTCCTGGGGAATAACTTAATAAAAACAAAAAAGCACCACAACAATGTATCCAATACAGAACTTTGGTTGGAATATGTTTTGTATGTCTTCAGAATTTAAACAATCCTAGTGGAAGACAGAGTGAGTAGAGTTTACAGACGTACAATACTTGCAACTCCATCTGGTCTTCAGTGTATTTTTGATGCCTTAAAAATGGACTTTTGTTTAATTTTTGACATGATATAATGCTAGGTTTGTCTTTATTTCAGCTCAATGTAAATTGAGAGGTGGAAAGCTTGATGCTGAATATATTTAGCTGAGGATAATGCATTTTCTCTTGCAGTAGTTTCTTGGTAAAAACTCATCTGTTCTGATAAACATGTCTCTTTGGATGAAGAAAAACAATCAAATTCTAAGGCACAGAAAACTGATGTACTGTTGTAAAGTTCTGCAGAATATCTCCTGATTGAGAGATCTGGAATCTCTACCTTGCCTAGTCTAGGCATGTTTAATTGCTGTACTGTGAATTTTGTAACCCTTTATTAAAACAAAGCTTCCTATCATGGAAAAAGTAAGCATTCGGTTGCCATTTTAAAATTGGGAATGCTTTTAATTATTCCCGAAACCTACACAATTACTGCAAAAGCAAATCTTTATCTTAATGTGAAATCAATAAAAATAATGCAGTTTGTATCTAGTCAAGTGCTTCAGGAATTGTTAATACCAAAAGTGTTCTTTCATGATTTAGCAGCAACAGGTTTTCTAATAAATCCAAATCAGACTTCAGACTAAAAAAATGTAATTGTAATTGATTCATTTTTCCCAAGAGACTGTTGCCAGCATGACTCTTCTTAGAATGCAAATGATGTAGAGGAGAAATGATACTGAAACAGTTGTAAATAATGCTTCTTTTTAAAAAAAAGTTTCTAATTGAATTTTTACTGTAAAGTCCATTTGATTAGTGATCTTTGGTAATTATTTCACTCCAGTTAAATATTTATGGGATTTTGTGCTGTTGGAGAAGGTATGCTTGAATCCCCTACGAGGTTACATAGCTTCAGGTTAGTTTTTGTAGCAGTATCTGAAGCAGCAAAAAGCTGCTTCTGTTTTTAGAGGAAACGAGTGTCCATTCTGATGAAAATCATTCTCTCTTTTTAGAAAATGTTCATATTGATGATAGTCACACATTTAAAATAAAATGTGTTAAATTTGACAGTTATCATAAGCATATAGGGTTTATATTTAGCCTCACATTTTCCATGGTTGTGAAAACTTGCCTTTTCTCTGGTAAAAATGAAATATTTTTCACTTGTAGTTCTGGAGAAATATTTAATATGAAGTAATTTGCATATCACAATTGGACAAATTCATAAAACTAAAAAAATTTACATTAAAAAGTTTACTAAAGCTATTTTTTTCTGTATCCCAGTAAAGCTAGATTAATTTCTTTAAAAGTGGAGAGGGAAAGAAGCAGTTTTTCCTCACCATTTTTAGCGTGCCATAAGGATAAAATTGTACCACCTTAACAATTTCTTGTCGTAACGAGAGCTGTAGGAAGCTGCTTTTTAATGAATTTGTCAGCATTTGATGAAAAGATCTAGGCTGCTATTGACATTTCATAGCAGTTCACAAAAACAGAAAGCAAGTAAAGAGGATACTTACTATTTGTTAGGATTAAGAGATCTCCTTCTTCCACAAAATGGAGCCTGATTGTACTTATACTGGGGAAATAAGTAATCCATAAAAATGAATAATAGGTACCGTCTGTGTATTCAGAAAGCTTCAAGAACTAATGCATAAAACAGTGATGGTAAAACTAACTTTGGGGGAGAAATAACCTGGGATAGGTAGGAAACATTACTTCACAAGGTGTCTCAGGACAGTGCAGTGGGTGCATATGCTGAATATATAGGCCTTAAATGTTCTCCGTATTGAATTACTTTTGTGCTAACTGGGGAGCTCATCGGTTTAGAATCTCTTAAAATGTGTGATTGAAGAATATTTGTAAACCCCTAAATCATTTCCTTTTACTAGAGGGAAATAATAGGTAAGATTGAACTGTGGACGTGATATACCTTGACTTTAGCAAAGCTTTTGATACGGTCTCCCACAATATTCTAGCCAGCAAGTTAAGGCAGTGTGGGTTGGATGAATGAAATATAAGGTGGATAGAAAGTTGGCTAGATCACCAGGCTCACTAGGTAGTGATCAACGGTTCGATGTCTAGTTGGCAGCCGGTATCAGGTGGAATGCCCCAGAGGTTGGTCCTGGGATTGTGTTTGTTCAACATCTTCATTAAGATCTGGATGATGGGATGGATTGCACCTTTAGCAAGTTCGTGCATGACACTAAGCTGGGGGGGAGTGGTAGATGCACTAGAGGATAGGAATAGGATTCAGAGTGACCTAGACAAATTGGAGGATTGGCCAAAAGAAATCTGGTGCATACAGGGCTGCATTAGTAGGAGCATTGCCAGCAGATCGAGGGAAGTGATTATTCCCTTCTATTCAGCACTGGTGAGGTCTCATTTGGAGTATTGTGTCCAGATTTGGGCCCCCCACTACAGAAAGGATGTGGACAAATTGGAGAGTCCAGTGGAGGGCAACGAAAATGATCAGGGGGCTGGGGCACATGACTTCTGAGGAGACTAGGGGAGCTGGGTTTATTTAGTCTGCAGAAAAGAAGAGTGAGGGTGGATTTGGTAGCAGCCTTCAACTACCTGAAAGGGGGTTCCAGAGAATATAGAGCTAGGTTGTTCTCAGTGGTAGTAGATGAAAGAATTAGGAGCAATGATCTCAAGTTGCAGTGGGGGAGGTCTAGGTTGGATATTAGGAAAAACTTTTTCAGTAAGAGGATGGTGAAGCACTGGAATGGATTACCTAGAAAGGTGATGGAATCTCCATCTTCAGAGGTTTTTAAGGTGCAGCTTGACAAAGCCCTAGCTGGTTGGGGTTGGTCCTGCTTTGAGCAGTAGATTGGACTAGATCAGTGTTTCTCAACCTTTTAAGTAGCAAGTACCCATTAACTTCTGAAAATTTTAATAAGTACCCCAACACTCAATTTTCCACACAATTCTATATTTACCAACTAATGTGAGCCATATGTTGGAAGAAGGGCTGAGTACATAAGGCCGAGATATGACAGATGTCAGATCTAGTGTGGGTAGGGTTGTTACCTTTACACCAGGGGTGCACAACTCAAGTATGTACTTGGGCTAGAGGTGATGTTGGCCAAAGCTAGGAGGCTTTGAGCAGCATGCCAGTGCTGGGGAATATAAAGCGCTGCACCAAATTTTTTGCCATAGATTTGAGAGGAGGAAGGGGTGAGAAAGAGACAGGGAAGAAGGGCGAGAGAGAGAGACAGGAAAAGAGGATAATGGTAAAATCTGGGGCTGTCATAGTTGTCAATTTCACTGTTCAGCTAGAGCAGTGAAATTGACAAGTTTTCTGGGCATTGGGCTTTGAGCCAGGGAGTGGGTCTGCCACCTGGGCAAGTTGCAGGCGGCTGCTGCCTGGCTGCCAGTCCGGGAGGTGGGCGGCTGCCACCCAATCCGAGTTGGGGCAGAGGTGGCTTCTGCACCGGCTGGAATCCAGGGATGTGGGCAGGCAGCTGCTGCCCATCTTCAAGCTGGGGCGCTGGAGGCTGTCCCTTGGCCTGGAGACAGGGAGCGGGTGTCTGCCACCCAGCTGTGAGCCCAGCTTGTGAGACGCAGGAGGCTGCCACCGGGCACCCACCTGGGATCTGCGACCAGGTGGGAAGTGGGAGGCTGCCGCCTGCCTTCCCGAGAAGTCGGCAGCTGCCGCCCGCCTCCCCTTCACTCTGTTTTTCCCCGGGTACCCCCTGCCTATGTCTTGCGTACCTCCAGGGTTACGCGTACCACAGGTTGAGAAACTATGGACTAGATGACCTCCTGAGGTCCCTTCCAACCCTAATCTTCTATGATTCTATGAAATTAAAGTCTTTTGTAGGAAAATAACTGAAGATGAGAAAATACCTTTGCACTGCTTCTTACATGTGACTAATGTGCTGTTCATAAACACTCCATTTATAGAGAGCTATGTGTGTCTGGTTATTTTGTATGCAGTTTTGATGCCAGGACCTTTTTGTGGAAAAAAAATGCTCCCTTTTTCACATTGATGATAATTTATGATTTTTATTGCAGCAGCACCTACAGGTCCCAATCAGGGATTAGTGCTCGTTATACTAAGAGCTGCACAGACATGAAGTAAAAGAGCCTGCAGTTTTGGGAATGGAATCCCACCCCCACTGAAGTCAGTAGCAAAACTCCCATTTACTTCAGTGGGGCTGGGATTTCACTCTTGATTTAGAACAAATGTAATGAATTGGAGATGAATGGATGGCAGAGGACAAGGAAAAAGATACATAGGTAAAAGTTTAGTTGCCATTGCAATCTGCAGCAAGAAACTTGCTCTTCATGAACTGTGGTTCCAGCAAAGTCCTGGCTGTGTAGATAGACTGGTTTCTGTTTAGTTTTAGGGTCTTCATTGAATCTTAAAAGTCCAAACAATATGTGCAGACTTTCATTTGAGCTTGGAAGATTCATAGATTCAAAGGCTAGAAGGAGACATTGTGATCATCTAGTCTGACCTCCTTTATAACACAGGCAATAGATCGCCCCCAAAATAGTTCCTAGAGCATGTGTTTTAGAAAAGTATCTAACTTGATTTAAAAATTGCCTGTGATGGAGAATTCACCACAACCCTTGGCAATCTGTTCCAATGGTTAATTAACCTCACTGTTAAATGTATTCCTTATTTCTATTCTGAATTTGTCTAGCTTCAGTTTCCAGCCCTTGGATCATGTTATCTCTTTTGCTAGATTGAAGAGTCCATTAGTAATTTTCCCCCTCTATATAGGTACTTAAAAGCTAGTCAAATCACCCTTAACCTTTGTTAAATTTAATAGATTGAGCTCCTGGAGTCTTTCACTATAAGGCATGTTTTCTAATTCTTTAATCCTTCTTGTGGCTCTTGTCTGAACCTTTTCTGGTTTATCAACATCCTTCTTGAATTTTGGACACCAGCACTGGACACGCTATTCCAGCAGCGGTCACATCAGTGCTAGAAGAGGTAAAATAATTTCAACTACTATTCAAAATGCCCCTATTTATGCATCCAGAGATTGCATTAGCTTCTCTGGAAATAGAGTCTCACTGGGAGCTCATGTTCAGCTGATTAACCACCACAACCCCCAGATCTCATTCAGTCACTGCTTCCCACGATAGTCCCCACATCCTGTAAGTATGACCTATGTCCTTTGTAAACATATTCATCTGGAAAAACAACGAGAGTCCTGTAGCACCTTAAAGACTAACAAATTTCTGTGAGCATAAGCTTTTGTGGGCTGCAACCCACTTCATCAGATGCATGAAATGGAAATCACAGATAGGAGGTGTGTGTATATATACACCCAAGGGTAAGAAACATAACAATGGGGAGGGCAAGTGCTAACAAGGTCAGTTCAGCTAGGGTACATGAGGCCTATTCACAACCATTGATTAGAAGGGAGAATGTGTGAACAGTGACAATTACTTCTTGTAATGAGAGAACCATTCTAAGTCCCTGTTCAGACCCAGTCTGATTGTATCAAGTTTGCATATGAGTTCCAGCTCTGCAGTTTGTCGCTGAAGTCTGTTTTTGAAGTTTTTTTTGTTGAAGTATGGCAACTTTCAAGTCAGTGACCGAGTGTCCTGGGAGATTGAAGTGCTCTCCGACTGGTTTATGGATGTTGTTAATTTTTGTCTGATTTGTGTCCATTTAGTCTTTTGCATAGTGACAGTCCGGTTTGGCCAATGTACATGGCAGAGTGGCATTGCTGGCACATGATGGCATATATTACATTAGTAGATGTGCAGGTGAATGAGCTCCTGATGATGTGGCTAATGCAGTTAGGACCAATGTTGGTGTCACTAGAGTCGATGTGCGGGCAGAGTTGGCAACGGGGTTTGTTGCAGGGATAGGTTCCTGGGTTAGTGTTCTTGTTGTATGGTGAGTATTTCCTTCAGGTTGGGGAGCTGTCTGTAAGCAATGATAGGCCTGCCTCCCACGGCTTGAGTGAGTGAGGGATCATCTTCTAGGATAGGTTTGTTCATCCTTAATGATATGTTGGAGAGATTTTAGCTGGGGGCTGTAGGTGATGGCCAGTGGTGTTCTGTTTTCTTTGTTGGGTCTGTCCTGTAGTAGGTGACTTCTGGGTACCTGTCTGGCTCTGTCAATTTGTTTCTTCACCTCCCCAGGTGGGAACTGTAGTTTTAAGAATGTTCTATGGAGGTCCTGTAGGTGTTTCTCTGTCTGAGGGATCGGAGCAAATCTGGTTGTATCTTAGGATTTGGCTGCAGACAATGGATTGTGTTATGTGTCCAGGGTGGAAGCTGGAGGCATGAAGGTATGTATTGCGGTCAGTTGGTTTTCGGTCTAGGGTGGTATTAATGTGACCATCCCTTATTTGTATTGTAGTGTCCAGGAAGTGGATTTCTTGTGTGGACTGGTCTAGGCTGAGGTTGATGGTGGGGTGGAAATTATTGAAATCCCGGTGGAATTCTTCGAGGGACTTTTTCCCGTGAGTCCAGATGATGAAAATGTCATCAATGTAGCGTAGGTAAAGAAGAGGTGTTTGGGGACGAGTTTCAAGGAAGCGATGTTCTAGGACAGCCATAAAAATGTTGGCATACTGTGGGGCCATGCGGGTGCCCATAGCTGTGCCTCTGACTTAAAGACTTGTGACAGTAGTGGATCACTGCAAGGGATGTGCGCTTTCTTCCCAACAGTCTCTCAGTGGATCATTTGATGCATCAAAGAATGCTACTCCCACTGTCAAGTTCAACTTCCACCTCGTTTCAGAGCACACTCCATAAGGGCACAAGCAATCACGACGACCTTCCTTGCTGACGTCCCATGGCAGGATATTTGCAAAGCAGCAAACTGGGCTTCTAGACACACATTCATAGCTGACTATGCTTTGATTAACGCCGCTTAGGGCTCGATGCATGGGTGTAAGAGGAAACTGAGGGGGCATCAACCTGTGCAGACATATAAGACATCTGACGCACCACGTGGGCAACATGAGGCACGCACGTGGGTCGACAGGCACTGCTTTCAACGGTTCTGGCTCTGGCGCATGGCACGCATGCGTATCAACGATGGAATCCAGATGGGGACCACACATCTTGAAGAACCATCAGTTACAGTAAGTAACCTCCGCTTGCACCTATCTTACCAAGCAATCCAGATTGCTCTGTATCAATGACCTGTCATTTTCATCATTCATCACTTCTCCAATCTTTGTGTCATCTGCTAACTTGATCAGTGACTATTTTGTTTCCTTCCAGTAAAAATGTTAAATAGCGTAGGGCCAAGAACCATTTCCTATGCAACTCCACTAGAAACACTCCCATTCGATGATTCCCCATTTACAATTAATTTTCAGGTCTAGCAGTTAGCCATCTTTTAATCTATTTAATATGTGCCATGTTAATTTTCTCTCCTAGTTTTTAGTCAAAATGTCGTATGGTACCAAGTCAATTACATCACCACTATTAACTTTATCAACCAAACTTGTAATCTCATTAAAAAAAAAAAAATCAAGTTTGTTTTGACAGGATATATTTTCCATAAGCCCATGTCAGTTGACATTAATTGTATACATATATAAAAATAAAAATATGCATACAAAAATAAATAGTTTGGACTTTATGCTGTTTGTGCATTATAAATGTGATCTAATCATGATCAATTGTATCTAAGCAACCATTAGTTCTCTGATTAGTTCCTGTTTATCTGTTAAAATGAGATCTAATATAGAAATCCTCAGTGTTGGATGCAACATTTTTTGATTTAGGGAACCATCATCTATAATGTTTAGAAACTGCAAGGATGTTTTAGTACTGGCAGCACAAGATCTCCAGTATATGTTCTTACTATCTTGATTTTGTGCTAGAGGAGTCCTTATATAATCATCCCTGTTATTTTAACACTCTCCTGACTACTCTAGGCAACCTGTATCTGGAGAGATTGCCCCTTCTACAAAGGTGGGAGGCCATTCCAACTATATAGCCTCCTCTCCCTGTAGAAGGTGGGCCAAATTTCCACGAAACCAAAACTCTCCGCCACTTACCTAGCCACTTCCAGATACTTCTTCCATCATTCATGGGACAGGAAGGATCTGGCAGTTTCACTTGGATGCTCTTCTTCAGCAGGCTTCCAAGTTCCTTGAAGTCATCTATTATGCATGGTCATTAGTGCCGATGAGAACCATCAGCAATGGATGGTTCAGAAGCTTGTCCGATCTTAGAGTGATGTCTTGTGTCATGGCTCCAAGAAGGCAGCCCACTATACTTGTCTGCCTGTCCCTTGCAAAATGTTCTTTAGATTCTTCTGAGTATTGAATCCCCAAATAAGGATTGTTTGTCTTCCTTAGACAATTAGAAAACTCTTTGATTTTTCTCATAGGCTGGGCTGAGCTGCTATCCACAGGTGTGTCCCATTCATCCCGTGGACCAGTGGTATCTGGGGGAGGTATCTTCCACAATTTCCATGTTGAGGACCTGGAATCAATTGGAAACGTGGATGATAATTATGTAATGTATAGCTGTATGAAGGAGGCAACCGACATGTCTGGTGGGGAAGGCAACAAAGCTCCCATCCAGGGGCCTAATCCAGCTTCCAGTGAAGTCAGAACTCTCTTTAACATCAGTGAGAACGGGATCAGGCTTGGTATCTCTCTGAAGCCTGCTGTGCTTCACTCCTGTTCTGCAGTCTCCAGTGTTCAGGGTTTTCAGCAGTTTGGAAAGGCACAAAGAGGGAAACAGTAATTATTTATTTTTTCCTTATTTTTTAATATGATGTAATGAAATGATATAGCACATTTAAAAACACTGGAAGCTTCAGAATAGGATAAAACTGAGTTCTGCAGTTCTTTGAGCACCAGATGTTAGGGTTGTGCTGAGCCAAACAAAATCCTGGTAGGTTTAGGTGCAAATTTTTGTCTGTCAAAAAATTAATGAGTTCATCTGATCTTGTCTATTCAGAAACCTTTTGGCAGGGGAGTAAATTAAGAGACTTTATTGACAGCAGTTGTTTGAGTAGCAAAATAATCTAAAGATTCCATTGTTGTTGTACTCCAACTATGGCATCCTGTGAGCTGTGCAGACCAGTACTTGTAGACTGTGTAGCTGAGGAATGTTTATCTCTAGTCCAGTACTAGAACTGAAGAAAGTTACTAAAACCCCACATTCCAACTGAACATGAGCTCACGAAATGTCCAATACTGCAGACAAAAATCCCATTGTGAGTCCCTTCTTGGAAGTTGCACCTTAAAGATTGCAGGACTGGAGCTTGAGTTAATCCAATCAAGCAAAGAGCTCTCATGCAGGAAATAAAAACAGTGTTGCAAACCCAGACAAAGCAGACTGCATATGCCAGTACAAAGATTGTTCTTTTGCAATTTCTTTCTTATGAAACTGAGTAAAAGATGGCTGCTGTTCCTTTATTTCTGGACAAACAAGGTTTTTCTGACTGACTTTTCATAAAAGATTGATCCCTTGCAGAAAAGCAGAGGGGATATTATTCCCTGAAGAGTAATAAAAAGACCTGGGTCTGTCTTCTTTTGTGGGCTATATGATATGTAGGGGTTGAAGCTTAGTTAATATCATTTTTTGGGATGCTGCATATAATTTTTATAGTGGGCTTTAAAATATTTCCTTATATTATGTAGCAATAAGAACACTTAAATATTTTTTTGAGAAGCTGAGCCAAAGATGTTTAGAGGGTGCCTCTGGATTAAAGCAGATTGTGAACCTTGTTTGCTAATGCTTATCCCTGTCTTGTATACAAGAGATCTGTGTCTTCCTCACTTCCCTAAGTATTTGCAGCCTTTAGTCATAGAGGCTACTGGATTGAAAAAAAAATAATAGGAGCATCATAAAGACCTGTTTGCATTGGGGGAGTAGCAAAAAGTGTTTTGAAAGGGTTTGGGAAATGGACTAAAGCTGTCCTTCTGTTGAGTAGTTTGCTGTTTCCTGTCTCAATATATTTAGATTAAAGTTAACTCTCCCACCCCCACCCTTTTTTTTTTTTTGTGTGAGTTGGGGTGTCACATATATAAAGGACCAAGACCCAGTCATCTTTTTTAGGACAGAGCTATGCTGTTAAAGCTGATCTGGAAAATAGAACTTTACATTTTCATAGAAGTGACTACTCTGCAGCTATGCTTTATTTTAGTGTCAGCTCTGTGTGGCAACAGCATTTCACATCATTGAGTAATTAACAATTGCCTTGTAAAATTTCACAATCTGGAGCTGACTATCCTATGAGGAGGTCTGTGTAAGAGACAGAGAAACAGTTGCATTAAGAATTTAATGCAACATAATAGCTTTAGGAGTTCACTTCCTGATCTGTCCTCCTTACCTTTCTGGCTGTAACAGTCTCTACAGTGTTTGTACTTTGAACTGGAGCATCCCAACCATTACTAAAGAGAGTCAGTCTATTGGTTATAATTTAATAGAGGGAAATGCAGGGTATAGGATGGCTTTTTACTGCACTGCCAGTCCTAAATAACCAGTGACTGCAGCTAGGCTTTCTCATACAACATTTCAGCTGTGTCAGATCCCTCTGGTGCACTTATCTTCTATAAAGGATGCAAATAATTCAGCTGTGGAACACTGCTGACTGTGAAAATCTCACTCTTTGTCCGTTAGACTATTTCCTCAAACCATTTCAGCTAGTGATGGGTAGTAGAATCGCATTAGATTCCACCTAGAAAAATCTTCCCCTTAACTGTGGTGTAATTCCGATGTTCTAGTTATCGGAACACTTCATAATAATTTGGAAAGTAAAGTAGGTAATTTTACCTCTTCCAGTGAGGCAGCTCACTTTAAGTCTTTGTTCTTTCCTTTAGTTCATTATTATGAAGCATATAGATTATAATCTATTGCTCATCCCTTTTTCCTTAGTCAGGAAATAGGCTATCCTAAATCTTAACAGTACAGGCTACTAAAAGACATGGCTATAAGTCTGTGTGTAAACTACCTCTGTTTCTGAGTAGTAAGAGCAGCTTTCCAGGCTACTGCATTATAAGGTGTTGGATGAATGGCTATAAATCTCCCCTCTCTCGCACACCATAATTCCATCTGTAAAAGGACCCATAAGGCAGAGAGAATGAAGTAGTATTCAATAAAATATCCTTCTGTCTCTCAGATGAATGACATATTAAAGTAGATTTCAGGCATGTAGTAGGGTGTGCCTGAACATGGAGTCTATAATACCATATTTTAGGTTTCCTAAGGACAAACCATTTAAATTTGCTAATCTCCTAATAGCTGACCAAGGAGTGACATTAAGGAATTGCTAAGGCAATTGCAGGGGATATGAGAATAATAAAACTTTGAGGGAGGATTTGGTGCTAGCAGTTGATCTTCGATATTAAGCCCTGCAGGGCCAGGATTGTCTGTCTGCTGGCCAGTCTGTACATCCTAATCCTGTCTGTAGTAATGCCCAGCAGCCCCTAAGTAAATATTAATAATTCGCTCATGACAAAATAGTAACTTGCCTGTAGTTCCCTTTAGAATAATACCCTGAATAAGTGTACTTGAGAATCAACATAGCTGATGGTAGTGGTGTTTATTGAGCCCCGTGTTTTGTGGGGAAGGAATGGACGGGTATGAGGCTTATCCTTTTGTTGTTGTTGTTGTTCTTTCACTTGCCTGTGCTCTCATATTCCAATTTTCTTGACATGCTCATTGCTGTTACCACTCAAGACCACTCTTCTTGACTAAACTACTTTTATACAACTAATAAAAGTACTTACTTAGATCTAGACATGGTGGGAGGTTGTCTTTTTCCCCATAAATTGTTTGTGTTCTGTGGAAAGTGTATACAATAAAGCATAGGTGAAAACAATGCAGCCCACAAATATTTGCACAACTAAGACAATTCTGGTCCTCCCATAGGGTCAGAATATAAGGTTGGCAAAATATAAAACATGTGGCTGTTCCTGAGAGAGCTGCAAATAGATATGGTAAAGACTGAAGAAATTAGAAAAATGTAAAACTACTGTACAAAGAATATAATAGCAAAACCAGCAGAGCAGAAAGCCTCGAAGATCAGGGAAGACTGCTGGTTATCTAATTAACAAATTATTAAAGCCTGAATCTGGACATTAAAGAAAATGTACTTCCAGAGAGATCATGTGAGATGCATAACCACAATGTATATCCTACACAGGACCTGTCTCTTCGTTTGAGCTAACGTCCTTGACCCTCAAGCAGACAGCCTGAGCAGAATGGTTTGGCATAATATAAAAGCTTTATCTTAGCCAATCAGCTCAAATTGCCAGTAGCCAAAATGAATTTAAAAACTAGCGTCCCAGTAATATGTTCCACATTCAAAAGGTGGGGGGCAAATGACAAGAATGTAGCATTAAGTGGTGGTCAGAATATTATGTTTCAGCCATCTTTCCTCCACAAAATTCCTTTCATTGTAAATCTCACTTCTCCTGAAGTTAAAAAACTTCACTGCAAAAATTTTAAGACTTATGATACAATGAGCTCAAAGTACATATAGCAGTGGAATTGTTTTTTATTCTACAGTTCCTGTTCTCATAAAAAAAGAGGTTGAGATCCTTTGACCTTTCTTTGGACCTCTTCTTAAAGTCATAAATCTGTTCTCTGTCTATCTGTTGGACATTAAGTAGTTGCTTCCTTACTAGCGAATTCATTGTAAGGAAGTTACTTTCTTCCCTCTGAATCTGAAATTGTTTTGCTATCACTGACTTTCAACGAATTTTTATATAACTTAATTTGTTCTGACTTCTAGCTTTTCATCAGTTTTTCTGAAGAACAAAAGCAGTTAACCAAGAGGATACAGTGCTATCTTATACCTTTACATATGCATTTTCAGGGGGCATATTGTGAAATATAGTTTATAAACGTGTGTGTGTGTGTGTGTGTGTGTGTGTGTGTGTGTGTGTGTGTGTGTGTGTGTGTGTGTGTGTGTGTGTGTGTGTGTAAAAGCTAGATCCACCTTTGTGGTGAGTTTTCAATAGAAAAGAGGATTTGTATATTATCTTACTCTGTTTTCTACCCATTGCTTGGTGCACCCTAGTAATCTCTGGCTTGCAGGATATGAAAAACTGTAGAAAGAGAATGTGTGCTAAACACATCTGCCAGTGCAGTTAATGCTGGAGTCTAAACATAGAGTATAGAATACCAAACGGCTTGTTTTGAGGAATTAAAGGGAGGAAATGCAGCATCCCTCCCCAAAATAGACTGATACAAAATAGGTAGGAGAGTGCATTATTAAATGTTTATCATCCTAGCCCTGGCACTCTGTCTCCAACCTTGGACACTGTTCACTGGTATGTATACTTCTTTGCATTCCAGTCCAGGTCTTAACAATCAAGATTTCACGAAGTGACATACTTTTCACTTGGTTTGAGCTGACTGTTACTCAGTAAAATACTTCTGGTGTTGCTGTAGTATGCTGGCATATTGCAGTTACATGTGTATGAATTTTAAAACCAACAAAAAGGAATCTTTACCCTTTGCTCCGCGTGCCATGGGTCAGTTGTGGGAGGTAAATGAAGTCTGCTCCTGAGCTCAAGTTAATTTGATTTTGTAACCTTACTGTTTACTTTTGAAAATTGCACATCTGGGAAATCATAGGTTCATGCTTAATTCACATTTACCAGTGATAAGGTTCACAGTCACTACCAATATCTTATGTTATTTACTCTGAGAAAAGAGGGAATATTTACAATTGTTGATTATCTCATAATTGGGAGCTGTGGGGAAAAAATACATACACCAGGGTATAAGTAGCAGCAATCAAAGCTGCAAAAACTTCAGTGGGAAATAGGTTTTTTTTGTAAACTTTTCCTACTTTACATTCTTCAGTGTTCTGCAGTCCATTCTCTTTGAAGATATTTAATTGGAAGCAGCAAAATTTCATTGAACCATTTAATAATTCTGCTGCTGATTAAGTGCCAGCAGTAACTCTTTCATACAGCACCATCTGTACAGAACTCCAGAATTTGCTAAGCAATAAAAAAGGCATAGTCAACCAGTTATTTTAGATAGTTTAAACTGACTTAAGGCAAACTTTCCAATAGGCAGTCTTATTTCTTTGACTTGTTTTTGTACTGTTTGAGAGAATAAAAGAAGGAAAACTATATTTTCAAATAATATAAGCTTGTGGTCCCAAATTACTTAGGCTGCAAATAAGGTAACTGTCAATGGAATTGTAACACAGCCATGTGCAATATTGCTCTTCTATATTTATACCCCGAGATTAATATTCATCAGCACAGGTGTCTTAGCTCTAATTTTGGCACTCTTTTTAGCATCTTGGGGAATGAGAAGCCTGAGCCCAGAGATGGGTACGGAATAAGGAAAATGGAAACCCTTTTCCACCATGAATATTGATTGATTAAAAACTCTGGTTGTTGTGATATTGTAGCCTGTGGTATCTCTGGATCCTGGGTTTACTGCAAGAAATAGCAAGTTAAACTAATAATCCAGAAATGGTGAAAGTAAAACCTCCAAAAAACAGGTTAAACTGACAATATATTAAACTCTGTTTCACAGGAGTCATATATCTCCTATTTTTACAGCGTGTGACGTGTAATCCACAGACACTCATGCTCACATCTTACTAAATGGTTCAAATATGTTCAAATTAAAAGGGTACTTCCTATTTATTTGAAGTCTGCATGCAAGTAGACAATTACCAGATACTTGCCAGATGTCTGAACTTGTAATTTGGGTGTACTACTTACTGAACTCTTCTAGGCAATGTAATGACTTGGCAATAAAGTGCCTGCATTTTGTTTACTCCAATATTGCTATTCCCCAGAGGAATTGCATCATTGGAAAACAGGTTTGCATTTTCTCAGTGTAGATGTTCCCTAATTATCAGCTGTCTTCATGAGAGGAGAGGTACCTTTTTTAAATGGTCAGGATCTAGTGAGAACTCGTCACGATAACATGTTGGGGGAACAAAAAGAAATGCTATCAAAAAGCCAAAAGGCTGCTTTATACCAAGTGTCAAAGGATTCTAGCGCAATTAAGAAAAGATGGACTTTTAAGTATAGAGGTAAAAGCTCTCCCTTGCTGTCTGAGGAAAAGGTCTATCCAAAATATCTGCTAATAGTGAAATATATAAACCTATCAATTTAGAAAGGAGGAATCTCATGCTGCTTTGATGGCTTGGATCTTTAGAAGTATAATTTCCCAACTCATTAGGAAAGTGGAGGAGAAGAAAGGAAGCTTAACAACTCATTGGCTCTGGATGGTTCATGCCCCGGGGACTTTACCATGTGAACTGGTGGAAGAAACCCTAGATATTACCAGAGTGCAGCAGCTGATCGACTGTTAGGAAAAAATGTACATAAAATTTCTTGTAAGCTAGTAAATACAAAATGACAGGATGAAAACCTGAATTATCAGCAAGTTGCATGCTTGTTTTGAATCTTTCAGGAGCAAGTGATCTGGCTATGGAATCAGCAGAAGAGGTGTAGGAGCTGCAGTCTGGCAGTAGCAAGACAATGTGTAGGAGGACGTATATAGGATAGGGACAGAATTTACTTGATTTAACTGAGTCTAACCTCAAAATAAGGCAAAACAACTTTTCAGACTCAGATATTTTACTTGACCTGCAATGTATCAAGGCCTGTTGAGAGAATTGTGGGGCCCTGACCTCTCCCATGTCACTTAGTTTACAGTCCTTTGGGGAGGGTGGAGCCTGAGTTTGGGGCCCTGGTACAGTTGTCTTCCGCATGACCCTATCAGCGCTGGATGGGTTTATCTGTGTTGTAGATACAGACAACTGGAAAGTGAGTGCCAGGTGACTCCTTCCCCAGCTAAATCTGGGATAGCTAAATGTGAGGTTCAAAACTGAACTTTTAACTGAAGTGGTTGACATGAGGAGGAAGCACGTGAGCTGAATAATGCTCTTCCAAGTGCAATGCACTGTCCTCTGTCTCAAACACCAATGAGTAGTTTGCATACTTGAAACTAAACTAAATGTCTTAGTCAGGGTTTTTGTTTTGTTTAAGTTGCATTTCATGGCATAATTCCTATGATCAGACTCCTCATACTTGTGGTGCTCTATCTAAATTGCAACAGTGTGCATAGATGTGCCGAGAAATTCAAGTGTCTAACGGAAAATAGATAGTTTTGTTTTCTAAACCAAATATAGGGCCAGATTCTGTCTGCCCTCGTACAGGCACATAGAAAGTGGGGGAGAGAGTGCAGGGAACCCTTCTTTCCTTTTAGCACTGTGCATGAGGAAGACAGAATTCTGTTGCTTATACTCATATTCAAGACACACATTCAAAGCTTTGCACCACAAACCATAACAGTCTGGAGTATTAGAAAATGGGTCTCCTAGCTGGATGTTGTCAGACCCTTATGTCTAATGGACCTTGGCCAAAGCAATTTCCATTTTATACCAGCATTGCCCTATTTATGCCTTCTCCAGCAGAATTATCATAACTTAAATTATCCCTGGTGTATTGGACACACTTCTTGCATCAAATGAATTTGGTCCTTTTTGCTTGTGAAGTGGCAGCAAGACTTGTTGGATTAGGGCTTGGAGGGTACCCATATTGTGAGACTTTTGATCTCCAGCAGAAAGTTCAGGTTAAGATAATGAGTTTTCATTTCATCAGTAACTTTGCATATGCATTATGACATCAATGCGTTATTTAACTACATGACCACATTCTATTTCTCCCTATAATAGAATATTTACAATATTGCCTATAATCTGATAGCATAATATTTTATACAGTATTTTTTTATTTTTATATACCTACACTGTACCATTAGGACAAGGAAAATAGTGCATCTTTGGCTTAACCAACACTTCTTTTTAAGGTGTGTATGTTTTAATAATTTAATCAGCAGCCATATACTATATACTTGCTTTTCAGCTACCAGCACAGTCTTTTAGATCTAAATCATTCAGCTACAAAGGTCATTCAGCTACAAAGGTAACCTAGCTGAAAACTTTGGTGGCCTATATGTGCCAACCCACTGTCACAATTACAGTATTATGTTTAGTAGACAGTATATTATGTAAGAACGTTTTATGGTATACTTGTCACATAAATATTTGAGCTTCATGGACTCTAGAATGTGTAGAGTTCTGGGCAGCACTAGAAGATGTTCCATATCTATGGTTGTAGAGCATTGTGTGAGAAATGGCAGGTGACTTGGTTATTACTGTATCATAATACTCCTAAATGGATGATTGCTCAACCTTTTAAAAAAAATCTGTGGGCATAAATCACTCTTGAAAAATTGAGCTCAAAAAGCTAAAATTTGGAGACCTCATGGGCAACCAAAAATGGGGGTAGAATGGGAACCATACTGCCTTACTGAACTGTCAGTTGCTAGCACTTCTACCATAGCATACGTGAGGGAATTAACTCAACAAAGACTCTGTCCTTCCTCCAGAAGGGGGAAGGTGGGAAGTTATGCCAATCTCAGATTTCTCTGGCCTCTCCCCACACTGTAAAATGTCCTTTAGTAGGGAGTTCACAAATAGGGCTTGACATGATAATATGTAACAGGTGCCAGCATGCATGATTAAATGTGACCTGTGCAAAAGCTGCATAAATATAAAAGTGGCAGAATCCTAAAGCACAACATAGATGCAATGAAGACCCAACGTTTGCAACGATAAAAGGAGACCTCTCAGTATTGCAAGCTATTTTCACTGAAGTAAAAGTTTGTTTCCTAAAGTAAATAACCATTCATAACAACACGTGATTTTATTCTTTCTGAAATATAATTTCAGACTAATCAGCCGTAATCTGCAGCGGAAATAAAAATCCTTTGGAATGTCTGAAGGAGGGTGTTTAGATATGAAAGTCAAGTGTTTAGCGATAATTCAAACTTCAGAAGTCTCCTGATAACGAGCCTTGAAAGACTTTGCTGTTTTCAGTGTTATTGTGGTCATGTTGGTTCCAGGACTTCCATGGATTTGCAGCTAAAAGGAGCAAGAATGAGTAAATACAGGACTTGGGCTAGGGTACATCTCCCTGGAGGAGGATAAGCTTGCTGGAGTTGACCTAAGGCAAGAACCCTAACTCTTCTGCACTTCCTTATGAGTCCATGGATCAGGTGCTCATCTATCTTTAGTAAATTCCTTTATATGACAGGAGAAGATTGTGAAACTGCTCATTGTTTCCAGTCAGCACCCAGTGTTGTGTTGAGGAATGCAGAGTGGCTGCTACTTAAATAAACTTTCTCCTTTCTTGCATCTCTGAAACTTCCCGTAGTTTTATGTAGTTGTGTATCTGTTCTTAGCTACCAAAGGAGAAGGTGCAGTTTGTTTCACTCAGGATGGATTGATTTAAATAAAGGCAATTTTAAGTCAATTACTTTAATCTTTTTCATTTGTACTTTCACTTTTTTAAAGAAAGATGCATTCCCATTGGTTGATAAAACAATTAAAACATGCTGATTTACAACTAAATAGAGCCTTTACGTTAAACTTGGTACATCTCTTTGCTACTTAAGAGGGTACACTATAACTCAGTGGTTCCCAACCTTTTTGGCTTGAGGACCACAGATATGATTTTTACAACCCTGAAGGGCCATCAGTTTCTGCCAGCAGCTCTTGCCCTCCACCCCCTGCACTGCAGCCAGATGTAAGTAGTTTAGCAAGGAGGCTGCCTCCCTCCTCACTGATCTCCCATCCCCCTGGCTGCAGCAAGGAAACCGCACGCGTCCTGTAGCCCCATGTGCTCCACCTGAGTCCCGAGGCAGTGACTCCCTTCTGCAGCCAGGGGGACGGGAGATCAGTGCTCCCCTTCCTCTGGCTTCAGCAGGGACCCCAGCACCTAGGGACCCAGGCAGAGCGCTTTGCCCTGCTGGCGTGCTCCCTTCTACAGCCGGAGGAGGGGAGCGCTAATCTCCCGTCCCCTTGGCTGCAGCAAAGAGCCTGCACCGACCGGTCTTTTAGCCCCACGGCAACGCACTCTGCCTGGGACCTTAGGCAGCAACTTCCTATGCAGCCAGCAGGAGGGGAACAGTGGGCCACTTTGAAAGCCCCCGCAGGCCGTGGGTTGGGAACCACTGCTATAACTGTATGCATTTAAGCAATAATTTAAGCAATAATATTTTCAGGTTCTCATTTATTGTACATGTGTAGTATGTTGGAAAATGGTCAATGATATATTTACTAGATAGAGCTTTTACTCATGACTTGTGTCAAGCTGCATTGGTAACTGGAGTTTAGACACAAAGCAGCATATACAATTTATTTTATGAAACAAAACCTTAATGTCTTGGAAACATAAAATTATCAAAACATGTTCCACATTTACAATTAAATGATCTATTAAGGGAACAAAGGGATTAACTGTAGTCAGTGAATTAAATTGATTTCTGGTCCGCCTGAATTTTTTTTTCAAATATGCCTTAGTGAAAGTGACTGGAGTTTAAGTTCCTACTTGCATAAGTCTCTTGCAAATGAGACAGTCTCCTCAGTTATTAAGGCTGTCCTTCAAACTTTTAAAACTAGTAGATCTTATCCCTTCCCTCATTTTTATTAATTTCCTGCTTTTTCAACTCCCAATAATTTTCTTAACTTTAATGAGTCCAAATAAAGAAGATATTCTTTTTGTGCCTGCAGAGGAGGCTACTGCTGTCAACAACTGTTTTAGCACTTCAACAGACTCTGATTCTAGGTGCTTAGCTAGTGACTTTCACCAGTTCAGTGGTGTGACTTTCTTTAAAAATTCAGCAAACATGTACTGCTTGAATGGTTCACCTCCAGCACTGAAATGTATTGTAGTTGCCATGACTGAGTGATTTTTAGATGCCCATGTCATAGCAGCATTTTCTTCAGCAGTTAGACATCTACCTTAGTGTACTGTGGGTTGAGAATATTGGCAAGAAAAAGTGGTGGAGTAAGTGTTTTATCCATCTGCTTCCTTGCTGCCTGCAGTTTAATTTTGTTCAGTATGTCTTTCTTCAGTGTCTCTAAATTCTTTCAAAATTTCAACAACATCAGCAATACGGCAGCAATCTTTCTGTGGTTTCTCCAAGGATATGGAAATAGGTATCAGTATATTCAGCAGATCTTCAAAATTTCTCCTAAATCAGGTGTTGACTACTTTGTCTGTGATAGTTCCATCTATTTTGTCATGCTTTTCTTCACATATTGTCATCAGACTAGGCCAGTTCTTAATAAATAGCTTGGAAAACTTAATCATTGAATTCTATTGTACATCTTGGGAGAGAATTAGTTTGTGTCTTCCTGCTCTCCCCAGTGAAACTGAAGTAAAGCGATTTACAGAAGCATTTTGCAATTTCAACATTTTCCTTTATCCCTGGAGTAATACTTAAGTCTTTGACAAAAAGATGCATCAAATGTTCACTGCACCCATATGTTGAGTCAGGTTCCCTTCATTGTCATCTTTTAGATTTCTTCTAATTTTTGCTACATTTGCAGCATTGTCTATGATAAACTATGCACTTGAATTTTTATTCCATTTGCTATAACTTTTACTGCTACTTCTTTTAAGTATTCTGATCTGTGGACATTTCCTGATGTATCAGTTGTTTGCATAAGATAGATAACCCCATCTTCTGTCACAGAAGCACAGGTTACTGGAGCGTTGTGTACATCGTTCCACCCACCAAGACTCTGTATTTCTTATCAGTGGTTTTTTGTGCACTGTTCAACATTCTCATACACTGTAACCAGAGCAATGTCTGCTGTACTGGGGGGGGGAGTGTTGCCTGGTTGTAATGATTGAACCATGTCAATGAAATGTTTGTTCTGAACAAGACAAAAGGGAGAATTTGTTGCATAAATGAACCGAGCAATCTTTCATCTATGGAGTCTTGCTGGAATTTGGAAGTCCTGATTACAAATTCATCCAGGGTTTTATTGGATGACAAAGAAAGTCTTCTTCTTTTTTTTTTTTTTTTTAAATATACAGGTAATTTACTGTCCAGTGTATGTTTAGTTGCAGCACTACTGGTGGTACAAGCAAGTAACTGAAGTTGTAGACATTGCAGATGATGGACATTCATAACTCCTTTTGGCTAAGCTGGACCCTGAAACAAAATGGTAAAGTCACTCTCACTGACTGTTACTCAGGCCTGGTCTACACTAGACTGTTTTGTCGACCAAAGTCAGCTTTTTTTCGACAAAACAGTGCTGGTGTACACATTGCAATCACCCTTCCACTGACAAAACTGACTTTTTTTCCGACAAAATAAAACCACCTTGATGAGAAGTATAGAGCTTTTTTCTCCCAACTTAAATAGGGAAAGCGTCAGTCTAGAGATCACGGTTGGTTATGTCGCGGTAAGTGGCCTCCAGAAGTGTCCTACAGTCCCCGTCCTCACCGCTCTGGCCATCAGTTTGAACTCGTCTGCTCTGCAGACACCTGCCCACTCCCCTTTAAAGTTCCAGGAATTTTTGAAATTCCTCTTCCTGCTTTGTTGGTGTGGAGAGCTCGCATTTCTTCTTCCCAGATGACCGTGGTGGGGCTCCACACACCAAACACTCTCCCACTTGGAGAACACTGGAGCTTCTGGATCTCATCAGCATTTGGGGAGAGTTGGTCGTGTAGTCCCTGCTTCGCTTCAGCCGAAGGAACTTTGATACTTATGGCCGGATTTCTCATGCCATGACGGAGAAGGGCTATGAACGGGACACACTGCAGTGCCGAACAAAAATCAAGGAGCTGCAGCAGTACTACCAAAAGGCCAGGGAGGCAAACAATCCCTCTGGTGCACAGCCTCAGTGGTGACCCTACCTCCACTCCCAAGATACCCATGGATACCTCCGCGTGCCCAAGGGCAGCGGACACCGGACTCAACCCCAACAAAAATGTCGTTGACAAGGAGGTGAAGTTGGATGAGGAACTGGAACTGGGGACTGGGTCATTTGGTGACATTGGGTGGCAGGATTTCTTCGTGACCCCAGAGGGTTCCAGGTAGTCTCAGCCCTGCAGCTCTGGCGTGCAGCATGAAGGAGAGGGGAGCTTTGGTAAGTGTTTTTCGGAGCTGATGCTGCTTGTGCTTAGGAGGCACAGGTGTCCTTTGTTTTGCTAAATGATAGAGGTAGTTGAAGGGATAGAAAAGTACCTGTGCTTCCATGTGCTTCCCATTCCCTTGCACAGCTAGGCAGCGTGGCTGAGAAACATGTTAATGCATGCTGAAATTTCACAGGTATCCTCCAGTGAGATCTCTAGGAAACTTTCCTGGAAGTACTTGACAATTCTCTGCCTCAGATTCCTTGGCAGAGCAGATTTGTTTCTTCCCTCGTTGTAGGACACTTTCCCATGCAAATTGGCAATCACTTTTGTGGGGACCAAAGCGGTGCACAGGCAAGCGGCATAGGGACCTGGTTTGAAGCTGCTCACATGGAGGAGAATGCACCCTAGCATCCCTGTTTATTCTCTGGAGCGAGATATTGGCTTGTATGGCACCCACCTGTGGAAAATGGTGGGTGAATGATTTGAAATTTTGTCCCTATATAGCTGCATTTATGCCCCAAGCAACCACACACCAGAACCTCTACCTCAGTATGATCTCCCCCCCCACACCCCTGACAAAACTCACCATGCCCAGGCTGATGACGGAGCTGTGCTTTTCCCAGGGGACAGTGAGAAAGAGGTATATTTGACAGTAATGCATCTATAGTATTAGGGTACACACAATAATGCTTCTGTTCATTGTTTCTTGTGCTTCTACAGATGTGACCTTCACAGCTAAATCTCTCACACCAGCAGAGCGCCTCTGGCTGATAAGGAAGCAACATTGGAGAATCAAAGAGATGTTCCAAGAACCCCTCCAGTCCTCTGAGGCAGCAAAAAGAGAAAAAAGGGCATGGAAACAATCTGTGTACGAAAGTCAGATAATTGATAGAAAAGTAGGGAAAACCATGACTGAGTGCTGGCAGGTCATGAGCACATGATCAAGACCATAGAGAGCTGCTAAAGACAATTGTGACCCTGTAGACAGAGTTCAAGCGTGCTCACACCTTCTTGCAGCCACTACAGAACTGCTTTCCATGCACTTCCCGAACTCCCCCCACACATTCCTACCAAACTCCCGGCCCATCACTTTATCCCCTTACACTTCACCTCTTCAGACAGCTATGAGAGCGACAGCTGCACTTACACCCAGCTGCTCTAGCTCACACTGCCCCTCACTGTTTTCTCCCCTCCAGCTTGGTGTTTGGTTTGTGTTGTATACTGTTTTCGTTTAATAAAGACAAGCTGTGAGAACAATAAGCACTCTTCATTCTGTGTTGCACATGGTGCTTTCACCTGGCACTGATACACCGCTCAAGCTGGATAGCAGTTCTAGCATGGCGCATTGCGCTGTTCACAAAAGCACATTCCTGGTTCTCATTCTCAAAATGGGCCCTCAGTGCCTCCCTAATTGAAATGTCCCTATTGTGCCCCTCTAATACCCCTAGCATATGGCTGTTCATATTCAGATGCAAGGCAATCCACCTCTTGGTCCAACCAGGGGCAAACTTTTCACCCTTAGCCTCACATAAATTATGGTGCACACAGCAGGCGGCAATAACCATGGGAATATTGTCCTCCTTTAGGTCCAGTCTGACATAAAGGCATCTCCAGTGAGCTTTTAACCTGCCAAACGCACATTGAACAGTCATTCAGCACCTGCTCAGCCTGTTATTGGAGTGCTCCTTGCTGCTATCCATGTTGCCCATGTAAAGCTTCATGAGCCATGACAGTAATGGATAGGCCGGGTCTCCCAGAATCACTATGGGCATCTCAACATCCCCCATTGGAATCTTTTGGTCTGGAAAGAAAGTCCCTGCTTGTAGCTTCCTGTTCAGGCCGGTGTTCCTGAAGATGCGTGCATCATGTACTTTCTCTGACCAACCTTTGTTGATGTCAGTGAAACTCCCATAATGATCCACAAGTGCCTGCAGTACCATAGAGAAGTACCCCATTCTATTGATGTACTCAGTCACAAGATGGTCTGGGGCCAAAACTGGGATATGCGTGCCATTTATCACTCTGCCACCGTTAAGAAATCCCATCGCCATAAAACCATGTTTCACAAACATTTCTTAGAGTCACAGTCCTTTGTAACAGAATGTGGTTAATGGCCCTGCACATTTGCAAGAACACAACGCCAACGGTGAACTTCCCAACTCCAAACTGATTAGTGACCAACCAGTAGCAGTCTGGAGTTGCTGGCTTCCACATGGCAATCGCCAAGAGCTTCTCTATTGAGAGGACAGCTCTCATTCATGTGTCCTTGCACGGCAGGGCAGGGGAGAGGCTCCGCACAGAGTTCCATGAAGGTGGCCTTGTGCATTTGAAAGTTTTGAAGCCACTGCTCGACATCCCAGACCTACATAATGATGCAATCCCACTACTCAGTGCTTGTTTCACATGCCCAAAAGCAGCAGTGCTCCATGTGCACATGCTCTATGAATACAAATGGCAATCTGGTGCTGTTTGTTTGCATGGCACACAGCAACTCAGGTGCTTTGGATTTCTGATCTGATTGTGAGCTCATGATATACTGAGCGATCAGCCGCGATGTGTTTCGAACGATAGAGATGGCGGGCGCTCAGGAAACGGAGGGAGGGGTCATTTGAAAAATGCCACAAAACGCAGCTGGGAATGCAAGGAATGACAGGACGGAAATCAATGCATCATTGGACATTGAGCCTATACCCATAATGCAGAGCAATCTTCTCTGCCTTCCCACAACTCCTAGTGGCGCAAGGTGGCAAGTTGCATAGTGGGATAGCCACTAAAAGTGCACAGCTCTCACTGTCGATGCTAGAGCACCAAGTGTGAATATGCTTCCGCGACACAGTGAGTGCTGTGTGGACAGGTGCAAGTGCTGTAATTATAGCGCTTTTTGATCACCAATGTAACTACCGTCAACAAACCTTTCTAGTATACACAAGGCTTCAGTGCACTGCTTTAAAAAAATGAGATTCTTCCTCCTGCAGTTGTTTGTCTTTCTGTTTAAGGGATATCTTTTCTCTATAAACTGTTTGGAATATAAATAAATCATAAACATTATCTAAATCTATTTAAACCCTTATCTCTAGCAACATACCAAACAGCTTGAAAAAAATTTCAATGTTAAAATTCATAAATGTCTAATAAAACTGTACTTTTAAAAAGGAAATCTTCATGTAAGTTGTTTGATAAATACTCTTACAACAAACTAACATATCAATCACATTTTACTGTTACTGCTGAACTTCTGAAATGATTATTTTACTGCTCCACATAATCAATCGTATTTTGAACACACACACACACACACACTTTGATATTCATAAGTCAAGCACCCCAAACACAAATTTGACAGTAATCTGAGTTAGCATTTACTAACATAGTAAGAGATGGTAGGCAGTCCATAAGAATGTGTTGCAAAAATAAGTTTACTAACCACTTGATCCAAATTGTTCAGAGATGTCCACATCATCTTCAAAGTCATTTGGCGTCTGAGGAGCATTTTTCATAATGTTTCATTCTGACAACCAGGCTTCACATTTTTGTCACACTTTTTACTTTTGGCACATTTTTCTTTTTTATGACCTGCAGCTGTGGCAATATTTTCCTTCTGTTCCCAGGTGTTGAAAAGCACACTAGAGGCTGTGCTCTGTAGAATGTTCTCTCTCCTTCCAGTAGTGTCTTGTTTTGACACCAGCGTTGCTCCTTTCTGATTGCATACCCTGCTCCTTCTGCCTTGTTACATAACCCCCATCTCACCCCTACTCACAGAAAAACAAAAGAACTAACAGTCCAAGACTTCTGCTCATGTAACCCACATGCCTTTTGCACTACAGGATTTTATTTGTTTAGAAACAGAGGAAGGCAGTTGAGAAGCTAATGGATTTCTGTTTAATGGTATCTGTGTCTGTGTACACATGCACAGATGATGTTGCATTTAGTCTCTAATTCACCTGATGAATTACAGATCATGATGAGTAAGTTCTTTGATGCATGTATCTAGTGCAGCGTGGTAATCAGTATTAAGAAGACAGTTGTCATGTCACAGGGTACTAACATCTTACCTAAAGTCTACGTCAGTAATGAAACTCTGTACAACGTGGATCACTTCTGCTATCTTGGCTCAACTTTAACCAGCTCACTTAGCCTTGATACAAAATTTGATGCCATAATCACCAAAGCTTCTGTCACCTTTTGGCAAACTTACCTCACGCATCTGGAACAACAAGTTGCTAACCCCGAATACAAAGTTGTCCTCAGTGCCCTCCTTTACAGCTGTGAAAGCTGGGTCACATACTCCAAGCAGGAGTGGAGATTGAACAGCTTCCACCTTCACTGTCTCAGAAAAATCCTTGGAGTCATTTGGGATCACTAACTATGAGATCCTTGAGAGAACCAGCCTGCTGACAATTCTGGACACTCATAAGCTTTGCTGACTGGGAGATGCGGAGTGCATGCCTCAAAATCGTCTGCTGAAGGTTGTGCTCTGTGGCCAACTCAAGAACTACCTGTGATGCAGAGGAAGGCCAAAGCGCTGATACAGCAACAAGGTCAAGCAGGGTGTCAAGAAATTCAGCATTCCCACTGACAAATGGGAGAGCCCTGCACAGAACTGCTCAGTCTGGAGAAGCCGGGTCAAGGCTGGTGCCGTTGTCATGGAGAGTCATCAGAGAGTTCATTCTGAAGCCCGTAGGTGTGTGCTCCATCCTCCATCTGGCGAGTGGACCTTTAGCCACTGTGAGAAGGTCTGTTGCATTGGGCTTTTCTCCCACACCTCTGCCAAGTACCATTGACTGACTGACTTTGTTGTTTTTCTTTCATCTGTCAAGATGTTGGATGGCCATATGGTACACGTACCGGTAGACAAAGCAAGACCATTTACTTGAAATGACCAGAACCATCCAGAAGCAAGGGCTGTTACTGGGCAGTTCAGTGTTTTGTTTTTTTTTCCATGAACCTGAGGGTATGGAGCCATAAATATTAAAAACTTGAGAGCTGAGCCAATCAGAGCTCAGGTAGGGAGAAGCTCTAAAATAGGAATAAGAGAGTGCCCCGGTGAGCTCAGTGGATGATCCTGATGAGATACGTGATGATGTCTCCTGAAGTCAGAGGCCGGGTCCCAATGCCTGTGATGACTTTGCCAGTCTCTTGTACCCAGTAGCACAGCCCCTGCATCTCCCACAGGATCAGACCCTTAATATAGTACATGACCTATTATGCCATATATATATATATAAAAAGCTTGACTTCAAAAGTTAGATTTTTTCCTCTGAATCTTTATACAGAAAAGCAGACTTTAACTCAAAATTTTGATAGAGGCTCAGTCGTGGCTTCAGGATATCTTTTATTTAAATGTTTTAAGAAACTAAGTTTAGGCCTTAACACATTTTGTATTATATTTAGATTTCATTTTAAACAGCTATATTTTTAGAAAGAAAATCTTAATTGTAAGAACATAAGAATGGCCATATTGAGTCATACGGGGAGTCCATTTAGCCCAGTATTCTCTCTCTGACAGTGACTGGTGCTAGACGCTTCAAAGGGAATGAACAGTACAAGGCAATTATTGAGCGATCCATTCCCAGTCATCCAATCCCAGCTTCTGACCATCAGAGTTTAGGGACACCAGAGCATGGGGTTGCATCCCTGATCATCTTGGCTAATAGCCATTGATGGAGCTATCCTTCAGGAACTTACCTAGTTCTTTTTTGATCCCAGTTATAATTTTGTCCTTCACAACATTCTCTGGCATTGGGTTCCCACATGTTGGTTGTGCATTGTATGAAGTTGTTTGTTTGAAACCTGCTGCCCATTAATTTCAATGGGTGACCCCAGGTCACAACTACAAATTTAACATTTAACTTCAAAATACATTATTTAAATTAAAAAAAAAAAAACCCTAATGTTTATATTTTTAAATAAATTCCTATCCATCTTTGTCTCACCCTTCCATTTGGGGGAAAGGTGGGGTGGGTGGGAGGGGGGCGAAGCTGAAGGCCGTATGGTCTTATGAGACAGTAGTACAGCAGAGATGATGCAAATATGGGGCTTCTGTATTAACTTTTTTTGAAATGCAAAATATATCTTAACATTAAAGAGCTAATAGGATATGCTATTGAATGCAAAAAGTGGCAAACCTACTCCTTTGCCCGAGTACGGTGGGCTGGGTTCTGGAGAATGGTGTGTACCAGAAGGATTTGCTCTGGAGAGGTTACTCCATTCTCACGCCTCCTGTAGACTTATGGGTTGCTCTCATTCTCGTGGAATGGGACAGGATGATCCATGGTGTGATGGATCCATTGACCACCTGTACCTTCCTCTTCTCTGCACTGCCCTGCAAGAGACTCATGCCGAGCAGATCTCTGTGCCATGCTGGGGCTCCGTACTTCTTCATACCCCCGCAATCAAACCTGCCTTCTTGCTTAATGGCACCAGTGCACCAGTTCTGCTACAAAGCAGATTTTTACATTAGCAAGTAGTAAGCTAGAAAATAATTTTAATTCCTTCCTAGATTCTAAAACCAGTAAAGACAAAAAGTTTGAACATACCATTTGATTTCCTTAACGTGCTGTAGGGATGGCTGAACGTAGTACCATCAAACTTGCTTTTTCCAAGCTTTCATTTGGAAGTTTCAGCACTACACATCTGCTTGGCCCCTGTTTTGAGAACTGGCTTCTGGGTCCCCAAGGACTTGCATGTCCTCATGGGGATAGGATAAGTGTTCAGAGGGGTGCTGCCAAGAAGGTAGAAGTAGCTGCTTGAGCTATTTAAAATGCAACTTCTGAGCTGAATGCGCAAGCAGATGAGTGCAGTAAGTAGAGCTCTGTAAAGTAGCCAGTGCAGTCCAGAGTAGGTAATTACAGTAGTGACAAAGATGATGTGCCCACCACCACCAAAAGAAATGGACACTTTTAAAAAGCAGGAATGTGAATTTGTTAGCAGTTTTACCTGTCTAATGAAAGGAGCCTGTCTCCTAAAATAGTATACTACAAGATATGGTTGAAGATCTTGTATACCTGAGAGGATTGTTACAGTGATTAGGCACTGCTATCTTGAGACTTGTGTGGCATTTAGTGTAATACAATTTTAAATCATAAAAATAAGAGAGGGTGATGAAACTTTCATCTTTGCTTAGGCTTCTGCTTCATCTATTTGTTTAGTAACAATAGAATACTCGGTAGCTTAAAAAGTATAGTAATACTTTTTGTATGAAGCTGCTAGATGTTGGAGTTCATGCCATTAGCTAGTGTTTTAATAGCCTAATCCATCTGGAGAGCAAGTAGATTTATTAGATTGTACGCTAAATGGGCTCATAATTACGACAGCAATTTCCACTCACTCTGCTTTTCCCAATGTGGCATATAAATATGGTACAAAATTTGGAAAAAAATTAAATGAATTGTAACAAAGCTTTGTTAAATTCTAATTCAGTAGAATGACAAAGGCATCTTAGAGACCAGGTGAAACAGGTTATTTAGCATAAGGAATTAACAACGAGGTGGGTGAGTTTCCCAGAACTGAAGAAGAGCTCTGTGTAAGCTCAAAAGCTTCTATTTCACTGACAGGAGTTCGTCCAATAAAAGATATTACCTCATCCACTATATTTGTCTAATATCCTGGGACCAACATGGCTACAACAACACTGCATAAAACAGACATATTATGCATTCTTACTTTGATAACTGAAGGCCTTATTTTTAAAAATAGGCATATAACTGTTCTAATTTACACATCCATTTAGCACAAACGCACACACAAGTTGGGTAATTATGCATGCAAGCTGAATTTTGGTGGTTGATGGTGTAATTCCAGTAAGTGGCTCAGGCTCTGTCACCTAACCTAAAATGTTTCAGTGGCAATGTAGATTTAGGAGGACAACACTTGAACTTTGACCGACAGCAGTTTTTTAAAATGGATGTAATCTGGTGGGATATGCTTTCAAGAGTTTGTACAGCATGCATGGAGTTGAGAAAAAAGGAAGGGAGACAAATGGCCCTCCAACTAACGCACTTACTTTGTCAGATCTACATCAGACCTTTTTATGTTCACTGTATTTAGCTCTTCATCGTTACACAACCTCAGGAAGGGTGGTTAATCTTGCTGATGACATTGCTGCACAGACACGCTGGCTTCTGCTGCATGAGAAACCCAGTAATATTCTCCTTTGTCAAGTGTAGAAAGATAAAAAGTCAGGCAAAGACTATGGTTTAGATGTCTAAAATTCTTTTACAAAGGAGTTTAAAATACTAGACAGAATTACTTGTGGCATATTAAATCAGAATAGGTTTTATGAAATTATATAATGTAAAATTAATTCTTTCTTGCAATTATAAAGACAGGACATCTATCATGCAACTTCAGTGATTTGAATAATAATCTGATGTGAAAGGAAAAATGCAAAAAACCCAAAACAACACACCCCATCCTCATTTGACAAAATTGTTACTTTATCCGTTTCCCTGCATCAAGACAGAATCAACTTTTTATTATTGATAAACCATTCTTGAGTACTTTTACAGGCTAAGGCTACACATACATCTCTACTATGTGCCGCTGTTTATTTTTAGTATATATGTATATGCATAGTACAAAAACGTTGCAATTTGCCTTGGAAAGTAGTTTGCATATATTGCCTTTTTTGATTGCCCAGCCCGTGTTAGCTGTCTGTGCTTATGTGCACAAAGACGTGTTTTCTGTCAGAACTGAAAAACACAAGAGAACTTGGCCCTGAAGGGGGACGGGGTCACAAGAGAATGAGTGAATATGCTTTTTTTAAGAAGATCTAACCTTCAGTTCTCATCAAATCTGTGTGTAGCCAGAAGCTAAGTGTACTTGAAAGAGGTACCAGTTGTACTGTTTTACATCAAAGGAATGGTGCTCAAAATCATGTAAAAATATGAATATACTGAGTGTGGCTGACATTAAAACTAAATAAGGAATCCACTGTTTTTATTAAGATAATGATTACAAATACACTGATATAAAATTATAGCGTGCTTTTTTTTAAAGCAACTCATCTCATCACAGCAATGTAATGGTAAATAGACTTCTGTTTTAGATCTAAGCAGTAGATGGAATATGTAGAATAATAAAATAAATTCTTCTTCGAGTGCTTGCTCATATTGATTCCAAGTAGATGTGTGCATGCTGCATACACAGTTCACCAGCAGATTTTTCCATCAGTGGGAAGTTTCTCACACTTATTTGCAACAAAGCTCAACAGGAAGTGCTTGCAGTTCTACTCTTTCCAGAATCACAGCCCGGGGTCCATCGCGGATGCATTTCTTATCCCGATGGACAAGTCAACTGTTCTATGCATTTCTGCTTGCTCTGCTCATTCACAAGGTCCTGCTGAACATCAGGCAGGAAAGGTCCGCCGTGATTCTGATAGCCCTAGCCTGTCCTCGTCAACACTGGTACACCACGCTCCTTGACCTCTCAGTGGAAACCCCGATCGCTCTACCTCTACTTCTGGACCTGATCAGTCAGGAGCACGGCAGCTTCCGACATCCCAATCTGGAGTCCCTTCACCTCATCGCATGAAAGCTCCATGGCTGAAGCCTCTGGAGTTAGCATGCTCAGAATCGGTTAGAGAGGTCCTCCATGGCAGCAGAAAACCCTTCACGAGGGCCACTTACTTAGCTAAATTGAAGAGATTTTCAGTTTTGGCAGCTCAGAAGGACATCCCACCCATACAGTTGTCAATTCCTACTATCCTGGACTATGTGTCACATCTGAAACAGGGTCTATCGGTGTCATCAATTAAGGTCCGCTTGGCAGCCTTCTTGGCGTTCCATCCGTGGGTGGCAGACAGCGGTCTTTGCTAACCTCTTGGTTGGATGTTTTCTGAAGGGCTTGGACAGATTGTACCCTCATACATGCCAGCCAGTTTCCCAATAGGGCCTTAACCTTGTACTGTCAAGACTGACAGGACCACCGTTTGAGCCCCTGGCAACTTGCTCACTCTCTTTCCTGGGAGGTGGCCTTCCTGGTGCCCATGACTTGGGCCAGGAAGGTATCTGAGCTCAAGATGCTCACGTCAGAGCCTCCCAATACAACTTTCTTCAAGGATAAGGTTCAACTTTGTCCTCACCCAGCTTTTCTTTCAACAGTGAATTCCCAGTTCCATTTGAACCAGGACGTATTCCTCCCGGTTTTCTACCTGAAACCACATGCCGACAGTCAGGAGCATAGACTGCATTTGCTGGATGTCAGGTGTGCCTTGGCTTTTTATATCAAAAGAGTTAAACTGTTCAGGAAAACAACTCAGCTTTCGTAGCAGTAGCAGATAGAATGAAAGAGCTACCTGTTCATTCTCAAAAGATTTCTTCGCGGATCACTTCATGTATCAGGACTTGTTAAAACTTGCTGAATGTGTCTGCACCAATGTTAACGGCTCATTCCACGAGAGCACAAGAGTCCTCTGCTGTGTTCCTAGCCCAAGTACCGATCCAGCACATTTGTAGAGAGGCAATGTGGTCATCTATTCACACCCTTGCTGCTTGCTATGCTATTACCCAGCATGCCAGAGATGCTGCTGCTTTCGGCAATGCAGTGCTTCAATCTGCAGGGCTTTGAACTCCTACCCCTCCTTCTGTGGTCTAGTTTGGGAGTCACCTACTTGGAATTGATATGAACAATACATCTTGAAGAAAAAACTGTTACTAACCTTCTGTAACTGTTTTTCTTTGAGGTGTGTTGCTTATGTCAATTCAAAGACCCACCTACCTATCCCTCTGTCAGAGTCAGCCAGCAAGAAGGAACTGAAGAGATGGCGGGTCGGCAGGGCCCTTTATACAACGCAATGAGGGTGTGACTCCAGAGGGCACTAGAGCCAACCCTACAGATACCAGTAGGGGAAAACCTTCTGGCGAACTGCATGCCGCACACACACACCTATTTGGAATAGACATGAACAACACATCTCGAAGAATAACAGTTATAGAAGGTTAGTAACTGGTTTTTTTATTAGGCTGTAATCACATTAGAGAATTGTTGGGTATATTACTGGATGCTTTGTCCTTTACTTTACAATTTAGATCTTCCTTTCACATGGTATACAGCTGGAATGTTGCTAACAACCATAATTAAATAGTAAGTCTATCTTAGAGTTAGCCAATATAGAGTAGTGAACTATATTCAATTATGTTAGGTCTATTCATTTGTATTTGTACAGTATCATAATTTCCCAGCACAAAAGGAAACCAAATGTATTGTCCAAATTCTCTTCTGGTTTTATTTAGTCAAAACATATTAAAATGGTAACTGCATATAGATTAAATGCAGGCTAATTATAAATAAGGTATTAAAAAGTAGGCTCTTATACCCAAACCAGTTTTCGCAGATTAACGTTCAACTAAAACCTACTTACTACTAGGATATATTAATGCCTCTGCCAATGTGTGTATTTATTCAAATAAATGCAGTCCTTTTCTCATCTACTTCTCAGTTCTACCTATTTCAAAATTGTAATTCTAGTTTTGTTGCATCATCTGCTGCTGTGGGAATAAATATGTTGTGAAGTAGAATTTGGCAAACGTATTCATGAAGCCAATTCTAGTAACAAATTATCTTTAATTAGCTTTCAGAGGGCAAACTTAGTGTTTGAGAGGATTGCAGAACTTCTGTCAGCAAGGCTTCTTCATAAATGCTGAAAAAATCTGATTTTCAAGGCTTAAGTAAGCATCAGTGATACAGAAGCACGATGGAGTTTTATTAAATTATTTTTCTATGGAGGAAAATGACCACAACTGAGACAAACTGAACTGTTTCTATAGTATGACAGTTTAAATACATAGTATTTTGCTATATCTAATAAATAAAATAAAAGACCCAGGAAGACACTTTCTGCTTCTAAATTTTTTCTTCACTCTGATGTACCTATAACAATATTTATTTTTTCCATTATTTTGATCAGGATATATGTTCGCATTCTAGTCTGTCAGATTTATTTGTTTGCTAAATTGTTACTGGAGTGTGGTTTTTGTTTTTCTTTGTATCAAATTTAACATTTCTAAGATTGGCAGTCACTATTCAGTCTTTTTCTTGACTAAATAGCTTAGCCTGGTATAGAAGTTTTCAAGTAAATAGGTAACTCACCACTATTCAGATGAAATCCCTGGTTTTAATTTAAAATACTGTTTTTCTTCATACATAGTAAACAGAAGGCCAATGTACTGAACTATTCTGAGAAATTTAAAATCTCTGTGAGCCATTTATTTTTTACTATTGTTTAAACACATTACTTTTTAAACTGAATACTCTAATGTAGTACCAACTGATATAGCCTGTTTGGAAAATGTAGTTTATGCTCATGTTCACTAATGTTTCCCAGCTTTTTATACAGAAGGAAATCTAGACTTTAATCATTTGAAGAAGCTTTATGGACCCATTGAATTTAGTTTATTCAAGGCCAATCCATACAGTGTTAGGGGAAAAAAACTGTAGCACTAAAATACACATTGACTGATGTGGTCAGCAGATTGCCTGGGAGTGCAATACATGTCCATGCTAAGCAGATGCAACTGTAATGATTGTAAAATGCTGGAAACTGCCATCACCTGATCTTCGTTATGGCTCCTGCTCTTGCAGCTGAACTGATGGCAGCACTGGTGGGATATTTTTTCCATAAATTTCCTAGCCTGAATACAGCCAAAGAAACCTTTGGGGGTGAGGCAGGAGGTGATTTTTAGATCATCCAGTGGGCACTGCGATCATTGTAGACATGATGGATGCCATATCTGGGAGAAGGTTTAATATCTGTTTACAAAGTGTTGAGACTATAGTGGTACAAAGTAGTGGCGCTTGGTGACATCTGCCATAACAATGTTACCTATCTTCCAATTTCTATTTCTTGGTATGCAAACAAGTTTTTACTCTTGGAAGAAATGCTTATGTAATCATTTGTTTGGTTATGCAATGATCCTATGAGAGAAGATGTGATGAGCAGGGGAGGTTGCTTTTTAACTCCATCTAAGTGGAATCAATCCTTTGTGTGGAGTTGCTTCCTTAGAAACCAGGCTTTGGTGTGTGGCCAGAGATTTCTAGAAGAAGGGTTTGCCTGCGCACTGTTGTGACTGCCTCAGTTCCAGGACTTTTGTATACTTGTAAGTGTATCCGTGCTTTGTTTGCAATATACCCAGACTCCACGTCACTGGATTTTCCTCCACTGAAAAGTCTGAGGCTATGGAGATCAGCATCTGCTGCCTCTCGGCAAAAGATGAGTGACACTGGTTTCAGAATGGGACACTAGTATTGGAAAAAGGGGCAACATTATTATTATTATTTCCATTTATTTAGAACATGAGTAGAAAATCCTAGCTGCTGAAATGAGATGGTGGGGAATTGGGATAAAAAAACCAAATAAAGGGACTGCTGGAAATCAGAGCTCCTACTCAACTTGCTATGAGGAGTTTCTTCTTCCACAAATTCTGAGCCTTCTGGCTGAGACCGAGCAAGCAAGAATGAGCCTGTATTTGGATGCTTGTGGCATACTGCTTTTGGAAACTAGGCAATTTTTAGATGGGCTCCTGTGTGCTTTGTTTCCCTGTGGCTGCGGAGTTCGGTGCTCCAGGGCCATGTTTTCATTTTGAAAAAAAATCTAGTCTGTCATTGTTAAGAAAACCTTTAAAAAGGCTCACTACATGCAAATGGATGGCGTATTGTCTGCAGTAATGATAGCTATAAGAGAGATGTGAACTGCCAGGTTCATCTCAGTGGGATGCTGACTGTGGAACCACCAATGATGATTTAAGCGTTAACGCTGTTGACCATTTCATTGCTGAATGTGTTAGGAGAAATATTCAGTTAATGTGCTTTACTTCAGAATGTCACACTGCCTCCCGCCCTTTCCCAGGCATCGAAAACCACAGCTGTCTTCTCTGCAGCTCCCAAAACCTCCAGCTTCCCCTTGCTTTATACAATGACATGGCGTGTTTTCAGCAAACAGGTCTGCATCCCATTCAAAATGTAAGGCCAGTATACAATTAAATATTGAATTAAATAGCCCAAGGAACTATGTACAGATAGTCATTTTCATATTAGGTTTTTTTAATGGAGTTATTTTTTCTGAAAGCTGCCCTGAAATTTCTAGTATGCTGCACTGCAATGCTCTGGAATCCAGCCCCTTTGCTGCCTAATTTAGACCATGCTTGCCAAGGAGTGACCTACAGAAGGTCAATGACAAGTTATCCAGCTATGTAAACATTATAGTGATGGCATCCTCAGGGTAACTATACACAGAGTTGCTACAGTAACTCAGTGTAGGAATGGCACATGTTTGGATGAAGAGAGACTCCCTCAATACAAAATCTTGCAAAGCATCTATCTAGAATTTGAAAAGGATATTTGCTAAGTAGAAAATTGATGCAACTCTTTGGCCGATTCATCTTCTCTAGGGTTTAATAAGTTTGGTCTCTAATTTCCCTTTTTTTGTACTGTATACCTTACTTTCTTAACTGCAGACTGTTCACTATGACTATAACCTGCGAAGAAGATTAGTGCAAGTTATGACACTGTTCTTTATCCACCAGTGAAGCCTTCCCCCTCAATTCTACATCTCTGCATCTTTCTCACAAGTGAAAATTCTTCAGATTGAATAAAGAGGAACCTTGTATCTTTAATGACAAATATGACTGGGAACAGCTTGTAAGGTGAAGTTGTCAGAATTACATTAGCACTTCAAACTTGTGAGTACAGTAGCTTGAGGGGGAAAAGCGAACTTGCCCTTCTTAGCATATATCAAGGCACACTAAATTTACGAAATAACCAGGTTCTGTGTTTTGAGGGTATGCCAGAACTACAAACGAAGAGTTTTGGCGAGCAGATTACAGGACCGATTTTGCTGCATTTACCAGATACTGACATTTTATAAGGGAGGCGAAGCAAACTTGTCTTTGAGTAATGTTGGAAGTGCTGGAGGCCCAGTGCAATTTAAATTGCCTGACCACTGTCCTACAGGTCTAGCATAGCTTCAGTTGCTTGCTTGGCTATTCTGACTCCTGTAGCATGACATCTTCCAGTTGGCAAAAATAAACAACTACTAAGTAACCTTGCAAATGTCTCCGTTTCTGCACACCATGGCACAAGCAAAATGAAATACACAACATGTATGCTTGCAACTGCATATAAATAATGGTAATAAAAATAACAAATTATCCTTGAATGTCTGGGGGTACACTTTTTCATTGTCAAGGGGCATATTTTTACACCACCCCTACTATCATCAAATGTTGTTTTAATTACCCCAATTACCATGGTGAGAATGGAATTTAGTCAAGGGTAAAAACCCAATGTAGGTAATTAACCTAAGTAAAAAATTAATTAGGTAAAAGCTATTTATAAAAGGGTAAAAAAAGTTACCACTTAAACAAAGGGGCGCACTCCATCAACACCTAACTCTACGAGAGGTGCTGTTGGTCGGACCAAAGGCCACTGACTTCCTGGCAGGGCCGATAAAAAAGCTGTTCCTGTATACAGCCTTCTAAGTGACAGCTTAGCTTTCCAGGCTTAGTAAGTATAATTATATTGTAGTTAATTTTAGGCTTTGTGTTCAACTAGTATATCTGTAAAAAACTTTGCACATTAAACCTTATTAATCTGCAAATAGTCGTACCATGTCTCACTGGTATTCACACTAATCACGAAGTGTCCAGTATCAACAATTGGCATTCCTGGGTGGACTCGATCAGCTGTGAGTGAGACGACCTTTAAGGTGTACGATGCAAGGGTTTCTCTCACTGTATGTCAACAGGGTAACAATCTGTCTGGCATGGTTCGTCGCAAAGCTGTATCTGTATTTGGCTTCAGGAGGAGGGCATGATGTCCTCTACAAAAATGTGTTGTGAGTCAGGCGGTTGAGGGGTTGCCACTCCCGTCCTCCTTTCGCTAGAACCAGTCTCGGATATGAAAGCTTTTGTAAATGGCCAGGAAAAAAAACCATGGTCTGGAAAAGCATTTAAGTGTAAAACAGCATATGTAAACTTGATGCTCCAGTAAAAACAATTCATAAAAACAAAGCCTAATTGTGTATTTAAAAAAAACCCAAAACACCTCATATCTGGGAAGCGAAATGTAAGGACGCGCAAGCTGCGGTATACGTTGTGCTGAAAAAGGAAAACTAAGCCAATCCCGTGCAGTTTGTCGGTGGCAGTTGTCTCAGTGTACAAAGCAATTGGCTGCTGCTGAGAAAATGATTGCTGCCATGCAGGCAGACGGAGGTTCTGACGGTGAACTGTGTTGGTATTCAGGACTTTGATCTGGCAGCCCTCTGTTATGCAGAGGCTGCATGGAAATAAAACCAGTCAGATCAGAGCATAGAATGTCCTTCCACTATGCTCCTCTCAGGCAAATAGTAAAACAGCTGGCGAAGGGGGATATGTGGCAGGCTACTGCGCCCATGGCTCCTGTAATTCTAAAAACAAAAAACTATTAAAGAGGGGGAGGAAGAAACCACCACCTACACTACCACCGAAATAAATAAAAGACTAAGACCTAAGCAAGTGCAGGCACTAAAAAAGGCTTTAAAAAACATCACCCCTGTCAATGTGGTTGCCTGGTTTGCACAGCTTACAACAGTGCCTCAATTAAATTATAGTGATTCTGTCTTACTCTTAAGGGAATGTCTCCCATTAAACACCTTCTTGGGACTTTCCGTAAATATATAGAGGGGAGAAAAAGCACAAAGGGGTACCCTTATAAAGAATGTTTTTAAGGTGGTAAATCCTGGCAAGCACATTGAGGTGCACTTTCATCTAAAGCAGCAAGCCCTAGGGAAATGCCCTAATGCTTGCTTACACCGTTAAAAAAAGCCTATGGCAAGCTCTGGGGCATGAGGAGGAAGGTCAAGACCTTATAAACACAAACTTTCCAACTCGTTTCATAAAAGGGCTATGTCTGCAAGTAAAAGTTGCTTTGGGTACTGTAAATTTAATGGCTATAACATGGAAGGCACTGTTACAGAGGGTGCAGCAAGCTCATTTACTAGTAAGCCAAGCCTTCCCTAATAAGCACAAAGAGAAAGTTGCTGCACAAACAGAAAGAAAAGTGGATGCTCAGATCACCTTTCAAAATCAAAAAAGCAAGAAGGTGATTTAGTCCCTAAGGGAAATAACAAAGGGCATGGCTGACGGTGAGGCCCTGGGAGGATCGATCCCCTGCACTGGGTACTGTAAAATCAAGCTCTCCAGTATGCCCCTAAAGCTCTAATTAATGACAAATCTAATAAGCAGCTGGCTGACCTAATTTGTCACACACAAAAAAGGAAGTCAACCGGAAGATTTTTCTCAAGACTTGAACTGTTTGGTCCTGTCTGTTTTTACCAAATCAGTTTTTAAGTTTTTTATTCTATTTGCCTTCTTCTGATTATCATTTTTCTTGGTGAACTAATAAAAATGAAAAGTTCCAGAGGGGTAGCCGTGTTAGTCTGTATACAGCAAAAGCAATGAGAGTCCTGTAGCACTTTGAATTCTACCAAATTTAATTTCTGCAGGCATAAGCTTTCGTGGGCTGTAACCCACTTCGTCAGATGTAAGGAATATAAATCACATAGGAGGCATATACATACATATCCAAGGGAAGTAACAACGATGGAGAAGGTGGATGAAAGCAGAGTCCATTCAGTTAGAGTAGTTGAGGCCAATTCACAACCATTGATTAGGAGGTGAGAATGTGTGATCAGTGGCAATTACTTGTAATGAGAGAACCATTCCAAGTCCCGATTCAGACCCAGTCTGATTGTGTCAAGTTTGCAGATGATTTCAAGCTCAGCAGTTTCTCTTTGAGGTCTGTTTTTGAAGTTTTTTTTGCCCACACATCAACTCTAGTGACACCATCACTGGTCCTAACCACATCAGCCACAACATAAGGGGCTCATTCACCTGCACATCTACTAGTGTAATATATACCATCATGTGCCAGCAATGCCCCTCTGCCATGTACATTGGCCAAACTGGACTGTCACTATGCAAAAGAATAAATGGACACAAATCAGACATAAAAAATAACATCCATAAACCAGTCGGAGAGCACTTCAATCTCCCAGGACACTCAGTCACTGACTTGAAAGTTGCCATACTCCTACAAAAAAACTTCAAAAACAGACTTCAAAGAGAAACTGCTGAGATTGAAATCATCTGCAAATTTGACACAATCAAACTGGGTCTGAATCGGGACTTGGGATGGTTATCTCATTACAAGAAGTAATCGTCACTGATCACACATTCTCACCTCCTAATCAATAGTTGTGAATAGGCCTCAACTACTTTAACTGAATGGACTTTGCTTATACCTACCTTCCCCATTGTTGTTCCTTACCCTTTGATGTGTTTGTGTGTGTGTGATTCACCTCCTATGTGATTTCTATTCCTTACATCTGATGAATTGGGTTACAGCCCACGAAAGCTTATGCCTGCAGAAATTAAATTTGTTAGTCTTTAAAGTGCTAAAGAACTCTCGTGTTTTTAATAAAAATGAGTCTGCTGCCTTGCCTACAAACTATTTTATAGTTTGTATGTAGCATAGTGAAGGTTGGTAAAGGACAGCTTAATTTTTTTTAGTGATGAGGACCTGGATTCATTATCTTATGTTTTTTTCCCAGAACTTCTGAAAAGGGATCAAGCAGCCTTTTTGTTCCACCCTGCAGTAAAAAGCAACTCAACATATTGCACTAATTTAAAGCATTTTCTGGAGAAAAGTCATGACAATAAGTAGTCTAGGTCCGACATGGTCACAAAGCCCTTTTTTGGGGACATTTTTCTTGCCATCTAACATTACTTTACAGGAAAGCTTGTTATGGTTGCATTATGATTTGTCTTTAGTGAACAGGAAATAACAATAAATCTGAACCTTTATCATAAATAGACCAATTTCTTACTGGGAAAGTTCTTTTCTTATTCACCATTCTGCACACTGGGTTACTCTGTTGTGACGTACTGATCCTCAGGCACATCCTGCTGACACTACTCATGCAAGTAGCCTCATTTGGAATCAGCTGAGCTATTTGCTTGCATAAGGTGAGCAGGGTTAGGTTCTTCGATGGAATTCCTTGGTACTAACATCCCTCCTCCATCTGAAGGCTGCAGTCTAAGGCCATGTCTACACTAGGGGCACTTTATTGGTATAGTATACCACAGAGTTCCTTGGGCTAGTCTTCACTATAAAAGTTATGCCAGTATAGCTCTACTGACAAAGCCCCCTTGAGGAGACCCAGCTTTATGCCTGTGTGTTTAAACCACCTCCCTAGTCAGATCAGGCTATTCCTGCTACCCTAATGAAAGTAGATGGTACTATCTGTGGCTTATCAAATCCACTGCCTTGTGAATAGCCCAGGAGGGTGAAAGTTTAAGGGAGCAATGCCTGACAGAAAAGCCCCACTGCCTTGTGGGTGGATTCAGAAGAATGTGTGGCTATGAGAGTAAACTCAGACAGAAAATCTGGAGTAGAGCCCCGAAGGCAGTCAGGTACTAACATTTTAGTATTTTTCTGGTGACTCCTACAGCAGATCAGGTACCAGATGTATTGGTTCTTCCTCTCCTCTGAACTTTATCGGTGACGCTGGGGGGGGGTGGCTGATGCTTCTGCCCTGGAGGGGTACTCCAGTTTTTTTCCTCTCGGGGCGCATACCTATGGTCTCTCAAGACTGAAGGATGCATATGAGACTTAAGCCACTTCCCCAAAAAACGAAAGCTATACTAACAAACGGACCCTTGCCAGTATAAGCTGCATCTACCTGGGTTTTTTGCAGGTGTAGCTATGTTGCTTGAGGGTGAGATTTTATTTTTTCACATGCCTAACTGACAGCTGTGCCAGTAAAACTTTGTAGTGTAGACCGGGCCATAATGTGGACACAATTTATATCGGCAAAGTGGTGCTTTTATCAGTAGAGCTTATTTCTCTCTCTCTCTCTCTGAGTGAAAAAAGCTCTACCAGTAAAAGCACAGTTTTTCAGGTATAATTGTGTCTACATTAGGCAATTTTGCCAGCATGTAGTGTCAGTTAGGGCTCACTCCTGTTCACATTCTGACCAACATGAGTGTGCTATCAGAAGTCTGTCATGTAGACATGGCCTAATTCCTCATATCAAGTTTTTCCCCATTTACATCCTGTCAGGCTTTGAAACAAAGACCTCATTTGACATAGGCTCATGCTGTCAGGAGCCAGTCTTCAGTCTAGGAGACAGAACGATGAGTAGACAGTCTAATATGAGGTGGGGGGTTTACATGATGTATTTAAAAGTCCTTGCCAAGAGATGGGAAAAAATCCTTGTCAATAATTGGTTTGGGCCTGCCTGCCTGAAAATGGAACAGAAGATTAGTTTCCAGTTTTCAACCAAATCTATTGCTCTGATAAAATGTACACATTAATTAGTTATCCTGACACCTTTTCCCCCCATCCTAATGCTTCATTGGTGTTGAAATTGCCTTTGTAAACTGGAGCTTAAAAGATTTTGTTTTAATTCAGCGCAACAGTAGTTCCCTAGACAGTCCATCCACATTCTCAATTTTTAAATGCTAACATGTTGGGTTAGACTGTTCAAAAGCTGTGTCAGTGTTTTTGTGCACTGCTCATTCTTTCCTGGGATTGTAAATTATGTGCCAAATCACAGCTCTGGCAGACTGAGTTCTGACAATACCTTCATTCCAGACTTCTGAAATTTAGAAACTTCAGTAACCACTTGAAGTCTGTTTTTCCTCATTACTTCTATTTTGCTGTTCTATCATAAATCCCCAGCATTGATTCACTTGGGTCACTCTCTTCTGAGTGCTGATGTTTCCTCCCAGAATCCGGTTTTTAATTTTTTCATCAGTGGTCTGTTTTCTAAAAGCTCTCTCTCCCTGCTCCTAGAGCACAGCATTTCTGAGCCCTTGAAGCCCTAGGCAATTACATACAGACTCTCAATTATTTTCCACCGGTCTTCAAGGTCTTTGCTTGGATATAGTACATCTCCATCCAAGGAGACCTGCTGAGAACTTCTGAGTCTTTGTTGCTGCTTAATCATATGAAGGCCTTACCATTTAGCTATAAAAATTACCCCTCCATTCCTTTGCAGCTGTATCATTCCCAGCCTCTACTGACCTTCAGAGCAAGACAATGATGTGAAATCCTGGCCCTATTGAAGTTGATGGGCACTGTGACACTGAATTCAATAGAGCCAGAATTTCACTCCTGCGTACAAACACGGGTCACCTGAGAGCCATGCTACAGAAACAGACTGTTGTGGCGATCCATCTGCTGTGGTGATCCATCCCCTGTGGCTGTCCAAATGGGAAGGCTTGTGATAGCTTCTGTTTTTATCTAATCTCATTCACTAGGGAGACCAGGTAGGGCAGATTTTTAAATTGTTCAGAAAAAATTTGCCAAGTTCCAAGAATCCCTGAAGGATAGATACCTTTTTGTTCTATGCCTGTAGTTACATGCAAAGGGACTTCCTCACAGATGTCCACTTATTGCTGGACACATTTCCATATTCACGTGGCCTGTCTGCTAAACATCCTGTGCCTTTTTAGCTTGCTTGCATCAATGCATTTAGAATACAAATCTCCCTTGTTTGGCTGAGTCACAGCTCTACGCACCTTCACATGTGGCGCTGTTTACGGCAGGCACCTGGCATTCCCTACACATATATTCTGCGGCAAATGTTCTTTTTTTGGGCACTGTCATAGATGCCTCTCTAACCCAGAAGACCATTGTCCATAACTTGCAGAGTTGCTTTTGAGCTTTCCCTTTCTTTGTGTGGATCCTTTCTCTAGGAAGAAACTATTCCTGCTTACTCTGCCCTCTGTTGTTTGCTTTCCCTTCATTCGGTTAATGTTTAGTTATTGCTGTTCCAGTCCCATCCATCTGTACTAGTGTCAGCCAGTTCAGAAAAGATCTTCTCTGCTTTCTTCTGCAACTGTTCCCTCGTTGAGATGCTAGCCTGTCAGTTTGATTGATCTCTAGTTGATAAATTGCCCTGCAGAGGTTGATCTAGAAATGTGTTTAGAGCTGCAAGTTCTCAACTGATCTGAAGAGTTAGACTTACTGGGGGCTCACATGTTTAGCTGCTCCTGATTGTTGCCTATTTGCTGTTTCATTTTGTGCACCAGCCTGCCCTGGGGTAACCTGATCAAGAAAAGATTTAGCCAGTAAACATGTCTTTCATTTCCTTGGTGTTAATCTGTAGGTAATAAGATGAAGAGGCTTGAACAAAGGAGCATCTGCAAAACAAGTTCTTATAAATATATAAAAGATTCCTACTGGAGCCCTTCTCATCCACCAAGCTTGCTCTGGATTTGGGTACTGTTGTAGGTAAAGTCAGAGGAGTTGATTGTCAGAGGCTGTGAAACAGTTTACATACCTCCTTCGCCATGATCTCTTTATAAATAGATCTTGTGTCCTGTTTGCAGGGAGACCTGAGAGATGCTTACCTTTAGGGGATTCCAGTGCAAGGTGTCCTTGCATATTAGTTGTTTGCAGTGTTATAGCCATGTTGGTCCCAGGATATTAGAGACGAGGTGGGTGAATAATATCTCTTATTGGACCAACTTCTGTTGGTGAAAGACAAGCTTTCAAGCTTACACAGAACTCCTGAAGAATAAAAGATATTACCTCACTCCTTGTCTCCAGTTCCTGGAACCAGCCAGCACTGCATTAAATAATTCTGGCATTCTCAGCCCGAAGTATAAAATGACTACTCATTTATAATTCATAGCACAGAGTGCCAAGACTTCTTTGCTTGCAGATATAATTAATATAACAGTAGTAGCAGGAATAGTTGAAGTTTTAGTTTTTCTTTAGCCTTAGTTTTTATTCTTTGTTTTCAAAACAGACTTTAAACTTCACTCAGTGAGCAGACTTGTACTTTGCAGCACAGCCTGCTGGATAGACTGCATCAAATGAGAGCTAGCAGTATGTAGTAGCAGGATTGGGTATGCAGAAATGTGAAAAGCAAAAGGGGACAGGGACTCGTTGTTAGTAGATATTTGATCTGTATCTTAAATATGAGTGCTGGATGCCTCTAGTTTTGTGGTGTCTTGAACTAATGTTCATAAAGATTGCATAAGTTTTTAAACACTACTTTGGGGTTCTATTTAACATGGTGTTTTGGGGGCCAGTTACAATTTTTTTGTAGTCTTTAAGTTAGGCTAGAGCAAAACAGAAATTTCTTAATTCTTTTCATTGGGTCTTGGGTTCCAACATTTTTCCATGTTTCTTGAATGCATCAGGAACACTTTTCTCCTTAGAACCTGATGCAAAGCCCACTGAAGTTAATGGAACAACTTCCATTTGTTTCAGTGTGCTTTGGATCAGGCCCTCTTCATTGAACAATTAAATCTACTATGATGGTTTTTCCACTTCTTTTCTTTCTAAATTGTTCCAATTAAAAATACATTGCTTATGAAAGTAAAATATACTGGTAACCTTTCCAACAAAGCTTCAGGTGCACCTGAATCCTAAACTGCAGCAGTGCCTACTTCTCCACTTGCAGGCTTCTGAATGAAGGTGAACAGTTGTTGCTATGGTCAAATATGCTCACAATCCTGGACTGTGGACACCATTCTCTTCCACTTGTGAGCCAAATGGAACTTGAGTCTCATCTCCAGTTGGTAACTAGAAGATGGCCAGCAATGGCACTGCTGTTAGTCAGTCAGCTGTCATTTTAGAAGAATGGTATGTCTCAATGTGTGTGGCCCAAATCAAAGAAACACACCAGGGAGGCCATATTTCATAGGCAACAACTCAGAGAATTGGTGGTTTAGGATGACAGGTCTTGCTCATGACACTAGAATTCTGTGTATGCCAGAGTTAATCAGAAAGCAGGCTGAAGAGGGTTTCCTTCTTAATGTTAGGTATTTTGAAGTTTGGGAGCTTTTGTCTGCTCCCATTGCAGAGTTTATTTGCAGCTTGGTGTTAGTCGTCTTCTAAAAACGTTGGGCTTAATTCTTCATCTTCCGTTTTTCATCTGATGATACCAGTGCTGTCAGAATAGTAAGAAACCTCTCCATTAAGCAGAGTGGGGATCTGAGGGTCTCAGACCTTGCCCTGGGTCACTTGTCAAGTTGGTGGAAAAGTTGAGAATAGAAATTTGCTGTACTTACTCCAAGTCCTCTGCTCTAACCAGTAGACATGCTGCCTTCCCATTCAGTGGACACACACAGATTAAAACAAAAATATATTATTGTGGGATAGCTGGGACCTATTCACTGCCATAAAATGACATCTACTAGTCTGTTTAAAATATGCAGTAATAAGCACGTAAAAATGTATTGAGCTGTTCCCCCCCATAATACAGATGGCTTAACTAAATTTAAAATGTGCTTTATGGCTTGGGTGAAGTGTGCAGGAAATGTTATTCTCCATTTTAAAAGTGAATTATCTCTCCGTATAAAAGAAGCAAAGCATACTTGTTGAGGTCATCCCGAAAGCATCACTAAAAATTATCTGCTGATGCAGAAAATTAGATTTATTCTTATGTTAGCATTTCCATAAAAATACAATTATATAAAAATTTATATTCTCTAAAAGCTTATAGTAAACTAGGCTTTCAGGAAAATAGGACACTTATCTTTTAAAGTCCAGTTTCAAATGGCCAGATGGTGCTTACAGTGTGGAAGCATAAAATTAGTGAGGTAATTCATTGTTTCTGGTTTAAAAAAAAAAAAAAAAAAAAAGGCAGCCTGAGGTAAGAACCTCTCTTTTTGTACAGTGTCACTTGTGCATATTTGTCAGCAGAAACTACAGCTATTGTGGCAATGTTTCATTAGTCATTTTAAGTCAATTCAGATAGTTGGGCGGATAGTCCATAGCAGGGTATGCATTTGACCATTATTTTAAATGTGAAATTTAGCTACCAGCTCTGTCTATTCAGTTGTGCTTCAAAGAACATCAAAAGCTAACATACTTGTTTCGCTGGATGTTCCTTCTGGTTCTTCCTGTAGTTGCCCAAAGGCAGTACATAGCACTAAAACTTAGTACAGTGACAGCATTCGTTTAAATGTTGTGGTGTGAACCAAACATTTGCTTAATTCAGAAATAAACTTAAGAACCTGCAAGCCATTTTCATATTCCTCAATTACAATTAAACCATTAATTTGCTTGTGCCACTAGATGTAAGAAATCTTATGTTGTCATAATGCTTTTTTAATGCTGATCTCTGGCTGGGAGTGGATACTTCTTTAGAACAATAATCAGCTAAGGGGGAAATGCCTGCCTGGCATGGATGATTGTGTACAGTGACATGCTTGCTGTGGTAACTGCTCCTGGCCTGATTTCCTGATCTTAATCTGTAATACTTCTGCCTGTATAATATTAATTTTGGGTAGTGCCACAGATCAGATCTGCTCTGTTTCTTGCTCAGTCCCCACCCCAACCCGATCATTTCTGTCTGCTTCTCAGTTACATAGAGATGTCTCACCTCCACATTGAATTGTATATGAGAGTAGCCCTAAGACTTTTTTATAAAAGTATTTGTTCTAAGCATCTTCAAATATGATCTTTCCAAGAGACTGAGGCCGAGCTAGGAAAGTGGCATTCCATGGGCAAGATAAGGGCAGTTCTTGAAGCACAGTACTAAACAAAAGCTCAACTCTGTGCGTCACAAAGCAGAAAGTTACATTTTTAATCTTTGGGCACTCTCCTGCATCAACCCAGGGGACATTTCAAGGGGAATATTTGTTGGGATGAAGGATATATGTGACCTAAATTCCTGATTAAGTTCCTTGGTGAAGAGAAATCCAAGTATCAAAAATTAAAAACATAGTATTCCACAAAACATTGTGTAATTCAGTGGCTTTTTAAAAAAATGCTCCTTTATGCTCCTTGTGGAGTCACGTTTTTTGCTTCATGCATTTCATGCCAGTATGCTTTTATAATTTTTAAAAAATTGTTAGTCCTGTATTTCCAGTCTTAGGTCTTTTGACATGTTTTTTCGACATGATCTTTCATCTACTATAAAGTAGGGTGAGGGTGGAGAGGCGGGGAATTTTTGGCAGGAAAACTTGTAATGGGGAGTGGGACCTTTGTTATGAGAGAAGCTTTTCTAACTCTTTCTCTACGTTTTTCCCATTAACCCCATGGAAACCATGTGCAGGAAATCTGTCCCAAAAATGCTTCAGCTGGCAATCTGTAGTCCCCTGGGTTGTTCTCACATTTTCCTAATTTTGTTCCTACTTTATAGAGGCCTCTTAACTCCCTGGTGAACTGCTGGAGTTCTTCGGCTTCCTCCCTTGAACAGGGCAGTATTAGCACTATATTCCAGTTGCCTGCCTGCTCTAATTATACCCTAATTTTAAAAAGCGTATTTGAAGTGTTGAAACTTAAAGAATTGATTTCTGGTTTGAGTGTCAAATTCCATGCTGGAACAAATTTATATGGGTCCAGTTATTTTTCTTAATCAGTTCTCTTATTATCAATGTCTAAACACTTTAAAAAAAAAACTTTTAAGCATTAGCTCCTAACATCTCAAAAGTGTCTCAGTTTGAAGAAAACTATGGTTGAGATTTAATCTTTGAAATGAGGCAGTTTTAAATGAGCAGCAATGATTTTAGATAAATATTTTACTCACCCTTCTCCACATATACATAAGCCAACAGATGTGTCAGCCTGTCACAGAACTCGAAATCACCAAGATTTTTGGGTTTATTTTATTTTATTTTTTTTTTAAAACACCAGTTTTTTAAAAATCTTTTGGTGGAGTCTCAGTTAAACTGAAATAAAGCAAATCTAAGTTTAGAACTCAGTATTTTCATTTGTCAGAAGTTTAAGGTTTTAAGATAGTCTTATGTGTATTAATTGTTAGAGTTTAACCAAGTACTGTCTATATTACCTATCTGAGCTTTAAAATGTAGTTGTATTTCCTCCCCTACTCCCTCTTCTTTCTGGAATTCATCATATCTCACTTGGTGGTGACTGTACACTTTGTGTGACTTTTCTGTGTGTGCTGCAGAGTGGATTACTGTGATTAGTGCTCTTTTGCAGTTGTAGTTACCTGCTGCCGAGCATTTCATTGCTAGATTTATGACTTTTTACTTGAAAATGTGTTGTGGTTCTAAAGTTTACTTCTAGTTCTGACATGTCCTGCTCATGCAGCACAACAAAATTCTGTTGATAAATGCCTTTCTATTGTTATAGTCCAAAGTTGGTGATGTGAGCTACTAATCAGTATGTTCACTTGGTTGGGATTTGTTTGGAGGACGGAGATCTAAAGGGATCCTGATGGATGCCCCTCCATATGTTACTCCTAAGTCAGTCATGCTTGCACACAGCCCCCTTGCATGACAGACATAGTTCATGGTTTACCTCTGTCTGAGAGTTTCACACATCTACTTCCAGATTCTATAGTTAGAGTCCACGTGTTGGTTCGAGAGCTTGCTAGAGAATAACAGAAAGTGTTACTGCCCATCTCCTTATACCCCGCCCATCAGAGCCAGGGATGAGGTTGAATCCAAACTGAGCTCCCCCAGATGGCAGTGCACTGTCGAATCACCAGCCCTGTTGCTGTCTTTTGAAATAAAAGCAAAAGCTATCACTTTCCCTGTTTCAATCTGCTCCATGTTTATACTTGAAAACCTCTCCTTTTATTTTGTAGGTATGGTGTGAATATGCGTTGCTTGGCAGCTCGGGTCAACTATAAGACTTTGATCATCATCTGCACTCTCTTCACTCTGGTCACAGTCCTGCTGTGGAATAGATGCTCCAGTGATAAAACTATTCTGTTTTCACGAAACCTGAACAATGGCTTCAGAGTAGATGGATTGGAAAAACGAACAGCTGCCTCTGAAAGTAACAACTATATAAACAGCCTAGCAAAGCAGCAGAGTGAGGAGGCGTCACCTCAAGAGCAACAGAAAGCCCCTCCTGTTGTTGGAGGGTTCAATAGCAATGGACACAAAGTTTTGGGACTTAAATACGAAGAAATTGACTGTCTGATCAATGATGAGCATACAATTAAAGGGAGGAGAGAGGGCAATGAGGTCTTTCTGCCATTCACTTGGGTGGAGAAATACTTTGAGGTTTATGGGAAGATTGCTCAGTATGATGGCTATGACAGATTTGAGTTCTCTCATAGCTACTCTAAAGTATACGCACAGAGAGCACCTTACCACCCTGATGGAGTATTCATGTCCTTTGAGGGTTACAATGTAGAAGTTCGAGATAGAGTGAAGTGCATAAGTGGTGTTGAAGGTAGGTGGTGTATGTATTTTACAATTGAAATGCATCTTAAAATTGTGTCTCCTAATTTGAGATGCAAGATGATTGTTTTCATTTTCTCCAGTCTCCCTAAGAAAGAATGGTGTCAGTGACATTCTCAAGTTTATGCTAGTCTATCCCTTACCGTTCCTTCCAGTGTCCTCCTTGCATCTCTAATTCTGGTTTGCAGCAGACCCTGCAGTGCTGTTGTGCTTCTCTAACACGCATGGAGAGAGGTGATAAACTCAGGGTGTCTACACTGCCCGCTCTGTGGGGATCGATGCAATGGGGTCAATTGAGTGGGCTGTGAAGACCCGCTCAATCAATCCCGGAAGTGCTTTCCGGTCAACGTGATTAATCCACCTCCCTGAAAGGAGTAAGGCTGCGTTGACTGGAGGGCGTCTCCCGTCGATGCAGTGCAGTGAAGACACCGCGGTACGCCAATGTAAATAAGTCGATGGGAGATCCCATATCACTGCTGACAGCAATGTGGACCAGGCCTCAGAGAGCTGAGGTGTAGGGACACTAGCATTTGAGGTCTGCCATTCAATAGTATACAGCTAAATTGTCTATTAGTATTTTGTCTTTTTTATTTAACAAGATTCTGAATTTTTTTGTTTTGGTTTATAAATATCCAAGTTAACACAACAATTTAACCTGCTTTGGAACACTTTTAGAGCAAAACAATAAATGTGCACAAGCAGAAAACAGTGCAGGATTAAGTTCTTCCTGATCGAGGTTGGCCCAGCACAGGTTGTAAGCAAATCAAGGTAACAGAGTCACTTCGATTTCTGAAGACAGGATAAGATTATTTCTTCAAATTGTACTATGATATGTCATGCTTTTCTGTGTAATTACAGGAGAGATTTCGAAGAATTGTCTGAGTTGAGTGAGAAGGCATTTAAGCCATTAAAGCTTCATCTCATAAGACTCTGAATAAAGTTCAAGTACAATAGAACCTTTCTAATTTGCACTTTGCTGAGCCACATGATCCAGAATTTGTACACAAACAGCACTCTTTCCACTTCATAGGAAAGATCTAATAGTAGAAAATTCCAGTGAGATCTCATCACTAAGAATTAATTACTTTTACAAACATACTACAGAAAAGTTACTAGCATACTATCACATACTATAAAAAACTAAAACTAAACTGCACTTGTGAAATAAATGAACAAAGTGCATTAATGCGATGATGTATTCCGGAGTTTTTCCTAACAATAATAGTAAATAACTTGCCAGTTTTGAAAATGTAGTAACTTGTAATGTGTCACTTGTGATGTTTCACTGTATTTTAATATCAACTCTGACTTCCATTGTAGGGTCATTTCTAAACCCCTGCACATCAGAAAATTAGTTTGTTTTAAAAGATGCGCAAGTGTGAGTGAACCATGTCTGAATTAATCATGATACGATGTGCTTTAATCTCTTCCTGGTTATATTATCACATTCCGACTAACTTAGGTACCAACCAAGCAAAATGCTATGATATCTCTTCAGTCAACATATTAAACTATTTGCGTTTGCCAGATGACATCTTAGCTCTAATATCTCAAAATGTGGTGGTCTCCTCCCATTTTTAAACTTCCACCTTGCTATGGAAAGAGAGGATTGACACCTGGAGCTGTTCTTGTGATCTTCAAGAAAAAGGTTTACTAATTCTATAGGTCCCGATTCTATTGGGTTGCATGGTGGCCTAGCTCTGAATGTAGACTTTTTTTTTCCCCCTTAGGGCTTGTCCGTATTTAAAACTCTAAAGTGGCACTGCTGTGACACTGCAGAGTAGACACTACCTATGCTGACAGAAAAGGTTCTTCCATCAGCTTATGTGATCCACCTCCTCAAGAGGCTGTGGTTAGGTAAACGGAAAAATTCTTTCATTGACCTAGCACTGTCTACATCGGGGGTTAGGTTGGCCTACCTACATCTGTCAAGGGTGTGGATTTTTCACACCCCTAAGAGATGTAGCAATGCCGATGTGAATTCCCAGCATAAACCAGCTCTATGGTGCCTGATTTTCATTTGTCTCTGACCTGTAAGGAAGAGGGGAGTGCGCGCTGAGTCTTGTGACATTCCCAAAATTACAGATAAATTAGATACCCAGTAATGTAAGCACCACATATGCACAAAGAGGGCAATTTTTAATGAAACAGACTATCAATTAGAAAGTCTGATGTAGAGTATCATTTAGAAAATCTGGTTATCTACATCAGACTTTCTAATCAATAGTCTGTTTCATTAAAAATTGCCCTCTCTGTGCATATGTGGTGTTCAGTGTGCTGTCGGTCTTAGATGTTAAATGTAGAATTTATCTGCAATTGGTCACTTTGCAGTACTACTGACTTTTAGTCTGAAAAGTGAAGTGAAATCCACAATACAAAACAATGCAGGACAAGTTCTGCTGTCTTTCAACTTGCAAAATATGTATGCTCCACACAGATCTGGAATATATCTAGCTGCTGTATATTTCAGCCACAAATTTCTGTGAATGAATTTAATCAAATTGTCAAGTGTCATTTATCTACAAATTTGGCTTTCTGCATTACTCCATTTAACCCTGTCGTCATGCAGTGTGGTGCCAAGAATCTTGATGTGGCTGGGGAAATAGAATTGCCCACATCTGTCAGACAGGTTTCAGTGGAGAAAAAACTATTGCTTGAGGGGGAGAGGATGGATATCAAAGTAAAACCATTTGAAAAAGGTTGTAGGTTTTGAATGCAAACTAATAGAATGATGCAAGATCACAGTCTATATATAATATTTCTTATATTGTCACCTAGATGTGATGAAGAAGAGCTCATTATATTTTACCTTGTCTCATTTGCACAAGGTTAATATGTTGCCTTGTGTCCTGTGACCTGGAGAATTTAATCATGTCATCTTCTTAAATTAACAGCTACAAGTAAAGCTTTTATAGCAGATTTCATTTGGTGCATCCTATGATCCCAATACATGCACCCTTAACTGAGAACACTTAGTATTAATAAGTGAGTTAGCTTCCAGCAGTTGAGATAATACATAGTACTTAAATATTTCCCTTGATGCTTTTACTCTTCAGGCAAAAGTAGTTCATCAACTTACTTTCAAGAACACTTAGTATTAGTAACATGAAGCACAGATAATCTATGAAAATGTATCTTCTTTAATTTAGTTTTATCTTTTCATTACACTAGGTTCTAGGCGTAACTAGCTTCCAACCTTGACATTTCCAAGGGACAAAAATGGTGCAAATGCCACAATATCTATTTTCACCTTCAGTTTTCTTCACTTTGTGCAATTCAAATGTTTGAAGGGCTGAGATCCTCTTTCCTGCAGGGAGTTCAAGACACTTTTCACTTTAAGATTCAACTTGGAGACTGAACTGAAAAAACAGTAAATTATGTTTCAGTTAAACTCCAACAAGTTTTGGAAAAAAATATTTTATCTATGATTCACGCTATTTGTGCATTTCCTTTCATATTATCATATATCCAGATATTGGCAAATAAATTATAGCCTTTTTCCATATACTAAGGTTCCTCTTGTTTTCCATGTTCAGTCAGTGATATGATATGTTGTCTGTTAAAAATTACTTTGACAAGTTAGATGTCTTCAAGTCACCACGGCCTGATGAAATACATCCTAGAATACTCAAGGAGCTGACTGAGAAGATATCTCAGCCATTAGCGATTATCTTTGAAAAGTCATGGAAGACAGGAGAGATTCCAGAGAACTGGAAAAGGGCTAATGTAGTGCAAACTATAAAAAGAGATAAGGACAATCTTGGAAATTACAGACCAGTCAGCTTAACTTGAGTACCCGGAAACAAATAATTAAGCAATCCATGCTCCCTTGCCAGAGTTTAAAAACATAATTAGGAAGGCCAAAAAAGAATGTGAAGAACAGCTAGCCAAAGACTCAAAAAGTAACAGCAAAAAAATGTTAAAGTACACCAGAAGCAGGAAGCCTGCTAAACAACCTGTGGGGCCACTGGATGATCAAGATGCTAAAGGAGCACTCAAGAAAGATAAGCCTGTTGCGGAGAAAATGAATTCTTTGAGTCGGTTTTCATGGCTGAGGATGTGAGGGAGATTCCCAAACCTGAGCCAGTCTTTTTAGGTGACAAATCTGAGGAACTGTCCTATATTGAGGTGTCACTGGAGGAGGTTTTGGAACAAATTGATAAATTAAATAGTAATAAATCACCAGGACCAGATGGTATCCACCCAAGGGCTCTGAAGGAACTCAAATGTGAAATTGCAGAACTACTAACTGTGGTATGTAACCTATCATTGAAGTCAGCTTCTGTATCAGTTGACTGGAGGACAGCTAATGTGACGCCAAGTTTTTTTAAGGGCTCCAGAGGCAATTACAGGCCAGTAAGCCTAACTTCAGTACCAGGAGAATTGGTTGAAGCTATAGGAAAGAACAGAATTATCAGACACATAGATGAATATGATTTGTTGGGGAAGAGTCAACGTGGTTTTTGTAAAGCAAAATCATGTCTCATCAATCTACTAGAATTCTTTGAGAGGGTCAACAAGTATGTGGACAAGGCTGATCTAATGGATATAGTATATTTAGATTTTCAGAACCCTTTGACAAGATCCCTCACCAAAGGCTCCTAAGCAAAGTAAGCAGTCACGGATAAGAGAGAGGTCCTCTCCTGGATCAGTAACTGGTTAAAGGATAGGAATAAATGGTCAATTTTCAGAATGGAGAGAGGTTAATAGTTGTGTCCCCCAGGGGTCTATACTGGGACCAGTACTGTGCAACATATTCATAAATGATCTGGAAAAAGGGGTAAACAGTGAGGTGGCAAAATTTGCAGATGATTCAAAACTACTCAATATCATTAAGTCCAAAGCAGACTGCGAAAAGTTACAAAGGGATCTCACAAAACTGGGTGATTGGGCAGCAAAATGGCAGATGAAATTCAATGTTGATAAATTCAGAGTAATGCACATTGGAAATCAGAATCCCAACTATACATATAAAATTATGGAGTATAAATTAGCTGTTACCACTCAAAGAGATCTTCAAGTCATTGTGGATAGTTCTCTGAAATCATCCACTAAATGTGCAGCAACCATCAAAAAAAGCTAACAATGTTAGGAATCAATAGGAAAAGGATAGATAATAAGACAGAAAATATCATATTGCCGCTTTATAAATCCATGGTATGCCCACATTTTGAATATTGCGTGCAGATCTCCTCGCCCTAGCTCAAAAAAGATATGTTGGAATTGGAAAAGGTACAGAAAAGGGTAACAAAAATTATTAGGGATATGAAAAAGCTTCCATATGAGGAGAAATAAATAAAGAATCAACTGGGGGAGGGGGATCAGGGGAGTATGCTAGAGGTCTATAAAATCATGACTGGTGTCGAGAAAATAAATAAGGAAGTGTTATTTACTCCTTCTCATAACAAAAGAACTAGGGGGGTCACCAAATGAAATAGGCAGCAGGTTTAAAATGAACAAAAGGAAGTATTTTTTCATATAACACAGTCAACCTCTGGAACTCCTTGCCAGAGGATGTTGTGAAGGCCGAGACTATAACAAGGGTTCAAAAGAGAACTAAATTAATGGAGGATAGGTCGATCAATGGCTATTAGCCAGATGGGCGGGGATTGCTGTTTACCAGAAGCTGAGAATGGGCGACGGGATGGATTACTTGATTACCTGTTCTGTTCATTCCCCTAAAGCACTTGGCATCGGCCACTGTCAGAAGACAGGGTACTGGGCTAGATGGACCATTGGTCTGACCCAGTGTAGCCGTTCTTATGTTCACCTCTGGTCTGTTTTGACATCAGTTTTTAGTATTTGCAGACCTTGATTAAAAATGGGAGTAAGTCACCTTTTTTTGAACAGGGTTTCTTTGTGTGTGCCTGAGAACTAATAGTGAAAGTTACTCTGGTAAATGGTGCTTATGTAAAACTGTGGTGGGAGAGAAAAGGAGACAGAATTCTAAACTGTATTTTAAATGTTCTAACAATTATTCGTGTTTTTCCCTATATTATAGGTGTGCCATTATCCACACAATGGGGACCTCAAGGCTATTTCTACCCAATCCAGATTGCACAATATGGGCTAAGTCATTATAGTAAAAATCTGACTGAGAAACCACCTCACATAGAGGTGTATGAAACAGCTGAAGACAAGGACAAAAACAGCAGACCTGTTGACTGGACTATACCAAAAGGTTGTTCTGTTTCGACAGTACCTGATAAATCCAGGTTCACTAATGTTAAACAGTTTGTCGCTCCAGGTGCGTTATTGTAACTACATCACAGATAAGCCATTTGTGTTAATTTGTGCAGATGTTGCCAAGGGAGTCCTAACTTTCCTTTATTAAATACATATGTATGTAATCTTGTTGACTTTTCATCTTTGAAATCTCACCTGAAAACATTCCTTCTCCTTTGTCTGTCTCTTTTTCTTTCCTTCTATCTGATCTCTTCACTTGGTATGTAACTCCAAAGTGAACAGAAGCTGTATTATAGAAGAGATTCTGCCAGAGAGATAACAGAAAAGCTGCAGATGGAATTCTGCAGCCTTTAGCTGCCATGCCTATCACAAGAGTAGAAGGAAGCAAATAACCTTGGAACCAGTCTGCACTATAGGAAATGGGACTAAAATAAATATGGCAATCTTGTGCTAACGAATTACAGATAGGCTGCTAGTGCAATCTCCTCTCTTCAGCCTTCTCTGCATGCACTCCATCAGTGTTTCCATTCTCCATCCCTGTATTCAAAGACTCTTCATTATAATGTAAATGTTTCTGTTGTGATTAAACTTGGCGTACAAGTTTTCCTACCATATTTAGTTTGTCAATTCAGGCCTTTGTAAGCCTAAGGAAAGAGGGGAAGTTGGACTACATGTGGCTTCAGTTTTTTTAATATTCTGCTGCTCTGTAACAATACTGCAGATTCATGCAGCAAGGATTAAATCGTAAGGTGGGTTTAGCATACTTTGTAAACTAAAATAACCAACATATACATCTTTTAGTTCAAGAGGGTTTTGAACTGGAGTTTATGGAGGAAATCAAGAATGTCTAATTCTGTAACATACCATCTGTTTCATTGTTCATAGGATGGCTATGGAAACAGGCCCAAGATGTTCTGTATTCTGACCTTGCCCCAGATTCTAAAGGATCTAGCATAACTGCTTTATGCGCCATTGCTGGTGGAATCTGACCCTAAAACTCAAAGTAGCTGGCAATTTGGAGGGTCCTCCAGTGGTATAGTGGCTTCCTGCTGCCAGTGTAAAGGGATATGGCTGGGAAAAAAGCTATAACCCGAACTTCCCTGTGTCCTGCTGAGCCCCAGCTACCATATCAGTCTCTTGGGTGTCATTGGTGGTTGATGTAATGTCAAATAGCTTTCAGGCTGCTCTAAATGACACCCAGTTACAACTAGCCTAGGTGGGGAGCAAAGGCTACCTTCCCAGCTGCACTGCTTTGTTGTCTGTAGCCAATTTTCTGAGCCTTTGTTCTTACCCAGCCCCTCTGAGTTGTCCCAGTCAGTATGTATCTAGCTGTTAAGACACCATGTGTCTGTGGCTCTTTTCTCCACTGTCAGTATTCTAAAATATATTTTGCTTCCTCTTGAGTTGTCATATTCTGTTTCATACTTAACAAAACAAATCATCTATAAAACAAAATTCATTATTTTATGCAACATTTTCCCCTTGTACTAAGACAGCCTCATTAGTAAGGACAGTCTGTATTTTTCTCCCTAATCAATACCCATTAGAATTAATGAGTCCATTACTTAAAAAGACAATGAAGTAATTTTAGTCAGCACCTTAGGCCTGGGTCTCTAAGGAAAAAGTTGTCAGAACACTCTTGTGTCTTTATAGTAGATAAATATAAGGAAAGGAAAGGAAAGGTTATAAGATCTCTTATGCATTCTCCCCTCATCCTTTATTGATGGCAGAATAATCTTCAGACCTTGAAGGCCACAGTACGAATCCACTCATCTTAGAAGGCCTTAAGTAATGGATTTATAGGTGCTTAATGCAGTGCAAGTAATGGGCAACCTTTAGGGTTTTTTTATTTGGTTCTTAACTTCTTGCCTCTTTTCCCATAGTGCTCTGTAGGATAGAAAGCAAAGGGAATAAGCAGAAATGATAGATGGTGACAGTCAACTTTTTAACATTGTTTTGGGGTTTTTTTTTAAAAAAAAAACAAATTTATTTTACTGCATTTTGTTGGTATTGTTTTTGAGTTAGATGGTCATTCCCATAAACAAGAACAGTAGTGCAACAAAGCACTGCTAGTTTTCTACTCCAAATGCAGATGCTGAATTTCTGAGCTTAAAAAAACTAAAGTTTTATTTAAAAAAAATAAAATTAAATCATAAGAGATATGGTAGCACTTGTACAGTGCTGCAAATTGTAGCAGATTGTACAGTGCAGAATGTGAAAATATAGTCATGATGCAAAGCATTATGGATTAGTTTGGTAGATGGGAAAAACCTTGTTTTTGAGGGAATGTGGGTCATAACTCAGTTGTACACCTAGAAATATTTATGGGGTATTTCATACATCAAGGAGCTCAAACAAAAGAAATAATCACCTATCACACATGAGAATTTTATTCCATTAAAACCATTTAATTTAAAATGACTGTCTTTAAATGTTCATCATCCCTCTGTGCTTTCAAAACTACAAGATCTGCACACAATCTTACAAATTAATTAGTTCTTTGATCAACAACTACAGTTTGGGGGAGGATTTGGATTTACACTTAAAAGCTAATGTGAGGAAACAGGCTTTCTTTATTGTGTACTGCTTTGGAACCTTATTTAATTGTTAACATATTAAAAAAACAAATAAAACCACAGAGCACTGAGTTTTGCCCTTGTAGAGGTTAAAAAATTAAAATTTATTTGTGTTAATTTTTCCTCTAAATTGATTAGTTTCCTGCTCTTGAAACCGTCAAGCAGGCAAAAACTCAACTAATAGAGTTGAGATAGATTTTATCTCATCTCATCTGTTAATAGATTTTAATTTTAGACCCAACAGATCTCTAACTACCTTTTTCTTTCTCAGCTCTCCAAACTGTTTTACTTAATGTGGCTCTAGTCTGAAGTGTGACTAAAAATGGCATAGCTGGAGCTCCATGTTTTTCTCTCCGTTTCAAATATTTTCAGTTTGCAGCTAAAGAGTTCTTTACTAATAAGCTCAGTAGAATCTCTGTAAATCAAGCTGAGTTCTTTCCTTCTGGTACATATCCAGTAACAGATGTCTGCAGGCCCAATTAGGTCCTCAATTATGCTTGTGCAACACCCAATGCCTTCAGTAGATTTCCACAGTTATAGCTGGTGGGCCCTGTGGTAGAACTTGGTAAACAACTAAGCTGATGACAGTGGAATCTGCCGTGGGGTGTTTTGACTTCTATTTTAGCTATATACGTTTCTGACTGGGGAATTGAAGAGAAGTGGACAGTTAATTATCTATTGGCATATGTCATGTCAACTGCTTTATGTGACTGCAAGTCCCACAACACGTAATCCCAAATTAGTGTCAGACACCCAATTTGCGCACACACAATTGGATTTTTATTGAAAGATGAAATACAGTGTTGTCTCTTCTGTACGGCCCTTCTTTCTTTGAATCATAAGCGGCTGGGACAAATTTCCCATACTGTGTTACTAGAATGCCAGACCTGGCTAGGGTAAAATTTATTGTAGTTAGAGGGGTTTATATTTTTTTAATTGTATTGCTTGGGTAGCTTGTATTTCTATCTACTATGGATAACTTAATGCTACCAAACATACTTCATATTCTCAGTGATGCAGCCCGTCAACCTCTTTTCATCTCTGTCCCTCTCTCTAGCTCCTCTTTTGCCAGCTGTCCTTTGCCTGAAGAGTCCATTTGGGCATCTATGTTACATCCAGGGTGTTGGTCAGCTAGCATAGGATACTGAAGAAGCAATTTGGCCAACACCTTGGAAGTCAGCAGTGCATTAATGTAGGATAGAGGAGGGAATTTTCCCTTATGGTACAGGAATTCATCCTTGACCCATTAATTTGATGCTGTAGTCTTAATTTAGTAATAAGCAATAAAGAACTGACATACAAAACGGAAGTAAAAATTTTAGGTTATAGATTGAGTGCCCTTGAATTATTTCAGATTTTATCTGGCAAACCTAATTGCATGGTATAACTTCTAAATATTTTATTAATATACATTCTGGAGGATCATTTTTTTTACCCCTAACCAGTTTCTTTTTGTTTGTTTGTTTGTTTTGCTATTTTTCCAGAAAATACTGAAGGGGCATCTCTGCAGCTTGGGAACACAAGAGATTTTATTATTTCTTTTGACCTCAAATTCATCACAAATGGGAGCATATCTGTGGTTCTAGAAACAACTGAGAAGAACCAGCTCTTCACCATACACTATGTCTCAAACACTCAGCTGATAGCTTTTAAAGACAGAGATATTTACTATGGCATTGGGTCTAGGACCAGTTGGAGCACAGTCACAAGGGATCTGGTAACTGATTTAAGGAAAGGAGTTGGTCTCTCCAACACGAAAGCTGTGAAACAGACAAAAATAATGCCTAAAAAAGTGGCTAGGTTAGTCACAAAAGGAAAAGGCTTCATTGATAACGTCACTATATCAACGACTGCTCACATGGCGGCTTTTTTTGCTGCGAGTGATTGGCTAGTGAGGAACCAGGATGAAAAAGGTGGCTGGCCAATTATGGTGACACGGAAGTTAGGGGAAGGGTTTAAATCTTTAGACCCTGGCTGGTACTCTGCCATGGCACAAGGGCAGGCCATTTCAACGTTAGTCAGGGCTTATCTGTTAACGAAAGACCACACATTCCTCAACTCAGCTTTACAGGCAACAGCACCTTACAAGCTCCCGTCAGAGCAGCATGGAGTGAAAGCTGTCTTTATGAACAAATATGACTGGTATGAAGAGTACCCAACTTCGCCTAGCTCATTTGTTTTAAATGGTTTCATGTACTCCTTGATTGGATTGTATGACTTAAAAGAAACTGCAGGCGAGAAACTAGGGAAAGAGGCAAAGTCTTTATTTGATCGAGGCATGGAGTCCCTCAAAGCCATGCTTCCACTCTATGATACTGGCTCAGGAACGATCTACGACCTTCGTCATTTCATACTTGGCTCGGCTCCCAATTTGGCCCGTTGGGACTATCACACCACCCACATCAACCAACTCCAGCTATTAAGTACGATTGATGACTCCCCAGTTTTCAAAGAATTTGCCAAGAGATGGAAGAGCTATCTTAAAGGCGGCAGGGCAAAGCACAACTAGAGCTCACAACCAAAACCAAGTTGCAGCAATGTGCTGTGGACAGGAATTATTGGACTCCTTAAAGCTAAACAAAGGTACATTTTAAAAGGTTGCATACTAAGTTTTTGTGGACAATTTCAAAGTGGTCCTTAAACTGATCTTCAGAAATAATTGCATTCCAGCGTGAGAATACTTCTTCCTGTGAGGTGGAATTTGAAGCAGGGCTCCAGACACAGGACAGAGTAACAGCTGGTAACTTTAACTTGTTTACCTACCCATTGTGTTCCATAGCGAAATTATTCGCACGGAACAAAATCCATTTGTACTCTTGAGTTTGTGGGGGAAGTTTTATTTTTCCTTTTTGTAGGCAAAAGATCATTTACAGAAGCCATACAGGTCTCTAAAGTCTGGCACCTGCCTGAAAAGTTAGTATGTGGCCTCTTTTAAAATGGAATTATCTGTGTATATGTTGGGAACAGAATTACAGATCATGTGATGTAATGCAGTAAATGTGTATTTACTTGTAGCCTGGATAGTGGACAGTGTATCTTTTTAAAAAGTGTTTGTTTTATACAAATTCTTTTCTTGGGGAAAAATACACAAATTTGTTTTAAATTCTATATATGGAGAAATACTTTGAACATATGGTTTCTTCAGATGTGTAAATGGAAAATACTCCTAGCCAGCATTCAGGCTTTTTGAGTTATGTAAGCACAACTCAATGGGACTAGTTGACTGCACAAAAACTGCAAGCATACCATTTAAATTCGAATCTACAATCGTAATTGAGGCTTCCTAATCAGCATTCCCCCCCATGCAGTTGGAATCTCTTGTTGTGGAAGCTGATGTGTTGTACTGTATTTTCACCCATGTATGAGAGATTTCTGTATATGGTGGCAAATCCATTCTTTGGGAGATTTCTACTGGAACCCTAAAAACATGGTGAGGGGCTAATTTAAGTAGCTGATAGAAAACTTGATTTAAAGGAATTTATTATCAGTATGATTTTTTTCTAGTGATTTAATTTTCAAACTTTTTTAAAAGTGGGTCAAGCATTTTAAATGTTAAAATTACAATGTAGGTCTCTCTACCCACAATATTGGCTTAACATTTTATATCAATTCTCAGCGGTTCTGACAAGTGAGGAAGAGTACATGTGCAATAACTGAATGTTTCAGAACCCATGCATTCAGAGACATACATTATTCAGAATTAACCTAATTTTTTTTTTATATTTATAATGTCTTTTCACTAGCCATTATGGGCTTTCATTTCAACATGTGTATTGCCTCCTTGTAGGTCAGAGAAAGTAAACGAACCAGCTCATCGTGTCATTGGACCAATACTGTTTTTAATGGAAGGCTAACTAGTAATTGATGCAGGATACATCAGTAATATCTGCTAATATTTTGGTCAGTACTGATTATGACACTCAGACATTTGATTTGTAGACACATTCCAGTATGGTAAAGTACACATGCTAGTTAACACATTTTTTTCATTGGTCCTATTGTACATAACATTTCTTATGTGTGGTTTAAAAACAAATACCAAGGAAAGTTTATTTGAGAGGTGAAAGATGTTTGTATTGGGGACAAAATAAATTCAAACCATTGAAAGGACAGACATGACAGATCATAGTATGACTTTAAAGCATTTTCTGTTTTGCTCATAAATGTATTAAACAGTTTTGTAGTTCTTTTGATCTTTGGAAACACATAACATGATCCTATTGATTAGTACAAAAAGTAGATGTCACAGCAGAACTATTTTGAACTCTAAAATATTTATCAATACCAAAGTGTTCAGAGAGGAGATTTTCCTCAAATTACAAAAAAAAAACAAAAACAAAAAACCCAACTTCTGCAATGGCTGATCTCTATATGAGACCAAAAGAGCTGTCTTTCTGGTGTGTTTTCTCAACATTATACCCATTTTAGATATGGAGACTCAAATGAGAATGTTTGGGTACTGCTTCTGTGACAAATAACAGTGCCTTAACAAAGTGGACATCTTTTCCTACTGTATTAGGAAAAGACAGTGTTAAAAAGAAATAGTGGCATTGATCTTTCCATGTTTCATACCTCATATCGGAGTCCATCTAGCAGCAGACAAATAGATTGATTAAGAAACATAAGTTAATAATTTCAGCAGAGAAATGGATGTTATACCATTGTATTTTTAACAAAATCTCCATTGCATTTTTGTTTTTTGATTGCATATGCATGTAAATTAAGCGACCAATCATGAATGCTTATGGAACCTAAAGCATGGATTCCTCGTCTCAGTTTTAAAAAAGTGGGCTGTGAGAGAGCATTAATGGACACCAATGCCGGTAATTTCATTTGTTTGATTTCACTGTCTGATTCCTTTTGTACCTCTGTTTTTAAAATGACAAAAGATCTTAAAGGCTAAGGTCTATTTAACCCATTCACTAGGATTATTGTACATATATATTTCATCAGAAACACAGTGCACGTGGGTATATGCAAACCAGTGACACACAAGCACAACTATAGGCGTGTGGCAGTGCTGTTTTTCTTGGCCATCGTGTGAGATATTCACTGAAAGCTGCTATTTTCACTCACTTTGTAATTGTACTTTATTCTTTTTTTTACATTTTACATGGGGGGTACGCACCATGTGTTAAATATGCAATAAATTGTTTACAGGATGCCCTTCTAAAGGGTAGTCCTTTGTAAAGCTGTACAGACTTTGCAGTTTAAGCACAATGTGCACATGTTAGTTTTATATACAGCAAGACATGATTTTTTGCAGAGGGAAAGAGGTACTATTATGTTTATATACAAAGTAAATGGATAAACGTTTGTGCTTAATGTAAAGCTGCTTTATAAAATTGTAAAATAAAATTTTTTATCTTAAGACATGTTTTTGAGTGTTTCATGTGCCAATTAAAATGTATCACCTGTATGAGAAAATGTAATCGCTTGATTGCACATAAGTAAAAACAAGCCCATTATCTGGTTAGCAATCTTCTTAATGGTTTGATAAATGTCCCCTTTCGGGATGCAGCATCCTCAAAGCAATGACCCTCTATAGTGAAGGTGGAACAGTCTTTCTGCCTGTTACTAGCTTCCTTGTTCCACTCATACCCGTGATCCTCAGCTCCCAGATAACCTTGGTACTGTCAGTTATTTCCAGTAAAGGGCCCCCAGAACCTAAATATATTTAATTCTCATACTAAGTGATCTCACATACTCGTGGGATCATTCTAAATTTGAACTGATGATCATTGGACAAGAAATAACAAAGCAAATGGATGCTCTGCATAACTATTTGCAATAATCTGTACAACAGTGTTACCAGTCTCATTTTTGCTATAGCTTTAGCTAAATACATGCCTGGCCTCTGCCTTACCTGCAGATATAAAAGTTAACCCTGTTTTTTGTTAAGGCTACTAAAGTTTAACTTACTGCAATTGAAATCCCAACAAAAAAGAATGGGTGTCTCTTGAATTTTATTCTGCAAGGCTTTTTCTGTTCCATGACTGAAGTGAAACTTTATGCTTAACACATAGGAATGGTAAATTTGGAAATATCTTGCTAGTCACTGCAGTGGCCTAGGTCACTGTTAGCTTGGAGGTGAAAAATCAGATGATTTTTATCTGCAAAGAACATTCTGACCTAGACAAGTATGTAAACTGCAAGTTAATGTGTATTTTTAATAACTTTATGCAATTCAAATAGCTAGAATATGCCTCTGCTACAATAATGCAGACTTCTCAGCATCTTTCCTTGACTATTTGGATGAAAATATGATTTTCATTACCTAGCAATTTGTTGAATGTCTGAATTGAAAATAGAAGTGAATTTAAATATGTTGTCTTGGTGATGAATTTGAATGTTTGCTGCTCAATTTATGGTGAAAGGAGATACATTTACCAGCTGCCTAGAATGATTGATAACTCACAAGTGTGCATTACATTTCCTGAATATTAAATAGTTCTCTTCTATCACTTACTAATCCTCTTCCAAAAATGGAAGGAGCTATTTAAATGACACAACTGCTCAGCATTTTAGAGTGTTAAACAAGGTTGAGTTTTGCTACAGCGAAGTGCAAGTGGTGCTACAAATCATGAGTCTTTAATACAGTATAATGCTCTTCAAATATAGCACACTTTAATATTTAATCTGCAGCCAGGGAGATTCAGATTAGGTACTAAGAAAACCTTTCTAACTACTGGGGTAGTTAAATTCTGGAATAGGCTACCAAGGGAGGTTGTGGAATTCCCGTCCCTGGAGTTTAAGAACAGGTTGCACAAACACCTGGTAGGGATGGTTTAGCTTTACTTGGCCCTGCCTCAGCGCAGGAGACTGGACTTGATGACTTCTCAAGGTCCCTTCCAGCCCTATGCTTTCTAGGATTGGGTAACGATATAGAGGAGAGGTCAGTAAGTAGTTCACATTATCGCTGTCACCAGTGACGTAGCAATGTGAAGACCACAGCCCGTCTGTTGTAACTATACAATATTGCTTTAAAAACAAGTATATTAGCAGGAAGGCAGGGCAGTGGTGAAAGAGATTGATCTAGAGAGTGCTTCGTGACCGTTGAGATAATCTCTTCTCTGCACTTTGCCTTATTGATGAAGTCACAATAGGCTTTGTTTTTGTTTGATCATGTGATGAAACTGCTTCTCCTCGTAACTGATATTTCCCATGTCTATAGCGCTTTTTGCCCAAGGATTTTTCGGTGCTTCATGCTTGTGCATAAATACTCTCCCGTTAGATGGTTAAACCCAGGCATGTAGCTGTGACATGCCCACATTCTCTTACAGCAAATCACTGTTAGAGCTGGCAGTAGAATGCGGGTCTTTTGCTCCTAACCACTGGGCCTTTGATATAAATGATCCTTTAATGAAAATGATCATGGACGTGCCTTCTCTAATATCTGTAAATGGCAACCTGTGCAGCTCAATCTGACATTCAGTTGGGGTTTCTGTTCTTTTAAGGATGCAGCTGTGCCAACAGAAGAGAGTTTTGGTTGGCATAACTAATGTTCAGGAAGGTGCTGTTCCTACACTGGCAGAAAAACTCCGTCACTGTAGGTTGCGTCTATGCTAGGGAGCTATGCTGGCTTAGACTCAGTAGTGTACAGATCAAATGTCTGCAGCAAGGGCTTCCCATCAAACAGGAACTACAGAGCATGGCTAACTTCCAACTAAATGAGACAAAGGACCTGTTCAACAGAGTGAGTGGTGGGGGATTCCTGATCCCCGTGAGAAGACAGTAAGGGCCTTCAGGGTTGATGCACCTACCTTCACCCTCATTTTCATCTTCAAAAGAGCCAATTTGTCAAAGCCAAGGAAAATTGAATGAAACTGACTGGAAGGAAACATTAAAAAAAAAAAAGAATGAAAATTGGAAGTTCACAAAGAAGAGTCTATTAAATGGCCCAAAAGCCATGATTCCACAATCTAAGAACAACTTTCTCTAAAAGCCCGTCCTGGTGCAGTACTAAAGTGAAATAAAAAAGCAATATATAGCAAAGGGGAAATAGTAATCAATGTAAACTACAAGTTAAGAAGTGTAGAAAATTGATCAGGGAAGTTACTGGGCTCAGTACAGAGGTAAGTGGGTAAAATGTAATAGCCTGGGCTATACAGAAGGTCTAATGGTGCTTTCTGGCCTTAAACTCTGTGACTCTCCCTCCAGTTTCTGAAAAAGGGGCTGTGTCTTGAGAGCAGCGTGCTAGGTGACATTATGAAACCATTAAAGGATCAACAGGTTTTGGGTTTTCCTAGAAAAGCAGGTATGGGCATCCCTGTGACCTGGCTCAAACATCCATTTTTAGGTGAAAAAACCGGCTTCCGTGGTCTGTAAAAAGTGTTTTGGAATAGGTTGTGTGCCAACTAATTACTGGACAAAACAAAATGCCAGATGTTAGCAGTTAGAAATATACTAATTGTGAGCCCAGCCAGTTTGTCTACTATTTGTGCCTTTCGTTTTCTGTGTGTGAAATTATTTGTGGGCATAAAAAGAGGCCCTGTTAAAGCCCAGCTTAAAAGAAGGTTCGTATTCATAGAATCATACAATCGTAGGACTGGAAGGGACCTCAAGAGGTCATCTAGTCCAGTCCCCTGCACTCAAGGTAGGACTAAGTATTATCTAGACCGTCCCCGAGAGGTGTTAGTTATTGGAGGTTTTTAAGAGCAGGTTAGACAGAGGTTCCACAACCTCCCCCGGCAATTTATTCCAGTGCTTAACTAACTCCCCTGACAGTTAGGAAGTTTTTCCTAATGTCCAACCTAAACCTCTTTTGCTGCAAATTAAGCCCATGGCTTGTTCTACTCTCAGAGGTTAAGGAGAACCATTTTTCTCCCTTCTCCTTGTAACAACCTTTTATATACTTGAAAACTGTTATCATGTCCCCCCTCCGTCTTCTCCAGACTAAACAAAGTCCATTTTTTTCAATCTTCCCTCGTGTGTCATGTTTATTAGACCTTTAATCACTTTTGTTGCTCTTCTCTGGACTTTCTCCAGTTTGTCCACATCTTTCCTGAAATGTGGTGCCCAGAACTGGACACAATGCTCCAGCTGAGACCTAATCAGCGTGGAGCGGAGTGGAAGAATTACTTCTCATGTCTTGCTTACAACATTCCTTGCTCATACATCCCATAATATTTTTTTTGCAACGTTACACTGTTGACGCATATATTGCTTGTGATCCACTATGAGCCCCAGATCCCTTTTTGCAGAACTCCTTCCTAGGCAGTCATTTCCCATCTTGTATGTGTGCGACTGACTGATTGTTCCTCCCGAAGTGGAGCACTTTGCATTTGTCCTTAGTGAATTTCATTCTATTTACTTCAGACCATTTCTCCAGTTTGTCCAGATCATTTTAAATTTGAATCCTGTTGCTGGCTATCTACCCGCTGCGTGGCCTTGTGAATTCTACTGTAGGGTTTGGACTCTTGTAACTATTTAAACATTGGTTGTGTGTGTATGTGGAGCACACATTTGCATGCCCTGTCCAGTAGAATATTATGCATGTTCACTTTCGGGAATAGGCATCTCAATCTTGCATATCCTGGCAACCTGAACTGGCATAACTTCCCTACTCCCACCCTTTCTTTCAGGTTTTGTGACACTAATTGTCTTGTTTCTGTAGCGATGTCAATACTTTTTCTCCACTAGACTGCAAACCTTGAGCAAGTTTCATTGAGCTGTCTTTTGTCTACAGTACGTCCCAACAGACTTCCTTATAAACCAGAAATCCTAGAGAGAGCTCATGTCAGAGTTTAGCAATATGCTACTTTATCAGGATTACTTGATGATTAATAGCAATAGATTTGTCTCTATGTAGATAGTGTCTAGATTTCAGAGTCATCTACTGATCCCAAATGCTATTACATGTTGATGGGCTAGAAGAGACTCTGGCCTCAATTTTCCTAGTTTACATATGCAATTGGGAGAATATCAGTCACTGATGTTTGTCAATTCCTGCTGCTGTTCTGGAATTACACACAAGTGTGTGAAAATAACCATGCACCAGGGAGCAGGGTAAAAACTGTAGGAACTTCCTGTAGATGTCTAGATGCTATGGTGGGGGCCACCTAACTGTGTGAACCTTATCTACACAGCACAATGATCAACACATGGTAGGAAGAAAGCCCACCTTTCCAGACTGGTGTCTGGGGTTTGTTCGTATTGAAGCAACTTCTGTAATCTTATAAAATTAAATGAGAAAGCTGAAGAATTTCTCTTATCTAAAGGGCAATACAGCAGTGTGGGGGATGAGATGGCTAGCGTGTGTGATAGCCCAGAACTGGGCTCTGTGCAGGGGTGGTTGCTTGTCCCTTTGTAAACATCATTTTAAAAGTTCATTTAAAACATTTTTTGTAAGTTTCTTTAAAAACTGAACTTTGATGTTTACCAAAAAATATGATTTAAATGATTAAATTTAAATTAAAAATTAAAAACCATTTAAATCATTTAAAAAACTGAACTTTTTTGGTAAGTTCATAAACATCAAAGGTAATTACATGGTTTGGAAAAAAATCATTTAAAAACTGAACTTTTGTGCAACGCAGGAGGCCAGAGGAAGCAGCCAGAATGTCAGGAGTTGGCACCAGAGTAAGCCTGGGGCTATTGTTTCCAAACAACAAGCGACAGCTACCCAACTGCAGTGGATTAGCGTGGATGGAAACCAGCCAGAGAAGTAAGTGCCTTTGTTTCCAGTAAATTAAAACAGAACTGCCACTCCATTTCTCCAAACTCCACTTGAATTGGCAGGGAATGGGACGTGCACTGACCCAGTCAGTCTGAGAGGCTGTGGACTGTTCTGGGGCCATGAAATACATGCTGGATGGGCAGTGATAGTGCATGCGCCTCCTATATCATATAGTCCAGGCCTGAGCTGGAGGCTCTACCTCTACCTGTGGCAGGCTGGTCACTACCACGCCAAAATGATCCTGTTGCCCACTGTGACAGGAGGCAGGCTGGTCTGGCGCCAAAGGCCCTGGGCAGGGGCTTGAGAGATCTGGGTTTGAACGAGAGAGGGAAATCTCCTGATCCCGTGTCTGGCTCCTTGAGCCATCCACTCCCCTGAATTTGGACTTGTGCGGACTAGATCCTCAGCTGCTGTCAGCTGACGTATCTCCATCGACTTCAGTGGAACTGCGCTGGAGCTAGTGCAAAGGGCCAAGCAGTGTGCCCTCCACAGGAACCTATCCCGGGGGGGGGGGGAGCTCAGTTGTGTCTCCTCTTGCCTGCTAAGGGTCAGCGATCAATAGTTGGTGGTGTTTAGTTTCGAGACTGGTAGGTGCTCATGGTAGGGTTCTGTTTCCGAAAGCCCCACTGCAGGTCGCCGTTGCGCTGCAGAGAACGTTGTCGCAGGCGCTGAGATGCTAACAAGTATCAGCAGTGTCTCCACTGCTTGAAATTCCTTTCGCTGCCTCCTGGCTCAGAAATCAAAATGACATTCCCATGGTGCCCTATAATGTACAGAATTAGTCTGGACCTTCAGGGCATTCAGGGAGGCGTTTTCAGCCCTCCATGCATGATGCACATGAGGCATCTAAAAGGATTTGCTTCGGCAAAGCCCGTTACTGCAAATGTTCAAATGGCATCGCTTAGGTGGGGGAATATGAATCCATTAATTGGATCATGAAGAGGCCTTATTAAAATCCCTTCTTTATCCCAAGTGCTAGCCTGGCTTGGTTGGATCTTATTAAGTGCTCGTATTTCACTGTTTCGTTTTTGTTTTTAACTGTGGCTTCTTTGAGCAATCAAATGTCAGCAGAAGCAGCTGATGGTAAACTGCCATTTTCGCCTGTGTTTAGGGACTAGAGCCTCGGCTGCTGTGCGCTTAATCGAGAGATGAGCTGCTTAGAGTGAATTAAATATTAATACTGTGCACTGGTCTTTTAATGCACTAAACCTTATTTATGTAGTTCAAAACACTAACCAGCTGTGCCTTCACTCCTTCCTGGGACTAGTGTATTCCCAGCCTTTATACGCCTCACACACACCAAAGCTAGAGCTCTGTGTGCGTGCTTCCAGTGTGTACGCGTAGGAACAGATGGATTTCATATAGCTTTATTCTGAAACGTGCCCCAAGTGGAACCAGCACTTTCCAAATGTAAGCTCCTCCAGGCAGGGACTGAGCAATGTAAAGCAATGGACGGGGCATTGGCTGTGATGTGGAGCGGGGTGGGAGGAGAAAAGCCAAGGAGAGTCTCAGGGGTTTTAAGATGCACTAGATGCAGAAACGAGGTGACGCTCTGTGCCGTTAATGGCTATGGCCTTGACGCTCCAGCTTTTCCCTTCTGCAGAGCACTTCGTAAATGAAAAGAAAACACCCCCAGCCACCCCAACTGCACCCCTCCATCCGTGGCTTGTTTTGTGCATTGCATGGAGCGTCTCTGCAGAACCACCTGTGGTGCCCACCTTGGGGTGAGAAGCACTACGCTCTCCTGGCCACGCACTGCTGCCCTTGTGGGTGAGAACTCCGCATGGGCAAGGCTGTCGGGCCACCTTTGAAAAGCAAAGCAGCCTCCTGGCAGCAGCAAGTTTTCACCCGAGTTGCTGGCTGCAGCTGCCCCCTTTTAATGCTGGAGTTGCTGGAATCAGCCAAGGTGCCCCCAGTTAACTTGGGCAGCTGTCGCATGCTGTGGGGAAGCTGCGGGCGGCACTGAGGTCAGTGTTTGAAATGGAAGTTACTTAAAAGAGCAATGGTTGTAACTCATGGGCTCGGCATCCACCCTGAGTCAGCCGGGCCAGCCAGTGCGACGGAGAGACTGCCACGCACGGCTCCGGATGCCTCTGAACAGCACTGCCTGTCTGTGGCATGCGCTCACGTCCCACGCAGGCACTGGGGCGAAGGCTTCCCTCACTGCTCAGCGCTGTAGGAGAGCCATGCCTTCGCGCCAGTCAGATTCCCACGTGGGGAGAAGTATCACACTGGGGGCTGACTGGCTAGCCGTCTCCAAGAGCCCAACGGCCACACACGGTCATGTGCAGCGATGTCTCCAGGACCTCCTTATGACCGTCACGCCAAGTGCTAGCGTTTGCCAGCTCAGCCGCCTCCCCCACAGAAACCGCTTCCTTAAACTTGCTAAATCACATCTCGGGCAGCTCTGCCTGACGGTTCGTCTGGAGTTGGAGTGCGGCCTGTGCCTCCTAGCCCCGCGGTAGCAGGCCTCAAGCCAGCATGCTAAAATGAGTCGCTGCAGCAGCAGGAGGGGCCGACCGCCCTGAGCGTGCGCGTAGTGTTAACACGACGTCTCTGACCATGCGAGCGCAGGAACGTCTCCTGCAGAGGAGCGCTGCATGCCCAGCTCGCAGTGTAGATGTCCTCGGAACGGGGCAGGAAGGCCGCGGAGGGCCGAGCCCCCTGCAGTCAGCAATCCCATTCTGTGGCCCCTCACCTCACAGTCTGAATGTCTGGGTGACGTCACCTGCTTACCCGTGTTTGATGTCTAATTTCACCAACACCATGGCCATGTGGATCACAGCCCAACGTTAAGCCATTTTTCTTAGCGTCAGTGATGGATAGGAAACCTATTTCCTACTGATGCCAGCCTGACCTTTGATGGCCCTTGCAAAGTAGCTGTCTGGTTTCCCTCCTTGGGGCATACCTCCCTGTCCCAGAGGGCCGGAGGAGCTACGATTTCCTTGCAATCCTTCCTCTAGTCTCCAGTGGCTTTTAAACCCAGGCCCTGTTAAAACCCACATGACATTAAATTAACATTTAAAAAGCCCGCTCGGAAGGGCATTGTAGTGAGCAAAAAGTGCCTGGAAACCAGGCCAGCGTGTGCAGGCTGCTCCTTGGGACCCACCCTCGCCTACGTGTGTTAGTCCCTTCTTGTTCTTTCCTGTGCTGCCTTCGTTCCCCTCCTGCCGGCTGTGCTCTAGGGTCAGGATTTTCTACCAGACTAACTGAGAGGGGAAGCTCCCGGGGGGCCCCGGTTCCTGTTGACCATCATGACGCCCCAGAGAACAACAAAGGAATGCATGGGGATGTCTGAGCCGGGCTGCCTGGTCCACACCTGAAGTTTAGGTTGACCTAGCTGTGTCCATTAGGGGGGAGAAAAATTCACACCCCCGAGAGACCTAGTTAAGCTGCCTTAAGCAGTGGTGTAGACACCACTCCCGCCTCTCCACGGGATGGATTAACTGCAGGGATGGGAAACCCCGGGTGTCTCTGTAGCGAGGGGCATTTCCCGTGCAGAGCTGTGAGCCATACGATCTACTTGGCTGCCGTGTCTCTTGCCAATAGCCAGCCTTTCTAACCCCTTGCTGCCTGGGACCAGAAGACAGGCAGCACTGCCACTTCTCCTGCTGCCTCTGCCGCGTTCCTCTCCACCCCATCAGCTGGGCCACAGAGGGAGGAAAACGATCTCATTATAGTGACTCCCCGTCGGGCAGCAAAATCCTAAGAACCTACTCGTGGCCCATCCTCAATTCTGCTAGTTTGCGTCCCTTGCGTGAGGCCCCTCGGCTGGCCAAGCGGATGTAACTGCGGCGTGGTAGCACCTTGGTGCTGCTGCCAAGGGGTTGGCAATGTCTTCCCCTGGCCTCTCTCTGTGTCCGGTCCGTGGCGCTCCTGTGATGCTGCTTTAGCGGGGTGAGTTTACTCCTCACGTGCCTGCCCTGGTTGGGGTGCTGGTGGGAGCTCTGTTTCGCAACATCCTTTCGTTTTTGGGAAAAAATCGAAATTGTTCAATGCGTGAAATCGAACAAACGTTTCATTGGGAGTCAAACGAAATGTCTTTGTGCCACCTGAAATTTTTTTTCTTTTCCATTGGCTGAAAAACTCAAAGCAATCGGTTTTTAATGGGAATGAAAGTGATTTAAAAAAGATTTGGGGTGGGGGGGGGGATTTCCAGGAACCAGACAGACAGACAGAAACCCGTTCTTTGCCCAGCTCTGCCCGTGGCTGAGCCGTGCGCTGGGATTGAAGAGACCTTTGCTCCGCACAGCCTTGTATTCATTTACTGCCCAGCAGCTCCAGCACCCAAACCCAGTTCTGGAGGGACCATCTCTAGTGGCAGGGACTCACTCAGCCACGGGACCATTCAGACCTTGTCCTCTCTCCCTGCGCTGCCAGAAACCAGGCCAGCTTTCTGTTGGCCACTAAGCAAATCCTCTCCGGCCCTTGGCCTGCATTTCGAATCCCTGCTCCCAGGGGAAGCCAGGCCCAGGACTCTGCCTGACCACGAGCTGTGTGCTTCAGCTCAACCGGGTTCAGACTCTGGGCTAGTCCCAGTGGCTGGGCTTGGTGTGGATTTGGCAGGGGCTGTTTAGTGGCCTGTGAGGTGCAGGAGGTCAGACAAGACGACCCTTCACCTTCACTGGTTTGAGAGTGTCAGGACATCTGGGTTTCTAGCTCTGCCTCTGACCTGCTGTGTGATGTGGGGCAAGTCCCCTCCCCACGCTGAGCTTCGGTGTCCCCTTTCATGCTTTTGCCTTGTCTTGGCTAAGCTAGTTGGGCTCAGAACTATTTGGATGCATTTTTACAGTAGCTAGCACAGGGGGACCCTATCTCTGCCGGTACTGCTACATCCTACCGTAACACAAATGGATGCTTTGAACAGAGAGTTGGACTAGATGACTTGCTGAGGTTCCTTCCAAACCTGATCTATGATTCTATGATGCTGATTCCTCGCTCCTCCCCCGGCTATGTTTTGTGTCTCCTCCCTCCCCTTGCTGGTGGGTTTGCGCTGAGAAGAGGCAGCCATCGTGTCACTACCCTCAGCGTGGCCAGACGACGCCACGCTGCTCGTTCTGTGCAGGGCTGAGGGGGATGATCCTACTGGGCCTGTGTCTTCCTGACCCATGGAGCCACACCCGCCCCCAGTAGGACGTAGAGAAGAGGGGCTCAGGAATGCTGCTGCCATGGTGGTATAAAGAGGAGCGCGGGCAGTAGGAGCAGGCAATTTTGCCTTTGTATGCGGCAGCGCTGAGACCAGCAGTGGCATGCTGTGGGACCCGTCGGGTGTCCACATTTTAAAAAGGATGTTGAAAAATTGGAGGGGGGCGGGGCAGGAAAATGATCTGAGGGCTGGAAAAAATGCGTGATGGTGAGAGACCTAAGAGCTCGATCTGTGCAGCTTATCAAAAAGGAGGTTGAGAAATGAATTGATGACAGTGTCCCAGGAAAAATACTGGGTCCTGATGGGTTCTTTAATGTAGTGAAGAAAGGCAGAACAAGAACCGTTGGCTGGAAGCTGAAACTGGACAAATCCCAATAAGAAGAAAAGCTCCATTTTTTTAACAGTGAGGGTGATGAGCCGTTAGAACAAACTACTGAGGGAAGTGGTGGATTCGCCCTCTCTTGACATCTTCACATCAGGACAGGATGCTTTTCTGGAAGGATACGCAGTAGCTCAGCGCACATGATTCAGCTCAACACAGGGGAGCTAGGGGAACTGTAATGGTCTCTGATATCCAGGGGGTCAGACGAGATGTTTGGATGGTTCCCTCTGGCCTCAAACTCTATGAATTAAGAAGCGTGAGCACAGCCCAGTGGCAAGGTGAAATTTGTCTGAACCAAAGAGGGAAGTTGTACTTATGTAGCAAAGGTAAGGCCTGGCGTGGGTTACCATTGGGAGTCTGCTGTTGATGTCACCGGGGCTGGATTGGAGGTCCCTGCTGTCAGTTTATCAACTCACCTCACTGCCACTTATGCAGCTGGGTGAAGTTTTGATTCTTTGTAAAATCCACGTAATTTCTCAACGATTACACCAACAAGAGAGATGTATTTTAGAAAGAAGCTGGGCAACCACGCCAGAGTGAGGGTGCGCTTTCCCAAAACACAGAGAACCTGGAGAATGGATGAGCTGAAGGACCATCTGTCACTTTGAAACATGGCTGCCCAAAGGATGGCCTGGGGAACCCTAAAATTCAACTCCCAGGTTTCAGTACCTTTGCCATTTGCCTGTTGGCTGATAGAAACATCTGGTCAGTTATATGTTTGCATTATCGGTGAACGTAAGCGGCAAATAGCTTGTTTGTAATTATAGGTTTTCTTGCAGAACATTATTTAGCCACTACGTGCCTTTCCATGTTGTATAAAGCACAGGTTGTCCCCAGTAAACGTTGCGGACAAAGATGGAACTCAAGCTGTATAGAAAATTGTTGATTTATTGGTAGCTGTAGTTTTGTTTTCTTTTAATAAATGCCTCCTGTTTAAGATAAGCCTGTCCTCCTGAGGGCGTATTAATAACTTGCCAGAAGCCAGCAGGATGAACCTAAATTTTGAAAAAGAAAACATCCACAGCCATGTCACCGCCTTCGTCAGCACTTTGATAGCTGGACTCATGAAGTTCGAGCCCTTTGACTTTAGAATATCCTTTCCTGGACTTTGACAGGCCAACAGCCTTTTAGATAGTTCACACTATCGAAAAACCATATCGTTCTCCCGCTGCGCCCCTCTTCCAGATGCAGAATCTTCTCAATCCCTGATTAACTGGTAAAGGTCAAAGAAGTTAAGTGATTCTCCCCACTCCTAGCCACAAGATCCCAGCCCAAGCCCCAGTTAATACAATAAATCAATTCTCTTCTGTCATCTCTCCTCTTGCAGCAAGAGAATTTCCCCCTCCCCAAGCCATTTTGTCCCATTTCACAGAGTTGTTTTCCAGAACGTTTTCCAACGCTCACTGTAATGTCCTGGGGCCTACACCTGGCGTTCCCGAATAGGATTTGGCAACAACCAAAGCGGAGACCATCCCCAGCTCCAAACCAGCAGAGTCAGTGAGCGGTGTGCTCTGGAACGGGACTTGGGAATGGTGCTATTTGTCCAGCGCCACCATGGTCTGTGATGCTGTCAGTGATGTGCCTGGCCTAACTCATTTGAGTTGAGGTGTTCCCGCTACACTGGCACGCATAATACAAACTCTAATCAAACGCTTCCCCACCTTAAGCAAAGTGACTATCTGAGGTCTGTCGTTTCCAACCTGAGACTCGTACAGTCATTTACCAAGCTATCATCCCCCATCTGTACTATCTCCCAGGGAGCTCAGCCATTGCGCTAACACACAGAGTGCAGGTGGTAAAGTCTGGTAGTGCCGCACATAAACAGAGGGTTTGATGGGGAAGAAAAGTCCCTGCCTGTCACCACAAGGATGGTTGCACCGGGGACAATAAAATGATATTGAAGATTAATAAAATGATGGTGGAATCTCCATCCTTAGAAGTTTTTAAGGCCCGGCTTGACAAAGCCCTGGCTGGGATGGTTTAGTTGGCGTTGGTCCTGCTTTGAGCAGGGGGTTGAACTAGATGACTTCCTGAGGTCCCCTAATTTGCTATGATATGCTATTTCATATCCTTGCCAGCTCCCGGGAGTAGCAGTGTGGTGTTGAAACCACCATCCAAACAGGTGCAATGGCCAGCGAACAAAACAACTGGCTCGTCTGAGTGTTAGCCCCGTTTAGCCGGTGGAATAGCATGCATTAAACAACAGCGCCATCTGGAGTTAGGCACCAGAGGAAACCACAGTAAAGCGAAGCCCCAAGATACAGACACCAACTGCTAAAAGGAACAAACAATACCACGAAATAGAATAAAAATCCGCCCTACCGAGAGAGTGAGCACAAAGGAGCCCTGCTCACACACTCCTCTGAGCAGGGACCTGCTTGCATGCGTAACACTAACACCCAGCACCACACTCCGGATTCAAAGGCTGGGTGGGTGCATTCAAACAAGTCCATTTTTGGCGCAGGGCTCCATTAGCACCCATGACTGGTTGCCAGATGGATGGCCAACATGCCCTGGTTTAAAGGAACCACTCCCGGTGTGGGGGAGGGACGAACACCCTGAGCCAGCTTCATCAATCAGCCCCATCTCCATGATATGAGTGAGGACAGGAGCCTCGTCCGAGATCAGATCGTGGGCGGTGCTGGCTTCCACTCTTGCACTGTGCAACAGAAGCCAAAATTTGGGGTCACTGTCCATCTCCTTGCTGTCTAGAGCAGTGGTTCTCAACCAGGGGTACGTGTGCCCCTGGTGGTAAGCAGAGGTCTTCCGGGGGGTAGGGGGGTGGATACATCAACTAATCTAGGCATTTGCCTAGTTTTAAAACAGGCTACAAAAAAAGCACTAACGATGTCAGTGCAAACTAAAATCTCATGCAATAGCTTGTTTATAGGGCTCTGTGTACTATAAGTGAAATGCAAGTACAATATTGATTTGATTTATTTGATGATTATATGGTAAAAATGAGAGTGTCAGCGATTTTTCAGTAAGACCAATCAGCCTCCTGAAAGGGGCACAGTAGTCTGCAAAGGTTGAGCTCCGCTAGAGGAATGTGGGGGAATTTACGCTTGTGTTTTGGCCGCTTTATGTCAGTGGCGCTTTTTGCTGTTCAGCAAAGCAGCCACCAGCCACCCACCCACCGGGAGTGGGGAGGCCATTCAGAGCTGCACTACAGAGAGCAGAACACCACTGCGAGTAGACAGTCTGTTTGACAAGACACGGCTGATAACAGGAAATGGAGTGGCTGAAATCTCCAGGGATATTAAATCTGCAAAGTAAGAATTTAGCTCAGGCATGGAAGAGCTGGAAGGAAGAATTTAACCTCCATGTAGAAACTGCTATGGCAAATAAAGAGGATGCTGTGAAAATAAAACCATTTTGTTACCTGATTGGAGAAAGGAGGAGAGAGCTAAGTGAGACTGTGCGTGCAGAAATTCCCCCGCTCAATGCACCTTAGAAGCAATAATGGGCTGTTTTTGATGCTCACTGTAACCCCAGGAAGAATGAAGCAGTGGAAAGAGATAACTTCTTTACTTTGGAGAAAGCCACCGGGGAGGGCAATGATGAATACAGCACAGTAACGTTATCCCAACCAGTCTGGTGAACCCAGACACACAGTGGGAAGAGGCTGAACAGCTGTTAATAAAGTACAGCTATACCTCATTAAAGCCTCTAAGGAAACGTTAAATTAAACTAAGAAATCCAAGGAACAAAAAGAAATACAGACTGGACTTTGTGGTCATAGATGATGAGACAGATAAAAGTACAGTGCCAGAACATAATGAAAGTGAACAGCGGGGTGACTAAAGATACCTTGGATGATTTCACCTGGGACCAGGCCATGATCCAGAAGAAGTATAGAGATGTATTTCAAGGAGACAGACAGCTAAATGATGTTTATAAAATAGAGCTTGACACTCTCTAGAGAGCCTGAAGACAGTTAAATGCCCCAAAAGAAAAGTACCCATTGCATGATTATAGCTCCTGAAAGACAAACGGCAGAGGCCCTAGAGTTGTTGCAGAGAAGAGCACAGACTGGATAAGCAGTGTTGTGGTGGAAAGGAAACCATCTGGAAAACTGAGCACAGCCATAAACCCAAAGCCTTGAAACAACATTGTGAAGTGGAGCCATTCTTCTTTGAGTGCTTGCTCATGTCCATTCCACTATAGGTGTGTGCACGCCTCCGTGCATGGTTACCGGAACTTTTTTCCCATTAGCAGATCCCGTAGGGCCGGCTCTGGTGCCCCCCGGAGCCCGCGGTATATGAGGCACTGCCGGCCCTATGCCCCCTCAGTCCCTTCTTTCCGCCCGTGACGGTTGCTGGAACTGCTTGCGCTTCCATTGCAAGCACTTAATTCCCCGTGTTTTAAACTTTAAACAGGATTTTTTGTGTTAGTTAGTTAGTTAGTTAGATTAATAACTGTTGCAGTGGTAGTTAGAGACTTAGAGAGAGTCTAGCTCAGACTTTACCGGGAGCAGGTATGCTCCAGTGTCAGGGCTTCAAGCCGTGCGCTTCTGGTGGGAAAGCTTTCCCGCTAACTGACCCCCACTGCCTGAAGCATGGGGGGGAAGCCCTCCGTGAGAAGAGAGAGGCTTTCAGACCCCTGGAAAATCCACCTGGAATCCTGACTCATGGAGCCCCGAGCTGGCTTTGAGCCATCCTGCTTCGCCGCGGTATCCAGAATGCCATCGGTGCAGAGGGCACCCTTGGCACCGACCCGACTCAGCACCACAAAGGCAGAGCATGGATACTCCCCTGCACCATCGGAGCAGGTGGGGTGGATCACCTACCGGCACTGTCGACTTTGGTGGTTGAAGGGCAGCAGGAGCCTCGTTGTCCTTGCATATGCCACCGCCGCCCATATCTCCATGAGAGAGAAGGGGCTGGCGTTATGGGGAAGCCCGCGTTGGGACCCCCTGAATGGCTTAGGAGATCCCCGGTACAGAGAGGAAGATCTCCTGCAGACCGGTTTCCTAGGGTAGACCAGGATCGCTCCCTTAGAAGTCATCCCACGTCACGGTTGCCAGACTGACCTGCATCGAGGCAGAGAGCGAAGTTGCCTGCCCGACACCGGTCTCGACACCCCGGCATCAGGTGATGTCCATCCCACCGCTCCAGCAACGAAGAGTTCGCCCGCAAGGACGTGGCGCTGACCCGGTCACCGGAGACAGTCTTGGTACCGAGGAATTCGCCAGGCAGTGCAGAACCCGGATGTCAGAGACAGACTCGGCACCAAGGAGTTTGCCCGGCACCGAGGCCGGGCGGAGTGGGTCATCGGAGCTTGACTCAGCGCTGAGACGCACAGAGCGTAAAAAGTCCTCAATTCAGAGATGATTCTCAGGTCAGCCCAGCTCTCCAGAGCGTTGTCTGTACACCTGCTCCGGCTGCGGCACCCATGACGAACCTGCGATCAACCAATACACCCAGGTCCTTCTCCTCCTCTGTCACTTCTAACTGATGCGTCCCCAGCTTATAGCAGAAATTCTTGTTATTGGCCCCTAAATGCACTATTAAATTTCATCCTATTTCTATTACTAATTCCAATACTCTTTTTGGAATGGAAAAATTTTACCAATACATTTACATTTGCACCCTTGACATCCAATCTGACCATAAGCCTCTCAAAAGCATTTGGAGAAAGCCATTACTGAGTCTCAGTGTACCACAGTGCTCACAGTAAATGATACGACTGCAGCGGTACAATGTACAGATCAAGTATTGCCCAGGCAGAGACTTGGTGTTGATGGACACCTTGAGCTGTGCATACCTGCCAGAATCCAGCAAGAAGGGATCCATAGAGGCCAAGGTGGAGGCCCTAAATATGGTACAGTACATATCTATCTCAGAAGAAGGGTTGTGAGAGATACAAAAAGGTACAGAGCAAGACAAAACTCATGTTCCTACAAGGATGACCAGTGACAAAGACCAATTACCTAAAGAGAGAACACCGTTCTTTCAGAGAAGAGATGATTTGTGTGTGCAGAATGTTGTTATGTTTTGGGGAGAAAGAGAAGTTATTCCAGCAGCTTTTAGGAATGAGATTATGCATAAAGTTCACTTGTCATATCTGGGAATCGAAGGGTGCTTAAGGCAAACCAGAGAGACTATATACTGGCCAGGAATGAGCAATTATGGATGTTCATGGAAGAGTTTAATGTATGTAGATCCTGGGAAGACTGTCAACCGAAAGAGACCCTGTGGCAACATGAAGTTCCAGAAAGACCATGGGCAAAGGTCGGAGTGGGTTTGTGTATCTTTGGAGACAAAGGATATGTGATCATTGTAGACTATTTTTTCAATTTCTGTGTGATAGCTTATTTATCAGACACAGGATTGAGAACAGTCAGATGGATGATAAAGCACACTTTGCACAGTACGGGATACCGGATATTGTGTGTTCCGGTAACAAACTACAGTTTATTTTTGGGAGAGTTCTGGAAGTTCAGTAAAGACTGGGATTTTGATCACATAACATCTTTATCCTGGTATTCTCAGAGAAATGACAAAGTGGAATCAGCTGTAAAAACCGCTAAGCAACTGTTGAAAAAAGGAAAAACTGCAGAGGCAGACCCATACTTAGCACTACTAGATCATAGGAATATTTCTTCGCAAGGCCTAAATTCTAGTCCAGTCTGAAGATTGCTGAGCCAGAGAATGAAGACAGTCTTGACAACAAGCAGAAGGTTTGTTCTGGATAGTCAGGTGCTTCACTTGGCGAACTACAGAGAAACCAACAAAAAGACAAGAATTTTCCTACAACGATCCATGAGAGATCCCAGATCTGGAGCCAGATGACAAAGTGCACATACAACCATTAACAAACATTGGCACGTGTCCTGCCGGGACAGTCTGCAGTGGCAGGGAGCCAGGCTGGCTGATTCTGCTTCCCCATCGTGCTGTGAACTTTTTTATTCTGTGATTTTTTTGTGTCCGACTTTAACTCTGGGAAAGTGTTTTTGTCTGGGAAATTTTTTTCACTGAGTCCCTCCATTTAACTGAGCAAAAGTGGAGTCAGCTGTTAAGTACCTGGCAGTTTATCTGAGAAGCACCTTTTTTGTACATTCTGCAAAGGGAGCAGCACACTTTGCAATGCGTAAGATGATTCAGGGAAACGTGTCCTGTGGGCCTCCCTCTGACCCAGAGGGGGAGGAGCGAGCCTCCCTACCCAAGTGGGCGGAGCCAGACCAGCCTTGTCACTCCCACCGGAAACCGGTAGGTAGGACAGGAAGTATAAAAGGCAGGGCCTCTAGCTCAGTAGAGAGAGACAGACAGACAGACATCTCCTCCTCGCTCCAGGTGGCTGACTCAGCTGCCAAACCCAGAGGTGTCCTGCCCCAGGGTCACTGATGACCCCCCCATGGATCCAGGTACGTTCCAGGGAGAGGGTAGGAAGTAGCCTGTGCCCCAGTCAGTGCGTTATGGCAGGACTCCCCACTGACCCAGTGGTGGAGCACTCCCCCACTGTTAGGGCCCTGGGCTAGGACATGGTGCAGTTGGGTGGGCCTGCATCCCCCTACCTTCCCTGTCATCCCCCCCGCTTGGGCTGGCAGCAACCCCGCACCTGAGCCTGAGGCTCCAGAGGCGCCCTAACCCCTGCTGTGAGCTATAGACTGTTTGCCTGCCTCACCCTGCCTGAGGGCTGACTGCCTCACTTGCCTGACCCGGCCTGAGGGCCTGGCCTTTAGATTGTTCCTCTGCCCTGCCTGAGGGCCTGGGCCATAGACTGTTGGCCTGCCCCGCCCTGCCTGCGGGCTGTGGGTTACAGACTGGGTGCCTACCCGGCCCCGTCGGAAGGCCAAGGGCAACTAACGGGTTATTGGCTAATTCTTCCTGCCAATAGATGGCGATTGTGCGAGGCGATGTGGTTTCCCACTGGCCTAGAGGGGGAGGAGCAAATGGTACCCCTCTACATGGCCCCATATGCACTTCATTCGTTCTGGCTGTGCTGGCTTTATCGAGTTCATATCCTGTTACCCGCACGCTCTAGGGCATCCCACCTTTACCGTTCCATGGACTCAAGGTGTACCCTGACTCAAGCACCCCCACCCTTTCCCAGTTCCTAGTGCTCCGGGCAAAAGGCACCTACCTTTACCCAGTTCTTAGGGCTCAAGGCATCATCTTCTGCAGGTTGATGGGGCCTTTTACCAGTGAAAGAACCTTCCACAGCAATATCCTTAACCTCTATTTATTAACAGTTACCAAAACAGAATGCACACACTACGCATACAATGCTCACCACTCCCAATAAGGCAGACGAACTTTTCCTGGTGGCCAGTCAGGATCAGGTGATTCGGCGCTCCAGCTTTTGCTTGGTCTGATTGGCATGGTGCTGAGATCTGGCAGCTCTGATCTTGGGCTGGGCCCTGGAGTTTGGTTCCAAAGAACTTCCTTTTGGACCCCAGTTTATATAGTTAAACTTGAGTCCTGCTTAGGTTAAAATGCTTGGTTAAGGTCAAGCCAAAGTGCTACAAAATAGTATTTTCCACTAATCCTAGCCCATTACGAAACAATTCTTTAACCAATCATACCCCTCCACCTTAGTTGATTTAAATCTTGCTAATTTAGTTATGCAACAGACAGAAAGCAGAGAGAGACCATACAGATACACAATAGAGAAGTAGGGACCATAAAGGTGAAACAATAAAGAAGTGTAAGATTTTACAACCATAACTGTTGGGAAATGGTTTCTTGCCAGACAGAATGCTATCAAGCAAAGTTTTCTTTAAACAACTTAAGATCTGTTCCTTTGGCTGGTGGTGGTGGGTGCTCTTGGGAGAGACGTGCTGCCTTAACAGCCTGATAGTGCATTGTTCTGATGCACTTTGGATGGAATGTGGTGTGAGGATGTGACTTTCTGCAACATAGCTCGTGGCTGCTGCTGCTGCAAAAACGCCTCTGACCTGACCGTGCCTAGCTACGCTTCTGGGATGGGCATTAACTCGTTACACAAACTAGGAGCCAGGATTGCTCCGTGTCTGGACAACACCAGTAGCGGCAGCATTTTGTCACTCACCTAGCCTCCACACAGTAATTGCTTTGCACCTGACGAGACTTAGCAGCATCCGTGTATCAACCCAGCAGGGCTAGAAACAGGCCAGATGGCTCTGAAGGTGCTTAGGCATTCATTGGTAAACAAGAACGCAGTTGCCTTTTGTCGACAGCCCAGAAAAGACAAAACAACGTGGATAAAATCCCATTGAAATCAAGGTGAAATCTTTGACATCAACAGGCGCAGTGTGGGCCCCTTGTTGCTGTTACCGCAGAGCTCCAGGTCTGTATATGAGGAAATAATGAACAGATCAAGTGCCGGTAGATGGCACCCAACTACAGCAGCATTCCTGGGGTTGGTAGAATCAATAAAACTGGGGCTGTGACCTGGAAATGGCTTCATCCGGGCAGCCCCTTATAGCAGCTCTTCAGGATTGTTCATATTATGGAGCACCTGGAGGTTCAGACCAGACGCCAGCCCCACAAAGACACTCAGAGCCCGGCCTCCTGCCCTGAAGAAATTACAGTCTAAAAAAAGACAGGCAAAGAATGTGTGTGTGGGGGGGAGGGGGAACAGTTAGAGGAGAGGTGTGGCTTGACCATGACCCCAAAGCAGGTCAGTGACAGCTAGATCCTCTGTCTCCCAAGTTCCAGTCACGTGTGCTAGGCCATGCTGCTTCTCTGTGTGTCTGGACCCTTTCACTGCACTGAAGACTGTTTAAATTAACATATTTTAAATATATATTTTGATTTCATGGATTCCAAGTCCAGAAGGGAGCATGCAGGGATCATCTAGTTTGACCTCCCGTATAACACAGGCCAGAGAATTTCCCGGAATTAATTCCTGTTTGTACTAGAGCAACTCTTTTACAGAGACATCCAGTCTTGATTTAAAAATAGTGGATAATAACAATCCATAGCACCTTTCCGACGAAGATCTTGAATCACTTTCCTGGCAGTCGTCATTTAAGCCTCAACACAAGTCTGTGCGGGGAGCTAGGTATTTTTTATGCCCATTTTACAGATGCGGCAACGAGGCATCAACAGATAAAGCGACTTTCCCAAAGTCAGACAGCAAGTTGTCGTAGCAGGGGTGAGAATAGAACCAGCTGGTCTGGGTTTATCACTAGATCATGCCTCGTTTCTAAAAACAATTATTAATAGAGTTGGTTGAAAATGCTAGTTTTTAACAGGAAATTTAGCAAAGTTTTCATTAAAAAAAAAAAATCCCTACAAAAATATTCCCCCTCCTGTTTCTTTTTCTCTTCTTTTCCAGGGGCAAGTAGAAAAGGAAAAAAAGAGGAGGGAGAAAGAAGCGGGGAGGGGAGACTGAAAATTTTCAATTTTTGTCAAAATCAAATGAAAATTGTAATTTCTTTAGAAGTTTTTTCAGGAATAACAAGCCAAAATGTTTTCAAGGGGGAAAAATTAACGACATGCTCTAATTAGAAGTTCCTATCTCCACTGTTTGTGATGCCTCATAAACCTTGAAAATAAAATTTAATTACAGACCCATGTCTGTCTCCATCTGGCAAATGTTTAAAATGGATGGTTTTTTCTAAGGCAGATGCCAACATGGCTGCCTTTAGTTTGCTTCATGGGACTAGCATCATGTCACCGATTTCATGAGATGTGTGTGAACTCCAGAGCCACACCTATGTCCTAACTACAGCTGCGCCGGTCACTGGAGCAAATAACGGATTTGTGCATTTTGTCTCTTTCTCTGTTTGTGAATTGTACAGAAGGAATTTGATTTTCGCACATTTGTTAATCAAAATGATTTGCTAAATTCTCTGTGTTAATTCTATCTGTAAATTGTTCCGCTCTAGTTTGGTTTATAGATCTTAGATATGATAAACAAAACACAAAATGTGAGCAGTGCTGGTTAGTTTTGACTGGATAAACAGGTCACTGGGTATTATTTCTGTCCCCTGACTGGATCACTGTAACTCTTAGACTCAGGGGCATGTGTGGATACTTGCATTTGAGTTCACAATTAGTTTTCTGTGAATATTCTCATGGACTCACCTAAAAGCTGCTATTCCTCCCAGTGCGAATGTTTGCTAGTTAGTCACAGAGAGGGAACTCAGCCTGAGGGCACAAACCCAGTGAAAGTGAAATCTTGTTTTATTCCAGTGCATGGGTGCACGTCTTCTGAGCTTTCATCCCAGGTCCAGTGCTAGCCACTCTCTGTTGGGCTCTCCAGCTGATGGGTTGAAGAGAGATGTGGCCTGCAATTTGCAACACAGGCAGTTCACTCTGTGGGTTCTACTTTCCACTCTGGAAACAGCTATCCATAGAGACACACGTGAAACTATTCGCCTTTGCTGCAGGAGTCTTCAGGTCCCAACCGACAGGCAAGTGGTCCTGTCCGTCTCCGCTCTGTGAGGACAAGCAGCCTCTCGTTTTCCTGTAGAGGGCAGGCCAGGGCAGGGTTGGACTATGATTCACAAGTGCACCAGGGGCTGTGTACCTTGGAGCATAGATGAGTGATCTGTTGCTGGTTGTTTGAATACATCCGGTCACAAGTGCATTATATTAATTAATTTTGGGCTCAGTTAGCTGTCTGATTTTTCTTGTGACTAGAAGATGGACCAGACCAGTTTGGTGAACTCCAGAGGAAAGTCGCTATCTGACTGTGCGCTCATACCAGCCACTGGTAAGGTGTTGCAGAGACGCTGCTGCAGCTTCTAATGCCTTCAAGATACTATGTATATGAAGAAAAGGGAGGCCTCCCTGAGCTTCTGGGTAAGCTATTAAACCCTTGTCTCACACTCTTTCAAGTCCCAGGTGCATGGAATTACCTGCCAGTTTTGTGGCTGCATCTGCATGTGACAAACATGTGGACTCCAAACTTTCTACTCATTTTTCTAGATTTATTCTTGGTGCAACTTTCTCTGTCTCATAATATTATAGCATAGTATTTAGCGCTTCTCATTCATAGATCTCACCGCGCTCTGCAAAGGTAGCTAAGCAGTATTGTCCCCATTCTGCACTCGGGAGAAGCTGCGGCATGCAAAGTTGATAAATGACTTGCTCTGGGTCACACAGCCGGTCACTGGAAGCGCCAGAATCAAGCTCCGATCCCCTGCCTCTCGGGCCTGTGCCCCCTTGGCTTGGCTTGCCAAGTAATGGTGTTCTTCAAGCATTCTACAACAGAGAGTGTGCCCCGCTTGATTTCAGGGAATGAATTGGGCTCAGTGATGGGCCTGAGGTCAGCAAAGCAGTTCAGTATATGTAGGGTGACCAGATGTCCCCATTTTATAGGGACAGTCCCGATATTTGGGACCTTTTCTTATATAGGAGTCCATTACTCCCCACCCCGTCCTGATTTTTCACACTTGCTCTCTGGTCACCCTAAATATATGTGTAAGTCCCAGTAATGTAAAGCACACGCCTAAGTGGTTTGCTCTCTGGGGTTACAGGCAGCATTTCAATAACTTCAGCAGTGGCGCACTCTACCTTTTGTTACCTATTGACGTTTTCCACTTCTGCATGTTCGATTCATAGGGAACAGGATTTGATAATGTTTTGTGTCATTCTTTTCAATTAAATTAGGTTATGGTACAATTGATTGTCTTTGTTTAAAAAAGCTCTGGTTCATGACAATTAACTGGTTAGGTAGCTGACTTCCTTTTATTTGTGGGAGGGGAACAACTTAGAATAAAATGTTGCTTTTATAATCCACAGTCACTACATTATTCCTATTTAATATTTGTGTTGTGAGAGCACCGACAAGTCTCACTCAGGGATTGGGCCTCTGTTGGCTTAGGTGCTGCATATGCACATAACAAAAGATCAATCCCTGTCCAAAAGAACTTATAGTCTCAGTAGAGTTTGCATTGCAAGGCTGCAATCCTGCAAAGAGAGATGCACATGCTTAATTGGATGCATTGAGAGTAGTCCCCATTAATTTTAATGGGAATACTTACATGGCTTAAAGTTAAGCACATCCCTGAGTCTTTGCAGGATTGGGGGCCAAAGGGATTGATTCTGCACCACTGACATCAATAGAAGTCTTTCCATCGACTTTAATGGGCGATGGATCAAACCCTAAGTAGTGCTTATGGTGCACCAGTACAAAATGGGGAATAACTGGCTAGGGGGTGGTGCTGCTGAAAAAAATCTGGGGGAGTGAAGGGGGTTAGAGTGGATCGCAAATTGAATGAATCCATAATGTGATGCAGTTGCAAAACAGGCTATTATTATTCTGGGGAGTTAACAGCAGTGTTGTATGTAAGACCTGGAAGATAATTGTCCCACTCTACTCAAGCACCGGCGAGGCCTCCGCTGGAGTGCTGTGTCCAGTTCTGGGCACTGCACTGTAGGAAAGATGTGGATAAATCGGAGAGAGTCCAGAGGAGAGCAACAGAAACGATCAAAGGTTTAGAAAACCTGACCTGGGAGGAAAGGTTAAAAAAAAAACCAAACTGGGCATGTTGAGCCTTGAGAACAGAAGACTGAGTAGGGGACCCGATAGTAGTCTGCAAATATGTGACGGGCTGTTATAAAGAGGGGTAGTGATCAATGGCTCTCCATGCCCACTGAAGATAGGACAAGAAGTGATGAGCTTAATCTGCAACAAGAAAGATTTAGGTTAGATCTTAGGAAAAGCTTTCTAATGATCAGAGTAGTTAAGGTCTGGAACAGGCTCCAAAAGGAGGTTGTGGAATACCCGTCATTGGATGTTTTTAAGAACAGGTTGGCCAAACACCTATCAGAGATGGTCTGGGCTAACTTGTTCCTGTCTCAACTCAGGTGGCTGGACCTGATGACTTTTCCAGTTCCCTTCCAGCCCGACATTTCTACGATTCTATAAAGCCCTATAGTTTAGGTTAGACTCTGAATGATAAGGCGAAGAATTAAATGTACATTATTAAAGATACTGACTTAGGGCTAAATTAAATATTAACATAGTCGTACTTTCACTCCTGCCTTTAGTGACTCCCCTGTGATGCTAGAATATTTAGAAGGGGCTCTGAAGAGCATTTTCATACACAATTTATAACTCAAGAGCTTGTCTGATTTGTGGTTAGTAGGACGTTTGAGTTGCCACCAACAATGATTCCTCAGAGGAGCGAATGGGAGGAGAGAGAACTAAGCCTATGTTTTCTTGACCACATTTCCACACACAGGATTGCATGTTCTTTCTGCCCGTACTGGTTTGTCTGATTCGGGAAGGGTTTGAGGACGTTTTTAAATGGTAACTTGATAGTTTGCAAACAGTTGTCCAGGCTGTCGTCATATTGGTCTGATATAAAAGAGGCACTTATGGTGAAATCAAACAGGGCCCAAGGCTGTGCCACATCTATTACTGGTCTCTGAATGTGATTAATAGATCGCTCTATCAGCCGAATGGTCCAGCTAGTGAATGCTCCAAACCAGCATTAATGAGAGGAGAAAGAAGCCTGGAGTTTATGATGTCATCAAGATTTTGGAATGGATTTGTATTATGGTGGCATTCTAAGGATTCCAGTCTGGAGGTGGGGCCCTGTTGTGCTAGGTGCTGTACAAAAATCTACTAATATACAATCCCTACTCCAAAGAGCTTATGTTTTCTACATTGGCCCACAAGACCATGACGGTCCATGCCCAGGCTTGGTTGAGGGCAGAATCCATACCCATCAGCACTCGCAAACAAAAAACCCAATATAAGTATGCACAAATGTACTTACATGTGCGCGTATTTGCATAGATGTTGGCTGCTTATTGCACTCCAGGCATTCATTCCTTATGCCCTGAATCTCTGGAGGGAAATGAGGAGGAAAACATGGTCGCTCCTACTGAAAGTCGCCCCATCTCTGCATAAACCCTAGTCCAACATTGGGGGGGACGGAAGCCACCCTGTTAGGCAGGCTGTAAGATTCCTGTGTGAGGGCTCCCGGCACCTACAGACAGGAAGGGAGAGAGAAGGATGAGGAAATAATACAGGCATTGTGCTCGTTTAGACGGGGATTAAAAGGTAGCTGGCGCAGGATCTGATCTAAAGCCCATTGAAGTCAATGGACAGACTCCTGCTGACTTCAGTGGGCTTTGGACCTCTCACATGGAAGTCCAGTGAGCTGAGCTGGAGCAAGAGAGAACTCTGACGGAGGCATCACGATAACGTCTCCTCACTCCTGCAAAAACCCTGTGTGCCCTGAACTCCCAGGGGCTTTGCTGGAGTCCTGCTTGCGGCAGGGAGGGGGAGTGGCTGGCAGAATCGGGTCCTTCCCAGGGGAGAGTTGTTCTGTCAGGAGCTCTGCATTTCCAATGGCTGCTGGCCTCCACTTAACGCGGCCATGTGAGCTCGAGGGGGCTAGAACATGAGCTGAGGAGTCAGGAGACAGAGGGTCCATTGCTGACTCTGGCTATGTCTACGCTGGGGCTGGAGATGTCCCTTCCCGCTTCGAGCTAGCCTGCTGAAAATGAAGTGTTGCCATGGCGGCATGGACAGCGGGATGCGCTAGCTGGCCTGAATGCACAGCTCGACTGGCACGTGGGACTGTACTCGGGGCAGCTAGCTTGGCCTGCCACCCGTGCAGCCATGGCTGCATTGCTAATTTTAGCACACTAGTTCAGTCAAGGCTAGCGTGGGTATGTCTGCCCGGGCTGGAAGTGACACCTGCAGACCTGCCCCGAGTCACTGTGCAACCTCAGGCAAATTTCTTCCCCTTGGCACTGCCGTGTCCCCCTCTGGACACTGGAGATAACAATCTCCACCTTTTGTGAAGGGCTGGGAGGCGATTGATCAAAATCCTTTACAAAGTCAAAGCACCAGCAGTGATGGCCAATGCATGGTGTAGTCACACAAAACTCTTGGGCTTTCTTCAGCAAGGAGGGCTCAACTGGTGAATCGTAGAGTTGGAAGGGACCTCAGGAGGTATCTAGTCCTGCTCAAAGCAGGACTAACCTCAGCTAAATAATCCCAGCGAGGGTTTTATCAAGTCGCAGCTTAAAAACCTCTAAAGATGGACATTCCATCACCTCCCTAGGTAACCAATTCCAGTGCTTCACCGCCCTCCTAGTGAAAAACTTTTTCCTAATGTCCAACCTAGACCTCCCCCCCTGCAACTTGAGACTGTTGCTCCTTGTTCTGTCATCTGCCACCACTGAGAACAGCCTAGCTCCATCCTCCCTGGAACCCCCTTTCAGGTAGTTAAAGGCTGCTGTCAAATCCCCCCCTCATTCTTCTCTTCTGCAGACTAACAGGGAACAGGGAAACAAGTTACTTGTTCCTTTTTATTCCACTTCTCTTGACTCTAATTGGTTGCCATGAATTTGCACTGAGGCAAATTGATCAGAACTGATGTGCACTGAGCTGGTACCTAACAGAATTCTATTGGAATCGCCATTCAGGCGTTGTTTACTGGATTAAATTAACAAACTGGTTAACTTGAATGGATGCTCTGTGGCACAAATAGATTTTGTTTTAAAGTAGCTGCTAAGTAAGCGGTAGTATGGAGGAACTGACAGAGGTTAGTTACAGGCCAATTAAAATGCATTAAAATCCATTTGCAATATTTAAAAAAAAAAAAATAGTAGAGAAATACCTAGCAACACACCGAGTTACTATGAATGCCACAGGACAAATCTAGCCGGCTCATGTGGTGTAGGCAGTGAAGGGTGTATGAAGTGTGATGATTCAATTAAAGCAAACGTAAAATACTTCTAAATCTCATTGAATGTTACTGTGCCCTGTTACCCACCTATAAGATGGAGGATGATCATAACCCCTTAGAGCTCCCACCTTTTGTCTCTCTTGTCTGTGCAGACTGTCAGCTCTCCAGGGAAGGAGCTGGTATTGTGCCTAGCTCAATGGGGCCCTGATCTCTTTTACAAAAACATCATAATTCTGCCTGCTCCAGTTTCCACTGAAGTCAGTGGAAGTCTTTCCACATGGACAAAGTGCCGGCAGCCTGTGGTATTTGAACAACCATATTTTCTAGATCTGATCCGAGCAGGGTTACATGGACGAGGGTTTTTAGCACTGTGACGTTCTGGGATCCAGTAAGAGGTTCTGTCACTTCCTGCCCTGCAACTTCGGGGCCTGCACCTGAGGTTCAGATCTCTGACACCAGTAGCCAGCCTACAGGCATAAGGTCCCACCCTGGCTTTCACCAACTTAGTTACTCCTTGCAGGCTGACACAAAGACCCCTTCCAGTCCCAGATCTTCCCAAATCAGCCCTCCCTGAGTTCTTCGTTACCAGACACTCAGACCGTTCACCTCTGGTTCATCACTTCTGAAGGCGGAACACCAGCCGCCCAGTTACCAGCTTGCTTTGGCGCGCACACTCCACTCAGTTTGCACATCAAGGACCTGCTTGCAATAAAAATAAACATCCCTTTATTGAACAGAGAAGGCATAGATTCAAAGACAGAATAGTGAGGGGAAAGCAAACAAAATACAAATGAGACAAAAAATGAACATAAAGACACAACCTCAGGATTTAAACTTCCATATTAGATAAGATCCCTTTTCTAATAAGAGTTACCTGTTGCCTTAAACCAGTTTCCCAGGGTAACCCCTAACTATAGGAGAGATCCAATGTCTGCAGACAGCCTCCTGCCCCAGGACTAGCCCCCAAATTCTGGATGTTCTTCCATTCAAACCCCTTCCGTCTAAAAGGGTTTGCAGTTTTTTCTTTGTTCACTATATATATATATATATATATATATATATATATATATATATTTGGGGGAAAACTCCCTCCTATCTTGGTTTCCAACGTCGGGGGGTTTCTTTTCAGCTTCACGCTTGTTCCCATTTGCTTTCATGGTTCCTCATTGTTTTCTTCCTGAACTGGACAATGGCTAGGTGCTTGAAACCACCTCCCTGCCTGATTACTTCAGTGTCTGTTGTGAGGCAATGCTGAAGTTGCATCACGGTTACAATCACAATGTTTTATGTATACACACACCCCTTCAGAACTATAACCTGAATGTGTATCTCTGAAGGATTTTGAAGTTTGGTACGTTACAAGCTTTTATAAAAGACCTTATTCAATATATTCTGACAGTAAAATAGCCTAGTATGCAATCTGTTGGGTTAACTGCTTATTCTCTGGGGTTTAAATCTCCTGTTCTCCTCTGGGGGTGTCTGGACCCTGATTGGTCACAACCACCTCCATCCAACTCACACAATGGTGACCTCAGCACTGTTTCAGCAGGACAATGCATGACAGTCGGATGTGCCAGTCTGCAGGTACAAGAGGGTCTGAGGTTGCCAGTAAGGTTTTGCACAGGACTGAGAGTCTGATGAAGCTGGGCTACCTGTTGCTTTTTGACATCTGGTGGTGGTGGAAATGAAAGTCTCCTGAAGTGCTGAAGGCTATGACCAGCTGTGCTATTACAGGCCATGTGAAAGCGGCAAGGAATGCTGGCGACTTTTCCCTTTAAACGCAGATTTTGTGTGTTTATCGGGTGTCCGGAGGATATTGTCCAACGTGCCAAAGGGGTTTAGGCGCACATGTCCATCTGACTTTCACTGTGTCTTCTGCTTGTAAGTCTGTTAGGCACTTTTGAAAATAACCCGGTGATACATACACACACACAGACAGAAGGAGCAGTAGTGACCCCTACATTTAAGACTGCTACACTTTCCATTATTAACCCTGGTTTTGGTTGCTTATCACTTCAGGCTGAAATTGCCCACACTTGGTCTCAAGCTCCGGTTGGATCTTTGGGAAAAGTTCACTATACAGATAGAGGAAAAAATATATATTTCATTAACTTTCATTCTCAAAATCAGCTGAAGAGTTCTGACACAAACTTTTCCCAAAGATCCGACCCCAAGGCAGAAACCAAACACGGAAAATTTCAGACTGAAGTTATAAGCAACCCAAAATATATATGAAACCTTTCCCCGCCACCAAAGAACAGAACAAACATCTAAAAGCACCTATGTCTATGTTACAAATATGTTAATATCATTTCTGGATGGAGTCAAGGTTTTGTGTTAGTGGGAGTTGTAGGAATTTGCTGTGTTTGTTGATAGTGGGAGATGGAAGGTACTTCCTTGTGTCTGTTTGGAATCTGTCAATGTCTGTGGTTACCGTGATGTGGGGGTGCTAAGAGTTGGTATGTAATCAGGCTCGACCTGTTATTTCCATGCTTTAGGTGTGTGGGTGGGTGTGGGTGTGGGTGTGTGGGTGGGTTTGGTACTTCAACAACCTCAAGTGGTTGTAACCCAAGTGTCTGTTGATGTGAATTTATATACAGGTCCAAATTGGTCCTCAAAATAAGTCCATGCAACACCCATTAGAGTCATTCTGAGGGCAGAAATGTGTCCACAGCTCAGCAAACATACTTTATGAATAAAGGTTTTCCTTTTCTTGGAGACTGCATCATCAGCTGCCTTGCCTCTGGCTAGCTGGCTGTAGGTAAAACACGGACTGGAGAAGTATTAAAAGCAGACTGCCCTAGGCAAGTGATTCCTTGGTGGATAAACTTTGTGTGGGGAGGGACGACAAACCCTGCATGTTCTCAACTGCTTCTGCTTTATATTAAGACAATGATGGTCCCAGGTCTCATACAGAACTTTCAGTTGCTTCAGCACCTAGGAGACATGGCCACCAGCCACACTGCTCTTTGTTCGGCTCCGTCTCTCTCTCCCTCAGTAATAATAAAAAGATGATCAGGATCACCCTTCCTCAATGACATTCACTGATGCCTCTTTCCCTTGTGGTCATTTCTTACAGTCAGGCCTAGTATCTACAGGTCTGGTTTTCACTTTGATTGCTGCCTTCTGTGCTGTTCTATATGGGCTTGTATACCGCACGCATTGCCGCAGTATCTGATCGCCTTCCAGCATCGTGTTAAGCAACGTGATTACAGAACCGCTGCTTTGAGCTGTGTTTTCCTCTGCTCTTGCAGCACTTATGGCATTGCCCTTCTGCCCGATGTGCTCCAGTGGATTCCTCTCGTTTCCAGCCACTTAATGCGAGTGCACATGTACCATGCACGGCTGCCTTCTGCCGGCACGTTTTTTAGCATAATTTGTGTGTGTGCTCTTTTAAACGCAGCACAGTGCAGCCTGGTGCCTGCGAATAGGAGTCAGTGTACATGTAAAGCGAGACCGAGATCCCACCAGGGGCAAGTGCAGCCAGAAGGAGATCCGATGCCGTTGGAACAGTCAGGCACAGGTCACACCGTCAGATGCGGGTCTCTAAAAATCACAGCCAATGTTTTACGTGCAACTCGCTGTTGTGTTGCGGGTTACAGGCAACTTTCCCTGGGTGCAGATTGCCCCAGAACTGCTCAATGCAGGATCCCTTATACCTTTCTCTGGTGCAGGCCACGGCCAGAGGCAAGATTCTGGACTAGAAGGATCCTTGATGTGACAATCTGGTAATCTCTATGTTCCACAGAGTCAAAAAAGAGCAGCACCCCGCCTCCCTAGCCCCCACATTAAAAACCACAAACCTGAGCGACACCATCCAGCCGGGCTTTGTTATCCGGACCCTCTCAGCTGTGCAGAAGTTCCAAAAAGGCTTCTAAGGCCAGATTCCGGCCCCCTTATTTATGTTGCGGGATGCCTTCTCCCCGCAATCAGTCCCAGGGAAACCCACGGCACCTCCGGGTGGGGGATTGAGGCACGGCCGGAATCAGCCCCCTGGGATTTTGGAATGTTGTCCTGTTCCAAAGGGCTAGCTAAGAGTTAGGTGGTTTTATCATTAATTCGTCTTCTTCTTCCCAAGTCTTTGGGGGTGGGTTGGTGTTTCTGTCCTTGCCTGTCTCACCCTAGCTCTTTTCTATCTGTGACCCCGTGTGTCTGTCTGCCTGTGGGTGTATTCCTCTCTCTCTGTCGCCTCCAGCCCCCTCCCTGCCCCAGCAGCTGGGGCTGCAAGCAATGCCTGCACCTGGTCTCTATACCAGGTCCCTGCCCCCGGCCCCGCTCCCTGCACATGGCTCTGCTGGGCTGATGCTGTCCCAGCCAGAGCTGCCCCCACCCCGCTGACCTGCACCAGCCTCAGGGACCCTGCGTCCGCCGGTGTCTGCTCTTGCTTGGTGCAGCTGGCTGTGGGGAGGAGCCCCCCAGCTGAGGCCTCCTAGGAGTGGGGCAGAGACTGACTTCCAGGCCGGGCTGGGTGTGCCTGGCTCTGCTGCTCCCCGGCCACAGCACAGACCCGGCTGCCCTTGTGCAGGGCCGTGCACCAGAGAGCTTCCCGGCCAGCAGCTCCTGGGTGGTGCCAGGGTCCCAGAGCTGTTTGGCCAGGGGCTGGTGGGAGAGCAGGCAGCGGAGGGTGGTGTGCTGCTGCCCCTACCCCTTGGCCCGGGGGATACTGTTGGGTCACAGGTCAGTAACGGCTTGGCCAGGAGCACTGGGGACAGGCAGGGGCCTGCAGGTGGTCTGGGGCAGGGCTACGTGTTCAGGGATGGGTCCCGAGAGGCGAGCGGACCAGGCCTCTCTTACACTCCCTGAGAAGCTGGGCAGGCAGGGTGGCAGCCACCCATTGGCGGGGGGCGCAGGGCGGGAAAGGGAAAGGTCAGCGCCTGCCCTGAGCAGGCTGTGCCCAGGACTTCGTGCCCTGCTCTGGTAGACTGAACTTTCCTCCTCCCTGCTCATGGAACTGCCACAATATCCACTAGCCCGGGGCACAGCCATCCCCCCGCCCCCCGCTCTGCAGCCAACAAGGTTGATGGTTGGTTCACAACGTGCCTCAGTCGTGGGAAATCTCAGGGGCGGATGTCGATACGGCGGACGAAGCCTTTCGGCTAAGTGTTCACCCCACCCGGGGGAGCTCCCGGGGCGGGCAGCGAACGCGCTGAAATGGGCTCCGAATATTACAGCCTGGCAGCTCTCGCCCAATGGACTCCAGCTGGCGGTGTGGCCTGAGAAAGGGCTGCAGGATGAGCCCCTTCAATCCAGCCTGGAATTGATGGCGAGGCTGCCCCCGAGGTCAGTGGGACTGAGTCAGGCCCCTGGGGATGTCCACACCACAATAAAAGACCCACGCTGGGCCGCGGCTGGCCCGGGTCAGCTGACTTGGGCTCCGGCGGAGGGGTTAGAAAATAGCAGGGCGAGGAGGGAGAGTCTCATGCCCTGCGAGCCAGGGTCAGCCGAGCTGGCCTCCGAGATTCAGTGCTGTGGGGTTTTTGTTGCAGTGACCGAGAGCGGCTTGTCAGGTTAGGCCAGGTCCGGGTGTAACTTACCCACGCGACTCAGGAATGCATGTTTTGGCCCCATCCTCACTTTTAACCAGGCACTCCTTTTTAATTCCCAACACAGTTTTGCAAAATGGGTGTTACTCCTCCATGTGGGATCAACCGTGCACACAGACCCGAACCCTGCTCACCCGCCTTGCACAAACTATCCCATTGACGTCGAGCGTGATTTGGCTAATAGTCAGCTAGTAATTCTTTGTGAAAGCCACCTCCTCGCGCTTTCATTTAAGGACCAGATCCAGTGAGAGCAGACCTGGTCAGAGAGCCTGAATCTTACAGGCAGGTTTTAACTTCGGTTTCAGTTGTAATATCGCCCAGCATTGCCATAGTAACCTATAGCAACGTTTTCAAAAAGAGAGGTCTAAAGTTCGGCTCCTCAGTCTGTGTCCAGGCATCTAAATAAGGGCCTGATTGTCAAGAGGGCCAAGCCCCCAGCAGCTCCTGCTGAAATCAGCGGGCGGCACAGGATGTAGGAATAGCAGGTATAATGGATGGTGAGGTGGTTGGTTATTTCAGTTCATACACAGACTTCAGAAGCTGAATTCTCTAGAGGTAGATCCTGGGCTGTAGCAGAGCTGCACCGATCCTAGGCAGAAGTTGTGTGTTCAGAAGTGGCCGAAAACTCACCTTTGCCCTCCTCTCATCTGTTTTCATCTCTCTTCCCTGCAATGAGCTGGGGCAGCATGAGATCGGCTCTAATGTCTCTTGGCTACAAATCGCCACGAGGGGCTGAAACTACAGCTGCTGAGCCTTACACAGAGAATGGCCTTCCATTTCTTCCTTCTCCCTGTTCTGTAGGCACTAGAGAGAGGAATAGTGTAAGAGACCCATTGCCAGATCTACGCTACTAGCAGGGGATGGCTCCCTCCAGGGCAGGTACAGTTGCCTTTTCAGGGGCAGATTTTGCCAGCAATGGGGTGCAAAAGAAGCTGCACTGCATCAAAGACTCGTTAAATGTAATGGTGGGTGCAGCGTTAACATGAATGGATCCATGGAATAAAAGCTCTGTACTTCTATATCAAGCTGACATAGTAGATCTAAGCATAGTGAAAGATTGCCTAGATAATGCTGTGACACTATCTGAGCAGTTGTGACATACGGCGATCTTTTCAATCCAGTATCAATAAGCCATCCCAGATGCACTGGAACATAGGTTGAAAGCTATATTTTGCCACAGCCACTGAATTTGTGTTGTCTGAAGAGTGCTGTAACCTGTCCTGCGAGTAATAGCACTGGGAGCATTTTAAAGGTTGGAAATCTCAGGACCGTTTGCGAGCTCCCCAGAGGAAACGGCTCATGATCTGGGGGAAGAGAGAGAGCCCAACTTCTGATTTTTTTTTCTTGTGTTACTATTTTACAAGTACCTAGAACTTCCTGATAACAAGGATTTTTTTCCTAGTGTTCATTTTATTATAGCATTGCTTTGGCAAAAAAACTGTAGCTAAGATTGTGCCAAAAGGTTATTATAAACATCGGAAAATGGTGTTTAACTGGTAAATTTCCACCGAATTGAAACTTGGTATACTAGTTCCTAAGTCTGAACGCATTCCTTCGACAGGCTCTTTTGGTTACATGAGATACTAGCTCTCTCCACACATGCGCGCACACACATTTGTGTGTTTGTGTGTACAGTTGATTTGGCAATGTGAAATGTCACAGACACACGACTGGGCCCTAGGTATGGGATGTTTATAAGGGCTCAATAGATCCTAGGGTAGAAAAGATGGTCTAGTGGATAGTGATTAGGGAGGCCTTCGTTCTATTCCCAGCTCACCCATAGACGTTCTCTGTGACCTTGGGCATGTCACTTAATTTGCTTCATGCCTCAGTTTCTCCTTTGGAAAATGAGGATAATAGTTTCCTGCCTTACAAGAATGTGTGTGGATAACAATCTATTAATGACTGCGTTGCTCAGCTACTACAGTGTTGAGGACTGTAAAAGTACCTAGGTCTAGAGCGCCCATTGAAGCCAATGGAAGGCTTTCTGTTACCCGCTGGGAGCCGGCTCTAGCACTCTGTTATACAACCACAAATTCCTGACATGCAAAACTGCTGCTGCTCCATTAGCGAGCCAGATCTAGTAACTGGGAGTCACTGGACTGAATTATTTGATGGGTTTGTGTCAACTATTGTGTAAAATAGCCAGGAGTTGTTTGTAAGCGTTGAGTTAGTTTATCACTATAAAGCACCAGCTTTTATTCTTCCCGGCTTGTTTGACTGGCTGCGGAGGAGTAGATGGAAGGAGGTAGCGTAAATCTGCACCTAAATCTTCAGAGAGAGGCAAGGATAACTCCAGAGCTACCTGGAGTCACAGTTTCACAGGATACGTCTGCACTGCAATGAAAAACGTCGGCACCAAGTTTCAGAGCCCGGGTCAATTGATTTGGGCTCAGGCTGCAGGGCTAAAAATACAGGGGAGGCATTCAGGCTGGAGCCGGGGCTCTGAGACTCCACACTGGGGGAGGGGCTCAGCGCCTGGGCCGCAACCCGAGCCCAAACCTCTACCCTGCTGTTCTGAGCCCCGCAGTCGGAGCCCCGGGAGCCCATGTCGGCTGGCCCGGGCTCTGAGATGTGGTTCTGTGGGGTTTTTATTGCAGTGCAGATGGACCCACAGATTTCAAGGCCAGAAGGGACCATGGTGATCAGGGGTCCCCAAACTTTCACCTGCGAGGGCCACGGGACTCAGTTTTAATCTTAGGATGGGCCGGAGCGCCTGAGCCCTCGTCCCGTGGGAGGGGGCGGGCGGGAAGAGGTGGGGTCGGGAGCAGGGAGCAGCCACTGTGCGGCGCTGTTTGGGGCCGGGAGTGGCACGCTGGGCCCACGTGGGAGATAGGCGGGGGTGGGGAGGGGGGAGCAGGCCAGTCAAAATGTGTTGGCGGGCTGGATGCAGCCCATGGGCCGTAGTTTGGGGACTCCTGATTGTGAAGATCTAGTCTGACCGGTATAACACATGCCCTAGAACTTTTCCAGAATAATGAATAACATCGGTTCCACGTATCTTTCAGAACAGCTATCATCTAGTTCAGAAACAGGGTGCGTACGTTGAGCAGGTCCCAGGGCACAGACTAGATGATGTGTAACTCTGCGCAATGCCCTGCTTGAGACGGAAGTGGAGCCGGAGAGCGGCTTTACCTAGGGCGTTCTCTCAGCAATGTTTGGGAGGGTCTAGTCTGCTGATAGTAAAATGTGATTGCACACAATGATGGCTGCAGGGACTTTGTGCCCTTTCCTGTACGGCGTTGAGCGCTCACACTTTTAAACTGCAACTGGGGCAAAAGATACAGCAGGCTGCTGATGCTGTAATCCTCAGGAAATGGTTCAGAGAAGAGGATAGTTGGACGGAGAAGCACAGGAAATGGGTTTGAAGTATACAGTCCACGCTAACCACAAGGAGCTGGCAAGGAGGCGAGTATCTTTCCTTTGCTCTCCACGTTCTTGGGTCATATAACTCGGGGCTCAAGAGTATAAAGTGCTACAAAGCCGGGCTCCAGTCCTGCTCCCACTCAGGAAGTTAATGGCGACATTCCCATTGACTTTACTGGGAGTAAAACGTGGGGCTCTGAAGCGCAGCGGGGTGCAGATGTGCTGGGCAAACACCTGGTTCACTGGAGATGCGTTTACCCGTCAGTCTGCTTCCTAGCCAGTCGGTAGTTAGTGCCAATGTGCTGGCAAATGAAAAAATAAACGCATCAGCGTTGTGCAGCCGAAGACCATGTCGTTGTCCCCCGGGATCGTGTTCCGGATCCAAGCGATGTTGTGCGGCAATGTTGGTGTTTGTTTCATGCAGGATGGTTTGAGTTTGTTAATCCAAATAAATCCGTGGTTTACAGATTGAACACAACGGAGGTCCATGCCTGACCTTTAAAATGCAGAGACTTAATCTGTCTAATGGTACCAGTGACTCACCTCCAGTAGGAAAATTCATTTCTCAGGGTTTTGGGGAAAAAAATGTTTTCTCTGGCAAGGATCCTGTCAGGTTGTCTCACGCAATGGGACAAGGCCCTCTGTTACTTCAAGGCCCATATTTACAACCTGGCCTTTGCTTTTCCTTGGTCACTTTTGCCCATGCAACTGATTTCACCAACACCCATGACAGTGGACGCCATTTCCATGTGCACGTCGAAATGCTTGGCCCAACTGTCTGATCTCGGGGTGCAAATGCAGGTAGCAACTGGCGCTTTTGACAGGCTGGAAGCATTTGCCTGAAACACCTCACCCTGCTAGCAGGGAAAGGGTTCTGTTGACTCATTGAAGCGAATGGCTTTTTAACCAACCTGGAGATAAAGGAGATAGGATGGTCTTCAAGGAGAGGATCTACAGTGCAGGCTGAGCAGTGCTGAAGGAGGGATTTGAGAAGCAACCAAGCCTTTACATACATAAATGTTATGCTTCTGCATTTTCTTGATCTCTTGGTTAATAAAGCTGAACCAGGAAGGTTTTTTTGACTCATCACAGCGTGTGGACTTCGTTTCAGAGATCGTTGGGAAAGGTGCCTGCCCACCGGACTCTAGGGCACCAAATAAAAAGGAAACCAGCCATTTTTTAAAGATATACAAGGACAGTTTTTCAGCTCTGGCTCCGGAAGATGTATAAAAAATAGCCATGCATGCAGTATTCCCACAACTGCTTGTGCAAATGGTTACCTGTGTGTGCAAATGGTAGGGGAATGGCTGTTGGATCTGGGCATTCACGCATCCGCCTACCCTATCTCTGTTACCCATCATTCTAAGCTTGGGGGTGCACATGGAGCTGCGGTGCACAGTGTATAGAGGTGCAGATCTCCCCACACCGTTCCTTCCACTTAGGAAGGAACAATCAGTTGCACACATACAAAATGGAAAATGACTGCCTAGGAAGGAGCACCGAGGAAAGGGATCTGGGGGTCATAGTGGACCACAAGCTAAATATGAGTCAACAGTGTAAGGCTGTTGCAAAAAAAGTGAACATGATTCTGGGATGTGTTAGCAGGAGTGTTGTAAGTAAGACCCGAGTAGTAATTCTTCCGCTCTACTCCGTGCTGATTAAGCCTCAACTGAAGTATTGTGTCCAGTTCTGGGCACCACATTTCAGGAAAGATGTGGACAAATTGGAGAAAGTCCAGAGAAGAGCAACAAAAATGATTAAAGGTCTAGAAAACATGACCCATGACGCAAGACTGAAAAAACTGGGCTTGTTTACTGGAGAACTGGAGAAGAGCAGACTGAGAGGGGACATAACAACAGCTTTCAAGTACATCAAAGGTTGTTACAAGGAGGAGGGAGAAAAATTGTTCTTCTTAACCTCTGAGGACAGGACAAGAAGCCATGGGCTTAAACTTCAGCAAGGGAGGTTTAGGTTGGACATTAGGAAAAACTTCCTGCCTGTCAGGGGGAGTTCATCACTGGGATAAATTGCCTGAGGAGGTTGTGGAATCTCCATCATTGGAGATTTTTAAGAGCAGGTTAGACAAACACCTGTCAGGAATGGTCCAGGTATTACCTAGCCCTGCCATGAGTGCAGGGGACTGGACTAAGTGACCTCTCGAGGTCCCTTCCAGCCCTATGATTCTATGATTCCCCCTCTGACTCCATGTAGTAGAACTACCTGCACTGATTTCTCTGCAGTCAGGGTTTTCTGTGTCCTGGGAGTAGGGTGCTCCTACAACGTTAACCATGGAGTGGGCTGGATTCTGCATTCTTTCACCACACCCACTCCAGTTGCCTTTCCTGGGTACTGATCAGCCGCACCTACTTCCCCAATGCTAAGCTAACAATAAGCACCTTGGAGACGCACCCAGTTCTGCATGTTTGACTGGTGGCGCATTTGGTATGTCTGGAATTTTTTAATGTATTCTTTATAGCAATACTGCTGTGATTGACCGAGCGTCTTCAATTGCACTGTGATACCAGAACTGGTTGTGTCAGGTTGATGCAGCCGGAAATCATTTTCTAATATGAATATAGTGAGTCCTGTGGGAGCCAGACCTGTTAGCTGCAAATGCAGCCAGCAGTTATTGGTGCTAGTCTGGGCCAAGGTGTAAGTATTAGCGCAGAATGGTCTGTGCGAATGACTGTAACAAATGGGCTGCTCTTTGTGAAGTGTTCATTTGGACTCTTTGGGGTGTGGTCCCGTGATTGGGTCTGCTCCCGGCGTGGATGACAAAAACCTTTTAGTAGGACAACATCAAACGCCACAAAATGTGGTTCTAGCAGGAATGTGTGAAAACCTCCAGGGTCCGGGACACATTTTCTGAACGCCCCCGTGGGTGCCTGAATATTCAGAAACACTGGACAGCATGACCCCACAACGAGCACAGCACCGAATGTGAGCTCTTTGGTCATTATTGTATGCACACATCTGCTTTGTCGTTGTTTTACTAGAACTATCTCATAAATATGAGCGAGGTGGTTTTTAGCAGGAAGTCTGGAATACTTAGCTAGCTAATCCTCAGTCTGATTGCTTGTGCAAATTCAGAGCCAGAAAGACCAGGAAGAATATTGCTTTTTGTTTTTGCATAGTACAGGCTGGTACCAATAACGTGTCTATTACTTTGCTGGCATTGTATTTGAAATTGTTGCTTTGTGTGTGCCTTGTATAGTCCCACTGAACAAAATGACACTAAAAAGAGACGGCAAAACAGATGCATGCAGACTCATGTATTTTAGTCTGAGGTTAAAAAGAAAAAGAGAAAAAGCATAATAAGAGCACCAGGTAATTATCATCCAAGGAAAAACCATGATTAAAATTCTGGAGCTGGAAACGGGAGGGTTAACATACCCAGACATTACAATTATGTCAAGATTTTTTCCCCCTGGTGATTAAAACCTGGGATGTTGTTGCATATTCATGAGGCCTGATTTAAAATGACCATTATTTCTGCTCTTCATGATCTGTGAATAATGCATTGTGCCGAGACATAGTTTTTAACTATTTAATAACCCTAGCGTAATGGCCTTGTACCACATTTCAGTGATTGCTATATTCAAATATTGTGAAATATGTCGCTTATGGCTGCAAGGGCTAAAGGAAAAATAGGGGCCTTATGGAAGAGAAGAAGATTAAGTTTGGTTTTGCATACAGTAACTTTGACTAATCAAAAGAACAGTAACCAGCAATGCCGTCAGATGGATGGCTAGATGTGCAGAACTGCAAAAGTACTGAGGAGATTGCTTTGCAGGCAGGTACCTCTCTCCCAGAGTTTCTTTGTGCACTTTGGGGCATACGATCTGTTCCAGCTGTTCAGATGCGACTGATTGCTCTCCTCCCCCCGCGGTTGGGGTGCTATCTCCGCCCCAAGGGTCCGTGTGGCATGGGGAAGGAGGCTATGACCCTGCCTCCTGTTCTCCCTTTTTTGGCACATCCACCTCTTTTCTGGCATTTTGTCTGTTTATCTTTTTTAAGGGCATGATCCTGTCCCATTAAAGTCACAGGGAGTTTTGCCATTTACTTCTGTAGGAGCAGGCTCCGAGGCCTGAATGTGTGGTTTCATTCTGAGGAGCAGCGATTGGAGATTTTCCTGGTCTATTGTGTCTCAGTGGCTCAAGCTCGAATATGAGCCGTTTCCACATAAAATGACGTTCTGGGTGGTTTTTCCCCCCTAACCGCTGGCTCTGCAGACTCCACGCAGGCTCTGAGACTCAAGCTGGGTTCTCTCGGCTCACGTGCTGTTGCTACCTGTAAAATAAGGATGCTGGGGCTTAGTTAAAAATTCTGTTGATGGCATGTCAGAAATGAGGGCTGCCAATGGTCCCTTATTTTTTCATCTCTGTACAAGAAGATTGGGAGTGGCTGCGTGCTGCAAAAAGCAGCAAGAAATACCCCCGGGTGAATGTAGGTGAGTGCTGCTTACTAGCCGTAGTAGTGATGATGATGATGATGATATTGAAATACAGTGTGGGCAGCCTTCCTCGGAAGAGAGTCTAGCTCACTCGTGTGTAGCCCCAGAGCTAACACGCTGTTGTGAGTCAAAAACTCCGGGAGCAGAGCTGTTGAGTAAGACGGTGCCATTTTCACAGTCACTTTCCTGCCCATGAAGCAATCCCTGTTTTGTAACCTCTCTGGATGTCACAACAGCTAGCTGTGACCATGTGCAGCTCTGGGTCCCTCTCCGTTTGTTCTTGGGAAACTTGATCCTCACTCAGGGCAGAGGGACAATTTCAGATCCGGTAGGTTGAGTTCATCATAAGCACGTTTTAATCCGCAATGGGCGATTTCTGTTTATTTTACTGGGTGTTGAGATATATGGTGTCCTTTCCCCGATCTTTGTTTTAATTGTCATCACAATGGGACAGATTCTGTCCCTCTTGCTCATATTGAATCATCCCTTACTCCACAACTAGTTCCACTGAAATCTGTGGAACTACAAGTGAAGTCTGGCATGACTCGTGTGTGTAAATGTGGCAGGATTGGGCCGAATACAATAACCGCCTGTTTCTATAGCATTTGATGATCTTTTAAAGCTCTCGAACATGAATGAGTCAAGATTTATAGATCCTGGCAGGCAGGCAGGCATGTGGTTTTTATCCACATTTCAGAAGTGGGGAAATTAAGGCACGGAGAGTTTGGACTTGGGACACTAAAGAGGCCTAGGGGTTTATACACCATGTACCTGGATTCTGCTTCCTGTAGGTCTCAGTAAACTTAATCCCCCAACATAATCTGATGTTATTTTGGACTCAGTTATTTCCAATTTGCTTCTCTGTCGTCCCCCCCCCCCCCATCCTCCTTTTCCTGTTTCAGTAAAACGTGAGCCAGAATTAAGTTGCTCCTAATCCCAGAGAGCAGCATGCGTGCTTAACCTTCTTCTTCTACCCCGAGCCAGCATGCTGCACACCATACCACCGCTGGCTAATGTCTGTTCACTGCCAAGTGGCTGCTACAAGCATCTCTCTCTGCAGAGCTTCTCTGCTTCTCCTGCCCTGCCCTTAGGAGATCAACAGGTTGTTTTTGTTTCTTTTGCAAACCAGTCAGCCCACTTATTCACTGAACTGCTGTCTATGTCCCAGCTGAGCCCCAAACAATTCTGCTACTTAACACATATTTCAAGCAAAGGGCTGATCTATGCGTTTTCCACTGTGCAAAGAAGAACAGTACTGACATCTCGGTGCTGAAGGGGCTACCAGCTTCTCTGGTTACAGGGCACTAGTGAGTACATCCCAGCTCTCAGAGGCGGAGATGTAAGTACAGTGCATGTTTGCTTCCCAGCAGCTCCCCTGGTTTTTCTGCAGCTTTTCTTGATGCTCTTTTATCTTGCTTGAGGTGAAATGTCCTGAATCTTTACATAGTAAATGAAAACAGGAGTTTGACTATAAATAGGCTTGGAACAATTAGATTTGTATTGATAATTGTCGATCTCACCGTACACACAGAAACCAACAAAAAATATTTCCATTGAAAATAATCAAAATTTATTGCTGGGCAAAGTAAGAAAAAAAATGCTGCTTGAGAACTTCTTAGAGTTTAATTTAAGGATATCTACTTTGTATTTTTTTACATGTGATGTTGACAATTTGTGTTTTAATGGTTATAAAGTTCTAACTTTTGGAACTTCAACATCTATTATCATTAAACAATTGTCTACTCCCTTGTCTGACCACCCCATAATTTTGCACAACTGTGAAAATTTAAATAAATAAAAAAATGCTTAAAACCCATAGTTTTGCACAACTGTGAAAATTTAAACCAGTAAAAACTTTTAAAATGCTTTAAAAATAAACCTCAATATATGTCAAAATTATTTTTGTTTTAAAATTCAAATTCTTCCAAGCCTATCTGCAAGAGAAAGTTTGAACTTTCTCATGCCTGCTATAGAGAGAGAGAGAGAGAGAGAGAGATAATAGAAAATTAGTATGTATTTTGTGTGTGTGTCATGAGAGCAATTTATTTATTTTAAGGAGGTGCTTTCTTGGTAACAATAGTATTTTTGGTGTGTAACAGCATTTGCGCTTTCATTCCAAAACACTTTACAAGCAGAAATATACATCACTGAAATGCAGCCATCTCTGGGGTGCAGTAAAATCTGATCAAGGCCCTGGATTCAACAAAGCACCTCAGCACATGCTTAAGACCCCTTGAAGGTGACTTCAAGGAGACTCAAGCATACACTTAAAACTAAGTATGTGTTTAAATGCTTTGTTGTGTTGTGCCCTGAACAAATAAATGATTTAATAATAAACCTGTTACAAATTCCTCACCGTTCTGCCTACAGGGTTTTGGCATTTCTTATGTTGTTACCTTTAGTGGTGATTATGCAGGACGGCTCAGACACTAGTTTTATAGTTTAACAATTCTCTCTTGTGCTGTACTAAGTAAATCATAAAAGTTAATTATTAACAGCTAAAATATTTCTCTTGAATTTAAATCCTCCTGTGTGCACTGTTGTATTTTAACTCTGATTATGTCTGCCATGCAGCCAGTGATGATAAATGTAACTATAGAAACTGTACAATGGAAGGTTGTGCTTCAGGCCGAGCTGTTTACCCTAGTCCCATGTTTTCCTTGAATAAAGGCGCACACTTGTAGAAGAGAAGTGATTCTCCAGGGCAATGTCAGGGCTTCTCATTTACAGAAAGACACCTGGAAAAACTGGAAGTTAAACTGTCAGGCTGAAATATTCATGTGTAAACTTAATAGCAAACAAAAGGCGGGCTCCTGCCCTTGGAGATGTGGGCGTGCTCTGTGTGTAGCGTGTCTTGTAAAAATATCTACCCTGCATGTGTGGGCATATGCTTCGCTGAGTTTGCAAGATAAGCAGGGAGACGCTTCGCTGTACTTCAAGCCAGGTTCAGAGCCAAATTTGGACCAGGACCTTGAAGCCCTTAGGGTGCATGTTCCTCCCATTGAACTCAATGGAGAGTGAGGTGAGGCTTGCACAAGGGGAAGTTGTGTTAAAGGGAATTGGACGAACTGCAAGAGTTTGTCTCTCTGCTCTGGGGGAGGCAGGGGGAAGTTGTAACTTTTACAAAGCGCTCCTGACAGTGTGCTGCACTCATTTGCATGCGCACATCAGCTTCGGTATGCTGCTTTCTGGCTGCTTGTTAACTTTTCTCTCATTCAAATTAGTGCACTGTCCCAGAGGCCACAGGTGTCCACTGGGAAGCAGAGGTAAATGGGACTGTGGGGCTGTCTGTCTGTCTGTCTGTGCGTGCTGGTTTCACTGTATGTTCATCAGTTCTAGAGGTATGCATAATTTACTCTGAGTTTTAAAGAGGGGACTAGATTTCTGACACTTGTTGGACAGTGAGAACAGAAGACATTTTAGCTGTTTCAGCAGCATGTAATTAATTAGATGTATTCCTGAACCATGGGTACTCTGATTCTCTCTGGTCAGCAGTGAATGCCGGCTTGGAGAGAGAACAGGCAAGCGAGTTGTGCAAAAGGGAAAATAGTTTGCCGTGACTAAATCTAGGCTGGAAATTGGAAGGTTCCCAACTATCAGAGGAGTGACGTTTTGGAGCAGCCTCCCAGTAGGTGTAATGCAGGCAAACAATCTAACTAGTTTGAAGATGGATATTGATAAATTTAAGTGATAGCAGGGGACTGGACACGGCCAGGAGGTCCCTTCCAGTCATAAGAACAGCCACATTGGGTCAGACCAATGGTCCATCTAGCCTTAGTATCTTCTCTTCCGACAGTGGCCAATGCTGGGTGCTTCAGAGGGAATGAACAGAACAGGCAATCATCAAGTGATCCTATGTACATTTGTTTGAAATCGTTAGTGTTGTGTGTCAACCTAGCCAGGGCATACCGCTCATCCAGGACACATTTCAATCAGCTGCTTTTAGATACTCTGCTGATGGATGCAAATACAGACCCTAGATACAGATAGTGAGTTGGTGGCTGGTCATTTGTGTGCGCAGTTACCTGATTTGCAATCGTGGTAACTCAGCATATGCAGTTTGAGAATGATAGGTACTCGCCGTTAGCTGAGACTAAAATTATGGTTCATGTGCTGACCAATGATCCGATGTGTAAACCGTGTTTCTGTGTAACGAACATGTTGAGTAGCTCGCATCACTTTTCCAGTCTCACTAAAATAACAGAGTTTGTATTGATTCTGTCCCATGACTCCCTTCATTTGTGCTCACAGCAAATGTGTTCTGACAAAAGATAGGAACAGGTAGATCTTGAGAATCTGAGTAAGCCCTGGAGGGCCCAATCCTGCATGGTGTAGAATGCTTTCAGTGGGGATTTAGCGCATCCCCTCACAGGACTTGGCCCATCATTTGTACTGCAGTGAGAATAATACATAACCAAAAAGGGGACCTTAATAGACCAGACAGTGCAGGTAAAAAATCTGAGCCTATAGGACACTTGTAAAATCTGAAAGACGTCAGGTAATTACAGAGAATGGAAAAACTCAGACGCAAAGTGTAAACTTCCAAAGCACCTCTGATTGTTCTTACGTCATGTGTTAAATTTCTGGGATTTATTAATTTTCTTCTGTAAAGATAGATGAGCGACCAGTAACCCTTTTCCTGAGAAGTAGCTTTGCACAGGGGACTACAACATTTCTCTTGGGAGCTGTACAGCCACGGCGTTTGTTTTACAGCATTGAAAGGCTGGATCTGAGACACTGAGGCAAGATGTGGGGCACTTGCAAGGGAAAAGAGGGGGCAGGGAATGTTTTTAGTTCTCCGGATAGAGAATAATTGTAGGGTGGGAAAGGACATCAAAGGCTTTGCTTGATATATGCTGCTTCTCTCCTGCTGGTGCTGACTGTCTACCTGGAATCAGTTCCATCCTTACAGTCTGATCCTGCGCAGTGCTGACGCCTCTCCGCTCTTATTGAAGTTGTGTTTGGGACGTCATACACAGGAGAAAAGGCTAGGACAGAAGAATAGGGTTGTCTGTCACAAGAAGTGTTTGTTGATACAGTAAATAATTGAACTGCCATTTTCCAATATTTCGTGGTGCCCGTTTGTCTCTGTGACTGGGGTAATACTGTTTTAAACGTTGTCCAGGCTCTGTGATCGGTATGTGGGTATGTTAGTAACACTTGGCTACAGGCCTACTGCAAGGTGAGGCAGGCTGATAAAATATATGTTTGGCTACTCACCCTTAAATGACCCTTCTGCGTAATCTTTGACTGCCCAGTAGGGCACATGTTCAGACTGTGTGAAGTCTATAGAACGGGAGCTAGAGAGCCTGCTGATGAACTCCAGCAGATTGCGGTAGGTTAGCACAGAGCATGGGAATAGGGCTCTGCAGTAATGTGTGGTTAGACGTGGTCAATAAAGAAAAGAGAGTGTGGGCTTTCTAATGCAGAAAGAATAGCTGTGAGGAAGCTGAAGAGGCGCCTGTCAATGGCTGCACGAGTTAGACCTTTGAAAAGGTTTCACAGACACAGAGACAAGCCCCCACCGCCAATCTCTGGGGAAATGTGAGCAGTGCACGTTTAGATGGCTATTTCCCGTTCACCTGTCATTCCAAAGAGGGGTATGCCTGGGCCCTGGACACATTCCCAGAATGACCACCCCTTCAAAGAAAACCTCAGGAATTGGTCTGCCAAATTAGAACTGTGCAGTTTGACCTAAAATAGGTGCTTGGGAATAAATGAACATGACTGGAAATGCTGTCAGGATATCCTTCCCATGACAGGAGTAACCGCAGCATGTCCACTGCGAGCCAACACAGTAAAAAAGCAGGTCTTAAAGCCTAGTGATCTCTGAAACGGTTTCAGCAGAATGTTGATTTTAATGAACTCGCCTCATTCATATGTGATTTAGCAAGTCTGGGGAACAACATGGGAAACCTCCATCCTTTTCTGTGCCGTGTAGTTTCCTGTAGATGGTGCTACAAACACCTTTCCCCAGGCGCGCACTTTCAGTGCTGTTCTGTTGCAGCCTATTGCATAAAGTGAAGCTGACAGCAATTTTGCTTAATTCTGAAAGGCTAAGGAGCACTTCTGACTGCTAAAGGCTGGGAGTTTGATGAAACAACGAAAAGGGGCTCTCTTCTCCACTGCCTCCCTCCCAGACAGAGTCCTCCTAGGCGGGGCTTAATTTGTCATGAAAGAGGAGCCAGGGCTCAAGCCATTTTTTTCTTTCATCACTGATGTAGCAAGTCCAGAGGTGCCGGGGCTCAGCTCCAGCAAGCCCCGGCACAAATGGTTTAAATACATTAATTCAGTCAGGATCACAGCACCCGTTGAGGCAGGTTTTATTGTCCTCATTTTACGGATGAAACACTAAGCGCGGCATGAAGGGACTTGTCCAAGCTCAGAGTGAGTCAGTGGCAAACTTGGGATTAGAACTCAGGAGTCCTGCGTTTCCGCCTCTAACGAATGCTCCCACCCTTTAGCCTTCTGCTTTTTCCTACATTTTTTCGGAAAGGTGTTCCATTTTTTAATTGCCTTAAGTTCGTCTGAAAACTTGTCAGAAGGAAACACAATGAAAAGATTTCAACTTTTTAATTTTGCCAGGAAACCAGAGGTGTTCTTGGTTCGGTGTGGTCCAAAACACATTTTTCCCTGATTTTTCAGGTCGGCCACCCAAAATGGGTTATTCATCCAGCTCGAGCCCTACCAATCTCAAACCTACAAATCTCCCCAGAGCCGCGTAGGCCAGGGTCACCCACTGCCTCTACCGTGTTTCCCAGCCCCTGTGCCTGTGCTGTTGAGGCCTTCCGAGTGGCCCATATTGCAGGCGTTTCAGTTGCTTGCTGGGAATCAGTGTTACACAATGTTCTGCTTTCCTGCTTGGAGAGCTCCTGCTGGTTTCCACAGGGCTGGGGCCTCACCAAGTACACACTGGGCCCAGCCGCTCCCCATCTGTAGTACCCCATCCCACGGAGGGGCTTCCATGGGAGAGGGAGAAAGGGCATTGCCAGGGAGGCATTGTTCTCCTTTCTGTGCCTGAAAGCCGTGTCTTTCAGCTCTGGATACCCTTTGCTCTCGGAAGCAGTGGGACCGATCAGACCCTGAGAAAGGCCTGCAGGGTCTGGCGCTAAGTTATGAGTCTCTCTACAGACTCATGCCTTTAGGGTGACGTTCCCTCATGCAAAAGCTCATCAACGCATAGGTTTCACGTCAGCCCATTTTGATGGCCTAAGTGCAATGTAAGCTGTGCCTTGGCCTCGCAGCGGCGTGAACGTCACTGTACTGCCTTCCACATTGCACCCGCTTTCACTAAACCCAAGAATCCCAAATTGGACCCTAACTTTGTATAGAAACAGAAACGAGGGCAGCTGATGGGGATTTGACACAGGCTGCAGCTGACAATGACAGTTTGAATCCAATTACCTGGCCCCAGGGTCCTTCCCTTGTTTGTTTCTCTGGTATAGCAATCTCCCTTGTATTTGTCCTCTTCTTCTCCCTAGCACCAAAGCGCCGGGGGGCCTTGGCAAGTGGAGCTGTGCGAAGAGGCAGGAAGGTGTAAATAAGGATGTTTGGCCTGAGTCATAGCTGAAGGCTTCGCAGGAGGTTGTCTCTAAGGAGATGAAGATATAACCAGCGTTCCGAGCCCAAACCAACACCACCTAGCCCCACACACAATGCTGAGTTTGAAGTTGCCCAGGCAACTCAATATTAATCAAGTGCCTCAAGTAAGTAAGGTTTTGTTAAATGTATCTCCTGTTTGGCTGCTGCCATGTGTGGGCCTGGTAGCCTGATAAAACCTCAGTTACAACTTCTCTTTTTAATGACAACTTTTTTCTATTGCACTAAATGTGAATCTTTTGATTAAGGCCTGTGGGCCAAACCCTGTGCCCAAATTAGTGGCCCCTTGACCTGGCTGGAAAAAGAACCTATTCTTGTGGAAAATGTTTGAAGTGTTGACATTGTTTTGTGTGAAGTTGTTGTGTGTGAAGTTTTGTTTTGAGGAGTTTGAAACAGAGGCATTGAAAAGAGAAGTGGAGAATTTTTCCAGTGTATTTTTTAATTGAAAACATAAAAATGGTATTAAATTACATTCACGCAAAACCAGGTTTTTGATAAAATATTTTGATAATAATTTTCAATGATATTTTCAATTAATTTAAATACATGCACACACACTCACAGTAAAAGCAAGAATTTTTTTGTGAAAAAGGAAAAACGTGGAGTTTTGTTGTATAAAATTTCATTTTCACAAGAAGCCCATTTATTGGATGAAAATACTTTTAGTTAAAAAAATGTCGACCAATTGTCATGACCAATTTTGAGCTAATTTTTCAGAAAAGGGGTGGACAATAAAATTTGGCCCATCTTCTCATTGGGAATAGTGGAACTGCCTATGTGAGTAAGACACGCAGAGTTGGCTTTTACTGTTATTACTTTAGATTTAAAAGAAAAACTGAAAAGACCCTGGATTTTAATGTTGTCTAGATTTTGATTTTGGTCAGATCAAGTAAAGAAAACATATCTGTTCCTGCCGGTGGTGAAGCTTCATTTAAACAAGCTAAAGTACTAGGGGTAAAATTAAGTGATGCATGGCTTACTGAACAGGAGGGTATTTCCCCTGCTTAGGTTAGAGAATCAGACCCTGAACTTTAGATAAAGAAGAATCATACATATTTTAGGAACTGCTCGAGTATCTCTAAAACATATTCAGCGCTCTGATCTAGGCACGGTGATCTTAGAAAGAGTGACATATAGCAAGCTCTTTTATGTAAGGATATTGGGAGGATATTTAGGGCAATTATTTGCTGCAATAGGCTCATTAACATACGGTTAAGATCTCTGTCAAAACAATAGCAGCACCCAGCTGTCAGCACAGTTGTGCCACATTTACAATCCTTTGTTCAGATGCTGTTCAATTATATGGTCTTCCCTGATCTTAAAACATCAGGAAACAGTGTTGCTAGAGACACTTGAAGTCTATCTGGAATGTTAGCTACTTCCTCTGAGTGCCTGATTCTGCCATCATTGCTCGTGTTAAATAACACCTCATCCAAAGAGTAGCCTCGATGACTTGCTGAGTAAAGGTGGCAGAATTTAGCCCTTGGAAAGGAGAATATGACATGCTGGTCCCTGATCTGTCTAGATAGACACTGCATGCTCTTCTCTATGATATCAGAGTGCCAGTGCTGCAGTGACTTCTAGTTTTTGGAGGAGTCTGAATTTAAAGGACAAGATTTTTGGAAACGGATGTCCAAAGCCCAGCCTCTTAGGGTGTGTCTACACTGCATCTGGGAGGGAGCCTCCCAGCCTGGGTCCACAGATTTTGCTGGCAGGACTTGCGCTAGCACACTAAAAATAGCTGTGTAGACACTGGGGCTCAGGCTGGAGCTCGGCTTCTCAAGCCTGCCCCATCACCCAGCCTTGAGAGCCAGCTCCAGCCTGAGCCGCACCATCCATGCTGCTATTTATAATGCACTAGTGCAAGCCCTGCCAGCACAAGTCTGTGGACCCTGGCAGGGAGGCTCTCTCCCAGATGCTGTGTAGACATAGCCTTAGTCCAGATTAAGCACCTAACTAAGTGGGCTCATTTTCTTCAGCAACTCTGAAAATCAGGCCCAAAGTTAGGTCTCCCAAAGGGAGGCCCTGCAAATCAACCACCGTTTTTGGAATGCCCTATATTTGCAGACATGGGCTGGGCTGGAGCTGAGCTGTAGCTAGCTTCCACATGCCACTGAGGGAAGAGAGGGTAGAAGCAAACAGCAGCCGGGGGACCAGCCACTGCCGACAGTTCTGCTGCAGGCTCGCAAGTAGAGGGCCAGCTCCTGCATGTAGTTGTCCTAGTCAAAAATTTCCCCATGATCCTCAGACTCTGTCTGTTTAGCAGCTATTACCACGATTGTTCCTCACCCCACGATGAGAACATGCAGCCATTTTTCTGCAACAACCTTACTGCTCTGTTAACATAAATGTTTTCCCTCCTTTGAAGCATGCTTTCTGAATTAAACAGAATTACCGGTATTTTGCACTGCAGTTTGGTGAAGTTCTCCTTTTACAGGGAGATTTTTAGTGAGAGTTTTGCTGCAGGACTGGGCATCTCATGCTCGCGATACAATTCCCAGGACACACTGTGAGATATCAAGACTGTGCAATCCATCTAAACGACGTGCTTCTAATCATCCCCTTGCAGGTGTTTCGGGAGCAGGGCATCCTGTTTGGGTATCGCCATCCAAGAAGTTCTGCAACAGACTGTCTCCTCAGTGTCTTCCAGATGACAAATGAAACACTAAATATATGGACACATTTTTTGCCTGCCTGGTACTTGAGTTGGTTTTTATTAACTGCTGTGTTTTCAAATGTTCAAAATCACCTGAAGTAGATGGCTGTTTGTGATAGGGTTACAACCTATCAGGGACTAGGGGGTGACTGAAGGGTTTTGGGACCTGGGGGTATAATTGAGAATTCAATGAATAATCAATGCATTCAGCATAGTTCAGACAAAATACAATAATCAGGGTGAAATCCTTGCTTCATTGACATCAGTGGGGCTGGGATATCACTCCTAACACACAAGGTACTAACTCAATACTTTGTATTTCAGGTACTTCCTATGGAAGTTGTTTGCCTTGTCTTATTCCCTGGATATCTGGAATGACATGTATGCCTGGCCCTTTCTTGCCTACATGATCACGTGCTGTATTTATCCTTTCACATCCAGCTGTGCCCATACATTCAGTACGATGTCCACCCAGGCGAGACATATTTGTTATTTCTTTGATTATGGTGCCCTTAGTATGTACAGCTTAGGTAAGAGTCTGCAAACATTGTCTTGTTAAGTGTGTAACAGAATGATTGGCACCATCTTCAGAAGCACCCAAGTGACTTAAGGCCCAGATCCTCACAGGTATTTAGGCCCTACCTCCCATGGATATCAGTAAGAATTATGTACCTGAGCAGCTTTCAGGATCTGGCCTAAGAGCCTACGTCTAATTAAAAATCAAGACAACGTAGGCTCCTAATTCACTTTTGAAAATGGGACTTAGGCTTTTCAGTCACTTCGGCACTTTTGAAAATGTTGCCCAATGTCTCATTTTTTCTCATTAGTCTTCAATGCCTGAAGTATAGCCCCCCAAAAATGTAAGGCAAATTAGCCCTAACCTGCTGGTTCAGATGTTCTGCATAGCACATTTGATCTATTATCATGGGACATGTCCAGCCTCCTTTGAGGTTGCTAGTAATTCTTATCAGTGCACAGTGAAAGTATGCTGCTCTGAGTTTCATCTCTGTGGTGTGTCTAATCTGAATCTACGTAAGGATTCAGAGGGACCTGGCTGTCTTGCTTACAAATCAGAGCTACCCTGACATGAAGTTGCTGCCTTTGGGGTTATTTATTACATTTGTAAAGGAATGGGCCCAGTGGGATGTGTCATCTCTGTTACAAGGAAGTCCTGCTGACAGCAATTGGAATGATAGTTATCTCTAGCACTTAATGAAATAATTCAATCATAAATATGAATGACACTAAAGAAAGCACATACACCAGCAACCACATAAGTACAACAGAGACATTAGAACATCTCCACTCCATTTAAGGGCCTGATCTTGCAGTCCTGATTTAACCCTAGCAGTCATGGGGAGGGGGTGCGTGTGAAACACCTGAGTTAGGACTGGCTGAAGGGTTGAGCTCTTTGGTTTTTTTGTAAGAAGCATGAAAGGAGCAGGCTGAAGCAAAGCAGAATTCTACTACTTTACAACAGGGAAAAACAAAAGGCTCTGGGCCAGGTTCTTCTCGCATTTACACTGGGGGTCAATCAGGAGGGATTCCACTGAAGTTAATGACATTGCACTGGCATAAAACCTATGTGAGTGAGAACTAGAGCTACATAATTGGGCTTAATTTTTTAGAACAGAAAAAGATTTATAAACATAGCTAGAAGGGCTGCCAAATAGGGCTGCCAATAAATAAATTGTCTTAAGTGAATTTGCTTCTTTCCTGTGAGATAGAGAGTAGTTTCAAAGCTCTAACTAATGAAATATTTAAGCTGGTATCGGAAATGGTGAAACTTTTCCTTATTTCGTCTTTCACCTGTGTTAAATTAAGGTCCCTTAATCCACTCTCAGACACCTCTGATCAAGTCAATGGGGAACTATCCACTATCAGAGAGACAAAGGTAGGTGAGGTACTGTCTTTTACTGGACCAACTTCTGTTAGGTGAGAGACAGACACCTCTCTCAGCAACTGAAGTTGGTCCAATTAAAGATATTACCTTGTCTCTGTAATATCCTAGGACCAGCACGGCTACAAGCCTGCATAGCCACTATCAGTCAGCTTCAAACAACAATGGATTTTTCTCATAGTCTTGCCTCTGAATCTGGAGGCTTATTTAAAAATCAGTTGTTTCATTTTCCAAAGTGCTGAAATCCTGCTCTTCCTTGCAGCTTTCTTTAATTACAGAGTGAGCTACAAGCACCCATCACCTCTGAAATATATTTAGGATCTGTCTACAAGAGACACAGTAATAACAGACAACATAGGTTGGCTTTTTTGAAACCTGCAAGGTCACCAAATTACCCGGGAGGTTGCTGAAGGGCGCTAATGACATTCAAAACTAACCCCAGCACTGATTTGATTTCCAGGTTCTGCGATTGCTTATTCAGCATATATTTTCCCAGAAGAATGGATCAAGAGCACTTTCCATCACTATTATGTGCCCATTGCTGTGCTTAACACTGTCATTAGCACCGGTCTTTCCTGCTACTCCAGGTACAGTTACCTCCTGATTTTCCCACTGTGACTGCTAAAGCAGGTTTATTTACAAATGTAGCTTTGGAATGTGCTGTACCGCGCTGGGCACCGGGGAAAGGGAAGGGAAAAGGACATTTAATTTTAGAACCTTGCCATACACTGAAGCTAGAGCAGCGTCACAAGAAGGCATGTGAAATAATTTATCAGTGAAGCTTTATTTTTAGAGTTGCTGAAAGCTGGCTTGATATTCTCATTGTGTTTAATAGGTCTGCCTAAAGTAGCTTGTTTTTTTCTTTAATTATAGTGTCTGAGATATGGTGTAAAGAGATTTGGGCCCTTGTGCTGCAAGCACTTAAGCATGGGTTTAATTTTAAGCACCCAGATAGTGCCCCTGAAGTTAAGGGGACTGCTCATGAGCATAAAGATAGGAACGGACATAAGAGTTTGCAGGATTGGGGCCTTGTAGTACCCCAATTGCCTCCTTTGTAAAGAGTAATAGATATGATGTGTACTGTATGCTTACTGTGAGACTATCATTACAATCTATCTGGGCTGAAAATCTGACTTGCTTATATATAAAAAAAAAAAAAAAAAAAGTATCCTGGCATGGAATTGGTTTTGAGCAACATTTCTAAAAACTTCCACAGTTTTCAGCTAGCTCCTAGTTTTGAATTACCTACCAAATCTGAAAATGGATCTTTTTAATCTTAATCCATGATGGAAATCCTCTTTAAAGCCTTCTTTGTAGAACATTAATATCTACCATTATGATGAGACACAATTCGCCTTTCCAAGTGATATCTGATTTTTTGTTTTGGAGCTCTATGAATGATTATTCAATTGTCTTTCCATTGGAGTAGTGATCACAATTTTTCCTATTAGCATCTGTGTCCACTACAGGAAAAACACAAAGCACCCACAATAGCTTCTGCTACCTGCGGGGTTGCTTCCCTATGAGTTTTGTCTCTAAGTCCATTTCTGACCTGGGACCATCGCTGGCATGTAAATGTGATTGAAATGCTATTGCCACAGAATAGGGAGAGCTGAATTCCAAAAGATAAAGCATCAAAGCAAAATAGAAATTTGCTATTTCCACCATCTCTCGCAGACAAAAGGATGCCAGTCAACCAAAGCAAAACAGAACACTGGCATAGGTGATTCTGCTGTAGCTGAGAAAAAAAGCAACTCCAGAGGGGAACAAACTGATAGCCCAGCAGTACGTGGATCAACCAAAAAGCACGCCACAAAGCCGGGGTGTCCCAGATGGGTCCTGATCTAGCCACTCTTACTCACAGAAGTAGCTCCATTGAGTTCAGTGGGGTAGTGCAGAGGACTACTCACTAGAGTCAAGGCAGCAGGTTTGCACCCTCTTTAATTTTAGTACTAAAGTATTATGTGAATTGCAGAATTAGGAACTGATATTTTTAAACCTCCCACTTGTCTTGCCTTTTTTTCCTGCTCCTTTTTTCTTCTTTTGTCTATTTTCCCTCTTCTTTTGTGTTGTTTGACTTTGATTTCTATTGTCTTGTTAGACACATGAAGGCAGGTGACGGGTTTAAGGCTACCATTTACCATTTTAAGTATTACCAGGCTAACACATTTATGAAATGTCAATGACATTACACCAGTCCCAGAGTGGTTTTTTAACCTGTTTTAAATTCTTTTTAACTTACAAAATGAAATGCCAGCATCACCCAATTGCAGAATAGTAGATATGGTTGTGTAAAAACTTCTACATCCCTAAACAAATCGGATAACACAGTGCAACATTAGTTCCTATTGTCTCAGCAACGCTAAAGTGTCAACTGTATCAGTGATGAAGCCATCCAATGTCACCTTTTTAACAAATCAGAAAAAGTTCCCAAATAACCAAAAAATGTGGTTATTGGGTCTGAATCTGCTCTAACTATACATCAGTGCGATTCCATTGACTCTAATATTATTCCTGATTTACAGCAGTCTGACTGGAGAATCAGATGCACTGATGTCTAATTGCCATCTCTGATGGGATAATAGCTCTTGTCCTAGTAATCATTTTTCAGTCCCAGAGACATCTTCCTCTTCCTACCACACCATTCTGTTGCTTCACAATCAGCAGTGCAATGTTGTCCTCTGCGAGTAGGTAACTTCTCTATTGTTCATAATAAACATATAATAACATCAGAGAATATTTCTGTGCAGTTGATGTTGAATTCTTCTCAGAAGCTTTTATGTATTTCCCTAACGTCATTCATGCAAAATAGAGCTTCCCTGTCAAATGAACTGCAGTAGTATGCAACTTCCACTTATACTGTGCCAGGAATAGGGTGACCAGATAGCAAGTGTGAAAAATCAGGACGGGGGTGGGAGGTAATTAGGCGCCTATATAAGATAAAGTCCCGAATATCAGGACTGTCCCTATAAAATCGGGATATCTGGTCACCCTAGCCAGGAATGACTTGGTTAGTTGACAGAACAAGGAGCAATGGTCTCAAGTTGCAGGGCGGGAGGTCTAGGTTGGACATTAGGAAAAAGTTTTTCACTAGGAGGGTGGTGAAGCACTGGAATGGGTTACCTAGAGAGGTGGTGGAATCTCCATCTTTAGAGGTTTTTAAGATGAGGCTTGACAAAGCCCTGGCTGGGATGATATAGCTGAAGTTAGTCCTGCTTTGAGCAGGGGGTTGGACTAGATGACCTCCTGAGGTCCCTTCCAACTCTAATATTCTATGATTCTAAGACTCTCCATCTATTCCTTTCCTTTTTGTCTGTCTCTCTCCTTTCTTTTTTCCTTCTAGGCTCAGGCCCACAACTGCAGAGGAAGAGCAATGCCACCCTGTGGTGCAGAATCGCTTTCCTCAGGGGCGTAATGTTTAGTGAAATACACTAGGAGTGCGCAGTTCCGTAAAATCCATAGTTTTGTGAACGTCTCTTCATCAAAGTACTCTTCCTTGTTTGTGTAAGTGGCACACTCACGACTGCATCCCCAAAAGGTGTATGAGCCACACGAGGGGCAGAGAGCCTGCTCCAATAGGAAAGGTTGGAGAGAAAATGAGAGAGAATTTTAGGGCCTGATTGAGTCACTGGGATTTTAAGGCATTCAGCACCACACCGGAAATGTAGCGTTCAATGGCAGCAGTAAATCTCATTTGATTTCATAGAACAGAGAATAGACACATAGACTCTAAGGTCCAAAGGGACCAACATGATCGTCTAGTCTGACCTCCTGCACAACGCAAGCCACAGAACCTCACCCACCCACTCCTGTAATAAACCCCTAATCTTTGACTGAGTTATTAAAGTCCTCAAATCATGGTTTAAAGACTAAGGTACAGAGAATACACCGGCAAGTGAGCCGTGCCCCATGCTACAGAGGAAGGTGAAAACCCTCCAGAGTCTTTGCCAATCTGCCCTGGGAGAAAATTCCTTCCTGACCCCAAATATGGTGATCAGTTAAACCCTGAGCACATGGGCAAGACTCACCAGCCAGACACCTAAGAAAGAATTCTCTGTAATAACTCGGAACCCGTCCCCTCCAGCATCCCTTCACAGGCCATTGGCATACCTACCACCAGTAGTCAAAGATCAGTCAATTGCCAAACTAGGCTGTCCCATCATACCATCCCCTCCATAAATTTATCAAGCTCAGTTTTGAAGCCAGCTAGGTTTTTTGCCCCCACTGGTCCCCTTGGAAGGCTATTCCAGAACTTCACTCCGATGGTTATAAACCTGCATCTAATTTCAAGTCTAAACTTCCTGATGGCCAATTTATATCCATTAGTTCTTGTGTCCAAATTGGCGCTGAACTTAAATAATTCCTCTCCCTCCCTGGTATTTATCCCTTTGATGTATTTACTGAGAGCAATCATATCTCCCCTCAACCTTCTTTTCGTTTGGCTAAACAAGCCAAGCTCTTTGAGTCTCCTCTCATAAAGCAGATTTTCCAGTCCACAGATCATCCTAGTAGCCCTTTTCTGCACCTGTTCCAGTTTGAAATCCTCTTTCTTAAACATGGGGGACCAGAACTGCACACAGTATTTCAGAGGAGGTCTCATCAGTGCCTTGTACAACAGTACTAACACCTTCAGTAATCTGAATTATTGCTACAGCTGAAGGACCAGATTCTGCTGCGTTAAAGCAATGCAACCTTTCAAAATCAGTATGAGTTGTTGTAACAGAGCAAAATTTGGTCCAAACTGTGTAATGGATGATGTTGGAAGCAATGCAGTTGAACACATTTAGAAATGCAGCCACCTATGAATCGCTCTTGTCTTGTTAAAAAAACATTTACAGTAGTGCCAATGCAGTCGTGGACTACCCACATCTTCCATAGATTTTATGATCATTCACAGAAAAATCACATCTACCAATAGCTGGCAGGTATGTTAGTGTGTGTCTGTGTATTTCCACTCCTCCAAAAGTACTGGGCACTAACTTTCATAGGCACATAGATCACTTTAGTGAGTAAAAGATGATACAGTTGCAATAATAAGCTGTAATAATTTCAGGTCGATTCATACTGAGGCCATTTGCACTTTATCATCATCTTGGCAAATCCCAAAGGGATGTGGCCTCCTTGTAAAGCGATTAATCTCTGGCATGGTGCTTAAGGTTGTCTGGTTGTATATTCTGCTTCTGTCTATCACTGGCAACCTTGTCATGCCACCGGAGCTATGGCCACCCACATGGTCACTGGGAGGGCAGCAGCATTCATTGGATGCAACCATGCATCGGTCTTCCATTCTTATGATATGCCCATACCAACAAAGCTGCCGAAACTGAACCAGTGCTGACGGACACGGTTGTTGGATTTGGCTTTGAAAATCCTCATGTCTGATCTTGTCCTGCCACTTGATATGGAGCAGCTGATGGAGCCAACGGACATCAGAAACGTCAGTCCAGTGATCTTCAGCCCTCTGATGCGCCCATGTTTCACTTACGTGCAACAGTTGCTGTAACTGTCATTCTGTAGGCCAGTAGCTTGGTAGAAAGCTTGATGTCATGATGTCCCCACAGAAGCCACTGAAGGGTCTGAACCATGGCTGCTGCTATACGAGCATCCACATTTTTTGTGCATCCGTCAGCACTGTCTGACACTGCCCAAGTATTGCTCCATGTCCCACAGGACAGATTAATATTGAACTGGTTGTAATCGGCAAAGTAGCTTGCATGGGTCTGGTTATTAATCCCAACAAAATTTAAGTCTGTGGCCTTTACCATCAAACAGCCTGCAGCTCCAGATTACAAACAGCTCCATGTTAACCTGTCCGGATGGGACATTAAGCAGGTGGCAGCCATTTTCGCTTGCAATAACTAAAAATGGAGGAAGACACTTGGGTCCTGGTAGGATTCCTCAGTGTACTTGAAGCCTTTAACAAATGTGTCTATGCACAAATGCAAGAAATACGGGGAATAAACAGGAGGGGCTGGAAATATTAGTACACAAGCTAAATTATGACTTAATTGGCATCACAGAGACTTGGGATAAATCTCATGACTAGAATGTTGGTAGAGAGGGGTATAGATTGTTCAGGAAGGACCGGCAGAGAAAAAAAGGAGGAGGTGTTGCATTAGACATCAAGAATATATACACTTGTTTTGAGATCTAAAAGGAGGTGAGAGGCAAACCAGTTGAAAATCTCTGAATGAAGATAAAAGAGGAAAAAATAGGGGTGACGTCATGGTAGGACTTCTATAGACCAGCAAATCAGAAAGAAGAAGCGAATGAGGCATTTCTAGAACAAATAACAGAAATATTCAAAACCCAAAATCTGGTACTAATGGGGGACTTTAACTATTCAGACGACTGTTGGAAAAGTAATATAGCAAAACACAAAATGTCCAATAAGTTCTTGGAATGTATTAGGGACAACTTTTTGTTTCAAAAAGTGGAGGAAATATAACCAGGTCAAGAGCCATTTTAGAGTTGATTCTGACCAACAGGGAGGAATTGGTTGTGAATCTGAAGGTGGAAGGCAATTTTGGTGAAAGTGACCATGAAATGAGTGAGAGCAGCAGAATAAGGACAATGGACTTCAAAAAAGCAGACTGTAACAAAAACAGAGAAATGTAGGTAAGGTTCCATCGAAAGAAAATCTAAGACCATTCAGGAGAGCTGGCAGTTTCTTAAGGAGACAATATTAAACACACAACTGCAAATTATTCTGATGCAAAGGAAAGATAGGAAGCATAGTAAGAGGCCAATATATCTCCTTCAGGAGCTCTTTAATAAACTGAAAATAAAAAAGGAATCCTACAAAAAGTGGTAACACGAACAAATTGTTAAGGAGGAGTACAAAAGAAAGGCTAAGGCATAAAATGAGTTACACCTAGCAAGGTACATAAAAGGCAATAAGAAAAGGTTCTTTAAATAAATTAGGAGCAAGAGACCGATGAAGAAAAGTGTAGGTGCTCTACTTAGTGGGGAAGGGGAATTAATAACTGATGACATCAAAGAGGCTGAGGTGTTTAATGATTATTTTGCCTTAGTCTTCACTAAAAAGGTTAATGGTGACCAGATATTCAATACAGTTAATATTAACAACAAGGCGGAAGGAACACAAACCAAAATAGGGAAAGGACAGGGTACAGACTATTTAGATAAGTTAGATGCATTCAAGTTGGCATAGCCTGATGTAATTCATTCTAGGGTACTTAAGGATCTAGCTGAAGCAATCTTGGAACCATTAGCAATCATCTTTGAGAACTCATGGAAGACAGGTGAGGTCCTAGAGGACTGGAGAAGAGCAATCATAGTACTTATATTTAAAAAGGGGAACAAAGAGAACCTAGGGAATTATAAACCAGTCAGCCTAAATTTGATACATGATATACTAGTAAGTATCTAGTTCATTGCTAAGAAAGTCTGTATAGTTAACACAGAATTGTTTTGCAGGGAGTGTTAAATGATCTGAGAAGTTGGCAGGGAGCGTTAGAAAGGAAAGATCCTGGAAAGGAAAGATCAAATTTAGGTATCAAATTAAGGAAAGGAAAGATCCTGGAACAGATTATTAAACAATCAGTTTGTAAATACCTTGAGGATAATGGGGTTCCAAAGGATAGCCAACATGGATGTCGAGAACAAATCATGCCAAACCAACTTAATTTCCTTTTCTGACAGGGTTACTGGCCTAGTGGTTGGGAAGAAGCAGTAGACATGATGTATCTTGATTTAATAAGGCTTTTGACACAGTCCCATTTGACATTCTTATAAGCAACCTAGAGAAATGTGAGCTAGATGAAATTAGTATGAAGTGAGTGCATAATTGGTTGAAAGACCATACTCCGAATAGTTATCAATGGTTCACTGTCAGAATGAGAAGACCTATCTAGTGGGGTCACACAGGGGTCAGTCCTGGGTCTGGTACTATTCAATATTTTCACTAATGACTTGGATAATAGAGTGGAGAGTATGCTCAAAAAATGTGTGAATGACATCAAGATTGGAGGGGTTGCTAGCAGTTTGGAGGACAGGGTTAGAGTTCAAAACGACCTTCACAAATTAGAGAATTTGATCTGAAAACAAGGTTAAATTCACTTAAGAGAAGTGCAAAGTACTTCACTGAGGAAGGAAAAGTCAAATGTACAACTACTAAATGGAGAATAGTTGCCTAGGTGGTAGAACTCTGAAAAGGATACGGTGGATCACAAATTGAATATGAGTCGACAGTGTGATGCAGTTGCAAAAGAGGCTAATATTCTGCGGAGGTATTAACAGGAGTGTTGTAAGTTAGATGTGGTTGATGATTGACCTTCTCCACTCAGCACTGGTGAGGCCTCAGCTGGAGTATTGTGTCCAATTCTGGGTGCAACACTTTAGGAAAGCTATGGACAAATTACAAATTGGAGAGAGTCTAGAGGAGAGAAACACAAATGAGAAAAGGTTTAGAAAACCTGACCTGTGAGGAAAGATTTAAAAAAAACAAAAACTGGGCATATTTAGTCTTGAGAAAAGAAGACTGGGGGGGGACCTGCTAAGTCTTCAAATTTGTAAGGGCTGTTATAAAGAGGACAGGAATCAGTTGTTCTCCATGTCCACTGAAGGTAAGACAAGAAGTAATGGGCTTAATTTGCAGCAAAGGAGATTTAGGGTGGATATTAGGAAAAACTTTCTATTAAGATAGTTAAGATCTAGAATAGACTTACAAGGGAGGTTGTGAAATCCCCATCATTGGAAGTTTTCAAGAACAGGTTGGACAAATACCTGTCAGGGAGGGACTAGGATGGTTTACTTGGTCCTGCCTCAGCACAGGGAGCTGGAATAGATGACCTCTCAAGATCCTTTTCAGGCCTATATTTCTATAATTCTATGTACCATTCCATCTTAACCGCTTCATACTGTTCCTCATGAAGATCAATAGGAATATGAATCAATGTATCAGCATGAAGATGCAACTTCTTGATGAAAGCAGCAACTTTATCATGGGCATCAGAAAGAAGTTAGTGTTGTATAAACCTACTGTACCAGCTCTTATCAGCATCTCAGGAAACTGTTTTAATACTGAATAGTTGGTTAGTAAGTCAGTAATATAGCATTTTTCCCTTTTATGTATTGTACGAACACTGAATTGTCAAATGTGGATGTGTATATAAATGACTGAAAACAAACATATTTTTGACTTTCACTGAGAACTTCCTACTTCTTCCCATATCTTCTCACCCACTGAATCAACGTCTGTGCAACAGTCAAACCTCAAGATATCTTGCATGTTTGAGAACTTGGAAATCTCCCTTCGGATTCCCACATGGATCTAGCAAAAGACAGAACATGTTGAAGAAAACAAGTATTTCTGGACTGTGTGTATCTCACTTAAACTTTTTTCCCCAGAACATAAAATCCCATGGATTATTGCCAGACACCAGGGCTGCAGAACTGGTGTTGTGTTTCAGAAATGGAAGTAAATGTAGATTTGTACATTGTGAAAAAGAAGTAGAAAAATGTGGGGCAAATGGTCGGTAGCACAGCAGTATTTGAATGGGTAGCATGATGACGTGAAGGATGGAATGGAGTCTATCCTTGCACCTGAAGCTCAGCACGCTACAAGGCAGATAAAAAGAAAGCCAATGATCATCATCATCATGCTCTGAAGTCTGCAGAGCTTACTACAGGCTTTCACGGACAGGTCCAAACTGTGTCAGAACTTTGTTGGCGGCCAGCTTCACATCTGATTTGAAGAGCACTAGTAAGTATCTAGTTCATTGCTAAGGAAGTCGGATAGTTAACACAGAATTGTTTTGCAGGGAGTGTTAAATGATCTGAGAAGTTGGCAGGGAGCGTTAGATGACCTGAGCACAAGAGTGCTGCATGTATAAGCACAAGGACAAGGAGTAGTGGGGAACCTGAATTTGCAGTAATGAAACCACTGCTGTGCGGCTGCCAAGTTAGCAAGAATAAGAGTGGAGGGAGAAGTGCACAGTTAAGACCCAAATTAGCATTGAGACACACCCACTCAACACACTGCATGTAAACACACCACATAAAAGGGAGCAGACATGAAGGAGATTTGAGGCTTACTCTTGCTATACTATACCTACCCCATGCTTAACCTTCCTTTCCCTCCCATGTAGCCTCCATTTGCCCTACACCACTCAAGAACTTATCAAGGCTTATGTCTCTTTTCTTCTAGGAATTTAAAATAAATGAAAGGTAGAAGAGCATAGCTGAGTCTGTCATGAGAAACCACTCACACACAACTAAATAGCCCGAAGTATCGAGAGTTGCAAACAATAGTTTTAACTGAGGCTTCCATTTCTTTCTTCCAGGAATGTTGGGGCTGGAAATCATCTGGATTCATTCCCCATCTGTATTGTCCACTCCCCATCTTTCTTTTTTGGTTTAGTTTTAAAATAAATAAAATGCAAATACAAAACCAATGGGCACTGTGTGTTCATTCCTTTATTAGTGTATATGGGGTGAAGGCAGTGGGCTGTACCCTGCAGTAATTGTCAGACAAATGCACATGCAGTTTACAAATGAATGGCTGTGAAAAAGAAACTGCCGTATCCTACTTGCGCTGAACTCAGTGGCAAAATTCCTACCGAAGTCAGGGGGACCCGGACTGGGCCCATTGTGTGGTGATAAGTACAACAATAGCTCTTGAGTCTCCCTCCCAGATCCGAACTCTTTTCACTTCCTTCCAGTGTACATGTTAGGTAGCATTGGTAGTAATTGAGCTCTTTTGTTGTTGAAAATTCTTAATGGTAAGGGAGCATATCTTTCACAATTCAAGTGAAAACACAGACTATTAAAGACGTGTGCCCATAACCTCCCAGTGGCCTTGCCTGTGAAGTTGAAACATTTGTAAAAATCAGGCCTTTTCTGCTCAATCCATGAGAAAATCACACAGAGGTGTGCCTGCCATATGGCCAGACTTACCATTGCCCTGCAACTGGCATCTTCATTTGCACCAAGGCAAACTGGGTGCTCAATGTTACCAGATCAGTGTGGTGTCAGTTTACACCCACTTTAGAAATGACACAAGATGAATTGGGCTCCTTGCACTGGGAGTTGTATGTGTGCAGTGACTGCCATATCAGACATAAAGACGAATCTGACTCGAAGGGATAAGTGAAGTGTCTGTGATCACTAGATAGTCCAGCTGGATTTCTGCCCTGGATAGAATTGTAATACACTGCATTTACCATTCCCATTAGTCTATGAACTTTGTGTGTATACCACTACGTAATACTGTGTCTCTTTCTGATTCTGTCGGTTTGAAATCTCAAGCTCTTCGTTCAAATAAATGAAAGTCACCTCTGAACATGTTCTTTCTGCTGAAAGGTATGGGGTCTTTCTAACCGTCCTTTTTGGCACAATTACCATTTCTTTCAGTTCTTTGCACATTTGCTGAGGCCTGTTAAATTATGTTTAGATTTTTCACCAACAAAGTATAAAGTGTTTCCCAACAATTTTCTTCATTGTGTTAACAAATTCCAGCCTACATTTCTCCACCCAAACATATCCTTTCCTTCTCATTTACCATATGATTGTAACCAACAGGCTTGGTGCTCCATATCTCCATTATAACAGTGATATCATGGAAAGGTAATAAGGGCCACATTTATTTGTATTTTATTTTATTTTGGATTTTAGCTGATATTTTTGTGTAGTCTCTAAAATGCTACATTTACAAAATCTTGGTTGGATGTAAAAGAAGTATTCTGAGACATGTTTAATGCACTGTAAACTGAAACTGTGATTCAGCTTAATGAATGAACGTAAGTGACCACAGCATGAATGCTGCATTCCTTACAAAGCCTTCTAATCCAATATAAATAGATCTCTTCTTATGACCACACTGAGTTCAATATTTAGCCTTGTGATCAAGCAGTACAAAAACTCAAGAGGTCAAAATAACTAATTTCGGCAACTGTTTGAAGAAGTAAATGCTGTTTTTTCCTGATGACGTATGATATATGTTGTTTTAAAGGAAATACTTTCTTAGTGTTATGCCTTGGGCCATTAACAGTGCTTTGAAATGTGCGCCAAGATGATGTAAAAAGATTTCATACTTCCAAAGTTGCTCTCAGAGTCTGTGTTGAAGAGCCTGAGGCACGCTAATCTATATCTAGAAAAGACATCAATTTAAGTCAATAAGAGCTTAGAAAATTGTGTCTGATTTGCTTTCTGTTCTATGATTTTACAAAATGGTAAGAATCTTGTAATTTGGGAAATAAATTTGTCTGATTCAGCCATCATGGAAATGACTACAGGATCCTCAATAAGCTGCTCATTCCACTGTGGCTTGCAGAAAACAATTGGAAAGATTGTTGTACTAAACCATACATGGAACCAGCAATTCCAACACTGTTCCCAGTGCCTGTTTATGTGGGACTCTGTCACCTCAGTGACACAGTATCACACCACACTACTAGCAATCAGGCTGGAGGCCCAGCATGGAACGGTCTGCTGAGCTGTAGAATCATAATGTCCCTCTACTCCGTTCATTATTCCTTATTATTAATGATGACTGGCTTGCTATGCTCCAGTATTAGCTGAATCTGGCACTATTTTCAATTTGTTATTTGACTTGCATACAACATGAGAGCCAAGGAGGGTAGAGGAAGTGGGAAACTGATGGTGTTTAGTGGAAAACTATTGTGGTTGCCCTGTCTCAAATGGCATGATCCATTGCATAGTAAAGGCAATGGGGATCTTTCCATTGACTTCAGTAGGACTGGGCCAGGCCCATAGTCTTGATCAGTCTTTGCATAATTCAGCTGATTGACAAACTATAAACAAGGCCCTAGTTCGAACAAATCTGGACATTTATGTGGTGTGTTTATCCACCATATGTTCTTCAATATTTAGTTGCAAAAACAAATTGAGAATGGCTGTAATTTGACTTTCATTTCTCCAGTCCCACTTCTGGATTTTTGTATGCTACTATAGATTACAACAGCTATGAAAAAATGGCCTAGGCAAAAAGCTTACATAAAAAGCACGTTCTGCAAGCCACAGTTCCTTTGAAAATATCCCTGGGAGTTGTGCAATCCTTATTTGCCTTAATTTTTTAATTTGAAATGCTTTTTTTTATGTAGGTTCTCCGAAGTGCAGCAGCCCAGGCTCAGTAAAACTCTTCGCATGCTGGCCTTTGTGTATCCGTACCTATTCGACAGCATCCCTCTCTTCTACAGGGTAGGCTTTGAACACTTAACTTTTATTAAGATGCCATAAAAATACATTTGCTTCCTGCAATGAAGCAACCATCAACTATTAACATCAGACTGAGTATATTTAGGAACATATACAGACTTTTTGCCAAAGGGAAACCATCAGCCAGCGAACAATGTTTGGTTATTTTTGGCAAATATTTACTGATGTACAGATTATTTTGTGCTCGGAAAGGGGCATTCATATTGGCAATTTACCATGGGCCCAAAAGCTGCCCCTTGGCCCAATTTTTGGACTTGGTGGGAATTCTGTCTGAGCAAAATCTGACTAAGGACATCCATATTTGGACCATAATTTGCATAAAATGGAGATGATTGCTCCTGCTCTCATATCTATGACTGGGTCCTGCATGCAGTGTTCCAGTTCCCAGCAAGCAATACTCCAACCTTAGCAAGTGGCATTCGTTAGTCCTCATACTGAAGATTAGCAGTCAAAGATGGCAGAGCCTCACCATCTTGATATATAGGGCTACAGGGATAGGTGGTGTTTCCTTTGGAAACATGCAACAGACAGACAAGAAAGCCCTGTTAAATATAGGCAGCTTGGGCTTGATTCTCCACTGTGTCCCAGCAGGGAGGGCACAGGAGCTGTTTGAGGCTACCTGATTCCTAGCCACAGTTTAAACTGAAGCTCCAAGAAAAAGGCTTTAATTTACAACACTGGCATATGGGCTCTTAGGGACCTTAAACCAGTGGTAAATCAGACTCAGATAAAGCCACACCCACTTCACTGTCCATCCTACCTAGGTTGCAATGCTTGAATGCCAGTGCAACAGCCCCAATCTGCTTACACTGGAGGTGACTAGCACAGGAGGCAGGGGAACTGCACATGCAAGCTTTCTGCTAGTGGAGAATTCTGCTGTGCGGGGTGACTACTCCACCAGCCACCTTAAGAGGCCAGAAAGTGACATTAGCAGCGCAGCAAATCTGGCCCCAATCTAGAGGTATTCTTCAGCAGTTCTCTAACTTTCCTTTTCTTGGTACCCACAAGTAATTTTTCCTTTTAATATCACAGCTATATCTGTGTACTAAGGAGAGCTGCATGGAAAGTGTAATCCCAGTTCACTACAAGCACTGTGTGTTTGCCTTCCTCACTTGTTTCATTTTTGCTGCGCATCTACCTGAGAGACTTGCACCGGGACGTTTTGACTATATTGGTGAGTGCAGAAAGTGATTCTTGCCTTTACTATTCTTTCTTTCCAGCATTTAAGAGCACAGAAGCTTGGGCATCTCGTGAGGGCTGTAATATGTCAGGAGCACCTAGTAGAATCTTGATTCAGGAAGTCTAGATGCATTCACTGTTTTACGCTTAAGATTAGATTAGCTATGCATAGTTGTGCAAGAAACCATCTCCAATGACATGCTGTTTCAGGAAGTTTCATAGGATCTTTAATGACTACAAAGTGGTCCTTTGTCATTCAAAAAACTGCACCCTTGTGCCATACTATACAGTACCGATGTGGAAGACTGACTGACTGACTCACCAATACCATTTCTTGCAGCATATAGGTGTTTCTTGGTGGTCTCCCATCCAAGCAGTGATCTAGCCTAGTCCTCCTTAGCATGTAGTTTCCAGTGAAATTCAAAATGGACAATTTCCTTAAATTAGCAGCATCACGAGTTATCTAAATTAGTAAAATACATAGAATGTGGTAGTAGATGCAGTCACTAACAGTTGCACATAAGACTTGCTAAGCTGTCATAGGTGTATTTTAATGAAATCCAGAGAAATGTATTGTTAAATATTTTTGACTCTGTTGCAGGGCACAGCCACCAGCTTTTCCATGTATGTGGAATCATTGGCACACACTTCCAAATGGAAGCCATCTTTATGGACATGAATGCACGCCAAAACTGGCTCTTAGCTTCTTCATCATTTCCCTCTCTCTGTCAAACAGTTGGTTCAATTGGTATTTCCATTATCATTAGCCTAACTATCATTGGGGTTTTTTCAATGGCTCTCTATTCAATGCCGCAGTCCTCTAGGAAAGAGAAACTATATAGGCACTAAGCTTTAAGTAGAGAGTGATTTCTACTTACTTGCTGCAAATGAAAGATACCAAGTAACAGTACTGGCTCAATGAAGGGGAGGAGATTTTTTCACGGTTTTCTTGGGGAAAACTCTCACTCAAGGGGTTTTCAAGAGTGAATCATTTTATATTGCACTGCTTTTTGTACATATGACTTTAAAGTTGGAGACAGATTGTGAAATGTTTTAAAATCAGGTCAAGTTGATATTTTAGCATGAAATTATTTAGAAAAAATTTAAAACTTACAGTAAAAGGGAGAACTGTCATATTTTGCAAGCGAAAATTTGAAGGGCAGATTTAATCCAAATGAAACTCACTGTGGTAGCATTTTCTAAGTCAATGGCCATTTATCTGTGTTGATTTCAGTTGACTGCTTTAGGGAGGAACCAAGAAACATGATTATTCTGATTATAAGGCATATAATGGTAAATTGTGCTTATGGCAGTTCAGACATAAGTGTCTACATTTTATATATTTAATACTTGGGGTGACATCTTGGCCCTTCTGAAGTTAATGGCACTTTTGCAACTGACTTTAATAAGAGCCAGGATTTCACCTTAGCATCTTGATTGAAAAGTCCTTAGCATTGGGCCTCCCTAGGGAAGAACTGGACGATTATTCCACAGTCTTGGTTCTCACTGTTAATGTTTTTCTGATATTAATTCAAAATTTCCTTGGCCTGATCCAGAGCCCATTGGAGTTTTCCACTGAATATAATCAGCTGTAATTCAGACCCTTACATCAGTTTTATGTTGGAGTAATTACACTGACTTCAGCAGTTACACTCCTGATTTACAGTAACATGAATGAGGGGAGAATCAAGCCTCCATTGCCCCTAATGAAATCTGCCCCCACTATGAACCTAGTTTAACAAACACCTTGTTGAAAGACTATTACTGAGAAGCCATCACGATTGCAATCTGGGGTCATTAACGGGCTTGGAAGCAGGTACCACTGAGCGATTGGACTGATTCACACTCGACTGGTGACCAGAGAGGTACTAGGCCAGGTTATAATGGCCATTAGAGTGTTTTCACTACTGATTTTTATACCTAGGTGTGCTGCTCATTTGTCTTTGAGGTTATATGTAACTTGATTTCATATTGGATTATCTAATACCTTGAAATATAGTATTTTTATTAGATACATAAACATACAATGCAGAAAATTATTACACTAAGATATTAAGCTTCTTGATAATTGTATGGGTTTATTATTTGTTTTGTAAATAGTAGCCTCTATTGAGGTGTAACAGATGCACTTTGGGGTGACAGTACAACAAATGCTTTAAATATATTCAGGGAAAAACAGCTTAAATTATCTTACTTTCCTCTGAAAGCTGATCAATATTTCTAACAACATTTATTAGCACAAACATAATATATTTTTATCCAACATTTTATTTAATTAAAAAAAATCATATCCACGACAAGAAAGGTGCTAATATGCAGTATGTGCCAAGTCCATTTGAACAGATCCACAAGAAAACAAACATATCAGCAGTATCTTCGTAGTGGTCATCTATCTTGTCTTTTACTATAACTGGGAAAGTCTGGCTTTGTTTGCACAAAGTGATTTAAGATTCTACAACATTATTTAATTAATCCGGAATAACTTCTCAGTTAAGGGTTAACTTTTCAGAGTCAAGAAGTCCCATTTTCAGTGATCATTATGCAACCACAATGTGCAGTGGTTCATAAGAGTACTAGAGGTAGCACACAACAGGTTTCTATTAGATATGGTAGTATGCTCCTTCATCCTTCTAGATCCCACAGCACTGTCACATGGGATTTGATCTGATGCTAACAATTTACGCTGGTAAAATGTGTAAAGTGTCATTCCAACATTTTCTGACCTTGGAACAGCATATGGAAAGAGAAACCAGATTCATTATAATGTGTACAATGTACATTACAAACCATATAATGAATTAAACTGTACAGACACAGAGTCTCAATTTATAAAGAATGGTCTTGTATCATCTTATTACATGTGAAGAACACCAGTTTCCTTCAGCCTCTCTACCATGTCTGCACTCCAAATGCAGAGTCCTGCAAACTGAAGGCAAATCTTTGGCATATCCAGGGCCAGATTAATGCAGGGGCTTTAGAGGCTGCAGCCCAGGGCCTTGGGCAAAAGGGGGCCCTGCAAAAATAGGGGGTGGCAGCCTTTTGCATGTGGTGTGCTAAGTCTCCCCCTTCCCTCCCTCTCTCACATCCCATGGGCCCAGTGCTCTGGCCAGGAGTTGCTCCTGGCCCCAAGCAGTGGCCACTGCCCCGCCCCGCTCCTCTCCCACCTGACTTGGGCCCAACATGAGTGCTGCTCAAAATCATCTTGCATACCACAGGTTGCCGACCCCTCTTCTACATGTTTTAAGACTGAAATGTAACCAAAGAACGGCTTTGTTAGTTAAAAGGAAAGTTTAGTATAGCATAACATTAACAGCCTTGATGCCATAATTGTGATAATTTTTGTTTTAAATTAGGAAAAAGACTTGTATACAGGCACCCCACAAAATTTGATAGCCCTGGGCCCACAGGAGAGTTAATCTAACCCTGGGCATATCCTGTCCCAAATACAGACATTAATTTGCATCCTGTTCACCAGATTACCCAACCAAGACATAGGCAAAGCCCTTCAACTTTAAGACCCACTCTAGAACATTATTTCAAGTTATTTTTCAATTCAGTGATACTTTAGTGGCATGACAAGCTACAAAGTGTAAAAAAGAGAAAGACATGAGGTATCTAGCAGAGGCAGGTACAATTCATGTAGAATAAAGTTACACACAGTGCCTGGGGTAGGATCCCATGTCCCTTGGTCAGGAATGGATAGAAATGACAGTGTTAGATTGCTACATAGTATAGTGCTCTCGCTTGGATTTACCCTTTAACTTACTTTTAACTCTAGTCCTTATTTTACCCAAGCTTCAGGCCCCCAACCCTAATCCCTCCTTAGTCTGAGAATTACATTAGTCCACCTCTTAGGTCCAATGTTATCCATCTCCACTCCACTGATTATCAGGAGCTATTGACTGTTGCAGGGTCGACTGAAGAAAGACTGAGCTGGCTGGAGTGATAAGGAGCGTTTATTTGGTTACAGCCTCTAGACCGCTCATTTTCCTTCGCCTCGCGACCAACAAAGTGAGCCCCAAGTTAACTACTCTACAACTTTTTATCTAAAATAATATGTAAATACACACACTTCTACAATACCCCATAAAACCCCTATTTGGTGATATAAATGGTTATAAAATGAATATAGGAGGTATATAATTATACCCATCCCTGTTTATTATTTACCACTTAATCTGTGTGGCATATGCATTTTCGCCGTGAATTTGGCTATCTTGACAGCAGGAATGACCATAAATTTCCTTAATGAACCAACTGCAAGGGAAGAACAAGGGGGAGACATCCCGAGCTTTCTCTAACAGGCATGCTATCTGAGAAAGGAGAGATGATAGACTTCTTACCACCTTTGTCCAGATGGTGAGGGGAGGAATAGAAGAGGGGCATAGCCTGCCCGTATTATAACTCCATTACCATGGCACCTGTTGGTCAGGTCATTTTTCCCTGCTTCAGTGTTTACTCCCCCCACCCCAACTCCAAGGCAAGGAAGCTGCTTTGTATTCAGCACATGGTTATTGCTTGTGTAGTATATGGTTTTTTTTAGCCCAAGCCAGGGGTCCTGCGGAGGACAATTCATGCCCAAAGTCTGGGCCCAATTCCCAGCCCCCCAGGAATTTGGCCCAGCGCTGACCTCCTTTGTCCCCGCGCCCACATTGACTATCACTTAGTGTCTGGGGAAAACTAGGGCATGGATGAGGGCTAACTGCCTGAGGCTCAGTTCATGTAAAGACTGAAGTGACGTTGGTTGACTGAGAGAAGCAATCGGAAGAGACAAGGATAGGTTATTTCTACCCACTGATTGAGTTTGGTCCTGCCTTTGGTGGCTGGGGTTTGCAATCTGCAGAGCAATCAGATCCTGGCTGCTGCTAGAAGATAAGGTAGCTGCTTATAGCCAAGTTAGTCTTTTTCCATCTACACAGAGCTAGAAGGTAGTGTCCTCCCCTCTTTTTGGGGTGTGTGTGTGCAGGCCTTGCAGTCGTCACCCATGCCTTTGTCACCTTGAGATTAGACACTGCAGTATGCCCTACATATTAAATTTGTTTGGAAACTGCAGTTGATGAAGGCTTTGGTAGCTCTTTTTAAGCAACGTCTTTTCCATGAGCATATTTTGTGCTCTATGACTTCCACTGACTGCCTGTTTTCTTGTTTTTAAGGTTAGTTTTGACCTATAATGCCCTAAACTTCCTAGGACCTACCTAAGAAATGCTGTTGTCCCCATGAGGTACTGCCACAGCTGTGGTCAGTGGAAGCACCTGTAGTACTTTACTAGATAAGAGAGAGGGGGTCCCGGTTGGCAGGCAGGCTTTTCTGTTAGGGCACTCGGCCTTTGGTATTCACTTCCTCCCAGGTCTGAAACAGCCCAACTTTGTCAGCCTTCAGGGCATACTGCAGGGACCACCTTTTCTCCTTAAGTCCAGAGAAAAAGGGTAGGGCGGAGTGTGGGACTTTGGGGACTGAACGTGGGGTTGATTCATTTCACTTATATTCACATTGTTGCTGTGGAATTAAGCTGATCTGGGGAAATGGAGAGATGTGTGTATTTAAATTATAGCTATCTGTATAGCTGTGTCTCTATGGAGGGTGCCCAGAGCACTGGATGGACTATTATTATAGTTTGTATACATCTAAACAAAGGAGGGATAGCTGCTGTGTTACACAAGAACGTGACATTAGGGCCTTTGGCCCATGCATCTACCTGTCCTGGGCTGGTTGGTTCTCTGGCTGCGTGCACAGGTCCTCGCCATCCCGCTGTCGGTGCCAGCACTGCAGATACGTTCCTAAGGGATGGTCTCTGGGCAGAAGACATGAGCCATCTACTTCTGTCCGCGGTGACTTCAGGCAGGCACCGTTGAACCCCCCAGGCTCGACCTGGGCTGGCCGGCCGCGGCGGGAGGGAGGGAGGCGGTAATAGCGGCCCGGACCCGGCTCTGCTAGAGGTCAGGCGGCAGAAGGTGTGTTCTCGCCCCATTCACCCGCTGGGCCTGGCTCAGGTCCTGAGGCCCGGGCCCGCCTCGGAGGCGAGTGAACAGCCCTGCCGCCAACACGCGGCCGGGGCTCCCCTCCCAAGCGCGGTCCCGCAGGCTCGGCCCTGAGCCCACTCCCCGCAGCCGGCCCCAGAAGAGCGGCTAGGCCCCGGCTCCCGCCCCTTAGGCCTGACTCCGCCCCACCCCCACCCAGGGCCGCGCCCCGTGCCGCCCCCCCGAGCTCCGCAGGCCCCGTGGGACCCAGCCAGGCCTAGCCTTCCCCTCTCCCACCGGCCGGGCCGTGTTTGGCCACCCGGCCGTTAGTTTTCCGCGCGTCGCCATGGTGACGGCGATTGTACGCGCCGCACGTAATACGCGCTGCGTGCCGACGCAGGCTCTGATTGGCCGGATTTGAATCACAGCCACGCGCGGGCCGCTGGGAGCGGAGAGTTCAAATGAAACCAGCCTGCGAGGGGCAACCCCAGAGAGCGAGACCCAAGCTGCAGCCAGCAGCGCCCCGACCCCCGAGGGAGCGGCCCCGCCCGGCCACCGTCCGGGACTCGACCCCGGCCCGTGCCGCCAGGCCACCGTCTGAGGGAGCGGCCCGGCAGGGAGGGAGCGCGGCGCCGGCACCATGAAGGCGGCGTGAGTAGGGGGCAGGCCCCGCGCGGGACTCCCGGCTCGGCTTGGCTCGGCTCGGCTCGGCTCTCCTGCCAGGCCTCTCTCCCTCCCGGGGCTCCCTCCCCCGGCGGCGGGGAGAAATGCCCCCGCGAGGGGGGCGGGGCTGCCGGTGTCCTGGCGGCGGGTTGCGCCGTGAGGCGGTGGCGGTCGGTCCGTCGGTCGGTCGCGCGGGGCTCCTCTGGGGCCGGGGTCACCCCTGTCCCGGCCGCCCCGTGGCAGAGAGCAGGCCCCAGAGGGGGTGTGGTGGGGGAGGGGCGCGCCGGATTGCTGCAAGCGCAGACATTACGTCCCCCCCTCCCCCACCTCGTCTCTCTCCGTGGTTCGGTTGGTTCGGTGTGTTGGTCCCGGCGGGTCGGAGTGACACGAAGTGGTATCTTTCACTGCACCAGTTTCCGTGGGTGGGCGGGCGAGAGACAAGCTTTTGAGCTGCCCGGACCAATTCCGGTCTGGGAGAAGGTCTCCCTGGTCTCGCAGCTGATACAAGGTGGGGCAGAGTTTAGCAGAAGTCGCTGACACCTTTGAGGTGAAGGGGCCCGTTAACACCGCTGCTGCCATAACACAAACCAAAGCGGGAGGTGAGCAGGTTACGGACTGTAGGAGCCAGCCATAAATCCGGTATCCTTATTAAGATCGTGATTTTTAGTGACTAGCAACGTTATGGATTTAAACTCCCAGACTCGTCTTGGAAGGTTTTGTGCAGATTTTCTTTGAGGATGAGGACTGCGAGGTCAGATATGGAGATGATATGATGGCATTGTGAAAAATGTGATGTGTGTGTGTGTGTGTGTCTTTTTTATCATTTCTTGGTGTCATTTGAGAGCGTAGTAATTGTCTGTGTTCAAGTTTCTATGGGGGCATTTAGTGTGTGGATGAGTTGTACCAGGTGTTGTGATAGGCATGTGTAGAACCCGGGGATCTTGAAAGGTCTGATGTGGCAGGTTTTGCATCTGATGTTATGCCATGTTCTGTTGCCATTTTGAGTTGGTGAGTCCTGCCTGGTCTCTGGGTACTTTGCTTCTGATGATGAGGTTGAGAGCTGCTTGAAGGCCAGAAGAGGGGGTTCAGAAAAGATTTTTATTTTATTTTATTATTTCTCTCTGTTAGGCTTGGCAGAATTTGATTTTTTTATATATATGTAATTTTGACAGATTATATCAATATTTATTTTAAAGCATTTTTTTCAACTTTTATTGATTTTAAATTTTCACAGTTGCAGGAAATTATGGGGGGGGGGTCAGACACTGACAGATGTTGATAGTGTGCGTTTTAATAAAGCTTTACGTTTTTGAATCAACATCACATGTCAAAATGCACATAGTAAATAGTCTTATCAAATGGTTTTCAAGAAGCATTTTTCTTTCTTTGACTATTTGTAAATTTTGGTTATTATTAATGGACGTATTTTTAGCCTGTTTGTGTGATTATGGTGAAAATGATGATTACTGACACTGATTGAAAAATCTAATCTGCCCAAGCCTAGTTATGTTGTATCTGATTGGTGTAGAGGTGTAGCAGGAAGTTCAGTTCTGCCTGTGTGCGCTGGAGTTGGTACTTGCAGTGTTTTTAATAAATTCCTGTGACTATTAAAGTGAGTATTACAATACAGTGCTGACCTCACCTACTTTACCTGAGGGTACAACTAAAATGCCTTGTTTTCGTTGTATCTGTGCCCCTGGATAGCTCTCAGGTTTTTTACTTTGAGATGAAAACACAAAAACCTTAGCAACGAGGACAAAGCCTTAGCATATGACTTGCTTGTTGGAGTAAGTGTCCTGTTTCCATAAGTGAAAAGTGTTTTCTTAGAGATGTAGATAGGTCATTGCTGTTGGAAAGTTAGTTTAAAAGATTGTCGGGGAGAGGCAATTTAATTTTCTTTAGATAGAACTATCCTAATCAATATATATATCATGTGACTGGATGACAAGTCTAACTTTCAGTTCTCTATTTTCAGTAGAACTAAAACTCCTAGAAAACCTGTGCTAAAGAAGCCATCCAATACAAGTCTGAAAGATCCAGTTGGGGTAAGATGTTTTGCTTTCCCCTCTTGCTCTCTTTTATGTCAAATCTGCTGTAGCCTTGAGAAGCTGTTTGGGGCAAATGTCAGTAAAATTTCTGAAATGGTGCTGTAGTGTTAATGGCTAAGGATGTTTCTGTGAAACAGCTGACTATCAACCCAGTGATGCTAATTTCTATGATTAACTTTCTACTAGCAGGATGCTCTCCTTGATCTTTGTGTGCCTGCCTTAATGCTGATGAGATGAAAGCAGTTCCTTCCTGTTGCACAGGCTTATTTATACTTGTGCTTAAATCTTTTTGGAATCTACTTGTTGCAATAAGGCTTATGCATTTTTAATTAATTTCTTAAATGTTTTTCTGCTTGCTTTCTGGTGAAGAAGGGGGAGGAAAGCCATGTAGTGGCAGAGAGACTATTTCCTCAGTTTCTCTTTCCCATCCCCAGCAGAGTTACTTCCCTTTCCCATCTTTCCCTGATGCCATGGCTCAAGGTCCTGAGTTACAACATTGCTTATTGCCAACAAGGATTGTGTGGGATTGTAAGAGTCTGTCAGTGGCACTTCTGAGTGACTGGAAGCACTTGAGAGGCAATCTTTTCCCACAAGGGCAGTGTGTGCTCCAGAATCATCTGGGACTCTTGTGTGGTAATTTAGAGTAGAAAATTTCTCAAGGACAGCGCTGTCAGGATGCATTGACAAGTGACAGAAGTAGACACGTCTGTTAAAAGAGCGACTTTGTTAATCTGCTAATGGCACTGAGGACAGTTTTAAGACAAAAAATATTTCTGTCATTGCCATAATAGGAATTTCTCTAAAGAGAAGCAGCCATGGAATTTCCTTATGTGACTTTTTTTTTTGTAGATCAGGTGTACCTTCAAGAACATATCTGGTATATAATTATAAAATGCTGAAATAAAAACAAACAATAACTGCTACTTTGGTGGCTTTAAAGTAGAACAAATTAAGTGTTCTGCAGCATGAAGTACACTGCAAAATATCACTAGGTAGGAGTGGTTGGCTAATGTAGATTCAATTGACCAAATGTCTAGGGGCATTAAAATAAATTTTATGTATTAATGTTTTGTAACTTTCTAAGATGCATGTAACTGTAGTGGCAAACGTCACAATTTCAATTTCACCTGACTGTGTCAAAAAACTGAACAAGAGTAGAGTATCTTTTTGTTGTTGTTACATTTCTAAGAAAATTGATTTCTGTTCCATCAGGTGTACTGTAGGGTGCGTCCGCTTGGTTTTCAGGATCAGGAGAGTTGCATAGAAGTGATCAGTGAAACAACAGTTCAGATTCATCCTCCTGATGGATACAGAATATTCCGGAATGGGGAATACAGGGAGGTATGTCACTTTTTAAGACTATCAGTAGAAACAAATTTAAAATTAGCAAGTATGCTAACTTTGTCCAGCAAACTTTGGAATTAATCTGTTTATCATAGTGTGACCCGTCCGTGCCTAGGGCAGCCACCTGAAAATGCCAAGGTCAGGGCAGGCTGTAAAAGGAGAGCAGATTCTCCCAGCACTGGTGGGTGACACTGAAGTCAGACTTCCCAACCAGCCACAAACAGTGCTTCTGATTCCTCACACTGATTATCAAGAAGCCAAAATAACAATATACACAACCCCCTTTACTGCCTTTCAATCTTTGGCCCCCAATCAGCCACTAGGCCCAGTAAAGAGACCAGTTATTTAAAACTCTTTGCTCTTTACCAAAAAGGTTTCTCCTGACCCCAAAGGGTCAGCCACAGTACCAGTTCAATATAAGTTTGGATCTTACCCAAAATACCACGCTGCCAGCCAATCCTTTAGTAACTAAAACTAAAGGTTTATTATAAAAAGAAAGAAACAAACTATGAGAAGTGTTAAATAATTAAAGCAATCAGACGCATGCAATTGATTTGAAAGTCCATATATATATCAAGTTTCTAATAGAATTGTGTAGTTTTCAGGCTTGTATAGTCCCTCTGGTGCACATCCAGTACCTGGATGGGTTTCAGTACTTTGTTTCACAGCTTCAGTTCAGTTCATTTGTAGATGAGTTGATCCAGAGGTGGTGAAGGGTGGTGAAGGGTGAAGATTGAAGACAAAGTGGATGTGGGACAGCTGCTTTTTATGTCCTTTGGCCTTTGCCATGCTGCTAGTGGAAATTTACAGGAATAAGATGGAGTCCAGAGTCACAAGAGTCAGTCCTGGTGACTCATCAGGTATATTCCTGGCTTCTCCCCCTGGGCCCCTTGTACCTGTGAATTTCTTAATGGGCCATTAAGCAGGCTAGTGCTGCAACCATCCTGTTTGGGGTGTCGCCCAGACACAGCCCAATTTGAAATACAGATGTATCAACCATATCCATAACTTCCATTACACACCCAACACATGAACATAAACATCATCATCTTACTTAGCATATTACAGCCTTTTTAACTGTACTTGACACGGCATATCTCACATGAATTATGATGATTTTGACATACTGATGTTAAATAAATGTCTCCCCTTCCTCCCTCCCTCCCCCCCCCAATTCAACCAGTGCGACACACAGATTTGACATACAGTTTGTATATCAATCTACAAATGCTGGCTTCTAAAACCTTGTTTTTCACTTTTTTATTAAAAAAACAAACCAATTTGATTAAATTATGTATATATTCCCACACTAAACTCTTAATTTAGAGTTAAATTGCTTAAACACAGTAATTAAAAATCAGGGACCTAACCAATTAACATCCACAATAACCTCAACTTGCAGGCTTTTAACTCCCAAACATAATATAACATATTATCAAGAGCCTGATCTAATGCTCATTGAAGTTAGTGGAAAGGCTTCCTCTGACTTCAGTGCATGTTGAAAAAGGCCTCAGCTCTGCAGCTCCATAACACTCTTTCCTTCAGTTCTATTATGGGACCACATACAGTGCACACATCCAGTTCCTCTTCATCCCGCTCAAACACAATTCTGATCTCGTATTATCTTGGGGGAACAAGGGTAGCTTTTTTTTCCTTTTGTATCTAGAATGTGCTAGGTATTTCCTAAGCACACAAGAAGGCCCAGCAAGAATGCATTCTAACTTTAAAAAAAATGACAGGAACAGAGAGGAACAACAAAGTAGTATGGTGGTAATTGGTATGTCCTGATAGTACAGCAAGAGTATTGTTTCAGTATAATGTGATTGTCTTTAGTATTAGACTTTATCAGAGTTTGAGCTGTTACTCTTTGTCGTGTGCAGCCCTATATAAACTTATAATGTGGTTGTCTACATGAAATCTTACACTAAAGAGAGTGTACTTTTGCTAAGCTAGTGAAAAGCAGTGTTTTTTAGTTACGTAGAGAAATGTCTAAAAGCCAGATTTACATCAGTATGGTTTCTTTCCCCAGACGCAGTATACGTTTAAGGAAGTATTTGGAGCTCTTGTCACTCAGAAATCACTCTTTGATGTTGTGGCTAAACCGCTGGTAGAAGATCTCATTCGTGGGAAAAATGGTATGCAGATGTTTTTGGTATTTAACATACCGTAGTGGCATTATATAGCTTAAACCATGTATTTACTCTTGTTTTTTCCTTTCCTCTGGAAACATTTGAACAGCTTTAACAGTGGTAAAAAACCTTAATAATGCTTATTTTCTTCAGTTTTACTTTGCTTATTCTGGCACTCCCCCAAATTATCAAGGTTTCTGAGTTTGTCTGCTCAGAACAAGTCTTCAAATGGTCCTATTATTTCATGAAATTAGGAACAACTTCCTTTTAAGAAGGTGCAAAAAACCCCGTCCAATTCTAAATTACTCCTATTTCAGATGCATGCAAGATATTTATATTGAGGCTTAATTTTCTTGCATACCAATCAACTGTAGAGGCGTTTGTATATAAAACCATGACATTGTATAATTTTTGTAAGTAGCCTGTAGGCTTGATTGTAGATGAATCTCAGCCCAGTGCTTTAGGAGACCTGTGTTCTATTTTGGGTTCAGCCACTTGTCTGCTGGATGACCTTTGCAAGTCACTCCCCACTCCATGCCTCAGTTTCCCCACCTGTAAAATGGGGATAATGATCTATGGATTAAAAGCACTATTGAAGAGCGTGGTGGTAATTTAGTGATTGGCTCACGTGACCTAGCAAAGACTGTTCGGTACTGTGAAGCCAGGTTCTTGAGGTCCGTCTGGCAGCTGTATCTGAAGCTCTTCAGAGCAAAACAAAAACTAACAAGCTTCCCACAGTCAGGTTTTAAGCAAAGGTCAAAATGGCTGCCTTCACTCTGATTTCTAAATGTACTTAACCAAAAGGGGGTCTTTGCGCAGAAAGTTGTTTATTTCTAATATTTTCCTATGGTCTGGCTGCTAGTTCCCGCTAGCCTGGTGCTGAGCGGCGTTACAGTGTGATGGGGAAATATCTGTGCTAGCTACTGTGAAGCTATCTGGGCAGTCCTGGTACTAAAGGCATGCGGCTGTGGTCTTTCCTCCTTTAGACTAACTTTCCTTTCCAACCCCTGAGATGGTTCCAACATGTCTTCACTATTAGAGCTAGTCTACAGCTGTGTCACTGTATGTTTTAGGTGTATCGGTACAGCTGTGCCACTAAGAGCTCATGTGTAGCCATGTTACGTCAACAGGAGAGGGCTTTTCCACTGACCTAATAAAACCGCCTAAACAAGCAGTGGTAGCGTGGGAAAGCGTCTGTTTATGCTGGCAAAATATACGTTGCTATGGGGTGTGGGTTTTGTCACCCCCGTCCCCCTGTCCCAAATCCCTGAGTAACAAAAGCTTTGCCAGCATAAATGCTAGTGTAGACAAGGCCTTAGTGTCAACCAGTCCAAATGAGGAAGCCTTTTTTTAACCTCTGTCTTTATTGGATAGGATCAAGTGATAGTTCAAGTTGAAGGTTTTCTAATTTAAAAGCTCTAATTAGTAACACTTAACTGTAACTGTTTTACTCCTAGGTCTCCTTTTTACCTATGGTGTGACAGGTAGTGGGAAAACACACACAATGACAGGTTCTCCTGGTGATGGAGGACTTCTTCCCCGGTGCTTAGACATGATCTTCAACAGCATAGGACCATTGCAGGCCAAACGATTTGTGAGTTGCTTTGTTTTAAGTCTTAAGAGAAACTTACCCAGTAACAGCCTAAAACACAATAAAAGTTATTCTCTGTTCTAAATAGCTAAATTATAAGAGTAACCTTCCAGTCCTTCTTAATCTAATAAAACATCTACATCAGAAAAAGAACCTGGTCAAAAAAGGGGAGTGACTACAGGATGGCATGTCAATGAAATGAAGCAGTTTGGTCTGATCATTGTGGAGACATTAGTCATATTTTCACTATTATAATGCTGAAATTTTTATTGCATCTAACCCCTGTCAAAACCTGCCATTACTAGTGTTTAAGAACGTCCCATGACATCTAACTCCATTTGCTGCCCTCAGGTTTTTAAACTTGATGACAAGAATGGTGTGGATGTGCAGTGTGAAGTTGACGCTTTGTTAGAGCGTCAGAAAAGAGATGCCATGCCTATTCCAAAGACTCCATCTGGCAAGTAAGTAATTATTGTAGCTTGTAGAATGAAATAGTGTTTTAATACACATGTATGCAGGGTTGTAGCTGTGTTGGTCTCAGGATATTAGGGAGACAAAGTTGATCTTTTATTGAACCAACTTCTATTGATGAGAGAGACAAGCTTTCAAGGTACACAGAGCTTTTCTTCTGATTTGGGAAGAGTACTCCGTGTCACAGCACAATACAAGGAGGAACAGATTGTTTAGCATAAGTAGTTAACACACATTGTAAGAGACCATTCAAAGTGAAGTGGCCCTTTTAACACTTCTCCAGACAACTTAGAGGCTTTTCATTAACACTTCTCGCCCCTCTTTCACTTGCAGGAAGAGTTAATATAGCACTTTTCCTTTTTCTTCTGGTGAGATAAAGCATAGTTTAGTCAACATTTAAAGCTGAGAATTTGAAGTTAGGCAACCTGGGTTCTTATTCTTTGCAATATGATTTGTAGTATTACTTTGGTTAAGGCACTTAAACTGTCTGTACTTTAGCCTTTCCTGTTAGTAAAAGGTATGTTTCATTAAAACATGTCTGTAAAGCATTTGAGTTCAATGAATGGAAGCTGCTATAAGTACCTAGTATTGATGAGCTCTCCATAGGGTTGACTGACTGTAGTTGATTGGTAATGTGACTAGGTAATGCACCTACAGCTGAAAATTTTATATTGCAGTATCTAGTAATAAATGTGACTGTATTTAAGCTTTTAACTACTTTCTTAAGTATTTAGAACTTTCTTTTTGGAAGAGAACTGGATACCTGCATCAGTGTTCAACGTGGGCATTTTTGGATAGGTCTACACTGCAATTAGCTACCTGCAGCTGGCCCATGCCAGCTGACTCTGGCTAAGGTGCTGTTTATCTGCAGTGTAGACATTTGGGATCGCAGCATACTAAAGACTGGGCCTCAGCCTGAGCCTGAATGTCTACACTGCAGTTAATCTGTGCCTTAGCCCGGGCCCTCTCAGCCTGAGACAGCTGGCATGGTCCAGCCACAGGTTTTTAATTGCAATGTAGACATACCCTTAGATGATTTTGTTTCCTGTACTGTGCTGCTTTCAATACGTACTCTAGAATTAGCTATGTTATAAGTCATCAGCTGGCCATGGATGCTATATTGTAATATTGTCATGCATATTTTAGCAGACGACAAATAGATCCAGAATTTGCTGATATGATCAGTGTTCAAGATCATTGCAGAGTGGAAGGGGTTGATGAAGACAATGTCTACGGTGTGTTTGTCTCCTATATTGAAATCTACAATAACTACATATATGACCTGTTGGAGGAAATTCCCTTTGATCCAATAAAACCAAAGTAAGTGTCTTTTTTAGTATGTCTCTTTGAGTGAGGTTGTAATTAATGTTGGGTTACCTGGACATATGCTCACAACCTCCACCACTTTGTCTTGAGTCCAAAGATCCTGCCTTTGATTATTCAAGAAAGAAATATCTGGTACAGTGGCTTTGATACAAGACTCTGAATGAGAGAGTTGAATCTGACTTTGCCACTGACACCCTCTGTAGACTTGTAAGTCCGTCTCAACCTCATTTGAAAGATGGGAGCTTGCTGTGATAAAGTGCGGAGTTGGCTTGTTTAAGTGCAATAGCAGGGTCTAAAACTGCATAATAGGTGTCTTGTTGCTGATGCTAAATTGTAACACACTCTTCCTAGAGGGAATGTGAACATTTAAAAGAGGAACTTAAGTTTTAGTTACATTGGCACAGGCTTTTGGAACCTGTGGGACTCAAAAATTTGTTCATGCTGTCTTACAAAGAGCACTCTCAACTCATGACTACAACTTGCAACCTACACAACTCCAACTTCTTAGCTGCCATTCCTACTTCTGTTTCCAAGGAAACTGATACTGGCTTGGTGATTGACTCACTGTTAATCAACTTTACACTTCATAGAAACAGGAACAGAAATGGTAGGTGTTAGTTGAAACTTTGGCTTTTGAAGGCAACCTCTGAATGAGCATCATCCCACTGCTACAGAATTTAGGAATATTTTGGAAAAAAATGCCTGTTAGGGGCAACACGAGCACACTTTTCTTGTCTCTGGGTTAACTCTCTCTGCTTTGTGCTTCTCTTTAAATGGATCTAAAATTAAGGATCTCACAAATCGCTATTGATACACAAATATCTTTGTGAAACTTGACACACTCATGGCAGAACAATTAATGCATACAACTTTGCCACGGCTCTGGCTTGCAGTCTTTGGATCTAATATTTCTGGATTCCTGCTCTGAATAGGGTACACAAACCCGGAGAACTTATTGGCTAGGTCATGAGGCTTTAACAGGAGAGTTACAATTATTTGGTTTAACCACTTGTTCAGCTCTCACTAGAGCAGGGGTGTCAAACTTATTTGCTATGGCAGGCCAGATTTGAATTAAATGCACTTCAAGTGGGCCATACATACCATAAATCGAAATACTAGGCACAGCCATTTTTATGTAGTATTATATTTTATTTGCTAGATATCAGGGCCAAGGCAACACTGTCCCTCTCCTGCCTTTTTGGAGCGCTGTGTCTCGTGCACACAACGCTCCACGTGCTGCTGCCGCGTTGTACTGCTGCCGCCTCCAGAGAGCACAACACTGCGAGATGTCGCGACAGCATGCACTGCAGCCAGGAGCCAGACCAAAACGGTTGGCGGGCCATACCTGGCCTGCGGGTCGGATGTTTGACACCCCTGCACTAGAGGATCACCATCGTGTTGAACATTTCCATACATTGGTCTTAGCTTTTACATTGTTTCCAGTTGTGCAAACTACAATGATTAAAACGTTAGGTAGCTGCTATGAGTGTTGTAATATTTTACCCTATTCCTTTGGTAGGTGGAACAGTTGCAACACTCCTGTGTGGAATGGTGACTTTATGTATGTGCACAGCGTATTGTTCCTTCTATTACAAAATGGAAATGCTGAATTTATTGTATGATGTTGCTATAAATAAATTGAGACCCCCCCCCATCTCTTTCTCTGCTTCTCTGGCAAATTCAGAATAATGCTGTTGAAGTCTGTTACGTGCTTCTGTATGAGCTTATGCATGAAGGAGAGTAGCAATAGCCCTCCAGCCTCATACTGCCTACTATGCATTGCAATTAAATATGGCTTATGAATTAAAGCAAAGCAATAACTGAAGTCTAACTATTCCTGCCTCAATATTTCCCCATGCATTTGTATTGGCTGTTCATTCTGTTGTGGGATAATGTTTACGTCTGTGTTCAGGTTGAATTTGGTCCTTTAAAAATAAGGATTTGCGTGGTGCTTGCTTTAAAAGTATTGCTGTCTGTCAGCTTGATCTAAACAATGCTCTTTGCAGACCGCCACAATCCAAAATACTCCGTGAGGACCAGAATCACAACATGTATGTTATAGGATGCACCGAAGTAGAAGTAAAATCTACTGAAGAAGCTTTTGAAGTTTTTTGGAGAGGTAAGAGTTGTTAAGATGTAGTGGGCACTTCAGTCATGTGTATCTCTTCATATTATTGTCATAATAGTAGAAACTCTATGGCATGAAGACCTGAATGGCCTCTACACATCTGCCACTCAAATTAAAGGGCTCTCTTTTTAACAGGTCAAAAGAAGAGACGCATTGCTAACACTCAACTGAATCGTGAATCTAGTCGTTCTCATAGTGTGTTCGTGATTAAGTTGGCTCAGGCACCACTGGATGCAGATGGAGATAACGTTCTGCAGGTGAAATTCAGAGGCTAATTATTTAAAGGAGAACAATGGGTTTGAGGGAAGGGCAGTGAGACTCTAAATGTGACCTACCTGGACAATGGATTCTGTCTGGGACACTAGTTTCCAGATGAACTTTTAAAATGTCTCATAAGTCAAAGCTCACTCTGAGGATGAGCATTAAAGAAATAAGCAAAGCTTGTTATTCCCTTGCTCTTTGTCTTGGCTACGCTTACACAGAAACCAAGCATATAGAACTTGGGAGAGGTTTTGTGAAAGGCATTCGTAGTGTGAGACTGCCTGAGATGGAATATGAATCCTGGGCTCCAGAATGTGGAACGCTAAGGCACTAAACCCTTAGTAGCTCATAGTCTCTCACATAATTATGAGAGAGAGCTTCAATTTTCTCCCTAACCTTTATTAAGTGTTAACTTACAATAGTTATACAGGACTTTTAAGCCTTAACATAATTTTATTTCTTCCCCTATATTGGGGAGGTGCTGCGAATGGCATTAATTAAGGCTTTTTTTTCTGTAACAGGAGCGAGAACAAATAACTTTAAGCCAGCTGTCCTTAGTTGATTTAGCTGGAAGTGAAAGAACTAATAGGACAAAAGCTGAAGGAAACAGACTACGTGAAGCAGGTACATAGTTATTTGTATGGTCTGGTGTCTTTTGTTCCATTAAGTCAAATAGCTCTTAAATCCCCTTATCTGGAAAGCTGGACATTACTCATTGTAGCATTTACTTGTTTTCATAATGTAACTAGAAAAGGCTTGAGATATTCCTGCTCTAATCAGAGTAGTTTATCCCCCAAAGGATGCTATTTTAGGCATAAACTGGTCATTAACTTTTGAATCCTGTAACTGAGGGGCAATATCCAACTGAGTGCTTAACAGTAGCTCTGTTTCTTTCAGGAAATATTAACCAGTCATTAATGACACTAAGAACATGTATTGAAGTTCTACGGGAGAACCAAATGTATGGAACGAACAAGGTATACAACAGTGCACCTTCTTACTGTCTTTTAACCTGTCATGACTTGTGATTATGGTGAGAATGTTGTTAGATTTTTTTCAATTTTTTTTTTAGATGGTCCCGTATCGAGACTCCAAACTAACCCACCTGTTCAAGAACTACTTTGATGGAGAAGGAAAAGTGCGTATGATTGTGTGCGTTAACCCCAAGGCTGAGGACTACGAGGAAAGCTTGGTAACTTGCATGTGAATTCCCCGCTACCCCCTTTTGTCCCATCCCCATTGAACTGCTGAAATTCTTAAGAAGAGGTGGAAAATATAAAGGCGAAGGAATCTCAAAGGAACAAAACTGAAACTTTAAAGGGAAACCCACCACCTAACAATCACACTCCCTACTCTTAAAAATGGCATTGAAGAATACTGTAACCGAAAGAAGGCACATTTCTCTTAAGCATTAACTGTTTGCCAGCACTTTGTATGGTCAGTTTCACAGTTTCCCTTGCTGGCTGCATAGCGGGGGGGGGAGAATCTTACACAAAAAGTGACTGTAAGACCACCAGGGAAACTGGGTAGGAGCTGTAGTAGTTAGAATTACCTGTAACTTAATTTTTAAAAACCATCTCAACTTGAGAATCACAGAATCATAGGACTGGAAGGGACCTCGAGAGGACATCTAGTCTAATCTCCTACACTTAGAGCAGGATCAAGCATTATCTAGACCAGCGTTTCTCAATTTAAATTTCCCTGCGAAACCCTTTAGGCTCCACGGGGAAGTTACACTCATACTCGATACCCTCCGCCGAAAAATCTGGGACATCTTCCCTTTTTCGGCGGCACGGAGAACAGCTGCTCTTAGCAGCACGATGTCACTTTCTCTCGGAACCCTAACGGTGTTCCGGCGGAACCCCAATTGAGAAACACTGATCTAGACCATCCCTGACAGGTGTTTGGTGTAATGTCCCTGTTAATATATGTCTTGGTACTTGTGAGTTCACACTGTGGCTAAAGAATGTGGTATCTGTATACAGAGTATCTAAAACTGAGTATTGTTCTACCCTAGCAAGTCATGCGATTTGCAGAAATGACCCAAGAAGTTGAAGTTGCAAGACCTGTTGATAAACCACTGTGTGGCTTAACCCCAGGACGCCGATTTAAAAATCAGGCCTTTAAGGATGAACTCTCACGAAAACTTGAGGTTCGAGGTGGCCCAATTAATGGAGGTAAAACCTGGAGTGATGTTACATGGTTTCATAGCACAAACTTATTAGTCAGTCCAGCACTTCTGAGTGATAGAAAATACATGAAAATATACTTATTTTAGGTTATTTAAGGTTATTTAAATTAAGTTATAGATTATGTAAGAGATCTTTGTTTTACCTTAGGTTTGTACTGCAGGGTTATAAATTTATGATGAGCACGGTTGGTTTTAGTGCACATATTAGTTACTACTAGTTAGAAGGTAAACTTTTAATATAGTGATAACAGAGATTTAGATGAACTTTCCCTTACCCTGTCCCTTGAGGGAGGTCATGGGTATGGAAACAGCAATATTTGGACAAAGAAATAATTTTTGAACTGGAAAAAAATTGTATGCTCAAAAGATTTTTTTAATTTTGCGCTCTCTTCTTAAATTTCCAAACTTCCCTCTACACCTATCTTTTGTTTATAAATTCCCTTATTGAAATAATTATTACATGCAACAATGTCCCATTCAAACTCTTCTTTCAGTACAGTTGTGCCTGATGAGCTACCCTCTAGGTTGTAGAAACTCTTCCTGATATAAAAATCTGAACATTTTAATTTCCAAAATGCTTTGAGGGGGGAGTATGTGGCTTAGGTCTGTGTGCTGTAATGTTGGAATGTTTTTAGAATAGCTTGCTGTCCTGGATTGTCTGCTTAAAATCCTTACAGGAAGCGAAGAACAATCCGTTATAGAAATGCTTCTGCAGAACTTCCCCACATTACCATCATGTGAACTACTGGACGTGAATGATGACCAAACGCTTCCTAGGCTAATTGAAGTCCTTGAGAAACGCCACAGAATGCGGCAGATGCTGTCAGAAGAGTTCACCAGAAATGGTGAGCAGTGATTCTCCATGTGAAATCATTCCTCTGCTGATCTAATACATGAAGAGGTAGTTGTGCAAAGCAGCTGAAGTAAAACATAGGCCGTATCTTCTGTCCCAGTGGGCAGGTGGCTGAGCATATCTTGTTCCCCTAAGTTCACGAATGATGCTTCAGAAACTCTCCACTGTGGCTTGATGTAATAAATCCGACTTTTGGCAGGGTTATGTCAGTGAGCAAATAAGGCAATCTTCATATTTCAAACCAGTATGGGAAAGACAAACCGTGATCTAGTTTAATGTTTCGGGGTTGGGGTGCAAAGATTCTCCCTAAGTGAATTTATATGGATTACAATGTCTGAATCTGTTCCAGTACTTGGATTTAAAACTATGCTGCAAGAATTTGATAGCAGCGTTGTATCCAAGGAAAACTACGCTCAAGGAAAACTCACTGAAAAGGAGAAAATGATATCAGGACAGAAAATGGAGATTGAACGACTGGAAAAGAGAATTAAAACATTAGAGTACAAGGTTTGTTATTGCATAATCTGAAACTACCCAGTTCCTAGGCACAAAATTTATCTTATTAGCATATGGCATATTTTTAATTTTAAAGCCAGAAGTTTTTCTGCATAAGGTTTTCTCAAAGTACTTCAATTAATTAGTTTTCTCTTATTTGGTGGGGAATTTTAATCAAAATGTCTGTCTTGTTTTGGCTTTAACATGAGGAGAGACTTCATTTCTTTCAAAATAACCAGAAATCGCTAAACTGTGTGCTACAAACTTCTGAAATGGTCTTGAAATTTCAGAGAGATCTCATTGGAGTGTGTATTTATATGTCTGTACTAAAATTGCTGATGATGTTCTAAAGTATGTTTAAAACACGATTGGCTTCTTTATTGTACACCTCTTCAAGAAAATGCATCATGAGAAATGAAGTATGAAACTTAAAAGAGAAAATGCTGTGGTCTTTCCTCTAGATTGAGATTTTAGAGAAAACTACTACAATTTATGAAGAAGACAAACGTAATTTGCAACAAGAGTTGGAAAGCAAAAGTCAGAAATTGCAGCGTCAGGCTTCTGATAAGCGTAGATTGGAAGCACGATTGCAAGGCATGGTGACGGAGACTACAATGAAGTGGGAGAAGGAATGTGTAAGTATGCTAGCATATTCATTAGATATGTTTAATGGAGCAACGCTTGTTACACCAAGCTGGGGCTGATGTTAATTTTTCTTTGTGTGCCCAGTTTTGAGAGAGACCAGACCATCCATTCTCAGCTTGAAATTTGACAGGTGTGATCTTATGCAGGTGTTGAATTTTTCTAGAAGGGTATTGATGTAAACTCGGTAACTTTTTGTTTTGCAAATATTTGCTTTTTTTTTTTTTTTTAAGAAAGTTTCGCATTAATTCCTTCTGGTTCATAACTTTTTTGCCTCCTGAAATCAGATTCTTTGTCAGTTGACTTAGCCACAAGGGTTCTGCTCTTCTCCTTCGAGTGATTGCTCATGTCCATTCTACTACAGATGAGTGCATGCCACTGTGCACGGTTCCCGGAACTTTTTCCCTTTACCAGATCCCATAGGGCCGGCTCTGGTGCCCCCGGAGTCCCGCGTGCATGCAGCGGTATGAAGCACTGCCGGCCCTACACCCCCTCAGTCCCTTCTTTCTGCCCGTGACGGTTGCTGGAACTAGCCTTGCTCTCTGCAAGTACCGTTCCCCATTGTTTGAATTCCTTGTTATTCGTAGTCCTTAGTTAGTTTTAAGTAGTTGTTCAGTAGTGTTCAGTTTAGTTAGATAGAAGCCCCTGAGGGGCTTAGAGTGGCTGGGCTATGCCCCGGTCACCTGGATTTAAGCCATGTGTCTCCTGAGGGAAGGTTTTCCTGCTCAGCGACCCCCACGATCGGTGCCGTAAGTGCCTGGGGGAAGAGCACAGGACAGACAAATGCAAAATATGCAGGGCTTTTAAACCGCAGACCCAGAAGGGATCCTCCATGGGTGCACCCGACTGTCAAGGGGGGAACAGCCACAGGTCACACCTCGGCAGTCCTCCTCCCCAGCCGAGGCAGTCTCCAGGGACCACGTGGTGCCACAGGAAGATTTCAGGCCACACCAGGAGCTGCTTAAGAGGGTGGCCTCTAACTTAGGGCTGGAGATTACAGAGTGGGAGGAGGACGAGGATACCCTCTTCAACGTGCTGGCGGCAGCTGCCCCAGCAAGGGTGGCTCTCCCAGTCCATGACAGGGTCCTTAATTGTCAAGGCCCTGTGGCAGACCCCCTCCTCGGTCGCCCCTACATCGAGGGTGACCGAGAAAAAGTATGTCCTGGCCGAGGGGTTCAAGTATCTATTCACCCACCCAGCCCCGGGACCCCTGGTAGTTGATGTGACCAACCAACGGGACAGGCAAGTTCAACCAGGGTCCACTCCCAAAAACAAGGACAACAAGAAACTAGACTTGTTTGGGAGGAAGGTTTATTCGACGGCAGCCCTGCCGTTCAGGATTGCCAGCCACCAGGCCTTACTGGGCAGGTACAATTTTAATTTGTGGGATTCCCTCAGCCGGTTTGCTGTGGCCCTGTCCCAGGACCAGGCCGCAGACTTCGCCACTGTCCTCGATGAAGGAATCCCGGTGGCTAGGGCAGCACTACAGACGTCGAGTGATGCTGCAGACTCGGCGGGTAGGGCCGTGGCCTCTGCCATGGCCATGAGACGGTGATCGTGGCACCTCCTGGGACAGCCCCGAGGATTGCAGCATCAGTCCATTCAGGACCTCCCCTTTGATGGGTCGGGCCTGTTTTCGGATTGGACCTATGCGAAGCTGCACGGTCTTAAGGACTCTAGGGCCATGCTCCATTTCCTGGGCCTGTACACGCCCCAAGCTTCCAGGCGGCAGTCACGGCCCCAGGCGCAGCAGCGACCAAGGCCTCTGCCTAAGCCCTTCCAGCTCTACAGGAGCAGGGATAGGAACAGGGGGTTTAGAAGGTGAAATCAGCCCCCTAACCCCCCATCAGGGGCCCCCCAAGGGGTCAGGCAATCGGAAAAAGCAATTTTGATGGTGCGCCTGAGGGTGGCACCCCTACCGCCCCCCCTGGATCTGCTCCGCCCCTTCCTAGACAGATTAAGGCCCTTCTATGCCGAATGGGCAAACATCATGTTGGACTGTTGGGTCCTCAGGATAGTCCTTCGGGGCTACGCCCTACAATTTTTACATCTGCCCTTCCCCCCCCCATCCCTCTTCAGGGACCCCTCTCAGGAGCAACTCCTCTTGCAGGAGGTCGACACACTCCTCAACAAGGGTGCAGTGGAAATGGTCCCCCCAAGACAGAAAGGGGAAGGGGTTCTATTCCAGGTACTTCCTCATCCCCAAGGCGAAAGGAGGTCTGAGACCCATATTAGACCTGCGTCGTCTAAACAAATACATCAAACGACTTCAGGTTTCGCATGGTCTCCCTAGCCTCCATTATCCCTTCCCTGTATCCAGGAGACTGGTATGCCTCCCTCGACCTCAAGGATGCCTACTTCCATGTGTCTATCCTCCCCAGCCATAGGTGTTTCCTCCGTTTCACAGTGGCTAGTTCCCATTACCAATTTACAGCCCTACCCTTTGGCCTCTCGTCGGCCCCCAAGGTGTTCACCAAATGCATGGCGGTAGTGGCTGCCCACCTGAGATGAAGAGGTGTGCAAATCTTCCCTTACCTGGATGACTGGTTGATCAGGGGCAGGTGCAGGTCTCATGTGCAGGACAGCGTGACCCTCACTTGCTCTACGTGCAGCAGGCCATCCACAACCCATCCCAACGTCCCTGCCACCGGAGTTGGCGGAAAGAAGGGACTGAGGGGTTGTAGGGCCGGCAGCGCCTCATATACCGCAGCATGTGCGTGAGGCTCCAGGGGGCACCAGAGCCGGCCCTACGGGATCTGCTAAGGGGAAAAAAGTTCCAGTAGCCGCGCACAGTGGCGTGCACACACCTATAGTGGAATGGACATGAGCAACACATCTTGAAGAACAGCAGTTACTGGTAAGTAACCTTGTTTTCCATGATACATTAGCAACACCAAATTTTCTTCCAATAGCATGTGTGTGTAGGGTAGAAAATAGCTCCTGAGGAATCAACTTGTTCTAGTGATTCATTACCTGAGCTAGAGACTTGGTTCATGTAGTAGTGGCTTTGTGTGCTACTAAATGAATGTCATCACTTCATTCCTCAATTAGAACTACCTTGAAGGTGCTAGTAGCTTTGAAAGTTGCCTGAGCCTAGTGTACATAGTCAGCCAGTACTTTGAGGAGTCTAAATGTTGGCTGGAAAGACTTCATTCCCTTTGGAATACACAGCTCTCCTCCGTTCAGTTTTCAACACAATAACGTATGCTTGTGTAATCCGGTCTTTATTTAAAACAATATCCTTCTCGTTCCCACCTGCAGGAGCGACGTGTGGCAGCAAAACAGCTGGAGATGCAGAACAAGCTCTGGGTCAAAGATGAGAAACTTAAGCAATTGAAAGCTATTGTTACTGAACCAAAGACTGAAAAACCAGAGAGACCTTCACGGGAAAAGGACCGGGAGAAGGCTTTTCAGAGATCTGTGTCCCCGCCGCCAGCACCAGTATGTTACATATAAATCCTTTTGTGTGTCAGTGCTGAGACAAACTGGATTTTATAAAGCTATATGCAACTGATTATTTTTCTCCAGTGGTTAGGAATGGGTCATGAGAATGAGTGTTTTGTTTTGGACTCTACTAAATTCCTTGAACTTTTTTCTTCCAGTGTGGTGTGTCTGCATGCTCTCTTACTTTTACACTTGACTAACTGGAAGAGTGCCCTGTCTTTTTAAAGCAGACAATGAAACACCTAATTATGTGATGTACATGAGTTGATTGGCTGACTAGCATATATGCAGAGAGCATACAGGATGATTTCTGCGAAGTGTTACAATTTTGAACTGGTAAAGTATATGTGTTCACTAACTTCTCTTCCATTTTCTTTAGTTTTCTAGTAACTATGTTACTCAAGTCCCTCACAACCAACCTCTCATGAGCCAGCCACAGCTGCATAGGCGCTCTAACTCTTGTAGCAGTATTTCTGTGGCATCCTGTATTTCGGATTGGGAACAGAAACTTTCACCATACAACAAGCGTACCAATGGCACACCTAATGCAAGGAGTAGACAACATGAACCAGAGCAAAATAGAAACTGTAATGTGTCAGACAGAAGGCGAGGGATGTACTGGACTGGAGTCACTGAGGTCCCCAGCCGTAGAGATGAGATAGAAATAGAAGAGGATCAATGCTGCAGGGTTAGTGCCACTCCTAGCAATGGTTACATGTAGCAGTGCTTGGTTGCCGTGGCTCAAAAGTTTACCGTTCTCAAACAGTTGCTAAGCTTAGTATGTGCTGGCATATGTGAGCTCACACCTGAAATGGATTTGGATCCTGTTTTACGAATTTGCTTCACACTTGACTGCTGCCTCCAAGTTGTGAGTCATGGTACTTGCAAAACACAATCCAATTTGGTTCCTAAAGTCAGCATATAAAAGCCCTTAAAGCAGTATGTCTGTGTCTCGTCAGTGTAATATAGCTCTCTACAGGAACACCAATTAACTTTACTCTGACTATAAACCACCTTCTGTCTCCATTTCTCTGTCTCAAACTTGTCTGGCAGTCTGCAATTGCCAGCATCATTTCTGGGCAGATTAAAGGGTGGTCTCATGAGCTGTTTGTGCAAACTTAATTTATCTGCTGGAAACAGTGTTTGGACAAGCAGTCTCACTTGTAAAGAGCTGAGTCTGGGATTCATACAACCATTCAAATATTCTTACTAAATCTGGGTGTTTGTAATAAAGCAGGTGGTTTCACTTGCAGTTCTCATTCAGTTTTAATTGGTCTAAGTGATTGATTGTTCCGTGTACCAGTTCATAGCAAGAAGATCATGCTTGTCTTAACTCTGTGCAGTTTATCACCACATTCTTGCTACAGGGGTTCAGGAAAAACTAATAGACAAAATACCATCAAATTATTCTGAGACATGGTCTCACCAGGAGCAAAATCTCCATTTCATTGTGAATCCATATTTTGGACTCCCTTAATAATACAACCAACCTAATCACTCTTGTTCATCAGAGTTCCTCTTAGAGAGAGACTCTTGGATGCAAGTGACATGCTTTCATACTAATGCTGTTCAGATTAAAGTATACCTTAACCCTTGTTGGCAGCAAGCTAAGGAACATTGCCTACTGTCAAATACAGTGCACCCTTTTTTAAGGATCTAAACGCCTACGGCTGTTTTGCAGAACTGTCACACAAAATTACCAGTGGAAAAATGAATACTTCACTCATCCATTCAAAAAAAAGGTTACCATAGGTAGCCATAGGTGAGCCTTGAAAACTTCTGTTTGCCCAAATCTTAAGGCTGCTTTCTACATCCTGAGAGCATGTAGCTCTTGATCAGAGAACATAGTTGCTTGTAAACAGTGTCTGGGGCTACTAAGAAGAGACCTATCAAGAGGGTGCACTGTAAACCTTCTAGCTGTTGCTAAAATACAACCTAATCGATGCTTAGGTCTTGGAAGTGCAGTGGATGGGGTTAGTATCCATGGATCTGAGTTATGTGGTCTTGCCACATGTCACTAGTGAAACAGATTTTTATACGGTGTGTATGTGAGACAAGTGTAAAATCTCCCCTTATCATTTACAGCTGTTAGTTAGTCTGGTGTTAGAGAAACATTACCTGGATGACTAGTCTTGTCTCGCTTCTCGTCTTAAAACTGTAATTTTCTCAGCAATGTAAACTCGAGCGTTGTATTAGGAGAAGGCTGAATTTGAAGGGGACAGTGCACTTTGTGACTGAATGGAGATCTTGTGTACTTTGGATGGGTCAGAAAGAGGCTCTTTCTCCCTCTTCTTTCGTGCACTTCATTGGAGGGAAGTGTTGTGACCTCTGTTGTAGAGTTTATTTGACAGGGGGACAACAGTATATAATAGTTCTTTGTGACTGGAATTTTACTTAGTCTAGCCCTCTGTAGAAAAAAGGTTGGTTTGTAGTCACCCAGTTATGCAGTTCAAAGAAGGGTAGTGAGAGGTAGGTACCATTATAACTTCATCCCTTGAGTCTGGTGTTCATATTGGCCCTTTCTATAGCTGGTCTTCAGCTCCACATCAAGAGCTGCATTTAAAATGTGCACCTTGTTAAAGTCACCTCTTGGTCAAGTGTGACCTGAGTTTGAGGGACATAAATTACAGCCTTGTGCAAGAGGTCCCTCAAGTTTTTTTTCTTTAGAAGAGAATTACCACGTCCCTCCTGAGACTTCAACCATCCTTCTGCTTAACTTCCGAGAAGAAACTTTATGCTAAGGATATTTTCTTGTAAAGAACACAGACTCCTTGTAACCTTTTTCCACCTGTAATCTCACAAGAGGATCCATATTTAACAGGCTGTCTGACCTTCCTATAGCAGTTGAAAATAATGTCTAGTTTTGCCCAGAGGAGGGTGGGTGGTGTGAGGGTATCCACACACCAGTAACTTCAGATGTATTACAACAACTGAGCCCCAAACTTGTCTCCCTCTGGAGAGGGAGCTAATGTCAACTTCTTCCTTCTCTGCAGCATTTACCCGGAAATACACTTCAGTCCTAAGTGACACCTCCTAAACCCTGTACCACAAATCTCCTTCTCCAGTTACCAGAGAAATAGACCATTTGACCGAGGAATGTGTCCATGGGAACTATTTTAAGTAACTTTGCTTTTTCAGGCTTCTTTAATATGTGTGGAATTCATAGTTTGGCTGGAAATTTGAGAACTGCTGAGATGCTGAGATCTTTTTGCCTGAAGTTCCTGTTAAGGAATCCAGCCAACTACATAGAACTTAATTAAAACTGCAAAGAATGAGTTGGCCCAAGTATAATTCTAATAGCAATTTTGTGTAAGGGTGTCAGTAATGGTGCCCTGCAGGATCAATTCTGATTAAAAGTTTAGACATGAAATTTTGCTCTGCATCCAAATACATTTTAACTGAGTCTGAAAAACTGCACTTCTACTCACATGCTTGAAGTAAGTTAACTATTGATTGTGCTTATTTCTTCTGGTTCCTTTTCCACTCTGATCAGAATGCACCTGCAGTTCGTCTCAGACACAGGCGATCACGCTCAGCGGGGGAGAGATGGGTAGATCATAAGCCACCTTCTAACGTGCCCACAGAAACTGTCATGCAGCCACATGTCCCCCATGCCATCACAGTAGCAGCTGCAAACGAAAAGGCACTAGCTAAGTGTGACAAGTACATGCTGACACACCAGGAACTAGCTTCTGATGGGGAGATTGAAACTAAACTGATTAAGGTAAAGCAAATACCTTTATGGCAAACCTGTCAGTGTTGTCAAATCCTACTTAACGGATCCTGTATTTCTGATGTTGGCTTGGCTAAGGGTGTGTTTGACTTAAAATGCTTTTTGTTAAATGTGATTTTTGGAAGTTGCAGGTTGGGGGATGATGCATGTCAGTTCTTAGAATACTATTTTAAAGTCAGCTTACAGTACTTTAATGTGCTCTTCTAGCCATTTGCATACCAAGCTGCATCTGCATCAGTTTGATTAAAAGGAAAGCTCAACCTACTTTGATAAAAACGATCTCTTAGCCTAGTCTGTAAGACACCACCCATAATTAGTGGGTGTGGGGTGAGCCTGTGACTGCCACTGGCTATCTGAAGTCTGCTCGTGGCGGTTTGACCGTCTCATTGAAGTGATGTCGCTGCATTCCTCTAGCAGCATGAGCCCGTTCCCATCTTGCTGCCACAGCCGAGCTATATGAAATCTGACCGTTTCAGAATGTGGCTTCCAAGTGTTAGTCTGGCAAACACGTAAAGCAAGTTGAGAAGCAGCCTTGGCTTTGAGTGCTGTGGGGCTCTGCCAGTTTCACAAAAGATGTCTCTTCAGCCAGGTGATCGCTTTCTCCATGTTTCTTGGAAATGCCAGTTGTCATCACTTTAAAAAACAAACAACTGATAAGTGCTTCTTGTGAGGAACTTTAAACTTGATGATTTTTCTAGCTATGAGTACTGAAGTATTCTCACTTTAAAATAAAAAAGAAAATCTCTACATGCTAATTTAAGGGCTTGTTGACCTCATTTATCCCAGGCGTCTTCCCTGCTGCCAACACAGTTACAGATCTATCTATACTGCAGAATGAAAGCTTTGAAACTGGGCCTGACACAGTTGTTTGTAATCTGCTATTGTAGCAATTTCATGTTCCATTTCTGGGGGCAGCTGCCAACTTCTGGGTACATTGCGTGCTGATGGATCTCTCAAGTGTTTATACTCTCCGGGTGGTTGGAGGGGTTTCCTGAAAGAAATAGTAGTTTAATGCAAACACTGAGATCACCTTCTAGTTGGCTACAATTCATGTTTCTGTGCAAACATAATATCCAAGTAACTATATTAATTTATAAGTAATTTGTTTTGTTTCTTTCCCTCAGGGTGACGTTTACAAAACCAGAGGTGGTGGACAGGCAGTCCAGTTCACAGAGATAGAGACTCTAAAACAAGAATCACCGACTGGGTCAGTTGCACTTAATTTTACTATAGCAATAATATCAAGAACCTAGTACACACAGAATGTGCGTACAGCCCTAATTCCATCAGTAGTCTGGAGATAAACTTCAGAAGAATGAAGTTGCTGAGATTTTGCACTGAAGTTACCGGCTTCATATATATAAAATTGAGGTAAGGGTTTCTTGTAAACCCTGGAGCTACTGGTAGCTTTAGCAGACTGCTGGGATTTGGGGGTACTAGAAGCATCTCTAGATAATGGCTTGTGCAGTCTCCCATTTGAGTCTACCGAACTGTATATAGCAGTCTTTCAGGACTAACTCTTCTCTGCCTTCTTCAGTCGAAAGCGAAGATCATCACCTTCAAGTTCTACTCCACCAGAAGATGCTGCGGAATCTGAATGGACAGATGTAGAAACCAGAGTAAGTTACAAGTAGGCAACCAGGTTCTTATGCCCAGATGAATCTGGGGTAATGCCACTAAGTCTGTCTTCTCTTCGCTGGCTTTTTGCAGCAGCAGTGACTAATGCCCATGTCTTTTCAGTGCTCAGTAGCGGTGGAGATGAGGGCAGGATCCAATCTTGGACCTGGATATCAGCATCATGCTCAGCCCAAGTAGGTGTCACACTAACTTATAACTGGAGCTTCTGGCTTCCTTGCTCTAAATGCTAATTGGTTGGAAAAATACTATTTCCCTCAAGTCTTACCAGGTTTAAGGTAAGGATTGAATCCTGAAACGTCAAACCTGGGGACTTCGTGATTCAAGCCATTTAGTCTTGCTCCTCTGCTGGTGTGAATGGGATTTCTTGTTTCTCTGGCTGCTTTTCTGACTCAAGTCATCGAGTAGCAGTGATACATCACCAAATGGACAGCTTCAGAGGGCAATTGGAACAACGAGTAGCCTAAAATATGGAGAGTGAAGCCAAGATTTTCAAGTGTGACCAGTGACTTTTTTTTGAGTGCCCAACTTGATAAGCCTTAAAGGAGCCTGACGTACAGAACTGGGCCGACTTTCTGAATATCAGTTCCCTGTAAGACATCTCAACTTGGGCCCCCCAACTGAAATCACTGGTCACGCTTGGAACCATTGGCCTGAGGCATGATAGTAAAATCTGACACTGATACCATATATCTTCAGCGGCAAATTGAGTGGGCTCTCAAACCTGTGCTGGAACACTGACTGTCCTTACAGCTCAGAGATGGAACAGAGTGTCAGGGACAGGAGAAAACAAACGACTGAACTATGCCCTCATTTTCTTGGCCTTTCATCTAAGGTTGCAAAGGATTAAAGTAATGTCTTATGCTGTGTCAATGTTAGTAACACATTCAAATGGGCAAGATCTGCTATCTCGGCTGGTGGAGGGAGGGAAGGATAGTTTACATTTTATTAGTTTACAAAAACTGTACAGGGTACCTTGGGAGGGGGATGGCGTTCAACAATCTGCTGGCAAAGTTGATGTAGTTAATATTCAATTCCCAGTCTGGTAGATGGTAGTTGGTACTTGAAGCTTCTGCTAGAGAAGCACAGGCCCTAGACATGGCGGAGCAGCCCTGCTTCTTTTTAGAGTCTGGGGCACCACCTACTGAACACACAGATGACAACCTGAAGCCTCTTGGGGATTTTTTGAGTTGGTCAGTCTCACCCGTGAGAGTTAGTGTATCTAAAACTCCCGTCTAGACAAATAGAAAACTCACCTGATAATGTGTAGAAGTCCCGGTTTCTAACAGCAGAGTCCAAACAAATACTAGGCTTTAGACATTAAACATCATAAGCCGCAAGAATGGGTCTCAAACATTTGCCGACAGAATAAGTGCTTATTAGATAGGTCTGATGGCCTAGTTGCTGGAGAATAGAGTTCAATATGCAGATTTGGCCTTTTGCAGATAGGTGCTGGCAGTGCTGTGGAAGTGACCCATTCAGCTCAGGGGAAGAAAATTTGCAGTTTTACACGATGTTTACAGGCAGGAGAGAGGGCTTCAGAGGTAAAAGGGCTTTTCATGAAGCAAAACTGGGGTTGGGGGTAGAAACATGGTGATACCATAATGATCAGATAACCTTCACAAATTTTCAGGCCAAAACAGAGAAGCTTAACAACTATAAGAAGCTAATGCATTAGACTTCAGTCTATGGTATACACTGCTACCAATGGGAAAACTTGTATATACAAGTTCAATAGCAGTGGAACACAGCTGAAATCTGGTGCTTTTGGGAATCTGTGATCGGAAGACTCATGATTTCAGATCTGTTTACAAACCTTTTCCTTGTAATGGGCATAATCGTGCTGTGGTATAAACTTCTCTTCAAAGCCCCCTTCCCTGTAATCTTGGAGCCTGGTCCCATGTCTATTGAAATGGGCTTTGTCACTGCCTTTATAGGAGCAGGATCAAGTCTTCAGTTTGCCTGTTGGGTCAGTCGTGCTAGTGCATTGAAGTGGTAACTTAATGTTGTGCACAAAAGCACATTGTGGTTACTTAAGGGTTGTTGCTCCCTGATCTGATGCGCTGAATAAAATGCATAGCGCCGTTGTATCACTGAACCAATTTATTGTCTTTCCATCACTATTTTCTCTTAAAACCTGTATTCATACAATAGACTATGTAAATCTGTGAGAGTCAAAACTTGGATCTGAAAGAGTTGTTTTGTGTTTCTTTTTATTTCAGGCGCAGAAAACCATGAGCTGCAATTCACTCTTGTACTGGAATGCTGTTCACAAAATAGGGATTTTTAATTAGTTCTTCAGAATTTGCTGCCAGAGATGTCTTGGTAAAGTTACTGCTATGCTAACACTGCAGACTTGTGTTTTTATAACCGGCTATGCTGGACAGCGGCTAAGGGAAAGACTTTTTTCACAATTCTGATGAAATACGTGTAGTCAATGCATTTGATTTTTTTTTTTGCCCTGCTGTGTATTATGGATAACTTTGAGGAGAGGCCTTCTGTTTTGTGTGTGTGGACTTCTTGATGATATTCTGTATCTCCTGTTGACTGAATCAGGCAAAGCCTTTGCCTTGTGATTTTTGTCAGGTTTTCTTTTTATAGTGCAAAATATTTTCAATTTTGGTCATGATACTTTGTAAGGTTGTTTTTTAAATACACAAATGCTGCTATTTATTTAGCTGCAGTAATGCACTTTAGAAATATTTCTATGCCTGTTCAGGTTTTGTATTATAATTAACACCTATGAATATGAATTACCCATCAGAACAATTATCCAATAAGAGATGGGACTTAATTGTTGGATTAACAGTGTTCTGTACATATACAAATCGGCTTCTGAAAGTCATTGCAGTCTTCAAGCCATCCTAATGACAAAAAAACAAGAATCCTGAGAGTGCGCATAATGTTGAAAAGTAACTATTATATGATGCTAATGACATTAGCAGTAGATGGTAGGGAGTGAGGGTAATATGGTCAGATGTAAGGTTGCAGTTATATTAAGCATGTATCTGCAAATGCATTAAAATAAATACTTTTATTCAATGGCTCTTACTCAGTGTAGACTTGTTAACTTGGGAAAACTTTTTTTACTGTTAGTGTATGTAACGTTGGCTTCCTCTCGGTGGAGATGGGAGGCCAGAATCTCAATACCATCTTGTGCTGTCATGCCTTTAACAGCTCCCTCTCCAAAAAAATATCCTGCAGTAATGGATCTTTGAAACGCAGGTTTGGGATACTTAGAAACTTTAACTAAGGGATGAAAGTGAATTCCAGTATGTTAAAAGCATCAGGCAAGACACCTTCAGGATTGATTGCAGGCTGCCTTTCAGTGCAGTCAGTTCCACTGCTTCAGTCTCTTGGTTTTTCTTCTGATGAAAAGGTCGTTGATCTTTGGACTTTGTCTAGATGAAGAATAGGAAACCGGTCTCTTGAGAACATGTTGGCTAACATGTTTCAATAATGGTTTAAAAAAAAAATCTGGCTTCTAAAAACATGGTTTTGACCACACCTAGCAAGCATGGTTTGAAACAGCATTTGTCTACACTGTCTGCTAAATAGCATTTAAAAATGCGTTTGGGTTAGTGAACATGTTTGCTAAACACCTCATTTTCCTAGACTAGGCCTAAGGATCTGAACAAAGTGTAGTGTATAAAACAAAAGCCAACGCTACAGATAGCGAGGACTTATGTCCAACTCCGTTAACCCCTCTTCCCCCTCTGAGGCTAATATTACAACTCAGGTTTTTAGCGAGGCTTCACAATATTAAACATCTCCCTGAGCAAAATGATAGATGTTAACTCTCGTTTGTTGCAGTTCACTGCAGCGTTGACCAGAAGGTGGAGCAGATCATGTTTCAAAGCCAGCCCTTCCATCGGGCTGGGAAAACCAGGACAACGAGGCCTCAACCCCTCTGGGTCTGCCAGTGCAACACCGCTAACCAAGTTCCCACTCCACAATGTTGAAGCAGCCCCAAAGCATTGTCTGGTGAAGAGCAGAAGTTGCTCTGCTTGTGAGGCAGCATTTTCAGGCTTCAGAGGGCAAACTGAGTGATCTGGTCCCAGTCTTAGCATTCTAGTTGACATGCTGCCACCTCCCACATCCTGCAACTTCAGCTCCGTAATGGGAAAAGTTGATCAGGAGTTGCAGGATTCCCCAGGCAACAAGGAGCCCATCCAGCTATTTCAAGGAGTGAGTGATCACCATACATACAAACAGGCAGTCCAGAGGATCCAGTGTCTGCCATCTGCTCCTTCCTTGGCTTGATAAATTTATGAACAGGATTATACGATGTGGTTGCCTGCCATGGGAGGGGACTGCACTTGGTGATTGCAGAGTCCCTTCCAGTCCTATATTGAAAATGGGTCGAGGCAAGTTGAAACACTTACAGAGGTTATGGGCAAATATGCAGCACCATTGTTTCATTTACTTCCCCCATGGCCAGTTCAGGAGTAGGGCCTTGCAGGTCCTCGTGCTTTTCTGTAACTTATTACACCCATTTCTGCTGCACCGCTACAAAAGGAAAGAGCTGTGCGGGCAAACTCCCAGTTGTACCAATCTCGTAGCAGTGAGAGGCCAGCTTCTTTAAAATATTAAAAAGACAATACATTACATTGTGCATCTTGAACTAGCGCCATGAGGTGAGGTGCAATGGCAGCAATGCAGGTGTTAGGAAACAGTATATCTTAGATTCTTCCTGGCCCCACAACCTAATTCTTCTGCGGTAGCCTCTGTCTATTCCCACTTCTCCCTCCTGCATTGCTGAACTTTAGAAACCTGGTAACCAGGGCCCTGCGCCAGCACCCTCTCCCTGAACCAAATGCATGCTGCTCAGGTTATAGAAGGTTCTTTCCTTTCTGGGGCTGGGGCAGCGGGGGAAATGTGGTCTGTATACTTGGGGCAGTTAGGGGATTTTGTTGAGTTGTTTGTGTCTGGATAACTTGAGCTATTGCACACTTGTCTTTTGTCTGGGCCAGGATTCCTGATACTTTCTGGTCACAGTCAGTCCAGATTTTTTTTCCCTTGGTACAAGGTGTACATTGGAGACAAAGATCCTTCTGATCTCAACGTTTCAGGGCCGGAACTCCGATTCTGTGTAATATAACCCAGGCTACGTGATCTAAACCCACCGCTTGGTACCTCTGAAAAGGGCTAAAGATCTTGACCAGTAGCAGCTGGATAAAGTGGCTTGCCAATACAGACCTAAGTGTTAAATTCCTCTTAGACAGCTCAAGTTTAACTGCACAGGCTTGGATACTTCAGCTCCTGCAATCACTGTGAACTTGTGCAGTTAGCAATAAGACCGTCAAATGGGGCTGCAGCCACCTTTTGGTTTTGAAGAGAGCCCCTTAGAGTGGGATAAAAGAAGTCTCCACCCCAACCCCAGTGAATCTATTCGTGTTAATGAGAGGGATAAGGGTGTCACTGTTTAACAAGCAGTATTCAGGCCTTGCTGCCACACAAACACCTCAGCAACCACAGAAAAGTGTGATGAGAAACTACTTGCATGTGAGCAACCCTCTGCTCTGAGTGACCCATAGCTTCTGACTGCCAGAAGCTGAGACTGGACAGCAGAGATCACTGGATAATTGTGCTGTTCTGTTAATTTCCCCTGAAGCATCTGGCACTGGCTATGTCTGAAGGGATATTGGGCTAGATGGACCAGTGGTCTGGCCCAGTATGGCTATTCTTATGTTCTCATTGTAGATTTAAAAAAAAAAAAAAATATCTTCATAAGGAAGAATATTTAGCTGTGGCGTGTTAGTCTTCATGCAGCTAGCTGTTAACTGGTTTGCTGTCTGGCTCTACGGCTTTAAAAATGCTCTTTAACCGATGGAGGGAAGGGATGCATAACTCTTTAACATGGACACCTAGCCTTAAATGCTGCAAAACTTTCTCCAGCCTCATTCCTTATGGGGGAAAAAAAAATGTGTTGTGAGATTGAAGATGATAAATTCCAACGCGAATGGTTTGAAACACTGAGAACTGCATCATCAATGGAAAAGAGAGAGTAGGAGGGGGTTTATTACTGGCAGGCTTAGGGCGTTACTGCTAAGGAGAAGGATATGCCTGTACATCACTGGATTTTAACGGGGTGAGGGAATGGGCAATGTGGCAACAACAATCTTGGTCATGAAATGACCTGCTCCTGGATAGATGGGTCTGTGAAAAGCAACTTAGTTGGCCCAGTGCTGCCCCGTAGAGGCAGCTGGTAGGGATGGCATCTCTTTTTCCTCCTATCTGGGTACTGCATTGGGTCTGCTGAGCAGAGTCTGTTGGTGATTTTCAATAGAGAGAGGGGATTTTGTACATTACTACCCGTGAAGGGCCATGTTCGGCCTGGTTGTGTAATTCTAGACGATTGTCTCAGCGTGAGAACAGAGGACTTGATTTTTACATTTCTGCTTCCATGCAGCCACTGAAACCAAAACCTCCCAAGCATGGGGGCCTCCCTTTAATTGTTGCTATTCTCTTCCAGGTGGGGGAAGGAAGGGAAGTGGAAAATTAAAGAATGAAACCTGATGAGGCATGAGAACACATGGCTCCTTGTTAGAATGTTTCTTTCTAAACACACAAGACTGGAGGAAAAATTTGGAAGAGAAATCAAATTATTTCAGACTGGATGGTAGCCACTAGCTAATTCAGGGGATGGGGTGGGGGTTGGATTTCTGCATTTGGAGTCTGATTTCCCCCCCCCCCCCCCTGCATTTTTCACAGTGGGGGTATTGGATCATGTGTCCCTTGATGTACCTCCCACAGTTTTAAGCAACCATTATCCCCCTTCTGTCAGTGAAATCGCATTCCCGTAAAGTCACCATTCATGTCTGCTCCTTTTTCTTCACTCACTCACTCTAGTGCACATCACTGGCAGTGTTTACCCTCAACGCTTCCTCTAAGGCTCAGCTAAGCACACAATTTACTCTGCAAACAAGACTTGGCATTTATTGTGGGTATCTTTGTTTACTTACCATTCTTTAGTCTCCACTGACATTCAGTGGGAAATGTTAGAACCAACAGCAGCCTGTAGTGGGAACACTGCATGTACCAGTGCTCTCCAGTGAACGATGCAGGAATGGAGGCTGCCTTCTGGGGTTTGGTGAGGGTTAAGTTCCATCAGTGTGTTGTAAATATGTGGGAAAGAAGATCCTTAGTGAAGGAAACTTTTAAACTTTCCTGAACAATCCCCTAAAGCTTCTGCTTTCCTCTTCAAGTGGAGTGTATATAGCACCTACCCTTACTGCTGAGACCAAGAGACAAACAGCTATTAGCACTTGATAGGGCTATGTTATTGCCTGCCTGCGTGAGAAAAACTTGAGCAAAGGTCAAGAATCTCCATCAGATCTCATCAAGTGTCAGTGGAGTCCCATTGTTAATGGTTTGCCCTCCAGAGCCTGGACAGGAGCAAATGGCTCTCCGAGCCCAGATCTCACAATAGGTGTAGACAAGAGGAATGCTTGTGTGGAGACACCCACTATCCATGCTGCTTGCCTCCCCTCCTCTCTGCCTGCCCCTCATCTATGCGAAGAACACCTGTGAATGGAAGGGGTCTCAAACTGCGGCTGAGGATTACCCAGGTGTACGATGCAGACAAGGCTGGTATAATCCTTCAGAGGAAAGTCCTTGCTGGTTCAATGTGGAGCCCAGTCACCTCTCCCACTTCCAGTTCCATCCTCTCCGTGTCTAACAACGTTCCCTCCCGAGCAGAGAGCATAAATATGCAGAAGAGGCTTCCACAGAGTTGGGGAGGGAGGCGATGCTGATCAGACTGTCTCCCTCCGCTTTGTTCCTCCTGCTGGTTGGTGCGTGGGCACGTTGGCTCTTGGCGTTATGGACCAAAGAAGCCCATCAGCTGTTGCTTCCTTGGTGTACTCAGCCCCGCTGTGTGGCTTCTGGCCCGTGCAGCTAGAAGCACTGGCAGATTTTGGGCTCTGGGATGTTCAAGGGCAACTTTCCACTAATCTCTGTCCCCAACCCCCAGACAAACAAGCGTGCAGTGAACTGCTGGAAAGGGGCGTGACAGCTGCTCAACCCCTCTTAAGATCAGGCCTAAGGGTGGGAGAAATTTTGTAACCAAGAAGGAGTTTGTTATATTCAGTGTCCTTAAACTGGGACGGCAGAGGTTAAAAGCTCTCATGTCTTTTCCTGGGAGGTAACCTGACTAGTTACGGTGGTATACAGCAAAGTTAGCTACTACAAAGTTAGGGGCCGCCTGTTCTCCCCTCCAATTTTTTAAACTCAAAAAAGCTCTCCCAGGCTGATGTTATGTGGCATGTGTGTTGGCGATGGTGGCTGGGCATTTGTGGCAGTGGTAGACTCGCTGCTGCCTGACTGGGGTGATGAAAAGCAGATTATTCGTAACTTGTCTGTCAACCCTACAGCTGTGTTCAATTGGCAATGAATGGGCGGGAAGCTTTTCTCAAACGGGCTGCATTTAGTAGAAGCATTGCTGGCAGATGGAGGGCAGTGATTATTCCCCTCTATTCGGCAGTGGTGAGGCCGCATTTGGAGAATTGTGTCCAATTTTGGGCCCCCCACTACAATAAGGATGTGGAGAAGTTGGAGAGAGTCCAGCGGAGGGCAACAAAAATGATTAGGGGGCTGGAGCACAAGACTTATGAGGAGAGGCTGAGGGAACTCGGCTTGTTTAGCCTGCAGAAGAGAAGAGTGAGGGGGGATTTGATAGCCGCCTTTAACTACCTGAAAGGGGGTTCCAGGGAGGATGGAGCTAGGCTGTTCTCAGTGGTGGCAGATGACAGAACAAGGAGCAACGGTCTCAAGTTGCAGGGCGGGAGGTCTAGGCTGGATATTAGGAAAAAGCTTTTTCACTAGGAGGGTGGTGAAGCACTGGAATGGGTTACCTAGGGAGGTGGGGGAATCTCCATCCTTTGAGGTTTTTAAGGCCTGGCTTGACAAAGCCCTGGCTGGGATGGTTTAGTTGGGGTTGGTCCTGCTTTGAGCAGGGGGCTGGACTAGATACCTCCTGAGGTCCCTTCCAACCCTAATCTTCTAGGATTCTAAGGTTGAGCTCTGGCACGCGCAGGCCTCCAGTCTCGCTGAGTCTTGCCAAACTGCACCGTGGAGTTTGTGAATTGCAGAAATGGGGTGTAGGACGTGGCCAGTCAAACGGGCTTACCCAGCTCTCCTGAGGTGGGAGGTGACCTTGTCATCTACCCCCACATGGAACATACCACCCAGGGTGCCACCTCTGCCCTCTGGCTTTCTTGGCACTGAGAACTGGCAGGTGTCCCACCGTTGCTTCATGGGGAGTGCAGCTCCACCCTGCCAGCAGCATGACAGCGTTGGCCGGAGATCAGTGTTTTCACCATCATGTCGTCCTTGCCCTATGCCAGGGTAGGGTAGGGGGAGGCAAAGTGGCTCAGGCCCCAAGCTAGGGCGCAGGAGACCAATGTTCACATTCGTCATTCTGTCACAGCCCTGCTCTGTGACCTTGGGCAAGTCACACCCTCTCTCTGCCTCAGTTTTCCCAACTGTCAAATGGGGACGCCGGCGCTCATCTTTGTACTGCACTTCAAGAGTTATGGATGAGAAGCGCTACAGCCGCCTGTCACTATTCTTGTAAATAAAGATGTCTGCACCTGAACACCCCAAACATGACACCCACACTCAGAAGATGGCCACTGCTGCCAACGTTGACCAAAGCAACTTGCTGACAGCCCTGGTGTCAATGCTGGTGCTAGAGCATGGCTCTCGGTGTGTTGTTTTACACCTGTACCCTTTGCCCTCCGTGTCGGGGGGTAAGAACAACATTTGTTCGTGCGTGAGTCCTGCTGCCACGCTCCAGGAAGCTATGGCAGCACTTTTCTGGGGAGCCGGCACGGTGTCTTATAGCGTGGCTGGGGTTTGTCTTCTGGCACGGCATGAGCACAGCACTTGCCTGCTGATGCCCTCAAGCAGTGGTTCTCCACCTTGGGGGTACGCAGAGGTCTTCCGGGGGTCCATCGACTCATCTAGATATTTGCCTAGTTTTACAACAGGCTACAGAAAAAGCACTAGCGCAGTCAGTACAAGCTAAAATTTCATACAGGCAGTGACTTGTTTATAGGGCTCAATGTACTATACGCACATATAAGTACAAGATTTATATTCTAATTGATTTGTTTTATAGTTACATGCTAAAATGAGAGTTAGCCATTTTTCAGTAAGATGGCGCTGTGACACTTTTGGATTCTTAGCTCTGATTTTTCTAAGCACGTAGTTTTTAACTGAGTTTAAATTTAGGGGTACACAAGAAAGGAATACAGTAGTCTGGAAAGGTTGAAAGCCAGGGTTTGCAAGATCAGGATTTGGCCACCTCCTCTGGAATCTCCCGTTGAGCCATGGTGCAAGCAGGTATGGCTTTCTGACAGCTGATTTCATATGAATTAGTTCACAGAGGAAGACACTTAGTTACTTATCACATTATTTCCCTGCAGAGAAATTCCGCTTAATTCCCCATGTTGCTGGAAGGGCTGGAGTTGAACATATCACTTAATCTGCAATTCAGATGCAAACATTTTAATTAGTGAAGACAACACTTTTTTTTGTTTGCTGAGTTTTAGATGTCTCATTGCAAACTCTGCCCTCCTCTTTCTCCCCCCCACCCCCTGTTCAAAATATATTTAGTTCTTCTCTAGCTTTAGGCACTTGGAATTATTTGTAAAATACCATCAAGTTCTCTCACCTTTTTTAATTGAGGAAAACAAAGTACAATTCTCACATCTAGGAATAAGCCCTAATCGTACGGTTGTTGCAAATTTCTGGATGATCATAGGGCTAGATTATAAAAACTGGAATTTGTCACTGGATTCCCTCCGCAGTGGAAGGTAGTGTATAAAGGTGAACGCTACTTTTTGTTCTTGTTGTTAAGAAGGGGGAAAGTGTTCTGGAGCCAAAAACCAGAGCAATGAAATAAATGAATCCTTAACCGCAGTGGATCATGGGACGCTTCTGCTCTGCTTCCTTGTTAGCTCAAACAGCTACAGTCTTTATCAGACAAAATGTAAGCAAATAGAGGCTCAGGCACGAAGTCCTGTACCCTGTTCTGGTCCTAGGTTAACTCGCCCTTCTGGAGCACTTAGAAAGGTTTTGAGAATGTTTGCTCACGGCTGTGGGCTTGATTCTCCTCTTTTGCTCTGCTCTAAATCAGAGAAGCCAATTCCATGCCCTCTGTGGGAGGGTAGGTGGTGCAGAGGGACTTGCATCTTTACAATGATCAACAGACAGTTATCTGGCCAGAATACTGGCAGAAGAGTTCTGTTTCCAACCTTAAAAATAAACATCCCAGCCTGGCTTCACGCTTTAGTAGTGAGAAACGAGAACCCTTGAACTCTGGGGTTTTTGCACCAGGTTGCTGGGGGTAGGCTGCATGTGTGCTGGAGTCAGGGCCAGATTTCCACTTAGCACAGTAGGCTCCTGCCTGGGGCACCTAAACGGTGGTGGATTACTACACGGGGCCTGTGCCCAGGGGCCCTGGCCAATTTGGGGGCCCTGCAAAAGCCCGGGAACTCTGGCCCTACCCCCTGCTCCTCCATTTCCCTCTGAGGCACTGCCCCTTGGACAGGGTGGAAGCCGGAGCCCAGGGATAATCATATTCCCCCTGCCTGGAGTTGGCCAACCGGTCAGCCCAAACTCTCCTCCCCATGCGAAGCTGGCCCAGCCAGCCCCTCTCTCCTCCGTCACCACCTTCCCCCCCGCACGGGAAACACCAAGGTCGCGAGTAGGCAGGGGGTTCCACTGAAGATGCTGTGCCCAGGGGCACGTAAGGTGTAAATCTGGCCCTGACTGGAGTGTCTTTACCCCTAAGTCGAACTGGTGCAAAAGGCCCCGGCTTAAACAAGCCCCCAGGAAACGGGGGGGTTAGAAAGATGATGTTTGCTGCAGTTTTCTGTGCCGCAATAAAACGCGTGGGCAGCAGATGGCGACGGAGCATTGACTAACGCAAACCGAAGGGCTCTTGGTGAAGAGATGCTGTGCAACCGGGGCTCGGTTCTGCCTGCCCTGAACTTCTGGGGAGCGGTGACAGCGCACGGCCTCTGCAGGCCTCGCTCAGCCAGCCGCGGCACTTGGCCCTGCCCGTGTCCGTGGAGCAGGAGGGAGGCGGAGAGCAGGGCTGCATTATAAAAAGCACCGGGAGCTAGTGACAATCCGGCCCAGCTTTCCGCGAGATTGTTTGGACAAGAAATCTGAGCCGGCTCCTTTCTGCACCTGTTTTTTCTTTAAGAAAATGACCACAAAACGAGGCATGTTTAGATGGACTGTGTGAGTTGTGTTAGACCTCTCACGTTACAGCTCTGGGCTTCTTTTACTGACCGATCTCGGCAGTGCACTAGAACTGCCCGTGGCCCTGGTGCAGAGAGATGCCACAGTGTGCAGCCGGTCCTGCTAGAAACACACCCATGGTACAGGCAGGGTTTGTTTGAAATGTTTATGTTCTGTACGTTTTCAAACTGGCTGACTCCGCAAATAAGCGGCCTTTTTTAAAAGCCTACAAAAGCAAGGAAATTCAAAACGAAGGCTAATCCCGCTCTAGGATTTAACTGGGCCCCTTGTGTTCCGTATGACCTCGCATATGGTACAGAAGCCTGGGATGAAAGGCACAGAAACAACGGGACGACGTCTGCATTTTCACTGATAGGTGATCGCTGTGGTTTGCCTCTGGGTTCTTTCTCTTTTAAGCATGGAACCAGGCAGAAAAAAGGGAGAAAACAACCAAAAGCGCAGGCCGGATCAACCGCTTCCTTGTGGCCCTCTGTGAGTTCTGGACACTTGGCGGCTCACTGGGGTCAAACGGCACCGCAGCCACATACCAGCTCAAATACTGCCGCTCCGTAGGCATCCCGCATGCCAGGACCCCCCTGGCGGAGTGAAGCAACCTCCTCCCCCTGGCCACAGAGCAGCTGCTACCGCAACACAGAACCACTGTACCGCTCTGGGGCAAGGCAGATGGGCCACGCCAGGGCCTAGCACACTTCCCAGCCCTCTTGCCCGGCACAGGGTGCCTCGATGGGATGAGTTAAACCCAGGGATACCCCCACCCAGCTTCTCGTGGGCACTCTTCCATCAGCACAGAAGGGGGCCTGTGGTTTTGGTCAGAGTTTGTGGGCCGGGCCCCTGAGCTGGGCTGAGCTCATCTCTGTGGTCAGTGGCTCTACAGAACTGCTGTGCTCTGGGGTGATGGAAAACATCCCAACAAAAGGGATGAATGGCGGGAATCTCTCCCACGCTCAGGCTGGCTTGGCGAGAACTTCCCTGGCCATCTAGCATTGCAGGATGGTGGCAGACAACTTTAACCCCCCTGTTGATGTGGGGCGCTGTGAAGACGGCATTTGCTGAGGAATGATGAGTTGTTGTGCTAATTAGTATCCAAGTGCTGCTTTAACTGGCAGGCCTCTGATTGAGGGCAAGAGAATTGCTTCTGCAGGCTGGCTGGCATAGGAGCGTCCCTGCAGCCAGTCACTGCAGCGCTGCGTGCTAGCCACACTCGGCGCTAGATCTTGGCTTGTAATGTCGCTACTTTGCACCAGGCTGCCAGTGCGAAGCAACGACAAACGGGGTCAGCCGGTTGCCGGACAATTCCCCTTGTACAAGGGCTTCTGTTGGCGGTGTCGGCTAGATGGAGGTAACTCTGTGCTCCCCGGCTCTTAAAGGGGGCAAGGTTGGACCAGTGCTGCCACACTCCAGAGCGGCTGGGAGCCATTGGAGTCAGGGGAAAGTTAGCGCAGCTTTAGGGTTGCTCTAACTTGTGCTGGGGGACGGGGGGCAAACCGGTCTGCAGCTAGTCTCAGGATAAAGGTTTACAGCCCCCTTCGCTCTCCCATACCCGGTGCTCTTGGGCCAGAGGACATAGCCCAATGCGTAGTTACTGCACACTCATGCTAGCGATTCCACAGCTAGTTCAAATGGCCGGGTGAGGGGAAGTTTGGGTGTGAGGAGAAAAGGGGAGATTCCCAGCCCAGAGGCCACAGGTGAGCGCAGGCTAGCTCTCTGCCCTTAGCTGTGGCCGGTGGGACAGCTGGGCCGCCAGGCTTGCCCCACGAGAAGATAACAGGTAGGGGGTCTACCCCAGGGGCGTGGTGATTTTTCTGGTTCATGGGGAATCTGCTGGGAGCCTCTGGGAGACACATTTCAGGATGTTTCTCTGACCCAGTGGGCTGTTCCTGCTTCTGAAGAGCCTGGACCTGCCCCACAAACTCTCCCCCCAGCCACCAGGAATTTTGGAGCCTGAGGAGGAGCAAATCTGGGCCCCTTCCCTGCAGCAGGGTGATTTTGCTGCACTGAAGGAGTTGGGGCTTTGCTGTTCTTACTTCTCTGCACTGCTGCGTCCTCACGGTGGCTCCTGGTTGCACTGTGCCCGATATACAGGTCAAAGGCCACGGGACTAGCAGGAGAGCAGAAAACGCTCCCTTCGTCACTGGCCCGCTGTGACTGGTTTAGGTGGAACGTGAGCCCTGGCAGAAAAGGAGAGACGTTGGCAATTATAGTCGAGCCAGACCAAGTCAGGTCCCTCGCTGCCCTGCCTGGCCGTGTTCTATGCAATGCCACAGCTGCTCTTGAATGTGGGGGAAGAATTTATTTTACAGCTCATAATCCAAGCTGACGCTGAATGTAGCCACTGGTGTGTACACACCATAACCCTTGCTGGCTTTCTTGGCCTGGTTACGTAACAAACCAGTTTTTTATTTATTTTTTTTTAAATCACTGACAACGTCGAATCCTGTGAATTAATCCTGGCCAGCCGGCTGCAGCAAGAGAGTCTTTTAAGGACAGTGCTTTGGCTGGTGATGTATTAATGTTACATCTGAGCAGCATAGGAGGTTTTTGGAAGAAAATTAATTCATTAGAAACTCGTTATTTCTCTCGAGCTAGAGATGGACGGTTGGCCTTGCAGTTAAGGCCGGGGTCTAAAAAACAAGAGACGGGGGTTTAATACCTGCCTCAGACGTGCCTGCATGATCGTAGGCAAGTCAGCCCACTACCCAGATCCCCTTGAAATAGGCGTTAGGTGCCTAATCACTCTGAGATTTAATCTCTGTGCTTTTGTTCCCCGTTTGTGAAATGGCGCTCAAGGTGCTAGCTAGGAGGTCAGAACATAAGGGACACGCTTGGTCTTTAAACTACGAACAGCTGCATGGCGAAGTATGTTTTTCTCAAATATGCTGCTAAAAGTTGCTCTCTGTGGGATTTGGTGGAATACCCTGGCCCCAGATGTTGTAAGGCCTGTTTGACAGAAGGGACGATGAAGGGGTGGTGAGAATCATTCTCTGCAGTTAAGAGCCTTTATTTTTAAAGTTTTTTTTTAGTTCCAGAATTGCACTTTGTAATAAAATGGGCCTGATACCCCACCATCATCCCCCCCCTTGAAAGCCGTATGGGTTTTGCCATTGACTTGAAATGGGAGCAGAACTGGGCCCTGCCTGACTTAGGATGAAAATGTGTTTCCGCAACCACTTGGAGAAATTCATGTGAAAAATAGGACAATGTAAACGTTTATTTGATCATGACCTAGCTGAACTAGATATTGCATCGGGAACTCCAGTGCATTAATGCCTTCATCTGTCATGTTAATACGTTTTCTAACAGAGGGGTTGGAGCCTGCAGCACTTCTCGCAACCTCCATATCCACTGTAGAGCAACCAGTAGCTAGTTACAGGGCTGTGAATTAACCAGCACAACTTGCTTCAGGAGCTTTTGAAAACCACTTGGTTAAACACAAGCTCTACCTATTAATGAAGTCAACCAATGCAATGCAAATTAGATTTCAAATAATACGTAATTAACTTTATCATGTTGGCATTACCATTTATAACAAAATGTCAACATTAGCTCTGTAAACAAGACAGAGTTGCTATTTACAAAGCCAGCATGGGGACCAGAATGGTATTACAATATGGCTAAAAGAACAAACGACCAGAGACGTGCATTGTGTTTTTTGTCTGGCCTAGTTTTAAATCCGAGCCATCAACTCTTATAAACAAGGAAAGCTCACTGCAGTTTACTATTCTAAAGCCAGTCGTGTGGCATGTGAGGTCACAAGTTGCTAACTGGACTCTGGCATTGTCAGGATTTATATGCTCATAGCAACTGCACTGCTTGGAAAAGTGAACCCTGAACGTGGTGTTTGTGACACTGCGTGTGTGTGTGTGTGTATGTGTGTGTGTGTGTGTGTGTGAACGCATGCGTGCACTGGGGAAAGGCGGATATTGGAAAACCCATTGCTTTGTTCCTAGGCCATGCATATCTATTATGCTCTGATTAAATGACGTTTGAAGGAAACCTTGTTTCGTTGGTAGTGTTGCCAGAGGGGAAAAATACAGGGGACGGGCTTATGCTGCAGTATTAACATCCGAGTCTGGATTTCCATCCCTGTGTGAAAACCTGAGATTGTTTAAATCCAGTGTTTTGGTTCAGCCATTATAAAGACAGAGGCCTTTTACAAATGTACACCAGGATTCCAAACCTCTTAAGATCCAGGGATGTTCAGATCTGGGTTTTGGTTTGGGAACCATCTTTGATGTATGTTTGTGTCCATGTTTGTGTATGTGTGTGTGTGTGTATAACTGCTTGAAAATCCCTAAGCTGAGAGGTTAACATTTTCCTGAGTATAAAATCATTGTGTTTACACTTACACAAGGAAATAAAATCATTTATTGGCATGCATTGGCATCAACATTGTGTCTTTTCTGCCTAGTGCCCATGGAATCAAAAGTTACTCATTTACCTCCAATGCCCTCAAAAGCAGAGGTTAATAGCTGCAATAAGGATTCAGTGACTCCTCCCTACAGTATGCACCGAAAGCACAGATCTGCAAATGCAAGGGTAGGTGAGAATTTAAACACGCAAAGCTCAGAACATTTGGAGATACAGTTTCCATGTAGCAAGTAGGAAGTAACGCCGCTCCTTTAATATTCTTGAGTACTATCTGTTTGCTTAACCCACGGACCCAGCAGTCAGCCTGAGTCATTGTCTGGGAGCTGAATATGTCCATGGGCCAAGGGCCTGAGAAAAACAATCCTGTGCCTTTCAGAAACTAGATGGATGCTGCATGGAGACAACTTTCTCCCAGTGGCTGATGTAATTTTGCACAGCCCCAACACTACAGTTGGTTGAAAATTTTGTCTAAAAGACTTTTTTTTTTTAAGTTAGAAACTGCGTATATTATCAAACTGGAGATTTCTGTGGGAAGTCTATTTGTGTCTACACACACCTGCCAAACTGTAGAGTTTTCATTTTTGGGCAAAACAAAAAAAAAAAATTGTTTTTTTTGGCAAACCAAACCTGGAAAAATTCAGCCAGCCAGGCAGAAAGATTAAGTAAAACCAAAAATTGTTGCCTGAGAGGCTGAATTTTTTCAATTGCCATAAATGGAAAAATTGTAGGTTTTCGCAGAAAACCTGAAAAATGAAGGGAAATTTCAACATTTTTACATTTCAGTAATTCCCCTTTCCCCCACAAAAAAAACCTGTTCCCACAACCCCCTTCCCCCTGGTACTGGTGGCATGATAGGATGATCTACATGTGTAGATACAGGGTGTAGGGCACCTGTGATTCATCCCCTTGGGCTAGGGACGGTGTAGGAGGCCAACAAAGATTTCTCCAGGAATTGAAATGAGAGGGGATGTTCGAATTTACAAGGGGTTGGAAAAGGTTAACTTGGCCACACTGCATGTAACTAGTTGACCACTGGGGAGGGGTACAGGGGAGTTTTTGGGAGGTGGGTGTAGGGAAATTCCTGGAGGCCAATGTTTGGGAGGTAATGTCTCAAGTGGCACTGCGTTCTCTGCTGCTATGGTGAAATACCTCTCCTGAACTGGGAGCAGATGTGGCTCCAAAACCTAGGAGTCCTGCAGAACTCACCTGGGTTAACAGCTATGGAGGGCCCTAAATCTATGGGCAACTAGAAGCTTTAAGAGGCAGCCATTTTCTAATGGTCCCAGTTGCAAGAAAAGTGTTTGAAAATTTGTCTTTAAACCTTAAAATTCACACTCTAATAACAGAAAGGAACAGAAGGAATTTTACTGGGCTTTACAAATAAATCCACCTCTTAGCCAACAGCCGCCAGGAGAAATTTCAGCTCCAGGGTTAATTTTATTTCTGGAGTTTCTAAGCCCCTGGCAGCAGAGAAGATGTTAGAATGAAAGTGATTGCCCAGCCCTAAGAATTCCAGGTGCCAAGCTGCAATGGAAATTTGCACCATCTAATAATATGCTTTTTGATTCAATCCCAACATCTCTTTTCAATTTAAGAAAAAATAAAATAAACATGAAAATGCCACTAATCTCATCAGTGGAAATAATCATTTTTGGTTTATGATCTTAATCTTTTATGGCTTACACATCTGGAAAAGTAAGGGAAAATAATACAAACTTCAGTTAAGCTGTATAAACCGATGAGAAAGCAATTTCATTTTACTGCAGCTCTGTGGACCTTTGTCATACTCCTTCTTGTAAAAATATTGACTTTATAACACCTACACTTTGTTCTTTTCCTTAACAGGATAGCTGCTAAGTGCTGTTAAAACAAACATCACATGTTCCATGGGGCTCTGACAAGGCCCGCAATCAAACTCTCTCTAATAACTGCTTAAATACTCTCATCAAGCTTGTCCTTGGTGTTTGCTTTAGGACATTGTGTTTTTCTCATCCCTCTATTTATTCAGCGCTAGCAATAGACTTAGTTACAGGTCACCCAAAGTAAATGCCAATTTTTCTCAGGCTGGCTTTCATTACTGCCCTCGCCTCTCCAAATCAGTAAGAAAGGATGTCTTGCTAAACCAATTGCCTTGCTTTTTTAACTTCTGCTAATCTCTGCCCAGCGTAAGGCCCTGCCCTGCCTTTTTTTGCTTATGTTCAGAACCAAGAACAAACAAGACAACAAGTGAACAGAAGGATAGCCTGGTGTGAAAGAGAAAACGAGGCCTGAGGTGCAAGTGACTCTGTACTGAGACAGCACCTCAGCCAGTCAGCGCTGGGAAGTCGTGCTCTCTTTTTATACCACCTTCAAGGTCAGATGAAATGAACTAAGCTTTGACTTGACCTCTGACAACAGGGACAGAATGAACTAGAAGAAGGCGAGTGAAAGCCAGGCCCCTGCGGCTTCCCTCTCCTGTCAGGACCACACAGCCACGGCCCTGGGGAGAGCTGGCTTTAAGTCTGGGGGGTCTGTGTCATCAGGGCAGTAGAAGGGTTGCCAGAGTGGGTTTAATTCCTTTGGGTTTAATTCTACTCCTGCCCATGCTCCGCAGTGGGCTTCCTGGGCCTAGAGATTGAAGTGTTAAGTCTTCCTTGTGCAGGGACCCTGGGGCAAAGCAGGCTTCAGTGGGGCAGAGACAGCGGGTGGAGGATAATCTTGGCACAGGGGAACTGCCCTAAAACACTGTAGTGGCTCCTATACCATCCCGCTCTTGGCCCCAGGGCTGGGCTGGGGGGACCTGGGGGAGACGGGCCATAGGATTAGAGGGAGGAACACGCACAGCTGCTGTGTGCCCTCCCCTGTGTAATTTGGGAAGAAGGCAGGTGTGGGGGCTCGGCTCTGAGGAGCAGACAAATGGGAGTTCAGGGGGTTAAAAATAGCAACCTGTAGGAACCAAACTGTGATTGGTGGAGGAGGCTGGAGGGGGAGGAGTCAGGGGGCCTTTAAAACTGGCTGCCTCGGCCACCGCCCTCTTTCAGTCTTTCAGCCCGTGAGGGCTGGGTGGAGGTTTGGTGGGGCTGAGAGGAAGCTGCTGCCTGTCCCAGCTCAGTGGAGAGGGTAAACGCTCTTTTCAGTTGTTGGTGTTGCTGCGTTTGGGGTTTACTGCACTGACAGGAAATAAAAATGCTGAAACCTGCAGAGGCACAGCAGAGCTGTCCTGAGCGGTTCACCAATGTTCAATTCAGGGGTGTGCGTGCCCAGCCCCACATCCTGAGGGAGCCGGGGGTGCGGGGCTGGAGGGCCTGACACACCACACACTGACTGCCAAGGGGGGATGAGCCTGCTAGCAACGGCTGGGGGGTGGTTTCCTCACATGCTAGGAAGGGGAAGGGGTGGGGGTGTCCCTGTGTGAGGGAGGGAGCCCCAAGTGCAGGCCTGAGAAGACAGCCTGGGCTGGGGTGTGTAGTAGCTAACACACCAGACTGCAGGAGGGGCTGATTTCAGTTGACTCTGGGGGGTGGTTTTGGCTGGAGGGAAGCAGGGAAAGGAAGCCATCTGCTTGCTGAGAGCCTTTGGGTGGCGGGGCGCCGCGCCCCTCATGGGGCAGGGGGATCCGTGCCGGAGCCACAGGGGCGAGACACTGTCAGCAGGTGTAAACGGTGGGCGGGCTGGGGCTTGCTGGCCTGGCTCCTGGAAGCCAGCTGAGGTGTGTGGGGGAAAGAGGGGAGAACAGCACAGGGTATGAAGCCCACAGGAGCGGGGGGTTTGCCGGAGGCTGGCTCAGGCTGTTGTCTTTGCCGCTTATGTGAAGCCTGTGGGAAAGAGTTGAAGGAGGCCTTCATCTCCCAAGTGCCAGAGCCCCTTCCCCCGCCTGCTGTCCCAGGACAAAGCTCTGAAGGCAGGTCACAAACCGCTTTAATGCAAGCTTAAAGAGGCTCTTCCTGTTTGCGTCAGACAGGCCAGTGCAGGGCCCAGAAGAGTGAAACACAGACACAGAAGCACTTGAATCTAGTAAATAACAGTGCAGTCTGGTGGCTGGTTGCATGCGGCGAGCTGGGACGGGAGTGTTCTGTCCAAGGAGCCGGTGTAACAAGCCCTTTCAAGAGGCAGGGCTCCTTTACTGTATCTCTCCGCACCATCAGCCACAGCGACCAGTCTAGTAAAGTCCATCAGGTTCTTGGTCCGTTTGTACCTGGTAAAATGCAGGCCAAATGGACCACTAGCAGGATTTGGCTTCTCCGGTTCCCCAAACGCATGATTCTAAGTAACAGCCCTGCTGTTTTTCCATAACGTTGTTAAACTCAAATAAATTCCCTAGAATTTGTTCTCTTTGGGATATTTCCACAACATGTGACATACCAAGCCATTTGTATATGTGCTGTGCTCAATCGTTTTCATGGTAGGTTTGGAAACCAAAACCTTATGATCAAATAACATTATTAGTAACCTTACAGTTTAAAATGCTTTGTAACCTTTCTAGGTCTCATTGCTTGATTCAAGACAATGTTCTTATGGCATAAATTTTGAGGAAAACGCATTTGGGGAATACAAGAATGTCTGTACTACAGTGTGCCGAATTTTCATGTGTGGTTATCACAACTGCATGCACAATTCAGTACCTTTTATACAATCAAGCCCATAAAATACTCCCCTTTCCCACCGTCAGCCTCTCTAAAAGCTTGGGTAAACCTTTGTGGGATTCACTGAAGCACAACCTGCTTGAGGTATTATTAGTAATGAAGAGAATATCGTCTTGCTTCACAGATGTATTCTGTAGTAATGTCCAGAAAGTGCTTTGAGTGCTTCAGGGAGGAAGTACAGATTGTTGTTAGTATTACAACAATTAGTTTCAACCAGATACAGTACTTCTGTATTGGAAATTAAAATACTTCTCTTTGTCCAGAGAGTGAAAATGACCTGGGGGTATAGAAGGAGTAGGTGCACTTTAAAGGATCCTAAATGTAAAATTAGATCAAGAATTCTGCATGATGGGGGGATTTATGTATATTTATAGTATTCCACATAGCTGTTACTGCCATTAATGGTTTACTTGGGAGCTGAACCCATTTTGCTCCCAACTACGGGCTGTGTAGTTGGCACTGTCTGGTTGCAAAATAATTGCTGTTCTGTCGAGTCGTATGTCAAGATTTATGAACTGATGTCCTAGGTAAAGAATCTTCTGTTCCAGAATAGGATCAGTCTCCTGGCTGACATGGACAAGACTCCAAATGCTGATCATTATTGTTCAGACACGTGTGTGTATGTCTGAGCAGTTCTCTTATTTTCTGCTCCTCCAAAGGGTTCCAGAAAAAGTCAACAAGGACTTTTTGCCAGGGGGGAAAATAATCTTTTAAACTTTATATTCTTCTCTTTTTTTTCAGACTAAGAAGCAAATGCTGGCACCGGTAAGATTACTCTGCTTGCGCAGGTAAAGACGGCTCCTTCTGTTTAGACAGCTGGTAAGTGGCATTGGGATTCTGAAACTTGCATTGTTCTATTTTTTGTGCTTTCCTCTATGAAGGTGACATGCTGTCACTCTAAAGGCTTTGTGCCTACACGTGCAATGCCATGTGATCCCCAGAGGTACTGATTGAATGTCAAGGCAACTTTTCCATCACAAATAATGGAGAGTCACTGCAGAGGGAACAAAAAAGGTTAACTCTGGTTTGGGTGCTGCTCAGGTGGTCAGGGGAATGATTCCAGCAGTAATGCCAATAGGTGTAGGTAACTGCACGGGCAGGTTGAAAGGAGAGAATGCCTTTGGCAAGGCCGTGCTCCGTGTCAAGAAATCGTAGATTGAACTCCAAACTGGAAAGCCTTAAGTTTATATTCTGATTGTTTCTTTATTCTGATTAGAGGATTGTACGTGTACCCATGCACACATTAGCATGTGTGCATGAACCCTGCTCACACTCAAGGAAAAGTCCTTGCTGATTTTCACAGTTCCTTTCTGCTGAGTTATTTCACCTCCTTGTGTTCTTGCAATCTGGTGTACTATATACTGAGCCACATTCTTCTTCCAGTCAAACCAGTATAAATCCAGTGCTCTCTAAATCTGCTCCCCCCAGATTTCTGCTCTCATGAAAAGCTGGAATAATTCCATTGATTGCCAGTGGAGCTACTCCTCATGCACACTGGTGCAAGAAAGAGCAGAATCTTTTTGCTTCTGTTTGGTTGTAATTTCATATCATAGCTACTTAGTTTAACCAACGGATGTAGGGCACTTCATGTTTTCTTTAGGAAACTGGAGCTGGTGGGGGGAAAAAATTGAAATTTTTCAACAAAGAAAAGGACAATTTTCTTTTAATATATTTGCAATAAAATTTCCCAGTGTTTTGGATCAGCTAAATGGGAAGTCAGGGAAAAAAAACCAACATAATTGTGCCCTGGGGAGGGGAAGGGGGAAGGAGTTGGTGTCCATGATCTCATTCAACAGCTAGTAATACTCCTGCCTGGATTAGACCGTCCCTCCAAATGTGGAGGAAAGTGCTTTGTATTCTGCCTTGTCTTCTAAGAAGGGGACTACTTATGTCTCAGTTCTTGTTTAATGAGCAGTGTTCTGTGCATGCTGAAGACTTGCCAAACAACACAAGTAAAATGGGAAAATCTAAGGTCACCTGCACTCTGGCTAGGAATTGACTGTACGTGAACATTAATCTGGAATAAGGTGAGGTGTGAATTTAATGCGGATTAACTGTTCCTGATTAACTCCATGTGAGGGCACACACATTTTGGAAAAAAAGTGCCTTATTCTGATTGATTTTAAGTGGATTAAACTCATTTAGAAATAAGGCAGTTTTATTCCAGAATAAGAACATCCAGAAATGGAATTAATCAGGGATAAACAACCATTGTAGACAAGCCTCTAGCATAACACACACTGGCAATGTTGTACCCTTCTTGTGGCTGGTTCACTATTGGATAACAGCTTACTACTGCTACCTGCTAATAATGCAATTACTCCGTTAGCTCAAGTGGTAGAAGTCTATGCTATAGTGCTGAAGATCACCTGTTCAAGCTCTTGTGAGCATCCCCAGTTTAATTTGAAGGTCAAAGCCCTTTTATAATATCTCTGAATAAATAGTTCCCCTCCTATGTAATTTGATAAACTCTGTTGGAATCTTATTAAAAAAAACTGCCATCTGGGTGAGGAAGAAAAGAAAAGAAAAGATCAGGGGAGGCACAATTCATCTTTAGCAATTCAGTTCTGCCTTTGTCAGACACCAGGAGCCCAGAGCTTTTTCTGCATGGCAGGAAGGGACCATTCAATTGAAAAGCAAGATCGATATCAAGGCCCTGGATGCTAACCCAGATATTTAAATCACCTGGGAGACCATTTAAATGGAAAATCAATAACTGAAGCATGAGAGATTGATTTTAAATAATTTTTATGGCTGTGGGCTTCAAGCTGTTGTCAATATTTCTGCATAAATAATAAAATATATTAAAAAGTTAGACATGACTGACAGCACGCCCAGATAAAGCTTGGGATTGGAGCCATTTCAAGGTGTGGGGAGCAGCGCAAATCATGTTGCTGGCAGGTTAAACCACTGCTGCAGGGTGGGGAAAAGTAAACAACTGCTGCTGACACGCCATTTATTCTCCACTGCTAACACTACTCGACCTCCTTCCTCTCTGGTAGAAACAACAGCAAGGCACTTACAAAAGAAGTGCTGATTTAAAATAAAAAAGTTATGGAAGAAAAAGAGGAGATGAGCATTTTTATAATCCTGAGCCAAAGTGACATTTGTTGATATTCTGCATCAAGTATGACACCGTTACTTCCGTGCTTATTAAAACAAACCCAACAGCTTGGTATATAGCTTATTAGACTATAAATGGGTGAAACCTAGTGATTAGAGAAGGGGATTGGATGTCATGGACCCTGGGTTATATTAGTAGCTCTGCCTCTGACCTTGGTTGAGTCACATACCCTTTTGACTCAACCACGTCCCATCCTTGTCTCTGTAAAATGGGGCTGATAATACCCATTGCATGGTGTGTTTTGTAGCTCAGTTACTCTGTAAAGCACTCTGTGAACGTCACATGAAAAGAGACTATGTGAAACGTTTGTAGGAGGGGGAAGTCTGTGGGCAATTCAGAGAAATCAATGAGCCATTTATTTAAATTTCTGAGCTGGAAATTCAGAGAGTCGGGCTCCACATGGAAGTCAGAAACGCATGTCCCATCTGAGGGAAGCTTTGTCTGGCATTCTTGTTAGGCGTTTAGTAGTGAATCGAAGGACACCATATGGATTCCACTGTTTGTTTATGATACAAATCAGTTCTAATTTAAATGCTTTACCACTTCCCATCTTCCTGATGAAAACAATCACTACTTTCACCTTGGCCATGCTGGAGTTCCTCAGAAATAATAAACAAACGTTGGTTGGCACGGATTTGTGTAACATCTATTACCTTGGTCTCTACAATCAAAAGCCATTTATAGTAAATGTGTTTGCTTTGTACTGAATTACTTACAATGCTGCCAAGTACCGCCACACCAGCTGTTAATTAGGGTTTAGCTTTTATGACCAAAAAGTCTGCTCTGTTGTTATGGAAAATGGGAATAAAAAGTCATTGAACCTATCGTGATGTGAAAATAAATGATAACTTGTTGGTTTAATTAAATAGTCTGTTTATCTAGCCGTCAAAGAGTTTGAACATACACTGGATTATGAACAGCATTTTGCTGGCTTGTTTCCTGTTGTTTGAAGTGACAGTTACCTACTAAATGGCCCACTGAACTCAACATGAATCTTTTAGCAGAAAGTCTAAGGCATCATTTTGCTTCATGTTCTGCCCAATGTGGTTATAAATGCACAACCCCATCCCCAAAACAAAACACACCATCCCCCAAAACCCCACCGTCACCCTACGCAATTAGTTTTATATTTTTATCACATAACAAGAGGGCATCTCTTTAAGTATCTCGTTATATTGCACATGGGTGCACATACGCTCCTTTATTTCTCAAAACTGTTCCCAGTAGGCTATTTTGAGGAAGTTACCATTTATCTGTTGCATGGGCGAAGCAATATTAGGATTAATTCTTCAAAGGCTAATGTATGGTTCTTCCATCCTGCTCCTTACATTGGAGCTTTCAAAAAAGTTGCTTTATGCTTGGATTGAATGTTCCATAACAGTTATATTTTGAATTTGTGGATATTCTCTGAGGGCTCTTCTGATTGAACCACATGTGTTTTTCATGCAAATCTTTGGCATGGTGGGACAGGTAGATGGACTGTTATGAATCCAGCAATTAGGTCTTTTGAAATGATTGGCTGTGCAGCAGCAAATGGACAGGTTTGGTTCATATGTTTGGGTAGACATTTCGCAGATGGAAAAAGCTCTCAGAACTACTCTTGGATGATATAGTGCAAAGGGGCCTTTTAAATGTAGGTGATGGAGAAAATCAATTTGGAGGCCAAAAGATAGATTAGTGTTGCAGAAGGTCACTGAATACTGTTGGTATTTTTTATAAGAGAGTGAGCCAATAAAACAGATGTAGTCCCAGATACAAAATTACCTCACTGTGTAAGAGGCAGGGGGACTTGGACATTATAAATGCATGAGTTTTCATGCTATGGTCCATGCTTCTGTAACAAAACGGGTTGCAAGACTAGAGCAAGACAATTTGTGTCTAATATGTTTGAGATTGTTGCAAAGGAATGCACAAAGTCAGTGCCGGCCTGGTCAAGTGAAGTGCTTTAATTGGTGACACTTCAGTTGCTTGACAGAGCCTCTTTAATCGGTGATTACCCCTTTCCTGAAGTGTTCCAAGAGTATGTTCAAGACTTGGGGTTCTTTACTCATTTGTGTTAGAATCCCGCTTGCTATTCCTCCTCTTCCTTCCTCTCCTGGTGGAGTATTTCAGCAGTTGACAAAAATTCCCAGGTCTACAGTAAAAAATAAATAAATAAATAAATAAATTCCAAGGCACAAGGTATGTCCTATTCTTGTGAGAGTTACACTAGAGTCAAAACAGCAGGCCTATATTATATAGATACATCCTCTAACAGGGAGCAATATCCTGCTTTATGCAGAGGGTCTGGACTTTACATCTGTAATTCCTATGATCCTATCTATCTCCTGCTCAGGAACTGTTTGATTCTTGTCTCTCACACCAGAAGCCCCAGTCTTGAGCCGATCTCAAGGAAAGGTCCTGTAAGATATAAATGGGATAATCTGTTTCTACAGGGTCTGTAGCCTTTTTAAAAAAAATCTTGTAACACAAACATTCCATTTAGTAAAATAAATTAAACACAGTAACGCTAAAGAGCTGCTTTTGTTGTGTCCTACTCTGCAGCTCTCTGCTGCTATGGTTGGTCCTGGCAAGATGTGCAGCTCATGGCAAACATCCTCGACACAGTCCCACAGAGTGCCAACAAAGCCGGCTTCCTTCCATCTCATTAGCTCTGATTTCCGCCCAGGATGAGAAGGACTTTTGAAAAGGAGACCTGGAGCAAAGCTAATGTACAGTATATGTCTGTTTGTATTTGTAATGAGAAGTTGGCAGCCAGCAGCAATTATTCTGCAAACAGCAGTTTGAGCAATCTCAGCATTGCAACATTTCCATGGACTGTGGAATTCTGAGAGGAATCTGTCTGTCTTGAGATAGCAGCATAAATATAGCTGTGTAAGTTATACATTGACTATCTCCGAAACCAAATAGGGACGCTTCGTGCCGATAGTTTATCAACCTTTTTAATGTGACTGGGTGTTGCTGTTCTCTGTTTGCTTTGTATTGGAAACTATGCACACATACGTGCCACTTGCTCTGAAAACCAACCTGCCTGGTTTGTACTGACCTTGTGCGGTGCAGACTCTGCTAAAGGAAAGCCAATCATGCATAGCTGTCAGGAGACAGCCTGCTGCTTCCTCTTTAAATAGTCCAGAAGGAGCTGTGGCATGAAGCACATGCATTGTATGCAGAAGTTAGTCTCCAAGAGAGTGCTAAACTTGTCATGGCTGTTTACTTACGCTTTTGTACTGTTTGTGTAGTCAGAAGTCTTGATCTCATATTTATCTCCTCTTAAAACAGCTACAGTTTATAGTTTAAACACATTAATCATCTCCAAACCTTTAAAGGGCTTTTAAGTGGAGACATTGGCTTTGTTTGCCTTTTAATTTTTATTTAAAGACACCCTTCCCAATTCAGAAGGCAAGTCTTCTCAAACAAACTGCTTATAGATAAGTGGAGTAGCATGCCAAGATTTCTTTTTACAATGGAAAGAGACTTGTGCTCTAGTGGTGAAATACACTCCTGGGCAGGGGGCCAACCACAAGGTCTAGGCACCACTTAAATTCTCAAATTAGGATTTAAGTGGTGTCTAAGCCTCATGCAAGGCCACTGCACCTCAGCCAATTTTGCCCTATGAGACAATTTAAGATTGTGAACTTGCCTGTAAGTCTGTATTGTACTGGTCTGGCTATTCTGTCTGTGTGCCACAGCTCTGATTCATTTCAGAGAGAGCAGCTTAAATGTGTCTCAGAGGCCCTGCACTGCTAACGTCTCCAGGTTGATCAAGGGCCGGAGTTCAAATTTAACAATTCCAAAATCTTATAAAAAGTTCCAGAGGGGAGCCGTCTTAGTCTGTATACAGCAAAAACAACGGGAGTCCTGTAGCACTGTAAAGACTAACAAATTTAATTTCTGCAGGCATAAGCTTTCGTGGGCTGCAACCCACTTCGTCAGATGTAAGAAATAGAAATCAGATAGGGGTACATATATCATGAAGTTGGTAGATTTCCATTTCATACGGCTAAATTCAGTGCCTTCCATAATGAAAAGTTCCAGAGGGGTAGCCGTGTTAGTCTGTATGCAGCAAAAACAACCAGAGTTGTTCTCACAAAATGTTGGCTCAAAATGGAGGTGATTGCGGTTAGACATCGGCAGAAATCTTACAAGAACTGAGCTAGTCAGGTTACCATCATTTTGGGTTTAAATCTTGTGATTATGGCAATCCTTTAAAGATTCAGGTCTGTCCCCAGTCAGAACCAGCAAGGAGGTTCCAGATGACAAAACCGGATCGTTTGGGGGAGCTTTGGATTCCAGTTTTGTTTCAGATTCATTGGTCGTTAATCAGTGGCTGTGAGGGTTGGATTTTGCTTTCAGTTGCCTACGTGCAAATTTAGAGTTACTTCCCTGAACCCTTTTGAGGAAGACAGAATGAGTGTCGAAGCTTCAGGGAGCTAGTCCATCTCCTCTCAAGTGAAATCTTCAAACTCAAGCCTCATCTACACTAGCATTTTTGCTGGCAAAACTTTTGTCGCTCAGGGGTGTGAAAAAAACACCCTCCCGAGCGACATATGTTTTGCCGGCATAAGCACTTGTGTGGACAGCGCTGTGTCGCTGGGAGACGCTCTCACACCGACCTAGTTACCACCATTCATTTAGATAGTTTTATTATGTTGGCAAGAGAGCTCTCTCTCGCCGACATAACGCGGCTACACAAGCGCTCTGACGGGCACAGCTGCACCAGTACAGCTGTGCCGTCTACATTTTAAGTTAGACTAACCCTTAGTCACATGTCAGAGTGACATGTTTACTGACAAGCATTTTAGTGATTCCACTCCAAAGCACTGCAGTACCATTACGGTAAGACATCGTGTTTTGGAGCATTACTGGAGTATTTTTTTTTTAGTGGGAGAAGCTCTGAGCAAAACTAAGAAAACCGAGAGACTTGTCCACCTAGGATAGAAATCTGTCACACTGCAGACTGGGTGGTTCAGGGTTAGATCTCTTTTATGGATAATCACAGGAATTCAGTTTCCAGGGGCTGTTAATCCAGCTCTTTGTGAAGGGAAAATCCACAAAAACAAACAAACACGAGCTGCTGCTTGTCCTGGAGTCTCCTCCCTGGGTGCTGTAGCCTGTATTTACACCCGTGTCACATAAACACCTAACTCCGCCCGAGGTCTCTTTCCTCTAATGAAGCACTTGGGCATTACGCCGAGTGACGAAGGGCACAGGTAGGCCCATTAATAAGGAAACATTTTCGGTAGGCCCTCAATGCGGCCTAGGTGTGTGACTCCCTCCTATTTAACCTGATTGTTGACGTTTCTCCCACAGCTATGTTGGAGTCAGAGCCTTGTGCTGCTCTGGTTCAGACCGATGTTTTCCCACGGGGAATCACATACAAGGATGAATCATCTAGAGTTTGTCAAGCCCCATGTAATGCTCAAAGCATTTTTTTTTTATCATCATCACTGGAATCCTATTTAGATGCTGCTTAATACATCCAGATGTATAAAAATCAAGCTAATTTGGATCCTTTGAGAAGCCCAGATGAAGCATACTGTCACTTACTGAAGAATCTCTGTGCTTGGCCTGTATTTTCATGTGGCTTTGTGGAAACCTGGATGTGTTTGTTTCCTCCCACTTTCATAGTTGTAGGAGGGTTGCTATCTAGGCATGGCTAACTAATCCAAGGGTACATCTACCCTGCAATTAGAAACCTGCAGCTGGCCCCTTACAGCCACTGTTTTTTAATTCCAGCGTAGACATTCCCCAAGTGTCTCACAGCCAGGCTGGCTCAAGATGCCCTTGGAAATTTGCTGGGGATGGGTGAGAGAAACTAGATGAGTTAGGATTTCCCCCACCATTGATTTCTTTCTTCAGGCTAAAAAATACAACTTCACTCCAGATGCTGGAGGCCTTAAAGTAATGATTTCATAGTTTGCTATTCACAGGTCTCCTCTGTCCCAGTTGATCCAAATCATACCATACGATCCTGCTGGATATGAATGGCTGGCATCTGAAACTGGGCTTTATTTATTTAGGGGAGATCTTACAAAGGAGCTCCTGATATGATGTCCTCCTTCAACAAGGGCAGCTCTTCATATAGTACCGTATAATTTATAGGAGGCGTCCATGCCCCAAGATTTCTGCCAGCTCAATTCTTTAGCCCCCACGCCAGTCAAACTAAAATGTAGCCTACAATAAACTGACAATATGCCTGATGAGAACCCAGTGCAGAAAGAGGCCTGAAGCAACTTCAAGGGAGCTACCCCAATGGAGATCTGGTCTGCCATGGGCCTTTCCATCAGTGCGAAACTCCATGACAAACGCAGACAGGATGTAAAGGAAACTCTCAAAGGAAACAAACACAATCCTGGGGTCTCTTATGTCTGTGTTGGAAAAGCCCCAACAGGAGTAGGGAATCAGCCCCAAAGGGCACTGAACTGCCTTATGTCAACCCAAAAGGCAGCTCTGGGGATGGGAGGGTGACGTGGAGTCTAACCGCACACAGGGCTACCCTGCTTTCTTCACCATCTGCAGCTGTGTAGGCCACCGGCACAGGTTTGGTTCTCCCAACAGTTAAAGCAGAGAGATCCAAATGCAGAATGGAGTACTTGGGAAGATCATGGATTTGACATGCTCCCTGGAGAGCTGTGGGTTCATATCAATAAATTGCAGCGAGGCCTACATAATGAAGTATTTACATCTGTCAGATGGCTCTGCCCCAATATTTTTTCAGTATGTAAAATAAAACCTCACCCATTGTCCTCAATGCTCTGAAATTTACAAAGAAAACAAACTTCTCTAGGCAGGAGTGAACTGAGAAACACGCGACAGTGAATTTCTTTTACCATCTCACTATGGGGTGCGTGCGTGTGTATATGTGGAAGAACCGTTTTTTAATCTGTCTTCCATTTTTTTAACACACCCACATGGTCATTCTTGCACAGTGGCATCTCAAGGTGCTTTGCAAACCATCCATAAAACCAAACTAGCATCATGTTACTCAGGTGAGCAAGTTCTGTTAGCTTCCCTTGAGACTGCTCAGGAGAGAGAGGTGATCCAGGTCGTCCCTAGCGAATGAAGCTCCTGTGAGGCAAGGACACGGTATTAACCCCATTTCACGTACTGAGAAGCATCCAGTGACTTGCCGGCAGAGAGTTGGTGGCAGGACTAGGAAGAGAGCCCAGAGTTCCTGTCTTTCTGCCCATGCCCTAATAACAAAAACACCCTTCTTCTTTCATGTGAGTAAACGCAGCAGAGAGGGCATGGTTCACCGAGAACATAGTACTGAAAACATCCTAGCGAGTGCCCTTTCAGTGAAGTGAGAGATGCTGCACAGACGCATGCTTTTTTTAACCGTGCTGTGACACTTAGGTTGTGCCATCCTACTGGTTAGCAGGGTCACAGCACAGTCCAAGTGTTACGGTAACTGTTGTGACATTTTCTTCGCTGATGTGCAGTACCCAGTTTTCAGAAACCTGCTGCAATCTCTGCTGCCTGCGGTTGCAAATACAACCCAGAAAAAATGCTTGCTGTTGTACTAGATTCTGTCCATTAGTTCGACTTATGAGAGGTCACCTTTGCATGACCTATCATGACTTAATCTTTACAAAGAATATTAACTGCAACGTCATAATATCTTTGCAATCCCGATCTGAAGAGACATTGTACCTTTTTATAACTCAGCCTAAGGAAACATCCACTCTCTTTACTGTAAATATGGCTTCTTTTTACTGTCTCTCCTCCATCCTCTGTAAGACTGCAAATCTCTCTGATGCTGGTGCCTTAAATTAAGCCACTTTGCTCCAAAATACATCTTAATGCAATTTTGGCCCACAATATAATAAAAGCAATGGTGCAGCAAAAGGAAGGAATAGCATTGGTGGGATTAACTTCACGTGGGTCAGAAACATTCTAGAAAAACAATCACTGTGAACTCCAGGGGCACAAGCAACTTCAGCTGGTGCTGCAGCTAGTACAGTAAGTCGTTTGCAATTGAAAAGGCTAACGCTTCTGGGATAGCGATTGGCCTCATCTTATAGGACACGGAGTGTCCCCAACTCCTGTTCAGATCAATGGAAGTGCCCTGACACGCGGAGGATTAGGCTGGAAGTGCTGATCCGGTCTCTAGAGGACGATGCGCTGTGTTAATGTGAGCAGAGGACTAAGGATTGCCCGAGTTCTAATACCAGCTATGACACTGATTCCCTCTGTTGCCCTGGGCAAATCATTTCATCTGTGTCCTAGTGCAGTGTCTGGGAAACGGGGTTCATACAGGCCTACCTCCCTGGTGGGGGTGGGGAGGACTGACAAATGTTTGTGCAGTGCTTTAATACCCAAAAGAGCAGGATATAGAATGGCTTGCTTCTCAGTCGCCCCTTCAGCCACACGTTTGCCTTGAGGACAAAGCTAGGAAGCAATCATGGGTGTTGGCTGAAAGTCCCTGCCCTCTGAGGGCTGTGCAATGGCCTGTGTGAAAAGACAAGAAAGAGGCTCTGTCTCATTTCTCATAGCAAGTGTCCACGTTGTAAAAAACACCCCGACAATGTCTCACCAGAGCAGCCAAGTACTCAATTATACTCTCTGCTCGCTAGAGAAGAAAAACAGAACAGAACCGAACCGGTGGCCTGCTGGTGGAAGGCCCCATATCCCAACACAGTGCTTCAGAACTGCGCCATCCTCCTCAGACAGCAGCAGAACACAGCCCAATTTTAACTTGGCACCAGCTGTGGAATGACTTGTGTAACCAAGCCGTGCCTGGACCAAAACCCTGTGCTTCAGGGGAGTCCAAATTGGAATACCAAGGCCTGGCCCTTATTTCTGTGTGGGGCCTAACCAACGCCTACAATCTGGGTTAAAAGCTGCATCTGCGCTCCGGCGACGTGATGATGTGTCTCTTGCTGAGGTCTAGATCCCACGTCCTTATACAACCATGGTAGCTGCTCCATACCGCTGCCTCATTTCTGTTGTGCGGGCAAGTTTCTGCGCCATTGTTTGTCTAGCTTTCAGAGTGTAAAAGTTGTGCCCACAGAGAGCTGTGGAAATTTTGTCTTCTCGCTGGATAACTTGGCAGAGGATGAGGACAGCACTGATTTGCCCATGGCAGCACCTGTCAAGGACCTACAGATAAAATTTAAAAGGCTTGTGACAGCTGGAAGGTGAGTGCCTCTGAGGTTCTCGGATGGCCTGTACCAACAAATCCCCATGCCTTTGCCCTGAAAGTGAGATAAGTCATAGAATTTAAGGCCAGAAGGGACCGCCATACCATCTAGTCTGACCTCCTGTACATCACAGGCCATCAACGCCCCTCAGCACCCGCACACTAAACCCAACAACTGACATGAGACCAAGGTATTACAGCTGACAAGCAACTAGACTGTTAAGTAATATGGATGATAGGTGAAAAAACAGCTCCGAGAACCGGTCCAAATAAAATCACATGTTCATTATAGAAGCAGAGATGATGAGAATTCCCTTGCAAACTTCAGCATGGGCATCCGGCAACCTTTTTGGCCCTTGTCTGTCACGTATGTAGCTATGTAAATGTAAGGGAGATGATATGACTTTGTATGTGCTGCACTTTTGCTGTGAGAGTCTCCCAGTCTGCCCACTGGGGAGTAGTGCTGTGAGTTAATCGAAGATGGCACTGACCGAAGGGTGATACACAGTGTGCGCTCTCTCTCGCATGCAGACTTCTACATGTTTGTTCCATCTTTTTTGTTTTGAAAGACTCTAGGCCACCTTGCCCTCTCTGGGGTTGTATACTCCCCTAGTCTTCCTGGAGGCAGTTCTGTCCCTTCCAACCTCCACCCAGGTTCTCGGACCAGTCGAGACAAGGCTCCTGTAGCAGGAGAGACAATAACAAAGGATTTAAGCTTGGCTGCACAAACCTTGCCTCCTCCGTGGCTCAGTCGGGCCCTGCGTGTCATCAAGGTTGGCCGTGTCAGTCAGTTTGAGGGTGTGTCCAGGGGAGGTGCCGTAGTCAGACCACAGAATCCAATTTCTCACATATTTCTCAACCACCTGTTTCCCTTCCGAGCTGCATGGGCCCAGATAACATTGGACCGTTAGGTCCTCAACACTATATCAACTGAATATACCCTGAAATTTTCCTCAATACCCCCCTACCAACCCACTTCCCCGTCCCTTCTCACAAGCAACTTCCCATTCAGGAGGTGGAAACCCTTCTGTGAGTAGGGGTGGTAGAAGAAGTCCCTCAAGGTATGATGGGAAAGGGGTTCTATCCCAGATACTTCCTTATCCCAAAGGCCAAAGGAGGCCTCAGGACTATCCTAGACCCTGTGTCAGCTTAACAAGTATCTCAAGAAGCTGAATCTCCACATGGTCTCCCTAGCCTCCATCATCCTCTCTTTGGACCCAGGTGACTGGTATGCCCCCCTCGACTTAGAAGTCTCTTATTTTTACATTTCAGTTTTTGATGGACACAGGAGGTTCCTCTGTTTTGTTGTGGGCAATGCTGTTATCAGTTTATGGTGCGACTCTTTGGCCTTTCCTCTGCCGCACCATGGGTCTTCACAAAGTGCATGGTGGCAGTGGCTGCTTACCTGCAGCTTCAAGGGGTACAGATCTATCCTTACCTTGACAACCAGCTCATCAAGCCCACTCTACCAGGGCAGCAGCAGCAGCAGCCTTCCTGCTGGCGCAGGCGCCGATCCAAGGCATCTGCAGAGCCGCTACCTGATCTTCTGTCCATACCTTCGCAACCCATTATGCCACCACCCAGCAGGCACGAAACGACACCAGCTTCGGCAGTGCGGTATTACGAGCGGCACATCTGTGAACTCCAAACCCGCCTTCAGGCTCGTGAGTCCCTAACATGGAATCGACATGAGCAAGCACTCAACAGAAGGAAAAAAACCGGTTACTAACCTTTCCTGACTGTTGTTCTTCGGGATGTGTTGCTTGTGTCCATTCCATGACCTGCCCCTCACCGCCAGAGTTGACAGCAAGAAGAAACCGAGGGAGTGCAGGCCCAGTGGTGCCTCATATACCGCGGCATTAGTGCGGGGCTACAGAGGAGACTGGAGCCGGCCCTCTGGATGCTGCCAAGGCGAAAAAATCTCTGGCAGCCAGGCATATGGGCACGCACGCACCTAACATGGAAAGGACATGAGCGAAACCATTTTTTTAATTTTTAAAGTCTGTTAAGGGCTTTAGAAGTTTCTTAAGTCAGGCTTCCTGAAGGGGGAGAGTCCAAGATAGCTGGTAATACCACAGGCCAGTGTTCAAGCTCCCAGATAAATGTACTCCCTGATGGCATGATGCATGGTCATTGAAAATAGGGTAAAGTTATAAAAGAAGGAAACAAATATCTCCCCAGCAATACATTTCAAAATGAATGGAAAGCCATAAACCAGCAGCATTTGGCTTTTACGTTGCCAATGGTAGCTCTCAGGCAGAGAGCATTAGCTTCCCACAGCACACCTGACGCACGCCACAACTGGAGTACTGCGCACAACTGGCACTTTCATGCTCTCCTACTTACTTATCGTGACATAGGGCCCACTTCAAGCCGCAAGATGGCCCCATGCCAATGGAAGTCAATAGGAATTGGGCATCCCCGAATGGCTGTTGTGACGAAGGGAACCCCAGAGCCTTGCAGTGACTGGCCTCAAATCTGAGGCAAGTTTCCATCTGAGAACCCCACACGTAAAGTCTTGGCCTCGTTGAAACAAAACTCCCATTGACATCAGTGGGTCAGGATTTCACCCCCAGCATTTATCAATCCTAATTCCCAAGTGTTAGGGTTCCCCAAAATACACCCTGCCTTTTTGCACGGAGAGAGAAGTGTTTTCTTCTAGTCTTTATAATGGATTCATGGTCATTCAGCAGCAGCAGCTGGGGGATTGAGTTTCTGTATTTTTCTATTACACTCTGGTAGGGGAAGAAATGAAGCTTTACAAAAATGGCTGGGAGGCTGTGATAACTGTTAGTTTATTGAACAGAGGAAAACTTCCTTCCTTGGGCAAAGTCTCGTCTTTATGAGTGTAGGCCAACGTAACTGCAATGCCTTGGGGAGATGTTGATCTGGAGATCTGAGGGTTATTGTGGACACGAACTTGACCCTATTTGCTTATCTTGGCAGGCGGTGCCCCTGGAGGCTGATAGCCCTGACACTATGGAAGCATTGCTGGAGTCTGGTGCTGTACTGTCCTTCCATTTCCTGTGTATGTGCGAACGGAAAAAGAGGAAATAATTCACATTAGAATTATAGCCCTTGGCCCAAGTGTTTGATTTTTCAGGGAATGTTTCACAGATGGTTTGCGTCAGTTCAATATTTTTTCGATCTAGCCAATAACATCTGCCAGGCTTGGGCTTCTGTGTATAAATGGAGGGTATTAAACGAAACCAAAGAGACAGAAGAAAAGAAAATCAGGTGTTTTCTTCACAGGATCTGAAAAATAATCAGGAAAATTGTTAATGTCATTAAAATACCTCTCTTTGGAGGCTAGGATTTTCAAAGCAGACTATGGCCTGGTCTATACTGCCAACGAGAGTTACGCAAGCTAGGCAGAGTAGCTTGCGTAACTCCCATCGACTTTAGCGTGCCATTTCCACTGCGCTGCGCCGATGGGAAATGCGTTCCCATTGACGCAGCGCTACGCTTTTTTTGGAGGTGGTTTGAATAGATCGACTTCTGGATCGATTGAGCGGGTCTTCACTGCCACTCAATCGATCCAGATAAATTGATCTGATGGCGGTGAACTTGCCGCCATCAGTGTAGACATACCCTAAGGAAGTTGCATACCCAATTCCTATTGGTATCCAATGGCATTTGAGTCCCTTGTCACATACTGTTTAATTGTTCTTAATTTCCCATTATGGAGAGCGTGTTGCCTTGTGATTGATTAGAGCAGAGCTCTGGCAGGTCTCTGCCACTTACTCAGTGTCCCAACTGGGAAACGTCAGACAAACGCTCACTGAGCTGTGAAATGGGTAGAATAGTACTGAACTCTGCTTGGGCGGTGGTAAGACTTCTCTGGTGACTCTGAAGCTCTGTAAGATCCCTGGAGGGAAGGTATTACAGAAATGCAAACTCTCTCATTTTTGGTTTCTTTGACTTAGTCCTGTAGGCTCAGAGGACCTAGAAAACAGAGCTGCATAATTTAGCAGATGGCTGATTTTATTTATTTACACCTTGTATCCATACCCATTCAACTGCTTGTTTCTACCCAACGTAACTCATATCCCCAGGCAAGAGATGTAGATACCTACATTACCCGGGGGTTCTATTGGGTGAAAGACTGGCTATTCAGTGCTTTGCTATGCCAGCTTGTCCACAGTTTCTCGTTATTGAAACTGGCCTCTCCACCTCAAACCATCCTTTATGTGTCTGTTCACTTCATTGCCCTTTACAATATTCCTAATCCAGAACCAAGCTGATGCACTGAGGCTTGGGCTATACATAAAAACTAGATTGACCTAGCTACGTTGCTCAGAGCTGTGAAAACTTTTGCACCTTGTGAGGTGTAGTTAGTTCAACCTAACCCCCACTCAGTGCTTAATTTGCAATGAAAGAGGTGCCGGGGCTCAAGCAATTTTTTTCCGTTCATAACTGATGCAGCAAGCCCAGAGGCACCAGAGCTCTGTACTGCCAAGCCTAGAGGTGCTGGGTTCAGCCCTTGCACAAATTAAGCACTGCCCCCGCTGTAGAGGTAAGAATTCTTCCACTGACTAGCTACCACCTCTCACAGAGGTGGCTTAGCTACAGAGACAGAAAAACTCTTCCAGTGATGTCAGAGGCATCTATCCTAAGGCCATGTCTACACTACACAGTTTTGTCGCCATAAGGCAGTTTACATCAACCTAACTATGGAGGTGTACGTGCTGTAATGCTCCTCCCATCGTTTTAGCTCACCTGCTACACCGACCAAATAAAACCACCTCGACAAAAGGCGAATACTCTGGGTTCAAGTTACTTCACACTGCCTGGCAAATTCAGACCTCACTCTCCAACCCCACCGCAGCTGGGCATAGACAGAACATCACCCCCAACTAATACTCGACACTTATGCAGCCTTCTGCATCTTCGCACTGTTGTACAAATGTTAATTAAGTGGAACTAACATTATCTAAAGCACCCTTAGGAGGGCCGAGCTCATGGTCACAGCAGTTCATCAGAAAGATTAATCCTATATAGTGTTTTCCAAAACTGGTAGCAGGTGTCAAATGTTCACCACCATGAGGAAAGAAGCTAAATGAAAAATTCCGAACTCTTCGATTGCATTCACCTACGTTGCTACACTGAGGTTGGGTTCTAGTAGAAACTGCATCAATTTCTGGCAGGTTGCACATAGGCCTGCCTGCTTAAAAGAATCTGACACATCTGATATGAGTTGGTGTCATAGCAGCGAGGTACTACAGTTTGGCTGGGGCAATGTGCAGGTTTCAGCTAGGTGGCATGTCACTGACCTGCATGCCATGTGTCCTCACAGGAGATAAGGTGGGTGAGGTAATTAATATCTTTTATTGGACCCACTTCTGTTGGTGAGAGAGACAAGCTGTCTCTGGAATATCCAAGGCCCGACACAGCTGCAACACCCTCCCCACTTGGCTTCCCACTGAGGTATGAATATTGTTAAGTGCTGGGTGGAACCTTATTATGAGTTGAGTTAAAACATCATTGAGACTGATAGGTGTGAACTCACTCTTCAATTAACATAACTATAAGGATGATTCCTCACCTATGATACGAGGAGTATGTGAACCCACCCAGTAACTTTTGCTTAGGCTATGTCTACACTAGCACTTATGTCAGCAAAACTTTTGTTGTTCAGAGGTGTGAAAAAACAATCCCTTATGTGACATAAATTTTGTTAGCACTGTGCACGAGTGCTTATGCCATGTTGGTGGGAGATGCTCATTGAGCTGGCTTTATTCATTTAACAGAAGCTCTCTCTCCCAATGGCATAACACAGCTACACGGGCGCTCTTACAGCAGCACAGCTGTATCGGTACAACTGTGCTGCTGTAAGCTTGTAAGTGTAGACATGGTCTTAGTATTCCTTTGCCTAGGGATGTGTGGGGAGGGGGAACAAACAAAAAACAAAAATGGGAGAAACTGGGAGACAGAGAGACAGCCCGAAGGAGCAGCCGAAAGCACAATGGCTGACACCTGGGGAGAAGTTTCTGAGTCGGGGTACAGGCTGAAGAGAGGTTCTTGGAGCTGTGAGCATAATGGCTTTCCTGCCATTGAATTCCTTCTGCATTCAGAGACACAGGACTTTGTCCTTTCTTCCTAAATAAACAAAACTACATCAAAGAAACACCTATCACCCATTTCTCCTTCTAACCGGAACAACCTACTAGACCCTGAATTTTTGGCTAGTTGCTCAAGTTAAAAGGGGTAACACTATGTATGAAGATGGCTGGATCAATGGTTAGGGCCCAGGATTTAGGAGAGACAGGTTCAGTTCCCAGCTACCCCACAGATCTCTTGTGTGACCGTGGGCAAGTCACTTATCCTCTCCATGCCTCAGTTCTCCATCTGTTCAATGGGAATAATAGCCCTGCCCTGCTTAACGTGGGGGATAAATACAGTGAAGATTGTGAGATGCCCATGTATTATGGAAATAGGAAATATAAATATCCAAGAGATTCTCACTGGTGATGCACACTCATTCTTAGAGTCTTGCAAATCTGTGGATATCTGCTTAGCATCTGCGGGCCATTTTTGCAGGTAGTGGATCAGATACAAATTGTGTATTCACTCAGGGCTCTACTCATTGTCATTTGTAAATCGGGTGGTTTACAAAGATATTTATTGAATAATTATTTGATAAACTTTGCTAAATGTTGTGAATTATTCCTTACCATTACTCATCAGTTATGATTTTCAAAGCATTCTAGGAGATTTAGACACATTTCCTGCTCATTTTAATTTCATTTCTATTGGAAGATAGGATATTCCCACTCCTCCATGAAAATCTCCCAAATATAAACTTGAAAAGTCAATATGGGAATTGGTAAACCAAAATATTCAACATTCTTTCACAGAGCATGATTTTCTGCATCTGTATTCTTGTTTCTTTACATTGAAGAACAATGTTTCTCCTTTGGAAAATGAGCTTCAGTGCATTCAGGTTTCATATATGTTTTCACCATCGCATACACACAGAATCACAGCACTATTCCATTTCCTTCCTTTTATCCTTTGTAAATTGATTTTGGTTCCTACAACGAATGAACGTTTTCAGAAAGATTTTTTTTTTTTTTTAATAAAAACAAATAGAAATATATTTTGGGGTTAAATTTCAGATTTGTACAGGAGATGAAAAATCCTGTTTTTGCTATAAAGTCTGTATCAAGGTGGCCAGATTACAGCCCGAGTTATGTCGGTGTAAGTCCAGAAAACTTCATTGATCTCAAATGGTTTATGCTTGTGTGACTGGAAACAACTCCATTTGAAGACAGTGGAGCTTTTCTGGATTTACACCAGTGTAAACTGAGGGTAGAATTTGGGTCAATATTTTGAAAATCTGCTCTTCTAAACTCCTATCAGTACATTGGATTCTGAATATTCACACTGAAGATGCACAGTGGTGTGCAACATTGCTTTGCTCACCCCGTTCACTTCCTGGTCCTTCAGCTCTGTAACTGTAACAAATATTTTTTCCATAAGATGTCAGTGTGCCGCAAGAATTCATGTGTTTGTTTGTCTATAAAGTAACATAAAAACCAGATGGAAGCCCTTCTTCTGCATCATCATCAAACTGGAGCTCATTTATATCTCTGAGCATGTAACTTAATATTTTGGTTTGCTGAGAGAAAAAGGAAACTGGTGCACTGCTCCAGTTCTGTGTATTTTGTACCACAAAACGATAATCAGCAGCCGTCAATGTTTGTCCTTTGGTGAAAGCTTCCCAGGAAGGCAATGAAAGACAAATGGAATAAAAAAATCATTGAACTATGTCCAGCCAATCATAAGCCTCATTCTCCTCTCACTAGCTTCTGTCTTGCCTCAGTGCGATTCTGCTGACTTCACGGAGCTACTCCTGTTTTACACGAGTGTAAAAGAGAGGAAAATTGGGCCCAAGGCACTATTTCCATTCCATCTGTTTGAAATGATAGAAGGGGAAATGTTTTAGATAATATCACGGTTCTTGCTTTCTTGCACAGAAAATGGATACAGTCAAAACCAGGAGAAAATAATTGATACTTTTGACTAATGTAATATCTTGGAGGACTTTCCAGTCCCGATTAACCCACTTATGAGAGCTGCTATGGGAGAGCTAAGAAGGATTCTATTAAGCATGGCCATTGGTGGTAGAAAGTTTCTTATGGAAAATTTGTGCCTTGTTTTTGCTCGTTAATTGCTCATGATTTTCTGCCATTGAAATATTCACTTTTTTCCAGGGGATGGGTGAGGGGAAGGAGTGAAATTTAGACAGGCTGGCAATTATTCCCAGTGAAGCAGGCAGAAATGTGCAAAACCCTTTAGTATAAAAAAGCACGCTTGAGAAAATTGCCAGAGGAGGTGAGGCCAAAGTTGCATACTCTGAGAAATGAGCACAGGGCTGGGGACCATTAACTTTTAATAGGGAATTTTGCCTAACTCAGGGCTGTGTTGTGCTGCTGAAATATATAAAAATTAAGTACCTCAGGATTTGGCCCTTAACATGGGGCTTAACATGTGCATAGAGTCTTGTGCCAGCTCTTCTTTTGTCCTTGTGACAAGCTGTCCGGGACCTCTGATGAATGTGTTCCTGGACTGGAAGTTGCCTGCCCTTGAGAGCTATGATTGCACCCGAGCCAAAAGGAAAACCACTATACCCCGGTCTGACAAGTGTATTTTTCCCCTGCAATGTTCAGCTCCTCTAACGTGTGTCCGTGAGTGGTGTTTTGGTAGTGCGGAGAGGTCCCCCTGGGGATCAGCGCCCCAGTGTGCTGGTACTATGCCATCTCTGACGCTGTGTCTGAGCACGGCTATAAGCTCTTTGCTCACCATATCATTTGTTAAGTTGTATGCCTTAGTGAGGAGCAGCTTTCAGTTCTGGATTTGCTAGTAAGGGCCTGATCCAAAACCCACTGAAGTTAGTGGAAAGTCCTGCTGGCGTCACTGGGAGTTGGATTGGGGCTGTATGGCAGACAACAGGCTGTCCCTATTCAGCTAAATAGGAAAGAACTTGTGTTCCTTCTTCTTCAAAGAAATGACTGCAAGGGCTGAGAATATTTATTTCTCTCAGGGTAACAGTCATGGTTGGATGGTTTAGATGCTGCATAATCCTTTTTCCTTCTCTAGTTTCAATTCAATTTTTAAATCCAGTAATATGCGTAATAATCCATAAGTCTGGGATTAGTACAACATTATATGTTCCTTGAAAGCCTTTCTGATCCCATAGTTTGTTTAATCTTTTATTAATGTTAACTACTTCATGTACTGTCCAGTAAGCCCAGGAAGGGCATCTTCAAATGCAATCAAACTAGAATGATACAAAAATATAGTAACGCACACATTTGTCTTTACCACAAAAAATGTCTTCTGTTCTATGCCTGTCATGTCCCAGACAAAGCCCATATTACGTTGCTAGCTTCAGAACTGTCCAGAAGAAACACCTGCTGACATGACTTTGACGGTAAAGGAGGATTGTTGAAAGATGTATTTTGGGAGCAGAAGTGGCTGGCAATTTTCAGCAAGGATTGCAGACGTGCCATGGGGAAAACTGGCCCCATCCTTCCCAGTGCCAGGGAAACCTCATGGCACCATTCTTTGGCCTCATCTGGAACTTTATAAAACAAAAAGAAAAGCATTTTGGAAAGTGGCCGTTTTGCTGCTAAAAAAGCTGTGGTTGTGAAAATGCCAAATTTCCGCCTCTGGCAAATGCAGGGCTTCATCCAGATCATGAAATGTCATAATTTTTGCCACAAAGAAGCAGTGTTGCTGCCCATGTCATCGTTACCATGTAAATTACCCATTTTCTTTCATACTCCATGTATGTTTCCTTTAATTGTAACGCTGTTACGTTATGTAAGCACCTCTTATATATACCCCAACTGCAGGCTTTATTTTTGTGGTAAATTCTGGGTACAAATTCTGACCCTGTTTGCCACATGGCCAGACCATAATATATTTTAGTATGTACCTGGAAGCTCTTTTTGCCCACTGAACCCAAAAGCAACCAGTGAACTGGTCAAAGTATATTCTGTAGTCAGGAAAGACTGTGCAGTCACATAGGGCATGAAAAATGATGTCTGTTTGGAACATGATTATAGTATAACAGAGAAGGGCTAAGAGGCAGTGTCACTTGCTTTTGACAGGAGGAGGACAGTCTGGGTTATTGTAGATTTCATGGTGATGAGTCCCTTAGAACTAACCAAGACAAACAGAAAAGACCAGATTGTCTGTTCCACTGCCTCTTTATACTACTGGTCAGAAAGAGACCACAGAGTATTTTGATTTGCAGAAATGGCTCTGTATGTATTGTGCCGGAAGGTGTTAGTTTTGCCCATGTGGCATAAGCATGGTGGAGCACAGTTCTGTCCATAACCCAGCATAGGGATGTTGCAGGAACATTTTTGGCTGCTGAATATCTGTTCAGCTCTGGAAGTCCGAGCAGCTCCGGAACTGCATTGACCTTTGGCAAGGCCAAGGACATAGGAGGTCTTAAAGTGGCTGAAAGTCACCTGTGCCCCACTCCTGATCCTGTGCTGAGTGTAACTTGGCCAGAATGGAGAAACTGGTCCAAAACTGCAGCTGAACTTGTTCGATGCAGAAGTTTTATTAAACTGGAAATTAATCTGTTTTTTTTCTTGTGTAGTTAATTTTTCTTGCCAAAACAAACTGGTTCAGAGAAGGTCATTGTCTCTGACAGTACTGGTGCTATGATAACACTGACATTAGATCCAGATGGAGAGAGGTTTCGTCCTATCGGCCCAGAGGGAACCAATTAGAACACACATTATTTTCCAAGGAATTCCATTTTCAATTTCCTTCCCGATTATGCTGCTTATCTGCAAAAGTGAACTTTCCGCTGAATTCACTCCGATATATCTTTTCACTAAGTGTCTTCAGCTTGCATATTTTCTTTTCACTTCACCCTATTTTCACAATTTTATTTTTAGCTCTGGGTGGTCAAAATGACTGGGACAGCGCCAAGCCATTCAAAACCGCCACATCCCTAACCAGTACAATCAGATATGTTTTCCAAACGGTATAGATGAACGCAGATCCGAGACTGCAATGTATTTTGCTTCTTGGGATTGGTGTGTCTTCTGCACAGCATCTGACATTCAATTTCCTTAGGTCATCTTATATTTTTTTCTGGTCTCTGATGTTCCTCCCTCTTACAGAAGTAAGAATACGATAATGGAAAAAGGTCTTGTGCTGTGTTCCTCTGACACCTCATAACTCAGTAGAGTAAAAGCTGGGAGAACAATCAAGGAAAACCTTGATTTGGTCCTGCCATCACTGGTGTTGATGATTCAGTAGGAATCACCCATCTCTCCATTACAGAGAGGGCACTGCGCTGCTGTAAGGGTGCTATCTTTCAGACGAGATACGCAATTGAATACCTTGATGGTTAAAGACAGGAGAATGGGTTTGGGACCTAGTTACATTTTTCCTACCTACATTCTGCCTGCAGTTTGAACTGAATAAGCTATTCTTCTTTACTACTTGTCCCAGCATCCTGTGTCATGCTAGGAAATAGCTGCTGTGTTTCACTCCACTGATGGCTGTTTCATCAGTGGGAGGAGTGCTAGTTTGTTAATATGTTTTTGGTCAGAAATGCACATTAAAAGTGCAAGGTATTATCATTAATAAGCCATCACCCAACTTCAGGGTAAATTGATGGTAAGCAATCATGCCAAAAACGGAATCCTTTTGAACTTTTCTCATTTATTTTCCTTTTTAAAAAATCTTTTGTTGTGAAAATGCCAAATTTCCACCTCTGATAATTGCATGACTTTGCTCAAGTGGTAACTTTCTGCCCATGCTCTTGCATGTGCTTTATTCCAGGATCTGGGCTCTTCCACAAGTATGTACATCTGTGTCTGAGAGTCACGCATACAACAAACAGAAGAGCATGAGATGTAATTTGCTCTATAAAGGGGGACCAGAAGTTATTCTTTATTCCACAGCAATTAAAGGGCAGTTGGCTATTTTTAGTAGCTAGCATCACCGTTGTAAATTAGTATGAGAGATGCAAACCGTTGTCAGCCCACGGTTCATGAGAACCTGGGGAAGTGCAGCTTGCTGAGTTTTACTTCCAAATACTTCTGCTCGCCTTTCCTCTTAGTGGGCCAAATTCTCACTTTAGTTATATTGGTATAAATCTAGCATGACTCCACTGACTTACTCTGGATTTACATGAGTGTAAGTGAGATCAGAATCCGGCTGTGAATGTATACATGATGCACAGGTTTCAGCTGTTCTTAGCCTGGGACTGGCACTCTCTCTTTGTCTAATGCTGCCCATAGTGTAAAGAGGAAAGCTGTACTATACCGTATGCCTCTTAGTTTTAATGATGGTCTTTCAAACGCCAGGCTTCTCTGAGCCATAGTAGAGAATAAGGCTGATCTATGCACTGTGTGCTGGGTACGGAATGGGGCATGCCTGAGTCAGTTGGATGCTGGATCAATCATATCCACAAGAACTCTAAGCCAGTATGAGCTACTGTATTATTCTGAGATGGTTCTGAATATTGACTGCTTGCCTTCGAGGGAGGGGAGGGGAGGTGTCTCGTGCTTTTCTGATCCTATGGGGTGCAAGTTTCAGGGAACTTTTAAAAGAATCGGATCAGTAGGCCTGCATGGAGAGGGTTCTGGGTGTTGCTACACCTGAGGAGATGGGGATTCTGGGCTCTGTGGCGATTTTCTGAAGCTGATGAGGATAAAGAGGGGGTGAATGTGACACCAACAGACTTATTCACCTGACCTAAGGAGCGATTTTAGAAAAAGGAAAGTGTTAGCATTTCCTTTGGGAAGTGATTAGATTGCGTTTATTTATCTAAGTCTCATACATGTCCTGGGCGGGGAAGGCTGTAGATTCTCCATTATTGCATTTCCATTTGGAATCAGCATCTTCAGGAAATTCACGTAGTTGCCTTGGTATTTCTTCTTCTCTGATCTTTCCCCAGACTGACTGCCTTCTGTTCTAAATCTGAGTTGGTGGCCAGATACAGACAAAGAAACCGCCCTCCTCCCCACACCAAACTGAATCATAGAAGATTAGGGTTGGAAGGGACCTCAGGAGGTATCTAGTCCAACCCCCTCCTCAAAGCAGGACTAGCCTCAGCTAAATCATCCCAGCCAGGGCTTTGTCAAGCATCAGCTTAAAAACCTCTAAAGATGGAGATTCCGCCACCTCCCTAGGTAACCCATTCCAGTGCTTCACCACCCTCCTAGTGAAAAACATTCTCCTAATGTCCAACCTAGACCTCCCCCACTGCAACTTGAGACCATTGCTCCTTGTTCTGTCATCTGCCACCACTGAGAACAGCCTAGCTCCATCCTCCCTGGAACCCCCTTTCAGGTAGTTAAAGGCTGCTATCAAATCCCCCCTCATTCTTCTATTCTGCAGGCTAAACAAGACCAGTTCCCTCAGCCTCTCCTCATAAGTCTTGTGTTCCAGCCACCTCATCATTTTTGTTGCCCTCTGCTGGACTCTCTCCAACTTGTCCACATCCTTATTGTAGTGGGGGTCCCAAAACTGGACACAATACTCCACATGCGGCCTCACCAATGCCGAAAAGAGGAGAATAATCACTCCCCTCAATCTGCCAGCAGTGCTTCTACTAATGCAGCCCAATATGCTATTAGCCTTCTTGGCAACCAGGGCACACTGCTGACTTATATCCAGCTTCTTATCCACTGTAACCCCCATGTCCTTTTCTGCAGAACTGCTGCCTAGCTCGTCGGTCCCCAGTCTGTAGCTGTGCATGGGATTCTTCCGTCCTAAGTGCAGGACTCCGCACTTGTCCTTGTTGAACCTCATCAGATTTTCTTTTGGCCCAATCCTCCAATTCGTCTAGGTCACTCTGTATCCTATCCTATCCTGTGCCCTAGAGAAGTGGTATATGTGCATTGTTGAATCATGTGTGATATGATCTTAATTCTCTTCCTCAGCCCCTCCCACCCAGCTCCCCAAAAGTCTGGAAGACACAGATGTCTCTGTTACTGTTGAATTTTGCAAGAGCAAGAGACACTTTAGAGCCAAACCTACGAAGTGCATGTGCACATTTGCACGCTCCTAGCACTGTCATGCATGTACCCTGATGCACGTGTGCAAGTTAGGATTTGCAGATGCATACTTGAGTTGGTTCCTTCAGCTTCACTGTAGATCTTCTGCCTAGAACCTTCCACCATCACCCTCCCTTGGGGCTTCCTGCTACGGAGTTAAAGCAACAATATGCATGCGCTGACAGTACACACTTGAGGTTTTGTGGATTAAAAGAAAAATGTCTTTGACTGACCCTGAAGCATCGTCTCCTTAGATCACATGCAAGATTCAGGGCAAACTGGATGCTGCTCTTTATGGTTTATATTGTACTGGTTAGCCGCAGCTCTGAATAAGGAGCAGTTCAGAGCCACCTTGCCTTTAGAGATGGTCCCTCAGCACACCTGGCAAGCTTTCGGGTGGGAACTGGGCTATGAACCCGTCTCCTCTATGTTCCCCTCTGGGGGGTGCTTTGCCTCCCCCAAACACAGGTTCTGTAACTGGCTCCTACATGGGGGAAGATTCAGGGACCCTTTCCTCCACTTTGTACACCCTGTGGAGAAGTCTGCAGTGATCTAGCTTCATCTGAATGAACAGAGAAGCTTGCTTCCCTTTCTTTGTATTGTGCCCTCTGATGCACTTTCACTTGGTGAACCAGCAAAATGCAACATGCTAGAATCTAAACACGCTGTTGGTGGCCTCTTAGTAGAATGGGAAAAAGATTAAATTTGCCCATTTTCATTCATCTGGTCAATGAGGTTTCAGTTCATGGCTAATTTAATACTATGTTGGGGGGGGATTGGATCAGCTAACGGCCATCCTGAACAAGATGGGAATAGATTGCCAAGTCCTCTTGAAATACACTGCAGAAAGTAAGGTTATACAGCAGTACATATGCTTTGAGTGCTTAGAGGCACTTGGCTTTGTCTTTCTGCAACACAATAAAACGAAGATGTGAGTATCCTAGAACAACCACTCAGCTTGTCCTGGATGGTAGAAAACTGGATCCTCTCCCATCCCTAGATGGGTTTTGCACATACCGTGAATCACGCTCAGAGAAGCAGATGTGCACTTTTGTCCACGCACAAAGCAGGGACATGGGCCCATCTGCTAGAGCAGTGCAGTATTATGTGTGCAGTCAGATGTCTATGGAAAGTGGGTGTGTAAAATCTGAAGCTAACTTGAGGCTGGTTGTAAATTTGGCCTCGAATGTCCGGTGCTCAGATTTTACTGACTATAAAATGTAGCTTTAAACTTAATGTAATTACCCTCAATCCTCACCCTTTGGATTAAAATAGCAACAACATGCCTGGGGGAGGAGGGTTGCTATAGCTGGAGGGCTGCAGAAAATTGGTTAAATACCAGCTTTCCTGAGGAAATGTGTGTAAATCTAACATTACAGGACTGCTCAGGAGGAAACCATACATATAGGAACAGAAAGTTACATTGAAAGAAGCTGAAATGAGGTGGCAACGAAAGGGCGACACCAGATTTTTTACTTGTAGAGGGAAGAGAAATTAGAAAACAAGTTCAAAAGGGTTTGAACCTCATTCTCTGAGCTTTAACCTGCAGTTAGAAAGTAAACACTAGGTGAGTGCTAAACACTGTCTAAACCTCTGCCATAATAAATTGCTGTGATGGTTTCCAAACCTGAAATGTTTGTTGGGCTAATAAAAATAGAAGAAGAGAAAGAAAGGATGTAATAGAATTGGGCCTTAAAAAAGCAAAAAACCCTTGTGGGGCTCATTTCCCTGCATGTTTCAGAGGCGGGTCTGGACCAAAGCATCAGATATGGACCCCTGTCAGCTTTAGAGAAGACCAGAATAAAATCCAAATCTGTGGTTCAGAAAATCAGGTGAGATACGACGTGGCAAACTCCACTTCCTAGCAGATAAAGAGGAGGGTCTTGCAGTGTGTTCTGAAGATGGTCTGATTCTGGAAAAGCCGTGTCCCCTCTGGAACTTCATTCCATAGCCAAAAATCCTTCAGCCCGGGAGCCTTTTTAACCTGTTAATGCTACTAGGGTGGAGAGTGCTCCGTGCACCCGGCATGCTCTAGTTCCTAGTCAGGCAGGGATCTTGTTTTGACTCTTTTTTGTGAGCTGTCCAGCTTACTTGTGTGTGTGCGTGATTGAAAAAATATGATAGGAAAATCACAGCCCAGGAAAATTTGGTGTTCTGTACAGGTTGGGGGAAAGTTACTAATTAATGAAGAGTCACCGCACCAGGGAAAATTGGATGAAAGATAAAATTCTAAAGCTCTCTGATTTGATGTAATAAGGGAATAATAATTAGCTTTGCTGAACTTCAAGCTAAGGCAAGTCTATGCAGGAATTCAGGATTTAGGGCTGAGAAAATGCTAATAAGAAGTTCCTTGTGGGAGGAACTGCAAATCACAGAACAAATTTCACCGTTGGAATTTCTTAGAAAGAAAAACAAGCACAGCGCTCTTTGGGCATGTATTGTTCTCTACTGGGACAAGAAACGAGAGCTCCTGAGCCTGGTTCTCATTGCTTTAGTAGTGGAAAGGGGCCTTAAAATCAATCTAAATTACATTCACCCCCACTTTGTGGTCCCTATCCACTGCCGGAGCCCTGTAAAGGGATCTTCGTGTAAATGAGAATTCCCAAATATTCAAAATATTCCCAGGGAGGAATTAAAAATCCAAATGCAGAGAAGACTGGATTATAAACTGGGGAAAGAGTTATAGAAAGAGCTACATTTCTTGTCTAGCCCCCCTGCAGACCCTCACACACAAGCCCATTGAGTTCGACAGGCAAGCAGTGAGGGAGGCACTCAGTCGATATTGGGGAATTATGGGCCTGATCCTGCACTATTGAAACAAATAGGAGTTTTGCCATAGACACCAGCGGGATCAAGCTCCCCCTAGGCACATGCCACACACGTGACTGCCAGAAGCTTCAACATGCACCCAAAAGAATGACCAAGTAAGAGTTCTCTAATCTGCTAGATTTGTAGGCCAGGTCTACACTTAAAATGCTGCATCCGTGCAGATGCAGCTGTGCCGCTGTAGCACTTAAGCGAAGATGCTCCTATTCCGAGAAGCTCTCCCGTTGGCCTAGTTAATCCACCTCCATGACAGGCAGTAGCTGTGCTGATGGAAGAAGCCCTCCTGCCCTTCTGTCGTCACAGCGCTGTCTGCACAGTGGGGTTACGTTGGTAGAACTGTGGTGCTCAGGAGTGTGTATTTTTCACATCCCGGAGCGGTGTAGTTATACTGATAGAAATCTGTAGTGTGGACCTGGCCTTATTCAGCCCCCATCACCACTACAGTTTCAGTCATCTGCCAGGGTTTAAAGAGGCCTGATTGAAGCACACGTCTGAATCTAATTAATTTTTAAAAATCCCATTAAGGCATTGGAAGGTTAAAGGACCATTTATGGAGGCATTTTGCTGCTTATTAAATATTTATTTATGGAATTCTTCCATCAATCGCCTGTTGCCCACACAGGGACATCACTACGTCACTCAGGCATGGCTTTTTCACATCCCTGACTAATGTAGTTAAACCAACCTAACTGTCTAGTGTAGACCAGACCTTCGCGCAAAAGGATGTTAAAGGAATCAAGCAGGCAAGCTAAAACCCTGGCCTAGGTAAGGAGCATCCCGACAACCCATAGAAAACCAAAAGTCATAGCCAAGATTAGAGCCTGGTGACAGAGCTGCTTTGGCAAGAGCGTAGTCAAAGTGCGCACTAAGCGTACAGCAACACAGTCTGCAGCAGCCAGCCTCGGGATAGCAGGGATCGTGCCAGCGCTCTAAAAATAGCTGTGTAGACAGTGCTTGAGGTTGTGGCTCGGGTTGGAGCTTGGGCTCGGAAGCTGAGGGACACGGGGCTGCGCTGCTTTTTTCCCATCTCTTTTTAGAGTGCCAATGCAAGTCCCATTTCTCCACCTCTATCAGTCCAGGCTGTGTAGACACACTCTTAGCCATTCCAGGACCCTGGACCTAGGAAAGGGGGAGAGGTGCTCAATGAGCGGAGAGGGGCTGCCCAGGGAGTGTCAGCAGAAGCTGACAGGCTAGCGAGCAGCCGGGAAGCCAGAGAGAGCATGCTAGGAGTAGGACAGCCGGTGATGGGGGTTAAGTGGAGAACGTACCAAAGCTGGCCCACAGAGATGAAGGTGTAGGACAGACCCAGGCATGGATGCCTGTTAGTGGTTTTAACCCTTTGCGCTACCTGCTTGGTCCCTTTGGAGGGACAGAATAAATAATGCTTTGTTTTGCAGATGCTGTGTCCGAGTTGCTTTAACCAGCCGCTGGTCACAGGTCCCTGAAGCCAAAGGGCTCGCAGGTACCACACGCAGCTGGGCCTGTCACAGTAACGCAGCTGAGACCCAGGTGGCTGCAGCCCAGACACCAAGTCTCGGTGTTTGGATTGCATGCCCACCCCGAGTGAGAGGCAGGAAGCCAGGTCTCCGCTGATGATTTTCTTTCTTTGATGCTTCTGTAAGCAGGAGATTTTAAATGCACAGAACTAGACTCAATGGGACCCTTCTAGGTATCCCTGGGGCCCACCACTACCCCCACCAAAAGAAATCCATCTTCAGAATGAAACTGATTTGAAAAAAATCCTTTCTAATCATCAGCGCAATCACTCTTGCTCAACTAGGTGTGTCATGATTACACACTAACACGTGCCCTGTTATGTCTTATTGTTTAATTGGTACTTGGCACATCCTTCATATGAGCCTGCCTGGCTCCCATTGGAGATAAACTTATTCTCCATTAACATCATCTGGAAGTTTTTATGGGGTTGATGAAAAATATACCTGGGACAAATAATTGTTTTATGTCGTAGGGAAGTAAGACCTAAGAGGCCTCCCAGGCATGCAGTAAGAGAATCATCATCCATTAACAAGAAGGTATAATCTGTCTCTCATCCTCTTTAACGGAGGGCTAAGGGACCCTTTCTAGGTAAATATAACATTCAGCTGTCTTCCTGGCACATTAGAGAAAGGCAAGTCTACCTGCTTGGCAGATTATAATGATAAACATTAGTCACCCAATTTAGTGAAAAATATTGTTTTCTCCTAATTAAGCAAATTGTTGCAAGCTAGGTCGCTGACTCCTGGGGAAGTTACAGTTTCTGCCTTCTAGGCTTGCTGACAAGAGAATAAATTTATCTCCAATTCAGATCACTGGAGATGGTTCTCGGTATTTTATTACCATATGCAACTTTGTGGATGTCACCAACAGATTAATGAAGAGGAGAGGGCGGGGAGTGGGGGGGAAGGGCTCAGCAATAGACTATGCATGACAAATATTAATTATATGTCATTTCATATGCAGATGATGCAATCAACTGTGCAGTGCTGGAGATAATACTTTTGTCTGGGTTTGTTTTTTGACCTTGAAAGGCCATGTATTTCCCCCCCCTCCTTTTAGCCTATAAATTAGAATTCATATCTTAATTACATTCTGTGATTTGAGTTTCCTTTCATATGTGCGGATTAGGTAATGTTAACATACAGAATATACAGGATAACGATGTACAGGATCAGCGTAGTTTCAGCCCTGGATTGTTGCTTTTCAAGACCCAGCATAGTCCATTTGACCTAAGTGATGTCCAGATGTCACCAACTTCTCATGCTTCAGGGCATAAATCAACCTGAGGTCAGGGGGAACTTTACTATCGGGCAGGTTATTTTATATTTGACCACTTCTGGAGTTCCTTGCACCTTTCTTTGAAGCATCTAGTACTTGCCATTATCTGAAAGGAAATGGGAATTATGGGGCTATTGTTTTGACGTTCTGTGGTAATTGCTTTGACCCACAGGAGGAAGGATTTAGTGGAGCTAGATGGGAAATGGTTTTCCTTTAACAAGAACATTTTTGAAATATCAAAAGATTTTCTGGTCCTGAATCAGGTCAAAACCTTGAAAATGTTCAGAAATTGAAAATGCAGAAATTTTTTTGGTTTGGGCTAATCAAAACATCTTTATTTCAATTACTTTTTAAAAAATTATAATCATCTTACATTTCAAAGCAAAAAGTCATATCGAACCAGTAAATTGGAATTTTTCATTTTTGATCATTTTGAAACTATGATGAAAATTTTTTGAGTAAAAAAAAAAAAATTGTCAGAACTGACCCTTTCCTGTGAAAAGCTTTGGTTTCGACAAATTGGCATTTTCAATAAAAACAAAGAAACCCCACTTTGTCAAAAAAATTCCCAACCAGCCCTAGCATTTGGAGGCTGGGGATTATCGAGGTAAATCCCGAGGTGCCTTTCCCACTCTGAGAAGAGCATCTTAGTCATGGTGGATCTACTCCATAGAGTAAGAGATCACGGCAATGTAGACCCTGCACCGAGGTCTCTGAACAGCCCATATGCCAGAAGAAGGTCTGCAGAGACCCACCTCATAGCTCACTTCAAGGGGAGAAGTGTTGGTGTGTTGGGAATGCAAGAAGCATCGTCAGTGAGCTTTCATACAGCCACAGTTCTGTGGGAGGGGGATTGGGCCGTGGGTCACATGCACGTTTCCTCTTCTTACCCACCAGCAGTTGGTTAGGACCTGGCTGGGTGGGTATCCTGCAATTTGTTTCCAGCTTGTGGAACAAAAGGGCAGTCTGGCAGTGCTTCCTGCCAGTTCCTGTACAGAGAAGCATTGTGGGCCAGATTATAATAGCCTTAGCCAGGTTGAATAGTGGCTTATGCCAAAAATTGTGTGTCCACTGACCTTACTGAAACTGTTCATGGAGTAAGGTGCTGCCTGGAGCAAGGGAGGGTATCAGGATCTGGGCCTATAATTGGGCTGTACGTGTGGGCTCAGGACGGAGTCCATCATTAGTAGTCTGGCTTTCCACCTGTGGAGGTGATCGTGCACAGCATGGGTAGAGGCGGCTTTTTGCTACAATGCACAGCCTGGTGACTGTTACAAATAACTAGACATCGAGTGGTAAGAGTCAAGACTTTAATAGCGGCTCTCTGTAGACACTTGTCCTCTAATAATTGTTGGAGGGATGCCAGGGAAAGCTCACATACTTGGAATAGATTGAACAGGCCAAATTAACAGCTGGTGTAACTCCATTAACCTCAGTGGAGATACGCCCACCCGGGCTGAATGTGGGTCAGCGGCAGTTGTCAGTGGCACATCACTCAGTGCATGGCAATACTCCAGGCCTGGCAGCGCTATTATTCTGCCACTGCGAAAATGAAAATTGCTGTGTCAAAGGGCCATCTTCAGTGCCGCTACACGCAACCTTCCGCCTTCCTATCGCCGGTCCCCTTCTGCCACTTTTTACCTGATAATTATACAGCTGGCGCTTCAGGAGAATAATGCAAAAGGCTAAATATGTCAGCCTGTGTAGTTATTTTGATGTTGATATAAGGATGTCCGCCATGTCTGCATCGAAAACTGAGGGGGGAACAGTTTTGGAGGAATTCAGTTTTCCAAATGATTGACCATCTCGTGTCCTCAGCAGTACAGCTCAATTCAGTGGGACTTGATTGGCACGAAAAGCTATTGGAATACTGCCAAAGTGGGTGTAAAAAAATAAAGTGTGGGGAGGGGGAGGGCGCAGTCAGACCTGTCAGGTGTCTGTAAGAGATAGGTATGGCTCTCCCAGAATAGGGTTACATGCTGTTAGGGGTTGGATCCCCTGAGTCAATTCTTCATCCGCGGCAGGTTGCTATATAGTGGGTGAAATGTAATGGCCTGTGATGTACAAAAGATCAGACTAGATGATCTTCTGGACTTAAACTCAGGAACCTATGAATATATACATTTATGCAGTTACTACTAGGTCATTAAAAAACCCAAAGAAATGATTCTCAGCAAGTCCTTGCTACCTAAGCAACCCTTAATATTTATCAGTACTGTATTTTCTGAACTGACCTGCTGCTCGCCTTACCCAAAGGGGGAAATCTTGAGCACCGCAGCGGCACGTTTTCATTAGGAAATTATTTTTCTTTCTATGGGTTGGACGTAGGAAAGCAGCAAACCAATTCAGAGTGCAGCAAACTGTGACCAATCCCGGCTTAGGTATGATATCACCATTTTATTTGACAAAGCTGTTAAATATTTAGTCTAACACACCAAAAGGATGTATTGGGAAAGCATTCTGGGTCAGTTGCATTGCTGTATGTCACGGGCCCTATTTAATGTTGGGACAGATATCAGCTGGATAGAGAACAAAATGAACATTGAACTATATACATGTAGATATAGATATGGAATAAGTGGGAGTATGTTTGTGTCCCATAGCAAAACTGGAGCTGGTAAAGTATCTGAATTTTCTTAATATTTAAACTGAACAAGCCTTGGCCAGAGTTCCAACTTTTTATTAAAATCTGCACGGTTCAAATTCTTTGTCCACATTACTATTTTTTTCTTCTTTTAGATCTTAGTGTTTATAAATGTCATCACCTAGAGCTTTCCCATGAACTCTCTTGAACTTCAAGAAATGGCCCTGGTTTATTGTTATAAAAAATTGAATTACAGATTCTGAATATGGCTGTTAAGAATGTTACATTGCTGGAGAGGCAGCGTAGTCCAATGGATTAGGGCACTGGACTGAACTTCACCAGACCAGGGCTCTGTGCTTGACCTGCTCTGTTGCCTTGTTTCTCCTTTTACCTTTTGTCTGTCTTCTCTATTATTTGTATTAGGCATGGGCCAAGAACCCATTGCACTGTACAAACACAGAGCAAAAGGATGGTCTCTACCCCAAATACCTCACTTATATTGTGGGTGCTTGAGGGCAGCTAGTGTCTCTTGCTTGCTCTGTGTGTGTGTACAGTCTCTAGCAAAATGGTGCTCTAATTTCACAGTGGTCTTTGGGTACTACCATAATACAAACAGTAATAGTTTAAAGGGATACTGTCAAATTAAATATCATCAGGCCTGATTTTTCACAGCTTGGTGCTTTGTGCTGTCATTTACACCTGCGGAAAGTAAGTGTAAAATGGTAACATTCAGGTCTGGTAGCATTTTACCCCTGATTTACACGGGTATAAGTGACTCCTGAGGGGACAGGATAAGGGGAATCAGGCCACAAACAGTTAAAAAAATGTCCATATGTCTGGCATTTGGGGTTTTTAAGGCTAAAAGAACTTTAAAAATCTCATTTACTATTCATTCTTGGATATTTGCTGCTGCTTTCCCCCACCCCTAGCATGGAAACCAAAATCAATGAGGGTCATTCCAGTTTTGTTTTTAGCTGCTTTCACTCTCAATTTTTAATTCTTCTTGGGTTCTTAACTGATGTGGCAAATCCTCCAGAGAACGTTTTTTGTCTAAAAAAACCCCCCAAACTTTTGAATGGAATTAAAACTAATTTTCAAAATATATCTAATTTTAGAGCTAGCAGCTACATTTTAGAGCTAATTTAGTTGATGCTGGTCCTTTGTATAAAACCACCGAATCTAAAATAGGACCCTTGCCATAGAGCCCACCAATCTGCCATAAAATATATCGCCCAAAGCTATCCTGCCAAACTAATGCAGAATCTGTGCTTCATAATGTTTTATGGTCGTTGAGAGAATGCAGGGACTGAGCCAAATCTTCCCTCTTTTCTTTTCGAGGTGCTTAATGAAGTCACTTGGAGTTTTGCTATGTTCAGTTGCTCACATGTAACAAGAAACGGTGGCAGGACTCTAACCTCCCCCCAGCCTTTGGAAGGGCTTTAGACTAACTTCACTGGCACCAGCAATTTTTCATGATTTTTCTTACTTCACCATGTAGGCCCAGAACTCGTCTGCCTCACTCTGAGTTCATTTTAGTATTATAAATAAATAAATAAATAAATGACTCATGGATTTGGTGTCTCTCCTCCCATTGGTTTGCTCAGATAACCTGTGCTGACGTTAACGGCAGGTATGCTCGTGCGTTGAGACGAGACCGCGGATTAGCAGGGAATGGGTTGGATGAGTGGACTATAAAATGGATAGAGAACTGGCTAGAGCATAGGGCTCAACGAGTAATGATCAATGGCTCCATGTCTAGCTGGCAACCGGTCACGAGCGGAGTTCCCCAGGGGTCGGTCCTGGGGCCGGTTTTGTTCAACATCTTTATTAATGATCTGGAGGATGGGGTAGATTGCACCCTCAGCAAGTTTGCGGACAACACTAAGCTGGGGGGAGTGGTAGATACCCTGCAAGGTAGGGATAGGATACAGAGTGACCTAAACAAACTGGAGGATTGGGCCAAAAGAAATCTAATGAGGTTCAACAAAGAAAAGTGCAGAGTCCTCCACTTAGGAAGGAAGAATCCCATGCACAGCTATAGACTGGGGACCAACGAACTGGGCAGCAGCTCTGCAGAAAGGGACCTGGGGGTAACAGTGGATAAAAAGCTGGATATGAGTCAGCAGTGTGCCCTGGTTGTCAAGAAGGCTAATGGCATATTGGGCTGCATTAGGAGGGGCATTGCCAGCAGGTCACGGGAAGTGATTATTCCCCTCTATTCAGCATTGGTGAGGCCGCATTTAGAATATTGTGTCCAGTTTTGGGCCCCCCACTACAAAAAGGATGTGGAGAAGTTGGAGAGAGTCCAGCAGAGGGCAACAAAAATGATGAGGGGGCTGGAGCACAGGACTTATGAGGAGAGGCTGAGGGAACTGGGCTTGTTTAGTCTGCAAAAGAGAAGAGTGAGGGGGGATTTGATAGCGGCCTTTAACTACCTGAAAGGGGGTTCCAGGGAGGATGGGGCTAGGCTGTTCTCGGTGGTGGCAGATGACAGAACAAGGAGCAACGGTCTCAAGTTGCAGGGCGGGAGGTCTAGGTTGGACATTAGGAAAAAGTTTTTCACTAGGAGGATGGAGAAGCACTGGAATGGGTTACCTAGGGAGGTGGTGGAATCTCCATCCTTAGAGGTTTTTAAGCTGCGGCTTGACAAAGCCCTGGTTGGGATGATATAGCTGAGGTTAGTCCTGCTTTGAGCAGGGGGTTGGACTAGATACCTCCTGAGGTCCCTTCCAACTCTAATATTCTATGATTATATGATTCTATCAAAAGATGGTTTAAACGCCGGGCCCGTTTGTGCTCTCACTCACACAACAGGAAGTCCAGAGCTGGCAGAGGGGGGAGAATGCAGCAAAGAGTCACACTCTTGTTTTATCTTCCTGTCGATTGCTCAGCTACCCCTGTGTTGTGAGAGTGCAAATCTAGTCCCCAATCCTGCCATTGGATTCGCACTTGGAGGCAAGCATTTTCTCGAGCTGATCCAACGGCAGAACCGAGGCCCGAGACAGACAGGCATTACACTGATATAAGTGGGAACAGAATCAGGTTCCCTTGGTGTTAACCATGCTCTTGCATTAGTGTGTCTTGCCATCGGACTGCATTTCCAAGAGTATATGATGAAGGTTTATTTTCAGCTTCTGTGAATGGAAAATGTAATAAACATACCTAGCCTGCACTGACTTACAAAGAACATGTTTGGTATTTAATTGCTTCATTATTTGTTGCCTCTGTGTGTTGGGTATTATGGTGTTTTCTTAACCCTCCTGTATCACATGGAATTTTATTTTCAACGTGAGCCTTTTTTTCTCCTCTGTGCACAAACAGACAAGATAGCTTAAAAGCTCTTATCTGCAAAGGAGGAAGAAAAAAAGCCTTAATCCCCATTTAATAACATAATGTCAGCAGGTAACATGTTCAATATGGCAAAGGATCTTCAGCTCCAGGTCAATAGGGTAGTTATAACTTTTAGCAATAAACAAAGCATGTTTTTAATTACTTCTGTGAAATTGCTTGATCTATGCATGATTAAATATTCATTATGTATAACTAGACAGTTTCTTTGTATATAGATCCGTATTAAATTTAGTTGGCATCCTGCCCACACAACACATCTCATAATGTACTGCAGCTTTGAAGAAATTTCTCCATCCTACCCTGCCTCCATTTAATTTATATAAATAGCTTGTCTCTCTCTCTCACCTGTGGGACTGAGTGTTTTGGACACAGATGGAATCTTTTAGGAAGGGGAAATGATGGAGTGTTTGAGGTAAGCATGGGAAAAATAAACAATCAGTTCACTCAGAGAGGGGTATGCCTGGGGGGGAGAGGGAAGTGGCTCTCCAACTTGTGTTTTTTTCACAAGCTTGCCAGCTAACTAGTTTGGCAGTGTGCAAAAGAAAAAGAAAATCCCTCCTTTTAAAGTAAAGCCGGAGCTGATGTCAATATTTATGTAATATTTTATTGCAGTCTGGATGTATTTCTTGATTGAAAACATTTCCTAGAGACCTTCTGGAAAATCAAATTAGTATGTAATACAAGTTTCTTGAATAATTTTTAATAGTGATTTTGGCACTGATGTTCATAGGTACAGGGCAAAGATTTAGGCTCTAGATATGTAATCCACGGGGGAGCTTGATTAAACTGATCGAATCTCAAATTGTGTCTTGAGTGGATTTATAGACAAGGTTGTGAAAAACAGCGGATCTGGCAAGAATCGATTGTTTCCACTTTTATTTTCTAGTGAGTGTGGGACTGGTGTCTTGGCAGGACACTGAGCCTGGAGTTCCATTTCAGTCGATGGTAGGGTGACCAGATAGCAAGTGTGAAAAATCGGGGCAGGGGATGGGGAGTAAAGAGGCACCTATATAAGAAAAAGCCCCGAATATTGGGACTGTCCCTATACAATCGGGATGTCTGGTCACCCTCGTTGATGGATCTAGCACAGCTCTTGGTTTTTTTACATTGCTTTACCAAGCTACACTAGATGCAGCTTGCCCTATGTTAGGAACAGAAGCACATTTTGACTTCATCCTGACTTTATTTTTGTGGGTTTTTTTTTTAATTTATATTTTTAATTATACAAAGATTTCATATTACATTGATCTTCATGTTATGTTACAGTGACCTGTGCCAAATGTGAAGAAGCAGTAAAACAGACTGAGAGAACATCAGTTATGTTAACAGGCCAACGTGTGGCCCACTTAACCAAAATGAAAGTGAGCACCCGTTTTGAAATAAGGATCAGATTAGTCACTAACACCAGGTCTGGCCTCGCATTGGAGAAATGTCTTTAAACTTTGCATAGCCATGTTGGGCTCCCCTGTTTAAAATGTATGTCATTTGTACCTTTGTCATCCAAGCCCAACTCACACTGTGTAAATATTTGTACAAAAAGACATGGTGGTTATGCCTTAACTTAAATGAACAATGACAGTGCATTGAGTGTGTGTGTGTGTGTGTGTGTGTGTGTGTGTGTGAGAGAGAACATGCAGCAAGCAGATAAAAACCGCTGGAAGTAATTTAACATATGTTAGCATTCCAGAGTCTTCGTGATGAATCTAAGATCCCCAGCAGCCAGTGTTTCAGATGGGCTCCATTTAGGAGTTGGACTCTTACTCAATTTTGCAACTTTTCAATTATCCCAACATAAACTTTTCAATTATTCCCTCCAATGTAAGGCTCAGAATCTGCAGTTGGATCTGGGTGGGGGTTGTACTTGCTTGGAGCCTGGCTGCTCAGGTCCAACTGTAAGACTGGCGCCTATGTTAACACCTCATGCAGTATCCCATTGTTAATGCAGCAAAGTCTAGCTAGCGATGGCATGACATGATGCCATGTGGTCAGGATTTGGTTTAAGTAACAGTTCGGGATGAGGGCCTGAGTGTGTGTTCTGATTCACGTTGCAAGCTGTTCTCTGAAAATTTTAGCCTCAAATACTTGGAATGTCATAGGATTCATGAACTTCTATTAATACATCTTAATTCCAGAAGGGAACATTATCATAATCTAGTCTGACCTCCTGCATAACTGAAGAGACTGTAGAATCTCACCCACTACCTTCCTGCATCAAGCACACCTTTGGGTTGAGCTGCCGTGTGTCTTGATTTAAAGACTGCAGGTGATGGAGAATCTCGAAGTTGGTTCTGATGGTTATTTACCCTCGCTGTTAAAAAGGAGTAGCTGCTCTCACAAAATTTGCACCACCCCAGGTGAAAATCTTCTGAGAACAGCTGCTTTTCAGACATTTTTGCTGCATCTGAACTGGAACCGGAAAATTAGTGCCTTCCAGTTTTGCATGCACCCTGAAATGAAAACCATAAGGGGTAGATCTAGATCTAGAGATTCACACCCAAATATTCCCTCTTTGTCTAGAAATTCAGAGAGATTTGGACTCAAAATTCTGTTTCTGGGTGGGGACTACTGGTCTTCCTTTTCCTTTGAATGTTGTAGAATTGTCTGCACAAGACCTCAAGGGTAGTAGCTACCATTGCCTTTATATTTTCTATTTCATAAAATATTTTGGACTCCTGCAAAAAGACACAGACCATCTCTTTGACAGCTCAATAGCAGCTGGTCATGCCAGACAGAAAAGGACATTCTTGTATATGTAACGCTGGAGAAACGTGTGCAGGTTGGTCCACTAGAAGTTAACAGCCTACTGTTTGCCTGCTAAAGGAGTTTCTTTTTGCTCAGGTGAGATCTCATCCTAGAGGACTGTGCTATGGTGCTGAATGCCAAGGGTTTAAACCCTGCTAAGAACCCACAGGAGGAGGAGTTGCATTTACAATCTCGCTAGTGTCTTCCACGTGGTGGAAAATGGGGCCAGCTGAGATTATTTTAACAAATGGGGTTTCAATTCATCTTTATTAACATTCTAGTCAGATTAGCACAAAAGAAGAAATGTAAATTTTCTTGTGGTAAAGTCAGCCATCAACATTGTATTACAACATATTCCTGACGTACATATTGGCCACTGGATTTGCTCCTTTCTTATGAGCTATAAATTTGAAAGGGCTTGTGCAATCAAACGTAATAGTTTGAAATGACTTAACATAACAAAGAATCTTGCCATCATTAACTATAACTAAGAATAAACACACTGGCTTTTCCTACCCCGTATGGCATCTTGAATTGGTCTGGAACTGAATTTGAAATGAAATATTTCGAAATCCAATGGGTATGATTGTTTCCCAGGAAACTAATTTTATTGTACAAACAATAAAGGGGGAGGGGTTGGACTGAGCAAACATTTTCCTCCTGATTTACAGGGGGAAGATGAGAGAGTTTGCATCTGTAACAATTACATATGGGCCAAATGGCACCCTTTCCCAATGCAGAGCACTCTCTATGGGCATTGCAGCTTCCCTGTTCTGAGTGCAGTGACTTATCTGTATATTCCTCCTTGCTGCCTGTCTGGGCCTCTGAAGTCCATCCTGTCAGAAAGTCAGCAGACATCTTCCTGAGGCTGTAGAGGGTCATTCCTAGGGAAAACCATCCTAAAGTAACACCTTTGGGAAGCTCCCAAATCTCTTCCTAGAGTATTACCCTACTGTGACTTTGTCACAATACTCCCTTTTGTCTCCAATAGAAGGCAGTCCATTTAAATAAAATATTTCAGTGACTATGGCCAGGATTTCCAGATCAGGGTGCCTAAATTTAGGGATGGAAATACACTGACTTCCACAGAAGCTATGAATGCCTAGCACCATTAAATGCAAGGGGCCTTATTTTTTATGATGCCTAAACATGAGTTTAGCGGCCTAGCTATGCACTCAGGTTCCAAACTTTTGCCCAGTATTTGGAGAGACTTAATTTCCCATTCAAGAGCTCTGCAAAGGCAGCACGTTCAGAGTTCCCTTGCCTCTGGGTGCTGTGATGCTCAGGGTCGGAATGATTTTGAAAATCATGATTTGCCAAAGGTACGTTTTTCGTGCTTGTGAATCAGGGTTGCCATTCCATGGAGGAGGGAAGAAGTATTAAAATGACATCTGCTCCAGCCCAAAGAGTCTTCCATAGGTGATTGTTCTTCCTGCTGCAAAACCTTGACTGGGCACAGAAGTGGGGTTCTTGACCTTCCGTGGCTAGGCAATACCTGCTCCGCGTCCTCTGGAAGGGGTCTGTTGTGTGTAGTGCGTTGCTTTTTTCCACCTCTGAGGCCTGAGCAATTCTATATGTTTTCTAATTGCTGCTGTTGCTGCCAGTTTCTCCTCCATTAATCCACTGTAAAAGGAAAGCTATCCTAGTGCAAATTCTCTCTTGTGGTGTTTACATTTCTGCATAGCTCCAACTCACAAGTTCTCAGTCCCCAGTAAATTAAACTTGCCGTCCAGGCCATGAAACCAGGGACTTGTACTGTGTTGTGCTTCACACGTGGTAAGCGATGTCATGAGATGGCTGGAATACTTACCAGGGTTGTGCAGTCACCATTCTCAGCCCCAGCAGATGCCTCCTTCCCTGCTCTTCACGTGAACACTAGAGCTGCATGATGCACACTTTTACTCAGAACTGCAGTGTAATGGCTGGTAAGAGGGGAATGGATGTCCTTTGGGATTGGTAGTGGGACACGGTGTCCTTCAGCTCCAGGTCACCACTTACTAGCAGTCTGGGCTGGTTTTGAGGCTGAAAGTTGTGTGTGCAGGGTGGAAGTTTGGTAGCACATGTAAAACGAGCGGGTGGCCTAAGTCCAGTGCCCAGTGGAACAGTCTCAGTGACACACAACCACCGCATCACAACTGACCTACGTAAGCAGGCCAAGCCATGAGTTGCTCTCACCCCAGATATTCTCCCACTAGACACTCCTGTTCTGCTCTGCAACATGTTGCTATCACTTGCTTGATAGCTCTTGAATCATTCCAGGTGTCCCCTGGGATTATGGGAAATCCCTGTTCTTCTGAAAGAATGATACTGTTTTCCTAATTACCGAATTAATTTTGTTGCTTGCTTAGCCCTAGAGCTCGTCCCCTTGTTAATTCTGGTCTCTCTATTTCTGGAGATATCATTTGGAACCGCTGTAACACCGACTGAAAGGAAAATGTTACACACCAAATAGGGAAGAGCAACTGCAACACGTTCCGGAGGAAGCCTCTTGCACACAGACATGGAAACCATAGTCCACCCACGGAAAACGTCTTCCCTGTCTCTCATTATCCTCCTCCTATCCCAGCGTTTTCCATTTGTAATCCACGCTAAACTTCTCACTAGTGTGTGTGTGTGTGTGTGTGTGTGTGTGTGTGCGTGCAACCCCACAAGAGTGCACACAGTTGTGTATTTGATGGCTCAGTGGAGCCCTCATGCACCTAGATAGGTAACTCGGGGAAAAAGTGCTTATTTGCATGTACAAAGGCAGATTTTTGATTATACAAACAGGGGTGCTTGCAATTTTTGTGAGTACCTCTTTGCAGCATACTTGGTAAATCTTGCCCATCCTGTGCTCCTTATTGCATAGACAAGTGCCTGGTGACCTCAAGAGCTCTCATTCTCTCAACGACGCCTGAAAATGTTTGTTTGTTTCTGCTGCAAACCTCTCTCTTGATATTGTACATTGCATGAAATAGCTAAAGATTATAAAACTAATAATGTATTTGTTTCTGTCATCGGGGCTGCACTGTTTAATAAAGTCTGAACATAATTACTCGATAAAATAATTCTCCTAAAAAAATCAAATCTGCACTGATAAAGCTCAAACGAATTGTCCTTCCAAACAGATCAGGCAAAAGAACTATCTGGCTCACACTCAGAGTTCTGTGCACCCTGACTTTGGTGGTGTGTTGATGGCTGATCGAATAGAGAGCGAATACAGTATCTGACTGAGAACACCAAAGGGGGTTTAGGAGAGGGGAGTGGGAGAACAGTAAGATGGATAGACAGGTATGTGACTCCACAGACGTACACTGGTTCAGCACCTGTGGAGCCTAGTATTAGGCTTCTCAAAATTATGCTTGCAAAAGTGCATGTATCCTTGACTTGAAAAGGCCAAGAGGAAGGCTGAAATCAGCTGTATCCATGATCACCTTCTAAATGGTCTAGCAAAATGGCCACTGAGTTGGCTGTCGAGGTCATGAGTTCTAATCCTGGCTCTGCCATTGGTTTATTCTGTAGCCTTGAACAAATCACTTCTATGTTTCTCCGTTCTGCCTGCAGTGGGGGTGATTTTATCTGTAAGAGTTGTAAAGTCCATTAATGTTTGAACAGTGCTTTGAACCTGTACAATGCTATTTAAAGGATGAGTATCATTAAATGGATCCAATTGTAAGATGGAATAGAGAGGACAAAAAAGGGCATGTGTCTTCAGTCAGCTTGAGGGGTTACTCTTGGTCTGAGGCTTCCACGCCAATGAATCATAGTAGTGATCAACTTAAACACATTGCTGTGTGGTAGTGAAGACCCATGTTCCAGTCCTCTTATCAGGTTGATAGACCATCACAAAAGTCGACAGACTCATGCACACGAAATTTTCACCCCAGGAAACTCTGTCTTCCACTCCCTTGACCTTGCTGGATTTCTAATGAATAGATCAATTGGGTACAGAGCCAGGGCTTGTGACCTTCAGTGATCTCCATGACGCCGAAGACTGCAGATCATTTAAGAGGAATATGCCCTCAGCCATTAACCTGTAGAACTCATTTAATTGAAACTAAATGTATCTCAGGAGTACTTTGGTTTCTGGTTGAATTCACAGTATTAATTAATGAGCCTGTGTTTTAGAATAAAACTTTGTTCTGCTTTATCTTTTGTGGTGAGTGATTCCTCTAAATGCTCTGTCTCTCCTCCCCTGCCACCCTTTCAGTTTAACATTCAGAGATTTCCAATGCAAATAAAATAGTTATTTTGTCTAACGAAGAACTGATGCCACTAGAACTTAGGTGGCATTATTTGTACTGTGTGGGTGCAACAAACTCAAACTATCCCCTGGAGGCTGAAATACCTTAACCTAGACTGAACTGTCTCCTTTTAAATTTGCTTATAAGGAAATCTAGGAGTTGTAATGAGCAGGCAAGCGCCACCAAATAACTGGCAAGCCAATTAGCTTGCTTAAAGCTGTTGTATTCATTAGCATGAAAACAAAGACAAACTTTTTAAAGATAATTGCATCTTTTAAATATCCGTATTCTTGATCCACGGTTGTCTCATAAATATGCATTATTTTATAATCCTTTTGAAAACATGCTCCCGTTAATGAGAAACACGAAAAGTATGCGAAACGTTTCAGATTGTGACACAAAACAAAAGCAAAGAGATTTGACTTAAAAGCTCCGACTCCTTCTTTAGTTGGTCCCCTGTTGTGCCTGAGAATTATGGCATGTCTGGTGCACCGTATGGAACAACCAGCCTGAGCTGAGACCCTATGCAGTACGAAAAACACAACAGTCCCTATGCTGCGAAGAGCTGAATGCTTCCTACTCCCAGTGATTGAAGATGTTCAGTACTTCACAGGACAGGCGCCTGCTTGCGGATTTATCTTACAGGGTTAGATCCAAGGGAGTGAGGAAGAGTTTGATTCTTCATTGTGAATCACTCTTCTGCAATCACATCGGTGAGGAATTGTTTTTGTTTTAACCAACCAGCATCCCTTTTAAATATCTTCTTGCAGAGATACATAGCAAGGGAATTTTTCAAAATAGACCTCATGGATGTTTGATGAGTTATTTAAAGGGGAAATGAAGAATTAAAATAAAGGGAAAATGTAAGTAGGCCAGAGTATAGAAATTGCTGGAGTTTGGATTTTGCCAGGACCACAGGGCTCTTCATCTCTGCTCTTGCAAGATGTTGTTTTCTGAAACAAGGGCTTATGGGCTTGGTTTTACATGTGACCTGAAAAAGTAACACTGTGTACTTTAGTCCCTTGCTGAGACACTGCTGGGCTATCTAGGGAAGAGCTACCTGTGGTAGCACCATTTCTATTAATACCCACTTTTTTGGGATGTTTTCCAGAAGCAGGCTGACCTAACAGTGAGCAGGCTCCACGGCGCGTTACTTATCAGATCAGATCCCAGCGCAAAGGAGGATGGCTATTCTTCATTTTTTATTTTTCACAGGTTTACAGATTGCGATCATCTAGTCCGACCTCCTGTACAGCACAGGCTGTAGCACGTCCCCAGAAAAATTCCTAGAGCAGAGCTCTTAGAAAAACATCCAGTCTTGATTTAAAAATGTACCCAGAGGCTGGGTGCGATTGGACCACCTATGGAGCTGTGGCTAGCCTGCTGTTTATATTCGCCTGGGTCGTGCGAGTGCATGTACATGAGCAGGGGACTTGCACCCCTCACGGGGAGGGTAGACGTAGTCGAAGGGTACGTTGACTCAGTCCGGGTTGACAGACTCGGCCTCGCAGGGCTGACGCTGCAGGACTAAAAAGAGCTGTGTACACATTGCAGCTTAGGGCTGTGTGTGGGTGGGGGGCTTTAGAGTCCCCGCTGCTACTGAAAAGTGCTGTCTACATAGCTATTCTAAGTTAGGGTTAGGGGCTTGGAGCTTGCCAGCCGGGGCTTGAAGGCTCGCTGCCACTTTCTGTGTAGACGTGCCTTCGGGCTCTACACTCACCCTGGCGTTCAGCTTTTATTTATAACTCAGACAATACCACAGCCCAGCATGGCTGTGCCAACTGCTTCCCTCCAGGACCTGCCTGCCTGTGTCCCTCCGTCCGCGCTCCCACCTCCCTTGTCTTCAGTTTGGAGTTCATGAGCTCCTGCTTCCCACCGTGAATCAACAGGAATCCATCAGCACCTCCACTGCAGTAGGCCAGCTGCCCCTGGAATAGGGTCGGATATCCCGGAGGTTGTGCAGAAAGCTGAGGTACGCAATGTTTTTTTTTGCCTCTGTCTTCACAGACAAGGTCAGCTCCCAGTTTACTGCTGTGCACAGCACAGTATGGGGAGGAGGTGAGCAGCCCTCCGTGCTGAAATAACAGGTTCAGGACTATTAGAAAGGCTGGACCTGCACAAGTCCATGGGGCTGGATGCAATGCATCCGAGGGTGCTGAGGGAGTTAGCTGATGTGATTGCAGATCCGTTGGCCATTATCTTTGAAAATTTGTGGCAATCAGGGAAGGTCCTGGATGATTGGAAAAAAGCAAATACAGTGCCCATCTTTAAAAAAGGGAAGAGGGAGGAGCTGGGGAACTACAGACCCGTCAGCCTCACCTCAGTCCCTGGAAAAATCATGGAGCAGGTCCTCAAGGAATCCATTTTCAGGCACTTGGGAGAGAGGAAGGTGATCAGGAACAGTCAGCATGGATTCACCAAGGACAAGTCATGCCTGACCAACCTATTAGACAGTCATCTCATCACAGAAGACACTGTGGATGTGGGGAAAGTGGTGGATGTGATATACCTTGACTTTAGCAAAGCTTTTTGATACGGTCTCCCACAGTATTCTTGCCAGCAAGTTAAAGAAGTATGGGTTGGATGAATGGACTATTAATTGGATAGAAAGCTGGCTAGATTATCGGGCTCAATGGGTAGTGATCAACATTTTCATTAATGGTCTGGTGGAGGATGGGGTGGAGTGCACCCTCAGCAAGTTCGTGCATGACACTTAGCTAAGGGGAGCGGTAGATATGCTAGAGGGCAGGGATAGGATACAGAGTGACCTAGACAAATTGGAGGATTGGGCCAAAAGAAATCTGATGAGGTTCAACAAGGACAAGTGCAGAGTCCTGCTCTTTGGAAGGAAGAATCCCATGCGCAGCTACAGACTGGGGACCGATGAGCTAGGCAGCAGTTCTGCAGAAAAGGACCTGGGGATTAATTACAGTGGACAAGAAGCTGGATATGAGTCAGCAGTGTGCCCTGCTTGCCAAGAAGGCTAATGTCATATTGGGCTGCATTAGTAGGAGCATTGCCAGCAGATGGAGGGCAGTGACTATTCCCCTCTATTCTGCACTGGTGAGGCCACATCTGGAGTATTGTGTCCAGTTTTGGGCCCCAATTACAGGAAGGATGTGGACAAATTGGAGAGAGTCCGGTGGAGGGCAACAAAAATGATTAGGGGGCTGGGGGCACATGGCTTATAAGGAGAGACTGAGGGAACTGGGCTTATTTAGTCTGCAGAAGAGAAGAGTGAGGGGGGATTTGATAACAGCCTTTAACTACCTGAAAGAGAGTTCCAAAGAGGATGAAGCTAGGCTGTTCTCAGTGGTGGCAGATGACAGAACAAGGAGCAATGGTGTCAAATTGCAGTGGGGGAGGTCTAGGTTGGACATTAGGAGAAAGTTTTTAACTAGGAGGGTGGTGAAGCACTGGAATGGGTTACCTAGGGAGGTGGTGGAATCTCCATCTTTAGAGGTTTTTAAGCTGATGCTTGACCAAGCCCTGGCTGGGATGATTTAGCTGAGGTTAGTCCTGCTTTGAGCAGGGGGTTGGACTAGATACCTCCTGAGGTCCCTTCCAACCTTAATCTTCTATGATTCTAACCCCAGAGCAGCTCAGTGACAGTGGTACTTGAGTTGGGATATCCTACTGATGCACTTCAGGATTCAGAGCCCTGCTCCGCCAGGGGATTGTGCTGACTTACCTGGCAAATAGCTGTCAGTTAGCTCTGCCGACAGCCTCAGAAGTATAGGAGACAACAGGCTGCCTTCTTCCTCCCAAACATGCAGAGGGATAAAGAAAATAAATGGCTCCCCCACACCACGGCAGGGAAATGAGGAGGGCCAGAGTACCCAGGCCACTATTCAGGTAAAGCTAATATTGAAGCTGTGTGACAGATCCTGTATTCAATGTCATCTGCATGCTTAAACACTGAGACCTGTGTAGATGCCTCCTGGCTGGGATGAACATGGAAGCAAGTCTCTAAAGCTCTGATCTGGGGAAGTGCTGAGAAAGCTGGAAGGATCCGAACCTGCTGAATCTGGGCATAGGCTTTCCTGCAATATTTCTGCTGATGCCTTTTTCTGTTCAGACTGTTCTTGGTGTGCCTCTGGCCTTTTGTGCAGTATTTGGTCATTTCTGCTTTTAGTTTTGCCTGGAACAGGAAATGCTGATGGGGCCAAAGGGTCATTGTGGGTTTAGGCCAAAGTCTTGGATCAGTTCTTATTTTATCCAACCCGTTTTGAACAGCTTTAGCAGCATTAGCTTTCTATTTTTTGTCAGCATATACCAGGCTTTTCTGTGTAAGACATGAGACTTGACACAGCACCTTACAAACTGTTGCTACCTTGGAACATATATACACAGTGACTGCTGGTAAGAAAAAAAACCTAACGTTTGCGAACAGATATGGCAGAGTTAGTTACTCCCTATTGTAAGGATTCATGGAAATGCTGCATCCCACATATAATGTGGTAAATGTTGGCAAATGCTGATTTTAACACCCCCCCCCCAAACAAAAAACAAAAAAAACTCCTGTATGAAAGCAGAGGAAATGTAAGTTTATTTAAGCCAGCTGAGTTAAAGAGCAGTTACTATGGGATCCTCTGGAATCTGATTAATTGTCATAGGGACAGCATTGCGCAGAACAATAAGTACACTTCGCTTTGGATAAATATGATTTTTAACCTTCTGCCTGGTTCTGTCAGACCATTTCCTGGTTTTATAATTCATCACTTACCAGAGAGTAAATTACCCACAGTAGGTTTTGGATCACCTTAGTTGCAACAATGCCAAAAACAATTCAAAAGTCTCCATGTTATTCTGGCAGACAGAGTAATCAAATGTTGCATTTACATAAGGAGAGAGGTATATAAGGGCAAGAAAAATCAAAGTGTATGAATGGAGGGCTGGATAGTACATTTCTTCACTGAAACATCTTGGTTTCTTGTTGTGTGAGAGAAACATTGTTCTTAGGAGATTTTCATTTAATCTTCCATCTGTAGGTCTCAGGGTACCAGTCAAATGCTAAAACAGAAGCACTTAAATAGGGAATAAGAATGGAAATGGAAATTTAACCTTTTTCTCCCTCCCCCATTCCTCTCAAGGTGTTAAGTGCTACTTATGCTGTATACTTTACTGAAATGTAACACTTAGAGCCTAAACTAATAGAAGTTGCTGGCATGTGCAATTTAAGGCTTAAGCTATAAAAATGTAACTTAGTTGTCCCCCGTGGTTTTATTTATGACTCTGAGAGAATTAGCCTGTCAAATGAAGAGTTTTGTTGGAAGAAACAGTGATCCGTATTTAGTACATCACTTGTGAAATGGAGAAATCAATCTTGCATTTCAGTCACCGAAGGGAAATAAAAAATCCACTTGCTGACCCCTCCCTGATTATTAATTGAAGATTTCTTTTTTTTTTAAACAATCCCCCTTTGGCTTCAGAGTTATGTTTTCTATCCATCTTTTCGTCACGGCTGCCCTGATGTGAAAGAGCAAGTGGGCTGCCTCCCCCGGGGGTGCAGTGAGTTTGATGGCTAACTATCAGAGCTGAGCACCTGCTCCCCACAGCTGCCATTAAGGCCTCTGCTAATGGCACCAGACGGAGGCCTAACTGACGTGACACTAAGTCTGTGCTGGCAGTCAGTCCTGTCAGTAACAGAGGGACCAGTTGGACATACAGGAATACAAGCAGCTAATGAGTAACCAGGCTGTGATATTCCGAGACCTAATGGAGGGATTAGCAGAGATTTGGGGTCAGGAAAGGCCTGAGTCAGGTCTAGGTTTGCAGTTGTTATCACCATCTCGGAAGGCCATCAATGGAGGGATGTGGGCTGCAAAGTGACTGCTTAGGTCAGGGAACAGGCCTATTCTGTGACAAACACATTCTGTCCCCAGTCTCCTCCTAACAGAATAATAATAATAATATAAAAAGTCCTCCCACGGTTGATAGACTGGAAGCCGGGTAAAGCCAGTAAAGAGGGCACAGGGGATTCCACCGGTTCTGTTCAAATTAAGGCCTTTATACAATATGGTGCCACGCAGCCAAGTTCTCCACGTCAGCCAAAGCCCTGATCCCCTGCGGTGCGAAAGCACCCTTGAAATCAGTAGGTGCTCAGTACATTATAGGATCTTGGTCCAGATTCCTTGCTGGAAGTGAGTGAAATCCCCCTGTGCAGAATGGCAGCTCAACTCCCAATTAAATCCCAGTAAAGCCGCGGCATGTGTATCTTTAGAGGTTAGGCCTTGTCTTGGTCCTTGGAACTGGGGTGAATTTCACCTGGTGTGGAAACGTCCCAGGAGCATTGACACACACAAGCGTGACTTTCCTGTCTGCTATCTTGAATTTTTCTTCAAACACAACAGTCTAATCTCTTCTGGCACAGGCTGCGTGCTGCACCTTTAATGAGCATTTCACAGCAAAAGTACACGTGGCTGGATAATGCCTGCTGCTGTAATGTTAAAAAAATAAAATTCACATTGCTGGTAATCTTTCCAGTATTTATTCCATGTATTACCAAGAATTGTCCTCTTTTTGCATGGATGTTTTTTTTTTTTTCCATTACGCCCTGCCATTTATTTTTCAGAGACGGTATCAGAGATAGGACAGAGGGTGAAGGTTTCTGCTCCTATATAAAGTGCCATGTAATTTTATATGTAGACAGGATGTTGGCTTAATATCTTATCTGCAAGACAACACTTCCAAGAGTGCAGTAACTCTCAACACCCTGCTGACAGAACATGAACAGGCTGGTCTCCTGATATAGGGGTTGGGTTTCTACCGATTCATCACTTCAGTAATAGCACTGTAGACAATAAAGATTTAGGACCAGTTCGCCCACAAAAGGCATTTGGCTCTGTGCTAAAAATCACTCCCAGGGAGCAAGCCCAAGACTTGTGTGTGTATTAGAGATTGGCAAATACTGCAAAGCATTTTCTCTGAAAGTTTGTTAGAACCTTTTTTCTTTTTTTAAATTTGCTTTCCACAAATATTCTAGCGACCATGTTGACTGATAGGAACTTTCAGCACAAGAGCACATTTTAAGCAAACTTTGCAGGATGTTCACTGTGGGTGAAATTCATTCCTGAGTTAAAAAGCCAGCAAAATGCCCATGCACCATTCAAGTCTCACCTGAGTCCTCTCTGCACAGGGAGAATTTCACCAAGAAAGAGAAATGCAGGTTCACAGTCACAAGTATTGGCACTGGAAACCTGGCTCAATGGGCTGCATGTATCCAGTGAGGAGATGGAAACCGAGCATCTATCCAGTCAACACCGCCTGCATTTCCAATATGAACTGAGCTGCTTGAACACAATCTAAAGACCAACTGTTATTTGAAGAAACTCTTTGGTGGGTAATGCTGAATAAGGAATAAAGTCACGATCTATTTGCAAACAGAAAAAGTGAAATTCCTAGAGTAAATTTACATAATTTGGTGTGAATGATTTACCCATCTCTGTTGAACGTGGAAGTCTTTCACGTCTCCAATCACACAGGCTGTACTTCTCTGGGATACATTTCGGACTTTCTTCACACACATTAATGGCCGGTCCAGTCAGGCTTTCAAGATCACAAAGCATCTGGGCAACAAACAGAAAAACCCCAGACACTCTAATTTTAATTTCACAGCATACAATGCATCAAGAGAGCCATCTTGGTCTGGTGAAGTAAAAAGAGAATATGTCAGTAACTCCTGAGTTCTTATCCCCTTTTTGCCACTGACTCCCTGTATGGAGCAAAACAGCGAGAGTCCTGTGACACCTTAAAGACTAACATTTATTTGGGTATAAACTTTCGTGGGCAGAAACCCATTTCGTCGGAGAAAGTCGCTCCACTCTCTCTGTCTGTTTCTTTACATGTGAAATAAGGATTACAAGATTTATTTACCTATCTCACAGGGGCGTTGGGAGAACTGATTAATTAAGGTTTTTACAGTACTTTGAAAACATAGAGCACCTACGTTAATAAATTATTGCTATATTATGGTAGCCATGCTATAAATTTAAGGTGGCAAACACTGCCCAATGTAGCTTTAGCATAGCATGATGCTAAAATAGAAGGATGTGCCTGCTATTTATTTTCACTTATTACTCCTATAGTAAATTGTAATATGAAACAACAGGAAGCTTACAAGCTACCTTTTGGAAGAGAGGAAAAGCAACAATTTAAAGGTGTGAATGAGACTGAATTAGTTTTCTGCCATTTTGCATTCTTGTTCCAATCTTTCTCAGGGTAAATGGGTTCCTGCCTTTCTCTGTTCATTCCAATATTTGGTAGGAAAATGAAGCCTCAGAATTGACTCTCGTGTCTATTCAGCGAATTGTAACAGCAGGCGGAGCTGATTTGGGGATATGCTGGATTATGGCTGGCTGGTGATTTTGTTCAGGAACATATGGTTTATACTGGTCTCTGCATAGCACAGTTACTTTCGTAGCTTGGGTGGATTTAATTGTGTTCTTCAGTGTTCTTTCCAGGAGTACTGGATTTGTAAGAGTCTCAGGGCTGAATTGTGATCTCAGCAACATCAGGGAAACTTTACTGAAATCAGAGGATCACCATGCGGTGTGTTGGTAAACACAGATAGTAATGATATAGCTCTCTACTCCCAGGGAGAACCGCCAGCCAATCACAGTACAGGCTCAAATATACAGGAAAAATTAATCATTCAAATTATGTTAGCAAAATGCATGCATAATTACCTAGTTAATTTGCATACATGATCACCAACATTGCATATGTAAATAAAGTAACTGCGTGGAAAAAATTACCACAGTTCACCATTTGCACCTAATTACCTGGTTTAAGCTTGTAAATTGGTTGCACAGTTGTACATACATCTCTGTACCGAACTGTAAAAACTGTAAAACCCAGGCAACAGCAGACTAATACTTTCCACTTCTAGAGTAACCTTCTACCCAGGGGCCAGAGAGCATGTCACTTCGTCGCTGTATGTAATGCTTATATCGTGATAGCACCAGCCAGCTCCAGCCTGGTCAGGGTCTACTTGGCGTTGCTAGGTACTGTGCAGACACAGACTAAATGACAATTCTTGCTGCAGTGTCAAAATGTCAGTGAGTTTAGCTTCACAATACCTCTGTGGGGTATTACTGTCTGTATTGTGCCTGTGCAGAAACTGAGGCAGGCACGGGGAAATGACCAGACTTGACTTTCCGTAACAGTGCCAGGAACAGAACCCACATCCCCTGACTGTCTCTTCTGCCTCCGCAGCAAAACTCTCTTTTCACAAAATAGTCTGCACAGGAGCAACGGTGCCAAAGCAGGGATGGCTTTTGGTTTTGCAAAAGCTCATCAGGTTTTTAATTCGCAAAACAAGGTGCGGGTTAGACCGGGGGAGGGGGTGTCACCTTTTACTTGAAACACACAAGTTTAAAATGGTCAGCTAACCACCTCAGATGTAGGAATCATCTTTAGGAAGTAGCACACTGAATGGAACATGCCTTATAAAATCAATTAACCATTATAACTCTGAAACTGCTCAGCACAGAGATTTGGCAGTCAGCTAATAATACAAAAGTAATCATGTTAGTAGAACTGGAAGGTCAATGGGCGTTTTGCCTGGAAAAGGATTGAGTAAAAGCAGGTTGAGGACTTTCAGGACTTGCCTGTAGTATTGGAAATAGTCTGAACTTTCTTTAATGTTACATTTGTTTTTTCAAAAGAAAGTATTTTAATCATCTTAACTTCATTTATTTTTGTTGCCATATCATCACTAAAGAAATGGCCAAAGTGATGTTTAACATTACTTAGGAAAGAAGTCCTAGATTAAGACTTTATTTCAAACCCAAAATCAAGAACCATTATGCCAGTTTCCAATCCAGAGCACATTTTTCTGCCTTCCTTTGTTATAACCTTAAGCCTTGAAAATTGGATTTATAATAGAAAAGCTAATGCAACCTTAGCTACAGCACTGCTACCAGAGAGTGTTACGGTGCATGTGTAATGCATCTCATTTCCTCAGTATTCCCAACAATACTGGATATTAATGCTGATACTTGGTATTGTCTCTTTATGCCCTTCCTTCCACCAAACAATGGGATATGCTTCTGTGTGAAACACCCAACAGACCTAGGTTAAAGTATGTCCCACACTGGAATTCTCCACAGATTTCCTTTAATTCTAATACTACGGGGTGAGTCAGGTGTTGCTGGTTTGTTGTTCTTTGGAAATGTCTATAAAGTAAATACTTTATTTCCTCAGGAAAAGCTTCCATTGACTTTGTTGGGAGTTTTGCTGGTGTAAATAAATACCTTCCTCTTCCCCCCTCCCAATACCCCTGTAGTACCAGTATCAGCATAATTCTTGAGCGCCTCACAATCACAAATGGATTTTATCCTCCTGTGTGCCAAGGAAGTGCAATCCCTGTTTCACAGATGGGGAACTGAGGCACAATGTAGATGAAATGAATTGCTCAAGGTCTCACCGGAAGTTTGTGTTTGAGCAGGGAACTGAGCCCATGTTTTCTGAATCTCAGGCTCATGTCCTCTCCATTAGGCCCAGGTCTCTGGTTGGGGTGATTCTGAGGCAGACACAGGTGTGTGACTCTTCCTGGGAAGGAATCGGTCCTCCTTTCTTATGTATGTTGCTGTTTATTTTTACAGGAAGAACATCTCTTATTTGGCCAACTTCTCCATTGTGCATGCCCAATGGTCATATAAAAAACTTGTGCAGTAGGTATTTAGAATTGCTAGACACACAACATGTCTACAGTTTTAATTCACAAGTCTTTCTTTCCTGCATTTGTCCTTTTTCGGACATGAAAGGGCACAGAGCTGTGAGTGAGCCCTTTAGAACAGGCCTGCCTCTGAGATCTCACTATCTTTGTTTCCGTCTCCATGATCATTCGTGTTGTCACTGTACTGTGACGATCCCAGATTCCATGCGCTGCCCTGTGTGTTTTGTTTGTCTGTTGGCCGTGTGACAGAATGACTCCAGGCATGCAGGCAAGCACAGGTTTCCTTTCACCTCACTGCTCCAGACAGAACATACATAAAAGCAGAGACACAGCCCCAAATTGAGTGTGGTCTCTTTAGGTTTTCGCCCAATCTTCAATTTCACATCACCCTTCTCCCCCATATTACTGTATCCCCCCGTCTACTATGTTGCACTACCTTTGAAGGCCCCTCTACAACTCTGAAACCATCTCCTGACCAGCTCCTAGAGGGTGCAAAAACATATAATGCGGGTTGTCCTTCCCCAGTTCTGAGCGTGAGTGTACCTTCCACAAGAATTTGGGTTAATGAGGAAATTCCACCTGACCTAGAGAATGCCAATGTTGTGACCATTTTTAAGAAAAGGGACAAGACAATGTGTGGGAATTACCCAGGTACTGCTCTCCTCTCCATTGGAGGCAAGATCCTTGCTCACCTTCTTTTGAATCGTTTCCTCCTTCTTGCTGGAGACCTCCTTCCGGAACCCCAATGTGGTTTCAGACTGTCTCGGATCATCACCAACATGATTTTTGTTGCACAACAGATCCAGGAGAGGTGTAGAGAACACCACCAGCCATTATTTATGGCATTCGTTGACCCACCTAAGACCTTTGATTCCATCAATCATGAAGCATTATGGAAGGTGCTGTCTAGGTTTGATTGTCCATTGAAGTTCATCCATGTTCTTATTTTGCTGCTGGGTGTATTAAAATTTATTCCCCAGTGGCTTGCTTGGGTGAAAGTCACATTCTAGGGGCCACCACTTTCTATAGGCTCTTGAAGAGAGAGGCCAGGGGGCTGTTTTGTAGCTGTGCTGCAGGCACAAGACGAAGATTGCACAAGAGTGTAGACATTTTCTCTAAGTATGTAAGGAAACAATAGATCTAAGAAGAAGACAGCAGGGGCTCTTAGAGCTAACAAGGAGAATTTATTGACCAGACACAGGAGGTAAATCACTGCTGAAAACAGGCACCTGAACTATTTGTCTTGCTGCTTAAAAATGGAAGAGGGAAGAAATGTCAGGTTTTCCAGAGAGGTGAGGATACTGGGAAGGAAATCAGGATTATGGACTAACAGGTGACTACAGGTTCATCTGAAAGTTAACCGAACTCTGAGGCCAGGTATGAGGCACTCAAATTCTAAAGGAAGTTGCATTGTATTCCAGCAGTGGGAATGTGAAAGATTTGTCCATTCAGTCAGCTCCAGGTGAAGAGGAGGAAAAAAAAGCAGCGTGGAGACCAGAAAAGGGAGTCCTTAAAATATTTGGATGCATATTTGAATTTGTCCGGGCCTTCTTAGGTTTTCCCTCTCTCCCTCTTTATCATCTCAATCCAAGCCCAATGTAATCAGCTCCTTTACCATCCGCCCTTTTTTCTGATACCTAGAGCTCTCTGGCTACTTCTTCTTCTGTCTTTTGGTTCTGTTCCATCCCAGTGGCCTGAGATCTGCTACCGTCTCTGCTAGGCACTGGCTAGTTGTTCTAGTTTAATTAATTCTCCTGTGCTCCAAGAATTCCTCCTGTCAAGGTTGCTCTGGGATGATACTAGAAAATCACAGGACTTAGACAGCAGCCAACCCAGCAAAAATTGCCAGACCCTCTCGAAACGTCACAGGAAATTTCAGCCCAGATAGGTGTGTTGGGGATGAGGAAAAGTGTGTGTGTGTGTGTGTGTGTATTGCAGGGACTTTCTGGCTGTGTATTTCCAAACCCACCTGAAGTGGAAATTCAGGCTTTGTCCAAGGTTTGGGCTGGAATTTATTTTCTCCAAACCACTTTGCCCATCCTTAAAATGAACCTGCACCTCCTGCAACCTGGTGAGGTCATCTCTACAGACAATAGCTCCTGTCCAACTCCCTCTCTTGGAGCTGACACAACCCTTCCACTCACTGTTGTGTTCCATCTGGCTCTCCAGAGGGTGGAATTCCCTGCAGTGCAGAGGGCCAGCACAAGGCGTCATTTAAAGCCCTCAAAATAGGGCTTAAGTGAGATGTAATTGGTGTGCAGGCCATGTGCTGGGGAGGGGTGGGGGGAATTACACCTAGGGGGGATAAGAGAGAAGGTAATTCTGTGCCCTTACAAATAAGGGAAGGCTAATTGCATGGGAATCTCAGTTAATACCTGCATTAACTTCAATATGAACAAATGTATGTAGAATTATCTAAACATATATGCAAATCATATGCGGCCCCTGGGCTTTTGGCAAGTTGCCATTGCACTGCTTGGTGCTGCTGTCTATCACTGCAGCAGTGCTAATGATGAGTCTCAAGATATCATTCAAAGCTAGAGAAGAGTAACCCTCGTCTGTTTACCAGGCAAAGGAATCTTGTGACTAATTTCTGCTCTTGGAAAGACTTGAGACCCTGGTGATTTGGTAGGTTGACATGGGGATGTCAGGGCCAACACTCTTCTTGAAGCCTACCTTGGAGTTCTAATTATGTCTGTTTCTACTGGTCTCTCTACATTTTCTTCTTCCCCGACCCCACATTTTGCCCAGCCTCCAGTTCTGCAAGATGCTAATTCATCTTGTAACCTTCAGTTACATCATCACTGCCGTTTATTCTTTGGCTTTAAACTTCCATGAAGTAAATCATCAAGAGAGACTGTGACCCCTCCGTGCCTAGGGCAGCCACCTGAGAATGCCAAGGGCAGGGCAGACTGTCAAAGGAGAGAGATTCTCCCAGCACTGGTGGGTGACACTGAAGTCAGACTTCCCAACCAGCCACAAACTGTGCTTCTGATTCCTCACACTGATTATCAAGAAGCCAAAATAACAATATACACAGCCCCCATTACTGCATTTCAGTCTCTGGCTCCCAATCGGCCATTAGGTCCAGTAAAGAGACCGGTTATTTAAACTCCATGCTCGTTAGCAAAAAGGTTTCTCCTGACCCCAAAGGGTCAGCCACAGCACCAGATCAATATAAGTTTGGATCTTACCCAAAATCCCACGCTGCCAGCCAATCCTTTAGTAACTGAAACTAAAGGTGTATTATAAAAAGAAAGAAACAAACTATAAGAGGAGTGTTAAATAATTAAAGCAATCAGACACATACAATTGATTTGAAAATCCATATATATCAGGTTTCTATTAGAATTGTGGAGTTTTCAGGCTTGTATAGTCCCTCTGGTGTACATCCAGTACCTGGATGGGTCTCAGTCCTTTCCTTCACAGCATCAGTTCAGTTCAGTTGTAGATGAGTTGATCCAGAGGTAGGCTGGAGACTAAAGATAGGATCTCGGGCAGCTGCCTTTTATGTCCTTTGCCATGCTGCTTGTGGAATTTTTATAGGAATAAGATGGAGTCCAGAGTCACAAGAGTCAGTCCTGGTGACTCATCAGGTATATCCCTGTCTTCTCCCCCTGGCCTCTTGTACCTGTGAATTTCTTAATGGGCCATTAAGCAGGCTATTGCTGCAGCCATCTTGTCTGGGGTGTCGCCCAGAGAGAGCTCAATTTGAAATACGGATATATCAACCATATCTATAACTTCCATTACACATATAACACATGAACATAAACATCGTCATCTTACTTAGCACATTACAGCCTTTCTAACAGTACCTGACACGGCATATCTCATATGAATTATGATGATTTTGACATACTGATGTTAAACAATAAAATAAATCCCCCCTGCCTCCCCAATCCAGCCAGCATGACACCCCCAATGCGAGATTGGTGTAGAAAGGAGTAATCAGAGCTCCTGAATACACCTCAAGGGTCCCCCTAAGCCAGCCAGCGTCTCAGAGACCAACCTTGAAAGATTTAGACCACATGTGCTGAAAGGTTTTGGGAACGGTATTCTGCCAAGAGATGCGTTCACCCTCCAGCACGTTTGTTTGTCAATTCAATTGCTAGCCAGGATGGCCCAGTGAATTGTTTAATTCAGAAGTAATTTATTAATCTGCAGTTACCATAAAGAATCATCTTCTCCTAGTGTTGATGGAGATACAGTATCAGGTTTGCTTTTCAGGGGCATTTTGTTTTATAGTGGGGATCATTAGCTGATATCACTGAAACAATCTAACTCCTTTATTGAATGTTACTTACGCAGGACGTGGCATTAAGGAAATAGTGTTAATCTTTCTTTAGAGATGGTAGTTGTAATTACTTTTTTTATTACATTGTATACTTTGTTCTCCTGTTTGACCAGCAAGAGGACACACTTCATAACAGTACATACAAAATGTCAATGAAGGAATGGAAAATGGGCTAGAAACACACCCTAGAGCTGTTAAAACGCGTGTTACACTGAGGAAGTTGTGTAGCGTGGCATTTTCAGATGACAAGGAAGGGTCACCCAGAGTTAAATAGTAACAAGTTTCAATTGTACTGTGTGTTTGTCACATTGGACCTGACCCAATGTCCACTGAAGTCAGTGGAAAGTTTCCTGTTGATTTCAAAGACCTCGCCTCATGTTCCCTGATGATCTAGTGGTTAGGATTTGGTGTTTCTGCGGCAGGGGTTTGATTCCCAGTCAAGGAAAGATTTTTCATGGTGGATTCTCCATCACTGGCAATTTACTAATCACAGTTGGAGGTTTTTCTAAAAGATCTGCTTTAGGAATTATTCTGGGGAAGTTCTATGGCCTGTGTTATGCAGGAGATCAGACCAGATGATCACAATGGTCCCGTCTGGCCTTGGAATCTATGAAAGCCCATTATGAGGCCAAAAGAAAACAAACATCGGACTGTGATGATGGCTGGCTGATAGATGCACTAGACTAGAATGTGTAAACAGGGAGCGGGAAATAGAGGTGCAACAAACCTATACAGAAGGATCCAAAGAATGTAAAGCACAGAATGGGCATGTGGGACCAGTGCGAGAGCTCCTGGAGGGGGGCATTTCTCAGTGTGATGGGGCCCTGGCCCTGCCCTGCCTCATCCTGGCAGGGTTGTGCTCCTCTTCCAAAATGTGGTGATAGTTGCTCCCTTGCAAACTCTTGTAACCCATCTCTGAGGCACGGCTCCAGCCTTCTCCCTTTTCTCCTCAGGGCTACTCGTCCTGGGCTCCCCTATAAGGGTGCCTGGTGCCGCCACCCAAGGAAATCCCTCCTAGTGCAGAGAACACAGAGGCCTGTCCCTCAGGAAAATATTCCGCACCCAATCTCATAGAGGAGCGTCCGCCAGGGCACAATAAAATAAAATAGCTATCCCGGTTCCCAGAGTAACAAAACACTAACCGGGGCTTTATTAGATATGGGGCACTCAGGATAGGGGACAATGGAAAAGAAGCATCAGGATAATAAAAGACAAAACCACAATTCATAAACCCTGCCCCTCCTAAATGTACAGCCGGCACCAGCAGCTCTGGGCTCCCCCGCACCCCTGCACCTGTCTACGCAAATTGTGAGTTTAGGCTCAGTCTGCCACGAGGGGTCCAGCACGGATGGTGGTGGCCGGCTTAGAACAAAATAAAGAAATACCAAAATAAACAAATAGGGTGTTCTTGCAAAGCAACCACCCCACGGATGACCAGTTTGTCCTTGGGGCTCTCTGGCCTGGAGTCCAGTGTGCAGGTAGGCTGGCTTTTGGTCGCCTGATTGGGGCTCTGAGTTTCTGGTCTGTGCTGGGATGACACTGTCCAATGTCCCAGAAATCCCAGAAGGACTTGGCTAGGAATGTGGAGGGTAGAAGGGTCCTTGCTGGCTGTGACACGTCTCTCTCTGCTCCAGTCCTCCAAGCACAGCCAAAACTGAAAGTAAAACCAAACCTTTGTCAGTGAGTTCTGGCTTATGACTGGTTCTGGTAGCGTTGCCAGCCTGTTCTATCTCTGCCCTGGACCCTAGGCAGTCTGGGAAATGGAGTCCTGAGCCTCTGCAGCCATTCCTGCTGTAGTCCAGAGCGAGTCTCTTAGATGCTCAGGGTGCTATTGCAGAAGCGCCCCCCACAAAGGGGTGACACTTCTTTCCAGTGCCATGTGAGAGAGAGCTCTCAAAGGCATGATGCATTCAGCTCTCCCAGGCAGGGAAACTGCTCCCCGTCAGTCTAACAGAACCCATATGCTAAGTAAAAATCCTGCACTGGCAGGGAATAGACTAGATGTACTGACCTGCTTAATTGTTAAATGGATAAGCAGCAAGCGTTTGTTGACGTTGTGTATATGTGTGCAAGTGATCAGTACCACCACCATAGTCATTGTGTGGACCACTCAGCTAGGAAAGCGTACACATGGTTTTGAAGAAATCATGCTTTTTAGAAACCCCCCCCCCCAGTGCTAAATTCTAAGACCCCTTTTGATTGCAGAGGCCTCTTATAGGGGCCTTTGTATCAAAGGACTTGTTACTGTCTTGTCTGAATTAATAATGCCATGGCTTTACAATTGGAAAAATCGAACCCACTGTTTGGTAGGACCTCACAGGATGAACAATGGGAAGCACTTTCACTGCAGTATTGTGTTGATTTGGGTGTTTGGTGTGGAATGGGAGAGCAAGTAAAATAGGGAATAGATGGGACGTGCCAATGTGCTTAAAGTTCTCAAGTTAGGAAAACAACCAGAACCTCAACAGTCTTCTCAGCGCTTTTGCGCATTGGAAATGTCTGTTACCCAGGTTTAATAATTAGCCAGGTCTTCATTTAAGTCCATCACTACACTGTACCTCTGTAATGACTCATCAGATCTGTGTTTGTAATGTGTACATTGCAATTCTTATTAGATGGTACTTGTCAAGCAGCAAACACATCTTTGGTTACTATGTATTGAGTGTCAATACACAAACATAAAACAATCCCTTCTCTTCTCTTGTAATGATTAACCCATCTATCTACAGTGTCCGTTTAATATCTATCACTATAAACAGTTGCTATTTGCAAGCATAACCAGATGGGCAGATAATTAAAAACATAATTTAGACTTTGGAGGTCTGACTTCCATAGAAATGCCCATGCAATCACACACCTCATTTGTATGTGTAACTACTTTGATTGCATGTATGTTTGTAATAATTGTCACTGCAGATGGCATTTAGATGTATAAATGGTCAATTTGTGCATGCAGAATTGATCAACATATACCATCAGAGTAATTGTGGAAGCAAATTAAGAGTGTAGTTGCATATACACTGATCTGCACAGAATTGCACATTTTTGACAAATGGACCTGTAATGACTAGAACCAGCCCAGCCAATATGTAATAGGTGTGAAATTTCAAGTCAGCTGAACTGTGATTCCCAAGACCAAATCTCTGTATACTCTTTGTGGATTGTGTACAGTGATCTCCAGTAGCAATTAGAGGTCCTTCATGAAATATTCATAGCAATATGCAGCTAGATAAGTAATATGCATACAATACTGGAAGAACTGTAGATAGAGCACTCTACATTATTGCATCTTTCAGCCTCATCTGACAGCTCTGGTGACATTTTTTATTACTCCCTTCTCTCCGTAAGTGAATCCCATCACATCTCAACCTCTGTCTCCCCTCACATGCATCTTCAGGCTGACTTTACCTATGGCCTCACCTATGCCTTGCTCCTTTCAAATCCTTCCAGAGACCTATCTCATTCCTCCCACAAAGCCCACAGATACTACACAAAGAACAGAGACAAGGCGGGTGAGGTAATATCTTTTATGGGACCAACTTCTGTTGATGAGAGAGACAAGCTTTTGAGCTGCACAGAGCTCTTCTTCAGGTCTGGGAAAGGTTTTCCAAGCATCACAGTTATAACACTGCACAGCACAAAGAAATCAGAGAGAGCATCCTGAGATGAACAGTGCAAAGCGCCAGTGTATTTTGTGCTGCCCGTCTGCTTAGAATGTGAGCTCCTGGGGCAGAGGTTGTGTCGTCTTCTGTGTCCTGTACAATGTGGAGTATCACCTCATCAGCACTTTTAAAAGTAACAAGTCTTCCTTCAAATCTCTCCTTAGAACTCATCTCTGCTGTGATGCCTACAAGACACTTAACAATGGCTGTGCAGCGGGTGTGCTGTGACCACCGCTTTTAAATGGATCGTGGTGCTCCACTGTTCCTTTGTGCTATCCTTGTCTGACTCCACCTGTTCTCTCACCTTGTAAACAATCTGGGACACAAACCATCATCTTGTTATGTGTGTGCACAGTGGGGCTGTGAGGGTACAATGATAATCCACATTAAATAATAACGATTGCAGAAAGCCCTGGATCTTTGAAAACTAACGTTCCTTTCAAGCCTCTTTTCTGCCTACTTGCTTTGTTCCCAGCTAATATGCATACAGCTGTTCTGGCACCCTTCCCCTCCCTCCTGCTCTGGTGCAAGAATCTTGAGGTCACAGACTTTGCCTCCGCTTGCTGTATGTCTCTCTTTGGCTTAGAAGAATTAAAGATGCTTGATACTGTACTTAGTGGGGGTAACGGTGAGACACTTAGGAGGGAGTCTATCTAGAAGTTGTTATTAATTTTTATTGCTGCCTGGATTTGAAGATTTGAAGGAAGATAAATTCCAAACAGACCTCCATTACTAAACTGACAGTGCAGCTTAAAAATAACATTTACATTCGTATGGTGTTTATATATATCTGATCCCACTCAATCTGCCCCCTGTTCAAACTTTTCGCCACCTTCAGAAGGATCAATACCTACATCAAAGGTTATGTGAAGGTGGCCACATTCTTTTAAGCTGTTTGCATAGCCCTCAGTTTGCTCTGCTAACACAAGCTGGTACTACTTCCAATAGCTCTGTTTGCCTTGTATTAGGACTGTTTACTGAAACACCTACCAGAATCCAATAGAGAACAGACTTTCTAAACATTGGGTCACATCTGTCAATCAATAACACCAATCAGTTTCCTGATACAAACAGCAAACTCTGCCAAATCTAATATTTGCCCAAACTTTTACTGACTCTTGCTGGTTTAAAACAGTAAAAGGCATCTGAGCAGACATTAGTGCACAAAGGTTCTTGCTAATGTTTAACTCTAGGCAAACAGAAAGTATAATTCCAGCAATGAAAGGAGCAAAAACAAACAGTGTAATTATTGCCTCCTTTTTATTTGAGGTAATTTGCTTAAATGTACAACTATTATCTGTTAATATAGCAGGGTATAATTAAAAGGGACAAACTACAGGTTCAGTTGACACATGCACACACACTGGGGCAGATTTCAACTCTTGAACCTTGACCTTCATAGTTGGGTTCATGTTTATGCAGGTGATATTGGAACAAACATTGTGATGTTATCAGGCAATGGAAAACACCTGACTTAAAAAAAAGAAAAGAAAAAGAAAAAGGAAAAAAAAAATATTCATAGGACTCCAGGCAAATTTTAGGTCCAGATTAAAACAAAAGAAAACAATATGGGTGCAGTCCTGAAGTGACCCCCATGCTGGTTTAGGCTGAGATACATCTGGGCTGAATATGGCCCAATAACTTTTCCATAAAACTAGAAGATATTTTAATTCTGTATCCAAAAGAAATCAGAGATGGGCCACAATCAACATTGCAGTGCTGAAACAGATCAGAGAGAAGCCCTAGATCCAAACACCATGGAACTCTGCGGAAGTTCTGGATCCAAATCCACACACAGAGTCTCAAGTCCATCTCTGGAAGGAATGCCATAAGTTATGGATGTATAGGTCCAGATTTTCAAAAAGCAGTTTTTTTTTTTGCATTAGTATGTTTTGTGCAGTAATTAATTGCATATGCAAATCCTGCCACTTCCATGGCTACTGACTCGATTTGTGCACACAAATTTCTGGGTTCATATGAATCCAAACATGAAGCAAAACCATGTGAAGGGAATCTGCTGGAAAGGCTTGGATGAAGTACATGTGAAGCAAAACAGGAGGGTTTCGTGCAGCTCCGTGCACTTTAAAAGTGAGGCATAGAGAGGGTGGCGTTTGCTTAAGGTCACTCAAAGACAGAGACAGGAACAGAATGCAGGAGTGCTGACTGCCAGCCCCTGGCTCCTAGCACTCAACGACACTTCCTCACCTTGAGGGTCTAAGGCCCTGATCTGGCAAGATACTTAAGCATGTGCAAAATGAAGTCAGTGGGACTACTGAACTTCAGGGTCATCATGTGCGTAGGTGCCTTGCTGAGCCAGGGCCCCAAGGCTAACTGTTGAGTATTCGTGTTTTGGTGTCGAGGGGAATAACTAGATCAGTATAACACACAAATGAGAGCTGCCGCACATTTTTTCTAGTTTAATTTATGGATTTCCTCTTTGTGTAGCGCTCCGTCGGGGCTGTTGCTTCGCTGAACAGCGGGAGGAATCACTGTGTTCTTTTAGGCACTGGCAATGAAACTCAAGAGACCTGGCTTCGGTTCTGGCCCCTGCAGGTGACTTTTTGTGCTACCTAGGCTGCATCTCTCTGTCTCCGTTCTGGACTGTCAAATGGGGGTGATTCTATTCCCTGCTGGGTGGTTGCGTTTGTTAATGGGTGTAACATGCTTGGATGCTACGGTAGTGTGGGCTATCAAAGTAAATAGAATGTTCTTTTTACCAAATCCCTTAAATGGTTTAATAGTCAAACCCTGTTGTGTCTCTCTGAGTGTCCATACTACACGTCCCCCGGTGCCCATTTTGTTTTTCATGTGTTGGACATCTCTGAGCACAACTCTTGCAGTTTGGACTATATTAAAGCAATTAGAGCAGATGGCCCCCCAAAGAAAGACATTACTGCTTGTCTTGTGTAGGTATCTCACTTTTGGTAGTTGCACTGAGAGTCTGTAGCAGTGCTGTTCATGTTTAATTCATCGTGTTGTGGAAGAAGAAGAACTGGGACAGATAATGAGCTGCATAGTTTTTCTTTTTGAGAACCAAATATATCTTTCTGATAAGTGACATGATTATTCTAAAAGCTTCTCTTTGCAGGTAAGCCACTCTCACTCAGGTGTATCAAACAGTAATTTTCATAGGAAAAGGCATCTAATTGGAGAGTGTGACAGAGCACGAAATACCTAACGGGTGCACAGAACAATATTTTATACAGATAACAGCTTTTTTCACTTTGAATGCACACAGTCTAAGACTCTACCATCAACATGTATTCCCATCGATAACGTTTTGTTGATGATAGTGTACTGCTAAATATTAGATAATGGTAGTGAAAGGATCCTTTCTCTATGGGAAAATGACTGATGCAACGGAGAGGATTGTTTCCTGTCATGAAGGGGAAATAGCAACGTAGATAATACAAATGACACTCCAATTACTGCATCTAATTAGGAAGAGCAGGCAATCAGTATGTGTAACTCTTACTCACCCTAGAGTTATTCCTTAACCATTATCCCCAGATTGAGCTGTGTTCTCTTCCTCCTCCCAAGTTTTTTTACTGTCTTCTCTCGATCCCCACCCCCAGAGCCTTATGGCAGGATTAGCTCACATGTTGTCTTTCCACAGAGCACAGAGGGTGCCAAAGTCACAGTCCTGAACAGAGCTGTGCAAATAACAGATTTTTCAGTTGGGCGGCTGAATCGAAAAATTTAAAAAAATCAGTGAAGAGTCAGGTTGACTTGAAATGAAAATTATTTTGAATTTTTCCGTAAATTGAAAACCTTGAAAAATAAATCATTTGGGGACTTTTACTTTTGGTTTTTATATCTTTTTTTTTTACCTTTTAAAATAAAAGTGAAGTAAAATTCAAAACAAAAAAGTCATTTTGAATAAAAAAATTTAAATGTTTCAAAACATTTCAATTTTTTTTGGATTTTCTTTGTTTTGTTTTTTTTACTAAAACAATTTGATGAATTTGAAACAATTTGAGAAATGGTTTGGGTGACCTTGAATCTGTATTCTTCATCAGAAAAAAAGTTTTTTGTCCAAAAAAATTCACCCAGTACTTAGTCCTGAATCACTTTTACTATCACACCCTGATAATGGGCTAAAATCATGGCTGATATAGCTTCAGTGAACATTTAAATAGCTCTGGTGTGCCCCAGATTTCTAACCCTAATCACCCTATTCAGAAATGCATGGGGTTCTACCTGAAATCGGATGTGCAGCAATTTTTAAAGGAGATGTTGATTTCTGGACCCCCAAATGATATAGCTTGTCCCATGAACGAAGTAAATATGCATGGTTCACAGTGATATTGAATCGATCTTAAGGAATGACATTCATTTGATTATTGTTTATATCTATTAGAAGAGCCAATAGGCATGATCAGGTGCTGTGCAAATATTTAGTAGAGACAGTGTCTGCCCTGAAAAGCGTAACAATTTATTTGGACAGGGTAGACGTAAGGTGGGTGAGGAACCAGAAACACAGAGATGTGCCCAAGGTCACATGACATGTTAGTGGCAAACCTGCCCCAGGTCTCCTGAGTCCCACCATTCTCTCCACTAGGCCGTGCTACTTCCAGGAGTTTAACAAAGAGGCGATGAATTCTTCTATTCCACTTGTTACTTTCACCCTTTCGGTCTCTTCTCCCACATGTAACTCCCGTGATGCACATTGAGGGGGGAAGCTAGACCCCTTTGTATCTTGTTTATGAATGCATTAATAGGCTGGATTGTGATGTCACTTACGTTGGTGTAGAACCGGATTAACTGGCTTCCAGGTTTACACTGCTGTAACCGAGATCAGAATCTGTCCTGGTGTTTTTAAAAAATGAACCTGTTATTCCAATTTTGGGAACCATTCAGGGGAGATAGGAGTGTGGGAAAGCTCATAGAGGCAGTGCTAGAAGTTATGGTGGGCTGGTTTGATTAATGGGCACATGTTAAATGCCACAAAAGCTTCTGGTTTTTCAGTAATAAATAGAATACCAATAGAAGTGCTAGATAGAATAGAACTTTACTGATAGACTTTTTTAGGTGACAAGGCCTGTTTATGTTATGAAGAAGAGCCATGTGACATGCACGGAATAAACTGACAGGGATCGCTGCCCACAGGGCAGAGGAGGCTACCAGGAAGCAGGAAACTGCCAAGGTATAAGTCCACCTCTCCCACTGATTTGCTTTTGAGCAAATCCTTTAGCCTCCCTATGTCTCAGTTTACAATTATGCAAAATGGGTCTAATACTTACAGTACCTCCTCCCTCATGGGAGTGTTATGAAGGTGAATTAATCATGTTTAAAGAGAGTGTTGAATGATAGTTGTCAATAATTAATATATTAATATGGCATTTGTTAAAGTTCTGCATACATTTGCCAGAAGGGCCCAGTGCATACTTCATGGATGAAAAGCCTAGAGAGCCGCTTTTATGCAGCCCAAACGACTGTAGAATCCTGGCAGATCTCCTAGTTGGTTTGAAGCAGCCACTAGTTGCAGTTGCGAAGACAAACAGTAGATGGCGCTAGTGGTATGTTAATGAGTTTGTGGCTGGTGCGGCCTAGCTGTTTAATAGACATTTGTAGCTGATTAACATATTAAGGGCTCATTGACTTGCAAGATTTTGGACTTAAGGATCTGAAATGAAATGCCGGTATAAAATGTTTGCAAGTAACGGCGCCACTCGCAGTCTTGAATTTCAGAACAATCGCTAATAGGTGGAAACCCCTTTATTGCAGCAAACTGCATCTTGCATTCCCTTGCCAGGCATGTGGCCTCCAGGCCGAAAGGATCTGTGCTTCATGGAGGCTTGAATTCAGAGCGCATCAGATTTGCAAGGGCTGTAATGGCTGGAGGGACACCTCTTGCTCCATTGGGGCTGCCGTAAAGCCAAGCCAAGGCAAGGTAGCGGGATAATTCTCTACAATCACAGTCCCACGTGTGGAGGAGGCTGACCAGCACCAAGACAGGCTTGGCCGGAAGCAGATAAACGCTTGATTTCTGAGCCCGTGAGAGACTGATATAAATGTTCACAGTGGGTCTGTAAAAATTATTGATTGAGGAAACAAAGAAGAGTGAACCAACTCAGCTGGAATGAGAACCGGCTCAAGCCCTGGCCAGAAGGTGAATGGAATGTGTTTTGAGATTTGGAAGAGTGCTGAGAACAATCCCCAACACCCTCCAAGTTCTTTCTTTTCTGTGCTTCCTGCACTTTCTGGTTCTGCCTGGAACCAGCCGCACCGGGGGGCATTTCTAGCAGTATTTCTGGCCCACCCAGCAATGGGAAGCAACAGGAATCTCATGTGAGAAAGGAGCAGAGGAAAAGGGTGAATGACCCCTGCAGGGTTGACTCTTGAGGAGGTTTGTGAGTTGAACCCTGCAGCTGGATTTGCAGGGGTTGGAAATAATCTGGCTTTTACAGGTTCAGGTTGCACTTAAGCCCAGCAGCTTGCATTTCAACCTCCAAGGAGCCAGCTCAGCCAGCTTCACCCTACCCTGCCCTGCAGCAGTCTTGAGTTCCTCAGTCCCAGGGCTCTGCTGGGGAGGTGTGTGTGTGTCCTCCCAGCCCGAGGAGAGGGAGGAAAGGATGGAAAGAGGTAGAATGGTCTATGAACCCGTGAAGGGTACGTGGCCATTCAGCACTTCCTGGGGTCCTGAGGGAGCCAGGCATCTACGCTGTGTGTAAGGCGGTGGTGGAGGGGGGGCGGATGGACTGAAACATTTTTGAAAGATCAGAAAGTTTTTCTTTGGTCAAATTAGGCCCCCCCCCCCTCCCGCCTGCCCTTAATTTGAATACACAATCATGCTCTGAGTTTTTTCAGGGTTCTGCTCATGTTCTGAAAATGTCGCTTCTCTCTTTTAATGTTAGGGGGCTGAGACAGAATCAAGGGCCCCGTGTATTTTTTTTTCATTTCAGATTGGCAGCAGCATTTAAACACCCCGTCCGCTGCACGGCAGGAACATTACCACCCCATGCCAAGTCTTTGTGTGTGTTATTTAGGGGGCTGCACTGAGACGAGATTGTTCGTGGAATGGAGCGCCTGTCTTGCAAGAGGAGACTCAAAAGAGAGTCTACAGAGAGTAAAAGATTGGCTTGTTTAGCCTAGCAACATGCAGGCTGGGGAGGTAGGAGGGGGAATCTGATTGCTCTCTGTAAATACCTCAGGGGGGTCAACACCAGGGAGGAGGAAGAGCTATTGGCGCTAAAGGACGATGCTGGGCTAGGAAGAAATGGGGATACATTTAGGCTGGAATTAGAAGGAGGTGTCTAACCAGCAGAGGAGTGAGATTCTGGAGAAGCCCCCCAATGGCAGGAGTGGGGGCAAACAACCTAACTTGTGCTAAGACAGAGCTAGAACTGGATTAGATAACGGGGTTGCCCCTGAAAGCAGGGGACTGGACCTGATGACTCAGGCAATCCTTTCCAGTCCTAGGTCTTGGAGCGGATGCCTGTGGTGGGAAGAGGCTCAGTCCTGTCCTTCGTGGTGAGAAAATCCAGCGTCAGCAGATTCAGAAGCTGTCAAGCACAGCACCTGTGAGAACAGGCCCGTCTGCACTGGTGTGACAATGCCAGTTAGGAAGAAAGGCTTTGGGAGAGAAGCCCCTCATTGATTTGTTCCTGGAGCTTTGGTAATAAGCTGTCTGGTGTGCAGCTTGCCTAAAAGGAGAATATGCGACTATGACTCAGCTTGTTTTTGAATGTCGCTACATTGCTAAGGGCTGAGACAGACACTTTTCCGACTGACATGCCAAGAGCTGTGACGCTTAAACAGCTCAGTGACTTTTTTTCCTCCCCCCCATGTTGTTTCTGATGGGAATACGTTTACACTGACGCCGTGTCAAAGCTGGTTTCGCCAAGCTGGATGCGATGTTGTATAAATGTGATCTTACATGGCTTCCATAATGGATGTGAGATCAATTAGTTAACGTTTGTACAGCAATTTTAAGTTGTAATGCACCAGATAACTGCTAGGTATTAGCAGCGTGGGTTGGCACATTTAGCAACAGAGACCTTGTGACCATGGGTGAAATGCTGACCCTGTTGATGTCAGTTGCAAAACTCCCTTTGACTTCAGTGGGGCCTTAATTTTGCTCCATGAGCGTTTCAGTGCCCTGTTCTGCTTCAGGAAATGGCAGATAAGCACAAAGTATATTGTGGTGGTGAGCTGGCAAGGGACTGCCACCTTCAACAGCCTGAACAGTCTAAGGAAGGCTGTCAGAGAAGCATGCATCTGCCGAACGGTGCAGGAAAGCGGACACTTTGGGCATGGCTCTCTAATGCCGAGGGTCACTTTCTTCCCCTCCCCCCTCGTTTCGTTAGAGCTTTCATTTTTTATTAATAACTATCTCTGAGGCAGCTCGTGTTTTCAGCTGTGGGATAGCAAAAACAGCTGATGGGAGTACAGTGAGCACGGAGCTAATGTTGCAGCATTGAATATCACTGGACAGCCAAGAGTCAAACGGCCACCACTAGAGTTGAGGAAAAAAAGATCAAAGTCTAACGGTAACCTGCCCTTCCTGGTGTATGTAACAGAGGAGGTGTATCACTTGTCTGTCTCATCCATGATTTGGATGATTCATAGAGTTTAAGGCCAGAAGGGCCCATTAAATCAACTAGACTGAGACCTCCTGCACATCCTGACCTCCTAATTGTAACCTCCTCGTGGCAGGGACCTGTCTTTTATGGGTTCTCTCTGAAGAGCTTGGCGCCCATCCAGCACCCGCCATGGGTGCTATAAAATAATCAATACTAAATCACAGTTGAGTCTTTGCAGGAGTTAGCTACCGAAGCCGCCACCCAGCCCACTGAGTGTCTGGCAGGGAGACGTGCACATCATTATCCGCAGATCTAGCTGAAGAACTTCAGTTTTTATACCCTTTAAAAAAAAATCTTTCATGACACTTTTTTGTTCATCATCAAAACTTTCAATCAGCTGCATGGCTGGCTGGAAAAGCTGAAACCCGTTCAATCAAAATTTTAATCCGTTAAAAAAAAAGAATTGAATTTGAAGGAAAATGTTGTCAGATTTCAAATGTGGAAAAATTTTGCCCGTTTCTAGTGACAAGTGTCACAGGAGTCAGTGGATCCTGACCCCACCCCTCATCATAGGACAAAGATATTAACTTTGTGAAGCCTGACCCATGTGAGGTGATGGGAGACAGGCTTTAGAGACTGGTCGTTCAGCACTGCTGTGTTACATCCTTATTACTGTGTGGGTTTGGTATTTTGGCTCCAGTGTTATTCCTGTCCCAACTTGAAACTGTACTCTGGAGGAAAAGGGATGACAGGAATATCCTCTAGCTAATTGGGAAAAGTCTTCGTAAGGAGAAGGTTTATCATGAGAGATGGGCCCAAGAAGCTGGCATTTGAATGTGGACATCGGTCTAAGGTAGACTGTCCAGTGCTGATTTCAGGGTGAATCAAGGCTGTGGTTTGGGTTTAGATTTAACAGTGCTGAAATCGCACAAGATTTCAGCCCAAAGATGAACATTTTCTGATATAAGCTTGTCTAGGGAGATTCCCCCCATCTTGGGTAGAAATCCTGCAACAGCAGGCACTGTAGAGAATTTTTAGCTGCCTCTGAACTTGAACCACAAAATTGCTGCTTCTGGTTTTGACATTTGATCAAAACTGCTGGGGTAGGGCTCAGACTCAGAGACATGAAATTCCCCAGTCTCCCCATTCCCGAAATTCATAGGGGGTTGGACTCAAAGTTCCAATTTTGGCCAATCTCTAATTATGATGCAGTCAAATCTCACCTCCCCACAGCTGGTGAAGTGGAAGACTTTATTTTCACCAGTGCTGGGAAGTCATGGAATAAGGGCAGCTCTGAACTTTGCTTGCCCTGCGATTTTGGTTAGGGATTCTGTGGTGGTATGCATGGATTATCAGAAACTGAATGCTAAAACTGGCCACAATGCCTTTCATTTCCCTCTGAGGGAAATATTTGCCAGAGGTATTGCATAGGGCTAAATATTTCTTGACACTAAACTTGTCTAGTGAATGCCCTTAAATTTCTATGGATAAAAGTGATCAGCAGAAAACTGCTTTCCTCACTCTTCGGCCTCCTGGAGTATGCTTTGCGTGCCGTTTGGATTATGTAGTGCCCACGCAACCTTCCAGAGACTGATGCACAATATCCTGGAGGACTTTACATTTTCAAATACTGTTAGTCTCCTTAGATGACTTGTTACTTTATGCCGGCATATTCAGGGAACATAGGAATTGTTTACAGTAGACAGGATAGTCACTTGGTTGAAGGAGACTAGCTTGAAAGCAAAATGTGAGATTCTGATTCCACAATGATGGCCACAGGATAAGAACCTGGCTAGAAAAGAATATGGTGGGATTTCTGTGGTCTGAAGGGCCCTTCTTGGGGGTACTTGATGTCTGCACAGGGAGTTGGCAGGGGACCCGTAAAAGGTAAGTACGTACTGTCACAGAGAAGAAAATACCAGCCTGCATAAAGGAGTTTAAAGTTTTGCTGCTCATTTACTGATTTGTGAAAGGTTTTTCCAGGGTGCTGGGCTGAATTCTGGACCAATGGCCAGACTCCCTCATTCATGTTGAGTGGTACCTCAGAGCTACTCATGGAGTAAGGTCCGATTCACCCTGACTGAGGACGGCAGAATCTGGCCTTCGGTAAATACTAAGATGAGAAGGAAGAAACTGGGGCCTGACATTTGGAAAAATGCTGAGAGGCGAGTTCTACAAAAGCCCTTTTAAGAGTCTTAGCTGGGTTTCTGTGACTGTATAGCACACTCTAGGGTATGGATGTGACATACCTCTAGGCACGGGCGGACTGGCCATCTGGCAGTTCTGGCAAATGCCAGAGGGGCCGCTGCACTCAAGGGCTGGTGGTCCAGTTGACCCACCACGGAAGCCTTTCATCAGACCCTCCAACTGGGCCTGGCCGGGTGCGGCAGCTGCTCCGCCCCTTCCCCCCGCCCCCAGCGGCGACCTGGCCGGTGTGCTTTAAATGCCTGGGCCGATTTTTAGTCCCAGTCCGTCACTGCCACTAGGTGCTAGTGTAGCTTCTGTGGCATGTCATCTAGCGTTCCAGTGGAGGTGGGTGTGAATCTTACAGCATCAGGAGAGCAGTAGTGTGGCTGGACAGTGAAAGCATCCGCCTGCCAAGCCTATCTTCACAAAAAAGGCCAATCTGATTCGAAGCTATTTTCAGTTATTACCTCTAAACTTTTCCACTACCGCCATTTTTGAATCTGATTGCGAGGTTCTGAGTTCTCACTGATTAATGATCACTGATACGTTTCGCCGGCTTTGGGGCAGAGGTGGACCATCGCACCTGAGATTTTGACAATAGATGCTCTTGAGCAGTAATCCGAATCCTCGTGAGATGGAACCAGTTCGCATTATCTGGAGTGTACTGGTATGAGGCGGTAGGAGAACAGGGCGCCCCAGTGGTCTTGGGTTAGTCTAAATCACAGATACAGAGCCCATAAAACATGGCATCTAAAGGGTGTAATTAGTATTGGAAGAGAAACAAGATGAAAGACATGAAATGCTCTAGCTATTACTGCTCCATTTCTTTCTACATTGGGATCCTGCTGAAGGGATGGCTGGGGACCTCTGTATAAAGAATGTCCCCGGGAAGCCTGAGTAACTTCAGGTGTGGAATTGAGTCAACAGGATAGCATGAGACAGAGAGAGTGGACAGACAGACAGGGCCCAGTTTAGCTCTTAGTTATGCCTGCATCACCCTCAGTGAAATCAGTGGGGGCTGGAACAATTTTTATGGGGGGCGGGGGTGCTGAGAGCCATTGAACCAAACTGTAAGCCCTGTATATACTGGAAACCACTTCAAGTGTGTTTTGTTTTTGTTTTTGCACAGCTGTGTCCCATGATAGCAGGAGCTGTACCAATACGCCGCTGGCCTGGTTTTCAGATGTGCTGAGTGCCCTCAGTTCCCACCAAATGCAACAGGAACTGTGGACCCTTAGAACATCATCTGAAAATCAGATCACTGCTGTGGGAATAGCTAGACCCTGGTGGGAAGGTCTCATCAGCTTGCTTTGACCCTTTTCGGACTGCACCGCACGGTCTCTGGGCTGGCATTGCAGTGCAACGCTGAGTCGATCTCTGCCGCCGATTAGACTGCTACGTCTTTGCCTTGATAACATCACGAAGGAATTGGAAGAGAAAGCTGACAGCAGTGCCGTTACGCTGGCAGAGGAGACGTCTCTAAAGCTTTACAATGATTCAAGAATAAGTGTCGTATGCGAGAAGGAACACTCTCACTGCTGGCAGCCGTTAGAGATGGAAAGCTTCTCTGTTACAAAACCTTTGTGGAATCTCTCTGCCACGGCCCGCTGCAGGACAAACACCAGAGAGGCTTTAAAGGCCAGCCTGCCTCAGGTGCTGACAGGCATTCCTGAACTGTTTTATCAGCCGGGTCCCCAGTTACAACTGCTGCTGAGCAAGCGTGTTCTTTTCATGGTCATAACAGCCCTGTCCCATTGGCAGCTTCCTGGCCTGTTTTCCTGCTGAGCGTGCTGGTTCCTCTCTCGGCTTGTGGACTGCAAACTCCTGCAACAATCCCAGAACACTTTAATGATTGTGCTGTCAGAGGTCTTCAGGAAAGTCTTTTGGAAGTGCCAAAGAGGAGAAACCACTAGCCAGATCTCCTCTTTGCCAGTATCCGCTCTCTCTGCCATCTGGCTGGCAGCCTGTCTCTTGTCAGACACTGACCCCACTATAGTTACAGAGCGAAAGGCACCAGGTAATGTTGACTGGCTACCCAGTGTGCAGTCACCGTCGCACACAGGGCAGCACCAGCAAGACAGGGAAAGCAAACCCCCAAATGTGCCAGGGAGCGTTATTCTTCTCAGGATCTTTTTTTACCGTAGGTCCACAGTCTCTTGTGTGGGCAGTGAGATGAAAGAAGGGTCCAAAGTCTATCCCAGTCCAGTAGCAGCTTACTAAGCGAGTCTCCCTTCTGAGGCCCTATGGGAAGAAGGGTCTGCTCAGCATGAGTGAGCCCGGAAGATCTGGCCTTAAAACGTAAGCAGTGATGTCCTTTCTCTGGGACCTTGTCTGTTGGCGATTCACAGTGTGCGCAGTGTGGTGAGGTGGGTGTGGAGAGCGAAGGGCTCTGGTGAGGAAGCACGCAGGGTAAAATGGCCAAGTAGGAGAAATACGGCCACGTCTACAGAGACACAGATGTGCCCTCTGAGAAATGGAAGAAGGCGGTTCCATTCAGAGTGATTGATTGGAGTCAGCGTCCTGAGCTAATGAAAATGTCTTGGTTTGTCTTTACCTTGAGTGGCCCTGTGATTTGTGTCTGGGCATGTGGCCGAAGGGAATAAACCCTCCTCTTTCAGGGCTGAAGCCAAGCTCCAAATGCTAGAGATATTTATTTATGAAGAAAGGTGAGACCTTCATGTGGGCAAATTATCCCTCATCAACCTACTACAAGGGTCTTACGCCTTCCTTGGAGACATCCACTGCCGACCATGGTCAGACCCAGGAGATTGGGCTAGATGGACCTGGGCTCTGGCTCTATTTCTGTGCATTGACTCAGACTACGCCAAGTAGGCAGTGTTGACACTAGCCCTCTGGCCTGCAGCCCTATCACTATATATAAAGCATCCACAAACAAATACTTGTGCTTCTTCCACTCTGCCACGGAGGGTCAGTAAAGCCGCTCCCTGTGACCCTCCAGGGCGAGGTGGTGCCGCACGCAGACCAAGCCCCTCGTCGTCAGTCCCCAGGAGATGCACCTGTAGGGAATGTCTGCAGTAGTACCTCAGATGATGTCAGCCACCGTTGGTAATACATGAGGGGTCGGGGACAGTCTCCCAGGTGGCCAGTCTCCAAGCCGTGAGGGGCTTTAGGTAGAGTTGAACCAACCTGTTGAATCGCACCCAAGTGCAGACAGGAAGCCAATAAACTTGGAGTGTTTTCTGTTTAAGTACGTTTCAAGACTACCTGAACGCCCATGAAACCTAGAGGCCTTTCAGTGACGTGTCCAATGCTTTGAAAGAAACATGCAAGATAACCTGCGTTGTTGTGATTTATTTAGGTAACAGCAGTGCCCAAAATCTCCTAGGTGTTTCCCATACATGGTCCCTGCCCTGCCAGCATACCTTCTGAAAGGACAAAGACTGATGAAGGGTGGGTGAAAGGGATGCAACGCACAAGCAAAGGGATCAGTGTGACGATGGACATGTGTTGTATTAGCTAACCATTGTAGGCTGGCTGCTTTTCTGTTGACGAATGGAACGGAGGCACTGTGACCGGTGACTGGTGGCAAGGGCCTCAGCAAATGCACGTGCCATATGTGGAAAGTGCTTTGAGATCAAAGAGGACACCCTCCAGCCCGCAGCGGGGGGACATGGTGGGCATATGTGCTATGGCATGAAAGAATTAAAGGTGTATTGAGAGTAGAAAAGCACGGGTAGCGGAATGGGAACTGAAAAATAAGGAGTGTGTCCCACCGAGCAGTCACTCAGGAGTTTGGAGCATTAAGTGGATATCTCCAGGAGAGGCCAGAGAACAGGCAAATGCGATGGGGGGGGGGGGGGGGGGGGGCGGTGGGGAAAGGGGATACATTTGCACTGCAAAAATCAAACAAACCCTGCAGCAGGGAGTCTCAGAACCAGGGTCTACAGACTTGTGTGCCCGGGACTCGTGCTGCAGCTCAGAAAATAGCTGTGTCACTGTCTCGGCTCGGACCCCCCTCCTTGAAACCGCACGTAAACGGCCAACAGCTAGAAAAGAATCCCTGAGACCTGCGGCGAGGGCCGTGCCAGTCTCTCTCAGGGGAGTCATTCTTCAGATAAAGCCATCACCGAGCCTTCCAAACCACAGTGAGCTCCTTCCACTCGAATCGTAACTAATTACAGAATGGAATTGTTTAAACACGGCACGGTATTTTGACCTGAATAATAATAATGGAGCTGGCATCTTCACGAGCGTGGGGACCAGAGCTCCGCTTTCCAAGAACAGAGTCAGTGCTTTGGGGCCCTTGTCATGAGATGGGGACTCGTACAGCCAATTCCTGCTCTCTGGCAGGCTGGGGCAACCCCCAACGGTGCTGTTGGAGCACTAGCCCCTGTTGGAGGTGCTGTCCTGGGGAGCTCCGGGAGGGAGTGTGCCTCTGCAGAATGCCCTTCCCCTCTGAGTGTGCAAGAGGAGTGTGCAGCAGCTCTTTGGGTGGGCCAGCCTGCCCCAGGGGCTGGGGGTAAAGTGTGTGTGTGGGTGGGGGGACATGGCTGCTCCTCCTCATCCTGTCTCTGGGGGTGATTTGCAGTATCAGGAGTGGTAGGGGGAGCAGTCCCTGAGTTTCCATGCACTCAGGACTGCATGTAAGGACACCTCTCCTGCCTGACGCACAAGGGGGAGAAAGCCCCATATACCCTTTCCTGTTCTCCCCCAACCCCATACCCCTGCAGTAGGGCCAGGCACCATCTGGCTGAGGTGGGCTGAACCAGGGGAGTTGCCCCTCTGGGCACTGTCTGCGTCAAATCTTCACTCACACCCCTCTTGGAGAAATGGCCTTTGCAATACCTCTGAGCAGAATGGGTATGAGATTGACTTTAGCTGCTGACGGGGTTCCACGCAATGGAGAACGTACCCCTTTAGTAAGGGCTGGTCCCTGGGCATAGAACTACATTTGGGTGAAACATCCACTTTTTTTTTCCTCCCAGGAAATATATATATTTTTTAAACAACATGAATGCAGCAAGCTGAAGAATACTGGGTTAGAGAAAGCCACAAAAGAACCCAGAAGGGAGACTCAGTGTTTATATCTCGTAGCATGGCTACGAACCTACGGCAGGGACTGAATGTAGGGACAGGCCTGGCAAGCTGGGGAAGGTTGTGTGGGTGCAGATGTCTTACACAGATACCCACAGAGAGAAAACATGCCAGCATCATAAACCCCTCCCCCTTTCATCCTTCCTCCTCCTCCTCCCAGGTATACATGAGATGGGCAGATGTATAATCTGGGAAGCTTTCCAGATTCATTTTAAAGAACCTCAGGCCCTCAGTGATGGCTGCACTAAGCAGAGCTCCTCACTCTGCCCTAGTGTGACCAGCTGCACCGCAGATGAGTAAACAAACCAGGAGGCCTCTGCTCGGAGAGGTGCCCACGTTTGCTGCTCTGTTCCCAGCTCAGTACATCGTGTCCCAGGCACCTGTAGCTAACACACCTGGCTTAGTTGTTTGCAGATGAAGCGGAATAGTCCGAGCCCACACTGGGTTGAAATGTGAAAATCAGGACTATAGGTGCGGCCGTTCCCCTTTGGCTATTTTAGGCTCCCCGGTATTCCAAGAGGAGACTCCTGCCTGCTCCTTTGAACTATGAAAGAAAATTTAATATCACTAAAAACTCTATTCATGAACGTCGGGCTTGTGAAAGGAGGTGGGTTGATTACCGAGGAGACTAGGAGCCTCTCTATCCATAGGGCAGGTACAGCATGGATGTGTCAGGGCAGGCTTTCTTGCTTGCCCCCATAATTTCTCTCTGTGGGTGAGAGAGTAGAAGTAGGTCGCAGTCCTATCTAATTGATCAGTTTTGATATTAAAGTGCCCTATCACCTTGGTAGCTAACTCAACACAGACACCAGCCAGAGCTGCATTTCCAAACTCGGGGGCGCTTTGGCTTTGATTAAAGAAAAGCAGCCATGTGATTGGAGATTTGGGGGCCCGCAAACTCCTGGCTAAGCAAGAAGTGAAACTATTTTCTGGGTAGGCGTTAATTATTAGAACCAGACCAATTTTGTGGTTTCCTTTGTCAAACATTTTGCCAGAGGTCAAACTGTGTAAGTTGTGTGACAGATCCTCTGGGGCCCTGTTTGGCTGGACATGCCTATGAAGACCACCAAGGGCAGCTACGACACTTGAGGTCAGGTTCTTGCGGAAAGAGGCTGTGTTTAGCTGAGCCCTGGAATCCCCGAGTGTGTAAAAATGCCAGAGGAACCCCCAAATTAAAACAGTTCATGTATTTTTCACGCACACAATCGCTGTCTTTGTGGCAGGAGTGAGACAAGCAAGGACCAGAAGCAGCAACAGGGGGATTTCCTTTTCTTTTCTGCCTTTGGCAAAAATTCCAGCATTGGTTTAATGTTTGTAAAGCAGCATGAGATCCTGAGATGGAAAGGCTCTATGTAAGCACAAAGTATAATTGAGAGCTGTTCTGATGGACTCTATAGAAATGCATATGGAGCAGCAGCAGTAGTAGTAGTAATAATAATAATAATAGACTGCTATTTATTATTTAGCAGACCTGAGTGCTTGGCACACCCAGTGCAGGACTAATGAAGTCTAGTACTTCAGTCTGCATATTATTTGAATCTAATATCCTAACACAGGAGTTCTGGCATTGCCTTGATCAGCCAGTTATTTAGCCTCTGTGGCTCAATTTCACCATTTGTAAAAAAACCAAACAAACGGCGGAATACTATTTACCCACCCGTGTCATCAGGTCTCCTTCTGAAGTCTGGGTAGTCAGGCCCGTGGAAACCAGTCTGAACAGGCAGAGGGATGCAGTGGTGCCAATGATTTTTAACGCTCCACGACATGCCTAAAATAGCAGGTGTGGCACACAAAGAACACACAATGGTGCAGGGTGATATCAAGGCCTTACTGGCACTTGTTTGGAATGACATGGGCAACTCAATCGCAGCTTCAGCGTTCCTGGATAGCGCAGCCATGCTAGAAACCTTGTATACCACTGCCTTTTCACTTAGCTTTCCCCTGCGTTTGTCCAGGTGTCAGAAGCCTCGACAAACCAGTACAAATTAATAATAGGACGCATACGTTCTAGGTTAGTGCTCGGTGAACCTCCAGGATCAGGGTTGCCGTTTAGATGAACGTCCCACAGTTTGAATTCTTAGCTGAACTATTTGGAGCTTTGGAGGTTGCGGAAGTGGGCCTGAAAGTTTTCCGAGGTGGGAAGAATGAAGGTCATGGGACTGGGGGTCATGTGCTTCTGTCCGGCCTCAACCTTATCCAACCCTGAGGCCTGGGGAGGCCGGGACGGGGAGGAGTGCTGGTGCTATTTTGGCAATTGTGCTCCTACAATGAACCTGGAAGTGCAAAAATAGAAAAGAATGGTGGAAAAGGGTGTGCAAGCGAGCCAAACTTTCTCCAGCCTCGTCTAGTGACGCGTGTGTACGCGTGAGTGTGTGTGTATGTTTCCCAGTGAGTGGAATGGGGATTCTTTTTGGTCTGACCTAGTCCTTTCATTCCTAATATACATCTATATACAGGGGAAAAGATGCTGCATCCCCTATTGGAGGTACACGCACAAGGCCCTCCACCAAAGTGTTTCCATTTGCACCTCTCTTCCACGAGGCAGGAGTGTCTCTCTTGAACATCATCTCTGACGATGACCAAGCTGAAATTCTTTCATTTCTAATTTAAAATAACTTAGCAAACTGAACATGAGAGAGACCCTCTTACTCCATTTGACTGTTTCACCGGATGTGTCCCCACGAGGTTTTGTGGGAGGGTGGGCACCAATGCATTTTGGGTGAAATTCACTGCTGAGCTGAGAGCTGTGCACCTCTGAAGCCCTAATTTGAGTACTTGTGCTGGCTCTTGCATCAGGGTGAATTTCACCATGTCCATAAAGCTGTGGGCACGGGTATTTGTATGTCTGGTGATGGTGAATCAGCCAAAGCAAACAGATAATTTGTGCCTGGTTTCCTTTCCCCAACAGAGCAGTTGACTAATGATGGTTAGCTCTTTGTTTCATTATTTTGCAGTAATTTACGATATAAAACCTGTTTGCTTCTTTTATATTTAAACATGCGGTTGGTTTTCAAGTGCTTCCTCTTTTTGCCTTCTGTCCACATGCATAGGCAAAGGGAGATAAGGTGTTCTTCTCCTCTTAGTCCAGCATAGCTACAGCTGGCAATGCAAAAGGGGTTTGATCAGGGATTTGAGAAATATTTAACCCAGAGTGGGACAAGTGAATGGGATGTAATCGCTGTCTAGCAGAGTGGAAGGAGCCTGCCAAGCTGACATGTCTACAGACCTAGGCCATGTATCTAATTGCATAGGAAATGAGAAGTCAATGGACCCAAACCTTTCCCTATTTTTCTTCAGTTCCTCCTCATTTTTCTTACATGTATTGCAATAGAGCTTATGAGCCCCAAGCAAAAGTGAGATCCCATTGTGCTAGGTGCTGTACACACACGGTTAGTGACAGACAAAGGGAGGGGGAAAGGAAATACTATTAGCCTCATTCTTTTGATGGAGAACTGCGGCCCAGAGAGAATAAGTGATTTGCCCAAGATCACACAGGAAGCTAGTGGTGGAGCCAGGAACTGAATCCCAATTTTATGAAACCCCATCCACTGTCATAGCCACTCATCCATCGTTCTCCAGCAGGCTTTGCTTGTGATGCCTGTTCAGTGACATCATCACACCACAAAGACTCTGGAGGAAGTGTTGGCGCCTTTATTCCCCAAAAAACAAACCTCCCAGCCCTTGAGGCTACGTTAAGGATTTAAGTTATTTGGCTCCAGGCAGAGCATCAAACTGGTTGTTCTTTTCCCAGTCTTCTGCACTTCTGCACTGCTGTACCCATTGCAGGCGGCTGCCAATCCTCTGAGCTTTCTGAAGCAGTAAGAAAGCAGCACCTGAGACGAGTGATGGCATCAATGCCAAGGAAGTCCCTGTATGTGCCTCTCCAAATGACATGGCCAGACCTCTCCGGTGGTGGTGGTAGATGGTGAGAAGGGTATTTAGGATGTTCGTTTAAGATGTTGTAAAGGCCAAGACTATAAGAGAGTTAAAAAAAAAAAAAAAGGATCTAGATAAGTTCATGGAGGATAGGTTCATCAATCACTACTAGCCAGTATGCGCAGGGATGCAAAATCATGCTCTGAAGTGTCTCTAGCCTCTGACCGCCAAAAGCTGGGAGTGGACGAGAGTAAACATGGATCACTAGATGATTGCCTGTTCTGTTCATTCCCCCTGGAGCACCTGGCATTGGCCACTGTTGGAAGACAGGACACTGGGCGAGATGGACCGCTGGTCTGACCTAGTGTGGCCATTCTTATATTTTTGTGTTATAGCTCCTAGAGGTGGGTAAAGTTCCAAGAGTCCAGGAGTTTCTCCATGTGGGCTGTTCCTGGGACCATTTGGTACATCTCTCCTTGGCCTGCTCCCCTTCCCATCTCTCACATTGAAACAGAGAACTTGCAGCGGTTGGAGAGAATTGCTGCTGTAAATCACTGCCCTTGCTCTGCTCCAGGTCTTGCTTTCCTGCAGAAGTGTGTTTGTGTTCTCTCCTGCTGTGCACGCTAGGACTGAGAGAGGCCTTTCATCCTTGTGTTTTCCCCCCAGATTATTAGATTCCTCAAGATAAGGAGGTAAATGTGTGGAAGTTGCTTTTGACAGAAATAGCAAGAAATGAGGACACCAGCCCATTAGTTACTATCTGTAGTGTGAGGCTCTGATTAATGTCTGGAAATGCCTTTAAAATCCAAGTCAGGGATCAGGTTTATAAACATGGATAATATCCCTTTAATTCTGCTGCTGGATGACTGGAGAGGTAATTAGCATAACAGCAGCATCCCTGAAAATGCAGCGTGGACGTTTGTCCTCGCTCCCTCTTAACTGCATGCCACACGAAAGGAAGAGTAAGAAGCCAGTTACCATTTGGTGTAGACTCTTAGGTGCTTGAAATAAAGAGAGGAATGTAACATGAGAGAGAATCCACTCACACTATTGCCAACGCCATGTGTTCAAAACTCAGAAGTCAGGCCCCCCAAAAGTGTGAGATTGCTTTGAAAATCATGAGATTTTAATGAATTATAAACACTGGGTTTATTTTATTTGCCTTCTGATATCTGAGCTTTTCTGCATAACTATGAGGGGTAAAAAGCTTACTTTTAAAAAACTGAAAGCAAAGATTCTATTTAATCACATGATTCTATATCCCATGAAGCAACGTGGATTTCCTCTCTCAAAACTGAATGGTGCATTATGGGAAATGTAGTCTAATCTGAGAGCCTGGTCTGTAAGGGAGAGTGGGGGCCTCAGGCTCCCAAACTACAAATTCCAGAGGGCAATGCACCACCGTAGGAAAATGCAATATATTATTAAAGTGTCTGGAAATGAAGAGTTTCAGGTCAGTTTAATAAACCAAAATGAATAATTTTGTCTGATTTTGGGGAATGTTGAAATATTTCATTTCGATTAAAAATGTTTAAATGAAATGTTTTCACATTTCCAAAACAAAATTTTTAGGAATTCCTGAAAAATTTTGAAATTTAAACTTTTTATCCTGATTTAGGATGAAGACAAATGTTGGAATTTCTTGTGGGATGGAAATTCCTCAGCTCTGTTTAATGTGCTTTGCAGGCTTACAGAATGGGAGCACTAAAAAAAAATTGGAGTTGTATCTTTGCTTGTCGTGTCTGAGTCATTGTTTTAACATGAAGAAAGCAGATTATTACAGATGCAAGATAGGAAATGATTGCTCATTGCATTTGTGGAACTCTGCTATGTACAGACAGTATTGTGTAACTTACTGGATTCAGGTGGGAAGTAAACAAGGCAATCAGTCTGGTGAAACAAAAATATGTTTATGAAGTCAGTTCTTAACTGAGAACTAAATTAAGAACAGTTACCTAAGAAAGAGAGAACACTGTACAGTGAATGTTCAGCAAATATGTTTTCTTATAAATCCATGGCTGCAGCCTTGATTTTTGATATTATAGCTAGAGAAACACTGATCTGATTAACTGAAGCTTGGGATTCTTTCGGGCTTGTATCAAACCCTGTAAAAATTCTGGAATACATTGGAATTGGAGGGCAATGATTTTTCCCAGTACTCACCATTGATGCTTTGCCAAGGGGTTATTTGGCCTGCTGCCATTGACCCAACTTTTCTGTGACTATGGACTCTTCTCCAGGTATGGTTTTGTGTTTTCTGAGAAAAGAAACCCTAGTACGCTTGAAACCACTGCTAATCTCTTTCCTCCCATTTCTAAAGGTTCGGCTGATAGTACTGGGCCCATGCACTCTTTCTGTGCGATACCATTCCTTGTGGGTGCCATTCTATAGAGCTGGCTCTATTTTCCTTCCCACTAGGCTGAGGTATTGAGATGGTGCATCTGTGGTTTAGTTTGGATTCTCTCAGGATAATGTTCATTAAATATTGCCAGAAACAAAGCAATTGCTAGGCCCCACCTAGAAATGACAAGCTGAAATGTAACCTTTTTGTTGCTCCGTCTCCGAGTGTTTGTTTTGCATGAGTACACAATAACGCTATAACCTTGGATTGTTTGAACTAGCGAGGAGTGTCACAGGGAGCATTCGATTCAACAGTTGTACTTGACTGAATAAGCAGATGGGCTCTTTCTGTCATAATGGCACTATCCCACGCAGGGGTGATGGATTGCTTTTCCTGGTGCGCATGCTGTTATCGCTGTGCTGTTCTAATGCTAGTCAAACATTACTGTGAATAGCCAAACTCAATAGCAGCAGTGTCAGGCTGGAAAGTCAATATTAGCTGAGCAAACACAGCAAATAAAGAGTTGCTATTTGCGTAGCTATGAGTATTTGTGTGCTCTGCTGCTGAACAGGGCAATTGGAAAGGGGGGAGAGGAGAGTGCGTTTCTTCCAGTCGGTGAATGTTTATATTTGGGATAAAGGAGTCGGCTTTTTTAAAACTCACTGACTCCCCATTGGCTCAGCTGTCCTTGGGCATCAAAGCCCAGAAGCATGAGATGGCCACGGTAGGTACCTGCACTGACCCTTCACCCCACACCTTTGAGTGTGGGAATCTGCTAGAGTCGCCCTAGGCAGGCATTGAACCGATAAACCGTAGTAAGTTACACATTCAAAAAGTGACTCTTCTTGAGAAGCAATTCCGTGTTTGATCAGTGTCTCCCTGTAGACCTTTAATTGTTCCTTTGGCTGCACTCCTCTGCCTCAAGGATCCTCCTCTGCAATTTTGAGAGCAGCTGCCTGTGTGTGAGTGCATCTTCGGTTCTTCTTTCATTTGCATTTTACTGTTTCTTGTTAAGTTTCTGGCAGTTTTCACGGTTCATTGCGTGACCTTCTAAATGACACATGCCTATTTATAACAAGCTGGCTGTGGCCCACTGCCACTTTGAGAAGCCCTGGGAACAAAATCCTATAAACTGTTCCTTCATTAATATTGTATATCTCAATGTATGCATCCAAGGTGCTATTCACTGTTAAAGAGGATGCTGATGTCACCCATCTTGATTTGTGGCTTGTTTCTTGACATGAGATGTTGTTAAATATAAATGGGGAGCCAGGCGAGCTGGGTCTGGTGACAGCATTAAGGGCTTTCCGGTCCTGATCTTGTTCCCTGAGTTGGGAGCCTTGCAGTGACAATGTGCTCAAAGTGCATTTCTCATCTCAAGAGCCTTCCTCCAGCGCCTTTCCCCCTTCCCAGCTGATGACCGAAGTGGCACTGGTGGACTCTGGAGGATACAGTACATTCCGACTGTAGTTTGTGTAGCATCTTTCATGCAAACGCCGTCCCAGGATGCGTGGCAGAGCTAAATAATACAGTTAGAGAGTTAAATAATTCATTGCAAAGGCAGAGAGAAGGGAGGGGGTTTAGGCCAGGGAGAAAATATAGAACGGGTTTTTGGTTGAGATTGGAAATGAGTTACGGAGGCAGGGAGGAGGCAGGGAGGCTCTTCCAGATTGAGGGAGCTGCAAAGAAGAAGACTCTTGCACTGGCAGCAGCAAGGCTGTGGGGAAAGATGGGGAGGAGGCCTATGCAAGATACGCTGAGGAAGCCAGGACAGGTGACAAGCTCAGTCAGGGATCTCTGTCCAGCCATCATTGGCTGCAAGAATTCTCCTAGCCGTGCAGGCTGTTTGAGGCATCTGGAGTGAGCAGGTGCGGGCTAAATGCCGGGAGAGGACATGGTTCCCAGTGCATCCTGTCCTGCAAAATAAATGAAGGGGCTGGGAGCTTTCTGTAATCCACAGTCTTTGCCTTTCTGCTGGTTTTGTCATGGCCAATTTAGCTGGAGCCATTTCTAGGAACTTTGCAGTGAAGGCTCTTTTCACTTTGCAAAGCCAAATGCCGTGCATCAGCGTAGCCAAGTCGGGAGCTCAGCAAAAAAGTTGGAGGGTGACTTCTGATTGCTGTGAGGTAAGTCAGTTTGCCCAGGTAATCAGCTGCTCACCCTTTGAAAGCTGGGATTTCTGAGGGGGAGGGACGACACTTTTGTCTGCAGGCAAAACTAAACACACCAACGGGGCGGGCGGGTGTGCCAGCGAACCCTGCTTTTTCGCCAAAGGGTTAAATTATGACTAGTTACGGACAAGGGCGGCAGAATCTGAGCCAGGCCTAGTCCTGCCTCCCTAGGTACTCATCTGCCTCCCCGCCCCTGTCATTGTAATGTCTTTTTATTTTTACAACAGCCCTCTGGGGTAGAGAAAAGTTAAATTATCCCCATTTTACAGGTGGGGAACTGAGACAGGAAGGCTGTGGTAGAGCAAGGAATTGAACCGAGCGCTCTTGTATGCCCATCTAATGCTCAGCCCACTAGACTATTCTTCACCCCGTCACATCGTGACTCCCCTGGCCAGTGCTGACAATGGCTCTGCAGGGTAAGCTGGGCTGCCTGCTGCCCTTGTGAGGGGTGGGATGGGAGCCGCTCCCCTCCAGCACTGCCAGAAGCACTGAGCTTGCTTTGGGTCTGGTGCCTCCAGGAGCTGCTGCTGAGTGAGTCTCCTCGCTGCAGGTGCTGGTTAGAGAGCCCCGGTCCTGCCTGTAAGCTTGTGGTTGCAACCTTACTTGTGGGGTGAGGTTTGGAGGTCTCTGCATTTGTCACTGTCACGCTGGACAACTGCAGTTTGCTGTATGTGAGGCTACACCTGAAGCCAGGCACAGGCTCCAGCTGATACAGCATATGGCTGCCCCTGTCCTCCATGGCCTAGGATGTGCTTATCTCCCCCCCGTTGGCTCCCACGCAGCCTCTGGGGCCAGTTTAAGGCTTTGGTCCAAATCTTCAAGGCAAGTAATGGATGAAGCCCCATCTACATGAAAGACCGAATTTTGATCTGTGAATCCCCTTGGCAGCCGCGCTCCTCTCTAAGACAATGCAGATCATGAAGCACGTGAGGGCTGGGGACAAAGCAGGCTCTGCCGAGGGATCTGGCTGTGGAATAATCTTCCACAGGAGATCAGGTGAATCTAGTCTGCCTGTCTTTAGGAAATGCTGCAAAACTTTCCTCTTCAAAAAGGCCTTTCCACCAGAAACCTACTCCCCCCCCTTTCCACCTTACAATAAAAACAAACAACCCCCCCCCCCAAACAAACAATATCCTCAGAATAACAAACAAACAATAACCCTACCCTTAGCAGAGTTTATGCACTCCAAAAAGATAGGAAAACTAGAAATTCTCCATGAAGGCCACCAGGGACTTCACTGTTGCTAATCATCAATCAGCTACATATAAGGTGCTCAGATACCACGGTGATGGGTGGAGATATAAACCCGAAGATAGATAGGATGGGTGCTTGGGAGCACAAGCAATAGGAAGTGGTTGGACTGAGAGGCAGATAAGGGGAAGGATAAGAAGTAGGGAAAGGGACAAGGGATGGAACGGGAGACGGCAGAAGGTTTGGCAAGGTAATCACACAAACCTCCAAGTTTTGACCATCACTGGACTAAAGTTTGTCTCCTCCCTCACAAGCCAGAAATACAAGCAGGCAGTGGGTTTCTCCAGCATACCCGTCAGCATTGCTGCATTGAATTTGGCCCTCTGGTTTAATATCCTGTGATGCAGTCAAACAGAAAATTGGGGGGTGTGCGCGTTGTAATTTTCCACAGCCATCGAATCTTTGATTTGTTGCATTATCGGTTTGTTGTGTCAGATCTGTTCTGACAACAGTTGTTCTATGGGTCTGTGTGCAGATGGTGCAGGTGTTTTAGAGTTACACGCAGGTTGGTGTGTGTCTGTAATGGGACACCGAGGCCACATGTAGTAATCGCGTCCCTGTAATTTAGCTACTGCGCTTCTATGCAGCTTTTGCAAACACACAACTGCCTGCTGCTAAATTCCGCTCCGTGAGCCTTGATGCCATGAAGAACATTTACAGTACGATCCTAGCCCCGGCTAATGCCATTTGGAATAATTATGTTCACATGACAAATGTAGTTGCATGACTTTTATTTATCTTGAGTGGGCTAACAGGAACTAGCAATGGCAAAAGTAATTATTTTGCTTCTAGGGCACCGGGATTGCTGATCTGGAAACATCTTTGAGACATATTCCTTAACTGTGGAACAGCAGCATGTGAAATGCACGAGGAGCTAACACAGTGCATAAAAATGAACATAATTTCTGAAAAATGGAATTAATGAGGCAATGAGACTGTTCTAATGAGCGCAAGGTTTGCAGTAAATGTCACTGTTCCAATGTCTTTATTGTAAATTATAACGTGCTTTTTAGAAAACACTGTCTTCATAGGAAAGAAAGGGGAGGCATTGTAACCAGGTGAGCTCTACCTGCACAAGGAGAGAGAAGCTGGGCTGCATCTTTTCCTGTCTGTATTGTAGCTGGCCCAAAATACCACAAGCAGTATTTACAGCTATGCAGACCAGGAAGACACATTGCCCTTAATTCATGGGGTAATGTTTCAGCATCCAGCCTCTATTTGTGCATGTGCATATCTTTCACTTGCATTTTCAGTGTGCGAACACCTTCATGTGCCCTTGAAAAATGCTAACTGCTGTGTGCACACCAGAGTTCAGGTTCCTTCCCCGCTCTATGCTCTCCACCCCAGTGTCACCTGAAAACTCACCTCGGCTGTGATGCCCACAGTGAGCCAATAACAATCACTGACTTCTCTCTTTTCACCTGTCTTCTTATTTATTATTTGCATTGTGCTAGGGGGCTGTGCAGTCACAGAACAAAAAGATGGTCTCTGCCACTCTATTTAAATTTATACCCTGCCCTCCAAGAATTCAGCGGGGCCACCAGAATGTGCATGCACCTGGACTGAACAAGCGAGGGGTTCGAGTATTGTAACCCTCCCCTGCCATGTGGCCCCCCCCTTGCTACTCTTCCTGACCTCACTTATTCTGTTGTGCATATAATAGGGCAGAACCGAGGCTATGCAATACAGCACTGAGGCAGCGGCGCCGCTGTAGCGCTCCTGGTGAAGATGCTTTAAGCCGACGGGAGAGAGCTCTCCTGTTGCCTTAATAACTCCCGCCTCTGTGAGAGGTGGTAGCTATGGCGGCGGAGGAGACAGAGCTTTTTACGTCGGTGCGTAGGTCAGTATAACTTACGTTGCTCCGGGGTATGGATTATTCGCACCCCTGAGCGACGTAAATTATACTGATGTAATTTGTAGTGTAGACATGTGAAGAGCCGAGCATGCTTGGGGGTACCTAAACGATAGAACTAGTAATTTGCTGCTACAAACTCTCATGGGATAAGTAAGCTTTGAGGGTGTAAAGACCTCAGCCCCAAAGCAAAGTACTTTGCCCCAGCGTTTGCCCTTCAGAAAGCAGATGACTTGCAGCGTGGCCCAGCAGTCTCAGAGCTGGACTCTGGCAGGTCATGGTGAGAACTGAGTTTCCAAGCTGGGAAGGAACTCAGTGGCTGTGAGCTGAGGTGCTTTGGCTGTCTGCCCCCACTGCAGCATTCCCTGGCGAGAGAGCAGGGGTGTCAGAACCAACATCCTGATCGTCTGCTGGAAATCAGCGCTGAGCAGAGCACTGTTACCACCTGCTCCCTATGTGCATCTGGTAGGCTTGTCCAAGGAAGGTTGGGAGCCGCTGTTCTGTGGCGTGTTGCAGTCCCCCAAACACTGGGACTGTAGTTCTGTCTGGTCCTGGGAGGGTCCATACCAGACAAGTGCAGGATTCTAGCACGGCTCACCCATGTAAGGGCCAAGGACAATCCATCCCTTGGTAAAGGACGCAGCCAGGCTGTTGGCTGGAAATGACGTTAGTTACTGCACCGCCAATTACCATTGCCTTTGCCTGGCTCCTGTTGGGGTTTTCAGTCTCACATCAAGTGAGAGTGGAGAGCTCTGGGCATTGTAGCCCAGGCTGTGGTGGTGGAAGGGTTATTCCCTGGTTAACCCCTTGCTTCCAATGAGTTTTCACGCTAAGATGGGTCGAGTGTACGGTGCATGTCACGAGCAGCACTAGTCTGGAACCTTCTTATTGCACCACCTCTGGTAATTTTTTTGGGAAATGGATTTCTTCTGCTGTGAGTGTTGCTGATCCTTTGGCTGGTTCTGCTACCTTAGTGGGGAATCGAGTATTGGGCCTTGTTTGATGCAGGCGTAGAACAAACAGGTTTGTTTGGCTTACCTGTGTTTACCCCGTAGGTGGACTCCTTGAACAAACAACCTGTGTCAATGTTGTGCTTCCGCCTAGGAGGCTATGTTTACTGTAGCATATTTAACATGAAGAGGGCATCCATCAAACACACACACATTGGCCAGGTCACTGTGTGATTTCAGTGGAGGCTGGTTTGATCAAAAGCTCATGTAACTATTGTTTAATGTCTCTCTTAAATAAGGCGGAAGAACGGCAAGGTAAATAACAGTTCTGGGCTGAGCCTTACCGCTCCAGCTGAAGTCAGTGGCTATTGAGTTAAAGAGCAGCTGGGTGGGGCCCATGAGCTCCAGCCTTCTACCTAAGTGCCCCAATAGCAACTGAGTGGGTGAAACCAGACAATCACCACGCTCTCCACCAACCTCACACAGGAAAACGATAAATGACACCAGCACCCTGTCACCTGCAGGTGAACTCACTGCAGAGCGACTCGTCCTCAAAGGAAACCTACAAAAGATGAGCCTGGGAGCTTAAATTCATCCGTCTGCTAGATACAAAATCTCATGAACTGAATAGACACTGGATTGACGGTTCATTAACAGATGAGCCTGGGATGACTGGAAATTTCATCCGTGTGTGTAACTACTTACGCTGAACAATCTGCTCCACTTCGCATTGAGCTGGACACGCCGAGAACCTTTCGCAGACCTGCCGGAGAGCTCCGTGTCAGCTCAAAAGCTCCTCTCCGTCACCAACAGGAGTTGGTCCAATAAAAGATATCACCTCACCCACCTTGTCTCCCTTAGGACTAGAAAAAGTAATCCGTGTAACTCGCATATCAGCTGGGAAGGGTGGGCTCGGGGTGGGGGTGCCAGACAAGGACTCGGGAGATTTGGTTCAAGTCTTGCCTCTGCCAAGATGTCCTGTGTGACCTTAGGAAAGTCGTTGAGGTCCTGATACAGGAAAGCGTTTAGATATGTGCTTCAGTCTGTCCTATTACTTAGGTGGTGCATGAACATGTTATTTAGGGGGGCTGAGCCCAGCTTGGCACGGAGGGGAGAACCGGGGGGTGGGGGGAGGTGTGGAGAAGATTTAGAGAGTGAGCCTGACTTGCACTCAACCCAGGCAGTGGTGGCTCCTGTCCCGTGGCCACCCTGGACCCACCCCAGCTCTGCTCTATCCAGTGGTGCTAGCTTGGGTCAGCCCCTTGCTCCAGCCTGCTGGCTCTCACCGCTAGGAGGAGGCGCAAGGATCCTGCCCACAGCATCATGTGGTGCATGTCGTTTGCAGAGCGGGCTGTGCACGCAGGGCGAGGCACCCGGGCAGTGGGTGCGCTGGTGGGAAGATTTGGGAGGGGCTGAGCACCCACCAGCCCTAGCCACCTGCTGCTTAAGTCCCATTGCCACATGCTTAAGTATCTTGCTAAACAGTGATGCTTTCCTGAATTTGAGCCTTAATCTGCCTGTGCCTCTGTTGCCCATTTGTAAAACAGGGACAACACACACCTGTTTGCAAGGCCGGTCTGAGGATAAGCTTGCGAGTGTGTGTGCGTGGTTGGGCGCTATGGTGATGAGCGTTGTAATATCCACTATAAAAGAAAAGTGGCATTTCTAATCCTGGGTAAAATTTCCTTCTGCAATTTTCACGAACGGTTCCAGCAGTTAGGTTAAAGAGTATAATATCCCTAGTGCAGGGTTGATATTAACACTGTGAGCGTGTTTGGGGAAAGTGTTGTTTTCCTTCAACCACAATAGGTGGTGTGTTGCTGTGTTTGTTTTTTACTTGCTGTTGCTGGAGTTTGAACAGGGATTTGCTGACTGAGCAGTTGACCGAGCAAAACAAGTCTCGTCAGCTCGGAAGCCAGCCTGCTTCTCTCGTTAGCAGTTCTCACGTTGCCCTTCTGCTCTGTTCTCTCTCCAGATTAAGCACAGGGGAAATTTAGAACGTTAGTTATAATAATGTTAGTTACAATCTTTGCCTCTTCCCAGGCCCTCTAGCCAATAGGAATCCAGCAATCGTTAGGTCTTCTAATTAATCCATATGTAATTGGTCCATATAGCTGGTCCATTAATTGCAGAACAGAACACCCATGAACCTTCTGTGTCAGAGAGCTTTTAGGCAATAGTAATTCCTTTTTGACAGTATTTTTTATGTTGACCTCAGAATGTCCTCAGTGCAGGTTATGTGCCGGGACTTTCCCCGGTCAGTACGATATAATCTGTACCTCTCAGGTATTCAACAGGTTTGTTTGAGTCATTCCCTTTGGAAGGAAGTTCCTTGGCTGGAAAGGGAAGAAATGAACAACACATGAAAATGCTGGTTCACTTTATGTGCACTGCCACCATTGCAGGGATGGCTATACCTCCCCCTCTCTAGTCTCTGAGGGCACATCAGCAAATGTCAGGCCTCCGATCTTTACCTCTCTTAGAACCATAGAATCATAGAGTTGGAAGGGACCTCAGGAGGTATCTAGTCCAGCCCCCTGCTCAAAGCAGGACTAACCTCAGCTAAATCATGTTAAGCCGCGGCTTAAAAACCTCTAAAGATGGAGATTCCACCACCTCCCTAGGTAACCCATTCCAGTGCTTCACCACCCTCCTAGTGAAAAACTTTTTTCTAATGTCCAACCTAGATCTCCCGCCCTGCAACTTGAGACCATTGCTCCTCGTTCTGTCATCTGCCACCACTGAGAACAGCCTAGCTCCATCCTCCCTGGAACCCCCTTTCAGGTAGTTAAAGGCCGCTATCAAATCCCCCCTCATTCTTCTCCTCTGCAGGCTAAACAAGCCTAGTTCCTTCAGCTTCTCCTCATAAGTCTTGTGCTCCAGCCCCGTAATCATTTTTGTTGCCCTCCGCTGGACTCTCTCCAACTTGTCCACATCCTTTTTGTAGTGGGGGGCCCAAAACTGGACACAATACTCCAAATGCAGCCTCACCAATGCCAAAAAGAGGAGAATAATCACTCCCCTCAATCTGCTGGCAATGCTCCTACTAATGCAGCCCAATATGCTATTAGCCTTCTTGGCAACCAGGGCACACTGCTCACTCATCATCCAGCTTCTTATCCACTGTTACCCCCCAGGTCCTTTTCTGCAGAACTGCTGCCTAGCTCGTCGGTCTCCAGTCTGTAGCTGTGCATGGGATTCTTCCGTCCTAAGTGCAGGACTCTGCACTTGTCCTTGTTGAACCTCATCAGATTTCTTTTGGCCCAATCCTCCAATTTGTTTAGATCCTTCTGTATCCTATCCCTACCTTCCAGGGTATCTACCACGCCCCCCAGCTTAGTCTGCAGACTCATCTGCAGATCGTTAATGAAAATGTTGAACAAAACTGAGGGGCACTCTGCTTGTGACCGGCTGCCAGATGGAGCCATTGATCACTAGCCAGTCTCTCTATCCATTTTATAGTCCATTCATCCAACCCATACTTCTTTAACTTGCTGATAAGAATACTGTGAGAGACCGTATCCAAAGATTTGCTAAAGTCAAGGTATATCATGTCCACTGCTTTCCCCACATCCACAGAGCCAGTCGCCTCTTCATAGAAAGCAATCAGGTTGGTCAGGCATGAATTTCCGTTGGTGAATCCATGTTGACTGTTCCTGATCACCTTCCTCTCTTCCAAGTGTCTTAAAATGGATTCCTTGAGGACCTGCTCCATGATTTTTCCAGGGATTGAGGTGAGGCTGACCGGTCTGTAGTTCCCTGGATCCTCTTTCCTCCCTTTCTTGAAGATGGGCACTATATTGGTTTTTTTTTCCAGTCATCAGGGACCTCCCCCAGTTGCCACGAGCTTTCAAAGATAATAGCCAATGGCTCTGCAATCACATCAGCCAACTCCCTCAGCACCCTCGGGTGCATTGCATCCGGCCCCATGGACTTGTGTATGTCCAATCTTTCTAAATAGTCTTGGACCTGTTCCTTCAGCACTGCAGGATGTTCACCTCCTTCCCATTCTGTGCTGCCCAGTACAGTAATCTGGGAGCTGATCTTGTCTGTGAAGACAGAGGCAAAAAAGGCATTGAGTACCTCAGCTTTCTCCACATCCTCTGTCACTAGGTTGCCTCCTAGGTTGCAACTGACTGACCTGTGCCTGGCTGGGCTGTAGAGATGCCATGCAGCTGCTTATGCTTCTTCCGTAGCTGTCTGGCAGTGTATGAATAACACAGTCAGAACCGCCTCTGATATAGTTTACTGGCCCACTTTGTGCCATCTCCTGCATTGTTTTGCTGCTTGTTTTTCGTCTCTATAAGGAAATCATCAGGATCTCTGCTCTTCTAGCCTGTCTCCAGCCAGTGGATATTAGAAAGATGCTCTATTAATCGCTAATCATCTAATCTATCAGCATGAATTCTGAGTTATCTGCACCAACTTAGTCACTGGGGATCCCTCTGCTGTTTCTTCTTTGAAGAGATCTTTTAAAAAGTTTCTGCAGGGTTTCCTGGGTAGACACATGCTGTTATTCTGTTGCTATGGCAATTTCGAGCATTGTGCATGAGCTTTCAGGTTCTTTGGAAGGATCGTCACATAAAGCTGGTCCTCAGGCTTCACACTGGGTGATCCGGAAGGAGCCGGCATGACGTTTGCCTTGGGAGTTGTAATGTTCTGCCTGTTAGCAGGGTAGGGGTGCTCGGGTAAAGTAAGGCCATGACCACTGATCCCGGCTTGGTGTCTGTGGGGGCTCACTATTCATTGCACCCAGCTCTTATCTAGCACTTTTTAAAGTGCTTTACCACAGAGGTTGGCATCACTATTTGCATTTTGCAGATGGGGAAACTGAGGCAGAGAGCAGGGAAATGACTGGCTTAAGGGCACCCCTTAGTGGCAGAACTGGCAATAGACTCTAAGTCTCCTGAGTCATAGCCTGGGGCGTTAATCCACTAGGCCACGTTGCCTCCCTGCATTCTGTCAGACCGTGGTACGCAGAGGAGGCCGTTCATGGGTGCCGGCAGCCTCTCTCTCTTCACCCAGTGCAGCCTGTGACTGGGTCTGAAGGCCAGGAGTGCCCCTGTGGGCTTGACAGCAGCAACTTCTGCCAGAGCCATTCCTCTGCTGGCTGCTCCATAGCGTTCTCCCCAGACACTGCAGCAGGGAAGCAATGGAGGTGGCAGAATGGTCGGGGGGTGGGGCGGAGCACCAGGGATTGCCGGAGGGGGTGGGGGGAGCACTGGACACAGAGCTGACCGCAATGCTAGCCTGCAACATACAGCCGCCGTCTGCAGCAACAGGCGGCGAGCGTGGCTCTGGGCTGCTCGGGTGAGCAGGTGATACTCCGTCGGCGTCACCAGTGGTGCCTGTGGCCCCATCCGGCCATGGCCTTGCCAGAATGATGGCTTGTGGTGTCCCCCCCCCCTCCCCCAACTCCAGCAGGTCTGACTGGCTGTCCGTGTGTAAGCACCTTCCTCGTTAAACCTGCTCACCCAGGGCCGCCCAGCTAAGAACAGAGCGAACTGGATCCTTACCAACGGGCTGCACGGAGGCGTCAGGAGACTAGATCAGTTTTAACAGAGGGGAGCCCACCCCCTGGCAGCTTTTGACTGCACATCCTGGGTGCTTCTCCTGCAACCAAGACTTAACCTGGCGCCCTGGTGCTCTGGTGGCAGAGTTCCCCACTGGCAAGGCAGCCAGAGCTTTGTGGAACTCCCTGTAGTCAGAAATCTCCATTTCCTTTCTGCCTTCTTCTAGCACCTTTTGGTTTTCTCCCTGGCACAGGCTTGGATTCCAGCACCATCTAACGGTCATGGTACCAGACTGGTTCACCTTTTTAGTAACAGGCCCCTGTCCAGTGAGCGGAGGCCTGAGAAGAGAATATAGATGTTGTCAGTGCTGTTGGCTAACGGATGTGGTCCTAGATCGAGTCATGCTGCTGCTATGATTGTTATCAAGCTTGTTGATTTCGAGTCCCAGCAAGGGGCGATTCGTTGCGTGCACTCTTACAAACAGGAAGTCATTGCGAGCTTTCAGATTCTAGTGTCAAGGATACGTCAACATCTTCTAAGAATGTTTTATTGGTCATAAATCCACTGTCATTTTCTGGAAAATAAACCCCCTACATTTCAGACCCTCATTGGTCCAAGAAAAACAAACAAGTCGTCATGGCTTCCAAAAACAAACAGGAGAATAATCACCAGAGACAGATGTACTAACATCCCGTCAGCCCATGGGAATGCATTTTCCCCAATATATCTAATCTCAACTGCAAACTACTTTGCCATTTATGTCTAACAAAATCATTCTAAGAATCCAAGAACCCCAAAGGGGTTGCAGGTCACAAAACTGGTAATGAGACAGAACGAACCACGCCAGTCCTGTGAGACTTAGAAAAAAAAATCCCCTGGAAATACTGTGAAAGGAGCCAATAGTTCCAAGACGATCATTTAGTTGCTCAAAGAATAAAAACCATAAACATCTTATGGTAGTATCTTGAGTTCTTTGCCTCTTGATCCTGCACTACTGCAGATATCTAACCTGCAACCTCTAGCCCTCCAACATTTAAATTTGAGAATTATGAGTATTTTTTATTTTTGGCTATCCTGGTATTTAATTCCAGAATCAAGAGTCAGGCGTCAAAGTGTTAACAGATCCTGTTGTGCTGTCTTTCTGATTAAACTCGGAGTGTGATTCCAACCTGTCATCTTAATGGAACGCGATGGCCCCGACCCTGAAATCAGGCCTGCATGCGTGGATCCCTGCACCTACCTGCACAGACTGGATGGGGCTCCGATCAGGTACGAGGGTTTCCCTGCGTTGATTTAACTGCGGTATCAGAGGCCAAAAATCTGAAAAGCAGGTGTTAGAAAGGGAACCAAAGGTCCAAGTTAAGCTCCAGAGGGCCAACAGGCCGATGTTGTGGTTTGTCAACTATCTGAATCACTTGTATCTGCAGAGAATACGGGAAATCGCGCTTGTCATTATGTTCCCCGTTTGCTTCTTTCTCTTTAAGGGCCATGTTCACATCTCGATACACAAGGATTGATGCGCCTAAGTCCAATTACCATTATTAGGATAAAGATAAAAACCCACCTTTTCCTTTCAGCTGTCTCCTGTGCTCTCTTCTCTGGCTGACGCTGGCCTTCTCAGTAAACATCCCCAAAGCGCTGCTACGACTTGTCACAAAACTTGACACCTTGTAATCCTGACACAACATTAATGCCATACACTGGACACTTGGAGGGTGTGGGTAAAGGAGTGTAGCAGCAGGTAATAGGTTGCAGAGGTTACAGCCATTTGACAGCTGCTCAAATGACATGGAAGGAATTCTAAGTTCCTAGCTCAAAGACCTGATGGCATAAATTAGTCTGCCTTCCTGATTTTTAAATGCAACATTTTCAGGTTAAATGGTCTGAATAATTGGTGGGATTTTTAAAACACCCCTCTCCCCAACTCTCTACTTGCAAAAGCGTCAGGCCGACAGCTCCAAAGTCCTTTATTGACCCGTAGTGCAGGTACAACATGGGCAACAGCAGTGAAAACGTTTCCATCCATCCCTGCCTCATCTTTGGCCTCCAAGGTTAATAAGTAGAGCCGGATAAAAAGGTTTTTCAATGAAAAATGACTTTTCAATCAAAACTAAATTATTTGTGGAAAAAATGCATTTAGGGTAAAAAAAAACAGAAACAAAACCCCCCTCAAAAAACCCACCCACTTTTTTTGACAGAATTTGAGAAATTTTCATTTAGAAAATTGTTCTTAATTTTGACCCCCCGTCCCTTCTCTCACTTGGTTTTTACTTCCTCCATTTTCAGTGGAAAAAGATTAAAAAAAAAAAAAAAAAAAAAAAGGGAGGGGGGTGGCGGGGAAATAGGGAAAAAATCCCATTCACTGATTCAGAGCAATCTGGATCACTTGGTAAACTGGGCACAGGCAAACCATATGTGTTTTAATACATAAACATATGCATCTAGGAACAAAGAATGTAGGCCATGCTTATAGGATGGGGACTTTATCTTGGGAAGCAGTGACTGTGAAAAAGATTTGGGCGTTGTGCTGGATAATCAACTGAATATGAGCCCCCAGTGTGACTCTGTAGCCAAAAGAGCTAATGTGATCCTGGGATGCATAAACAGGGGCCTCTCAAGTTGGAGTAGAGCAGTTATTTTACTTCTGTATTTGGCACTGGTGCAACCGCGGCTGGAATACCATGTCCAGTCTGGTTCCCACAATTTAAGAAGGGTGTTGATAAGAGGGTTCAGAGAAGAGCCACAAGAATGATTAAAGAATTAGAAAACCTGCCTTATAGTGATAGACTCAAAGAGCTCAATCTATGTAGTTTAAGAAAGGGAAGGTTAGGGGATGACCAGATCACATTCTGTAATATCTCCATCGGGAATAAACGTTTAATATTGGGCTCTTCAATCTAGCAGAGAAAGGTTTAACCCAGTTCAATGGCTGGAAGCTGAATCTAAACAGACTCAGACCGGAAAATAAGGTGTACATTTTTAACGGTGAGAGGGATTAAACATTGGTACAATGTTTACTAAAGGTTGTGGTGGATTCTCTATCACGGACAATTTTTAAATCAAGATTGAATGTTTTCCTAAAAGGTCTGCACCAGGAATTATTTTGGGGCAGGTCTCTGGCCTGTGTTACATAGGAGGTCAGACTAGATAATCGCAGTCGTCTCTTTTGGCCTTGGAATCCCTGAATTTACGAAAAGGGAGAAAGGGTGAACAAACAAACAAACACCAAACCACTTCAAATGAAACAAAGCATTTTCATTTTTTGGGACATTTTCAATGAAAATTAAAATGATACTTTTGAACAGCTGTGTTAAATACCAGGCCCCTCAGAGGGTACACATTAGGTGGTAAGCAGATGTTACACTTGATCTTAGCCAAGCAGCAATGACACTGAATATGAATATGCCCATTTCCCTTAATGTCATAGATGTGGAGAAAATGCACCATTTTTAAAGACGCCACTAGGGTGGTCCAGCAGGAAAAGCCCAGGCCTGGGTCTCAGAACCTCACTTCTATTCCAGACTCAGTCACTGACCTGCTCTGTGACTTTGGGCAAATTGCTTCGCCTCTCTGGGCATCTGTTTCCCTCCTACTATTTCTCTCTTACTTAGATTGTGAGTTCTTCAGGACAGGAATCGTCTCTCACTATGTGTTTGTACAGCGCCTCGCACAATGCGGTCTGCCCTCTGATCTCAGTTGGGGCCTCTAGGTGCTGCTGTGATGGAAATAATTAACTATTAATTGTTGACAACAGTTTGAGACAAGTGCCAAAGTCAGCATTTTTACAGACTGAAAGATTTCCCCGGCCTGGCATGATTCAGGTCTCACTACCATGGTACCTTCAGGGTACTACCTTCGGGAGAGTTGCTGCTGATTTGCTCAGGTCTGAGAACAGAATTAAATAATCTCACCGTCTCTATGAGCAGCAATTGCAGAGCTGATTCTCCGCTCCATTTCACTAGTTTCACAGTGTGATTCGTCAAGGTTTTGAGATTTCCTACGTTAATCGTAATATGCCAAGTGGCCAGTTTTAAAGAGAGGCTGGCACTAATTCTGACATTTTTAAAAATCAAAAGAAATAAATGCTTCAATTAGTCTCTTCCGGCATTTAGTTGGTTGTTTACAGACGTGTAAATAAAAAGTTTACAATCACCATAAATCCTATTGTGCAACATTCTTTGAAACCAGTTGGACTCTAACATCTGCTTAATGTTTAATTATTTTTTGATGAAGGAAATGGAAAAATTGACAAATAAGTTTAACCCATCAAATGTCAGCCCTTTGCAAGCATGTGTATATGAAGCTTACATGCCAACGTCTCGTAATCTTTCTTGCTGCTCCGGCAAAGAAACAGACAGATATTTATATTCAAAGCACACAAGATGGCGTTCATATTGTTTTCATGTTAACTGATTTCAAATGAACTAAGATGGCTCCTAATGTGGTTACAAAAATTTGCCATTAATTTTCACTTAAAATTGGATCCAGCTTGCTACATGTCTGCATTGTATTAAAGTTAATAACCATTTGTTTAGAAAATGCAGTGCTTACTGCTGGCTGATTGGCACACGTTCACTTCGTGGGAACATCGAATTCCTGTCATATTTGAATGACAATTAAGCTCAGAATAATACCCCTATATTACAGGGGCAGTTAACGGGAGTTTTGCGAGGGAGTTCTCCAGGTGAAGGAGGAGCGGCTACGTGACCCTGGGTGTGAGTTTATTGTCTGTAGAGTGTGTGCTTGCTGCTTGACTGAAGTATATTGTGGAGTCTGTTTGTTTAGGGGACCATGTGCTGATCCTAGTGGCCTGCTAGGCAATGCTGAGAGCTTCTTAACGAGGCTTTGATCCCCAATCCAGTTAGCACCCATCAACCCTTAACCAAGGGGCGGGGCTACTCAGGGAGAACCAGGGTTTAAAAAGCCCACTCCTAAGCAACTAGGGGCAGCTAACAGGGGAGTTTTGCAAGGGAGTTTAGAGGGAGAGTGGGGAGCTAGATACACTTCATTAACATTCTGTAAACTAAAGACAATAACCACTCCCTCCACCTCCTCCCCCCCAATAAAAAAACCCCAGAGAACAACAAAGGAAAGAGCTGCAGGAGTAAAAAGGGAATGCAGGCAGAAGTCCTGCAACAAAGTGGAGGCTATCCAGCCTATTGCACTGAATGCAGCATGTCTGATTACCTGCCCTATGAGTGGTGGGTGTATGTGTGCATTCGGGGCAAGGAGCTCCTGGGCCCCAGAGACCGCGTACGGGCTTGGAGGCCAGGGCGGTTGAACTGGAGGCACTAAAGGAGACACAGAGGTACATGGATGAAACTTTCCAGGACACCGTAGAATGGCCCCACCCCCGGTCTGACAGTCTCTGTATTTTTGAGGAGGATGAAAGTCTCCCCGAAGGAGAACATCAGACTGGAGTGGAGGGAAATGATCCCACAGCTGGGACCCTCCTTCCAGACGATGTCCTAGTATCCTCTGGCACTGAGGATAGCTCTCCGGGGGGAGGGAATTCCAGTCATTAGGAAAAGGCAGGTAATAGTAATGGGGGACTCGCTCCTGGGTACGAAGGTTGTAGATCTCTCGAGATATCTAGACTGACATACGTGTAGTGCTGGGGAGGAGCCGGAGGTCGTGGCACATGTAGGTACCAGTGACAAAGAGAAGGATAGGAGAGAGGTCCTGGAGGCTAAATTTAGGCTGCTAGGTAAGAGATTGAAGTCCAGGATCTCCATGGTAGCATCCTCTGAAATGGTTCCAGTGTCACGGCAGGGCCAGTTAGACAGGCAGAACTGCACGGTTACAATGTGTGAATGAGATGATGGGGTAGGGAGGCGGGGTTTCAATTTGTTAGGAACTGGGGACCCTTTTGGGAAAGGGGTGGCAGGGAGCCTGTACAGGAAGGATGGGCTCCACCTAAACCGAAATGGAACCGCTTTGATAGCATGTCACATTTAAAAGGTGGCAGAGCAGTTTTTAAACTAAGGGCTGGGGGAAAGCCGACAGGTGCAGAGGAGCACGTGGTTCGGACAGAGACATCCCTTTGGGGAGGATCTATTCACGGAGATTCTCTATATCCTAGTAAGGAGGAGAGGATGGAAGAGGATAAAATACAGGTAGGATCTGACGAGAAACAGTCAAAGGAAAAAGAGTCCCATTCATTTACATCACATAATAGCAGAGAGCTAAAGAGTGACAGTATTTTTAAGTGCTTATATACAAATGCTAGAAGTCTAAGTACTAATATGGGTGAACTTGAGTGCCTCGTATTAAATGAGGATATTGGTATAATAGATGTCACAGAAACTTGGTGGAATGAGGATAATCAATGGGACACAGTAATACCAGGGTATAAAGTATATCGGAAGGACAGAATAGGTCGCACTGGTGGGGGAGTGGCACTATGTATGAAAGAAAGCACAGAGTCAAATGAAATAAAAATCTTAAATGAATCAAACCGTGCCATAGAATCTCTGCATAGTAATTCCATGCTTGAATAATAAGAATACAGCGGTAGGAATATACTCCCGACCACCTGACCAGGAGGGGATAGTGACTGTGAAAGGACCAGGGAGACTTGACAGGTTATAAAAATGAAAAACTTAATACTAATGAGTGATTTCAACTATCCCCATAATGACTGGGTACATGTCATCTCAGGATGGGATGCAGAGATGACGTTTCGGGACACCTTAAACGACTGCTTCTTGAAGCAGCTAGTCCACAAGCGGAGAGGCAATTCTTGACTTAGTCCTAAGTGGAGTGCCGTATCTGGTCCAAGAGGTGAATATAGCTGAACCGTATGATAATAATGACCATAACATCATACAATTTAACATCTCTGGGGGGGGGTCAACACCAAAGCAGCCCACCAGGGTAGCATTTAATTTCGGAAAGGGGAACTACACAAAAATGAGGAAGTTAGTTAAAGAGAAATTAAAAGGTACGGTGCCAAAAGTGAAATCTTGGCAAGCTGAATGGAAACGTCTAAAAGACACCAAGACAGAGGCTCAATCCTAATGTATAACCCAAATTAAAAAACCTAGTAAGAGGACCAAAAAAGTGCCACCGTGGCTAAACAACAAAGTAAGAGAAGCAATTGCAGGATAAAAGGCATCCTTTAAAAAGTGGAAGTTAAATCCTATTGAGGAAAATAGAAAGGAGCATAAATTCTGGCAAGTGAAGTGTAAAGATATAATTAGGGAGGCCAAAAAAGAATGTGAAGAACAGCTAGGCAAAGACTCAAAAAGTAACAGCAAAAATGGTTTAGGTACATCAGAAGCAGGAAACCTGCTAAACAACCAGTGGGGCCACAATCAAGATGCTGAAGGAGCACTCAAGAAAGATAAGATTATTTTGCAGAAACGAAATGAATTCTTTGCATTGGTCTTCATGGCTGAGGATGTGAGGGAGATTCCCAAACCTGAGTCATTCTTTTTAGGTGACAAATCTGAGGAACTGGCCCAGATTGAGGTGTCACTGGAGGAGGTTTTGGAACAAATTGATAAATTAAACAGTAATAAGTCAGCAGGACCAGATGGTAACCACCCAAGGGCTCTGAAGGAACTCAAATGTGAAATTGCAGAACTGTGGCCTGTAACCTCTCATTGAAATCAGCTTTTGTACCAGATGACTGGGGGACAGCTAATGTGATGCCAATTTTTTAAAAAAGCTTCAGAGGCGACCCTGGCATTCACAGGCCCTTAAAACTAACTTAAGTTCCTGGCAAATTGGTTGAAGCTTTAGTAAAGGCCAGAATGATCAGACACATAGATGAACACGATTTGCTGGGGAAGAGTCAACATGGTTTTTGTAAAAGCCTCACCAATCTACTAGAATTTTTGGAGGGGGTCAATGAGCATGTGGGCAAAGGAGTGATATAGTGTTCTTAGATTGTCAGAAAGCCATTGACCAGATCCCTCACCAAAGGCTTTTAAGCAAAGTAAGCAGTCATGGGATAAGAAGGAAAGTCCTCCCCTGGTTTAGTAAGTAGTTAAAAGATAGGAATAAATGGTCAGTTCTCAGACTGGAGAGAGGTAAATAGTGGTGTCCCCCAGGGGTCTGTACTGGGAATAGCACTGTTCAACATGTTCATAAATTATCTGGAAAAAAACGGTACAGTAAGATGGCAAAATTTGCAGATGATACAAAACTACTCAAGATAGTTAAGTCCGAGGCAGACTCGAAGGGTTACAAAGAGATCTCACAAACCTGCGTGTCTGGGCAACAAAATGGCAGATGAAATTCAATGTTGATAAATGCAAAGTAATGCACAATGGAAAACAGAATCCCAATTACACATATAGAATGCTGGGTGTTACCATTGAAGAAAGAGATCTTGGATAGTCATTGTGGATGGTCAAAAAAGCTACCAGAATGTTGGGAATCATTAGGAAAGGGATAGATAATAAGACAGAAAATATTATATTGCATCTTTATAAATCCATGGTACGCCCATATCTTGAATACTGAGTGCCAATCTGGTTTCCCTATCTCAAAAAAGATTTATTGGAATTGGAAAAGGTACAGAAAAGGGTAACTCTAACGATGAGGGGTATGGAAAAACTTCCATATAAGGAGAGATTAATAAGACTGGGGCTTTTCAGCTTGTAAAAGAGACCACTAAGGAGGAATATGATAGAGGTCTATATAATCATGACTGGTGTGGAAAAAGTAGATAAGGAAGTGTTATTTACTCCTTCTCATAACACAAAGCTAGGGGTCACCCAATGAAATGAATAGGCAGCAGGTTTAAAACAAACAAAATGAAGTATTTGTTCACACAATGCACAGTCAACCTGTGAAACTCCTTGTCAGAGGATGTAGTGAAGGCCAAGACTATAAGGGGGTTCAAAAAAGAACTAGATAAGTTCATGGAGGCTAGGTCCATCCAGGGTTATTAGCCAGGATAGACAGGGATTGCTGTTTGCCAGAGACTGGGAATGATCAGTGGGATGGATTACTTGATGATGACCTGTTCTATTCATTCTCTGTGAAGCACCTGGCATTGGCCACCGTCAGAAGACGAGATACTGGGCTAGATGGACCATTGGTCTGACGCAGTGTGGCCGTTCTTATTTTGGGGTTGCTTAATGCACAATATTTTTATTAATGTGATGGGAAAATAGTTCACGGGACTCTCGACAGTGGGGTAATGTATCTGGCTTCATTCCTCCATCCTCTTCTACTCATTGCTAAAATGTCTCTTTACTCCCAGAATCACTGGATGGAATATATGACAGGATAGATGTATTTAATATTTCCAGAAAAAAATGTGTAGCTATAGTTTTTCATGGTTTCTTTGTCATAGAAATGGAGTGACCTGGGATGTGTTACTCTGTTTTTACACACAGCACAGGAATGGAGGGGGTGGGCAGCAAAGGTGGCTTTAGGTCATTCTCTGTGTCCCACTGGGGGCTTTCCCAGTTCCCAAGTGTAAATTGGAGCAGCCTCAGGGCTGCTGTAATTTGCACTTCTCTTCCCATGGTCCCTGATGGGCTGGGGAGAGCAAGGAATAGCTGGTGTGCTTTAATACTCTGGCTGTGCCCCTTCTGTCTGTCTTTGTGCAGCTCACACCAACATGCTCCCTCCTCTTTGCTGGAAGGGGACTGGCCCAGTGCCCTTGATCCAGCTGCATGCCAGCCAGTGTACCCCCTCTATGCTGGAGGTGTTCCCTTGGAGCCATTTCTGTCCTCTTTACATTGCCAAAACAGCACAAAGGACCTGGAGGGGCAACAGAACATCAGCCTCGGTGATCCAGATGCTCTCCATATGTTAAACACATTGTCACATTTCAGCCACATCAGGATGGGAACACCGAGGAATTATCTGGACTTATAGCACGGGGAACGGCTTTTGCTGCAGTGTGACATGCACGAAGGATGTTTCTGTACGGCTACTGGGTACATTTAAATCACGAGGTGCTTCTTCATTTGCCTGTGGGAAGGCCAGGCGTTCAGCTGATCCCCAAATTCAGCTGCAAGCAGTCTGAAACATGACAGTAAATGTGGTAACCTGATAAATCCCTGCCACTGCAGAATTAATTTAAAACACTTTTTCCTGCAGCGCCAGCCTTGTCACTTAGAAAATCAGCATTATTAAGCTACTTAGCAAGGCTTGCCTGTGACCCTGTGAAGACTCAGATTCTCAGTATCAGGTAACCTCCACAGGCCTGGAAGAAGTGGGTTGTCGATAGCTGCCGCAGGACAGCTGCCAGCCCCAAGGCTCAGTGGCAGCCGTTCAAGTTCGCACTGACGCTCTTCCCCTTTAAAAGAAAAATAAAAACCTTGGCACCCTCCCGTCATTTGAGAGGCATCTCAGAATTATTTAGCTTCTCCTGAGAAAGTGGAGCCAGCCCAGGCAAACGGTTATCATGTAGCCATCTGTCTTCAGAGGTTAATAGGAGAGATGAGAGTCTTGCCTGGGGAGAATTACACGTTCCTACATCCCGGTTCAGTGTTGGTGGAAGATCTATTTCCCTGCTGAGTGTTTGTCCAGGTGGCCCCCCCTTTTGGTGCACATGTCTGGGGTCTATGTGTGCTGGGCGCCAGGATCCACCTGGATCAAATGTCTCAACGAACCATAGTTACTGTCTGGTGAGTAACCTTCCTTTTCCTTGGCATGGCCAAGTGTCGTGAGCAGCCCATCTTCCTGCACCCAGCTTTCTGCAGCATAATCTCTATCCATGTTACCCCACTCCTGCCAGCTGTGTCTTTGGAGTCTAATACCTCCCTATGGGACTGATGTCAGAAATGCCAGCTTTGCCTGTCGATGACAGGGCGTCCGGTGCCAAGGAGTCCATAGCTCATGCTCTGCCGCCAAAACGGCTTCGCAGCCGTCCAGCTGAATGAAAGCCTTCTCCAGGCTTTGAAGTCTCTGTTTCTACCATGTGATCTCTGTGGGTGGGTCTGCGTTTTGAACTGGGGGGTGCTCCCAGCTCAACAAGACCTACCTACGCTGGCACTAAGCCAGTGTGGCCATGACCACACAAGGGGCCAGCCACCATCAGAGATGCTAAGTATGTATGTGGGGCAGCCGCCCCCTCCCACTGCTTGCCCGGCTTCCTCTTGCTCTGATTAGCGTACGAGCTCGCCATTTCAGCGGGGCTTTGAAATAGGCAGTGACTCGCTCAGATGGTCAGGTGGAAAATACTAACAGAAACAAGTCACAAAATCTTTTTAAAGAGCTGTTAAAAATAACATTTTAGTCTGAAAAGACACCCGCCCTTCCCAGCGTTGCCAACTCCCATGACTTTTAGTGTGATATTTGGTGTTTCTTACAACCCCTGCTCCTGGAGTCATGGGAACCCAGGAGAAGCTCAGTTTTCATTCACAAACAAAAGGAAGTTTCTCGCCTTCATGGCTATCGAGAAAATCTTGGACATGATCCCTAAAGGTTCAAATGCCACAAAGCAAATACTCCCCCCCCAATATTTTATATAAAAATAAAGATATTTAAGTAACCCTCATGATCTGGGGCCTGACTGATGGTTTATAAATGGTTTTAAAATTTTTTAAATTTTAAATTTTTAGAAACTCTTTTGAAAAGCTTTGGGGGAAGTTTTAAGGAGGCCTTATCTGTGGGGGAAAGACTGTCTCCCAAAGGCCTTCACTCCATACAGCTTTGGTTTTTATTTATTTTATTTCTGATGTATAAAATGGGCCCAGGGGCAGAGGCTTTTGCTGTGTGTGCAAGATGCAATAGAAAACAACACATACACACAGTCAAATAGAACCAAACCATCCCCTCAGCAGAATCATCCCTCAGGCAAAAGCCACTCTTTACTGTTGCTCTGTGCCTCAGTTTCCCTGTCTGTGAAATGGGGCTAACGATACTGGCCTCTCTTTTGTGCAATGTTGTGACATCACCTGATGAAGAGCTCTGTAAAAGGTAGGCATTCATGGTATTTCTCTTATTCCCTTCCATAGGTGCACAACCCAGGTGATAATCTGCCCCAAAGTGATGATGGGCCAGTTCTGGAAGATGATGAGTATGCTGGCAGTTGAGGGTGCTCAAATCTTGGCCTGGGCTAGGGAAAGGCATAAGCATCTTCCTTACACTTTGTGGGGCTCGCCAGGACCTTAGCCTGGGTGTGCAGAGCTAAGTGGGCACAGTGCACCTGGTACTCCTGCCTCCAGTGAGAGGAGGGGAGTGGGTGGAGCCTTGATCCCTTTTCTCTCCAGCCCTGGGTTGCCCCCGAGAGGAGAGAAAAGGACGAAGTGCTTTGATGCTGCTAGGGGCCAAAAGCAGATTGTGCTCCCTGGAGCTAGGCAGGAATTGTGTCTTGATGAAGCACGATTCATTTCTGGGGTGCTCCAGGGCGAGGCAGATATGTGCCACCCTCTACATGGGCCAGCTGGGAGGGCGCAATGTAGCCTTTTAATGTCTAAAACTCAAGCTGCTCCTATTTGGCATTCTGGGAATTCTGAGAACTGAAGCAAACTGGCCCTTATTAACTCCACTGGGGTAAATTTCATCCCCGTTGATGCAGTTACACGGGGGCTAAAATTGGCCCATTGCCTAGATGGAGAGGGGAAAACCCCTCTCTGTGTTTTACGTACACATTAAATAGAAAGAACAGAATAGTAGAAATGCAGAAGATGAATGTTTAATAATTCAATGTCTCCTAGTTATTTCATTACCTTAATATTTGCAAAAATTGCCAGCAGCTCTTGACACCTTTTCCGTCTCACTATCTGCTCCAATAAAACCCAAAAGGAAGTACAGGATATTCACCTGCCCTCATTATGCTAATCACAACACTGCAAGCGTTACTTGTAGGTGTCCTCACTCTGTGTGATGGGAAAAGAACTATAACGCAAGACATTTGGCCTAGAATAGATGTTGGGTGGAAAATATGCAAGGCATCTGAAACCTATTGATCTTACTCATAGCATCTTTGAGAATGCTGTTATTAACTGACAATAAATCTAACAAACTTTATAATTGGGTTACTTCTTTCCTTTGAACTCCCGTTGCCAGAGCCATTAGCACAGTGCTGTGATTTATAACTGAGAAGAGGCACAAGCTTGTCAGTTTATCGGTTTTTATTTTAAAAGGCGTTTGTTTTCCAGTCTCACAGGAAACTCTGCTTCACCCTGAAGCTTTATTGTAAGTAGTAACAGGCTGGTTTTTTTCTTTTTGCTGAGATTGCCAACCAACATGCCAATTAGTGCCAGTTGTGATTGTTTTTATGGTGACGAGACTGTCCGGTGGGAACTGGGCTGAGAACCATCCAGCTTGTTTCACCTAAGCCATCAAGCACACAGCAGATTGTAACATATCTTTTTCATTACTGGGCAAGACTGGATGCGGGCCTAAGTGATGAAATTAGAACTAGTGGGGGGGAGGAGGGGAAATCGTGAAAAGTTTCCCCCCTTTCTTAATTTGAAAAATTGTGACCAGCTCTGGAGTTGGTGTAAAAAACATGGAGGGCTGGAGGCAAAGGATGTGGGGTGGGAATGGAGTGTCCATGAAAATGTTGCTGACAAATTTCTGTTTTAGTTTTTGAACTTTGAAATTTTCTCTAAATTTGAAAATTCCCTCCAAAAATATGGGGAATACCGATAGAACCATGATGATTGCATTTGGCAATGCTTGTAGCGCGCTAATTTCAGATCGTGCATAACTTGTACAGAAAGCTGGATGCACCTAACATTTGTGATATGTTACATCACTTGACGTACGTCGTTATTTAACAAGCTACGTTGCAGGTGCGGAGGAACATGTGTTCAGACAGAGACATCCCTTAGGGGAGGATCTATTCACGGAGATTCTCTATATCCTAGTAAGGAGAAGAGGATGGAAGAGGATAAAATATGGGTGGGATCTGATGAGAAACAGTCAAATGAAAAAGAGTCCCATTCATTTACATCACATAATGGCAGACAGCTAAAAAGTGACAGTATTTTTAAGTGCTTATATACAAATGCTAGAAGTCTAAGTACTAATATGGGTGAACTTGAGTGCCTTGTATTAAATGAGGATATTGATATAATAGGTGTCACAAAAACTTGGAGGAATGAGGATAATCAATGGGACACAGTAATACCAGGGTACAAAATATATCTGAAGAGCAGGATAGGTCGTACTGGAGGGGGAGTGGCACTATATGTGAAAGGAAGCATAGAATCAAAAGAAAAAAAAATCTTAAATGAACCAAACTGCGCCATAGAATCTCTGGATAGTAATTCCATGCTTGAATAATAAGAATAGAGCAATAGGAATATACTCCCGACCACCTGACCAGGATGGTGATAGTGAATGTTAGTGAATGAATCTGCTCAGGGAAGTTAGAGAGGCTATAAAAATAAAAAGCTCAGTAATAATGGGGGATTTCAACTATCCCCATATGCCTCGGGATGGGACGCAGAGATGACGTTTCGGGACACCTTAAACGACTGCTTCTTGAAGCAGCTAGTCCACAAGCAGAGAGGCAATTCTTGACTTAGTCCTAAGTGGAGTGCCATATCTGGTCCAAGAGGTGAATATAGCTGAACCGTATGATAATAATGACCATAACATCATACAATTTAACATCTCTGGGGGGGTGAGGGGGAGGGGTTGGGGTCAACACCAAAGCAGCCCACCAGGGTAGCATTTAATTTCGGAAAGGGGAACTACACAAAAATGAGGAAGTTAGTTAAAGAGAAATTAAAAGGTACGGTGCCAAAAGTGAAATCCTGGCAAGCTGAATGGAAACTTTTAAAAGACACCATGATAGAGGCTCAATCCTAATGTATAACCCAAATTAAAAAACCTAGTAAGAGGACCAAAAAAGTGCCACTGTGGCTAAACAACAAAGTAAGAGAAGCAATTGCAGGATAAAAGGCATCCTTTAAAAAGTGGAAGTTAAATCCTATTGAGGAAAATAGAAAGGAGCATAAATTCTGGCAAGTGAAGTGTAAAAATATAATTAGGGAGGCCAAAAAAGAATGTGAAGAACAGCTAGGCAAAGACTCAAAAAGTTACAGCAAAAATGTTTTAAGTACATCAGAAGCAGGAAACCTGCTAAACAACCAGTGGGGCCACAATCAAGATGCTGAAGGAGCACTCAAGAAAGATAAGGTTATTTTGCAGAAACTAAATGAATTCTTTGCATTGGTCTTCATGGCTGAGGATGTGAGGGAGATTCCCAAACCTGAGTCATTCTTTTTAGGTGACAAATCTGAGGGACTGTCCCAGATTGAGGTGTCACTGGAGGAGGTTTTGGAACAAATTGATAAATTAAACAGTAATAAGTCAGCAGGACCAGATGGTAACCACCCAAGGGCTCTGAAGGAACTCAAATGTGAAATTGCAGAACTGTGGTATGTAACCTCTCATTGAAATCAGCTTTTGTACCAGATGACTGGAGGATAGTTAATGTGATGCCAATTTTTAAAAAAGGGGAGGTGATCCCAGCATACACAGGCCGGTAAGCCTAACTTCAGAACCAGGCAAATTGGTTGAAGCTTTAGTAAAGGCCAGAATTATCAGACACATAGATGAACACGATTTGCTGGGGAAGAGTCAACATGGTTTTTGTAAATGTAATTCATGCCTCACCAATCTACTAGAATTCTTGGAGGGGGTCAACAAGCATGTGGGCAAAGGTGATCCAGTGGATATAGTGTACTGAGATTGACAGAAAGCCTTTAACAAAGTCCCTCACCAAAGGACTCGTAAGCAAAATAAGCAATCATGGGATAAGAGGGAAGGTCCTCTTCTGGATCAGTAAGTGGTTGAAAGATAGGAAACAAAAGGTAGGAATAAATGGTCAATTTTCAGAATGGAGAGAGGTAAATAGTTCCCCAGGGCCTGTACTGGGACCAGTACTGTTCAACATATTCATAAATAATGTGGAAAAAGGGGAAAACACTGAGGTGGCAAAATTTGCAGATGATACAAAATTACTCAAGATAGTTAAGTCCAAAGCAGACTGCAAAGAGTTACAAAGGGATCTGACAAACCTGGGTGTCGGGGCAACAAAATGGCAGATGAAATTCAATGTTGATAAATGCAAAGTAATGCACATTGGAAAACAGTCCAAACTATACATATAAAATGATGGGGTCTAAATTAGCTGCTACCACTCAAGAAAGAGATTTAGGAGTTGCTGGGAAAGTTTTCTGCAAACATCCATTCAGTGTTCAGCGGCAGTCAAAAAAGCTACTAGGGTGTTGTGAATTATAGAAAAGGGATAGATAATAAGACAGAAAGTATTGATTGTCTCTTTATAAATTTATGATATGCCCACGTGTTGAATACTGTGTGCAGATCTGGTTGCCCCATCTCAAAAAAAGAAAATATTGGAATTAGAAAAGGTACAGAAAAGGGCAACTAAAATGATTAGGGGTCTCGGGAAACTTCCATATGAGGAGAAATTAAGAAGACTGAGACTTTTCAGTTTGTAAAGGAGACAAATAAGGGGGGATATGATAGAGGCCTATAAAATCATGACTGGTGTGGAGAAAGTAAATAAGGAAGAGTTATTGACTCCTTCTCATAGCACAAAAACCAGGGGTCACCCAATGAAATTAATGGGCAGCAGGTTCAAAATGAACAAAAACAACATGCAGTCAACCTGTGGAACTCCTTGCCAGAGGATGTTGTGAAGGCCAAGATTATAATGGGGTTAAAAAAAGAGCTAAATAAAGTTCATGGAGGATAGGTCTATCAATAGCTATTAGCCAGGATCAGGAGGGATTAATGTTTGCTAGAGGCTGGGAATGGGCAATGGGACGGATCACTTGATGGTTACTTGTGCCATTCATTCCCTCTGAAGCACCTGGCACTGGCCAGGGTTGGCAGACAGGATACTGGGCTAGATGGACCATTGGTCTGACCCAGTATGGCCATTCTTACATTCTTAATCCCTGGCTTGTGTTATGCAGGCTCACAAATGGTCTTAAAATCTATACTGAACCTGGTCTTGGTGATAGATGCTGCAGACTAGTGGGCAAGAAAAGCTCTGACTGTAGGTAGTGTTCAGTTGCCCACATTACTTACTCTGCACCTGCACACACTTTCAACCAACTCAATAACTTCTTTCACCTTCAATAACTTTGACAATCATGGATAGCCTTCTATAGGGCCCCTTCCTCCTACTTCCAGTGTGTTGGTACTTTTCATGGCTCCTTGTTTTTAGGCCACAATAACTGCACATCCAATAAACCAACTTTCCCTGGGGATAGCAGTAGGATAATATTTTTTCACGTTAATTATAATTATTATTTTTATTTGTTAACAGTAATGAAGAGTTGCTTCTTGCTATAATAAGCCTTGGCCTCGCTCAGTGTTCTGCGCGGGTCGGCCTGGCTCAGTCTCTTTTGTCTGTTAACATCTCTTGAAATCAACCATTTTCCTCCAGGCTTTTCTCTGTCAGGTCATTGCGCAGGAAGAAAAAAAAAAAGGCAGCCTACATGAAAGGGTTCGATTTACACAGCCACTTGGAGAGTTTTCCCATTGCCTGTGCTGGCAGAACGTTGTTTTTTTTGTTTTTTTTTATTGTGCGTCAATTACTTTCAAGTGAATGGAAGACATTATGTTATTAAAATCCCACCCTGGCTCTCTAGATGCTTTTAATTTGTATATTTAGGTTTAAATTTCTTCAGGAGTGCCAAACCTTATATTTGTTTTCCTCAGGCTATTTTCATTTAGGGTTTTGGTAACTGTCAAAGCCCAAGACTTAATTGTAGCTCACAAGGTTATCTTTCAAAGTTAACTTACATTTCTGTCATGCGGTGGAGCCAGTCCTTGACTGCCTATCTTTACGATAAGTGCAGATTTTGACTCATGTAATTATCCTTTGACTTTAAGCTGATTGTATAGCGTTTATAACCAGTGTTTGTTTAATTTACCCATAGCGTGTTGTTTGCACAATGGCTCTGTGAGTAAATATGAAACTGATTAAATATCAGTGACTGCTCACCAGTGCCATTTTCCCAAAGATACATTCAAATAAACAATGCAGGAGGCTGTTTAAGGAGAGTGGCGTGTCTCTTGTATGCTTGCATTTGTGTGAAAGTTAACATCAACTTCCTTCCCAGCGCCACCAGAAAGGTATCTGTTTTTATTGTTTATCCTAGCAAATACAATCTGCGAGTATTCTTTGTGGCTGATTTAGTGTAACCCTGTCACACTGATACACTGTTCCTAGGAAGTCTTTTCTCTATGGCAAAGATCAGAGTACGAGTGACACAAAGGTCAGTGGGAATGCTTTCTGAACTTCTTACACGATAGCTAGTACTGGATATTTGCAGAGCTCAGTGAGATCTTTGAATGCCACTGTTCAAGTGCCAGCAATTGTAACAAATCCATAGATTCATAGATTATAAAGCTAGAAAGGACCATTTAATCTGACTCCTAGGGCTTCACGGTGTCATCCTTCACTAATCAGAACTTCATCACATTGGCATGGATAGAGCTTTCATTACCCTATTGAAACCCACTGGAGCTGAAGGAGAAATCTCCTTTGGGGATACTAGTACAGAGCCTATGATACACAGTTAAGCAGTTCTGATTCTGTCCAGTAGAGGGCAGTATGTGACAAGTTCTCACAGTGCAGTATTTGCAGTAGTTTAAATTACACAACACCAATTACTAAGATACAGGTTTGGTTTGATGATATATGTTTTAAGTGGGAACAGTGGCACATCTGAGTTTTTCCAAGTGCCCTTTTGTGTAGTAAAAAAGGGCTGGAGCCAGATAGGGATAATCATTACTAACAGCAGTTCAAAGAAAGAAGGGTTTAAAAACTGCAGCCAGTTTAATCCACCTGGATTCGCCATTATCTGCAAAATCAAAATATGCTAATTTCTTATCCTTTAGGAGTAACTGGAGTAAAATGACGTGTTCCTGGGAGTTGGAAGATTGTGTGTCTTGGTTACTCCCAGCCTCTGGATAACATCTCTGACTTAAACAGTTTGCATGCGGAGCCTTCAGCATGACCCTGCATGTTACAACGAATAGGTGGTTGCTAACCCCCCTCCCCCCCGCTTGGCTTTGCATGCCTTTGGAAGCTGCGATTTTGCTGTGCGTTCCTGAGAATGGGCAGACCTGCTTTAGGGAGATCTGGTGCCACTGTTGGTGGTCACTAGCACCTTCTGACGGGGAAGTGTGCATAAAGGAGCCAACCAAGGACGCTCCTGGCTGCTGGGAAACCAACTGCATTTCCCCTCTGCTAACCCTGCCCTTCTACCCGTCTGCTCTCTTCTCCCCACCTCTCGGATCCCTTTTTACAAGTACATCTCGCCTCCCCTCAATGCACTTTTCCGCCTCCTGGAAAAGAGCTGCCTGCCGGCTGTTCGCTGCCACCTCCTAGCCTCAAGTGCAGTCATAGGCTTCAGGAACTGCACAGAGCAGAAGCTGAAGCGCCTTACACACATGCCCATCAGCTGGTGGCAGAGCCAAGCCAGAATGGCTGGCAGGGAGCTGCTTCTCGGAAGGCTGAAGATCCTAGGATGGGGTAGAGAGAGAGGAGGGAATTCTACAGAATCTTGCCCTGGCCTTCAGTCCTCCTCTCTGGGGTGGGCATGCTTACTAGCCTCAGAGGGAGTGTAGTGTGTACCCAAAGTGGCCTGGCCATTTGGGCCATTGCTGGTCTCACATCCCTCAGCTATGCTGCAATATATCGCATTGCTAAACCCACCCTCCCCGCACAGCGGCTGCAGAATTGCACAGGGAGCTGGTGGAGTAATATTCCTTGAGAGTTGATTCCATTTTTGGGTATCAGCCATAGCGGGTGGAGCTGTTTATGCTGCTTTGTATCAGAACAGCATGAGCAAAAGCATATAAACGACAAAAGCCTCTTAAAATGCTTAAGGCCGTGATTACATTGGGCTGGGAAAGTGCTGGGCAACACCCAGTAGGTCGTTCTGTCATCACTGGTATCCCTCTCCACAGCTCCGAAACCATAGGACTTGTACATAGATACCTGGCACCGCAGAGGAGAGAGGGAGCAGGATTACACACACTATACGCCTGAAACTGCCTATTGAGACAGTGATCTGCTGGGGTCAAAGTGAACCGTCCCGGGGAATCAATGAGAGGAGACAAGTAAAGCCAAGAGGAATAGTGTGATTCATGGGCAGGACTCAGACAAGCCACCGTGAGAAAGGGATGAGAGCGAATTAGGCACTTGCTTGTGCCTGTTTGAAATCCTGCAGTGGTTGGGGCTGGGATTGCATGGACGCCAGCTCCAGGAGCACAGGAGAAAATCTTATTGACTTCTCTCTTGCCGGAGAGAGCAGGAGAAAATATATTATATAGACTTGTCTCCGGTGTACCAGGAAAGATTCTCAAAGTCAGGGGTGTTGACGACGCAGACTTTAGAGAAGGTCCTTAATGACCAGTCATGTTAATTTTAAACTTTTAATAGTTATCATTCAGGTTTTTGCATGTCACATACTATTCCTGATGAGAAAATCCTTCAAAGGGGCAGCTGAGCTGCTGGAGGTTGCCAGGAATGGCCAAATTCCCACCTTTGCCCACAAGATCTAGGCAGGAGGACCACAAACAAATGATCCATTCTCAGTAAATGGTGTACTGGGGCGTAGGACTGGAAAGTCAGGAGACATGGGTTCCAGTTCTAACTCTGTCCTGGTTTGGTGGGTTACCTTTGCTGAGTCCATTCAGCTCTCCATGCCTTAACTTCCCTATCGTACAAACGGGGATGAGATAATACTCAACCTTGTCTAAGTACCCTGAGACCTTTTGGTGGCAGATGCGCTATTACTACAAGTGTTGCCAACTCTCCCAATTTTACAGCAAGTATCAAAACATCAAAACCCCAGCTCCTGGAATCCCAAGACCTGATGAGAATCTCATCTTATTTTTTTAATGAAAGTTACTAGCCTGCATGATGGCAGAGAAAAGCTTATTAACGCTACCTGAGTGCATCCCGAAGGCTCAGAAACAAGACGGCAAATGAAAAAGGAACCCAAATGCAGTTTTAAAAAATCTCATTATTTTTACGCCAATTTCATTACTGGCGGAAGGGGGTGGAAGCTGACTCCCTGATTTTTGAATGCTTGGAGTCAGTAATGCTGAAGTGTTATTATCAGTGGCAGATAACTCTCACTAACCAGGTTGATTGTACTAGTGAGTGTGAGTGCTAGTTTTTCTGTTTTTGGGGTGCAGTGGGAATGGCATGGGTAAGAGTGGCTCTAAGGTTGATATTTTTATAGCAGTGCAAAGGGACTAGCCACTTGTTAATTTTAATGGAAGATGGGTCTCTGAATCGTCTTCATTGCATTGGAAACCTTAACCTACAACTTCTGATGTTTGGTGTTTTTTCTTTTCTTTTCTTTTCTTTTGTTTTCTTTTCTGGTGAATAATCAAACATCATCTTACACAAGAGGTGGGCAAATAGTCTGATTTCAGCATTGCCAGACTCTGAACTTTGATGAGAAACGTCATCAAAAAGCTAAAAACAGTCTGCAATCCTCTCATCCTTGTGTAAAATAAGTTTGCCTTCACGCACCAGTTCAGAATTCCGTGTTCAATCCTACCTCTAGTGTCTCCTCTTAGCAGTGTGGCAGATTCCCTCCCCACTCCTAGGGCAGTCATAACTACAGCGACCATGCTCTAACAGCAGGGCGTTTGCACAGAGGGAGCATTCAATGGTCTCCCACAGCCAAGAAGCGGACAAAGCCCTTCTCCAGAAGAAATGCGGTCACAGCACCAGAGGAAACTCCTCTGGCCTATTTTATAACAAAGCAAAGACTTCTAGCCACTGCTGGGCAGCCATAATTGACAGTGACCGGGTTGAAAAAACACCCACATCAGTCGGCACCGTTCTGGTGTATTTGGCTCTCCTTAGCTCGCCTCAGGATGAGCTTGTTAACTACAGAAGGGCCCAATCACAACATTTCTGCCTGCGAGCCCCATCTAAAGTCCTTTACAGACAGCTGCTAGCCGGCAGTCAGGAGAAACCTACACTGTATGAAACTGTCACCACAAACCCGAACTTCAGCCCAGTCTCATCTGGACTGAATTTCAAGTGAGCCTCCAGGTGTGGTGTCAAGTGGGTACAGGCTGATTTATGATGATGTGAGGTTGCATGGTCTTGACTTGAGGCCAGGTAGAACGTTGTGGCTTTGGCGCTCTTCCTCTAGACTTTCTGGGTTCTTCTGATCCGGAAATTCCAAGGGAAATCAAAGGGGCGGGAACTCCCATGAACTGAAACTGGAAAAGATGTTTGCACAACCCCCTGGGAACCAAGATTGCTGAATTGTTCACTCTTCAGGAAGAACTGCCCTGGCAAGGATGCTGACCTGGAAAACCTTCTTTGGCACCCAATGGACATCATTTTTTGGGGTGGGCTTTCCTTCTACAGGAGGTTTGGGGATGGGAGATGGGGAGGGAGTATTTAGCCATGGAATTGTTGTCTTTGTTTTGGGTACTGTGCCTTTAAATCTTAATGAACTCTGCCATCTTCAGAGGCCATCAGCCATTATGAGATGCAGTGTTGCTGTGGCTTGTTCCTGCGGAGAGCTGCACACTGTGCTCTCTCGTAGACACTTGTTGCTATTTATTTGTATTATGATAGTATCCAGGTGCTCCACTCTGAGATCAGAGCACCGTTGTGCTCGCTGAAACCCACACTAGGGGAACAGGTGGGTTTATCCCACTCTAATGGCTGGTCTACATTTGAGTCTACTATGTTCTGCACTTCCTGGAGTGGGCCGTTCAATGGTTGAGGTTTGAGCTTTCAGCACTAGGTTCCATCTTCAGATGCACTCTTGGACTGAACAGGATCAGTTATACTAGACACTGTTCACACACTGGCACAGCCCCAAAGAGCTGACAATCTAGGATGCTTTACTTCTTGTTCTTTTTCAATTACTGGTTGTCTTTCATCTGCAATAAAATCTGTATGGAAAGTTGGTTTGTCTTTCGGTGAGTATGGAAACATAAGGGGAAAGTGCAGGATGCCTGATATTCCACTCCCACTGGAAGGGCTGGATTTTTCTCAGTAGTCGAATTGTTATTAGCCTCTCGGGTTACAGACTGCAGCAGGCTGTAGAACACCCAGGGGCCAACGTGCTAGGGAAATACGAAGAAGCAGAATATTACTCCTGTTCTCAGAAAAGGCCTCCGCAAGAAACTGTACATTTCGAAAGCAGTGTGGAGCAGGTAGCTTTCTCGCCTGCAACCTCAGAAGCACAATCAGGCCACGCTTCAGTCCCAGTGGGTGTATTGTGGTGTGTGTCTTGAAAAACCCAGGAATGCCCAGGGATGCAAAATAGACAGTCTTCCAGAGTAGTTGGCATTGGAGACCCATAGGTCTGAAAGTAGAATCAAGTTCTCTCTAGTTTTCAAAAGGCTGAAAACTAATGAAGTCTTATCATACTCCCCCAGCAATTTGATATATACCTATATCCATATAGATGGACATAGACATACATTTTAAAGCATAAACTTAATTTTATTACAGCCTTCAGAGCGGGCTCTGGCATCATGACAAGTGCATCACCAGCTTGACGAGAGTTTGTGGTCAGTAACATCACATCAATGGGACTGCGGTTCTTTGATGTATTATAATGGTACATCTTCAGAACAATGGCATTCCGATGTATTGTATTAGAATAGAATCAGAATGATGGTGCTTTGATATATTATGTAAGTACATCATCAGCGTGTTGGTGCCTTGACATATTGCCTTAGTATGCTGTCAGGGTGACGGCACTTTAATGTATTTCAATAATACATCATTGGTGCTATGTGGGTTTTTACGAGGCGCTGTATTGCCAGCTGGCAGGGGCCATTGTATACGCTGCAGAACATCTTCTGACTTTTAAAAACTTAATGATTTTTTATGAAAGCTAGAGCTTTCTGAATAAAGTATGGGGGGGGGGGGGAGGGATATTGCTTGAACAACTTGCAAGGCTCCTCACGGGCCTGCCTTAAGTCTTTGTTGACTTGTTGGTGTCAGTTATCAGCAGACTAGGTCCCTTGTGGCAACGTGGCTTTTAGTTTTGACGGAGTTACTCTATTGGGGTCACCATTGTAGGGAGGCAGGGGGTACCAGTGAACTGCTGTGGGGTGTGTGGGGGGGTGACCTCGTGGTTTTCAAAGAGTTGATGCCAAATTTCCATGGGCCTCCTTTTTCACTAAGCTCACAGTGTGTGAGTGCTTCCCTGCAAACCCAGCATTTCCCTGGGCCAGCCAGACAACTGGCTTTCAGCAAACGGGCTGTGTGATTTAGCACTGGGAGCCCCAGACTGGCATTCCATAGATCCCAAGGTTTGAATTCTGGCCGTAGCTCCTGACACTTGACTCACTGTGTGACCTTACCCTCCGTGTCTCAACTTCCCACCCGTGAAATGGGGTTTAATGCTTCGCTTCAAAGGGGTCCCATGAGGCTTAGTTAATGTTTGTGTAGCACGGCAGTAATGTAAGGGCTAGTGTCTCATTAGCGAGAGAGGAATCCTGCATTTTCCTTCTTCGCGTCGTCCTTTTACCCTTTCCTTGCTTGGGAGTGACATGAGTACCTCCTCTTGGGTGTGGCTGGTAGGACTTTGTTCATGCTTATCTAGGTACAATGGGTGCCATTAAAAGGCGTGTCTAATGTACCGTTGTCGTTTACATTGGCAGCCGTATTTGTGGCATTCCCGTGCTTAGAATGAGAAACACCACAGATAAACAAAACGACTGAGGGAGGGGAATGCCCAGTTGTTCCCCCCTGCACCTCTGAGACTTGTGGCAAGAGGGACAGATATGCCAGCCCCCTAGTCAGTGACACTGGCCCCAGCTGTAGTCCTGAGTGGAGATGAGTGCGCAGTGCAGGTCAGGCTTTCCACTCCATCCTGAGAAGGCTCGTCATTTGGCGCGAGGTGCCCTGCCTGAAATGGGGCCTCCAACGTCGGCGCTGTGACCTGTGGTGACACTGCTGTCGGACTGAAATCAAAGTCTCCGAGTGACCTCCCTGTGCAGGTAGGAGAGTCTGATGTGCCTGTGAAAGGGTTTATGTGGCACAGCCTGCAGTAGCTCATCAGGAGACCAACATTTGCTGGCTGAGGTCGGTTCCCCATTCTCCATTCATGGAATCCGCTTTCCTTTTCCTTCTTGTCGTCTCTGACGAGCGACTTCTTTCTGTACTATTTGGGCAGCTTATGCAAATGTATTTCAGCCAAGTGGTGGTTTGGAAACTGTTCCCTTCAGCATCTTTGACTGTTTGCTCTTTGTTATTGAGGGGGTGTGATTGGTCTGCAAAGTCACACGGTGGTGTTTCTGCTCTCCGATTGGAGGACTGCAGCTTTATAACTGGGGAAGGACAAGCACTCCGCTAACCACATGTTTGCATGTCAATATGGGCATTTGCACGCAGAAGAGCATTTCTAACACCGAGACCAGCAAAAGCACATTAGTGGAAAAGTGAACCGACCGGAGTGAAAACCAAACGTGATTCAGAGCTCATGGTGGTAAATGGCATTTCTGTTGTCCACCCAGCTCAAGCGGAGAGTGTGTCATGCACCAGAGGTTCTCTCCTGCCCTTGCCTCTTCACCCTGCCTTCCCTTTCCTTCTCCTGCACCTGTTCCCTTAGCTCACTGCTATTGCTGTTGATGTTTCTCCCTCATCATAGCTTGACTCTTTTTCAAGTGGTTTCTTGAAGCAGATTTTCCCCTTTCCCCACTGACACTTTCTAAACTAATAGCAGATTCTATCATTGCTACACAGTTGATCTAGAGAGGGGAAAGAATCCCACACCACTGGTTATGGATTTCTCCTTCCAGATGACTTAACATGCTCGCTTCTCATTCCTCACCATCTGCCAGATCTACAGATCTTTTACCAAGCCTATTACATTTTCTCAGTAGGGCTGGGATGACCCTAAGATTCAGATACCTTGAGTGGAAACCATTGGCACAAGTTGCTTGAGAATTGCTTCTGAAGGGTGTCTGGAGATGGGGCAGGTACATTGTTGTAAATCAACATGATGGCACAGTGGGAACCTCTGGACATTCTGGTTCATCCATGGTATGGTTTACCAAAGGCTGGCTCTCGGCTTCCTCTGCAAAGGCTCCCTTTGGGTTACATGAAGGTGATAAACATATTGTAGGTTCCATGGCTTCTTCAGTTCATCCCTAACCTTGATAGTTATAAAAGTGGCAATGTTTCCTTTTGTCTGCTGTTCATGAGGACAGTGCAAAGACAAAGGAGTAGCTGACTTACTGATGAGCGTTGTACTTGTTCTGAGCAAAGGGAGTGAAGAACTGGTAGCTACAGGAAAACCCCTGCCTGGGGTTTGAAGGATTGTTCACTGGCCAGAACCTTTGTTGTAGTCAGGGAGGGATCTCTGGTAAGCTTATTAGCATGCATGCAGGTTCTTTTATGGTTTTGAGCTTGTTGTCTTTGTAATGCTTTTCCCTTAAGAATAAATGTGCTTGCTTAGAAAGAGCTGTGTGGTGACTTAACTGTGGCAACTACACCATTTACCATCTCTAAGGAGAAAAGTAAAGCAGGCCAGCGTAGGCTGCCTGACTGTGCTGGGGAAGTCACAGTACAGGCAGGAAGCTGTGTAGTCTGGAAATAGCCCAGTCGGACCTGGGGAGCGGGACATGTATTCACCCAAGATAGGCAGCAGCTGGGGAGCCACGAGCCTAGAGTAATTGCACTTGCTAGACCAGGGAGGGGGGAATACAGGCATCATTGCTCGGAACTCTGCCGCTACAATTTCTGTAGCCTTCAAGTGGAATATCTGCATGAAAACCATCCCGTTTCCCCTGAAATAAGGTGAAACCGAAAGTGGACAATATAAACTTGCAGGGCTGATGGACTTCTTGAGATCTCATGCCAAGCCTATAAAATTTATGCCTGATCTCAAAGTGAATTCAAAATCAGAGACTAAGGAGACGACAAGAAAGGCTGCCAAAAAGATCAGTCTTGGAAGTGGAGCTTGGGGAATAGCGCTCATATTTTCGGAAATTGAAACGCCGACCATGAAATTACCTATCATTTATCAGCCCCAACTACCTTACAAAGAAAAAAGGTTATTAAGCCTTATTGCTTTTTAAATACTTATGATCTCAGAGAAAAGCAATATATATAATCTGTTTCTTAAATATGTATCTTATGAAAATATCCACAAGAACAAGAACATAGTAATGTGGGATTTATTTTTTAAATGCTTGTTTTATTCAGTTTATGCCAGGGTAACACCGAGGAGCTGATGTTAAAAACCCATGGTAAATTAGCTAAAACTGAGTTAGAGCCTGCCAATCTGTACCACCCTTATGACAATGATATCCACCGTAATTCTCTGCATTCTCATCACCATTAGAATAGTTCTATGCACTCGTGTAGCACCTTTCATCAGGGGAATTTCAAAGAGCTTCATAAATGTTAGTTAATTAAGCCTCACAATGACCCCACAAGGTAATTAAGGGCTACGTTTATAAGGATTACCTCTTCCACCACTGAAATGTCCCCTATTGGGGGAGCTAGCTGCATCTGTTTAAAAGCTCGCAGCAGACTGGAAGAAGAACGTGCAGAGGAGAACTGAGGTAGATAAAATGTGATTATCCATATTGGAATTTGGCGAAAACACAGGGATGATGCCCCTACTCTGACGAAGAATGACACGAGATCTTTAATGGCATGAGTGATCGGAAATTAGGACCTTAGTTCTCTGTGTCCTCCTCTAACCTGTTTCTTTAAACTATTTGTAGGGCCCCATTACCGTAGCACAGGTGCTATATCCAAAAGACGCACGCCCAGCCCGTCTTCTAACTGTGCATGGCCTGTCGCCCCGGATAGTAGCCTCTGGAAGCTGTATTTTCGGTGGGAAGCCATGGTGACTGGAAGTGAGCACTTACTGAATGATGATACCCAGAAACTCGCTCTTGTTATTTCTCAATAACAGCATCCAGGGCTATTGCTACTCCATGGACAAGGGGCGGTGGTTCTTTCTCAAGCAGACTTTCAGCTGCTGAGCTCTAAGCAGTTGCTGGCAAGCAGCATTTTTCACCTCCATTTAAAATTGTACCATCCATCCTCCTCGCTGTTTATAATTTCCGCAGGTAAGCTATTAGGAGCGTCGAGGGCTATTGAGCACCGGGCATGATCGCAGTGGTTCAGCACAAAGCTATTTAGCGCAGGTGTTTCTGTAATTATGATACATTGGGAAAATTTGCTGTTCAATGGCCCTCTCGCCTGCATTTCCACCTGTGTCATTGGTGGTCTAGTGTTCGTGTGTCAGGTTGTAATATGGAAACGTGTCGTCATTCCGGCTGGCTCCAGACCGGCTAATGTTTTTTCTAAACTGTCTCTGTTTCTTTATCTAAGCCCCATGTTCCTCAGCTGCTGCCTTTGTAGTTAATCTGTGTTTAAAAAAAATAAAATAGGCAAAAGCTCAATTTGGCAATGTTGGGTTTGGATCTCGGCCTCTCTCGGACAATAAGCAATTTTGTGGGCTGTGTTTCACCAGTGCAAACCGGAAGGGTGGGAAGTGATTGCAGGGGTTTGCTGAGTCCAGATGTCCTCCCAAGATGCACTTACCTGCTTTACTAGGAGAGGTTAAAGAAGGTCAATCTATTTAGATTATCTGAGAAAAGATTAAAAGGTGAGTGGCTCGTGATCTATAATTACCCACCTGAGGAGAAGGTTTCTGGTAGCAGGGGATCCTTTAATCTATCAGACAAAGGCTAACTCAGATCCTGTGGCCAGAAAGAGAAGCTAGATAAATTCGGACGTGAAATGGGGGCAAATGTTTGAGAGAGAATAATTAACCATTGGGACAGCTTACTTAAGATGCAGTGACTGGGCATCTTTAAATCAAGATTGGATGTCTTTCTAGAAGATCTGATCTAGTTTAACTAGAAGTTGTGGGAGTGATGCAGAAATTGCTTGGTGAAATCCTCTGGCCTGTGTTATACAGAAGATTGGATTATATGATCACAATTGTCCCTCATGGCCTTAAGACCTATGAATCACTCCTGAGTTTCTGGCCTCAGGAGAGGGGCAGGGCTGTTTTGACTTTCTCCTGTTTCCTTGGGATGATGGAACACTGGAACCAAAAATTGTTAAGGCAGTTGAAGGAGGGTGCCTGGGGCGGTCCGGCAGGGCACTGATAGCTACTGTACAGGGCCAGCCTACTATAAAACATGCTAGTAAAAACGGTCCCCCTCTTTCTCTACATCTGTGATGTAAACGGTCTCTGGAGGGTCTGTTTGGAAGGGATCTGTAGTAACACAGAGCCCCCTGAGGCCCAGTGAAGAAGAGTAAACGGAAGAGACTGTCACGACTGGGATGTCATGGGGTAAATGGTGAACAGCGTTTGTATCTTCCCCCCCAGCCTTGAAGGGCTCTGGATCTGCCACTGCAGCAGTGAAGCATTGCTTGTTGTGAGTCCGAGTGCGCTGCACTTAAAAATGGTAGGTGGCCTGAAGGCCTTTTTAAAGTTATTTTTCGTGTTCTCACTGGGTCAGATATGATGGTAGGTCTCCGAACAGCATTGGCCCAGTCTGCTGTTTTTATGTGGCAGATCCCTGACTTTGATCTCCTGAGAAGGTCATGGGCAACCATACACCGCATCCGCACAAGCCACAGCAGATGCAGATACTTGCCTCCCAAATAGAAAATTAAAGACTCTCCAGTGTGTGACTGTGGTCACCCAGGACCACGGAACACAGAACGACTCAGTGCCTGATTCACAAATATGAAAGAGGCATCACAGCGATACGCTCCACTACGCCTGATGCGATTATCTGGTGTAACCACCTCAGTGTAAAATTATAGTTGTTGCTCTACTTCTGCATTAGCCGTACGAAGAAAAAGATGTAGCACTAATGCAACCACTCGGAACTTCTCTCAGAATTGGCCACCCCTCGTGTATATGCCAGCTAGGTTTAGTGTATCCGAATTCCCAGCTTTTCCTCATACTGTTTTTGTGCTTATTCGGGAAGCAGCTTTCCATAAGAACACCATCCTGTGTCTGGTTTGCTTTCATTCAGCAAACAAGGATCTCCTTTGCTTCCACCAGCTACGCTTTAGAAGTTTTGTTGTACATCAAAAGCATCACGCTTGAAAGGAAATGTTCGCATTCACCTGCTAATGGTCAACCACCAAAAAACGCACACCCTAGAACGATACTGGGACATAAATTATCTAGAACTGGCAAGAAATGAAAGTGTTGCAGGGTCCCTTGATAGCAATGGGATGAATAACGGATGATGATTAGTTAAATCATAACATTGCTCACGCTATGCATAAATGATGAGCCAACTGTTTGTGATGCCCTGATGAGATGCAGCATTCTTAGCTTTCTATCATTCCCACTTTGTAGCCCCAAAGAAACTACCACATTTCTGCATTTTTGTGTTATCTGGCACATCAAGCAATGCGACAATGAATATATATTGACCTTATTATAGCAGCCGGCTGCTTGTGCCAGAAGCAACCAAGCATACTTTGCACAAATTAAAGCTGTCAGCATGTAATTTATGGTTCATTGCAAAAGAGGAACAGAACTCTGAGGGGAACATTGTGGTTTGGGAAGCAGGTAGGTAGGCAGATGAATTGCATGATAAAATATCTTGCTAATGATGTGATGTTAAAGCTGAAGTGTCATTTTCATTCTGTTTTGCACATTTTTTAGTTACTCCTTGCTCAAGATGATTTTTCCCCCTCCACAGTTTTTTCATTCCAAAAGCTAAATTACTGGTTATGCCTGTAAAGGATGAAGTAGGTATGATAATTTATGGGTAGACAGCAGTTGTCTGAAGACAATGTGGTGTCATTGTAAGAGGTGTTAGAACCCATAATATAGACTCATTTTACTAACACAGCTCACTGGCTTGACATCTAGCTGGGAGTGTGTGTGTGTGTGTGCGCGTGTGATGAAAGTTTTACTCTTTATCAGAACAGAGAATAGATTGGGGGGGAGGGAAGGTAATCTCTCAGTGTGCACTCAGTCCTGTTGACATACACAGCACAAAATTGTACATCAAGACTAAGTTAGACATCACAAATAACAGACTGCAGGCCTGCCAGCTGGTAAGATATTTTCAGTTTCATACATGCTGGATCTTTCTTGCCATTTTGCTTCCAAATCATTCTGCTTTGGGGGAGGAGGGGCAGAGTGGGAGAGAAAATATAATTCAGAAAAGGAGGTGGGAGAGATTTGTGCACATAGTATTATGCCATATTTGCAAATGGTTGGAGTTAAGCAATCTCAGGGCTGAGATTGACTCCCTACGCTTGCAGGAAGTCACGCCAAACCTGCCTTGTGGCCTGAGCGAAGAGAAAAGAGAGGGGGCTTTAGGAAACAGAGACTCACACTCTGCCTAACCAGAGAATTAGCACGCCTAGTAACAGCACTGAATGGCCCAGTAAAGCATTGGTTTTAGGCTTTGGGCCGGCAGTATCAACACATGACAAAGTCACGTGCTGTCTGGGTTACCACTAGAGCTGACTGGAGGATGGCTCCTCCATTTCACGACAACTTTCAAGGTTTGGACATTTGTTTTCTTCCCTCACTGGAAGAAATCCCAAACCTTCTAAGCATTTTATATAATGGGATTCTGCTGAGATCTACATTTTGGGGGTTGAAACAGTCAGGTTTTCGATTACGGTGGGGGAGTGTGTTTGTGGGGTTTGCCGCTGCAACCCCAAAGATAGTTATGGGTAAAGGTTGGTGCCGATGGGGCTCAGGGTGGGAAGCGAAGCAGAAAGTGATTATAGATCTTTGTCAGTGTTTGTGCTCTGGCTGGAAATGTTCTAGATACACTGTGGAGCGGGAATTTTAAAATTGCATATGTGTGTACACACAGTGTGGAGCAAGAAGTGTGCACAGAAACCTATCTCAAGTGATCTTATCTCCTTGCCCTGGGGCTCCCTTTTGATTTCTCCTGCACCCCCATGTCTCATTATCCCTTGTGCCATCTTCATGAAGGGCCTGACTCATGGCCACCCGTGCTAACACTCCTGAGATATCCCTGTGAGGTCAGAGTTACATCGGAAAAGCCCTTCATAAAGCATGACAAGGCTGTCAGGCTATCTCTGGAGGTGAAATCCTGGCCTGACTTTCACTGATCTTGGTGATTTACTCACTGACAAGCTCTGCCGGCTCTGCTCCATTCCCGTCTCTCAGGGGTGCACGTTTCTTTGACACACAGAAATGCTCTCTCTGTCTATGCACATACAATAAAGGATGATATGGAGGTGAGGGGGCAGGGACAAGTGAAGGGGAAACTGTGTCAATACAAGTCTAGGGAGAGGATGTTCTGAGGTGGAGGAGGGTGGGCTGATGTCAGCACATTTTAATGGCGGTGACATCGTGATGGGAGGAAAGGCAAAATGAGACGTCAGGGAGCGGCTGTGGAGATGACAGTCAGGAGTGAACAAGCAGCTCTGGGAAGGGCCGGCTCCGCCAGTTTTGGTGCCGCAGGAGAGCTCCAACGGCTGATCGCTTTAAACCTATCCACTCTCACTTCAAGTGAGATGAATCGAATAAAGGGTGAATTTAGCCTGAGAAACTTAGCCTGGGTAGAAACTTGCTAACAATGAGCTCTGCTAGACAAGATTAGTTTCCCCAAGGAGATGGAAGAAGCTGCAACATTGGGTGATGTTTAAAACGAGACTGGCAGAACTAGAATAAAAATGGTGGGGAACAATCCTGCGCTGACCGGGAGGCCTGGGACCAGGTGACCTGATGGGTCACGTCCCTCTCTGGGACACTATTCAGTACTGATTTCACCACCCGCAGCACACACTGTGCTCGTCTCCTGGCAGACAGCCCAGGTCTCAGTCCCATGTAAGAGTCCAGGATTCCATTATTACCGACTTCCTTTCACTTTAACATGGTTCCCTTGGCAGATTCCACGAGTCTCCTAGCCCGATGTACAGGCGGGAAGTGTTAAGCCCAGTCCCTTCTGCTTCTTGGTCTGAATGAATCTTGCTGTTTGAGGGAATTGTGGAGTGCATTTCGAGAGCACCTGCAAGCGGTGGGCAAAGGGAATTTCTTTAAATACTTGCCGGGTGGCTGTGACTGGAATAAAGACAGACACGTTCTTTGGCATCATTAAAATGAAACACTTTTGCTTTCTTGAACTCAATACATCACGTGTCGCTAGAACAGTTGAGATGGCGAGACTGGCTGTTGGGAAAGCAGTGTGCTAATGGGTTAGATTCATAGGGACAAACGGCTGCCGTGTGAGGCTGCCCCTAGATGTCCGATGTCTGGTTGTATGACTTTCTGGGCCTTTGCACAGTCTGGGCGGTGAGAGCGAGAGCTGACCTATGAACATGTACACTTGCCAGCACTGATTTTCCTTTTCAGATGCTTTAGTTACTGCATCTGAGTTCAGTACTGCTTGGCTTGGCCTCTTTGTCATAACAGGCCTTCCTGTCACAGCTGTAATTGATATTAATTACATGAGATTTGCAGTCAGAACTTGTGCTCCTTCCATTGGTTACTGTTAACTGCTGCTTCTCAGGGTTGTTTAAGCATGATCTGTACATGGCCATGTTCTGTTCCCACCGGCACCATTTATTTGTTTTGTTGGGGGTATGTCGCGTGCACAGAGACACATACATGTGTGCAATTCCCATTCAGGCCAGCTTGAGTCACCTCTGGGGTTTTGCAATGTCTGAGGTGCCCAATGTACTCCGAGATGCCTGTGACACATGGGGACCTCGGAACAAGCCCGGCTTGAAAAGGTGGCCGCTGCCTCAGCAGAGACGGCAGACCTTCTGCTCAGGCGGGACGTGAGCTAGAGGACAGGAAGTGATTTGCGATGCATGGGAGTCACTGTGCGCATGTCAGAAGCTGAGATTGCCCGGGCATGGAGAAGAGCAGGGTTGGGTAACAGGTCGAGAGAGCTGAGGGGAAGGGAAAGATGGCGTCCAGGATAGGACTAGTTGGAAAAAAAGGAGAATAATCCTTGTGAAAATGTTCATTACAAAATTCCTTCTTCCATTTCCCTATCTGTCAAAAATATTTTTGCAATTAAAACTTTCCAGCCAGGTTGAGGAAGGATCTGGCTGATGGTGATGTGGAGGAAAGGAAGGGTGAAAAGGTCAGAAAATTGAAGTAAGTGGGTTAATCTGAGACCAGACTCAACATTTTGAAGTCCATCCATCCATTTGAAGTAGGAGGCACAGATGGATACATTCCCTGAACTGAAGCAACTGGGACAGATAGGGGATATATATTGCTCATTGGGACCCAAAGCTAAGCAGAAACACCTGGGCTGGAATTTTGTGCTGCATTTCCCTTCTAATTTATGGTCAACTACGGTGATTCCTCTCCCACCTCCAATATACTCCATCCCATCCCCTGCTACATGGGGCTTTTATGGACCCTGTGCACTGGCTCCGTGGCTTATCGGAGCTGTAGCGAAGGGGAGAACCATTCCCATGGATTTCAAAACCTGTGACCTGGTCCTGCAAGGTGGTAAGCACCCTCAACCATGTCTGATCTGTTGCCAGGACTTACATGCATGGTGAAGAAATATAGAACTAGAGCTGGGTGAATAACCAGCTTTTCGGTTTGGTGGCTGAACAGAAAAATCGGGGGGGAAATCGCTTTGGATCAAACCAAACCAAAAATGTTTCCAATTTCGCAGCAAAATGAAAAAATAAGAAAACAATAAATACATTTTGGATGGAATGAAACATTTTGTTGAACCCAAAACATTTTGTTTTGTTTTCAGGTTTTTTAAAGCATTTTGAATGGTGTGGGTTTTTTTTTGTTTGGTTGGGTTTTTTTTTTTGTTTTTTTAAATAAAATTAAGAAAAAAATCCAAAAGGAAACATCTTTCTGAAATAGGAAGTCAAAAGTGTTTCATTTCAGAAATTCCAGAACAGACTGTTTTGACATTGCCGGCATTTTTTGTTGTGGAGTGAAACTACTTGCTGAAATCCACCTGAATTTACAAATATTTTGGTTTGACCCAAATCAGAATTTTTTTGGCAGCCCCCCCACCATTTGCATGAAAAAATTCACCCAGCTGTACTGAGAATGTCTCTATTTACTTTTCACCCTTCCACTTTATTTTAACATAGATTTCCTTTCTCTGTGATCCATAAGTATTTGTTAACAACAAGTGTCCATTCTCATATGGATTTTTCTCATTGATGTATCGCTGCCATCCATGTTGTCTGTTCAGGTGGAAGGACCACACAGTGAAATGGAGTCAGTCCTCTGCTAGCCAGAGCCATGACATGCTCTGATATGAACAGCCTCATGGACTATGGAGAGTGTATTAATATAAAGCATTCAAACATTCAGTAATTAATCTTTATCCTGGCCAAGGTTTCCTTTCAGGAATGGGAAGTATAAAGAGAAGGTCTGACTCATCTTTACGGGTGAAGGGAACCCAGAGCTATTTAGTTCAGCTTGAGTGATAGTTAATAGAGTGCGTCAAAAAAACTGGTAAATGTGCTTTGTGGGAATAACCTTGAAATTTGGGATTTTTCAACAAAAAATGGGTTATTTTTTCTAGTTTGGCTCACCCTCCCCTTTTCTCCACTTCTGTTTGCTTTTTCTCCCTTTCTCCCCCCTCCGTTTTTCAATGGGAAGGGTGGGGAGAACCCAAAGCAACACCTCTCCCCACACCAAATTTCACTTTGGTGGTAGTGCGGTGTTGAAAATTTGGTGTTTTTGGGGTGGGGAGCGGGGAGAATTTCCGGAAAAATGTTCATTTATTTAAAAAAAAAAAAAAAAGACTCCAGTATTTGGGGATGAGCGCCCTCTTCTGAGAACGGTGGAAGGGAAAGTCTAACCTGCATCGACCAAAGGTCCAGCCCCCTGTGTTCCCTGCAGGAGCTGAGGTGGAATGCAGCATCCCACTTGCACCGTTTGGGAAGTGTACTACGCAGGGGGGAGCTTTTCCACACTGGGGAGTCCAACCGGCAAATAGCCATTGGAGTTCTTCCGCTCCAAGCCACGCTGCCCCTGGCTTCAGTGGGCCAGATCCTCTGCTGGTGTACAGCAGCCTCGCTCCCACAGTCGTTGAGGATGTGACCAGGGAAGTTGGCTCAACTGGAGCGTGACACATAACCCAGCAGTGTCTCCTCTCTTAGACATTGCACTGGGCAGCTGGCTGGCTGCTGTTCTCCGGCGGGTCTTGCCAATTGCTAACGCAGGCTTAGAACTCGCTAGCCGACAGCTGGGAACTGACCTCTCTCTGCTCTCTTCCCCACCCTGCAGGGCTTTCCACAGGCAAGCCCTCTGGCCTGAAGCTCTAGAAGGGGATGACCTCTCTCTTCCCCTCTCTTGGTGAGCAGGGAGAAGTATGGCTAGGGAGGGCTTCATTTCCATCAGCCTTCTTCCCCCGAGTTCCTCCAGCGACGCTTGGGGAGCCACAGGAACTGTGCGCAAACTCGGAACGGGCTTCTGTCACTCCACCCTGACGCGGGAATTAGATTGAAAGGTTCTTTCCTTTCCTTTACTTTAAGCATCGGGTGGTTAATGACATATATTTAACCAGAACACGGTATCGCACGCAATTCCAGAGGAGCGACGGTTGCTGATGGTTTCATGTCGCCTATTAAAATAGGTGCGTGTAGGTGCTCTGGTGGGTGGCACTGGCCTCGGCTAAGCATCTTAGAGTTTTCTTCTTCACTGCTATTTAAAGCTATTGATTTTCCACCGACTTTCCAAGCTAAAGATCAGCCGTAAAGTTTTGCCTGTCTCATCGCCGTCAAAAAACGTATTGTCAGCCCAAATCTGAATAAGCGCTGTGAATATGAATTTGGATACAAAGCCATGTGAAATGACAAGCACCTCACTGCTGCATTTCTAGCACCACTCTTGTAACCAAACGGCCGCTCTGGCCGGTGAGAACTGGGGCAGCATTCACCATCTTTGAGAGTTAAGTTTTTCCAGCAAAAGCAGGCCTTGATGGCATCCTGGATTTGGTAAGGAGGATGTGGCTGAGAAGGCTAAAGGCTGCGCCTTCAAAGGCTGATTCCCCTCTCTCCCCCGCCCACACGTTTGGTATGAAACATACTGCAGAGTGAATTTGTGAAGAACACAATTCTGGTGGCTAATTAGCAAGCTCTTAAGATCTGTGATTTTGTAACTGCACATTTAAGAAGAGCTGGTTCAGTTCTGAGTGCAGTTGTTTTGACTCTCATTTTACATTTTGAATATTGCCAGTATGATTTACGTGGATTTCTTGTCCTGATATGAAGATGTTCTTGCATTTGATAATCCAGTAGCTCCATTCTGAGAGAACTTCTGCCCTTCCAGGGAGCATTCTCCTGGAATGTACAATAAATGGCACAAAGCCTCACCTAATGAACGAGTCCTGGGTTGGTCAGTGCTTTTGGTTCTCACTTTTTTGTTCGAACGTGAGCAGTGTGCAAGTGTTTTTATTGTACATGTTTTTTTAATATGGGGATGGGGTGAGGGAAAGGGAAAATGGAGGGTCTGGCGCAAATAAACAAGTCACAGGAACTGTTGAATGAATAGCTTAGGAGCTGCCAGATGTACCTGTACTTACATGTCTGATAACTCATCCTGTGCGCTCTTTGCCAGCGTTAATGGTGTAATCTTTGTTCAGGAACATTATTCATCCCAGAGGCTCTTCTTCAGTACCAGTCATGCGTGCCTTTATGGTCCGCTTCTATAATGTGACCAGCAAGTATGTTTGAGGTACCTGAATCCAGGCAGCAGACTTAGCAGCTCATAGTTGTGGGATTTAGCCATCATGAGCCATGCCACCTGTTCAAGGCAGGAGGAAGCATTGGAGAGCTCTGCTGCGGAGGTCGACTAGCAAAATACGCATGGGAGAAGGAAGGTGAATCATGAAATCTAAAGCTTCCGCTGCGAAGTGTAATTGGTATTAAAAGAGAATTCGGTGTTCGTGAAAGGAGTCTTATGGCATCACCTGGCCATAACGCTGGGTACAGTACAGCAGCATAAGCTTATTTCCGGCTGATGTGTCTCAACCAAAGAGACAGCCACGACATCCCCTCGTCACCAAGAACACAAGCTGTGGTGTTAACATGTATGAACTAACTTGTGTTAAATCCTAATGTAGACGCGGGTAAGTTGTAGCTTTAACAAGTTAGTTGACCTAGGCTCCCTGCTAGGGTTCACCTCAAGCGGGGACCGCACATTAAAATTTCCACTGCCTTGCCTACCCTAGGATTTTAACACGGGTTAAAAACACACCTTTCTCCTTGTGCAGACAAGTGAGAAGGTAGTGCAAGCCGCATGCCTGTGCCCACACTGCCAACAAGGCCCTGGAGGTGATGGTGGTTTGGAAACCAACTGTCCCAGTTCAGGGCAACTGCACCTGTATTCCCTGCTAAGGTACAGGAAGGGCACCCACTCTCCGGCTTCTGGCTCTCCCGCTGTTGCTTTTCCTGGGCGGAGACCAGCACCTCACTCTCTTCTGACGGGGATATCGCCAGGCTGAATGGTTCCCTGGCTTCATTGTGTTGTTCTCAGCAAGAGGCGCTGCCCACGCACACCTGCTGACATTCTCTTTAGAGGCTACCAACAGAGTAATTGCCCATCGTTATACGCGACCGCCCGGCACTCCTCGGCCAACTTCATTTATTCTTATGGTAAAAGCACTACTGAGAAAACATATTAAAACCAATACAATACCTATGTGCATGCTAATAAGCTTACCAGAGCTTGCTCCAGCCCTAACAGGGGCTCTCACAACCACACTCCAGGGATTTCCTCGTCATTTCAAGTTCATCGCTGTTTCAGCTCAGAATAAGCACTCAGTCTTACGAGGCCTCAGTAGGTCAGAACCTTCCAGCTTTAGCCTAAGGATTGGGGCCTTCCATGGACCGGGGTCCTGTCCATTAGCTGGATCAGGAAGAAGGCTCTGATCCTGTTTTAAACCAGGCTATTTATCCAAAAATATTTTCTTTGTCTGGTGGTTGCTGGAGAATCCAGTTGGGAGCAGTTTGTGCGTATGTCTCCAGGGGGCGGTCTCCAAAGGCTGATCACAGCAGGAATTACAGTCGCACACCTGAAGTTACACACAGTCTCACAATAACACATAAACCGTTACGTTGTGAGTACAATGGGCCGCAAAGGCATTGGGCTTAATTCAATAATGTTTATCTTAATTCCATCAGTTGTGTCCATGATATTGCTGGATATTGTCATCTCTGTCACACCAAGTTACTTACAGATAAGTCACTGAGCAGCAAATGGATTGTACTGGCTTTTGATCATGGTGAGCAGCCGATACTGAATCTGAACTAGCACAGATAAAGGCGAAAGTGTTTGCATCTCATTTCCAGCCCCCCGGCCCATTCAGATGTCTACCAACAGCATGGAGATGGCAGTTAATTCATGGAATAGTTCTTTACAAAAATGACATTTTTCCCCATGTAAATTACAGGCACAGCGAGAGAGATGACTCAGGTCCCTTCTACTGGAGATGCTAGTGGCAGTTGTTAGAGTGTCCATTTCAAGGGGGATGTATAGATAAGGTTAGACGAAAACTGGAGAAATAAAGAGGGATTAGCTAGACATTTGTCAGGGATAGTCTGATGTCATTAAAAACGATAACTGACAAAAAAGGATCCTCATATTTACCAGAGTGGCCTTTTCCCCTTGTCTGCAGGGATTGGAATCTCTCCATAAACTTATTCCTGTCTGTACAGTGTGCTAAAGCTTATGCAGCTTGGAAAATAAAATGATCTGAGAATGAAGAAGTAGCTGTTTTCATTACAGATTCCTCCTGCACAAGGTTGTTTTCTTCCATTCTACACCCTGAGTGCTGTGTCCTATACGGTATACATCCAACACGCTGACATTTCGGTGAAATTAGAGAGTTCAACTAGAAAGCAGCTTCTCTGACATCTGGAAAAAACAAAAACTCAGCAATAACACCCTAAAACTTACGATTGAATTTGTATCGTCTGACGTTGAGTTGGGGCTGAATTGGTTTAAACTGAGGAGGACTGACAGGCTGGAGAAGAGGGAAGTGCATTCCATTTTCAGCTCAATAAAGATAAGATGGAAAAGAAGTTTCATGGTGGATTAGCACCCTTGAGGTACTTTAAGCTGTCACTTATAATGTGCAAGATCCACTGCTTGACCACAGCTGTATATTAGCCATATTATAAGATCCCTGTCACAAACCTGTGGTACTCCACAAATCAACTCCTAAAACACCCGAAGTCACCGGCAATTAAACTGGATTGTGTATTTTATAACCTTGAGTTGCAAAAGTTGTAGTTTAAAATTTGACCCCCGCCACCTCCTTCAGGGATTTATTAATAGCAAGAATAGAAGTTTGTGGTTCTCTCGTCTGTGGACACTTGAGAGGGGGGAAAATGACCTCAGTGTGAAGCAACTTTGTTTTCTACTGCCTTCTGATTTATGTGGGGAATCTGTTATGTGATTAGCACCTATCATCAATAACCATGCAGTGTGGGCTGGCAGTTGTAAAGTGGAACGAAGAAACCCTGTGAAGCAAATAGCTACAAATTTTGCCTGACAGCCCTGGTTTGATTACAGGGAGGCAGCTGTCAAAATACCAGTTATTACAGGCATGGAGCGCGGTGAATAGCTAAAAGGAAACGAACATAGGCAGCAGTAAACACTGAGTGTGATGTTAACACCCACAATGCTCCTTTCCCTTTGCTAGGGCACTTAGAGATCATTTATTTATGGCAACCTGGGTTTCCTATGGGATGGAGTCTGCACTTACTATATCTGATTGTGCTGACTGGATCGTATTTACCAAGCTTATTAGAAAAAAGAAATGAATGTGTTAGCGGTAGTATTTTTCCTCCCTGTATGAATGCAGTAACAGTTGTCAGCAGTTTTTAATGAAGTTTTTAATTCTCTGATACATGCAGAAGCTTGTTTTCTTCCATAAAAGAAACTTTAGAGCTAAAATGAAGTACCTGACCTGTCTCCATTTGGCCAAGGGTGCCTATGAATTGCAACAGGCTAACTGAAGTGCAGTTAAGGTAAAAAAAAATGAATATGTAGAAACACAGACTTTATTAGTAAACTGTAGACATTTCTTAGCTGTCGCTAGAGCTCAGTGGAAAATTTCCACAAATGCACATTTATGTTTTGAAACAAATTAAGTTCAACTGTGTTTACACCCCCATTTGTTTTTGTTTTTCACAAATATTTTCGTGAATGAAGCTGCTGGCAGAAATGGTTGTGGAAAGAGTACATTTAAAGCAAATATCAGAGCATAATTGCAGAAAGCAAATTACGAATGAGTAAATTGGGGCATTCACACAGCTAGCACAAGTCTCTGAGTCATGTTCATCCAGTCAGAGAACAGTAACATACCATGTGACCTAGATCGTCAATCAAAGCTCAGCAAATTGAACTAGAATGTCATATGATGAATTGCTCAAAAGCAATCAAATACCAAGAATCATTCACAAAAACCATATAGAAAATAACTTTGAATTTAAGATACATTTGAGAAAATGTAGTCTGCTTGCAGCACATTCACAAAGAGAATGAGGTGAAATTCACCAAATTTTTTATTATAAATTATTTGCCCAGCTCTACTTAATGTATCTGGCCCTAGTAATCTTCAAATCACATCTGCTTGCTGTACTAATTGTTCTGGTCATTATAATTAGAATGTCAGAACTAGTACAATGGAAGAGTGGTGTAGATTGTATTCTGCCTCATGCTTCATGCTGACTTCTGGTGCTAATAGAATCTTTGTTTCGAAGGCAGTGATGTAAAAGCCAGACAGGAAGCAGTCAGATTTTTCAAATCTCAGGATGAGGAGGCAGAACTGGCAGTTGCAGGATAGGCGGAAGGAAAACTTCTTGTAAATGGAACCAAATTTGTCATTTTTTGAAGAAACTTTCTGGTTTATAATTACACTATAGTTTCCAGAGTCTGCCATGTTCTGAAAATACAGGTGGCGGTGGCTATTTACATCTGTTCAGTCCTTGAGGATGACATCTAATACCCTGTGGGTCATAGATAGATTGTGAAAGGCAAATTACATGATCTCTCTGGACAACTCTCTAGAAGAGAGCTGTTCAAAACATATTTTGATGGAACAGGTTTGCATCAGAAAATGCATTTTCATTGAAACTGAAATGTTTTGTAGGAAAGTGTTGATTATGACAACATTTTCCAATGGTTAAAAATCTCAACGAATCATTCTTTCACATTTCATTTCATTAATGTCTGTTTCCTTTTGATAAAGGTAAAACCATTTTGTTTTGACTTTTATATTAAATAAATATAATTGATACATGTTATATTTTATATTATATATAATAGAGCTGGTTGGAACCCTTTTGACTAAATGTATTTTCATTGAAATATGCTGTTTTGGCAAAGCTTGAGAAGTTTTGTGGAAACGTTGATTTTGACGACGTTTTCCATGGGAAGATTGCTAAGGTCCAGAGCTCTTTGGTTACTTCTGATGAAAGGGGGAGAGAGGAGTGCTACATAAGCTTGAAAGCTTCTCTCTTTCACCAACAGAAGTTGGTCCAATAAAAGATATTACCTCACCCCCTGTTGTCAATCAGAGAGAGACTCGCACTGAAAACTTGACCTTTTAGTTCTGTACACAAACATTTCAGCATGATTTTGCAATGCAAAACAGTTGCAAGTTTTTGGTTTTGTTCCAGTGTGATGCAAAAACAAATTCTGAAACCTGGAAAGGTGACACAAAATTGAAGTGCTGCCCTTCAGCAACCTGAATATGTATGTAGGATGGTATGTTGTAATGTTTTGAGTTTATTGAAACAAATCATTTTGACCTGGACAAAATGTTAATGAGCGTTTTGGAATCTAAACATTTCGGAATATTTGTTTCATGGGCAATTTCACAATTTTGCCTTTTCAGTCTTGTTTGGAATGAAAACAAAGTTTGAAATATCAGAATTTCCTGTGAAATGGAAATTCTGTTTTCTGACCAGCTCTGCTCCAGCATGACATGGTGTTAGGAAATGTCCATGGCTTGCTGAATTGGTCTGGCTTGAATCTAAATGAATCTCTGTTTCATTTGGGAGTGAAAAGCTGTGTTGTGTAGTGGCCTAAACATGGGGCTGGGAGCCAGGGATTCCTAAATGTTAATTCCACCTCTGATGTTGACTCCCTCTATGGCTATTGACAAGTCGCCTTCCATTGGAGAGTCTCCAGGCATTAATTGGACATTAATGAGTTAAGCCTTGCTGCTAAACATCTGATGTAGGTAAAGAAATCGGTTTGGGGCAGATGAACTTAAAAGAAAAGTTACCAGAGAGAACTGGCATTGCAACATGCTGCATTCTCCAGAATAGGAACTCATGTGATTTAATTTCTGTGCACTTAAGGTCAGTCAGGTTATTGAAGGGAATGGGGGGGACGTTCCTTACCCATGAATTGCTTTGTCACTTTTCAACCTCCCTCCCCTGCTCAGGTGTGTCTGAAGAGGAAACTGTATCTTTGGAATGCAGCAGATTGTGCCAAATGGCATTCAACCCCACCCACCCCAAAAGTCCCGAACCGCCCTTTAAGGGCTTTTCCCATCCTCCACACATTGTGCAGCTGCATGACCAGGTCAGATGCTCGGTGTGGAGGAGTTGTGTTTCATACAAGGGCTTTAAGACCATTTCTCCGGCCTTTTGGGAAGAAGGGTTGCTGTATGAATGTGAAGGAAAAGCTCCCAGAATACTCATCTTGTGATCTGACAGGGAGATTTGTGTCACATGGTGCCCATCACTCATCGGGATTGTGACCTGTTTGGGAGTGTGCAGGGCGAAGCTGACAGTCTGACTCCACTGCGCGTGGCGCTCTTGAGTTGTCTCTTGCCTTCTGAAGTGGAGGCGTGTTCCATTGATGATCTCTCCTATTGCACTGGATTATTTGTCAGGTTTCAGTTTCTCTCAGCTTTCCTTTTAAAATAATTGAAGTGTCAACTCCGGTTCACAGGCTGGTCAACATTTTAATCCCTCCTTAGCTTTATAAGGCAATTTCATGAATTATACAGTGTGGTAACAGAAGGAGCTAAATAAAGATGCAACACTAGCTGTGTTTAATAAATACACCCTTGCTATCCCTGGAAACTATTTGCAAGTCAAAAATATGGCGCCTGACGATCTAGCTGTCAATTGCAAATTTTTGAAATTACGTCTGGGTCAGCACTATTTTATGCTAAACCCCACAAACTAAAAATAAAGGCAGAGCGTGTGCGGTAGGAGCTATTGAGCAGTGCCAGCTTTTCAGTGGGTTCTGTGGCTGGGGGGACCTAACAATCTAACAATCATTTTTGAATAGGCAAACTCATATTCCCTTTCCAGAACGCTTAGCCACCGCCCAGGAAATCAATAGCCACATTTACTAGAAGTCCTTAAGCATTCATAACAAAGGTGAACCTGACGTAGGTTCCCGCCCTCTGAGTATTGAGCAAGCTCACTTTCCTGGAAGCTAGTAGGAGTTGAAAAAAGGTGAAATGGGGCGGAGGGGGGTGGGGGAAGGAGGAATAGGCAAAGTGACGTTTTTGTATGAAATTCTGTGTCTTCAGAGAGTGAACTCGTGCCGCTCAAGGTCTGAGCATCACTTGCGTTCAACCTTGCTGCTCAAAGTCGGGTTGAAATGGTGCCAGAGCTATCTGAATTTCTCTCCAAGGAAACTCCTGACAGCCTCCTGCCTTCCTGTAGATTGCACAGTCTGAGTGTGAATGTCAAGGTTGGTGGTCCTGAGTACAAGTGACATATTGATTGATGTACTTTAAGGGAAACCAAACTGCAAACCATTTATATGTTGTAATTAGTGTATTGCAGCACTCCGTTAAAAGTAGTAGAAGTCTTGCAAGAGGGATCACTCCACCAGAGGAAACGCCCTTTGCTCTCATTAGGAGGGTCCCTGTTAGCCAAAATTGATGGTTCTTGACGGACAAGAAAATGGTTTTCAGGCAGCGCTTCAATTCTCCCCCGTCATTTGGCTGTTCCTTCCAATGCCGATGCACATCCGCCCTCTACAAAGTCTGCTTACTGCTGTGCTGGGAAATTGGTGGGGTCACTGTAACATTTACTGCGAGAAATTCTCTGCCCTGTGCTATTCAGGTGCTTAGACTAGAGGGTCATAATGACCCTACTATTAATTATCTGTCTCTTTTGGGATGCCCAGTGTCCTCCAGGGGTCTTTTGGACTCCTTAACACGTGGATATCCAGGCCCACTGGCAACAATTCTGGGCCCTAGAGCAGAACAATCCCGTCCCGCCTCTTCTTCCTGTGGCCACACCCAGTCCCCCCTGCTCTGCACCAAGTCCCGCCCTCTCCACGTTCCTCCCCCTGCTTGGTCCCCCTCCTCTCTTCCACGCTCCCCCTCCTCCAGGCGGGAAGTGACATCTGGGGGGGGAGAGGATGGACGCAAGCCGCGAGCGATGGTGGCGAGGCCGAATGGGGGAAGGAGTGACGTGGCGGGCAGCGAGTGGCAGGGCCAGGCAGGGCCTTGGGTAGTGTGGGGGCAGGGCTGTGGGCAAAAGAGCCCGGGCCCTTTTAAATTGCAGGTGCCCTGGGCAATTGCCCGCTTTGCTCCTCCCCTCCCCTCCCCCTGTCAGCAGGCCCGTGGATATTTATGACTGTATTATTATTGAATGTTGTCTCTCTTTCCTTATACAACGTCCCATGCTGCTTTTGAAGAAATACACTGTTTAAAAGCAGGATAAGCGCGTGGATTTCTAAACTACACATTTTAAAATAAAATGCTCTGGAGCTGGGTCATCCTTCCTGCAGAGTTCTGACAGTAGGGCCTCACATTCTGTGTCTCTGTAGTTAGAGGTGGTAATGCCACTGGCATTTAAAGTGGTGCAGAGTTGGGCTAGGTATACTAACAATACCAAACAGTGCAAACGAAAAACCAGAAATCTGGGGAGAAGAGAGTCTTCCATTCAGGTTTTGTCGTTCATGTCGTAAGCGCTGAGGTGATATGGAGCGTATAGAATGAAATTCTGTGCCACGTGATCTCTTTCAACAAGGAAATGGCCTGTCCCCCAAATCCACTATGTAAAGACTTGGTGTAAAATAATCCCAAAGAGATGTGGATTTCTGTAGGTGGGAATCACTCATAACGTGTAGTCTTTGATGGGGAATCCCTTCAGCAGGAGTTTTCTTTTGAAGGACAAGCCATGCTCAACATGACATCTCTGAAGGAGTGTTTTTGTGGGAGCCATGTGGGGAAATGATAGACGCACTCCAACATAAGCTTTGGCATCAAAAAGACCAAGAGGAGATTTACTGAGCACGCTTAATTAATCCAAATTACACCTATAAACTGCCTTCAAAGTCAGCCATGGCAGCTTTTCAGTATGGCCAATAACCCACACAAAGAGATGTGAAGGATGAGTTATGGGCAAAGACCATTATTAAAATTATAACGCTTAACTTCAAAACATCTTGAGGAAGAGAATTTTAACTGAGGTGACAGCCCTAGTCTCAATGCTTGCCCCCTTATTTTACAGAAATAACTGACAGCTCGTCAACATCTCATCAAGACCACTGAAAAGCATTTGAGAATAAAACAAAAGCAGCACAAGAGTGGGACAGAGCCTGTAGTTGAGAAGTGTATAGAGAAAATCAGCCAGATTAAATATAGCAGGTGAGAAAACAACCTGACTTTATTAAGTGTTAAACCAAGCAAACAAAACAAGTGGTGTGACATCTGTGCAGGACATGTTCTCTCGGTGGTAAAAAGCTTCAGGGGTAGATTTTCAGACAACCACACACCAGCCTCTGACTTTGCATCAAGTGTGCAGTGTGCAGCTAGCCGTTTGTACCCACAGAAACAGGCCTGCAACAGTTCAGCTCAAGACAAAAAAAAAAAAAAAAAGAATAAAAAGCTGCTCAGGGAGCATAGTGCATAGCTTCCTGGTGTGACCTTGTAAATTGAATGCATGCTCATTTTTTGCGGATGCAATTAATTGGCATCGAAGTGGGTGTGCAAAATTAGAAGATGGAGCTGAGGACTTGCCCTTAAAATTTGTAACCTAGGTGCAATTTGTCACTATGCAGAATGGACCAGCACAAGACCTAGGTATCACTTATATCCCCCTTAAACCTGCATGGGATTAGAAAGGCATGTAAGTATTACAATATAATCTCTTTGTCATACTGAAAAATCACGCATGGTGCAGAAAATGCCCTCATAAATGGATCCAGCAAAAGTGACTCAAGAGCAGTTGCCTTGTTATAACTCCTGGCTAGATTCCTGTCTGTTTTCTGCTACAACTATAGATTGGCCGGGGGGGGGGATGAAGATTTTCTGGTTTGTCCCTCTCTCTCTATGCACAAGGGATTGACCACTGATTACAAAACTGGCGACCAAAACAAATTTAGGACAGTTCAAGACTTCATGTGAATTAAAGGCTTTCTGTTGGGCTCATATGCTTTTAACCAAAGGCTGAGAACTTTTGTAGTGGCAGCAAGCATGACAGCAGCTGTGTGGGGAGCCTGCGGGAAACAGCCAAATCATGGTGCTAATAAAGACATATTTTGATGTTTTTCCACAGCTGGAATACATGATCTGAAAAATAGTTGGCTTGTGTGTGTGGTGTTGCTATCATCAATGATCCATGAACTGCAAGAGGAGGCTATTGCTACATGTAGTGGTTTTCCAATTAGGGACTGAGAAAGCTGCTAGTAAATTGTGGGGTGATGCTAGCTGGATCTGGCCCAGCAGAGCCCAAGTGTTCTATACATAAAGTACAGCATCGTCTGTTCTACAGTCACGACCACACCACGTCTTCCATCCAATAGGTGATTTATTTGAAAAAAAGGCTGGACAAATGTCTAGCACGCCTCTGTGAAACCATACAAATATACGTAAGAAGAATGCTAATAATGGGATGAAGGAACTGAGGAGCCTCAGCCAAGAGGCCCTCTGCATCATGGAGAAATTGCACCCTAGATCAATTATTTTTAAGGCCAAATACTCAGTTCAGTCCTTGGATTTTGCTCATCCACTCTTGTGCACCCGATAAATTACGTCTGCAAAAATGAGGAATCGCCTTTTGATAAAGGCCCAGTATTGAGAACAGGGAGTGCACGTTCTACTTCCAGCTCTTCCACATGCTTCTTGTGTGACCTTGAGCGAGGCATGTAGCCTCCCTGTGTTTCGCTTTCCTTGTCTGTTAAAGAGGGATGATACTGATTTACCTCAGAGGTGTGTTGGGAGGCTACATTTGTTATTGCTTGCAAAGTGCTGTGAGGTCTTTAGACAGAAAGCTCTCGAGGGGCATACAAAGGACAAAAGCACGTGTGTAATTTTGTCTGTCTTGAAAAGGTGGCCATCTCTTGTTAGACGTGTGTGGGTTTATTAGACATGGGCCTGATGCAAAACTCCACTGCTAAAAACCCCAAAACACTGGGGAAGTTTGAACTTCACTACTGACTCCTGTCGCGAATGGGCCAAATCAGAAACACTTGGATCCCGTTCCTAGCAGCTTGGGCCCATCCCTAGGGTTTGTGCTGTCCAGTACCTCAGCCGCTTAGCTAGTGTTTATGACTCGATTTGCTTCGGGAAATGCGGCATCAAGCGTAGATAGGTGTCTTTGTGCACCTATGTGCATGCTCTGAGTTGGGTCCACGTCTTGTGTCAATGCTTCATTTCCAAAGCTTGAGTGAGCGTGAACGGAGTCGTTTCTTTGGCGGTGCTTTTTTAACTAAATGACATCAGTCTTGGCACCTAATGAAGCAAAAACCCACTTTTCCCCTTCTGTGCACATTGAAGATATCCCAATCTCATTTCCAACGTGAGAGCCAAAAAGTGGAAGTACGTACTGGGACGGAAACAGCATGAAATCGCCTTCAGTCTTAGATTAGGAGCATGTCATATGTTTCATTACCTGCTGAAAAGACAGTTGCTGCATATTGGGGAACATTTATTATACCAAACTATTTACAGGTCTCTGCCTTTTCTTTACTGCATGAATGCAGCCAGAAAGGCGTTAATAAAGTAGCTGTGATGATCTGAATGATTTATAGAGCAGCAATTCAGTAAATAGGTTTTAAACTTTTAAAGATGTATTTGTTTTCTAGCTAAAAGCCATCCTACTGGTACGCAGCGTGTACCGCATAGGTTAATTATGCTATTTCTATGTAAGATACATTGGCTAATGGGCAGCATGCCAATGCAGCAGCTTAGCTTGATGCTAATGTTTTCCAACAGACCTTTTTCTCCCACTGAAAGTTTGTAATTAGACACGATCACTCCACAGGATTTCAAGAGACACGTTTCCCTGAGTTAGACATTGTATCACTCAAATGCCCCTCGTTGTTGGGCATATTTTTGATTTCTTATTAAAAATTCTCCTTGTTCCTTTGAGTCTGCCGTTGGGCCCTCCTTGAGCTGAAGAATCTGAAAAGTGGAAGACTATGGCAGAGTCTGAAGTACAGGCAACTTTCTTTTCAAATGCTTCCTTTAAAAGCACTTCAATATTGCAGCTTTCTGAACTCTTTCTTTTCAGCCTGTCCTTTATGCTATTTCTTTCAAGCCATGTCCAGGTTATGTTATGTCTGCCGGAGCAAGCTGAGGTCTGAAAGATCTTACAAGAGACATGCTCTTGCTTCTCCATATTTTAGGTTTGATCTCTGCAAATGATCATACCTCTCTTGTTCCCTGTTCCCTCATTCAGCCCATCCCTGCGGGTAAGCTGCTGCACCTCCCTGCATGGGCTAGAAATAATGTAGGATACAACAACACATGAAGAATCAGACCGCTGTTGCCCCCACACATGCACATATGGACTGAATTTATGCAGTATTCTTATCCTGGGATCTAGAGACTTTTGGTATTGCTTGAATTTGAAATCTGGGCCTGATTGATCATACTGGCTGTCAGAGATTCATGGTCTTTGGATGCAGTGGGACAAAGTTTTCTAGCACGTTGGCTTGTTGAGCACAGGGCTGGCATCTGCACACATGGCTCTTTCGGGCCTCCAGACAGTTTCAAATCCATCTGGAGGTAATTTTGCAGACTGAATGTGAGTATTTTCCATCAGTGCAATGCTCACTCCCTTTCCTATTCAAGCTCTGAATTTTACGTACTCTTTCTTCTTGAAAATGTTGTCAGTGTGCATAAGTAGATTTTTATCCTTTGCTTCCAGATGCTGCAGCTATATGTATCTGTGAATGTTTTTTTATGGTTCCCAAGTTAACAATGTTTTGAGTATCACTACTTTAGAAAATCCTCGCAAAACCATATGTGATTTCTCTGTTCTTGTGTGGTGTAGTCAGATCATACCATGGTGTGGTTTTTTCATATATCGAAAACCTTGATCTACTTATGATCAAGTCACAATAGATGAGAAGTTTGAAAATCAAAATTAATGAAGATCTGAGGGTTCCTGTCATGAGGTGGGACTTTTTCTTATGCTGTGGTTATTTTGTTTACATAACATTGCTTCAGTGTAGTTTGTGTAATTAATGGCCATCACGTTCCATAATGTAGCACCTGTCTCCCTAACACGTTCTCTAATCTAGGTTTGATCCTGTGTGTCCAAAGTATATTTTCATCAAAGCTCTCCTTCCCACAAAAAGTAAAAATCAGTTAAGAGGATACATTTTCTTGGCTCTTCTGTTTTTCACGAGCCATGTGACTCTTCTAGCATATACAGGTCACTTCTTCATCTGTGTGAGTTGTATCTTATTTCGGTGTGAAAGTGCTATTTTTTAGTTACTTCTGGAGAATTTTCAACATGCTGAACTCAATGCCCTAAAAAGCTGCCAAGTGTGTTCAATGCTAGTTTGCTTTAGATCTCAGACAATTTCCTTAAGACATCCCGATTGTCTTTTCTTTTCTGTAAGTCAATTTAGGGGTGGCTAATGGTGTCAGAATTCTAGACTAAAGGCCTGTGTTTATCCATCGAGGGGTGCAGCGTGAATTCCAGCAATGCAAGCTACCTTACACTTCCTAACTTCCTAAGCTGAAGTGTATATAATAATTATAATTTATCTCATCTGCAGAGCTCTCAGTGTTCTCCGGTGAGATTCTGGAGTGCTGTTATCTCCATCGTACAGGCGGAGAAGTTGGCACTGAGTGACGCCAGCAGCAGAATGGGAATTGAACTTGGGAACCCACTACCCACTGATCTGCTTTGCTCTCACACACGCCCATGGATGGAGGGGGGAAATGTGACTCCTATGATTACTTCTTTTTGTTCATTTTTATTCCAGATTGTCATGGTCTTTTATGTAAATTGCTGGGCTGTTGGATAGCTGTATCGCAGTCAGTCTTGTCAACTGGAAGATTATTTACCTCTCGGGTACTGAGCATCTGCCGGTCTATTTCAGCCAGTGGATGTGTTCTTGGAGGGCTGTGCCAAATATGTAATGAGTGTATTATCATAGCTACCCACTAACACAATTAAAAATGTGGAGGCATCATTCATTATTTCTATTAAGGTCACATAAGGCGCCCCCTCTTGTGTTTTATATATACTGCAATGGTCTGACTCTTGAAAACCCATCGGTGCTTTGGAGGGAGAGCAGTGAACTGAGCGACTGGATTCTGAGAATGTTACGATTCCGTTCGTACTGTTCTAGCTGATGGCGTAGTCTTTTGTGTCATAAGGATCTGGGTAGGTTTCTTGGGCCTTGTCTACACTTGTGAATTGCCCTGATTCAGTCGTTGCAGCTAACGACTGGTGTCGCTACACGGGTGCTGATCGGTAAGGATAAGGCATGAATTAATTGAGCTCATCATGGGGTTCCCCCAGTAACGGTTAGTTGGAGACGTTTACACTGTAATTAGAGGTGAGACTGCAACACGTGTCGACATGCCCAAGCTCGCTTTAATCTAGCTAGCTCAAGGACCATGAGCACAGACTCCCCCACCCCCAAGAAAGTACCCAGGGTCCAGGGAGGGCTTACACAGTTAGCGCTGTGACCCCTTCACTTCTTACTGGTACTCCTCCTGCCTAGATCAAAGCTAGCTCGCATATGTCTCCAGGCCGTCCTACCTCTTCTGCGGCAGTGCAGCTGTACCCTCAGAGGCCAACACTCTGGATACTCTGACTGCTGAATCTGGCCTATTCTCAAGCTTAGGGAAGGCCTTAGTTTGTTGTTGGCATTCCCGAGTAGGAAAAAGCTTGCAAAGCTGGCTTTTGCAATGTAGGAAAAGAGAGGAAAAAACCTTCCGACACCTTATGGCCAGTGGGGTCGGAGACAATGTTGTAAATGCACTTGACGTTATTTTGTTAAAAAGAAAAAATAAACCGTCTCGCATCTCCCGGTTTGAGTGCAGTTAGTGCCCTGCAGCCCATCTCCAAAACAGACAGCCACAAAGTACCTCTGTCCGTCTTTTCCCCTCTCGTCTGAGGAGTCATCGGGAATCACTTGCTGTGGTTGGCCGAAGCAACAGCAGCCATTCTCCTCATCTGATTTATTATCTCTGCTCAACACACAGAGGAGCGGATTCTTTGTGGGGAGAAAAGCTGGCAACTTGAAACGGTCCCCTGGAACCTGTGAATGTTTGGTCTGTGAGCATTGGCTCAAAATAGTGATGTGGGGGGGAGACCCTCACAGCAAAAGAGGGAGATTAAAAAAAAGACCAGTTGTGGCCACTTGTGATGTCTCCACACAATGAGGCAGCTCATATTTTTTCTGGAAGGCTGGGACAGATGTGTACTCTGGGTGGTTATAGCTAATGTGAAATTAGTTTTGAAAGTAAACCTAAGGCACAGACGTGGGATTTTTGCAGCTCTATAGAAATTAGAGATGGAAGAGACCTATTAATTCATCTTCCCTTTTCCCCTTTGGCTAGTACAGTGTTGTTTCCTACAGCAAATTATTTTCAGTACCTTGTCCAATCTATTTTCAATGTCTCATGAGACAGACTATTTTGTTATGCAAGTTATATTAAAGAAGGCTGAACTGGGTTTTTGTCAAAGAAGAACTGGCCCACAATTTCTTGGCCAAACGTTTTAAAGTTCAAAAATGTTTAACTACATTTTTTTCTTCTAAAATGTGTACGCCTCCTTCTACATTCTGTTATTTGTTATGAAGGAAACAGAGATAAGGAAACATCATGAGAGAGCTCCTCTCCAGGGAATTTTCTCATTGCTGAAATGAAGAAGTATTGAAATTCCCATCATGGAATTTTTCATAGGACGTTTTCCAGCCAGGGAAGCTTGGTTAAACATCCAACCATTTAGTGTCCACCTAAAATCTAACAACTGTGCTTGGGGATCCAATTACTAGATGGCCCTGAGACAGGCTGAGCCATGCTTTAAACATCTAGTATAGATAGGACCTAACCATGTTTTAAACTTGTCCTAAACAGTTCTACAGCCTTGTTCTTTCCCAGGTTGTGACATGGTTTGGTGACATAGGTTCTTAAATTCATAGATTCCAAGGCCAGAAGGGACTACTGTGTGCATCTAGTCTGACCTCCTGCATAACACAGACCAGAGAACTTCTACAAAATAATTCTTAGAGCAGATCTTTTAAATTGTCAATTATAGAGAATCTGCCACCATCCAGGGTAAATTGTTCTAATGGTTAATTACTCTCAATGTTTAAAATGTACACCTTATTTCCAGTCTGAATTTGTCTAGTGTCAATTTCCAACCATTGGATCATGTTATACCTTTCTCTACTCGATTGAAGAGCCCATTAGTAAATGTTTGATCCTCGTGTAGATACTTACAGACTGTGATCAAGTCCTCCCTTAACCTTCTCTTAGGTAAGCTAAATAGATTGAGCTCTGTGAGTTTCCCTATAAGGCGTGTTTTCTATTCCTTTAATCATTTTCATTGCTCTTCTTTGAACCTTCTCCAATTTATCAATTTCTTTCTTGCATTGTAGCCACTCTAACTGGACACTATATTTCAACAGCAGTTGCACAAGATCCAAAAATAGAGGTAAAATAATCTCTCTATTCCTACCTGAGATTCCGCTGTTTATGCATCCCAGGATCACATTAGCTCTTTTGGATACAGCGGCACACTGAGAGCTTATGTTCAGCTGATTATCCACCATCATCCCCTCAAATCTTTTCCAGAGTCCCTTCTTCCAAGGATAGAGTCCCCCATCCTGTAAGTATGGATGACATGCTTTGTTCCTAGATGTGCACGTTTACATTTAACCATATTGAAACACACATTATTTGCTGCATCTAGTTTACCAAGTGATCCAGATTGCTCTGTATCAGTGACATGTACTCTCCATTATTTACCACTTCCACAATTTTGTGTCATCTGCAAGCTTTAACAGTGATGTTTTATTGTTTTCTTCCTGGTCACTGATAAAAATGTTAAATAGTGTAGGACCAAGAACTGTTCCTTATGGGAACCCACTGGAAACATACCCTTTCAATGACAATTCCTTGTTTTCAGTTAAATTTTGAAACCTATCAGTTTAAATCTATTTAATGTGTGTTAATTCAATATCGTTCTAGTTTTTTAAGCAAAATGTTGCGCGGAACCAGGATAAACACCTTACAGAAGAATATTACATCAACACTGTTACCTTTATCAACCAAACTTGTAATCTCATCAAAACAAGACATCAAGCTGACATAATTCGACAGGCTCTATTTTCCTTAAACCCATGCTGATTTGCATAAATTACATTACTGTCCTTTATTTCTTTATTAGCTGAGTCCGGTATCAGCTGCTCTATTATCTTGCCCAAGAGTATTTTTGCTCTCCCTCTGTGGAAATGTAATGGTTTAGAGAGGCTTTAGCTACTGCACAGTTCTCCTATAACTATTTGCAGCATGCTGAAATGTGCTGTACGAGTTCTCGGCTCTGCCCAGAAGCAGGGCAAAAGTTGTTTAGAAAATTGTTTTGGTGACTGTTTTATTTAGGGGTGCTGGGAAATGAAACAGCATTTGGATGCTTACTTTAAAGTGGTTATTTGCAGGCCGGTAATTCAGACTGTAGACAAGGCCCCTTTGACTCTCTTTAAAGGCTTAGTTATTAACCCTGGAAAATCAACTGCTGTGTATGCTGGTGACACACTCAGCATGGCATTTTTATAGGCTTTTCTATGTTGACAGCTTCAGCGGCATCCGCTGGGATCTAGTGGAACTTGTGGGCACTCCCTAAATTCCGGTGGGACCGCTGGTATTTTGGAAGAAGCATGCTTGGTATGTCAGGCAACACTGCCGGTGTGTTTTGCCTGGTTTTCCTGGTAGATGATGCAGCTTGGCTCAGGAGAAAGGTTACTTGCAGAATGTGGAATTTCTGAAGTATAATTCTTTTGGATTTATGGCCATGTGTGAGGGGCCAGCAGAGAGAGAAGGGGCTCCCTGCTACTGGGAATGCCTGTGGATCTTGGAGCATCTGCATGGAGGATTTTCATAGAAGATGAGGGTTGGAAGGGACCTCAGGAGGTCATCTCACCCAACCCCCTGCTCGAAGCATTTTGCTTCCTTTTCACTGATCCTTGCTCAGCTCCCTTTCTTCTGGCAGCATGTGTCACTGAGCATTGCTGGCATTGGTTTCTGCTCTGCAATTACATACTAAGCTTTCCACCCACACTGCTGGGGGGAAACAAGAAGCCCTGGATGATAATTAAGGTGCACCTGAGCAGCATGTAAGTTACATGGGGGTTGCTGCCTGGAATGCCATGGATTTATTTGGATGAGAGTATTCCGAGCTCTAACACCATTCAGCTGACCTCCAGAATCCCCCCTAGCTCCGGCCAGGCATCATTCATTCAGGGCTTCGGAATCTTAGAGAGGAAGCTGGAGTGGGGGAGCGAGGCGGTGCCATTGTACCGACTCACCGTCTTCCAAGAGGTCGGTGGCCTTCATTCCTACTTTTTCGTGGCATTTCTCCCTTCTGCATCTCACAGTAAAAGGGAGCATTTGTCCCAGAGCCTCGACTGAATTTCCTTGCCTTGTCAGTAGAAGACAGGTTTGAATTTTGTATAAGTTCTGCCTATGCCACAATATTAGCTTAACATTAGCGCTGGATAAGTCAACCCATGTGGAAAAAATCTACCATTTTTTTACCCACTTTTCTCACACCTTTGGAGATGCAGCTGAAGCTATGCAGCTATGTTATAATGATTTAGTGGTGGCTTGAGAAGCTGAGTTTTTAAATATTGCTTCTTTGGGATGCTGGAAGTCTTGCTTCCTATAAATCGTAACTAGTATTTCTTAGTCCTTTTATGCCAGCTGCTTTCATGCATTCAGAACCTTTTCCATGCAGTAGCCTATGAAAATATTGAAATGATGCTCGGAGCAACACCAGTATATGAAAGGGAAAACTTTAAGACGTTTTGTAACTATTTTTTAACAGAACCTGCCAAATCTTAATTTTTCCAGTTTACAAGTAAGAACCTCTAACCATCTGTTTGCTGTCAACTGCTGTTTGTTTGGAGAGGGATTTTATTAGTTTTTTCCATCTCACACTCCTGTTCTTACAAGTAGTTTACTGAACTTCATAAATGTCAGCTTTCACAGTCATTTTGTAAGCAAGTTATGATTTAGGATTTAATCAAAACGGAGCAGTCAATGTCTTTAATCAATCCGAATGGAGAACAAAACCAAAGAAACAGAGACTGAAAGTGAAACATTGAATGCATCCCAACAGTCTTGGAAAGAATTCTATTTCCAACATAATATCTACCAGGAATCATTATGATAAACAGCCCCTCCACACCCCCACCCCCAAAGCTCAAACCCCCAGGCCAGTTGTTGTCTTTTTAAAGATGGAAAAAGGCTCAGGCACGTGAGAGTTTAAAAGCAGTTCTAACCTTTATCTCATTATGTATTAAAAAATAAAGCCGGATCAGCCACTCTGTAATGCTGGGAGCTTGAATCATTAAGGGCTGGCTTGTGATACCCTGATGTACATTGAGTAACGCCTTATTCCTCAAGCAGCCTCATTGACTCCAGTGGGGCCATGCCTGGTGAGAGGTACTATGCTACGTGCACAGGGGTAGGATTTCAGTCCGGCCCCTCCTCCAGCCCTGTGGGTGCAGAGTAACTGGAAGGCAGCTGTGGGTTTGCTTTTCACCTAGCTGGTGGTGCGTCCACATTTTTTTGTTTTTGTTTTTGCCATGGACAATCTTCCAGAAAATCTGCGGATGTGGGGGGCAGCTGGTGGGATTTCCAAATACCTGATTCATAATACGCAGTCATGGCAATGGTACGTGCCAAGGGAGACAGGTCACTAGACGGAGGGGTAAGTCTCTGCTTTACGTCTCTCCGTTGCACACAAGGCCTTGCTTTTTAAGAGCCTCTGAGCCCCACTGGCTGAGCTGCAAAGCATTCCAGTTATGTACCTTGGACAGACGAACGACTGAGTCCATCCCTGTTGGATTGGCACCCATTATTCCTGGGTGTCTGGGCATCCGGAAACTGATTCTTAGATGGACACAAATAACCCACAGGCAGTACTACCCTGCAAAACAAAACATGGATTCTTCTACCTCCCCACTCAGTTCCACACTCCATCCTGCTTCCTGGGTCCCTGCTGCTGCTGCCGCTGCCGCCCTCTCCCCCAGTTCTTGTCACTGTGCGTGGGAAGTTATTGCCTGGCTGCTGAAATCCCACTAGGAAAGCGGCCAAGGAAGAGCTTCGTTCGTTAACGAGTGATGAACGAGCCTTTTGGGTTGGTACCACCATTTCTGTGAGGGAATCTGGTTCCTTTGTGCTGGGCCTGGCATGAGAAGCTAGGAGGTGTTTGGACCTTGTGGTGTTCAGTGAGCTATCCAGTGCCCTGTCCAGAGTCTCTGTCTGGGATGCTCAGCCCTTAAAGGCACCACTTCCAATACCACACGCCTGCCTGAATCCAGCAAAGGAAGGCTTAGACTGGCAAGAATGCCCACGGCTTTCAGGGACTGTCCCCTGCCTTCAATACATCTGATCTAGGGCCCAGCTTCTGCTTACTGCTAGGTAAGGTGATGCTCAGACATGCTGCAGATTCCTGTGCATGAATAAAAAAATATCAGTGCATCCAATGTATGGTTGGAATTTAAAATGCACAGAAATCAGGGAAATCAGTTACTGTTCCCATGGCAACTGTAAATGTGTCACATTGCACACGTGTTATGGCATAAATAAACGGAGTCCTAGCACATGCAGGGGTCCAGTGACGCTGCTGCAGGACCCAGGCTTTTACATTTGCTGACTTCTCTGCATTTAAAATCTCAACCATAAAGTTCCGTCAAGAGAGGTTATTTTGCCTTTAATTTATATTAGACTCTAAAACAGGTCTGGCTGCCATGGAAAAAGCAAGTCATCCTGATGGAAATGAAATGATCTAGTATCTCTTTTCCTTTTGGCAGGATTCCTTAATAGCTAACATGATCAGAACCGTGTTAATGATACATGCTGCTCAGTAAAACTGATATGGGTCATGAAAACCAAATTAATTGGGGTTACAACTAGAGCAATACCCTGCTGAATAATTAAGAAGTAAAACAAAACTTGGAGTAGCCTGGTGATGCGTTTGAGCCTAATTACACTGAAGAGTGTTGTAGAATTCCATCGCCAGTGGTGGCAAGTGCTACAAATGAGCTTCGGAGAGAGCTAAACATTTTTATGAAGGGACCCAGTGACGAATCAGAGAAGTCAGGTTGAGAAACTTGAAAGGGACAGCAGGGTTTTAGCTAATTGACCATTTGCTGTCCAGCAATTCCCTGCATCCTTAGTATCATAGAATAAGATTATATCTGACACTAGAAAAGATAAGAGATGAATAGGAATATAGTGCATGCAAGGTAGCTGCATATTTGAGGAGGAAAACTATTAAACAGGCATTTATTGGTTTTTTAATCCTTGATGCTTATAGGAGGTCTTCCTTAGGGGAGATTTCACTGAAAACAGGTACATGTGGAGCACCACACATGCACTCCTATATTCTGACTGACAGCAGCTATACACAGAACCCGCTCATCTGCCCGGGGCAGAGCGGAGGAAATCTGTGCACTTGTGTGTGTATGTGCATTGCCCAAGCCATAGCACAGGTTAGTAGTGTGGCCACTGACGCATCCCCAGAATACAGGACGCCCCCTCCGTTGTCCCTTCCCCTGCTGGCGTGACTTTGCATGCGCGGTGCAAAGGAGGTTACGGAGGCGGAGGTAGGGCAGCGCAGCGCGCTCTGCAAAATGGCATCTTCCATGCATGGTACCGGACAAAGCCACGTCCCAGAGAGGAGAGGCAAGTTCTCACATAATTCGCTGGGAAAGAATTCCTAGAGTGGCTCATCTTACTGCAGCATGGGATGTGCCCCCAGAAGTCCTAGTGCCACACAGTGTGGACACAACCGCTTGAGTGTTGGCACAGTGCAGCCGCCCTCACTCGAGTATGGAGAACTCAAGTTAACGCTGCAGTGCGGGCGTATGCTAAATCTGGAAAGGAATAGATTACAGGAGCTGGCAGGACTACTTCACCCCGATCAGCCTGCTTTTAGGCAGGGCCGTATTATCTATTAGGCACGATAGGCACAGTGCCTAGGGCCTACGAAACTTTCAGGGCCTACGGAAAAAAAATTTTATATATAATTTTTTATTTTTATTTAAAAAACTATTTATTAATAGCTTAAAATCCAATTAGTTATTTTGGTTGGGCGGCCTACGAAGGCAAGTGTGCCTAGGGCCTACGAAGGTCTTAAAACGGCCCTGCTTTTAGGAACATGCGAATGGCCATATTTGATCAAACCTGTGGCCCATCATCTCCAGTATCCTGTCTCCCAACAGTGGCCAGGACCAGCTGCTTCAGAGAAATATGCAAAAAGCCCTGTAATGGGCAGTAGTGGGATAAAATTCCCATAGGGAAAGTTTCTTACTTAACCTCCATCAACTAGAGGAGGGTTTATAGCCCTTACAAAACATTTTAAAATTCGTACTGTTATACCTCGGAGTGTTCTGATTATTCATGTAAGGGTCCAGTCCTTTTCTGAATCTTGCTAAATTCTTGGCTTCAGAGATATTTTGTGTCAGTGAGTTTTCCAGGCTAATTATGCATTTCGTGTGTCGGGGGAAAAAAGTATTTTCCTGTCATCAGTTTTAAATTTCCTGCCTTTCTCCTTTAATTTTTATCTTTTTCAAAAATAATCTGAAACCAAGGGTGTATGTTTTAGGTTTCTGCTGTAACTCAGAGTTTTTGTCATCAAACTCCACTTCCCCCCCTCGGGTGCACAGCTGTACTTCTGGACTACCTGTTTTGTGAGTGAAGATTAGAAAATGTGGTGATCATGACATTCATGGAAACGTTTGGATCATGAACACGGAGTATGATAGCCAGACGTTAGGTGATCTGTTTATTTTTAAGTATATGTGGATAATAGAATTTTTAGGGCCCATAGCTCGGTAGAGTTGGTGCCTATGAAGTGCAGAATGTACCATGGAGTAGAAAATCAGTCTGTTAATAAAATGTATCTAGTACAGCTATCTTTCATAGTTTCTTCTTAACTTCTTATTGTTCCAATCACCCATTCACATGCTTTTTTGGAATAGTTCCAGGGCCTGTTATTACTTAGTAATCATTTTTGATCAGGCTGTATTCAAGAACTGTGAACAGTAGGAAAATCTTCATTGACTTGTTTGAATTTAACTATGCCTGGGTTTCATGCTGCTTAAAAAAAAAGAAAGAAAGATGGTGTTCTGCAGTTACAGATTTTAGTGATCAGAATAGTGAATAGAGCCTTATGGTGCAAAGGCATTTGGACTTGTGTAAAGTTACCCTTGTGAGTAATCTAGTGTATTCTAGTATTCTAGTATATGTTGTACAATTAACCTAGCAGATTGTTTACCAGCACAGGAACTTTTCATTGACACAAATTCTGTTTAAAGCTGGAAAACCAAAATCATTGCAAAACAGCCATGAATCAGGTGTACCCACAGATCAATGTATGAAATGCAGCAGACAATTTAATTCCAATGAACTTTGTTATTAAAGACAAAAATCTAACCGTTTGATATGCTGTTTTTCTTCTTTGACATCCCCTGTTGAAATCCCACATAAGCCATGTAAGCACTGCCAGAAATGAAACAAAATTTTATGGTGACCTCTGGGGTGCTATTTTGGATTTAATTTTACTTACCTGCTCCTGATCTCTACTTCAAATGGCAAAGTTCTGTCTCATCTTACAGTGATTGGTTCTGAGGACCCATTTCAGAAGAGTTTGTCCTCTCTGCCTGCATGAGAAAAAACCCTGGATTGCATCGTTTAGCAGGGAAGCTGGCTCCTGACTAAAGGTATTATACAAGTGGAAAGGCTGGTAGAGGACGGATAAGTTCAGTGGAGAGTTTTTGTTAGGGAGATTGCTAGGATCCTCTGATGGGGGACGCAAAATTTGGGATCATCACCTACGTAAAGTGTTTGATAATTTAATCTAAATTAGGAATCAGCAGTAGGTACCTGTACAAGCCCTCTTACAGTAGTGTCTGAGCACCTCACAACCATTAACGGATTTACCCTCCCAGCACTCCTGGGAGGCCAGGCTATTATCCCCATTTTACAGATGGGAACAAGAGTGCTGGAACCTCCCCCTGAGATCCCGCCCCTCTCCCTGAGGCCCCGCCCCACCTCTTCTCCTCACGGCTCTGTCCCCATTCACTCCTCGACCTCTCTTTCCCTGTCGCTCACTGCTCCTCCCCTCTCCCCTCACCTGGGTCGGGAGGGACTCACCTGCAGGGCCGGGGCTGGGAGCTGCAGCCTGCTGACACAGGAAGGAGATGGCCCTGGCTGACCAGGGGCTGGCATGGGTGATGCCCTAGCACCCCCCTTTGCCCCCCCCTCCCCCCGCAGTAACGGGACTTTGGGTGTCCAGACAGTAGGTCTGACTACACTCCGTCAGGTCCCCTTTTCAACCTGGCCACCCTAATGGGAACTGAGCCACAGAAACTAAGTGACTTGTCTGAGGTCAGACAGGAAGTCTGCACTGGTGCAGGGAACTGGACTTAGGAATCCTGATGGCCAGTCTGGTAACCTGAGCCCAAGGCCATAGATACGACACTGGTTTCCTCTCTGTAAAGGCCTTATCTTGCCAGGTACTGAGCACTGTAACTCCTGCTGAAGTCAGGGGGAGCTAAATAGCTCTCAGGAGGTACCCTGAACCCTGTCAGAGCAGGCCCTTAATGCCTACAGTAAGGAGATGCTGACAATATTCGTCCCAAGGCGGAAGAAGGCACCCTGCTTTTCCTCATTCATCTGGAAAATGCACAGTTCCTTCTGAACCCAGCAGCCGCCTTTAATGGGCTGCCGGGTATTTTTTTTTCTTATGAACAAGTTGGTTTCTCATTGGTGGAAACACAGAACAAATCAACCCTCCAGTGCCTAAGCTAATTAGAATGAAATTGTTCAATTACGGTGCACTGAGCAGCCATACAGCACACGGTAAAGGCAGCCGGCTGGGGCGGGAGAGGACATCCTACGATATTTTTAATGCCTGGCTTTGCTTTGCTTTTTGTGAGCATTCGGCAGAGTAGAGCTAAAGCCCTTGGAACAGAAGACTGTCACTGAACAAATGTCTTGTGTTTTTTCCCAAGACAACCTTGCATTTGCTGCAGCGTCTACTTCCAATAAACATTTCGGTTTAGCCTTGACATTCATGTAGCAACGGGAAAACATCATCCCATGGCAATGTCCCATTCCGCTTGAAATTCGCTCTTCAAGGAGGCACAGGGGAGAGTGGACTCAAGCTGTAAACCAAACCCCACGGGTAGCCTCATGCTCCCTTTGCACCCGGAGATGGAAGAGACAAGAACCTGGTGGACGTGGGTGGGCAGAGTGCAGGACGGGGAGGGGTACTGTCTCTGAAGCATCTGCTCTTCTCCTTCACAGGGTATCAGCCCCCTGGGTGATGACTGTAGGGAACGGGCTGTGCGGGGGCTGAAGGGGGAAGGCCAGGGGAGAAATGGCTGGACAGCTGCTCTTAGTGGCAGTTTCCCCGCCCCCCGATTCCCCATCCCCACAAGACTTTTAGAGGACCTGGTAAGAACTTGTCGGTTCCTCTTGTGCTGTGGGGGGGTCCATGCCCTGCGTGCACGTGGCTTCTGTAGGGACAGCCCCGTGCCTCCCCGGGCCCTCTGGGATCCGAGTGGTATTGGGGTCGATGCCCTGGTATCCCTGCTCAGGGGTGAGTGGAAGGTGGGGGAGGCAAGAGTTCACGGCACTTGGCACTACAGCAAACTCCCTGGGCTCACTTGTCCAGCCAAGGAGCGGGGTGGGCAAAGGAGGCAGGGGTTGTTATAGATTGTTCCTCCTGCTGTATGGAGTGGAGGGTAGGGTGGACAGGGCCGTGACCCCCCCTTCTTTGGGGTGATTTCTCCCAGAATGAACGGGTGGCCGCTGTGAGAGGCCCTTGTGTAGCTGTGCCAACGGGGAAGGGTTCTTGCTTGTTCCTCCTCGTCCCCCGCCTTACCTGACGGCAGCAGCATCAGCCTGGCCCTGCGTGTTGTCATTCCACGCTGCCAGTCAGGTGTTCTGCTCGATCTGTAAATTCCCGCTGGCGACGGACCTAAATTAAACCGTCAATGTCATAATCCTCTGTAACCCGGCCCCTTGCTGTGTGCGAATGTCTCAAATGGAAAAACGTGAAATTAATTGCTAAAACTATTAATGGAGAAAATTATAAACGCTTCTGGGACATGCTTAATGCAGGAAACTGACCTTTGAAAACCAGTACTTTTTTTACTCTGTTATTATACTCCACATTGGAGTATTGTGACTAGTTTTGAGAGTACAGCGGAGGGCAAGAAAAATTGTTAGGGGGCTGGAGCACAAGACTTATGAGGAGAGGCTGAGGGAACTGGGCTTATTCAGTCTGCAGAAGAGAAGAGTGAAGGGGATTTGATAGCAGCCTTTAACTACCTGAAAGGGGGTTCCAGGGAGGATAGAGCTAGGCTGTTCTCAATGGTAGCAGATGACAGAACAAGGAGCAATGGTCTCAAGTTGCAGGGCGGGAGGTCTAGGTTGGATATTAGGAAAACGTTTTTCCCTAGGAGGGTGGTGAAGCACTGGAATGGGTTACCTAGGGAGGTGGGGGAATCTCCATCTTTAGAGGTTTTTAAGCTGCAGCTTGACAAAGCCCTGGCTGGGATGATTTAGCTGAGGTTGGTCCTGCTTTGAGCAGGGGGTTGGACTAGATACCTCCTGAGGTCCCTTCCAACTCTAATATTCTATGATTATATGATTAATATATTTAAGAGTTTCTGAAATTATTTCTGTTTATAATAGATATGAAAGCTCTGAGAAATCCAGGGAGCCTTATCTCCTGGACCTTCCCACCAGATATCTCCTGGACTGCTTTTACATATCAATAAACTACGTGTTGAGCATTTTTGCTTATCTAGTTTTCTTCCTGTCTGTGTAACAAACATGTTGGATATCTTTCCTAGTTCCCTGGCTTAGGATCCAATCTGTGGTAATCATTTAAACGTAACTTTAGTGCTTACGTCTATCTCTATTCAGTACGGCAATGAAACAGGTGCTTAACTTTAAGCATGTGCTTAAGTGTCATTCACTTCAAGAGGACTCAAGCTGATTTGCGATCTTGAATAGGGATGGTTTCCTGAATCCAGGTCTCAGCCCGTGTGGGGTTGTTGTTCCTAATCATCGGTTTCCCGCTGGTGGAATCTCTCTGTTGTTTTCGGTAACCCTTCCCTTTTCATCTCTGTTAAAGCTGAGCTAATGTTTCCTTCTAACAGCCAGTTCAATCTGGCATTTGTAACATAATAAAGGGCACAGTTGGCTTCAATAGGTGTGGCTGGTGTGGACTGCCACTCAGACCAAGCCTATGAAGTATATGTTACATGCTGTGTGTGTTGTGCCCCCTCTAATGATTGCCCACTTAAAGGATAAGAGCCTACTATTGCTACCAGCTAATGGAACTACTCCTTTATCTCATCTGTACAGATTCCTGTTGATTGGCAAAGATGAGAACTCCATACACAGAGGAAAAAGCCAACTTTCCAGTCCCTCCATTTACTGATTGAGGTGTTTTTATAATGAATTTGCCGGGAAGAATTCCTTTTCCCCAAGACTTGAAGACTTCCAGTTCCTAAAACAACCAGCAGGGGTAAGTTGCAACATCTGTTTGAGTTAGACCGAATGCATGCTCAGTGAAAGGGCAGTAGAAAATCAGAAGCTGTATTGACCCTGAGAGTTTGTCCAGTTATCGGGACTATGTGTTCTAGCATGCCCATGCAGTTGTGTCTGAGTCTCCAGTCTCTCAGTCCACTACAGTTGCTTACCATTCCACGTGGTGTGAGCAGAGTTAGGCTAGTGCTGAGCTCTTTGGCAAACCCGACCCCAGGTCACCAAGTACTTCCAGCTGTCAGGGCAGCCAATGTGAATTAAAAGAGCACAGTGCTTCAGTGGCCGGGCATTACACTTCACCGACTGGGCTGGTGTCCTCAGCTCTCCTTTCAGGGGACGGGAAGGGCCGAGTGATCAGACCCAAAGTGGCAATTTCATATTAGGTCGGGCAGGCAATATCTGCCTACATGTGGGGTTAACAGAGCTTTGCTAAAATGATTCATCAGAATCCAACTTGGCCAGAACATGATTTATTAAAACCAAACAAAAACAACCCACCAGGCTGGACGTTAATGTTCATCCGATCTCCTATGTGTTTGCGCCTTGTACGCCTTATTTGGCATTTATAATGCAGCCACCATGTGGAACTGATAGAAAACCCCTCCTGTTGGATTCAAAAGCTGTCTATAAATAGAGCGATTGCGATCCGTTCCAGCTAGATTTGGGGAACTGGTGAGCATTACCCCTTTCAGGAAATAAGGGCTTTTATTCCTTCCTGAGGTCGTGGTTCCATGTTGCCTGAGCTTGCAGCAACAAACATCCAGCTTTATGTTAGCTCTGCTCTATAACATTCTTTCAGAATCCAGGGAAATGGATTTTTTAAAATAAGTTTTAAAGGCCTCCAGCGTCTCCACGTATTCTCACAAGCCTTCCTCTTTATTTGTCCCCTTCTTGTAATCCACTCCACTTATGATGTATTGATATAGTCTAACATCTGGCTCTGATCACACCTTCTGTTGACTCACTGATCAACAAAAGAGCTGAGATGAGTCCCAGATGTTTAAGTATGTCAGTGTTCCATCAACCACATGTTTTATGGTGGGGAATAAATAGAGGTGGAGTTTAAAATCCAAGGATTTCAATAAGTATTTGGGTTAAGATTGTGTATGCGTGTGTGTGTGTGTATTTCTGATGGGTTCCTCAGGAGACATTTAAAAATCATTAAAGGCTGCATAAACTTGCCAGAGCTCGCTCCCAGCCAGCGTGGAACATACACATGTTCAAGACATGCCTCTACAAACAAAGGAGTTCGTTAGTTGAGTGCGCTTTGAAGGCACCTCTCATGCCTCGTTTTGCCACTTGTTAGCATAGTCGTCATGACTGGCTTTTTTTCCAAGTGCACTTTTTAAATTAAGGCATCCCCCATGTAGTTTCTTTATGTCTGTGATGGGGGTGCTGTGTAGTATGGGTCTCTCTGTTCCAAAGTCGTTTAACAAGACAAATGGCTCTTTGAAGCTGTAGCATCCACAATAAATGTCAGCTGTTACTGAATCTGAAAACTTATGCTCAGTCCTGCAAGGTCTGCACACCTTGCACACCTGTGGACATCAGCGGGAGTCGTGACAGCAATGAACCAAGAAGGAGAATTCTCACTACTTCATAAAACCCAAGGGATTTTGCTGGCATCCTATTCTCCGACATTTCTCAGACTCTTCAGTATCTTTGCTAGGGTTGCCATCTAGTCTACTGGCAGGAACTGAGGGACTACATAAAAACTTTGAAAGAGTGACTGAATTAGCAAGGCACAGCTCTTGTCATGGTATTGTCTGCCTGCAACGCTGCGAGAAGAATTCTTAATGACTGATACCCCATCCATCCTGGTATTTACTTGTGGTTGAAGATGTTGGGCTGGGTTTCTCCTTTTGGTACCCTTCCAGTGTGGCAAAGGAATCACAGGCAGTGCATGTCTCTGTTAGCTTGTCAGAAGCCTTCATTTTGAGTCCTTTGATACACTAAGCCTGGATGTCGCTTTTGTTCATCCCTTTATCTAAAAGAGAATCTCGTTTTCATTATCATAGATTAGGGTTTTTTGCTTTGTATGACAATAAGATAGAAAGCCAGCCATTGTAAACTTCTGTGAAATTCCCCCTTTCTCGAGAGACCTCTCTTCAGAATGCCCTCTGCCAAGATGTATTTTAGACAAAGCAGTTTTCCAGCCTGCAGGCATTTCAATCCACAGTGAATGTACATTCAGAGAAAGCAGCATATCAAAGAGCTGAGATTTCTCCAAGGCAAATGTATCTGTTTTCATCTGGTTTCCTTCTTTGATGTTGTCTAGATGTTCAGGAGTCTACGTTTTCTTTTAATAGTCCGGGCCCTGTCAGAGAAACTGAGCTTTTTTTCATTCAAACTTCCTTCCAGAAAGCCATTGAGAGTTCCTGGGTCTGTGCTGGGTCTGTGTTGTGTACCAAACCCAATACCAAGAGTGCGCCGTAATGCACTGTGACGTACTACTTGCCTTAGTGACACAGGATTCCCATCAGAGTTTTAGGCTATACAAATATTAACTGAAAACAATTAGTTGTCCAGGTCCAGCGTTGTCTGTTGGAGAGTTTGAGACCTTAAGTTAACACCTGACTCAAAGATCATTGGAGACTGAAGGTGGATGGGTCTCACCTCAGCCCCTTGCCCTTCCTAACTGACAGGGCCTTTGGAGTGAATTGACTGGATACATTAGATCATTGGACAAAATCTAATCGATCCCACATACGTGGTGCTGGGAAACGTGGTAAAATGCAGCACCATGCAATGACATGCATTTACCATGCACCTTTGACCGTCTCACCTGCACTCTGCTGGAACTAATGCAAACCACTGAGCAGCTTAAAAAGTGACCACAATTTTTACAACAACTGGCCAGAGAAATATTTCTTTGTTTACTCTCCCATGCACAAAAATTACTCCTGCCTGAGGTGCAGAGGGGTATAATTGAGTTTGGGATAGTGACAGGTTTAAAGCCCAATATCCTGTGATCACCCGGGCTAGAAATATGCACTTCGTATCTTTGGCTAACTGAATTTCCACTCTCCAAAAGGTATAAGACTTTCTCCTCCTATTCCTTGTAGATTGCAAGAAGTCAGATCTTTTGCTTGTGACATTTACATATAGACAGAGTCGTCCCTAGCGGAGAGCAAATCGGGGCAACCGCCCCAGACCCTGCACTTTGGGGGGTCCCAAACTCTGTGGCAGGACCGGCTGGGAGGCGGGCGGCTGCCGCCAGGGTCCCAGCTTTGTGCTGAGACTGGCTGAGAGGCGGCAGCTGCAGCCCGCCTCCCGGCTGCGCGCCAATACCATGCAGGAAGCAGGCAGCTGCTGCCAAGGTCCTGGCTTTGCCCTGGGCCCTAATCCCCACAGGGACGGCCCTGCATATCGAAAGACAGTGTGAAGTTGGTTGATTTCATTCATGGTGCTAATGCAGTCTGGATGTACAGATGGAGGAACAGGAAAAATAGTATCAACATGTGACATATACAGAGCTCATGCTGGAGTAGCATTAGTTTGGGATAAGTGCATTACACACAAGTGCCTTAATTCAGAGGGGATCCTTCTTTCTTCCCTGCCCCATACTAGCCTACAAGGCTGGCTGTGAACAGGGGATCCCCACACTTCACCACTGTCCTAATGCAGGGTGCAGCTTGCACTCCCTGGAAGGATTTTAGATTTGGGGCAGAAGCTGACCTCTTACATAGCATGCGTGCAGCCTACCTGGCTAGCAGGCATTTCACTATTTAAATACAATGAGGAAGGAAGTTTGATCTTGTGGTTAACGCACAGGCCTGGAGCTCAGGAGACCTGGTTTCTATTCTTCACTTTGTCACAAGCTCATGATGTGACCTGAAGCAAGTGACTTAATCTCCCTGTGCCTCAGTTTCCCATCTAAATGGGGGTAATAATTCCTTTGTCTGTTTAGATTGTAAGCTTCTTGGAATAGAGACTGCATCTTCGTGCCAGTACAATGGCTGGTGCAAGGGGGCTCTTCTCTGGGACTTCTAGGTGCTATTATAACAGAAATAATTACCAATAAATGCAATATGATGCCCTGCGTGGGCTGTGGGGAATCGAACCTGAGGCCTCTGAGTCTAAAGTAATGTCTGTACAGGCTTGGCTGAAAGGGTTGGGTCTATCAGCTCAAGGCTGGATCAGACGAAGAAACCACTGTGCAGCGCAATCACTAGAGGGGGACAGAGTTATATTGCGTCAGTGTGGTTACATAAAATAATGCACAGAGGCACGCCGATAATGCCTTTATACTGTGCCGTTATGTGCTGTCTCTTGCCTCATCATCACACGGCACGTCAGCCTTTAGAAGACACGGCTTTCCATACATTGCCATCATTTGAGAGCACAGTCTGGAGAGACACACAAATGTGTGATGTCATTCTGATGCATTAACAGCTGGCTAACTGGTTTTTATTGGACTGTTTCTCGACAAACAAACCCTTCTCTTTGTGACCTTCATCTGCCAGCCTGGAGAAAGCACAACCCACCCCGGTGCTAATGCCGGCTGACAAAGACAGTGCTGGGAAGCCCACGCAGGCATTCCCAACCCCTGGCAGGCTGGTACAGCTGCTTGGATTTAGCACTGCGGGAGTGTAACGGAGGCTGTGTGCCTGCAGTCTGAGTTTTTCCTCACTCAGAAATGTGAGTGTAATACCTCTGCAGGCTGGGTTGAGGCTCAGCCATGGACTTGGCCAGGGTATCTATTCTGGGCCCTCTTTGTCTGGACATCTGGCCCCTCAGGGTGACCCTTTGAGGCTACCAGCTCTTCAAGAGCTTTGCTCCCCATGGATGTACCCATTAGACAGCTCACAAAAAAGCAGGCAGAGGCACCATGGGTTGGATCCAAAGCCCAGGGAAGTCAATGGAAAGGCTCTCATTGACTTCAGCAGACTTTGGAGCAGGCCCCGTAAATTTATGGCGCCCATAATCTTCTCATCCAAGGACTGTATATTATCTTCTCCCCTGTCAGCTCAGCGTATGCTCCGGGCTCCTTTAGCAAGCTGTAGAATGTCTTACTGGGAACTTTCCTTTCTGTTCTTAGGGATGAGACAAAGAAATAATATGAAACTTTTTGCTGCAATAGCAACAATTTCTTTGGCCCATCTCTTACCTGCCACGGCCTGGGTTCCTGATTTGCTTTTTAAGTATATTTTTAAACCTCTGATTTTCCTTTACTGTATTTGTGCACGTTTTTGTCTAAGCTTAGGATGCACAAAGCTTGAATATTTTGTTTTCAGAGTCAGTTGCATGATCAAGGTTTTTACAGACCACTAAATTATTAAAGGGAACTCAGTTACTCACTAAATATTATTGCTTCTGTGCTGTCAGGGAGACGATCACAGTAATATTTTGTTCATTCAAACGTCTTTCTCTTTCTCCAAGGCTGTTGATGACAGGCAAAAAATCTTGCATAATATACTGAGGTGCTCGTTATAGAGGGGGAGGTAATTAATTTTAGCAGTCACAGTAAGTACATGTGATGTCTGAGGAAGCATCAGGAAAGAGAACCTGACTGACTGTCTCTGATTGTAGACATTTTTGACGACTCATTGGATAATCAGTTGTGGAGGTCATGAGTGTGATTTTACAGGATAGCCGCTGAGGTATTCACTGCTGAGGATGAATGAGCAGTTGAAGTTCAGCATCGCCATATCTTTGATAGTATAACACCCCCACCCAGATTCTAACAAGCATGTTCTTAAAACAATAACGACAAAAACCGTCCCAGTCTGCTAAACCTCTCTAGTTACTCTGCTTGTTCCATGGAGATTTTGTTGAAAGCTCCAGTACAAACCAGCTTCCGATTAAGAAAATCCAATGGCATGTCTTGTAACAGACCTAGTTTAAACTCCTCATTTCTCGGCCCTTCAGAAAGCATTATCTTTGTCAGCTCGCCTCATCCTCTCTGACAAAGCACCATCACCTGCAGTGTTAGAGGATGTCAGCCCTGAGCAGTCGCTTTGCTGAGAAACAAAATCCTCTTGCTTTTCAAAGTTTGGACACCGAACCGTTGCCTCGACATGAAATTTCCCCATGTCCAAGAGCACTCAAGGTTGGATCTAAAGATTAAATAAGGACAAGGCTGCAGCCACTTGAGGTAAGGTGTCAGAACAGAGTTACCAGAATGGCCTGTCTTTACAATGATTCAGCGTGTTCAAATTTACCTGCCAGTCAGTGCTATTGAGTGATTAAGTGGCACGGAAACATAGGGGCCAGATCTTCTCCCCGGCAGAGGCCAGGTAAGGGGCTGCACACGGGGGGACTCCTTGAAGGCAAGGAAGAAGGACTCCTTCTCCCATGCCATGGAGTATATTCAAAACCTCTCTGCAGCCACTGCTCACCCTTATGGATGGACTGGAGTAGGCTCCATGGTCTCTGGGGAGATGTGGAATAAGGGAACAGGGTATCTGGCCCAGTCCCTAGTCCCCCCGCCCTGCGTACTTGCACATATGGGGATGCCCTGGAGCTGGGCACTGTGGATGGGGATTGCACCTGCTACGAAAATAAAACCCTTCCCTGGAAAGGTTGAGCGTGTTCCTCCTCCTGTCCCCACAGGACCCTGGCGTCCACTGTGCTCGTGGTGACCCAGAATTGCAGCAAGTTCTTCCTCTCACCAGGACTGTAGCAGCTGAAAATAGATCAAATCAAAATCCTTCTCATTAGAGGGTTTAAACTAACACTGATATATGCTTCCTGGCATGCCTTACCAAGGTCAGCCCATGCTGTAATTTATTAGGGCAGGTTTCTATATCAGCCACCAGGCAGTTCTTGAAAACAGTCTCGTTTTATGTAAGACTGCATATAAACGTTCGATATACAGTGGTGTCCAGCCACTCAACCAGCCGGCGACAAGATTGCTTGTGGTCTTGGGCAAATCAAGGGGTTATTTTTGTGTGTTCCTGTGAGTGCGTGAGACTCTAGATGCACCCACGGCAGGGTTGCAAAACAGGAACTGGCCGCCAGCAGGTTCAGCCTTAGCCATCCTGTTTTATTGGGGTGAGCAGCATTTGAAGATGTTCCGTTTTGCACTGCCTGGCACAGCGTCACTTCTCGTAAGGCGGGCGCTGGTGCGGGAATGGAGCTGGACTGTATGCCCTTTGGACGCCTGAGCTTGCCTTTGGAATGTGGGTGAAATTCAGTCCAGCACAGTGCCAGCGCCACACGCTCCACTTCAATCACACACACCCTAAGCTCCTTCCAGCCTTGCAAAACCACCACCGCAATTCACCAGCGCAGGTACAAAATCTGTTCCGGCACCCGTTCCCGGGTGATAGATACTTTACTTATCTGTCAAAAACCTTCACTCAGCCCCTGACGCTCCCTGGGGGGACCCAGGCTGTGAGGCACCTCCCTACCACCCGCCCTTAGCGAAAGGGAGCCCCGTCTGTGCCTGCCAGGAATTGGCAACACATGCCCTCCCCTCTCAGCCCACGCAGGCTCCGCTGTAGGTTAGCGATCGGCGCGTCCCCCTGGAGCGTCCAGCCCCAGAGCCATTGGACAGTCACAGAATTCGCAGCCCCTCTGTTCCCAACGGAGCAGCATACTGCAGCTTGCTTGCAACGCCTGGAGCACAGCCCTGCTTAACACACAGCACCTAGGTTTGCATGTAGAGAAAAGCCGGGATAAGTTATCTACCAAGGAACAGGGACTCAAATGACAGTGAGCAGAAATATTGGAAACAAAGGGTTACATATGATATGAAGTCAGGACATGCATCCTAGAACTTGAACTTCATTAAGGAGATTGCTTCTTGTCTGCTAATGTGCTGCTTAGCCACAGTCCTTCTGACGGCGTTGAGACCCTTCTTCTGTGAGATCAAGCCTACTAGACACTTGTCCTCCCCAGATGAAAGATGCACCCCCAGATATATCACCTCAGGCTTTTAATCTTCACCTGAAAACAGGGTGATTTCCCCTCCTCCCCCCCCCCCCGCTGTTTATTTCTTCCTGTTCCTTTTCTTTCTAAAGTCTCCCACGAGCTCTTCATTAGCATTTGCCTCTGTATGCTAATAGACTTCTATGATAAGAGACATGACAAACAATGGTCCGCTGGGGAGAAAAGTGTCTCCCATCTCCTGCCTGGAGAATTCTGTCTCATGGCACCTACCTCTGAGTGACCTGCCTTTAACGACAAGGCCTTAGGAACATAATTTCCAATGTAGAGATGGATCTCCTCCCACATTCTCCACACATGCATATCCCACAGATTATGATAACCACTGTGACGCAGGCTTTCAGGAGAAACCTTACACAGCACCCTTTGGTGAGCTAGAATGGGAAAACCAGACCTGGGAATTCCTGTAATCCACGTGTCCCCTATGCCAGAGGTCTTTGGGTCACAAACCCCGCTTCCACCAGCTAGTGGGCAGCTGGAATTTTGCAAGGCTGGTTTATTCACTGGCTGATGGCGCCTCCTGTCTGTGGTGACGTACGAGGATTCGGCCAACTCTGCAGGTGAACACATACATGCGAGGTCAGACCACCGTGAGAACCCTGCCCGAGGATATTCCCAGGGGGGGACTTTAGCCTGCAGCGCAGCCACTGTGTGCTGTCCTAGCTGGCGCTAGAGGAGCTAGGACAATGATGAATCTGGCCCATGGATTTCAGTGGCGTTACGTCAGATTCACACCAGCGTAGTGGAATTTGACCCATTCTAGCTAAGGGTAGGTCTACACTGCCATCACAGTGTGTTTTATCTAGCTGGCTGCTATACTGGATCGGTGCAACTGTGGCAGTGTGTGTGTGTCAGCGTGGGGTGTACAAGCCCACCCGGAACCCTGGGGAACGGTGCAGGGGAACTGCTCCGGCGGCCAGCCCGCGCTGGATCCTGCCACCCTGGGTCCTATGCTGCCTCAGCTTCAGCACCCTGGTCCCCGAGCTAGCTAGGTGAAAGCTACTGACGGAGCTGCTCACACCACGCGGCTGCACTGCGGACACCCTCGAATTGACCCCGCAAAGTCAGGTAGCGAGATCCTGCAGGGCCGCTTACCCCGCCGGGGACTGGCGCGGCTGTGTGGAGAGTCATATTATCACACTAGTGGGTCCCCCCTCCCCACTAAACAGCTCAAAAAATCTTCAAGGTGAAGCCTGCTTTTCCTGGCTCTGGGAGGGCATCGGGGCTTCATTTTCGTAATTTACATTACCATATGCAATGTTCTAGTCCTTTGCTCTGCTGCATATTGTCAACATGAAATAACCTCTTTTTGTGGTTACATCATAAAAATTCTTTAGATCTTGGAAGCAGACTGTGAATATTTGCATATGTATATCTTTAATTTTCACAGAACAGGCTGGCTACCAGATGGGTGAACCAAATAAGCCTCCAACATTTATATGAAAGTTAGACGTTTTCCTGTGTTGTTAACCACAAAGGAAACTAGGTGGTTTTGAACCATGCTGAGCCACTGCCAGTTCCTAACCTTAGAATATTTTCACGGGTTGGTGGGGGAGAGGGGCGGAGAAGGGTTTTTTTCCTCTTTCAAACCAGATGGTGGCATGGAATCAATCAAAGGCAGTTTCCAAAGTTTGTTTACTTAACATTGAATATAATATGGTCCCCTCACACAGTAAAAAGACATGATCTTCCAACCAGGCTAATGAGTGCTAGGAACACTGCACAAACAGAAGAGGACTGCTGCTAGTAACATTATTTATTTGTATCAGCATAGCACCTAGGAGACTGAGTCATGGACCAGGACCTATTGTGCTAGGTCCTGTACAAACCCAGCAAAAGGCCAGTCCCTGCCCCAAATAGCTTACAATCTACGTACAAAATGCAACACACTGGATCAAGATTTAATTAAAATTGCCCCATCACTTTTATAGGGTCTAACTTACTTTCACAAGCTACATAGGCCAAGAGCTTTGTTTTACAATGAATGCTGCTGGCTTTTTTTTAAGGCGTTAATTTGATACCATAGTTATTTTTCTGAACATCCCAAATTATATTGGTAGTATAGCAAAAAAAAAAAAAAAAAAAATGTAGCCTTGTCTTTCAAACATGGGGGTCTCATTACACAAATCTGTCATCTATTAATTCATTAGAAGTTGATAAAAGAAACTTGGATCAAACCTACTTTAAAATTTTCCTGATGACACACAATAGTAAACGTCAGCCAGTGTGCCGGAAATGTAACCATAATTCTTTCTGCTAAATTCAGCAGTACAAGGCCGTCCCTCTGATATTAATTGACCTTTAAGTGGTTGCATGTGTGGTTTTCATGTGTCACTTAGTTCTGTTATTTGAGCTTCACAGCTATTTGAAAAACAAGAAATCTTGTACTTGTTAACGGACAGTGAACTGGTATATTACATTGTTAAGGAACAAATGTAATCTACAGATTTGGCCAGTTTATATAGTCCTCCATGTCTCTTCACCAGTGTCACCAGTATGGGGCTGGATGTTATTAAAAACCAGGACAACAAAAATGTATAGTGCCCGCAGTCATGCTCGCTAGCAATAAGAGGACAAAACAGTTTCCATTGTAACACCACATGCATATCATTTGCTGAAACTTTCACTCTGGAGTTCACGTAAGCATCTTTGTCTCTCCCCAAAGGTAATTTTATTTAAGTTTTGCGTGGGGAGGGGAAGTTGAGTGAAAACCCACCAGTGGCTTTCAAGTTACTGGAAAGTTGGAACAAACCAAAACAAAACAGATTTTTTTTCCTAGTCTAAAATAACCAATGAAATAAAAATCCAATCTTTTGTTTTTAAGAAAGCGGGTTTAGGTTCTTGAAACTTGTCCAGGACTTAATCCTCCATGAGCAACTGTGACTCTGCTTGGTTGTAAGAATATTGGCTCTCTCTTATCCAAGAGCTGGGAAGTGAAAACTTCCTTCTGAGCTGGCGCAGTAGAGAATTTTCCTAAGAGCACAGGTGCGGGCGCCTCCATACAGCGACACCCAGCACATGCTCCCATTGCTAGTGAAGTGCATGGGCCGGTTGCCTCGAGGAACTTACAAGCCTGGGCGAGATGGTGTGAGATACCCATAGTGATACCGAGCCCTGATGCGGCACATTTCCACCTTCCATGTCAAAGCACTTCACAAAGGAAGGAAGTGCACTATCCCCATTTTACAGATGGGAAAACGGAGGCACAGAAAGGTGAAGGGACTTTCCCACAGTCACCCAGCAGGCCGGTGGCAGAGCCAGGAATAGAGCCCAGGTCTTCTGAGTCCCTGTCCACAAGGGCACAATGGAGGGGGAAGAGATGGGGCAGGTGTCCCAGTCCCCCCTCCTTGGCCAGAAGCAGAGAGGCAGCTGCTGGAGCCCCTGGAACAACAGGCCTGTAGCTTTGCATCCATTTTGAGCTTCTCAGTCCCATGGGTAGGATGAGCTGGCCTCACCCCCCCAGTTGGCCTCCCCCAAGGGAGGGGAAGCCCTGGGGCCATGATTCTTGGAGCTGGGCAGCTTGGGCCCTGGCTACCCGAGCGAGACAAGGGCTGGCGGGTCCCACAGTGGCTGCAGTCAGGCTTGGGGCTCTCTGGGAGGGTGGAGACCCTGGGCCCGGCACTTGGGCAAACTCCGTGCACGCTGTTGGGCTGGGATGTGCCCAGGGCCGCTGCTTCCAGAGGTAGCAGAACTGGAGTGGGGGTGGCTAGTTCCCCTCTCCCCGGTGGAAATATTGTGGGGGCCGATCCATGTTTCCACCCCCACGTGTCGTTCGCTATAAACTGCCCACTCACGCAGGGGTGGAAGTGAGAGCAGGCCCTGGAGAGGCTGGCGCGGCTGCCCCGGTGCCCAGGCCGGAGAGAACAGAGAAAACGCTCGGCTTGGGCCCCTTCCTTAGGAAAATTCTGGTTGCGGCCCTGCCTGCCCAGTGCCGTCTCCATTAGTCCACGCCGCCCGTCCTACAGGCAGCTCAGCCACAGTTAAACCCCGACCGAAGGCCGGCATCCACACATCTGCTCTCCCCGCGCCTCTGTTCGGTTCCAGTGTGCCCGGTCGATGAGTGCTTTGAACGAGGCATCGCCTCTACCTGTGCCCTCAGGCAGCCCCTCAGACCTAACACGCTGCTTAGACGAAATGTGTCGGAATCAAGCTAGGGTGGCAGGGCCCGTCCCAGGACAACAGACTGATAGGAGGCCTCCGTGATGAATTATCTCGGTTTTCTCTGCGGGTTCTGCGAAGGCCTGTGCTTCGGCTCAGTTTGGGTTCAAACGGCAGCTCTCCGGCCTTCACGAACGTCCCGCCTGCCCACGGGACTGCGCCAGAGCCCACTGAATTCCTTGCAAAGACGCCCATTGAATTCAGTGGGTTTTGGATCATTTCCTTCATTGTTCTAGGTTGCCAAGAGCCCTCACAAGATTCAGGACTTTGATTGGATTGCCTGCTTCTTGCTGGATCCTCACCTTGGCAATCCCAGGCCTGTCCCGGTTCCTGCTTGAGCTCACAGAGGAGCCTGAGGGAGTTGTTTTGGTTTTTTCCCCCACCACCGAAGTAGCCTCATAGGTAATGATAATGGACATCGGCCTCTGCTTGTGAGGTAAGGGACCGCTGTGCTCTGTTTGTCAAGGAACCATTCATGCAGCGATATTTGGGATTAAGCCAAACTTTGTGCCTAACGTCGATTCTGATTTCTACTGGAATCAGGGTATTTTCTTATCCGCATTTTAGCCAAAACCTCCACAGCTCCACTTGTTGGATCTCATGAGCAGAATCACTATTGCCTGGGCGGAATGAGCTCCTTCTGTAAAGCCAATGTTCTCGTTAGTCTCAGCGGGAGCCTCTAAAACCAGCATCTCTGAATAGCACAGAAGGCCTTTCCCAGAAGCCTGATGGAGAGAGAATAAAACAATTCTATGAATGCTCCTTCGACCAGATCAGCTGCAGCATCTTGGTGGCAAGGGAACGGAGCTCCTTGTGGGGATGCTTTGATTTTCTGCCCTCGCTTTCACCAAACATGATAACATTTTTGGTGTGTTCATTCGCAGGATTCCTCATTTGACAGGTGAATCCTGCACACTGTCCCGCTCAGCCTTCTTCCTACATGATTTCAGCTTTCTAATCCCTTGTGTCTCAGATGGTGGCTAGGGTATTGTAAAAGCCCGGACTGGGGTCCTTCCTGACCCCTGGGTCTATCACAGCGCATCCTGAATCAAGAGATTTGTTTTCCTTTTATTTTAGCTTTTAGAACTGAAGAGATGCAGACGTGTTGTCCGTGTCTTATAACGTTGCTATTAGAAGAAAATAAGTAGGGAAAACAGGCTTTGGTACAAGATTTTGTGGTATTGGGTTTTTTCCTATGTCTTTTGACACTACTACAGAAGGGCCCATGTGATGTTGGGCTGGTATAGTATGCTTCTGTTCTTGCAGCACAATGGGGCAAGATTGTGTGGTATTGCGTTTTTCCAGTTACTTCAGATGCGAATAGGAGGGAGGCTTATGTGATCATGCGGTGTTATAGTAATTCTTTGTTCTTCTTCAATGGTGGAATAACCACGCTCATCATTCACTGCATGACTAGTCTATTTATGTCTGAAACTATGCATGGCTGAGCTGGACTTATGGAATCCTGTCTTTTGCCCAACTTTCATTGCTCTTCGGAGCTTAATCCATAACTTTTTTTGGGAAGTGTATTGTTTGGCCTTTGGGTATTTAGCAGAGAGGAAATAAATGTGCTTGCAGAAGGGGGATAAACAGCTTCATGAGTTGCCAAAAAATGTCATTTGCTCTGTTAAAGTCTTCTCTGTATTTTTCCAAGTAAAGTATATGAAAATCCTGCTTAAATGATGTGTGACTTTCTTCTGAATTGGGCCCAAAGCTGGTAGATTGCTATGTTTAATTAAATACCTCGATTTACTAGCTTGCGATGAAGCCAAGTGTAGCTAACAGGCCATTTCTATAAATGTTGGGATGATGAGAGCACCGACAATGAGTCATAAAAGACAATGGTACAAAAGGGTATTTTAATGTATTCATTGTCGTAGTGCAACAGAGTCCAAACGTCCTGAAACATTACATTCCACTGCCAGGTGCAAACTTGAGAATTTGACAATGAATCAGTATAAAAGAAAAAGTCCCACTGTGTAAAGGAAAGTGTCGTCATGTTTATTTTCCAGGATGCTCCTGCATCTCAAACCCGAGATAAATGTATGCACTAACAGAAAAGTCGTGCTATTTTGTCTCCCTTTTGTGGACATTTGAAAAAGCATTGCAGTCCATTTGCTGTACTTTCTTTCCATTATTTACTCTCCCGATGTACCTTGCTGGAAGCTAATAGCTATACAGTTTAAAATGCTCTCTACTTAGTGAAGGAAGCTGAAGAATAGTGTGTGTGTGGCGGGGGGGAGCTTTAGTGAAAAGCAGTCCCCACAAATGAACAGAAAATGAGGATGTGCAGTCAGCAGTAATGCAGCCAGGGCATGAAACATTTGTAGGCAATAATTATCCACTTCAGAGAGCCACTCTTAGTAGTAATTGGTTAACAAACCAAAGCAGAGCAGGGTCGCAGGAGCAGAACAGAAGGCCCAAAGAAAGCCTCCAGTGTCACTGACTGTTCTTGTTAGGTTATCTAGCACGCCATCCTTTTAGGGGGTTCTCGTCTGCAGCTGTTCAAAGCAGGGAGATGGGAGTCACAAATATCAGCCAAAGAACAGGCCTGGGTTTAAAGCACCCCTCTGCTCTGATCCTCCAGATGACAGCCCTTTCCAAGATGATGATTTCATTCACACATCCTGGTGCCTTTTTCAAGCTGTTTGCTCAAAGACACGCCTGCGCACACATGGGTAAGGGAGCTGTGAGTTGTCTCAGAGCCCTTTGTCACCGCCAACAATAAAAGGCCATTTAAAATCGAATCATTGCATTGCTTGCATTCCTACCCTCCGAACACAGCCCTTTTTGGGCTATCCAAACGCAGTCGGCAGGGAGGGAAGGAGTGTGACGTGGAAGGACAGCTGCACTGTGTCGCAGGGACTGCGTCAAGAGTGTGGGGGCAGGGAGGGTAAAATGGAGCCATTCTGAAGGATTTTCTCTCTTCTGTGGATCTTTCAGGAGTTCAGATTGCCGCTTTCTACAGACGGTTGGCCTAGACTCACCCCGGTTGGTGCAAACCGAATGTGCAGGGGGGGCTGTTACACTCCAGGGCGTTCACCCCCATTGGAGCAGCACGTCCACCACCAGGGGCTATCCTAGGAATCTTAGAAGCGTAGGACTAGAAGGAAGCTCACAAGGTCATCTAGTCCAGTCCCCTGCACTCAAGGCAGGACCGAGCGTTATCCCCGACAGGTGTCTGTCTAGTCTGCTCTTAGGAACCTCCAATGATGGGGATTCTACAACCTGCCTAGACAATGTATTCCAGTGCTTAACTCCCCTGACAGTGAGGAAGTTTTTCCTAATGTCCAGCCTAACCCGTCCTTGCTGCAGTTTAAGCCCATTGCTTCTTGTCCTGTCCTCAGAGGTTAAGGAGAACATTTTTTCTCCCTCCTCCTTGTAACAACCTTTTATGTACTTGAAAGCTCTTATGTCCCCTCTCAGTCTGCTCTTCTCCAGACTAAACAAACTCCGTTTTTTCAATCTTCCCTCATAGGTCATGTTTTCTAGACCTTTAGTCACTTTTGTTGCTCTTCTCTGGACTTTCTCCCATTGTCCACATCTTTCCTGAAATGTGGTGCCCAGAACTGGACACAATACTCCAGCTGAGGCCTAATCAGCACGGAGTAGAGCGGAAGAATTACTTCTCATGTCTTGCTTACAACACTCCTGCTAACCCAGCTGAGAATGAAGTTTGCTTGTTTTGCAGCCGTGTTCCACTGTTGACTCACATGTCACTTGTGACCCCGGCTCCCTTTCCGCAGTGCTCCTTCCTAGGCGGTCATTTCCCATTTCGTAAGTAAAAACAAGGAGCGTCCTGCAGCACCTTAAAGACTAACAGATTCCTGCGGGCATAAGCTTTCGCGGGCTGCAACCCACTTCATCAGATGCATGACAAAGTGGGTTGCAGCCCACGAAAGCTTATGCCCGCAGGAATTTGTTAGTCTTTAAGGTGCTACAGAACTCTGGTTGTTTTTGCTGTGTACAGACTAACACGGCTACCCCCTGGAACTGTTCATTTTGTAAGTGTGTAACTGATTGTTCCTTCCCAGAGCATCGCTCTGCATGCGGCTTACCAGAAGAGGCAGCAGCAGGAAGTATTTCATGGGTGCACCGCACCTGCGCTGGCCAGGCCTGCTGTCTCAACAGCAGGCCACTTTGGAGGCTCTGCTCGTAAGCAGTTTCCAACTGCTCCCTAACCAACTTTCTGCTTTCAGGAGTTCCGTGTCCTCGTTTATGCCATCGGGAGCTGGTCTAAACTAGGGATGACTCTAGCCCAGCAGCTGCGCCTGATCCCAGAACAAGAAGGTTTTTTTAAAACCGGACTGGCTGAGCTTTGTGGTGTTAAAAATAGCAGCCACGTGCAATCAGGATAGTCCGTATTTGTAAGTAGCTAGGTGATTTCACATGGGCACTGAGGTGCGCTGGTGCCTTGGTAAGGGTGATAAACAAGCGCGATTCACGCAGCCGCATGAGGGTGGATTTTAACCAAATGCACGCCAAACATCAGGCGGGCGAGGAACTCCCCTTTTCAAGTAGGCAGCATGAGTCCGGACGTGGTGAACAAACATAGCTTAGCGTGCTGATTGCAGGATATTCGTGCAGTGCAGAGCGAGTTTAGGAGTGGACTGAGCAGCCGCCTGTGGCTATGGTACCCTGCAGTCAGGCGGTGTGACTGCAGGACATGCGGACGTACCCGATCTAGCTAGCTGCACAGGGCAGCCACGCTCACCCAGGACCCTGGATACCTATTGATCAAAGCCAGCTTGGCACGTCTGCAGGAGCTGCAGTCTGACCTTCGGACTGCAGGAAGGCCCGTATGATCTTGGACTGGCACAGGGTGCTTCTGGTCTTGCTGAACGATGGAGTCAGATTATGTGGGATTGCATTTGGCACGAATAGGAGGAGGCCGTATGGGATGATGGGCTATTATAATAATTCTTTGTTCTTCAATGGTAAAATAACCGCCCTCGCAATTCAATGAATAACTACTCTGTTTAGCTGGGAGGGTAATTAATCAATGAATGATTTACCCAGGACCGTGGTAGATTCTCTATCACTGGTAGTTTTTAAGTCAAGGTTGGATGTTTTTCTAAAATATATGCTCTAGTTCAACTAAGCAATTGGACATGAAGCAGTGTTTAATTCAGGGAAGTCCTCTGGCCTGTGTTATTCGGGAAGTCAGGCCAGATGATCACAATCATCCCTTCGGGTTTTAAAATCTGTGAATAAGTGGGTCTGTTCAAATTAGCAGATCTGGTAAAAATAGACTCTCAAACATTGGATTTGGGAAGGTGGGGGGAGAGAACACTACAAGAAAGGACAGAAGTAACATTACTATGAGAGAGCACAGTGTGGATCTCTCCTCTGTTAACAGTCTGCAGCAACTTTGAAAACATATGACTGCTGTCATCTGCAGGCAAATCTAGTTCCTAGGGTTTTAAAGGAGCAGTGCATAGAAAAGTTAGGCATCACTGTTTCAAGCTTCTGTTCCCCACATTAACAAGGTCAGTTTGAGAGGTGGGAGTCCATTCCTGCACCAGTTTAATTGTTATTCTCAGTAGATACTGCATTGCTGTGCTTGTCGCGTGCAGATGATTCTTTTGTGTGCGATATGGAATATTTGCACTCTGTAGTGGTTTGAAATAGCACAGCAGAGCAGTGAAATAATTATTATTTTTGGTTGGGTGGCTAGGATTGAATCTAAATCTGCACAAGTAGCCTACTTTTAAAGGACCTTAAATATTTGAGTCAGCAGCTCTTCTGACTTTATAACTTAGAGGGGACCAGATTTTTAGCAATATGTAATGACAATAGTGTAAATCTGTGGCAGCCCTGAAGCATAAATAGGAATAATGTGGCTAGCTGGGTGAGCTGGGTATGATTCACGGGAAGTCTTCAAAACTTTCTTCTGATCTATAAAATTGTTGCAATCAGCTGCAACCAACTCTGGCAAAAACCTCAATTCTTGTCCACATGACTCACCATCAGCTGTGTAACGAAAGCCCGTTATCAGGGCTGCCATGCCAGTGCCATTGGTACAGAAGGTAGCATTTTGCTACGTGCGGCTACTGTTGAGCCTCTGACTTGTATAAAGCTGAACATATCTGTCTGTTGAGACACCTGCATGGCTCCCATCCCCTAACATCTGATTGCCTTTGTCTTTGGAGAAGACAGGAGGATAACCACCCCACGAACTATCAGTAATGAGCATTTTTAATAGGACATGAGTTGTAGGGGTACCTATAATTGATGGGTCTGATTGTTGAGGCTAAGTGAGAAAAGCGTGATGGAATCACTAACTATTACAACTGTGTTATAAGCAGAGGGATTTTAATATTTTAACAAACATCAAGGAGGAGGACCAGGGGCTTTAGTGAAATAAGCAGATGGATGTTACAGGAATAAGAGCAGAAATAAACGCCAAATGGTTGAGACTGTCTAACAAACAATAGACATCTCTTCAGATGTATTCCTTATGGACAGGGTGTAAAAGAGAAAAAGTATCCACTGGGTAATTAAAGTGTCATTGAAGAGGAGGAAGTAGCATATTTGTTAATCAGTTAATTTGCTTCTGTCTTTCCAAGCAGGGAAAAGATGGCAGGACTGCCTGAGTCATGAAGGGATCATATTTTGTTGGTATCAAAAGGCAGGAGTAAAATAGTTTGCAGATACCATGGAAATAGCTGTGAAAACATTAAGTAGTAGTGTCTTTACAGCTCTCCTTTAGAAGTGCTCTCATGATTAGCCAGACCCGCAAAGACAGGAAGTGGCCAGAAGACGAGAATATCCATCTTTTTTTTTTTTTTTTTTTTAAAGAAAAGCCTTTAAGATATTGTCAATTATTTTATTACTTAGAAAAACACCTTAATGGAGCATTCCTGGCATTGAATCAGGAATGAAAAGAGAGAGAGAGAGAGAGAGAGAGAGTGTGTGTGTGTGTGTGTGTGTGTGTGTGTGTGTGTGTGTGTAAAATCAGTTGGGAAATGCCAGAACTCAGGTTGTTTGTGCAACTTTACTTTCTTTCCATAGGACTCGTGTCGGGTGTGCGTAGTGAGGGAGGCTGTTCACTCGATCCCTGTTTCACTTGCACAGGAAGTTGGAAGGTGTGTAGAGAGCAAGGCAGGGGCTGCAAGGATGACGAGCATGTGGTTAAGTCTGAACAGGCAAGGCTTAGCTCTCTCTCTGCCTCTGCCACAACCCTCCGGTGTGATGCTCTGGTGCTGAGCAAGTCACGTATAAAACCAGCGTCGTGGAGAGCAGAATTGGGCCTGTTTGTGTGTGTATATTCTGGGGGAAGATTTAATATGCAGCTTTGAAAAATCATAATGAAACAAGTGTTGTGTAATCTAACCACATTATTAGGTCCTTGTTATCAGTCAGTAGCAATTTGACTGTGAATCAGGAATTAACTCTGCGTTATTAAATACAATCAATGATCATCCATGGAGCTGTTTGTTTGCGTCAAGGAGATGAAAACAAACACGTCGGGGATTGCAGAGAGAGGGAAGGAAGGAATATAGAACACAGCTGGGGAGAACATGTGACCCAAACCTTAATCACACTGAAAATCAGCCCTGCTTCAGGGTCAGTCAGTGTGCTTTAGCCAGCCGTGGCATATGTGGAGCATTTCCACATCAGCAGGCTTTTGATCCACCCTGGTAGAGAAGAGACAGGAATCAGCTATGATAAGTATAAGGAGAAGACTTTTTTTTTTTGCGGTTCCTGGACACAGATACCCTGTTGTACTCCTGGCCCCTCTCACTCTTGTAGAATATATATATATTCCTCCAATATATAATATTTTGCCTTGGGCACAGTCCCCTCCAACATTGCAATGGGGAGAATCATGTTCAGCTGTTATGCACAGGAAATTCATTGCTGCTTGGAATGTGAAAGGAAATCTTTATAGCTTTCGTTCCACTTCGAGACAGGAACTGCCCTGCCTGTCAAAGTGGGAGGTATTGCCAACCTCAAAAGCCAGAGTGCTTGGTAATTGGTGGTTTGGCATTTTCTTCTGATCTATGGATCACTTATGTTTAGAGGGATGCTGATGTACTACACCCAATGCATGTGGCAGAGGAAGGTTTCACTAGCATTATCCCAGTGTATTCCGATGATACCTTGACCGCAGTGAGGATATTCTAAAGAAATAGGCAGAATAAAAATACTCAGCAACTCCGTTCCTTTGAAAGACCTACTTGATTGGAGTTTTATTATTTCAAAAGAGCACTACTATTACTATCATGTAGTCAGGTAAACTTCATCGTCCCAGTTAAATTAGGGTTATTGCTTTGCAAGCTGATCCAGACACTGTCCAGTGTCCAAGCCAATGAATTCATTTGAAGTAGGAAACTAGTCTTGGACTGAAATCTGCACACCTGGAAACGCAGGTATTTGCAAATTGCAAGAATGTTTGGGCACTTGTGTGTTCGCTCGCTATTTTGATACTGGTCCTGCTACTGAACTGAAGTGGGCAAAAGCACTTTTTCTACTGTTCCCAATACAAATGTTATTGACAACATCACTAAGCTCATACATAGTGTTTGTATCTTCAGAGCACTGTGGAACAACAAGGACCCGAATCATGAGAGAGCTGACCCCATTATGGGTCCTCTCATTCCTCTTATCTTCTCTCCTCTTCAAAACTGAGATATGTTTGAACTTTTAAAAGACCCCATTTGGTGTCTAATCTAAGACATTAGTGAATTTTGGTCCCCAATCCCCCAATGGACACTTGTGACTTTTATGGTTATGAATTCACTGATCATCAGTTTAAACCTCAGATTTCTTTAACTGAATATGCCTTTTTGACTGGGGAGTTCATTGTTCTCAGACATTGGCTGCGAAACTTTCCCAACCTGCTACAACGCACAATGCTATGATTCAGTCTGAGTATAACTTCATACGCTCTACCTCATGGTCAGAGTGAAGCAAATAAAAACAAAAAACGCCAACAAGTTCACTGCCTTTATATATCGTGTCCAGTTTAGGCTTATGTCTATCTGCAAATGGACATTACCAGTAAATATTATTTTAAAATGACTGTGTGTGTGTATATATATGTGCTGCTAATTCTGGGGTGATATTCACCCCAGCAGACGTTCATGCATCATTTGAATCTCATCTAAGCCTTCTTTTCGATACCTAAGTGGGCCTTCAGTGGTGCAAACGCCTTGCACTGACCCTCTGCAGAGTGGTGGATTTCACTCTATGTACTTGGCTTCCTGTTCTAACTAGTCAATTTCATACAGAGGTGTGCATTGCACACAGCAAAAAGTAGCAACAGCTGATGAAAAATGCCCTGATAAGGAGGACTTCGTTGTATGCTTACAAAAAATATAACACCCTGTTGGCTGTTCATTTAAGCAATGCTCTACACAAATTCTTCTGTTGTTTATAAATAATCTGCAAAATGCCATGCAGTTATGGTAGGGATGACTTAACTGAATTCCTTTAACAAGCTCAGTATAAAGGCACATCCCTGGCCCTCACACAGATGTTACTTCAGAGCCACGGCACTGCGGGTAGCGTTAGTAAGGGTGTATGTGCTGTTACCAGGGGTGAAACAGGTCGCTGGAGCTTTACCGATGAAAGAGTTTAAACTGCTCCTGTACAGAGCTGGAAAAGTCAATCCGTCCATAGTTGCTTGTGTTTTGTAATGAGTTCACTTTGGCCTTTCGCACGTATCTTATTTCAAATATTTGAGGGATGGAAGGTATTGGTGAATTTGAGAGTGGAGCATGAGAGGATTCAGGGATGGTGAATGTCAAACTAATGCAAGCTGGTGACTTCACCAGAAATGAACCAGACCTTGGACACATGGATGGGATTCTCTCTACTAACTTAACAGAACACAGTAGAGTAAACCTGGGGCAATTTCTTCCCTTTCAGCTACCAAGTGAGGACTCTTGGAAGATGCTGAGTATCACCAGCTTAATGGAAGTAGAGGGTACCCAGCATTTTGCACAATCCAGCCTCTCAGCTTTATATTTTAAATAATCCTAGAAGAACTTGCTTTTGAATTTGTGTGCGCGCGCGCATGCGTATATTATTATGACGGAAAGGCTTTAATTAGGATATGTTTTCCTGGATCATAGAATACTACTTGGCTATAAAAATTTTGTTATAAATTCATCTGTGGGCAGCATGTTTAGACAGAACTCTCTTCAGGCAGAGAAGCAAACGCATGTTTTGCCAGGAAAGCAAAATATTCTCCATAATAGGAAACAATCTATCAGACGTTGGCCTATCCTTACATCTTGTCTGATTAAGTTATTAACATATCTTTCCTGTAATTCAAATACCCTTCACCACCATGAAAATAAATATTTTGGTTGAATAATAATAAAACTACCAATAATTATAGAGACAGTTTTATTCTGCTGAACTGATCTGTATGGTAGATATCAGCTCTCATATTCTGCTCTCTGAATATGAATGAGTGGAAACTGTATGCTTTAGGTGAGTGAAATATCGGAGTCCATGCAGAAACAGAGCAGAGGAAATGTAAGATGACTGAGCCCTGCTTTATTTTATATCTTCCTGTTGGTTGTTTTTTCCTGACACGGTCTCACCCTTCCACTCTACGTGTATGTAAATTTCACTTAGTTACCTAAGTGTAACTTACTCAATGATTTGTCATCTCTGAATCTGGCTCATTTTTAAATGGCACTATAGTATACATCAGGATGGGAAGAGAGTTTATTAAGGATGATATGACCTTCTTTGTATTAATGCAAGGGTGGCGGTGGTTTGTACTCGGTTGACTAATATTCGCTGGCTAGCATATAAATATATACCACGTTAATAATACATTTTATCTGCACCATATACATATATTAGTATGCATTAAGCACCAATAGCATTAAACACAAATATTGTAACCGTGATATAACCTAAACTGGTCTGTACCATAATCCTCTTCACTTATGCTAAGTATATCATAACTCCTTGCATTTGCTGAAGTAAGCACTTGGCATGAGCAGATAAGAAACATGTCAAAATCAAGATACATTTGTTTCATGTCTTAGTACAAGCTAGGGAAATACCTTCATGGACCAATACCTGGAACGCTAGTATCCAAAACAAAAATAAGGAAGGAACAGAACAGCAAGTTAGGGAACTGGGATAAACTGATGCACTGGATTTTAAAGATATGTAAAGAAATGAGTAAGTTGTAACATCACCATATAAAAAATGGCAGCTGAAATGTGTAACTTGGGGAGCACATCTGCTGCATAATGTGAGTGAAACATGGCTACATGGGATGGATCCTCAGAGACTGGTGTCATTTTTCCTGTACCATATTAATAAACCTGAGTGACATTAGTTATGTGGTCTCTTGAGTATATTTCATAATGGGCCAAAGTTTGGTCAAGCAATTGACTATACAATTTATCAACAACTCTCATTAAGTTTAATAACTACATGCACCTACACTTAGTAAGTCTTAGTGCACCATTGCAAACAAAGTCCTGAGTTTCTGATTAGCAAGCTGGGGTGGTTTGGGTAGAGATCTTGCATTGCAAAATTCAGCACAGATAAATACAAAAGGAGGAAACAGCATGGCCAGTCCTGGGCTTATAGGTGGGAATTCCAAAATAGCTTGTAGGAGGTAGGAGGCCAATATTCAATGAGATTTGGTGCCTAACTCTCAGGCCCCTTTGAAGATTCCAACCATGTGTAGGTAATATTGGATAAGAAACTCACTTTTGCCCTTCCACTCTTGCCCAATCGATAGCTTGATTCTTTTTATAGTTTGTGTTATAAGAAAAATGTATTATTTGTTCCTCAAAATCGGCTCTTCTATTTTGGATGATAAATGGGATTTTATATAGTTCTGTTAAACTTTCCTTCAGCCCATTTATATGTGTCCCTTCCCTTTAGGGAGATTAGCATAGTATTTTACAAATGGTCAGCACCACTTCATGTCAAGAAATACGTTCATATTATGTCTGGAATTTGCAGTTCTGGAACCCTTTGCCATGGTCGAATAGATTCATCTCTACACAGACATACACGCGCTGATGCATGTAACACCTTGCAGGTTGGCAGAGACATCACTTGCTTTACAGGATTACAACATACTCTGGAAGCCTCGGCTGCTTTTGCTGAAAGTATTTTGAATATCTGTAAGAAGAGAAAAAATGATTTCATCCTTGCAGTAATTTGTCTTAATTTTGGTACTGTAAATATCTGCTGTCACTGAGCCGAGGCAGCTGCTAGCTGCACTCCGAAGAAGAGGGGCTAGGAAACAATGAAACTGCTGCACTATTTGGAAAGTCCAAGGCTTTGATTTGGAATCATAATTTGAATTTTAGCTAAAGCAAAACTCACCGTTTGCTGTTTCAAGACAGTGGAACCGGTTAAGCCTTTCTCTCGCTCCCCATTCCTAGTACAAGTGCCACAGAAGCGCTGTAACTCGCGGCTATGGGTAAACTAAATTCAGTTTTAAATTGAGTGTGTATAGTGAGCTGTAACTTGGGAGCTGTTTCTTGTGTTCCTTCCCTCCCCAGCCTGACAACCAGTTTTAATACCCAGCAGGGAATGGAAAGATCACTCATTTACGGCTGCAGTCATCTCCCTGTTACAGCATTAGGAAGGAATGAGCACCAAAAGCCATTATAATTAAGATCTCTTTGGAACTGACAGTAGAAATAGATGGCATGTGGAGCTGGCACGCTGCGGCTCAGCTGTTTCTTTTTTCTAGCTGTCACTGGAAAATTACAGAGGCTGACAATCATATTGTGAACGCAGCAGTGCTAAGTGATGGATATCCACCTTGTGCTGGGGGAAGAAGGGGAACGTGGGCTAGGATGACAGGAACATTTTCTCACACATTCTGTCTGGAGGAGATGGCAAAAGGCTTGGGCTCACCCATAGCGTGAGGTGGTGCTCCGTTTGGATTCAAAATCCCATGCTCTAACCTCTTTGGTGCTGGAGATGTCTCTGCAGCCCAACGCCTATCGCCAAAAGCAAATCCCACACAGACCGATGGTTCGCTGAAGATGTCAGGCCAATTTCACGTGGCTCAAATTAGCATCTGCCACCAGTAGCTAGAGATGGGCTAAGATATGAATTCTCCATTAGCCACCGTTACACCCCATGAGTGGAACAAATGTGACATCTTTCCCCAAAGTCTCCCAAGAGAGGGGAAATGCTTCCAGAAATGACATCATAATCGTGTTGGCCGGTCAGTAGTTCCAGTGCTACAACGTCCTTCCTGGAAGCACTAATTTCAGATCTGGCACTTGGAGACCTATTCTTGCTGATGGATGAAAAGTAGTGGCACGGTCATCAAAATGCCTGCCTTATTAAAGGACCGTCAGGCATCCCCATAGCAGGGAGAAAGTCAGTCTCTCCATTGCAGCTGTCTCTATCGTTAACATACCAGAACCTTTAGCTTCTCATATTACTTCACGGTCCCTCGACTCTCTATTAGTTGTACATTGTGACAGGCATGGTCTGATTGGATGTCTAAGACTCACAAACTTCTGCATTTCTAACACTGATTCTTTCTATCACCTTCAGTAAGTCATGTAACTTCCATGCGGGTTCGACTCTCCGTGACCTCCCCCTCGCCTGCAGGAACAAGCAGCTGGTGGTACAGGTAACTGGTGGTGCTGCCTGGAGTGTTCCCACTCAAAAGGGAGACTGAGCTGGCCTTTGTTCCAAGAAGAATCAAGTCATAATAACATAAGAATGGTCATACTGGGTCAGACCAGTGGTCCATGGTCTTCCGACAATGGCCAGCACCAGATGGTTCAGGTGGAATGAACAGAACAGGGTAATTATCGAGTGATCCACCCCTTGTTGCCAAGTCCCAGCATCTGACCATCAGGCTTAGCCATCTTGGCTAATAGCCACTGACGGACCTATGCTCCAAGAACTTATCTAATTCTTTGTGGAACCCAGTTGTACTTTTGGCCTTCACAACGTCCCCTGGCGTTCCACTGGTTGACTGTGCGTTGTTTGAAGAAAGCACTTCCTTTTGTTTATTTTCAACCTGCTGCCTATTCATTTCGTTGGGTGATCCCTGGTTCTCGTGTTATGTGAAGTGGTAAATAACACTTCCCTATTCACACCAGTCATGATTTTACAGACCTCTCTTATAGATATCAGGCCCCTTTTGCACCTATGCCAGGGCACCATAATCTAGCCCTAACACTCTCTAAATTCCTTCATCATTTAGAGCCAGATTTGCCACCCTTACTCACCTTGGATCAGACCTTATTGCGCTAGTCGCCCAATGAAATAACAAAGTCAGAATTGGGATTGGTAACCTCAGGCTGGATCCTCAGCCAATGTACATCAGTGCCAACTTCCTGACTTCAATGGCTCTAGGCTGGTTTACACTCGGTGTGGGTCTGGTCCACCGACTGTGTTGGTAGCTAATGAAAAACTGACCTTTGAAATCTCTGAGCTACTCCTGGGGCCAGGTGCTGTTAGGGGAAGGGAGGGATCTCTACGTGTGGGGCTCCTTACCTGAGTTCTAGCAGTCGCCATCTCAGCTAACACATGCGGTATTGGTGACGGGAATCCCCGATGACCTCCTGGATTCAAACAACACTGATCTTGGAGGATGTGTGGAGCCAGATCGCTAGTAGAGGTACAGCTTTCAATGGTGAAAAGAGAAATAGGTGCCACTCTGAGCATCAGCGAGAAGAAAGCCCATGGGGCTTCAAGATCAACCCCTGGTTTTCTGCTGGGAAGGAAGTGGCCTTCTGACTCTGGGGAGCACAGATGGCAGTACCTGTTCCCACTTGCAAGAGCAGTACAGCATGTTTCCGTCAGGCATCGTGACATTAAAGTGATGCATGTGCTTTTGTGCATCAGCTGCATGATGACGGGAGAATATTAGGCATCTGCTTATCTGATTCATCTTTGAACTTTTGCAGTTCTCTGTTAGTTTAAAAGTTGACAGCCTGTAATTGCTGATGGTCTACCTCTATAATGGAGATATGCCAGAAAGCCTGAAATATTCAGACTACCAGTACAGGGGTGGTACCTAACCATCTGCAGATTGGGGGATATGTTAAGACCTGAGGTCTTCATACCTGAGTAATTTTGTTGCCCAACAGTGATATATAGTTTCTGATAGCATGAGACATTTCCGCATTATTTCACAATATTTAGAGTCTGCTCCTTTTGCCTTGGATAACAAATACCAAGCTGTGATTCTTTAATTGTCAAGTGAGTTACTGATTTACTGCTTGTGTGAACAGGGTGCTGAACTAGCTGTCCATGTGCGGTGTCTGCAGCTTGGCTTTCCATCCGCTCTTACATCTAAAATATATGTCATGGTTTTCAAGCGCTCTGCTACCATGTGCTACCTTCCCTTCTGTCACCAACAGAGCACGCAGCCTGGATCAAATGAAAACGCAACGCATTGTCCTTCTCTTTTATTACAAATGTGTTAGACATGGTGCGTCTGATCTAACATGCGTTTTGGAGGTCAGCCGGTATCCCAGTAGAGCAACAGCAGAGAGGCACGGTGGTCCAGTGGATAAAGCAGTCAGGAGATCTGGGTTCTGTTTCTAACTACATACTGACCCGCTGTCTGATCTTGGGGAAAGTCACTTCCCGTCTCTGTGCCGCTGTTTCCCCACCTATCCTTTTTCTGACTTATCTAGTTAGACAGTCAGCTCCTTGGGGGCCAGGGCTGTCTGTGAAGCGCCTAGCACAATAGTGTCCAATCTGGTTGGGAGCCCTTAAGGCACCACTGCAAGACAAGGAATGGCGATAACTCGGTGCTCGTCTGGCTACTAGTCAGGGCTACATTCGGGAAAGTTTTGGACCAGGTTCATGTGCAAAGTCGATGAGCGCAGATGCTCAGCACGTCTAATGCGGAGGTCCTCACATTCCCGCTGATGTCTTTGTGGTGTGAGTGAGTATTACTGTAACAAGCTGTAATTAAAGAAAGTTGCCTCGGTAGTTGCTAATTGGCCATGCTGCTGCTCTCTATGTATCTTTCTCTAGGTATAATTGTTTCCTTCTCCTTCACTGAATATAATAAACTCCTAAGGCCTGTTTTTCATAGCAGCTGAGCATTCGCACCTCCACTGGCTTTGACTGGAGTAAACGGTGCTCAGCAACTCTGAAAATCAGGCCTTAATACCTGCCTTCACTTCTCTCTGTGCTACGAGCGAGGGCTCCCTCGTCGAGCCAACCTGCGTATAAATAACGATGTAGCCGCAGTAGCACGGGTAGTGGCAGGAGAGGCCTAGCTTAGTTGTGCCACATACCTACCCTCCTGAAACTGGTGGCTCTCTCCTCCACGTGGCTAAGCCACGCCTCTGCTCCTGCTACCCAGGCTCCCGTGGCTGTGCTGCTGTTTACACTCCCGTTGGCTCACAGACAGCTAGTGCAAGCTGGGCGTACATAAGCTGGGGGAATCAGACCACTAGCTCATAGAGTAGACATAGCCTTAGCCACTGGCCACTCTGCCCCTGCCTGCATTTCAGGTCATGCTGAATAACAACGCTTACCGAGAACAGCACCGCTTTGCACTGCTCTTGAATTTTGAACTCAACTTTATTAATGCTCTTCATTCAGCCGTGAAAGCATTTTAGGGTTGCTCCCACAAGAATGCAAATCAAGTTTGGTTTGAAAAGTGAATGCATAGAGCAAAACTCCTCCCTTTCTTCCTAGTCAGCCTGCCTGGGAGGCCAGGGCTTCTGTCTGTTGCAGCACGCAAGAGGTCATCCTAGACTACAACCCTGCACTGGAAACTTGAGAGGCATGACAGGACCAGGAGAGTAACAAAAGGGCTGTGAGCCATACTTGGGATTTTTGATTCTTTGCTGTATATAAATCTCACTCAAATATTGGACTGTGGGAGGGATTCCCGTAGAAAGAGGAAGCCCTTGTTATTCCCCAGCTGGTAATCTTTACATTTTTTGTGGTCACAAACTCCAGCCAAGTAAAAGCTGCATTTGTGCTCAACTCCAATCTCTAATGGCCGTCCACCTTCACTTTGCCCTTCCACATTCAGGACAGTGCCACTGGTGGTGATGAAAGAAAGAAATTAAATCCACGCCTGGCGAAACTCACACTGGTGAGGTAGGTAAGTTGGGACAATCTTAGCAACTCCAGAATAGTTTTGCATTCCAGTGTGTCTCTTAATATATTGCCAAACCGCTTTGACAGGAACATAAGAATTATATTTAGAGAGAGGCCAGATGGTTCAGTGGAACTTCAGATAACAGCTGATGAACCAGAGCTTGTGGGCAGAGCAGGTAGAAGTTTGCTTATGTTGTTTATTAGCCGTGGCAGCAACTGAGGTCATCCATGTGCTATCTACATTTTTCATGGGCAGACAGCATTAAAACTATTTTTTTAAATGTCTGATGTTGCGTCTCATTGCACTGGGTCGCATCGGGTTACTTTTTGCCACATACTTAGGTGATATCATATGTTATTTAAAGAAACAGTGCTTGGTACATTATACTTCCCCTTCATATAACATAATATGCTACAAAATGCCCATCAGTTTGTTTTTATATGTCAGGGGTTTTTTAAACAAAAATAAGAAAAATAAATCCTATACAAAGTATTCAACTGGAATGTATAGTAAACGGAATTTATAGGAAAGGGACATATAAAATCTATCTGTGATCCATTTTGACAAGCTGATATTTTCCGTTCTCATGAGCACACTGCTAATTACACTTCATGGGATGATTATGAAGCTTTCAAGCACTCATTTTTAACTGGGATGCAATGGGTGGCATTTTCAGAAACATATTCCTGTGCTCGATGGGTCAAAATAGTGCTTCGGTATGGCGAACAGTCTCGACATGTCTGGGAATGTAAACACGATTTTCAACAGGGGATGCCTCACGAGGAGATTTTCCTCAGATGCAAAGGTTGTGGGGGTCATCGGACTGTAAACTCTCAGTTTCCAAACCAGGCAAATAGCAATATGGTACCATGCAGAAGGAAGGTTTCTGAGTTAGTTGACATCTTTGTGTGTGTGTCTTTTTATAACCATTGAATACCCCATCTGAGTCATGTGTTCCACCACTGCACAGAAAAGAATCACCTGAATGATAGCTAGGTGTGCAGGCACATAACAAGAACATTTAATTTGCTACGGAAGAAATGGGTGGGATGGCATAGCTCCTAAGCCTGGATGCCTTACAACGAAACACCGGCTTCAGGTGAGGCCATCTCATGGGGCTTTTGGCAGTTAACGGGCTGATGAACATTCATCTGTATACTTGCTTATGTGTTTAGCTCAGCTGATTTTCCGCACATGTACGTATCTCTTGGAATTCTCTGCAAAATTTAGCCAAGTCTTTCGGCACATTTGGAGTCTCATCTAGGGTCATCCAAGTATGCATCGCTGAAAACTTCTCTGATTAAATTAATAGGTGAGCTTTAGTCCAGTAGTATCTGAACTCTGACCTTTTGTAGGCCTCAATCCTTTATTTTGATCTACGTGGTTGGATCATACTTGCTGGATCAAGGCCTTTATTAGGACATGAGATACTGATGCCTGCGGATATTTTAGAGGAAAACTCCCAGGAAAAATATTGAAGGGGAGATGGTCCTGTTCTTAATAACTAAAGTTCTCAGAAGGAGTCAGTCCCTAGAATCTATTGCTGCTGATGATGGGTTTTCCCATCGCTTCGATGGATGAGTGTTCAGCTAGTATTGACTCAGGTTCTGGATTTATTTGTTTTTATGGCTTCTTACATGGGAACCAAGTCCTATCTTGGATTTGCAAGTGCAGTTGCATGTCTTGCAAGTCTAGTCCTTGCTGGGGGCAGAGTTTGAGGTGTTTGGCCTTATGACGTGCTCTCTTCTCCTACAGAGACCTCACATGCCACTCCTCAAAAGTGCACAGAGACTCATGGCACAGACCTCTCCATCGGGGTCCATCCAGTGCAACTAGATCCCGGGTTTTAATGTCTATCTTGCATGCTTTGAGATTGGCCTTCAAGGTGTGCTATCTCTGAGGATGGGTCAACCCTGAGAGTGAGTTCTCATGCTCAGCTGGCTGTGGAGCACTGCTTCAGTATTTGGGAAGCCTTCATGAGGAGCATGTGTCCGACCCAATGAAGTTAAGCCCTGAGGAGCATGCTCTTGATGCCAGCGATTTGGCATCTCGCAAGGACTTCAGTGTTGGAGATCCTGTTCCGCCACTTGATGTTGCAGACGGAGCTTAGACAGTGAAGGTGGAAGCTCTCCAGCTGTTTGATGTGGCGTTGGTAGAGCAGCGTAGAGGAGCGGGATAAGTACAACAGCGTGGTAGATTTTTATCTTGGTTCTGAGGCAGGCTTCATGCTCTCTCCAGAGCCTGTGGGTGAGCCTGTCAAATGCCACGCTGGCCTTTGCCAGGTGCTGGATGATCTCATCATCCAACATGGCGTTCCTGGAAAGCATGCTGCCCAAGTAGCAAAGTTTCCTGACTGAGCGGGGAGGGATGTGTTGTCAGTTGTCATGATGGGATCATGGTGCTTATGATACTGGTGGTCTGGCGCTGGCTGGTAAATGACCTCTGTCTTTTTCAGTCTGATTGTGAAACCGAAGCATTTTGACGTATAATAACTAAAATTCTCCAAAGGAGTCAGTCTCTAGAATCTATTGCCCCTCGGTATTAAATAATTTATGCCATACTAATTCAGCATGGGTCTGGTTAAATTTTCTTGAGGTTTGCATTTAAATAGCAAGGGAGTACCATAGTGTATCAACAACTTATACAATAATTTGAATCACTAACTTTATATTGCTGTACTAAATACTTTCCTCACAATTAATTGAATCTCTTCCCTACAGAGTGGTAATTTGGAAGAAGGATTACCAGTTCTTCTATATTGCATGTGCATTATCTAAATATGTTAAATCATTTTCTCAATAATTTTAATTTAATTTCAGTGATTAATCAGTTACTTGGCTGCAATTATTTGCTTTTAGACATCTCAGATAGGAAAACAGAGCAGACAATTAGGAAAACAAGTGTTTTGTAAATTAACCAATGCATCTTATGATTTACAGTACGATTTCAGCTAATAGCAACCAAAATACCAAAAGATACTGATAATTAGGACAGGCCGGAAAACAAAATTTCCACTTAGCAAAAAATTTTGAGGTGTCAACATTTGTTTTCACTCTGATGCGGAACAAAACCAACACCTTTCAAAAAGCTTTGTGAAAAAATGAGACAGAGAGAGGGCTGTCACCCCAGAATAGCTGCTCACCTGGAGGTTAAGTCACTCACCTGGGATGTGGGACACCCACGTTCAAGTCCCTGTTCTATCTGATTCAGACCCAGTTCCTTAAACCTACAGTGTCTCCTATGTCTCAAAGAAGTGTCCCAACCACCAGCCTATTGGTTCTCATTCTTCCTCTCTTCTTTTTGATGGAAATTCCATCCTGACACCTTCATGATGAAAGTTTTGTCAAAACTGATATGCGAATCAGCGTTTTCTGAAAGTTCCCAACCAGGTCTACTGATACTAATCGATGGGTGAACCTTGAAGTTTGGAGACACTGTTAAGATAAGCATGCAAAACATTAGTTTCCCATGGCTCCTGGTTTTGGCCTGATGTGGTAATGTGACCTAGTGGATGGAGTATGGGGGTCTAATTCTGGCACTTGTATGTGGCCTTGGGTAAGTCACCTAATAAAAAGGAGAATGTAATATTCATCATATCAATGAGTCTACAGTGCTTTATTAATTGATCATGTTAATGGCTGTACAGTGCTTTTATCAATGGTTCGCTGTCAAACTGAGGTATGGGTGGGAAGCAGCTAATAGAGTTCCACGGAGATCAGTCCTGGATCCAGTCCTAGTCAGTATTTTCATTATGACTTGGATAATGGAGGGGAGAATGTGCTTATTAAATCTGTGGGTAACTAAAATCTGTGCGGGGATGCAAGTACTTTGAAGGACAGGATTAGAATTCAAAACAACCATGACAAATTGGAGAACTGGTTTGAAATCAGCAAGATGAAATTCAGTAAAGACAAGTGCAAAATACTTCACTTCGGAAGGAAAAGTCAAATGCACAGCTACAAAATGGGAAATAATTGGCTAAGTGGTAGTACTGCTGGACAGGATCTGGGGGTTATTGTGGCTCACAAATTGAACACGAGCCACAAATGTGATGCGAAAAAGGCTAATATCAATCTGGGGTGCATTAAGAGGAATTGTTGTATGCAAGACGCAGGAGGTAATTGTTCCGCTCTACTCAGCACTCGAGTCCTCAATTGGAGTACTGTCAATTTTGCGTGTCTTTAGGAAGGAGGTGAACAAATTAGGAAGGTGAGCAACAAAAATGATAAAAGGTTTTGAAAACCTGATGTATGAGGAAAGGTTTAAAAAAACAACAACTGGGCATGTTTAGTCTTAAGAAAATAAGATTGTGGCGGGTGGGGAACCTGATAACAGTCTTCAAATATGCTAAGGGCTGTTATAAAGAGAACGGGGATCACTTGTTCTCCGTGTCCACTGGTAGTAATAATCTGCAGCAAGGGAGATTTAGGTTAGATATTAGGACAAACTCTCCAAGGACAAGGATGGTTAAACACTGGACTAGGCTTTCGAGGCAGGTTGTGAAATCACTGTCATTGGAGGTTTTTAAGAACAGGTTGGACCAACACTTGCCAGGAATGATCTAGGTGAACTTGGTCCTGCCTCAGTACAGGGGGCTGGATTTGATGACTTCTTGAGGTCCCTTCTAGCCCTACATTTCGATGATTCTATGATTGTGGCTGGTGACTTGGCCACCAAATAACACGTCAGCCTCCTGGCTCATTACTTTGGTGTTTTTCTTTTGGGATTTATCTTTACTGGCCACAATTCTGCCAATCACTGCAGTACATGCTTACCTTGAAGTGCATAGGTAGTCACATTGCAATTATCTGGACTACTCCATGTGCTTCAAATTCGTAGATTCTTCGATTCCGAGGCCAGAAGGGATCATTGTGATTATCTAGTCTGATCTCCTGTATAACACAGTCCAGAGAACTTCCTTGAAATAATTCTTTTTGATCTTTTAGAAAAACATCCAGTCTTGATTCAAACATGGTCTGTGATGGACAATCCACCATGCCCCTTGGTAAGTTGTTCCAATAGTTAAATACTCTCACTGTTAAAAATGTGCACCTTATTTACAATCTGAATTTGTCTAGCTTCAACTTCCAGCCATTGATTCATGTTATATCTCTCGCTGTTAGATTGAAGAGCCCACTTTCAAACGCTTGATTATAAATTGTAATCAAGTCCCCCCTTAACCTTCTCTCTCTTAAGCTAAATAGATTGGGCTCTTTGAGTCTATCACTACAAGGAATGTTTTTTAATCCTTTAATCATTCTCATGGCTCTTATCTGAACCCTCTCCAATCTTTCTTGAATTGTGGAGACCAGAACTGGATGCAGTATTCCAGCAGCGGTCACACCAGTGCAAAATACAGAGGTAAAATAACCTCTGTACTCCTACTCAAGATGCCTCTGTTTATGTATCCTGGGATTTCATTAGCCCATAGTTTCTCAACCTGTGGTACGCGTACCCCTGGGGGTACATGAGACACAGGCAGGGGGTACCCGGGGAAAAACAGAGTGAAGGGGAGGCGGGCGGCAGTTGCCAACTTCTGGGGAAGCCGGGCGGCAGCCGCCCACTTCCCACCCAGTCCCAGCTCCCAAGTGGGAGGCCAGTGGCAGCCTCCTGCCTCTCTCGAGCTGGGTGGCAGCCACCCGCACCCCGGCTCCGAGTCGAGGGACAGCCTCCAGCGCCCCAGCTTGAAGACAGGCAACAGCCGCCGGCCCACATCCCTGGCTCCCAGCTGGTGCGGAAGCCTCCTCTGCCCCAGCTCAGATTGGGTGGCAATCGCCCACCTCCCGGGCTGGCAGGTGGCAGCTCCCCTCCCCGGCTCAAAGTCCAGTGCCCAGAAAACTTGTCAATTTTACTGCTCTAGCTGAACAGTGAAATTGACAACTATGATTTTACCAGTTACCCTCTTTTCCTGTCTCTCTCTCACCCCTTCCTCCTCTCAAATCTATGGCAAAAAATTTGGTGCAGCGCTTTATATTCCCCAGCATTGGCATGCTGCTCAAAGCCTCCTAGCTTTGGCCAACATCACCTCTAGCCCAGGTACATACTTGAGTTGTGCACCCCTGGTGTAAAGGTGATAACCCTACCCACACTAGATCTGACATCTGTCATATCACGGCCTTATGTACTCAGCCCTTCTTCCAACATATGGCTCTCATTAGTCTGTAAATATAAAATCCCGTGGAAAATTGAGTGTCGGGGTACGTATTTAAATTCTCAGAAGTTAGGGGGTATTTGCTACTTAAAGGGTTGAGAAACACTGCATTAGCCCTTTTGGCGACAGTGTCTCACTGGGAGGTCAAGTTCAGCTGAATCCATCATGACCCCCCAAATCTTTTTCAGAATCACTGCTTCCCAGGATAAAGTCCCCCATCCTTTAAGTATGGCCTACACTCTGTGTTCGGAGGTGTACACATTTACATTTAGCCAAATTAAAACACCCATTGTTTGTTTGCACCCAGTCTGCCACGTGATCCAGATGACTTGGTATCATTATTTATCACTCCCCCAATTTATGTGTCATCTGCAAACTTGATCTGTGATGTTTTATCTTTTATCTTTTATCTTTTCTTCCATGTCATTTGATGATAAATGTTAAATAGTGTAAGGCCAATCCCTGCGAGACCTCACGAGAAGCACATCTGCTCAGTGATGGTTCCCCATTTACAATTACATTTTGAGACCTATCAATTAGCCCGCTTTTAATCCATTGAATGTGTCTATGGTAATTTTATACCTATATAGTTTTTTAACCAAAATGTCACGTGGTACCAAGTCAAAGGCCTTACAGAAAGCTAAGTATATTACATCAGTGCTATTAGCTTTACCAACCAAACTTGTAATCATATACAAAAAAAAAGATACCGAGTTAATTTGACAAGATCTGTTTTCCATAAACCTATGTTGATGGGCACTAAGTGAAGGATGTTCTGATGTTTTTGTTGAACTGGGAACACAATCCCGCTGGGAATCCTGGCAAAGTGATGTTCTCCAGCTACCACTGGTAACCAACCTACTACAACTGTACTTTAAAACCCCCAAACCTTAGCTATGTATCCCTTGCATAATTCATCTAAGGGTACTTTCAGCTATTTTATAGCCCTGAAATGGGTTTGATGCTGGCTGTAGTACCAGTGATGTCAATGTGGCTTTCATCGTTTCCCTAGTGTCTCTCTGTTATTCCAATACAAGATTCATGTCAAAAGAAGTTATTGGGCTGGAAGTCAGGACCACACACTTCTGCTTCCATGAGCTGTCATATTTCTCTTTCACATTTTACAGCACACTTTTTCTTTGCATGTGGATTTTGTGGGATAGCTGCAGAGAGAACTTAGATGATCCTCCAAGATTTGAGAACACCACATGTTGTGTTTGCTCCTTCATTTTGTTGTTACTAATTTAGAGCCAGATCCAAAGCCCACTGCCAGCAATGGAAAGTCTCCCCTTGATTTCAATGGAATTAAGATCAGGACCTGAAGTAGCCTTGATGTTTACCAGCACCCGTTGGGAAAACCCTGCAGTTAATGTAAATCAGTGGAGTTCAAGTCCGTGGAGCTATGTCAATTTACCCCAGTTCAGCATCTAGCCCGCTGTTTCCATTATTGCTGTTGTTGGAACAAGGTGGTTTTAGGTGGCCTCACTTGCTTTGTGCTTGGGTAATGGATGGTTCAGCAGATGTTTTCCAGATCAGTGTTAAAAAAAAAAAATCTGCCAGAGATTTAATTTGGATCCTGATTCAGATTTTACATGTGTGTAACTCCACAGTCCTCAAAGGACTCACTCCTGATTTACACCGCTTTATATGATATCACCAGCTGTCTAGGAAGAGTGATACTGTCTGAAAATAATTGCAATTAAATTTTTTCTTTTGGTCTTTGTAGAGTGATTTAATTCCCTCTAGGATTTTTTTTTTTTTTTGCCTCGTGCCATACTTTGCATCTTGTGAATGTGTCCCGAAAAAGACCCCTCCAAAGACATGCCTTCAAATGTGGGTCTCATGGTGGAGGCTACTTGTTTCTCCTGGTAGCAGCATATTTATGTAATCCAGATGTGCATGATGAATGAGAAGAATCTGTGGGATGGAGGGCAGTGTTCTTTCATTGTTTCAGAATAGCACTAAGCACTGATAGGGACTGTGGGGCCAGGACAATAACCTTTGAAGAGGAGACTTTCCTGGGCTTTGAATACACACACTAAAACAAACCAAAAAAGAACGTGTGTAAACTGCAAATGACACACATTGGGGTGGAGTTCACTTGGTGTGTTTTGGGGAAGCATCTTTGTGTCAAGGTTTGCAGAGATATCTGTGACCCGTGGGCTTGTATACCGTCTTCCCACTCAAATCATTTTTTTACCCTGTTAAAATATAACCTTATGGGGATCACTTCTCTGAAAATGGTGTCCCGTATTTTAGGTCTGCTGGGTCCTTCTCCCACATTGCCAGGTTTCTGTGGTCTCAGATCCCCGTGGCCATGACAAGTAGATGACATACAGTTATGTAAAGCATACCTGTTGTTAGGCACGCCACAGGTGTAAAATATTATTGATTCACACAAAAACCTGTCTTCTCCACGTCTGGAAATCTAGGACATTTGCCAGACGTGTGGCCAAGATCTGATAACACTTAGAATGTGTTTCCACGTCCAAATGTGTTTCCACGTCCAAAGCACAATCTAGGCATTAACTAATCAATTCTCACACCATCCCGTCACGTAGGTGGGATTGTCCCTCTTTCACGGGTGGTGTAGTGACATGCTGGAGGCCAGCCAGTCCGTGGCAGAGCCAGGATTACAACTCTTAGCTGTCTCTTCCCAGAACCTAGGCTCATTCTTCCAGGCCACGCTGCCCGACTCTGTCACGTGGCCCTTGGGCCTTTCCTTGCGTACCTTGCAGTGCTGCGCGTGCAGTCACTGTTTACCAAATGATGAAACAGGGACAGAGCTGAGGCTGAACGTTTCAAAGTACAATAGGATAATTGCTTTCTCTTCTTTTGGGATGCTATGTGCCATGGGAAGGGGAATGCGGGATGTGACACTTTCCAGGCACTCTGTGTTCTAAGTTTATAGCTCAGCTGAAACAAAAGCAGCAGACACCCCCCTTTCATATCCGGGCTGGAGCGCTGAGCAAAGACAGATGTTTCTCCCATCTTGCAGCTCGTCAGCAGGAGGCAGCTGTTTCTTTCAGCCAGTAGTCATGTCAGCGGTAGGAGGAAACAGACACACATTTAGGTCACGCTGAGCTCCAGTAGAACGATGCAAGATTTATGGCTAAACCTTCCATTTGGAATGCCTTTGAGGGCAAGATTTGTTAATAACATATGGGTCCCTACAGACATTTCCTTCAGCTCAGTTTGAAGCCCTGTGCAGGTTTCTTGGTGACAGTCAGGGGCAGTGACAGGGACCTGGAGCCGTCCTATGAACCTCCCAGGGCTGCAGAGGCAGAGGAAAGTGTGAAACTCTTGGAAAACCAACGGGGTCCCTTCTTCGCCTTTCTCCCCCGCCCCCAACACAGAGTCTGTCCTATTCAACGCTCCTCTAAATCAGTTCACTGCAGCCTCTCCTCATCCCCTGGTGGTGTCACACAGAGGCTGAAATAAGCAACACCAACATTCAGGATGCACTTCTTCCTCCAGGCATCACGCCAACACAAACACAGCCATGTGTGTGCACAGATGCAAAATTCCCCTCTTCCCTCTCACAATGTACTTGTTGTTTCCCCATAAGGATTCTCTGCCTTTAATTATTCATGTGGGATTCGCCACTTACCCATTGCAACTGCAGAGAGCACTTGTGTCAAAGGTTTTACATCTGATTCGCTTTGGCCGCTCCGACAGGAGGGAGATAATTGGCTCTTCTAAAGTTACAGTTAGATTTGTAGCAGCTCTTCGGCGGCCGGTGATAGGCAGAGCAACGCATGCCCCTGGCTAGATGAGCAGTGACGCCCTCTGCAAATCATGTTGGAACAGGCAGCTCCTTGGTACATGATCTTAGCGATGACAAGTGTCACGAACCTGAGCTTGCCTCCAGATAGCGGGCAGGGGTTTTCGCTGTTGCTGTCATGTGGCCGCACCCGCGCAGTGAAAGCAGCTCATGCTGCAAACTGCCTGCTGCCTCACCAGGCCTAGCATGGTATCATGTGCCAGGCTGTTCTTGCAGGGGAAGGCTCGGGCTGGATTTCTCATTTGGGAGGAGGTGAGGCTTGTCAACGTTTGGGTGAAGATGGGACACAATGAGCTCAAACCTGTGCTGATGTGCACCCCCTGCGCTACCTGGCGTGTTTTCTGGACCAGCAAAGGGTTTGGCCCAATATCCTAGGGCAGAAGAGGTCTTTCTTTAGAGAGAACATTTGGGAGAAAAACTTTTGGACTGAACATTTCAGGTCCTGAGAGCACCTTCTTCCTCATAGGTGTTGAACCACATAACATTTAGGATTTCTCTATCCATATTTGGTGTCTCAAAGAGTTTTACCGATAGTATTATAATATTAGAAGCCAATGGAGAGAGACATTACGCACTGCGTATTAGCTCACACACAGCCTTGGACATTAGACCCTCATGAATTTTTTGAAATTGTTTTTGGTTATGAACAGGGACCCTGGAGTTATCTCAATGTTTGGTGTTTTTCCCCTCATTAATGTGTCTTGGTACTTTTGGGTCTCCTTTGACTCAGCATTAACTCCTTTTTCAGTTCAGTTTCTTTTTAAATGATTTTGCTGGATGTTGACCAGAAATGAACAAATTCATTTTGCTGTGTTTTTAGAAAGCAAAATAGCTCATCATTGTTTGAACCAGTGATAGAGCAGTTTGTATGTGCCCAAACACTTTTAATACTGTGTTTAATTTACCCTGGAATTTCAGCTCTGTCTCTGAATTGTCTGGGTTGCTCATTCTTTAGGGCTTGATTCTTGCCTCCACTAGGAGGGTTGTGCTCCAGTATAACTCCATTGAAGCCAGTGGGTTAGACCAGAATAAAACTGGTGTAAGGGAGTGAAGAGTCGGCCCCGAACTGTTAAAGTGTAATGTTTTGTGGACTTTGGCCCACATTCTGCTCAATATTATCATCGTAGGAGTTGCTCCATATTTACCGTGGTGTAAGCAACCTAAGACTCCGGCCCCCTGTTTAAAGAACTGACAGGCAAATGGACTGTTCTCATTGTTTTGTAAAATGCTTGACCAGTTCATCTACCACCCAATAACTCTCTCGCTATAGCTGATTAGTGCAGCAACTGAGAAGAAATGCCTTTGGTGCCGTGCTGAACTCTGCCCTTTATGGAGGTTCTTGATGTAAATCTGAAATGATCACTGTATTTAATCAGCTGGCAGCTTGTCAGAAGTGTTAAGAAAACCCTGCTTGTCCTGGCGAGGCAATAGTAGTTACCCATCAAATCCAATGCGTCTAATAGGTGCCCAGGGGAACTGGTAGAGCCTCTATTTTTCTTTTTTGTTTGATGATCATACTTGGCTGGTGCACTGGCGTATTTCCTGCAGCCAGATACAAGCGTAATACCTGGAGCCCTTTCCTAATATAAAGGGACCTTGAGAAACATCTGAGCTGTAATATTAAACCAATCATTCCTGCTTGTGATGACTCTGGAATATTGATAAAATCAGCACAAGGCAGCCTTCTCCTCCTTTGTGTAGGAGTGGTGGCGTGTGACCTACCAAGGTATTTGGTCGAGTGGCTCTGCTCAGTGGGTTCCAGTAATGCACAGAAGCACAACAGAGCAGTGTTGTAATGAAAATCAAGAAAGCAAAGCAACATCATGTTTCCCCATGGGCCCTTCATGCCATACTAACAATCCAGGCTCTTAAAAAAAAGTCTGATATTTAAATAAGAAGCCAGCTGGGCCGTTGCAGTGTGTTTGAAGGTAATGTCACTCCAGATTTGCCCGGTAAAGATGTACATATTTAGAAAAAGAACTGTCAGCCGCTTCCTTAATTTGTTAAGGGTCCTAGTATATTTTCCTACACCCTCCTCTCCAAATTCATCTGTCTGACTAATAAAACTCTCAGCAGAACAAGTGATCTCAGGATGTGGCCCGAGGTATTTCCTGAAGTTCTACTGAATTTTTCATTATGACAATGAAAAAGCTAACCCCTGTGTGCTCAGAATAGGAACGGCACAGCCTCACATCAGCCAGTGGCGTTACCGGTGTCACCGAGTTAATGTTTTAAAAACCAGGTTAAATAAAGGGTCAAAGTATCCCTTTAAAGCAAGGGTAGCTTCACTCCCAGTGCTTTGTCCTGTTCCTTCAAAGCCGTTTATTGATGTTATTCCTTTCTTAAAGAGAGAAGGGGCTTTAAAAACGCCTCTAATATTTGGATTAATAATTTCACATGGACTCCGTCACAGGGAGGGAGCAGGGTCCAGTGCATATGTAACTGGTTATCTGCTGCCCAGTTGGACTTAAGGGGAGGGCCTTATAAAAGAGGAAACTGGGGCAGAGCCTGTAGAAAAGCTGCAGTAAGCAGGAGACCTCTGGCCAGGAGAAGGGGTTGGGCCTGGAAGCTAGAGCCCGAAGACTGAAGTAGGCAGAGCTCCAGCGAAGGGCTGGGAGTGGCAACAGCGTGAAGAGTGGACGGGGACCGAGGAAGGACGGTGGGTGTAGTGGTAGATGCTAGAGCTGGTATGGGGTTTTGTGGTGTGGTGATGGACTTTATTGTGAAACCTTGACGTTTGATTTGCCCTGTTTCTGTTGCCACCTCCTCTGCCTGAGGCTGGTTTAGTAACTCTGAGAAAACCTCTGTGGAGTTCTGAAGGGGCCCCAAAGAGGGGAAACTGAGGCTGGGTGCAGCAAAGCCGCCCCTGTTCATGAGGAAGTGCTCAGGAGGCAACTGTCTGTTTACATTTCCAAAAAAGTCAACAGGATGTGGGTGTCTAACTCCCTTAGGCTCCACTCCTAATCCTATCCAATATGTGTAAACTTCCTATATTATAATGGCAAGCATCTTGGCACGTGATTTACTCAGCACCTTAGCATCTCCCCAGTTATATTTACACGCTTATCTGCTTTTCATTTTCTCTCTTGCCTTCTCGGCTTTGTTCCATTAATTTTCTTGCTGGTCCCAGTTTTCTGATGCTTTGCTCTGTAATGTGTTCTGCGACACTCTGTATTTGCCTTTTCTTTCTTTTCTCTCTCACGTCTCATTGGTTTTATAATGAGAAACAAAAGTACCCAAATACGTAAAGGGGGCAGGCACAGGTGTTCTTTGGTCTGGAGGCAGTATGGACTCTGAGCCCTCATTTTTCATCCCTTTGGAGCAGGCATTCTCGCTCCATGGGTGGCTTCTTGGCAATGTGGTATAATCCTATTCATTTCAATGGAATGTTTGAGGGGGTGAGATTCACGAATGCCACAGTTAGGAAGTGTGTGGCTGGGAGACAACTGGCTCCTTATTCAGTTACTGTTCTGCAAAATCCTCTGTATTCCAAGTTCCCATGCTTAGCATTTGCTAACTGCCCAGCAGAACCAGACGGGAGTTGTGTAGCCAGCTCATTAAGTTCACATTTTTTCAGGTGCTAAAGAGGGCAGGTGGAAGGTAATCAATGCACAGTAACTCGGATCAATCATTCGTTTGCTCCTGTCGAGTCTTTCAGTGTTTTGCAAGGCTCTTTTTTTATCGCTTTGTAAATGAGGAGGCAAACTTGACAATAATTGTGTGAGATAACCTGTGCAATCATTCAGGAACTAGAGATCTTTCTTGTAAACTACAATGACCCTATTACCTATGCTTGCAGGTAGAGGGGTGTGAATGCATAAAAACCATTTGCCAGGAAACATGGTTAGACTCTTACAGTCCCGATTAATTTTTCCACAGTTTTTAAGAATGTTTACAAAATATTCAGAGGCTCCAATCCACTGACTCCATGGCACGCTTTCCCTGGGAGAACTGACAGCGGGTATTCTTAACCTGAGTGTGGTATCTGAAATACCAGCAAAAATAAATCTGCATAATCCTGAGGAATGACCAGGCGCAATAGTAACCCTGAAATTCCAAAGAGATGAAAATAAAGTCTAGCATTACACCACTTGGAAGATCCTAGATTTACTTGGAAACTGCATCACATTCGTTTACAGTCTGCTAATTGCTGCTCTGTATAAATATAGTGCTCTTTAATACCAACATGAGTCACAGGTTGACATATTTAGATCATTGATATCGAAGTCATTAACGCTTCACCATGGTAAACCTGTTCTCAGTTAGTGCTGCAAATGGGATTCTCCTGAGCCAATCAATTTTACAAAAGCCCTGAGTGTAGCCTGTTGATCTGTAGCCACTGAATGGATACAGCTTCCCAGAAATGTGCTTGCATCTGTCAAAATTATAAGCAGCTGGCAGCTATTCACAAAGGTCATATTTGCAGCTAGTGTGAAAATAGGATCCCAGGACAAGAAACGCTATTTAGCAGTATATCAGTTTTGGGTTTGCTATGAAAGAGTGTGTGTGTGTGTGTGTGTGTGTGTGTGTGTGTAATATAAAAATTTCTTACACATACCCTGTGGTGATGGAACTTTTCCAGAGCTTATTAAAACTTAGTGACATCAAAGGATGGAAAAAGTCTGCCTGGGTTTAAGACCTTAGAGAGCTTAACAATTATTTTGTACTAATTCACTCCTAATTTATCATTTGTTATAGCTCTGATTCAAAGCTCCCCTGTCTGCTAGCAGTGGTGAAGGTAATGGGTTCCTTTGAAAGCAAATATTCGGCAATTCTAACATGTCAGAAAAATGGGCAACTACCATTTTGAAAGAATATTGTACATATTAGTAACCTAATGACTGTGATTATTCCACTTAGTGCAGCAAAATGCTCCCCAACTCACTGAGCCAGTGAAGCTGGTAATTTTGGTTGCACAGTGAAAATACTGTACTGCTGTAGCTATAGCTGAGGCTGACATGCTAAAAAGCTTGCACTTTATTGAATAAGTATGTGGCACAATGCACCGTTGGAGAACAATTTTTGCATCTCCTGAATGCACCTTGAAAAATCAGGATACTTTTATTTAGGTGCCTAAATATGGGTTAAAGGCCCTGATTTTAGGCACCCAGCTAAGAACACATTGGCCTAAATTTATAACATCCTCTGTTTTATTATTATTCTGCTTTTCCTAATTTATGATGATATAATAACCTTGCTTATTTCCGTTCTTATATTTCTTCATTCTTAACCATTCGCCCTATTTCTGGTTCAAGAAAATCTGTGATCTCCCCCACCCCCTCCCTGGTAAAGTGTTCTTTATTGGCTTTGCTTAAAAAGCACCCACATTTGTACATGTGCAAATCAGGAGACAGGGGCGAGTTGTATGTTCATACAGCCAGCTGGAGGCCTGCTTGCAGGCTGTATGTGTGTGCAAAAATCCTCCGCTTGCATGCAGAAAAAGCAGGAAGTGCAAGTCCAAAAGGAGGCCTGTCATGTACTTCTGTACCAGATATGGCCTGGACACAGTGTTTGCTTATACACACCAGGCATCAGATGTGTTCATCATGAGATCCTTTCACGCTTCCTAGGTAGGGCACTGCTTAGCTTAAATAAGGTATTTTGCACATCGGGCCACCTAGTGGTTGAACAGTTCAATACAGTTTAACATTCCATTACATCTCCCTCTTTAAGTTCTACATTCCTACCGTTTACGGTATATACACCATCACACTGTCTTTTAAGTTCAGTATGTATAAGCCTGTTAAGTGTGTCTGCGTCGTACTGATTTTCTAATTCCACAACCCAAATGGATAACAATTTGGTCATCTGGCTGTTCATAAGTTGAAATGACTGGCTGTGGTTGGCTTGGCATATCTGAGTTGTCTTCTTCGTGTTCTGCATCTGCAGAGTTTGCTGTGTTGATGGTTCTTTCTGTAGATGTCAGCGGTTTCTGTTGAACTGTCCTCTGTCGGTTTTGCTGACGTGTGATCTGGGCGCTGAATTCTTTTTCTACAGGACAGCTGGAGTTGTCCATCCTTTTTCTCCATTCAGTTTGACACAAGGAAAGTGACCAGATTCTAGACCCAGCAATTCTCTAAGTGTTGTCTGTTGTAAAAGGGTTGGTAGGCTATTTTTGCCCTTTATCCGATTTGGCTACTCTCTTCATGTTTGGCCACTAAGGAGAGAGATTCTTTTCCAAAGTTGGAACGTAATTCTGAGTTGTCTTCCCACCAGGAGCTGCACTGGACTATGTCCAGTAGCTGCTATTGGTGTTAATCTGTGACTCAGAACAGCAAGGAATGGATGTTCCTGCTGTAAGATTTTCTTGGCCGTCTGTATAACTGTTTCAGCCTCTCCATTTGCTTGTGGGTAATGTGAGCTGCTAGTAATATGATCAAAATCGTATTTCATTTGGAAGGACTTAAATTCTGCTGCAGTGAATTGTGGTCCATTGTCCGCCACTGGAATACTGACGTGAGCAAAAGTGCACTTTAGTTGCTCAATAACACTGCGACATGTTATGTCTTTCAAGTACATTATTTCTATTTACCTGGGAAAATAGTCCAGTCTGACCAGGCAATGATGTCCTCTGAATATGCATAAATCCAAAACTAATCTCATCCAAGGCCTTGCTGGTAGAGGTGTTTGTACACTGTATGCTTCAGCATTGTCTCTTAAGTTGATTTGTACGGGATCTCGTCTCAAAAGTCCAGTATCATCAAATCCTCCATTGAGTTTTTCCACCTTTCTCACTAGGCCCATCATGGCTGCCACACTGTGGCTGAGAAGCTTGTTGGTCTTTGATCACATACACTCTGGGTGCATAGCTTTTGTCCGTGTCAGTTGTTTCTGAAGTAAACTGGCTTGTGCAGTTCAGAATACCTCCAGGGATAATGAGAACTGTGTCAGGTGACTGTTGGAGGGGTTAAAGGTGATTGTAAGGCTCTTGTGTCCGTCAGCTCCTGAGTCAGTTTCAATGTCCACGCCTTGCTATAAATATTCAATTTCACTCTCCAGGCAGGTTCTGTGTCACCACAAGTGATAGATCCCAGAAATAACGACTGTTGATTGTCTGCAATATGAGTCAACTCCCTGACTGCTTTGCTGTGGAACAGCTACAAAATGTCCATGTTCCATGCATATATTGCACCGTTCCCCTCTGGCTCGACATGCACCCTCTCTTGGGATATGGTTTTTGCTCACCTTGTAGATGTTGGCTGGAATTTGTCCCTTGTAGCCTGGGACTTCTCGCTCCTCGCCTCAGAACTTTCATGGTAATAAGTTTTTAGCACTCATGCTGCATCTGTTAACAGCTTCTAAGCGAGTGCCCTGTTTTTTCAAGTTTCACAGCTTGCTCTTGGTTTTGCTGTGTCACCGGCTCAGACTGCTTTGCTATTTGAATAGCAGTGGCTAGGGCTAACTCTCTTTTTAATTGGAGCTGCTGTGAAAGGTTTGCATGTGTTAACCCAATAACCGGCCTGTCTCTCATATTTTCATGGATTGCATTCCCAAAATCATAATTTTCAGCCAATGTATGCAGAGCTCTAATAAAACATTCAGCAGTTTCCCCTGGTTCTTGAATTCTCTGGTGAAAGCATGCTCTTTCATGAGCCACATTTCTCTGAGGTATAAAGCATGCATCAAACACAGCCAGAACTCTTTCATAGTCATCTTTGTGACTGTCTTCAGTAACGTCAATGGATTGGAAGATATACTCTGCCTGCTTCCCTACAGCATAAATTCAAGGAGATACCTGTGTATCTCTAGTTTATTGGTGGAGTTTGTTTGCCATTTGAAATCTTGCAAAATAGTGCTTCCAGTCTGTCCATTGTGAAGGTTTGTCAACACTGAAGTTCTCAGAGACACTGAAGAGTGGCGTGTTGATGAGATCCTGCAGCCTTTGTTGCAGTTTTCCTTCTGTTTCCTGTCTTAGTTTACTCCTGGTACATTGTTATCCCAGTAGGCTCACTGAGGCAACAGGTTAAAACTGCTTAGCAATCGTACACTGTTTTTAGCTTCTTTGGACTGTATCTTTTCAACAGGCGATTCAACTTAATAGTAAAGCCTGTCGTTGGCAGATGGGTGCTAAGTAACACTTATCTCATGAGTGAAACCAGACGATATGTAACACTCTGCGTTCCACGTGGAGCACGTCTTTTTTTAAATCAGTCCCAGCCTCTATTTTAAAAATTTCTGAGTAAACTTCCCCTTGAAATACAAGTTCCTGCAGCTGTTAAGGTTGCAAGTGAGGCTTGCTAGGGTTTGACCAATCAATAACGCCATGAAATTGAAGAGCTCTGGCACTATATGAAAAGCCATTAAATGGGAGATGATTTTGGAAAGAAATTTAAAGTGAGCAATAACAAATCATGAAAATCCAGGATTTTTTTTTTGTATGTAAAAACTTTTAGAATATGATACAATATAAAAATGGCTGATGTAATTTGTTTTGCATGAGTTCAGGCAGCTGGAGAGAGAGGGCTAGGTACAATCCACCAAAAAAAGAAATACAACCCGAGGAAAACATTATCAAAAGAGGAAATGCTTTAATAAACTGTGAAGCCTGGATCACTCATTGAGAAATGAGGTTAATTAAAAGCGTATGCAGTTTTCTGTTTGTATGTTAAATGTTACCACTGGTTTCCTTGCACAATAAAGCTGTGACAGGAAGAGATTTCAGGAACAGGTCTGTACTAATTTATCATGTGTTTGGCTTTCTCTTTGAAGCCACAGTACATGAAAACACTTAAATATGTGCGGAAATCTATCCCTGTTCAGCAAAACACTTAAGCACTTGCTTAAGCCCCAGTAAAACCAATGAGGCTTACGCATATGCTTAAATGCTTCGCTGAATGAGGATGGCTTCCAGAGAGAGAAACTATGTGGTTGAAATAGCTGAGGAGCCTGATTCTTCCCTCCCCACCCCCTCTGCAGAATGCAGGCAGCTCATTTGATTTAAGTGGGCGTTACTCTTCTCCCGTGGGATAGATTCCTGCCTGCACTGTTTAATGTACAGGACTGCAGGGAACGTTGTCTTTTCACTGCCTCTGCTCTATACTGCAAGAGCCCTTTCTACCCCAGTGCGTGAGCCCTGCTCTGCAACCATTGCTCATCCAGAAAAAAATAAATGGATGTTAATGGCGCTGTTCCTGTGGCTACGGATCAGTTGGGGGAGCTAGGGGTAGAGGATCCTTAGTAAAACAATAACAGGCTCAAAATGAAGGTTAGTTCAGTCCTCCATTTTGTCGCTCCTAGGATTGTGAGTGGGGTCGGGTGCTGAAGGCGAGGGTTTTATTTCTTGACTGGGATAAAATAACCCATTCTTTATAGGGCAGCTCCCGTACTCATTGCCAGACCATTCAGAGGTGAAGAAATCTAACAGGGAAGCATCCCACGTATCCTGGCTGGTGTTTAAAGGTGCCCAGGGCTCTGACTGGATTTGAACTGCAAACATGGGGGCTGCATAATAATGAACTGAGGCAGGGACAAATTCATTCCACCATTCAAAGTGGTGGAACAATAGACCTTCAACGACACCGGGTAAGCGCGGAGCTGTCTCTGGAAGCTTTGTTTTTCTTTTCTCTCTTTCTCCCTCTCACTGACTTTGGGGAAGTGGGACTAATACAAGCAGGACAGATAATGGCGATTCCAGGGCCAGTTTGGAAAATGCTGTGAAGACTGACAACATCCTGTATCCTCCTGACCAAACCTTATGGAATTAAGACAAACTTCATGGAGTTAAATTAAAACCGTATCAGATTAAGGTGAACACCTTTGGGGTACGTGGTATTAAAAATGCAGCTGTGTATGTGTTGTTGCGGCATTGTCTGACCGTCTGCTCGAGGGAGGGGGAACGCTAATGTCCTTCCTCCATTAGCCACCCTTTGAAGCCATCCCTGTGGAGAGAGATGCTTGTACTAGTCCCAACAGATTCTCCAGAGACCAAAAGCTAGAGAAAGGGGTTGTGGAGAAATAGCTTGGTTTTGAACTGGCTCTGGGCCTTCGTTCTGATGCAATAAACGGACCAGGCCCCTGCTTCGTGGAGGGCCCCCATCCTCATGGCATGATTGGAAGGACTGGGCCTACCGACTTCTCATGAGATTGGGTGATTGTTCTGGGTTGAAGCTGTGGTGACTGCTCACCACAAGGAATCTCCTTGAGTGGGAGGATAAAGACTGCTCCAGCCAGAATCCATGTCAGGTCTGGGATTAATTCTGGTAAGCTTATTAGCATGCATATAGGTTCTTCTGTTGTTTTTAATGAGTGTTCCCGCTAACGCTTTTACCTGAAGAATAAACAGGCTGGCAAAGGAAGCGCTGAGTGGCACCTTATCACAGTAGCAGTCACACCTGCTCACCATCTCAGAAGAGAAAGCCAGCAGGTGGCCTTGGGCAGTCAGTTGGTGCTGGGAACACCACAATGAAGGCAGAGAACTGTGCAGTCTGGGAATATGCTGGTCGGAAGCGAGAGAGATGCGGGTCTCCACCCAAGAAGACAACGGCTGGAGAGCCAGGAGCCTGGGAGTGGGTGCCTGTGCTGAATCATGATTCAAATCATGAATCAAATGATTCATTCCAATTGCAGAGAGGTTTCTTTTTTCTCTCCTCAATGCAATGTGCTGCTTTTACTGCTTTTCAGAGCAGACTCGGAATTAACAAACACCGTAACACTGTATGTCTGTCTGTTTCTCTCTATAGACAGTAGTACATGGAAATCTGTCCAAATAGATGAAATGATCATTCCCTTGCACTGACATTCCTCTCTGTTTTCACATTTAATGCATTCATTAGTAAGCATTCAGTAAAAAACCCCAGCTCTCTCTGTGCAAAGTCCCCTGTATGATTTCATCAGAGTCGCTCCACACCATTTCTACTGGGACCATTACTTATTTTACCTGAGTGTCTGTAAAATAAAAAGCTGTCTTTAGAAAGATATAAATGGGGGCAATTGATATGTCTTTATTGCTGGGGCTTCACTGACTATTTGAAGGACAAAATAAAGCAATCCTGAGAATTTTAAAATGTTGCTTCAGTGCATTGCTTATCTACATTCCAATCGCAAAATGGATTTCAATTATGGTGAGCGCTATGAGCAGTAGACATGGAATGTATGCTTCCAGCGTCTCCATTTAGTGGTGAATCAGATTTGTCTGTACTGCCAACTAATTTTTATGCCAGAGACAATAATATGCTGTGAACCCACTTTTGATTTTACACAGTAAAACATACATTGTACAGTAAATATTTATCCAGTAAAACCTACATTCTTCTAAGGAACTCTGTCTGTCTCTCATCATAGCATCTGCAAGGCTGTTTGTTGCCCTTCCATGTAAAAATAAAACATGCCTTTCATCTGCACACCAAGTTCATTGTTGTACCAGGCAGCTGAAGTGGCCAGGAAGTGGTGTGCGTGTACGGAGATATGGAGCTATCTGCAGAACTCATGTATAGCGCAGGCCATGGAAGGGTGTCCCCTGCTGTACGCCTTGCTTTGTCATGCCCTCCCAATGCAGTGGGTAGCAACCCTTTGGAGGTGTCAGTGAGTCACCGACAGGACTTGTGTGTGCTGATCCCTTTGCTACGGCCACTCAGCTTTGCATTGTATGTCACTGCTGCCCCCAGGCCAGGGTTCTTCTACTGCATCCATCAGCCATGATGAGCACACCCCTTTCCAGTTGGCTTCAGGAGCCCTGCTTACCATGTCTGCAGCTGCTACAACACATGGCATCCCACCAGGGGCCCTTTTTCTGCCTATGAAATTCCACTTTCCCTATTAAATTGACACCATCACTTCTTTCTATGGCACCCAATGGCAGGGGGCATGTGGCCCTTGGTACCCATGTCTCCAGTTGAATTAGTAAAACCTAAAGCCATTACACAGGAGACGTGGTTTTGGTAAACCACGTTAATCTTAAGGTCTGTACTCGCTGCCATAGAACACGAAGCACGTCACCTTGCTTCAGGAAATACGCTCTACTACTGACACTCAACTATCCATTCCTGGGCTTTGCTGTTGTGTCTTGCCTCCATCATGGGTAATATGGGATAGGGTCCTACGTCAAGGAAGGTGTTTTAGCAACTCTGTCTCATCATCAGGCCCAAATGTTGTTATCAAATGGCAGGCTGTAAAAGTGAAGGACCTGACTCTTATCAATGTGTACAAACCTCCATCTGCTACCTGGCCAATTCCTGTCCCATCTATCTTCTCAAGACCTTTAGTCCACTGCGACAATTTTAATTCACACCGTTCCCCCTGGGGATACCCTGATGTGGATGGAGTAAGGCTTGAGGAGTGGGTGTCAATGGTCAACCTGCAGCTTTTATATAATCTTAAGCAGCCACCCACTTTCCATAGCAAAAGATGGAGCTCTGCTTTTTCTCCTAACCTTCCGCTTTCTGCAATTGGACTACACTCTTTCGAGGTCATAGAGTGTAAAGTGTTTGATATGTTTCCTTGATCTCAGCATTAGCCATTCCTGATCACAACAGGAATGGCAAATTCCAACTAGAAGTGACATCCGGAAACCTGGATGGAATTTCCGGAAAGTGATGAGGGTAATGTTCTTGTGTGTGTAATTTTATTAAATAAACTATACAGAAGGAGTCTAATTTACTCCTGCCAGCCAGAATGATCATTTTCCCCACTCCTGTTTTGCTAAATTGCTACTTTTATTTTTGCAATGTGTATATAATTACCAAATGTTACTAGATTCTCCCCAAAGTCTCTCTCCTTCTAATAGCTCTGACTTCTGCTCAGTGCTGTCAGAGATTGACTTGATATAAAAAATGTTATGATTGATAGAATTAAATGGTGAGGCAATGCTTGAATTCTGCCTCTTTTTTGGCACTAGGAAAAAAACAATATCAGTCATCAAAAAATTCCCAAAATGATTGATTGGAGAATGGAAGTAACTTGTTTTATTTTTTTGCTTGAAGAACTTAATAAGACACCCACAGCAACTCCAAGCTGTATTGTTATATTCAATTACTTATGAGGCCTAGAGTTTCTCCACTTTAATTGCTCTAAGCAGGGAAGCTTTAGTCACAGTGTAATGTACCCAAGCATGTATGGGGTTTAATGAATCATACTAACTCTGCACTCTAAGCAATTAGGTAAATCTAGCTGTTAGTTAGTGAGGCATAAAATAAATTTAATCTCTCTTCTAAAAAATCAATTATAATGCTGTAATGTATAATTCAATTTGGGTCATGGTACATAAATTTTCTGTTTTTAGTATGTTTTTAGATTGGTGGTGGTTAGATTTTTGCAAGCTGTATGTGTGTGAATTCACTGGGGGGTATATGGCCATTTAAAGAGCGCATAGGTATTTTCTGTGTTTATGCCTTCTGCAGAAGGCTCATTTCCATTACTGGAGCCATTCCGTTCTGAATATGCAAGTTGGGGCACCTCGGAAAAACAGAGCCAGGCTCTGAATGAGCCAATTGGAGTTGTAAAAGGATCAGTGCAGGGTAAAAGGCTGGATGTCCCATTAATTTAGGATACTGTGTTGAAAGAGTCCACCCTCCCCATCACAGACTGTTCTTCATCAGCCGAGCTTTGTATTCCTGCCGCCTTTTAATCTTGTCTTCTCATTAAATAAGCAAGGCTAGGTCAGCTCAAGGTTGGATGGCAAACCCTCATGGAGCAACTTAGATGCTGCCGGGAGTGGAGTAGTTGAGTCAGACAGTAACAGCATTTTTCCCTCTGCCCCAGCACTGTGTTGCTGGAGGTTCCTCTTTTTGCATGATGTGAAACTTGCCCTGACCACTTGGGGCGCTAAAAGAGCCCAGTGGCTCTTCTTACAAGGATGTTAGTCTTCGTTCCTACTCAAATTGCAAATGGGATGATTTACATCCTACTTCCTTAAGCTATTTATCTGCCCCCCCCTTCTCATTCCTTTTTCACTAGGAGGGTGGTGAAGCACTGGAATGGGTTACCTAGGGAGGGGGTGGAATCTCTGTCCTTAGAGGTCTTTAAGACCCGGCTTGACAAAGCCCTGGCTGGGATGATTTAGTTGGGGTTGGTCCTGCTTTGAGCAGGGGGTTGGACGAGATACCTCCTGAGGTCCCTTCCAACCCTAATCTTCTATGATTCATGATTCTTGTCCACTGTAACCCCCAGGTCCTTTTCTGTTTAGCCAGTCAGTCCCCAGTCTGTAGCAGTGCATTGGATTCTTCTGTCCTAAGGGCAGGACTCAACACTTGTCCTTGCTGAACCTCATCTGATTTCTTTTGGCCCAATCCTCCAATTTGTCTAGGTCACTCAGTATCCTATCCCTACCCTCTAACGTATCTAAATCCCTTTGGTAAATGACACAATTTGGGAACATGTACTTTTAAACATTTGGGCCTGAGAGCTCTCAGCTGAAAATTTCATTTTGCCAGTGGAATTATTAAGAAAAATTATCCAGCACCACAGTTCATTATAATCTCTTAGCAACAGCACACCATATTAAATGCTGGCTACATTCAAGCTGTCTTTTTCCAATTTCCAAGGTTCTAGGGGGTGCTTTCGAATGTAATATAGGGGCTCTGCAAGCTCAGACCTCACTTACTTTAAGGCAATGATATAAACAGAATAGCAAGCTACATAGTTATTTTCAACCCCATCAACACAGTCACAGGTTTCAGAAATGTCTGCTTGGCATCAATAAAAACCTCTCTTTTACGCGAAGGAACAAGTCTTTTTAAACAAATACCGTCCTTGCTCCGGTACAGTAGAGTGTTCCTTTCATTTTAGAGCTTGCAGACTAGTCAGTGGTACTGCTCAGCTGTCTAGTGTTTCACAGGTGCTGCACAGTGTTGGAAAGATTAGGGCCTTTATAAAATTGAAGTCCCATGGCAGGAAACTCTGTGATAGGCTTTGTGTACTAATTCCAATAAAGATGTTTCTCACAAGTGACTAGATGTCTCTGCAATTATTAGGAAATGATTGGTAGCCTTCCAAAACATAGGAATGGAAAGGGACACAGTATTAACATTTAATGAGCATTGCATGGTACAGGAACTTCAATTCCTGGAGCCCATGGGTCATAAAAAATCAAACTGGACCATGTGAAACATCTTACACACAACTTCCCATAACAAAATAGGCCTGTAGTTATCAGAACATCTTGCAGAGTTGCAGCATAACTTTCCCAGACACACAACTGGTAACACTAATTACGAAAAGAATTTGCATATGCATGATTTATGCTTTTTCACTTAAAATGTTGCTCTGAAGTTTTATTTCTTCTTATTGCATTACAGTTTCAGAGCCAAATTACAAAATTAATGCTTGAGAGATACCATGGACAGCACCCATTTGTTTCCCGGTGCTTGCTTACTACTCTTATCATTGACCTTTTGAAAAACAGTGAGGCTACAGTCGAAAGTACATGGTAACTATATGTGCATTCTGGAATAACTGCCACCTTAGTTATCTCTTCTCTCAATCACATTTTAAGCCTATTGCTGGGGGAAAGAAAATAAGTCTTAGTCTACCTTTACCTCCAGTCATGATCACATTTTGCACAATACAAAGAAACAGTTTCTTGTTTGTATCCATATTGTGTAGTTTTGATTTATTCAAGGTTTGAGACATAAATGACAAAACTTAAGGAGAGAACAAAAGTAAGATTAGCATGAAACATAATTAACTTGGGTTAATGTGTTTATATCCATCAAAAATGGCAAGTCCAATAATCAGTTTGAAAAACCACCAACATAATATATTGGTCCATGGATCATTTTACTGCAAGGATGCTGCCCTGAGCTTGGAGAGGGACACAATTTAAAAACCAAAAATCAAAAGGCCAATTGTATACACATTACATACATCATTAATTTTTAAAGTAATAAATAAATAAATGCACATCCTGGAAAAGCTTTTAGCAAATGACTCTGTCAGACTGATGTAAACAAAAAGCCAGCAACAAGGAATGTGTAGTGCATTTTATCACGTTAAAATGTGTTTTCCTGCCATTGAGATCACAGAGATATAATGTGATGTTGCCTTTTCGAAGTTACGGGGTTCTGTTATTGAATGAGATATGAGCCTGCCCATGTTATGGTGAGTTATACAAGGAGAGATTAACATCGTGTTAGGAGCTAGTAGCTTTGAGACACGGCATGGTAAGAATGATTCCTGAGTGCCATGCCAGCCCTAGATTTTCTTTGCTGCAAAAGGAAAGATCAAGGGTTGTATTTAACAAAATGAGTTGCCCTTTATGTCTGTAGACACAGCCGTTCCTCCGAGCGATAATTGTGAAGAGAGGACATCATTAAAGAATAACAAACGGCCTTGTAAGGGTACCATCCAGATCTCAGTGCTAAGAAACCTAATTAGTACATGAGATAATGATGGAGTGCTGAAATGAATTTGCATGGAATGCTAGCCCATATAAGGTATGAAAGTAATTTATTATGCTTATTAGTGGAAAGCTTTTGTCACACAAACGGAATCTTCATCAGAACTTTAGCCTGAACGCCCCAGCGCCTGCAGCTCAGTGCTGCACCTCTGGAGTACCATTGCCAGGAGAAATACGGTCTGAATTCTACCAGGTTCTTCATTCAGAATAATAAAGGATCCTGCCTAAGAGGCAGCTATTCCCCTCTGTCTTGTTCCAGAGGCTCCAGCAATGGATAAAACAGGGAGGGCTGGGGGTGAGGGCAGGGGCCATCAAACATTACCATACTTAATGAACTGCATACTAATATGGAAATCCAAATAGTCTCTCTGAGAGTGTATTCCAAAGTGGCATTTCACTCTGTGGATTCACCGCATAGATCTCAGGGGGACTGTGTGGCTCAGGGGAATGGTGAGAGAAGACAGAGCTTTTATCCTGCTCGTCGCTAGTTTAAATCCAGCCCAGGTGGCTAGAGATAAAAAGTTGTTGCCAACTGGCTGCAGCATTGATCTGTGTGAAGAGCTTTGGGTGACACCAGTTCAGTTCACAATGGCTCCCCTGCACAAATCACCGCCGCAACTCGGAAAGGCCCTACTCAGGAAGTGGACCCATTGTGCTAGGTGCTGCACAATCATAGCAGAACACCAGGTCCCTGCCCTAAGGTGCTTACAATGGGAGATGATCAATGAGATAAGAGAGGATTACAGTCATCAAAAATACAGTTTCCTACATCCCTTGGCTTCCGTTATATCCTTCCTTACTTCCTTAGGAACATAGGAATTGCCAGATTGGACCTGACTGTGGTCCAACTAACTCAGTTTCCTGTTTCCAGCATGTACTATCTGCTTCCCAGACTGTGCAGTAGGCAGCTGTTTCTTCCTCACCCCCATTAGAAGCTGCCTCCTGCCCTGATGTGTGAGGGTTTGTGTCCTTTCCAAAACTCTTGGCTTTTGTTTTTAAATCCTTATTATCCTCTCTGGATAATCTAGTTACCCATATCGACACCAGCCCTTTTAGATATCCTGCCATGCTCTTGGATTCAACTATCATGTGGCAGTGAGTTCTGCATGCTAACGGTGTTGTATGAAAAAGCATCTCCTTTAAATTCGTTGCCTTTAAATTTCACTGACCATGCTCTTGTTCCTATCTTGTCTGAAAAGGATGGATAGACGCAGCTGATCTGCCTTCCCTATACTATTCGGCACTTTGCGTACCTTTATCGTTTGTCTCCTTTCTAAGGAAAACGGTCCCAATCTTCTCAGTCTCCCTCCATCTGGAAGTTTTGCCATACATTCCTCATACTAGCAAATGAGTGTGAAGCTGAAGAACAGTTCAGTGCTTTTCTAAACAAAATCCATCCGGACTGTCGTTTTCCCCATTTTTGTTTAAATGTCCTGACATGGAGAGCATCATTAACATTGTTTGCCTAATTAACACATTTCTGAATGACAGCAAACATGTAAACAGGTTTTGCTGAGCAAACTCCATCTGATTAAAACTCGGGGCTAATTAGATGGAAATTTCTTCATTACTTTTCCCATTTTCCATGAGCAATCTCTCTCCCTCCTCTAATAATCAGGAAGAATTGTTTGCCAGAGTTGAGGAGCTTTCATAGACTTTTTCTTCCTCCCTGACATGATTGCATTTTTCTGAGGCTGCAATTACTTTTTGGACGAAAGCTGGCCAAATGAAATCCTTTCTGAGGGATGGGGAATGGCAGTCGTGTTTGTTGATGCATGCCTGTGAGTTAACCAGCCATGAATAGGATACAGCTGCTGAAGGGGAGAAAGTGTAAGACCAGACTTAGAACTCCTACGAATCTGAAATGGAAGGACTAATTTCCAATTTAAAAACACACCACGTTGTTATTAACATTTTTGTTATTCTTCCAGCCTCATTCATAATCATAGAATCCTAGGGCAAAGCCCTGCAGTCCTTTGGTGCAGAAAAAGCTTCCAGTGAAGCCAATGGGAGTTGGGCCAGAGCAAGGACTGCAGGATTGGGCCTGAGAGAAAATTGTGATTGAAAAAATAAAGCATAGGTCATGTGGTCCATCTCCCTGTAAGTGCAGGATTATTCTGTGCAGTAGACTCGTGAGGGTCTTGTGCAGTCTAATTTTTGCTTCTGAATCCTGGAAACGGATATCTGCCTTTTTTGGTGATTGGATCCAATCCGGAGTTGGAGCTGAACATCCAGGGCACTCAAAAAGCCTAGTGCTGATGTTCCCAGTCGGCCCATTTCTTGATAGAAATATGAACAAGTTGAGCCTGGATTCTGCTCTGACACTGATGTAAAAATGGAGCAATCCTGCCGACTTCCTGACAGTTACACTTGAGCTAAACTGGAGTCCATGAAAGCAGACTCACGCACATAGTTTCATTGCAAAGAATTTCTCATAAATGTGGAAGGATATTAAAACACACAGCATCTGTGCAGATGCTGCATCACCTCTTGTGAACCTCACGGCAGAAGGGGTGAGAGAGAAGTAAGTGACTTCTGGTACAGACAATGCACTCCATATTTGGGGCGGGAGGAATTCGTGCCTTATGCAGACATATGGGGTAAGCTGGGTGTATTTCATGTTCTGTAGTGGTGTTGAGAGCAATCTTATGTGTACAATATGGTGAAATCTTTGAAGGCTCTGATTACATAGCACAACATGTTGACTTGTGGCGACAGAGATAAAACGTTGGCCAGAAGTATTGGATAATAGCTCTGTTTTTCTGTGGCAACTGCTCAGAAAGAAAGCCATGAAACTACCCTATTAAACATTCTGGTTCTATCCACAGGACATCATGAAAGGTCAGGGGTCTATTCTTTCTTATGCTGTTAGTATTTTGGACTGAGCTGCGCTTTGTGATGTAGAGGTTTGGTCTACAGCATGTCTGCCTTAATGAACTATAACAGCACAGAAGGTAATTATGTTTTTGTCTAGACCTGTCTAAGACCATCAACAGCACCTCATTACTTTACAGACTGTTAATGCTGTTGGCAGAAGTTGAAGATCCTCCTGGAAAAAAAAAAAGCAAAGTATTTTGCAACAGAGAATAAATTTAGTTGATGATAAATAGGGGCATGTGGCTAATTAGACCTTCCTTTGTCCAGAGGCAGATATGTAACAGTAACTGAGATAAAAGGAAAAGGGGAAACGGCAGAGAAATCACAGGAGGTTTCTTTTAAAGATCACTAGAAGCTTTAGGAAAATTAGGAAACAAAACTGCTGCTGTTGTATCAGCAGGTATTCAGTTTGAATGAGGACTCATGGTCAACAGTTACTCACAATGCCATCGAGTGTTTATATGGGTGTATTAGTTATATATAATTCATTTTAAAAAATGGTAGTAGCAAATTTGTTAGGGAGGATGCTGCCCTCTCGCTGGGATTTCCTACCTGTGCATTTCCAATTTCGAAATGCATCACATTATGATTAATATTTTTGTAATACACCCAGCCTCGTTCATATTCATAGCTTCCTAGGCAAACTCCTGCAGCCTTCATGCACAGGAAAAACTCCCACGGAGGGTTTTGTCTGAGCCAGGACTGCAGGGTTCGGTTCTAGTCATGAGCGGAACCAGGATGGAAGCAATGAGCTGATGCTCCTAAATGTCTCTGTAAAGGGCAATTGCAATTGTTAAGGGTTCAGTCCTGCAACACTTAAATACAATGAATAGACCTTAGTGAGAAGGGTAGGCCCATTGGGATTGGCTGTGTGAGTTAGAGTGGCAGGCTGAGATTCTAAAGGGCTTCATGTACTGATAAAACATGTTCTTACTCAGGCTAAGCTCTCCTCGATTTAACGAGTGTTTGCTTGAGTAATGGCTTAGTATATGGCCAGGAGAACTGAAATCACCACCGAATTTGGCCTGAGACTTATGTTAAAGCCCGCCTGCTCCTGGGCGAAGAATGCATTTCAATCAATATTAGCTGGCGTACTGCAAAAGTGCTGCACTGTGAAGCCGCGGGGTGCTGGGGACGTAGGGTTAGCACTGCTTCTGCATCTTTCATTCATGCTGCTGTTTAGGAACATGGGGTAAATCCTGAGGGGCGTGACTTCTGCCTGTGTGAGGCCCAAGTGATGTATGAGAACAGCCTATGGGGTGTGGTCCCGTGTGCACCAATATCGCTGAGGGATGAGCCCGCACATGTGCAAACTCCACAGCATTTGTCCTCCAGTGGGTAAAATACTTTGCAGGTGACATTGAGCAAAAATCCTTCTGAAGCACAAGGGCCAACCTCTCAGCTTTGTTCTGGCCCCTTTGCTCTGCTCTGCAGCACATGCAGGCCGGAATAGAGAGACAGCTGGAGCTGGCCACAGGACAACAACTGCCTTTCGTGACAGCTTTTGAGGTTTCAGGATCTATTTTCATTGTGTATTAGAACAAAACCAAAACTGCCCAAGCGTTTACATGAAACAGACTAGTGTCAAAACATCCATTTCTGTATCGAAAAGGTCAGGTTTCGATTCCTCTCTCTCTGTGGCCAGGAGTGACGAGAGAACTCAGGACCTCAGACACCCGTCTTGTCAAAAGCTCTGTCACAATCGACATGTCTCCACAAAACCTTTGGGCTTTGACAAAACAGCCTCATTCAACCAAAATAAGTTTCATCAGCAGTGTTCCAGTCAGTTCTAGAGACAGCCCCAGCCCATAGGGGATTTCCCTGGGTAGCGTAGAGGTGGTACAGCTGGCCACTATACCGTGCCGGTGGCCCCTCACGGTGGCATGTTGGTGAGCCTGGCTGGAATGCAGCTGAACTCTCATGATCTCCTGGGACCACAGCTGGCGGGGGTAGAGCTGACCCCCGACCACAGCAACCACAACTAGCTGCTTTGTGGCTTCTATCCCAAGACCAGGATGCAGCACGTATTGGGCACAGGTGCAAACTGACCTACATGTTTTGTTTGAAATGCCTTTATACAGTAGAACCTTGGTTACCATCACTGTATGGTAGAACCTTGGTTACCTGAGTGGTGGGTGGGTGTGTGTGAGAGAGAGAGAGTATAATAGTCACTTCTGTATTGGAAGTGTCACCAGAAGATGGTGGGTATCTAATTCCAGACCCTTATCAAGAACAATGGTGTTGCCAAATGTCTTTCTAACCTTGTAATAATGTTCAGTCCTCCAGTGGTGACTCACCACCATGGTGACATCTGAGGACCACGTCCACACCTAATAATGTAGGGGATGTCAGCATAGATGTTATGAAAGCTAGGATGCATGTTGTAAACTGTCAGCTAACAATTACACACTTGTTAGCCACATGACACAAGACTCAGAAATTGCCAGAGGCCCTTTCAATCCATGTCTGACTAGGAGACGGATAATGCCATGCGGGATGGGGGAGAGGATGAAAGACCTCTTCTGAAGGCCTTACAGTTAACCAAGGTGCCTCTTGCAAGACTCATCACTTGTACTTTGCAGTGGATTCATCCTTATGTCACTCCATGGCCTCTTCCTAAAGTTATCCATCTTTTGGCCCTTGAAGTTTTAATATCTCTAAATCTAGTAGAGAAGAAGCTCTTTATATAAATGTCTCCCATAGGAATCCTCAGCTAAATGTGTTACAGAAGCACATCTGCCATGATTCTATCTACACATGTGGCACGTTGGCCAGGGTGGGAGTCCATTATCTGGGTTCCCCTTCTTTTCACATCTGTTATACCAAGGCTGACAGTATGTTGGTATATCCATCTTTTACAAGAAGACTGATTAGATAACCAAACAGGTCTTCATTGCTATCTTCGGCTGTGGCCCTCTCACATGAGAAGGGTATAAAGACCCACCATAATGGACATTAAAATCTAGACTTGACGAAATTCTAGTAGATAAACGACAGAGGAGAACCCTGTATTGTCAAGAAGGACTAGAAGAATTAATAGGTGTCTCCCATCTCTGAGTTGAATTATTCTACATATGCCATTTGTTAAATACATACACAAAGCAAAGAAATAAAGCCAGCCCTCACTATCTTGGAAGGGTGCCCAGAGATCAAAGACTTAAATGGCAAATTGGTTGGAAAATTTTACAAGTCAAATGCGTTGTGTTACTATTATCTCTATATTTCCTCGGACTTTCCTGGGCATGGTTTTGGGTTCACAAGCAGGGGTGGACTCCTTATTCCCACACCAGAAGGAAAGGAGATATTCTTTTTACCAAATCAGGGGGAAGGGCTGTGGCATCACAGAAGCTGATTTTAATGTAAGGTATTGAAGAAATCTCATCTGTGCAGCTGCTTGTGCCCCTGTACCCAGAGTGGTGTCTGGGATGATAGCACAGCTGTTCCATTTCCCTAATTAAGAGCAGGATGCACTGATTGCAAAGTAGAAATGTTTGGCTCTTTTTCTCTAAATTAACTGTTCACTTTATTCAAAATATGGGAACCCTAAATGAAGATACCTCAGCTACTCTGACAATGGAGTTATTAGAGGACTCTGAGTTCAGGCTAAGTACTTCTGAATGCCACAGAGTTTGGAGCTCCTTGGGGAATTTGAATAATACTGTTCTCTCACCTCCCACTGAATCAACTTCAGAAAGTATCAGCCTTAAAGTTTCCAAAGGCTTCACGCCCAATGAGAACTGGCTGTCCTTGGTATCACGCCCTGCTCTGCCTTTTTCTTAGAATGGATACTTATGAAGTCCTGCGGAAGAAATATGTAGTCACAGCTTCTCTGTCCTATCTAGCCTCTATCACCATCAGGACAAGCTCACAGCTGCTAATGTGTTCATTCTCGCACACCCAAGTGAGGTAGTGAAGTGTCCTGATCCTCATTCGGCAGGCAGGGAGCTGAGGTACAGAGAAATGAAGTGACTTGTCCGAGGTCGCACTGGGAGTTTGCAGAAGAGCTGAGAAGAATCTAGTTTTCCTGAGTCCTCACCAGGTGTCTTTTCCCCCAGGAAAAGCCTCTCACTCCTATCTGTAACAGCATTCTCAGTATGGGTTAGTGCCCCCTTATGCTGGGCATAGTATAAACACATAGGAAGACACAGACCCTGCCCCATAGAGAAAGGGGGAGGGTACAGTTTCAACCTGACAATGTGCACAACTTGGTGGCTTCCCATCAACTTGACGGCTTTATAATCGGATTTATAAACACCTCTTTCCCTGATTGTCCATCTGCCTAGCAATTTTCATGTAGGCATCACAGCACAAGTGGGGCTGGAGGGCAAGGTATTTCAAGGAGGAGAGGGTAGAGGCGTTAGAGATCAATTCAGGGTGGGGGAGTCCATGTTTCGGGAGTTGGATGGGAGAAACTACTGAGCTGTGTTTGGGGAAAGCAGGAAATGGGCCTCCCCGGTTTGGGTCACAGGCAGAGCAGAAGGGATGGGGGAATGGCAGTGCATTGAGACAAGACCATATAGCCCGGGTCTTCCGCGGGTGTAAATTGGTGTAGCTTAGTTCACTTCTTGAAGCGACATTGATTTATATGAGCTGAAGATGGGAGCCTGTGGTTCCCAGCATCATGACATCTTGCTGCCTGTGCTCATGAATGGGCCATAGGTTTGGGTCATCTCACCTTGTATCCCACACTATTATGCCACTCACTTTGCAGAAAAAAAATCTATTTTAGTTGTGTTTTTTCCTCTCTCTCCTCCTGTAAGTCCAGCTGCCTTCGTACCAGGAGTCCTACTGTACAGCCCGGGTAGAGGGAGAAATCTTATACAAATAACTTTTTAGAGGCCTCCATAAAAGTTTGGTTCTTTTCCACCCTTTTAAGGCCAGGTCTCTTGTGTTCTGTGAGGACTAGAAACAAGTGCTGGATATCCCCCTGGCAGTGGAGATTCTCAGCTCCCCAGTGGTATGAAGACATCATATTTACTCCTGTAGGCATGAGATCTTAAACCTGCTACTGGACTAGGACTGGACATTGCTTCTCCTGGGCCTCAGCCCGTTGCTATTTTGGGGTGAAAACTTACATCTGAGGGGAAAAGAAGAAATATTTTGGTGGCAGGTTATTTTTATAAAATACGGTGGCTCTTTGAAAGATGCCCAGATGTCCCGGATGCTAGAAGTGGCCTTAGCAAAGATGGATTGATGGGCAGAGTGCAGGCGAGATGGTGCAAAGTGCAAACGAATCATGTGAATGTAGCTTCTCCATATGGGAGTGAATATGTCTATAACTACACACAATGTTCATCCATTCTCCCATATACCTGTGCTATAGAAGAATGGCATTGCTCCAGCCCTGGTTCAGGATTGCTGCAAAGTAAACAGGACTGTAATTACATTAAGAAAGCCAAGCATGGCTGGGTGGAGCTGTGGATGGGAACACACCTTCTCTTCCCAAATTTTGCTTCATTTGTTTGTCAGTTCACTAGGATGGTGACGAACTGTTGCTATTCATTATTTATGTTGTGGTAGCACCCAGCATGTGCTGGGGTTTTCCAAACACACGGGAAGGTGCAGCCCCTGCCCTGAGCCTCTGATTCCCTAAACAGAGTGACATACATGCATTTCCAGATGCTTATCTCGGAGACTAGGAACTTGGCAAATGACAGGTGTCTTCCTGAGTCCATCGGATGGGCAAAGGGGTTTCTTCATGAAAACAATCTCCTTGCCAGGTTGATTTTAAGGGCTGCAAAAAGAGAGGCATAGCTCAGTTGAACTATGTGTGAGTGTTGAGGGAGGAAACAATCCCCTTGTGTAAAGGCTGCAAACAAACATGTGGGTCAGGGCCGTGCACCCTTGGGGACTGCAGTATTCTGTCATGGCCTCTCATGCTCCCTACACCAGCTTGTCTCTGCAGGAGACCAAGGCCAGGCTTCCATTCTGGAAGGAAGGACATTGCAGTGCATGCCCTAGGAATGTGGTTGAAGCAAAGGTGGGGTAGGGAGGGACTGCTGGAGCACTATGCCCCCTCTTCGAAAACCAAAGGTGAAATTGTCAAACTTGGGTCCCTGAATTTAGGCACCTGAATAAATTGTCTAATGTTCTGTGGTGCTGGAGCTTCTGAGTGCTCGGCCCATCAGGCCACTTCTACCTATTTACGTGCTTGCCATCAGGCACACAAGTTTGACAATCATGGCCCAAATCCCCAGAGCTGATGCCAGAGTTCATCTGAAGCAGATGTCTTGCAGTCAGTCCGCATCAAAAGCATGTTCATATCAAATTCCACAGCAGTCCACTGAGTTGCAGATTCCCATTCCATCTATTGTAACTCGGCAGCCAGAGCCCTAGCACGCTTGCTCTACATCCATAGCTTCCTGGTATGAAAAACAGTGCTGTGAATTCAGCATTGTCTCGCTAAGGCTTGTCCAGAAACTTGCATATGTCCCCAACAATAGCCACGGATTTTCTCAGTCTTTATCTGCTTATGGCTTTCTTTGTTTGAATAACGAAGTGCAAACTATGTTTCCCTCTTCCTCTGAGTTATCCACAGGGATAATTGCTGTAGGAATCTGAAGTGAGTCAGTCCCTTACATAGTACTCTTCTTTCCCCCCAGTAAAGCTTCTTTTTTGTTTTTTTTGTTTCTGCCAGGGAACTTGTAAAGTTGGAGATAGCACAAACTCTTTATCTAATTTAAGTTGTTTATTTTAGCTGCTAAAAGAAAACTTGGGGGTGGGGGGGAAGGGTTAAAATCATAGTTCTAGAATTTATTTAACTGTTTATTGTCCTCTTTTGTATTACCTTCAACCTTACCGCAGACTTTGCAGCTCCATGGCTTTGCTTGATCTCAACGCACTTTGACCTGAAGGGATTGCTATTTCTTAAGCATAAAACATTATTTTGTTCCTCCTCCTTCAATCTTGGGGCTCGTTTTAGCAAATATGATCATTCTGAATTGTTCTCAGCAGTGAGGTATTTCTTTAATGGACTACTGAGCTCAGATAACACATTTTAAATTATAACACAGATGACCTGAGCCAATTTAAACTTAATCTAAAATGCCAAATAGCTATTACTCGAAATGGCTGAAAGAACACATGCGTGGTTCTTGTTTAAAGACAATATCACAGTACAGAGAACAAGTGAAGTACAGACCGTGGCCTAGTAAAGCAAGTGTTGAATGGGGGTAGTTGACAGTTAGTAGGCCAGGTTTATTTAAACGGATTTGAGGGGACCAAGTACCTGAATGTAACAATTTGTGGCCCTCTCTTAAAGACACATTAAAAACACCAGCTACAACGGAGAACTCAATGTGATTTTTTTTTTAAAGCCCATTTGTATTTAGGTTACCATTAAATTACAGAGGCCCAGGTTAACTTGCTTCGAGACAGTCCATAAACAGTAAGGCCCCAATTGTGGAAACAGATGGAGTCCCAGAGATGTCTGTACAGCCATGTCTGTAGGACTGGGGCCTAGCTGAAGAGAAATTTATGAGGCTAAAGCGGGCCTGGTATTTGAGAGACCTGAGTTTGGCTCCTGACTCTAGCATTAACTTCCTACATCACTTTAGGCAAGTCACTTAGCCTGTCAGTGGCTCAGTTTCTCTGCCTAATAACATTTCCTCACCTTTCCGGGAAGTTGAGAGGCTCACTCCATTTTCAAAAGTGGGCATTGATTTCAGGGTGCCTTGGTATTTTCGGGTATCCAAGACAAATCACCTGGGGTCTGATGTGCAAAGGTGCAGGCACAAATCCATCTGAAGTCAGTGGAGTGCTCAGCACCACTGGGAATCAGGCCTCAGATGTCTCAGGTTGGGCACCCAGCAATAAAATAATTCAAATCAGGGTCCACGTGTGAGAAAGTTGTGAAATGCTTCATAGCTGTGAAATGCTTGAGAATCTCTAGCTGGAATGTGCTGGGTCAATACAAAGTATTTACTTGTTTCTTGTGTTATCCTTTGAAATGTGGTTGTATTAGCTTGGCCTTTAATTTTGTGGAAAAGGTCACTCGCATTTTTAAAAATGCCTGTATTGACTTAAAAAACACAGGAATACAAAATACACATCCCGGGTTGTATTAAATGAGACTTGAACATTCTGAGCTAGAGTAACGAAGAATTAAGAATGCTTTTTCCTTCAATTAGGCTGAGTGGCAGGACATGTTCTCACCTGCTAGTCACAAGACAGAGTTCTTTGATTTGCAAACTGGGATTTTGGAGCTTGCCTGGCAGCTAAGGTTTTTAATGTAGAGCCAGGTTTTAGCTGACACCACAAGACCCCACATACACTCAAAACGTTGGCACGAGCATGCACTACATGAGGCAACCCCCCTGTGGCTGGCAAAGAGGGGCAGAACTGCGGCTGGGTTCTGAGGCAGTCATACTCAGCCTCACAGCCAGATTGTGACCCCTTTGCTCCGTTGAGTGGCACCTCGCTCCAGATGTAGTTGCACTGATCTCAGTGGGGCTCTTTATGGACTATGGCACTCTTCCATGTGAATAAGAGTATCAGAAGCTGGCCCACCTCACAGGAGGGTGAGTTACCTGAGCCCTGTACATACTTGAGCACTTTGCAGGAAAGGAGCGATAGCTACTGGTTTTCATGCAGACCACTCCCACTAGGGAAAAAGCCCTGGTTCATCCTTTCCTCCTTTGCGCTCATCTTGGGGGAGAATCGTGGAGTAGCTGAAGAAAAGTGAATGCCTAGCTCTCAGCGGCCAGGGGTTGCTTTGTACGCCTTTAGCGCGGCCCAGCTACTGCTGTTTTAAGAGGGGACGTTTATTGGTTCCCTGTTCAGGGGCCCAAGAACTTTTGCCAGAAGGGCTGGGGGTGCTGAACAATGCTGTTGGTGTCGTGATATGCAGGAGCACAAGCTATGAAAACATGGGAGAGCAGGGTGAAAGGAGAACAACGAGAAGGCAAACGTGTTTACATGAGCTGAAGCGGAGGGGGAGGCATCCTGGTAGCTCTTTGTCTAGAAGGACTTCCCCGTGCACTCTATGGCAGCCAGCGTGTGTGGTTTTCTGCTAATAATCCTTCAATAATAACAGTAGCTGTGGCTGCTACCACACCCTTGCCAAAAGGCATCTTGGGTGCTTTGCGAAAAAGAAATACAAAGATAATTAACGCAAACAAGGCAATGCCCGAATGCATTCCCGGAGCAGAGGCTAAGCCTTGGAAACCCAGCACACCATTCGTGCACGAGCTAGCACTCCCACGCATCTTAACGCTTCAAAGGAAGGAAGAGCTGAGCACGGAAATGAATGCGGCTGTGGCCAGGTCAAGGGAAAAGACTGCAGGCCCCCTGTTACAGAACTGGCCCAGTTGTACACTGTGGATAACGAGTGGAATGACGTATTTGCTGCTCAATAAAGCAGTAGATATTAGAGCTGCTTGGAAATTTTTCATCAAAAATTTTTGGACCAAAAATGGTTTTTTGATTAAATGGAAATTTTCAGGAGGAAATTTCTATTTTCATAGAATTTTTTTTCATCAAAAAACCAAAAACAGAATCCCCTCCCCCCCACCCGCCTTTTTTTTTTTTTGGTTATTGGAATCCTACCCTCTCCTCCGCCCAATTAGTTTTCAGTTGTCAAAACCCGAAAAAGTGTCAGCATTGACTTCAGGGGGACTAAACCATCCGCTCAAGTGCTTGGCTGAATAGGGATGGATTTCAGCATGTGCTTAACTGCTTTGCTAAATCAAGTTTTCTCTTTTGGCTGGTGGGGAGAATTTCTCCTTTCTACCCCCTGCACATCTGTCCACCCCTAAACCTCGCTACTCCAAACATACGCTCTCTATTCTAATCCAATTCAGACAGGCTGCATTCATCACTGTAGAATCTAAGCACTTTCCAGCAGTGAATTAAGCAATAGGAGTAACATCTGTCACGCTTGTCCTCTCATCCTCTCCCCAGGGGGAAACGTGTTTGGGGAAACGTTTTGTTTGGGAATTTTTAAAAAGATATACTATGCGCATTTGTACATGTTAGAGAAGGTGGGTCAAAGAAATGCACCAGTTTGGGATGGCCCTTAGTTCCTATGGAGTTCATTTGCTAAGCCCTGGATGTATCCCTTGCTGAATAAACAGGGTTCCTGTAAGGAGCTTTCTTGAATAAGGAAACGTACAAAGGATATGATTTTCTTCTGAGTTACGCCACCGTACCTCTGGAGGCACTCCACTGAAGTTAATGCAATCACACCTGTGTAACCCTAGTGGAATTCCACCCCACCCCATCCCACCCAGGCTTTGCGCTCCCACGCTTGCTCTCCTGGAAGGGAAATGCTACATTGATTCCAATCCCTCCATTAGGCAGAAGGATTGCAGCAAATGTTTTTGCAGCCATCAACGGTTTGGATGATGGAATTCCAAACGTCATGTTTCAAATTATTCATTAAGATTTTACAAAGAGATCTTTTGTCTCCCCTTACCTCCTCCGCAGACGCACTGTTAGTAGAGCTGAGTGAATAATGCTGGTGCTGCCAAAAAATCAAAGAAAAATCCGTTTTGTTTTAATTTTGAGCATTGTATTGTTCAATTTTTAAAATAAAATTAAAGGAAATGTATATAGGAAAAGTCGTTTCAGGAAGAAAAACAGGGTTGTGGGATTTTTTTTTACCAAAACAATTAGGCAAAATCAACATGAAGTTGCAAAATGCTGAATCTGCATTTTGCCCTCCCCCACAAATTTCTTTGGCCCCAACTGAGTGTGCTATCTTGTTAACATAGTTGGTGTAGCTTCAGTCAGGGAAAATCTAAAGCAAAATCTTCCGAAGAGCTGCTGTTTCGGAAGTATTTGTTGTGATCTGACACCTGTGACTGGGGAAAACAGCCCTGCCAATTGGCATAGTAAATAGTGGTTTTATACCTTAGATTGCTACCTGAATGGACATGAGAAGATAGGCCACAAAAGCCTCTATGCAACACGATGGATAATGTAAAGATGCCTGAATCACCCCACCTGTCTCCATGAAGTGTGAAACTTTTGAAGTACTCTGCCGTGCTAGGCGTCTTAGCTGATAAGTGAAAATCAAGGACCCTAGGTAACACACAGATAGTGTGCCCACAGCAATCTGTGAGATTAGAGTCTGGCATTGCTTGGAAAGGCAGCCATGACAGGTCTATGACCATCAAGCCTGTGCGTAAGAAATCATTGGTGCTGAATAAAATGACAACAGAGCTGTAATGCTTTGTGGAGTGTGTTTAATGAAAATATCAGCTCAGGCCTACATCATGAGGCATTCATGTATAATAAAATGAGGTTCCTGAAACACTTCAGAGCATAAACCATCTGGTCTGCTGTGATGTACTAACAGCTTTGCCTAATTTTTAATGCAGGTTTTATGATGGATATGCACATCATGTTATCCATGCATAAGGAAGAAACAGTCTAGCTGCACTTTGAACTAAACTGACTGATGATGAATTTGTTTCCCATTTTAATTACTTTCTGTACATTAACGGTGTAGTGGACCATGTGAAGTGCTTTGTCTGTCTTATCCCCTGTGTGTCCCCCACATATCCTTCAACTACTGGAGCTGTTCCCACTCTCTTATCTGCAGCCACTTGTGCAGGGGACAAGGAAGAGTGAGATCAAGTACAAACGCTGCCTCAAATAGAATTTGGTCAAGAAACACCTGGGCCACCAGTAACAAGTGAATTTCATGTGGCTAATTAGTTCTTATTTCTGTCCCGTGAAATATTGTCTAGCCCATACAGCAGCACCTGGCGATTACTGAAAGGAGAATATACCATTTTATTTAGCACACATCAAAGCAGTAACTAACATTTATCAAGGGCTTTCCAACGGAAATCTTCACCTTGCACTCTCTGCCCGTCTCCCCTATACAATTGGACAATCTCTTTAAATGAGGGAGTCAGGCATATGAGAGGAGGAATTTTGAAAATATTATAATCTCAGAAACATATTTGTTTCTGGGGACCCAAAACTGGAACCATTTATCTGACTAAAAACCAGACTTTAGAGGCTTGGATAAAATGAGACTTGAATACGAATCTACTGTGTTTAGTAAAACCAGGCTGTGAATGGACAAAAGCCTCCCAGGGTTTTGCCCATCTTTTATTTCATGTACAGGGCCAGATTGTGAACCCTTCTCTTCCTCTGGTGAGCCATTACGTGCATGAATAACAACTAGCTCTTACATAGCGCTTGTTATCTGTAGATCTCAAAGCACTTTGCAAAAGCCCTAGGTCACCCACTAGGTCAGTGGCACAGTTGGGAATCACAGCCGGTCTCCTGAGTCCCAACCCAGTGCTGTAGCCACTAGGTCACACACACATTGAGTAGTTCCATTGACTTGGGGAAGAGTACTCGTGTGCGGAACTGCTCTGCAGTAGGCCGGGCAGTGTTTGAAAGAAGCACCAAAAAAAAAAGTTTCCATATGTGAACTTTTTTTTTTTTTTTTGGAAAAACATTCTAAAATAAAAATGATCATAACATTTCATTTAGTTTTGATGGGAAAACACATCATTTTTTTTCTCTCTCTCCCCCTTCATCCTCCTCTTCCCCCTCTGCATCCTCTGCCAGCCCACTGGAAAAAGAGAAGGGGGAAAATAAAATAAAAATGGAGAATGCTGAAACGAAACAAAAATTTTCATCAAAAATGAAAAATTTAAACAAAAACGAACCCTTTTTTTTCCCCACAACAATCTTCATTTTCATCAAAAAGGCTTTTTTTTATCCAAAAAAAAAAAAAAAAAAAATGTAAAGAGCTGAATGCTGCTCCACTCTCTCATGGCCAGGTCTCAGAAGCAGTAAACACATCCTGGAGTGATGCACCTGCCTTGAGAATCTATACAGAGCCCAGCCCCTCCTTGAAGAAGGGAAGTCTATGACTGCCCCCTCACTGACAGGCATGGCGGTGGGATCTTCAGGGGGAGGCATCAGGAAAGATGGTGCCTCCTCCAAACGCCTTGGGTGAGTAGAAATGTCTCCTCAGGAGAGCAACAGTGAGGGGCCACCAGCCTGGACCCCAAACCTCTGTTGAACTCCATTCAGGACAGGGCTGCTGAATAATGGGAAGGGCAGGATAAGTAAATAATATCGAGACTATTAACTGACTAATTACCTTTTTTTAAAAAGAGTTACTTAAATTGTCTGGATTTACTCATCTAATTATATTTTGAAAAATAAAAGGTAGAGCCAGTTGAGAAATGTCACCGTTTTTGTCTTGCAGGATTTGAAATGGAACGATTCTTTTGATTTTTTTTCAATTTTTTTCCCCAAAATATCTTTTTACAAAAAAATATTTTTTTTTATTTCAAATTTAGTTTTTCCTCTTCTCCCCCCAATTTGTTCTGCCTGTTTAAGTCATAAAGTGAAAAATGTCCAGGATTGTTCTCTCCTTCCCACTTTTTCTTTTATCTGCTCTGTAACTTTTCAAAACTTCCCCAGCCTTTCAAAAGATTCAGAAAGGCAGAGTTAGAGTTTCATTTTTTTCCTTTTGCCACTCGAAATTTCCCAAAATTGAGGATTTGGAAAATTTACAGAGTGGAGAAAGGAAAAAATGAGAATAAGAGATTGAAAGGGAGAAATGAGGAAGTGAGAAAACCAAAACCCAACTGTAGATATAATTCATTTTTTGCATTCAGTGACCAAGAAGAAATGATGGAGGGAGGGGGAAAACAAAAGTCAGAGTATTCATTTTTTGACCCCAAAAAAGGGGAAATTTTTTTAAACAAACCAAGGCTTTTCACAGAAGATTTTTGTTTGGAAAAATGCTGTTTTTCATCAAAATAAAAATGTTGACTAGCTTTTATAAAAAAGTGATTATAAACATTTGTGGAATGCTTTACTTCATAAAATAACATGAAATGTGTTGACTAAATTATTCATTGCATATTACCTGACCCAGCTCTGTTGGCAGGAGAGTGAGAGAAATTATTTGCTGCACCTGCTTTGACTTCAAGTTCTGGCATCTTATCCTAAGCACTAGGTTTACTTTTATAAAGCTGAGGAAGGGGTGAGTAGATTTGAAAAGACTGAGATGCCTCTGAGCACAGTGGTAGCCATTCCACGTAGCTATTCTACGAACTCCTTTCAGAGGTTTAATGGAAACAAAGAGCCAAATTTCCACACAAATCAGGTCTTTTGCTGGACACACTGGTGAAATGTGTGATCCAAGTTATTCCTTGGTAGGATATTAGTTGTCATTTCCTTTGCTGTTTTGCTTAAACTGTGGCTGTGCCATCCTTCTGGCTACTTCTCGCTTGTCCCTTTCACCTAGGCTTTTACTTTGTTTCATTTCAGTTGCCTGGAGGTTAGAGAACAGGAGAGTTCATTTGTTACAAGGAAGAAAGGAGTTTGAATTGGCAGCGAGCACACAATTAGCATCAAATATAAGACCTTAATAGGCCAATGATTTGTCGTGGAGTCTGTTGGTACATCAATTTCAGGACAATACCTCCCAAACGTGCCAAATTCCCCATCATCTGCTACGCAGAACCCTTGGCAGAATTATGATATGCTGCCTGAAGCCACTTTATTACCACTGGAAGGGATGCACAGCTGATGGCTAAACAAATTCCATGGTGGCTACCTGTGCGCTTTCGATTTAAGCAGTTTGTATCCTCCATGTCGGTGTTGGCAAATTTTTGTGAGTGAATGAAAAGAATTTTTGTGAGTGAATGAAATGTACAGCGTGGCATCCCCTCATCAAGCCCAAAATGCAAAGAATGAGAGAGGTGATGCTGGGCATATGAATGGAATTTTAAAGCAACATGTAGTTCAAAAATCTATGGTTGGCGGCTCAGTGTGAATTTTGGCTTTGGTCTTGAGAAATGCTGGCCCCTTGTTTGGGTTACTGAGGGCTTTCATCTCCCATTGATGCCAGTAAGCGCTGAGGACACTCAACAGCTTACACCACTGAGCCCTTTATTAGGGTCTACACAAGATTAGAACTTCCAATAAAATGTTAGATAAGAAATGAATCATAATGGATAACCATGGCATTGAAAGTAGGACATAGCCAGGTTTCATTTCCTGAATATGTTGCAGTGATATTTTTAGTGTTTCCTTATATACGCTTTCCTGAAAAATACACGTCAAAGCTGAAATTAGGGCTGGTCAGAAAATTCCTGTAGTATAAGTCAATTCATTGAAAGTTAAATGCTTCGTGGACACGTGTGAATTTTAATAAAATTTTCTTTCAGGATAAAAAGGTGGGGGAGATGGGAACATTATGGTTTTCCATTTTTGGAATGGGACATTTGCATGTTTTGTTTCTTTTATTTTATATCATATATATATTTTTTAAAGAGTCAAAATCAGAATGAAATGTTTTGCTTGACCTTTTTAAATTTTGTTTTGTGTGAAATTTTAATTTTTTTTAAAACAAATTTGTTCTGTTTCAGAAAAGAGAACTTCAAAACTGCAGAATTTCCCACAGAGTGGAAAATCTAGTTCCGACCCACTTCTAGCTAAAGGTTTGTTTCTTTCTCTTTATTCTATTAGTGTCAATAGGCACATTTAACTTATCAGTCAAATCGTTCGACAGAATTTAATAAACAGGAGTAAGAGAATTCTAACCCTTTTTCCTCCTCATTCAAACGTTTTCCATTGTGTCAGGAACTGGTCAGATTGTTAACTGGAGAAAAAAAATCCAATTCATTTAACCTTTTGTTTGTTTATTTTGAAAATAATTTGTGAATCGATTGCATTTCGTACAAATGTATTCATACATTATAAGATTTTGTCCAGTAGTTTGTGAACAAATTGGAAACATTCCCATAGAACTGTTTGCTTTTGCTGTTCAGAATTCAATATTGGTCATAGAATCATATAATCATAGAATATTAGAGTTGGAAGGGACCTCAGGAGGTCATCTAGTCCAGCCCCTGCTCAAAACAGGACTAACCTCAGCTAAATCATCCCAGCCAGGGCTTTGTCAAGCCGCAGCTTAAAAACCTCTAAAGATGGAGATTCCACCACTTCCTGAGGTAACCCATTCCAGTGCTTCATCACCCTCCTAGTGAAAAACTTTTTCCTAATATCCAACCTAGACCTCTCCCACTGCAACTTGAGACCATTGCTCCTTGTTCTGTCATCTACTACCACTGAGAACAGCCTAGCTCCATCCTCCCTGGAACCCCCTTTCAGGTAGTTAAAGGATGCTATCAAATCCCCCCTCATTCTTCTCTTTTGCAGACTAAACAAACCAAGTTCCCTCAGTCTCTTCTTATAAGTCTTGTGCTCCAGCCCCTAATGATTTTTGTTGCCCTCCGCTGGACTCTCTCTAACTTGTCCACATCCTTTTTGTAGTGGGGGGCCCAAAACTGGACACACTACTCCAAATGCGGCCTCACCAATGCTGAATAGAGGGGAATAATCAATTCTCTCGATCTGCTGGCAATGCTCCTACTAATGCAGCCCAATATGCTATTAGCCTTCTTGGCAACCAGGACACCCTGATGACTCATATCCAGCTTCTTATCCACTGTTACCCTCAGGTCCTTTTTTGCAGAACTGCTGCCTAGCTCATCGGTCCCCAGTCTATAGCTGTGCATGGGATTCTTCCATCCTAAGTGCAGGACTCTGCACTTGTCCTTGTTGAACCTCATCAGATTTCTTTTGGCCCAATCCTCCAATTTGTCTAGGTCACTCTGTATCCTATCCCTACCTTCCAGGGTATTTACCTCTCCCCCTATCTTAGTGTCATCTGCAAACTTGCTGAGGGTGCAATCTACCCCATCCTCCAGATCATTAATGAAGATGTTGAACAAAACCGGCCCCACGACCGGCGCTTGTGACTGGCTGCCAGCTAGACATGGAGCCATTGATCGCTACCCGTTGAGCCGATGATCTAGCCAGCTCTCTATCCATTTTATAGTCCATTCATCCAACCTGTACTTCATGTCTGAATGGTCAATGTAGTATCATGGTGTCATTTCTACTCAGTGTTTGGACAACTGAAAGATTTTAAATAAGAAAAATGATGAATTACAGCGGGTTCTCTGGTATGAGTTTTCCAATGAATATCCATTCTTGATAAATATTGTGATGCTTTTGGGATTCACCAACATTTGAACAGAGAAATCAGTGGTCACCTGAATAGTTGAGAATAACTAGTACAATGGCCCCACAAACAACAGCAGAGAAAACCCAACATGGTTTTATTCATGGAAATATTTGAGTCACTTTGTGTGTTATTTGGCTGACTCTGAATACGAGTCTAAAATTCTAGACTAGTTTTTTTTAGATTTGTCAATAATGAGTTTAGATTTGGTGACTGGACAGAAAACAAAGTAACTAAGAGTGACAAATGTATCACCCAGAAAAGGCGTTTCTTTAAGTGGAATTCATTAAAAAGCCAAATGTCATTCTGCTGGATGTTCATTTAGTCTCACTAACCAGGCAGTTTGTTTCATACACTTCTCCTAGAGCATTTGAATTTTAGCTTTTTCTCCTGCATTTTCACTCTCATCATTTCTGTAGCTCTGCAACTAAATGAACATCCTGAAAACCCTGCTAAGATCTGTGTTATTGGTAATGGCGATCATTTTTTTATTAGTGGCAATAATAGCAGTCTCAAACTCAGTTCTTAAAAACCAGGCGCTAACTGATCTAAGCGTTTTTGTCTAGACTGCGTTTGATCATCGCGCAGAGATATTAAGTGCCTTTCTGTTGCTATTTACAGTTTCAGACAGCTGCTGTATTTGCATACCATGTTCTTTAATGCAAGCAAGATTCTGATTTCCAAAGTTTCTTTGGGGAATACCTCACAGTTGGCCTTGTTTGTTTAGGAAATATCTTTATAAAAGTTGTTCTTTGAACACAAATGTTTGCTAAGAGAGGCTTCCTGACACCGGCCTACTGAGGGGGCTGGAGACAATGAACTGCAGAATTTGTCCTGAGCACTGATTGCTCATGCCACCTAGTCAGCTGAACTCCCCAAGGGTGTGTTCGTTTGCACAGAGTTTGCGGATGTAGTCAGCCCCAAGCTCCCGCACATTAGTTTCTGTCAGCAGAACCCCAACGCAAGGCTCCCACTGGGGGAGAGGAGATTCTGGGCAAAACTGCCCCGCTTCTGTAAACCTGCGCTTGGCTGGCACTGGCTGGGGAAGAAGCTGTTCTCCCTCAGCTGCAGTTCCATCCTTTGCCCATTCCTCTGGGCCACAGTGGGCATGTGGAACGTATCAAGAGTGGATGGACCTAGGCCAGTATCTTGGATCCCACACTCACCACGCAGGAAGACGGAAGCCCTGAAGTCAGGTGGGGTTCTTCTGATGTTTAAGAAGGGCTGAATAATTTTACAGTGGGCCCCCGGTCCTAGAAAGCCATCCTCAGGCAGAACTCCCCCGGATTTGCCAGAGTGAGGTCTCCAGGGTCCGGCCCACTATTTATAGTGATGCCTGCTAAGAGGACAGCAGGCAAAGTGCCGTGCTCCAGGATATTTGCTGATCACCAAGGGACACATGAAATAATTGCCCCTACGTACAGCATTGGTAATATTTTTGCCTTTTCTCTGAAGTGTTTATGATTGACTGATGATGGAGTCAAAATTGTACACAGCTTAGCCCTGGCTCCTGTTACCGTAATGTCTTCGCACCTGACAACCTGATTAATGCATTGATCCCCACAACTCCGCTGTGTGATAGGGAAGTGCTATTATTATCTGAGGCCCAGAGAGGCTAAGTGACTTGCCCAAGTTCACACAGGAAGCCCATGGAAGAGTGGGGATTTGAACCCAGGCCTGTGGCTTGTGCTCTGACCACTGGACCATCCTTTCAGTTGAGAAGTCTCATGTTGTAGCATGGCAAAATGGTTTAATAATGGAAAGGCGGAGAAAGGGCCAGCCTAGGAATGACGGTTTAGCAGCGGCTTGTTGGGGCTAGGTCAATAAGTGATTGTGCTACTTCTATTAGGAAGCACATACCATTTTTTCTTTGGAAGAAAAACCACATAGCTGAGCAAAAGGCCATACACTTCTCAAACAAGCATGACACCCTGTGCAATTGTTCCCTCTGCCTTTCTATCCTTTAAAGACCAGAGAGTCCCCAAAGGTTAGCTAGAAGTGGGTTCCCAATGTGACCAGCTACGCTTGAAAGAGAGAGGAAAAGATCATTTGAATGTATAATTTTGGAGCTGCATATAAATCAGCAGAGTTATTCAAATGAATTGATTTGCATACGTGGATTTAAGGCTACTCAAGAGGAATTCTGGACCATTTCTTTCCCATGGTATAGAGTTCGGAATTCAGAAGGATCCTGGGAAGGAAGTGCAGGGATGAATGGGCTGATGGAAAAGAAGAGGCATGCACCTTTTGGTTTACTGGGGCGGGTGGTGGGAAGATCGTCTTGTGTTTAAACAATGGGTCCAGGTGTCAGGTTTTGTTCCTGGCTCTCCCACAGACTCATTGTGGGATCTTGGACAAGTCCCTTATTTATTACTGCAGTAGTGCCAAGAGGCCTCAGTTAGGGATCAGGGCATTATTGTGCAAGGTGCTGTACACATACATCATAAAGACAGTCCCTGTCCTATTGAGCCTATGGGCTAAGTCAGAGCTTACAGTTTCTTGCCCCAATTTTGCAGTGGACACCCTTGGATGGATGCTGCACCGGCACAAAAGCTTCTGTTGCAATTGGGACCTGAGTATTTACCTGAACTGGCTGCTTATCTTAGTCTATTGCTCTCCAGAAAGAAGGACGAATTACGCAGACATTCGTCTTTTACTCGGTAACTAACTGCCCTTAAATAATTTTCCATCACACATTTTATCCCATTGTTTCATCCTCGGATAAATGACCCTTCTTGGTTTGAGATTATAGCATTTGAGAGGCAGCACCAGCCAACCTTGTGATGTAATTCCCAGAATGATCACAGTGCTTCTAGGAATGATGGGAACAAAATAAGGCTTTTATCCTGACTGATGTGCCTCTGTTCACGCACCTTGAGGAATTCTGTTCTGAGGAGCGCCATCAGTTGAACTGCTCACTGTGTGTAAAATTAGGTACGTGTGTGAATCTTTGCCAGATGGAGCCACTCAGGTACAGGGGAGTTGAGGGGTAGGCTTACCAGAAGGGTTAGTGATAAACTTTTAGCCCTTGTCCCTGTGTTCAAGGAAAGTCCTCAATGTGTGAGCCACTTCTGTTGAAAACCAAAATGCCATGTTTAGTTAAAACATCCTTGGAAATGGCTTACATAGCACTCTATGAACTTAACTTCATTTCTGCTTATTAGCGCCAACTTTAGTGTTAGTGCCATGCCAGGAAAATTTGACAATGAAAAGATCCCAGCATCGCTCTCACACACATTTAGTAATGTTTCTTCTTAATGCCTTAACATCTGGGGGAGATACGTTTTTATGCTCCCAGAGTCATTTGCTTTGGCAGCATGAAGGTGTTTTGGAAACGCCTTGCACTGAGGATTAGAGTGGCGTGCATGAAAGTACGGCTGAAATTGGTTGTGTTCGGAGAGAATTACGTGAAAAGTGTGTGATGCGTAATTAGCAGCTTCCAGAAAACTAGAACTGGTTGGAAAAAATTCCTGTTTGATCAAATGGATGTGTTCCATTTCCTGAAAACTTCTGATTTCATTGACAATTGTTGAGTTTTCATCGAATAACTAAAAATACCTGATTTTGGAGAAAACAGTTTCATTTTTGATGAAAACCCCAAAAAAGTCAAAGAAGATTTTCAATGAAAATGGCTTTTTTTTAAATGTTCATTGAATTTTTTTTTTTTTTATGGGGGAGGGGGAATCATTTTCCAACCAGCTCTGCTGAAAATCCATTCCTTCCAGGAGACTATCTAGAAGGTGAAGGTGAGGAACAATTGACACCATCTCTGTACATATTGGCATATATCTAGCATTACATTATGTGCTTCTGATCAGTATTACATGCACAGGGACCCCCACAGAAGGATTTGATTTAGGGGTTATGAGGTTTCAGTGTAGATGTGAGCCCAGAGGTACTGTAGTGTGCCAGACACTTGCACTTAGCGCTGGGGTGGAGGGATGGTGCAAGGGCCCAAGCAAAACTGCAGTCCCTGTGCTTTCTGGAGAGAAGACGCAGCTCTTTGCTGAGTTCTGGCTGTAGTATAGGCCTCTCAAGAGGTGGCTGGGAGGAGATGAGGCCTGGGAACAATCACTCCTGCCCTGTACTGTAGAGACAGCCAGTCATGGAGGGTAGCGTATGCTGCGCCTCTCAGTGTTGGTACAGTACATGCACTGTCTCGCTGTGCTGAGCAGTGTCAGGAAGCACCAGCCCCTTACCCAAAGGGCAAAACTTGGGCAGTGCAGCTATGCCGGCCCCTAGGCTGTGTTTGTGTTTGGTCCTCCACCACGTGAGAAGTGCATCCAACTTTCTGCCTGCGCGCACGCCTTCTGTAGGCATGGGATTGCGTTAGTCACAGTAGGAGCTGCCTCTGTAAGCCCTCTCCACCTGGAGCCAACAACACCTCCTTGCCTGAGGTTAATGGCTTCTGACTCAGAGTTTGCTTCCTCATTGAGGTGTGAAGAACCCTTCATTTACGTGCTGGGTAGCTGATTCCTTTTCATTCCTGAACATGCAGCCACAGCTCCTGTTCATCCAATAGTTATGGGGAAATAACTACACGGATGGTTCTATTAAATTCAATTATATTTGAAACAATTAGATTAAACTACACAGCTAATTAACAGCAACCTTAGCGGTGAAAGCTTCATTAGGAGCACAGTGTAATTGCTACAGGCAATATAGGCGTCCTTACCACCCTACCCTCCACCATTAACATGTCTGGGGGAATTTTTTGCCAATAAACTTGTGCATTGACTGTGTGCTCAAGGGACGGTGCTTATAGATCTGTCTGTAATGATGCTAATGTGCTGCTTTCTGGTAATTTTCTATTAATTGTTTGCACTCCCTATGTGTCCTCAATCCATTAGTTACACATTCAGGGATCCTAACCGCCAATAAATTCTTCGAGCTGCCCAGGCTGCCCCAACCTTCTTTCATACAATCATCCCCAAAGCTAATGTTTTTAATGCAATTGAAGCAATCCATATCAGGCATTGTTCCTCTGCACTTCATTCAGCCAAATATAGTGAGAGCATCATCGCTGGATTCCCTAGGGGGTTTGCCTGTGGAGTGATGATAAGGGAATCGGATTTTAGCGCTGACACTAGAGGTGAAATCCAAAGATCCAGAATATTTAGTTGTGTTTACCCACAGTAATCAGCTTCTCAAATAGATGTCACTGGGAAAGCTCTTGCTACATTGATTGCACTGTTTCCCATCTTCTGCCCAGGGGCAAACAGCACTGATTAATATTTCACAACACTTTTTTTTTTGGTACTCAGGGAGCCTTGATAGAGAGACGCAGAATATTTTACCATGTCTTGTGTTTGCCGGCTCCAGTAATCATTGGACTCAATCACTCTTGCAATGTTTTTATGAATTAATAACAGGCACTTCGGACGGCTAGCAGAGAGATGGGAAATGCAATCTGCAGAACCTTAATGAGCGCCATGGGGACCAGACACTATGGTTTCTGAAATCCTCTCTCTGGTTCGCTCTAAATCATTGTCTCTAAAATTACCTGCTTCCAGTCCATTTTAGATGGCTATCATTTGGTGGATAAGTACACCTGCTTTCCCACAGTGCTCTCTCATTCATCAAAAGGCTTCCATTGGAAGCTGTCCCAATTAATTTTTTTGTTTTAATAAAAGCTCACCTTTGTCAGTGCTGACAAAATGTTTATCTTCCCTACCTGCTCATTAGTGTTTCTACTGCACCAGCTGATGCAAATGACCAAAATCCTCCTGGAAATTAAAACAGGAGGGGAGACGGATTGCTGATCGTTCAGAGGGTAAATTAGCTGCTTCTCTCAAATGCTGGCTCCTGGGAACCCATAAATAATTTGCGTCAAATATTTGTTTTTTGAGTTGACAAGGAATACACTGTCTAGAAAAAGCAGGTCTTTCTTTTCTGCTACCTTCCTTTATGAATGAGAGGAGTAATTATATTAATAAATAAAAACATGAAAGGTCCAGATCCTTCAGTCGGGGCATAAGGATGATGGGATAGAATAGGGCGATGGTGGCGATAAGCCCTGATTCTGGGATCAATCCATGCCAGTCCAGGTCCCAAGTGAACATTAGAGCAGCCCTTAGACTGCTTTACATTATTTAGACTATCCTCAGCCAATGAGGGGCCATTCTGGAGTCTAGAATTTGCTACGATTTAGGGGTTCCCTTTCCACCAGATGCAACCCATGTGCTAGAGGATTCGCTGTTAAATCTGCTCTGTGACAGCTGTGGATTCCCTATGTCAGGCAGGATTCAGAAAGGGGCCAGTTCAGCTGATTTTATGGATATGAACCACTGTAGAGGGGACGAAGATCTGGCCCCAGTAGTGAACTTTATTGGCCCCAAACACTGCAGTAACATTCCTCTGGGATGTAGACGTCTGGATCATTACTGTAGAATTTCTTTAGCAATTTTTACAAGGGTAAGAAGCAGAAGAAACATGTTTTTTTTCAGACCGCAAGTTACTTATGGAAAGTATACTACGGGATTGCATCACATCAGCTGCAAAGCATTGTAAGCCGCCTTTTGAAATACTAACCCGCTCTAGGCTTGGTTCCCTACAAATCCATGTGTGGGTCTCTGAATTGCCACGAGGGAGAGGTCTGTCTTCCCCCATTCCCTGGGGCTCTACCGAGGGAAATCCACAGTGGTTTGGGGACAGGGTAGAGTAAATAAGGTGTACTGGTCTCCCCCAGGATTTCCATGCAGGGAAGGAGGTAACGTTATATTACCTTATGTCTTCTCTATCCCCTTCTTTAATACAGCCACGCCTCAATTTGCCCTTTGGAGCACCGTTGCATATTGAGCAGATGTCTTCATTCAGCTGTGCACAGTGACTCCTAGTTTGTTTGTTTTTTCTTGACAGCTTACAACTGATTCAGAATCCTTCGGTGTGTTTTGGTAGTTTAAACTGTTCCTTCTGCTCTGCGTTGCCTTGCACTCCTCCACTTTGAATTCCATCTGCAGCCTTGCCCTAACAGACCTACCTTTTTATCGAGCTTCATCACAATCTTCCCTTGTCTCGACTGATCTAAACAATATACAATCAGGAAATATTACCACTTCTCTACTCATCTCCTCTTCCTGGACATTAATACATATACTGAACAATGACACTCCTGGGTTTCTTCCTACGGCTCTCTTTTCATACTGAGAACGGGTATTTATGCTTAATGTTTCTGTCCTGTCACTAAAGCAGACTGTAGCCCAGGAGAAGACCTCACCTCCAGATCCAGGCCCCAAAGTGTCCTTCATAGACTCTTATTGTAATTACTACTGGTATTCTGGAAGCACCTGAAGGTCCCTGTGCAGACCGGGGCCCCTTTGTGCCGCGCTGTACCAACACAGAGAGATAGATGCGATGCCTGCCCTGAAGAGTTTACCACTCTATATCAACATACCTTGAGAAAATCCACCCATCCGTTAGTTCTCCTTTGTTCACTGCTTTGCTGACCATTTCAAATAGGATAAAAGAGGCATGACAAACAATGAAGATACCGGGCTCGGTCCACGCTCAAATTGCACATTCCCTGCATCAGCAGAGACCCATGGGGATCTCCCCAGGGGAAGGGTTGAGGCAGGGGGAGGTATTTCCACCATAGCTTCTATTTTGGGGGATGGTAGCTCAACCTTGATACAGGGCATCCCCTGGACAGGTATCACTAGGCCTAGGTACCCTAACCATGCTGTCTTCCCCTGCCATTGCCGGGGCTGTGGGCGCTTAAGGGTAGAATCATTGGACTGCCACAACTGTGACTGGGCAAGTTTTCTCTGTGGGGAAAATCATCTGCTGCAGATCCAGGGCGTAGCCAGGATGGGCAGGGATGCAAAACCATGCTCTGAAGTGTCCTCGGCCTCTGTTTGCAAGACGCTGGGAATGACCGACGGGATGGATCACTTGATGATTGCCTGTTCTGTTCATTCCCTCTGAAGCATCCGTTGATAGGGCACAATTTTATAGCCTAAATGTTGGATCTTAACCCAACTTTATTATTTGTACAAATTCATATTTAAAGTGTCCAGAGGAATGAGCCAGAGAGGCACAAGATTTCTGAGTCCTTGAATTAATTGAATGGGTTGAATTAATTCAGGATAAACAGCCATGCATTTAAGGGAAGATTTTCAAAGATACAAATGGGAGTTTGATGCAGCATTGAATGGAAGTTGGGAACCTAACTGCCCCTTTTTACCTTTAGAAAATCTCTGTGAATGGGTAGAACATGAGCATTGTGATAGCAGATCAGACTAATACAGCTATCTACTCAAAATCCTATCCCTGGCTTTGGCCAATTCCAGATACTTCAGAGGAAGGTGTCAGAAGCCCTGAAATAGACATCTAGGAATAACCTTTTTTCTGAACCCCTTTCAGTTAGAAGCAAAAGGCGTCAAAACTCTCCTGGTTTTGTTTTGTATCCTTGGTATTTCTTGGTGTTCTCTTTACTCATATAACAGCCCAGTCCTTTTTCTGAATCCTGCTAACTCAGAACATGAAGAAGAGTGTTATGGGTGGGACAATGATTATTAGATTGACCAAAGTCCTGCTCTGGACAACTGAAGTTTTCTTCATTGGACATTCCAAAAAAAGCATGGGAGTAAGAAAATCATCAGCGTTAAATGGGTGAAAAAGCAACCAACGGCTTCTTTATTTTTATCATTTTAAAAATAACCACAGACTTTGACCCTGCTTCAGCAAAGCACTTGTGCGTATGTTTAACTTTCAGAAGGTTCAGAAATCCATCCCTATTCAGCAAAGCATTTTAGCTCCTGCCTCACTTTAAGCTTTACGTGCTTTGCAAAACAGGAATGGACGTAAGCACCTGCTAGAAGTAAGGCACGTAGTTAAGTGCTTTGCTGAACGTGGACCTGTGTCGCAAAGGTGGGCTCACCTTCTCAACACTTCCTCCAGCCCAGCAGCTTTAAAATCTTACCTTTGCTCAGAAGCCGCGTGGGTACATTAAAACAGCTCCTGATTCAGGTTTTTAAATTCAAGTACATCTTTATATCAGCCCAGAGCATCTACTACTCCAGCCTCAGGGGCTCTAAGCGGTGTAACTGCCCAGTTATAAGGCACTATACAGCTTTGCTAAGCAAGCGCCTTTATTCTTAATGTTGAAAGCATCACAGGGGGAAGTGAATTAAAGCCATAAAAGAACCTACACACATGCTAATAAGCTTGCCAGAAATCACCCCAACTCCAGCCAGGGCTCTGACAGGTGAACACTTCTTCAGACCCCATCAAGGGGTTTTCCCACGGTCACCAGTTCGTAACTGTCAGGACCCCTGACAAGTACCCCCATCAATCTGCCGGTCACTCCTTTATACAGCTTTGGGCCTCTGATCTTGTCTTCTCGTAACAGGTAGTCGGAAGAAAAAGGTCCTCTCCTTAGAGCGAAGCTTCAAAAGGCTGAGTCCTTGCATAACCAGAGGGGGGGTGGTACATAGTTTCAAACAGTCGTGTGACACTCTGAAGTCTCCCCAGGCTTTGTTTCCCCCTACAGATGTTACACCCAAGTCCACAATAACACATGAAACATTTGCATTTTTAATACAATGAACGCCTAAAATTCTTAAACTTAATTCACTAAGATTTTCTCCAGGCTACGGCAGGAATTTGTCACATCTGCCACAACCGTCATACTCCTTCCGCCCCAGTGAGGCCCGTGAGCGTCACAAGCAGCTGGGACTCTTTGTGAAGTTTCACTTTTCCATGAATCCGTCTGCTGTGTATGGAAAGATGGGTTTCCTCAGACCTGCGCTGGGTCTCTGCTTTAGACACTGGACTTACTCACTTTTGGGACTGCTCCAAATCCCTCTGAAGTCAGCGGAAAGACTCCCATTGGTTTTTTAATGCATTATGCAAAATACTGAATTGCTTTTCACCACGTCAATGACAACTGCGTGATGAGGTGTGACTCTGGTGAGTGATGGGTCAGGGCCTGGACCAAAGCCCTCTTTTGAGTCCATGGTCTTCTTTGCACTGACTTCAGTGGGCTTTGGCTCAGGCTATCTCTGGGAGTAGAGCCTACGCCTATTCAGTCTGAAGCATTTGTGGCATTCTCAGCCCAAGTGTTAGTCCAAGTAGAATAAGAGTGAGGCACATGGGTAGGCTGGTATGGGAACGCCTCTGCTGCTGATCCATGCTAATACTTGCTCTGTGGATAAATACAGGATTTCTGGCAGTAGTAGCTATAATCCAGCACTTTTACTGAGCACTAAATAAATGGAAAAAGAAGCAAACATACAAAAAAACCTCATACGGACACAATTGTTGCATATTTTCTTCATCCCCGCAGGCGGAAGCTGATATCCAGCTTCTAAACTCATGTTTCCCACGCAGAGTGGGCTTTGTGTTAGTCTAGCTAGAATGCTAATGTTCATGGGTGTAGTCTGGAAACTTAATGTGAATTTCCTATGTGCATTGGCAACCTGATTCCAAAATTAGGTCTGTGTTGTCCCAGAAGATTTACTGTGAGGGCTGATGAATACTCGTAGTCAATTAGTTCACAAATGCAGCCATTTGTTCGCAAACCAGTCCATAGAAAATTGCATTTTGTTTCTTAGCAAACAAGGGAAACTTTTGGTTTTGGAAACTTCTTGTTTTTCACTCTATTCTGTTTGTTTATTTTTAATTGCTTTGCAGAAAATTGTTCTCCTACGGCTAGTGTTTGAGATATGGCACAAGGCTCAGATGTGGGAGACTAACAAACGATGTATAGAGAACTCTGACTTGGCTGACACATTTCTAGCTGGCTAGACAGCCACCACCATACGCGAGACATGCCAGAACATATGTGGTAAGTGCGTTTTAACCACATCTGACCATCTGAAATGTGTTTAAAATGGTGCAAACCCGGATGGTTTTCACAATATCGAAAACAAACAAGTTGCGCTAAGGTGCGCTCAGCACGACCATGGATTCAGAGGAAACTCACACCAAATATTTCAGCCACAGTAACATAAAACCATGCAGGGCCATGTTTGCTATGACATGTTTGCACATGGCTTCCATTTGGGTTGGCAGGAGGTTGCATCTGGCTATGTGTGGGCCGAGGTTGGATGTTTCCTATGTATATAACATTGGCGAATATCATTTGAAAAGAAGCTCCAAAAATAGGACAGGCCTGAATATCAACTTCCCCTGACAAACAATGAGCAAGGTGCTCAGCTAGTATAAATCCGCATCCATCTTTTGGACTCCTATGATTATTTGCAGCTGGCTTAACTCAGAAAAACCATGTCAGTGCTCCAGAAGCCCGGGAACACAACTGCACTGTGTGGCACTTGCCTCCTAGGTAGTGGCGTGTCACAAGGGTCTCTAGATCAATGAAGTTAAGTGGGAAGGTGTCAGAGATCTCTCAGTGAGGGACTGGTAGAAGCCCATCTCTAGCAAACGCCGGGCTTTGGGTCATGGCAGTGGCTCTGATGGTACTTCCCCTTCCAAGCAAACCCTCTGTTTGTTTCTTGCCTTCCCGCACAGCTTGCGGGCTGATTTCCCAGCATGCTGAGCGCTTCCCTAGGGGCGAAGGGCCTTCTCAGGATGTGCTCTGCACCTGGCAGGATAGGGCCTTTCATCAGCTTTTGCAGAATTCCACTCTTCTGATGGGCAAGTGCGGTACGTTGCATTCTCCAGTCTCCTCAATTGCAGGGGCAAATGGTGGGGAAAGTGGGTTCCTGTGACAGGTTTGCATGTCCCCCTGCAATGGTTAATTGCAAGGAGGGCACTAGGTTACCTGCCAGGTGCCAGCAACTAGCATCCTGATTTTTTTGGTTCATTTTCTGCTTGCTGGCGATGTGGTGAAAGGCGCCTGAACAATAGCACGCATTTATACTGTGCATAACAGCATGCCAGCTGGCGACAAGTAGCTGCCCTCATTACTTCCAGCATTCTTAAAGATGAGCGTCCCCAAAACTCTGGCTGGCTTTGCTCTAAGAAGTCCCTGCCCTTCTCCTAAATGCCTGGGCAGTGATACTATTAATGTTTAATGCGACATTCTTCTCGTTTCTGAGTAGCCGTTCTTCATGAAACAGTGGGGGTGTTTTGGCCATGAAGTTATTGTTCCGATTAAGAAGAATACTTTCATCATTAGAATTCCAGCCATGCATGCCAGATGATTGCAGTGGTATTTCTCTTCTTGAAGGAAATGTCGAATGCAAATAGGGCAATTGTATACACTTGCTGGGGAAGGATATTTACATTTATGGAGGCTGCTGAGTTGGAGCAGTAACACCTGGGGGAGAGGGGTAAAAAAAATCTTTTTGCCCCTCTGTGTTTGCTACAGGATGGGTTTTCTCTCACTGCTCTACCAGTGATTCAACTTGGACTTTGAGGGTAAGGGTCTTCTTCAAGGAAGAAACAAGGGTCATCTTTTTCACAACAGACATTCTGAGCTTTCTTGTAGAGCAGTTTTGTGTTAGAAATGACCTCTGGGTGTCCACAAAGGATCGGTGGGTAGGATTTGAGGCTTTCACCTCTAGAATAACAGCTACAGTATAGGGCATGTGAATTTGATCGTGCCGGTCCTTTCCTGTGGGATTTTAGTTACATCACAGACACGCTACACGCACTGCAGGGGGGCAGAGCTGCTCTGAAATGGAGAAGGTTTGATCCAGCAGACAGGCAGAGGCTCACTGACCTTCCCACCCTGAAGAAAGCAGTCCAGCCTGCTGGCCATGGTAAAGAACTGAATGCCAGTCATCTGTACCATGTCGTAATTCTGTACCGACGTCCCACACTCACACAGCACTTTTGTTGCAGGCTCTCACAGCACTTTCAAAGCATTAAATGAATGTAATGTCCCAACACCTTTGTTATTTTTATTATCCTCACTTTACATTTGGGGATACTGAGGCACAGAGCCGTGAAGTCACTTGCCTAGTCACACAGCTAGTCTATGCCAGAGCTGAGGAGGACCTTTTGGCTGATGCTGACTCCTGGACTTTTAAACGTTAGATCATGCTTCCCTTCCTGTTTGCATTTATATAGAGTGTTTAATCCTGAAGGTATCCCAAAGCAATACCCAATCCTCTGCATCCGAGTACTGCAGCCACCACGCAGAGGAGAGGGGAAACGCAAGCCAAGGCTACAGCAAAGTCTTACTAAAACCATTGTGCCATGGTATTTGTAATGCCTCCACCGAGCAATCAGGGCCTTGCTTTTTAAAGACCGTCTGAAACATCCAAGCCCAGCAAACTGCAGGGTGCTCAGTGCATCAAACTCAGAAAGGTGAAGGGCTGGAGTCCAAGACAGAGTCTGTGCCTGTGGTCTCAGAGAGTTGCATGCCTGGCCTAGGAATAAGTAGCAGGAGGTGTTAGGTGCTGCTCCCCACCATTCCAGAACTAGTATAATAAGTGCTAGCCAAATTCAGACTGGAATTAAGGAATACGTTTTTAACAGTGAGAGTAATTAACCACTGGTAAAAGGCTCCTTGTGGATTCTCCATCCCAGACAATTTTAAAATCAAGATGGGATGTTTTTCTAAAAGATCTGCTGTAGGAATTAGTTTGGGGAAGTCCGATGGCTTGTGTTATGCAGGAGGTCAGAGCAGATGATCACAATGGTCTCTTTTGACCTTGGAATCTATGAATAATTAGCATGTGAAGAATATTTTCTGAGCTGGGGATCTGCTCCTGGACCCAACAGAGTCCATGGGCTCTTTGTCCTGACTTCAACGGGTGCAGGATCAGGCTCTAGTTAATCCTCACAAACTCCCGTTTTGGGGAAACTGGGACTAGTGGACATCTCTGAATCCACAGAGTCTAGTAACGGTTAGTGTCTTAGTCAGGACTAGACCAAAGGTGGTTCCAATTCCCAATCAGCTGCTCATTCCGCTGGCTGCACCTCTCTTGCCAATAAAATGTCTCTTCCTGAACCTCAGAGAGCTTTTTCCGGAGTTCAGCTGAGATAAGTTGCCACTGGAGATTTTGATGTTGGCAGTCTTCGTATTCCTCCGTCACGTATCATTGTAAACCCCTGACCTTTCAACATCCCTGGTGCGGTGTCCAGCAGAGCGAGTTAAAATAAAAACAGATGGCGATAGGCTAGCATTTCCTTTTCACAATGATGCAGCCTTTGCACACGGCACTTCAGCACTGACTGTAACTAGAACTTGCTGGTGTAACCACCATGCAAATGCACTTGCTACCTAGTGCCTAAATGCCTTTGGAGGGTGGGGGCCTGGTTAACTCCTGGCCACAGAGAGTCAATGGCAAAGCCGGGATTAGAATGCAGGAGCTGCTAGTCAGCCCCGGCTCAATCCACTTGACAACAGCTGACAACTCTCTCTATAACTTGCACCCTGGTATGACTAGACAGTTCTGCACTCTGCCGCTGTAGGTGTGCGTAACTCCAGCAGACGCAGCATGTCTGAGGTCATGATTTGGCCCATAAAACGCTTAGGTTGGAGCCAACTCTGCAGCTCCAGATTAACTGCTCAAGTAGTCGTACAGGGTATCCGTATTTCCTAGAACCCTGAATCTGCTCTCTAACTCGGAGCCACTGAGGGCATATCTGCACTGTTCTTAGCTAACTCGGGAGCGAAGACATGGCCCCTCAGCTCTTCACTTGGGTTAGCGGCTCTGGGATTAATTTGGGTTAAGGAGCCTAGGGTTGAAATCGAGCTGCACACCTGAGCTGAAAGTCGAGTTCTCATGTCTTCACGGCTGGTTTAACCTGAGTTAGCCGACTAGCGCCCCTGAGTTAAGAACATGCCTGTTTTTTGGCAGGGTAGGCAAACAACGCCTTGGGCGTAGCAGTATTTCCCACTGCCGTTCTGGTCGTTCCCCGTAGGATACATCTAACTATGCGCAGCAAATAGCAGTGTAGCCACGCTAGCATGGACTGCAGCAGTAGCATGCACTAGCCACCCCACGTACCTAGCCACGGGGTTCAGCTGGGTTCGGACTCGGAGTACCACAGGTACACCATTAATCTGAGTGCCGTCGCTTTCTGACTGCTAGCAGGAGTACGTCTGTGTGAGCTGGGACTCGCGCGCCCAGGTGTCGCTGCAGCCAGAGGGGGAGGGAGTGGTGCCTACTGGTCAGGGCACAGCGTCAGGAACCCCAAGTTCTACTTCCAGGTCTGCTGCTGATCTACTTGAACACGTCATTGAGGCCCTTTGATTTCAGTGGGAATTGGGTGCCTAACTACGGGGATCTGCACCTTTACGTCTCTGTGACTTGACTGTTCCATGTGTAAAATGGCAGGTAACACATGATTCTTGCCTGCTTCACAGGACTGTAAGTTAATACCTAGAAATGTCTTTGGGACCCTAAGGTGAAGGGCACTGTCGAAATGAAAAGCAATCTAACTGCTACGGGTGGTTATACCAGGCAGGCCAACTATTGTTGCAATGCTGTCCTGAAGGAGGAACAAAGATGTTATTGAAGGGGCAAGTTGATGGAGGCCTCCTGGTTAGGAGTGATCATTAGTGGAGTCAGGCTAGAGTTTCAGCTAGGGAGAAGATCAAAAATGGGACCTGTTTTGGGGTGTCTCCATCCTTAAAGCCTCTGGAGCCTGATTAACTTAGTGTTTGTACAGCACCTAGCGCAGTGGCATCCATTACTAGGGCTCCTGGATGCTATAGCAATAAATAATTATAATAATAGGGCAGGGCTTTGCTACTGAAGAGGCCAGAGGCTCTTCTAGACAGAATTCTTCTGCTCCTCTGCACAATTCTCAAACACCTGTAACTGGCAACTGGGGTTATTTTTTCTTTACGTTGTTACAAAAATGGCTGCTTGAATACCCTATGAATCTAAATGTCACAATGAAACAGGGGAACTTATTTACTTTCCGGTCACTCTCTGCTGCCCCTGCCCCGAGCAGAAATACTTCCCCCAACACTGTAAAATTTTCCTAATAGATTAGGACAAGAGGATTGGGGGTCTGATGATTTAAAGGGTATTTTTCCTTCTCCTTCATTAGGGCCATAAGCAAAGCAACTAGTGTGCAACTAAGAATAGAGGAACGAGGGGGGAGAGGGGAAAAATATCAAAACCCCCACCTTTATCACTGTTCATCAAAATTCGTCCATACTTAATTCCAGCCATCTTTCTTCTTCTCGCCTCCCGTAAGTACTTTAACATCCTTTTTAAAAATTAAAGGGGGAGGGTTATGGAACAGATAAGAGATAATTGCCTAGCTTTGACTCTTCTATTGATGTGAAAATAGGATTGGAATTACTCACTCTGGTTGAAAGGTTAGTTGAAGGTTATTACAGGAAAATTGTTATTCATACATTTTTTTTCTGTACTGCTGGATAGCCTAAAAGATTAAATTCACAGAGTGCATAATGACCCATCACATTGGACAATGGTGGGAATAATCTCCAGAGACTCTAGATAACAGAACAGAGACTTCTTTGAATAATTCATGGTTCAACAGACATCCCTCACTAACAGATTACATGTGAGTTTTCATTAGAAAGGAGATAATTTAAAGTAGCTTTAAAAATAACTGATATTTTTAGCGGAAGTGGAATTACCATAAGCATTTACACAGTTTGTTTATGCTTTAATAAATCTGCTTTCCTCCTGACCTTCATGCCATGGGAATAAAATGCAAAAGGATAAAGAAAGTGATTGTTTGTGACAACCCTACTTTCCTTCTAACACCACTGATAGAACATTGGTTTCATACTTTGCCTATCAGCTGACTGAATTTAACATAAAGGACATATAAATGTTCTTCAGTTAAGAAAGACACCAAGTAGGGCTTACGGCTCAGACCACCCAGTAAATGGATTATGATGTGCTGAGGATGAAGCACGGTATGGACAGGTTGAACTGAAACTCCGGATTGCGCTTTTCAGGACCCGTGGAGTTGAATCCATGGGCCAGCCCTTAACTGAGCTTTTCACCCCTTCTGTAGAAGCTACTAGCAGGGCCCCCATATGGAGGAGGGGGAAAGGTACACTTTACCAGGGCCCGGAGGCCCTGAGGGGCCAACCCAGGCTGCAACCCCCATTACCATGAGGAAAAAAAATGTTCATGGCTCATGAGATTGTGTGTGTGGGAGGAGGGGTTGCGGTATGTGTGTGGGAGGGGGCCCGTGTTACACGTTTGTACTGGGCCTGAAAAAATGATGCTTGGGCCCTGTCTACTAGAGTTCGCTATTTCGTTTCACCTGCAGGAAGGCTGAGCAAGGAGCTGGGGGTTTGCTCCCATATTGGTGATAGCTTTCTTTGCTTTTTCTCTCTCCAGAGAGCTGAGTCACTTCTCGCTACTTACTAGGGCTGAACAGAGATTTGGGTAGAATAAGAACTCACACCAACCTTTCCTTCTAATTCAAATGGGACCTTTCATGAGATTCAGAGAGGCTAGTGTGACGTTGCCCGATATTTCTCACTTTCACACCCCTCTGCTCTTCCTGGATCAGCCTGAACCAGAAGCAGAAATGCTAACGTACATCAAAAGAAACCACTTCACGCCTTTTCCTAAACCCTCAGTTACATCTCTGAGTCGTCATTGGAATCACGTGTTCTATATCCTCAGCTAATCACTTAATTTCATCTGAACAGAATAGTTACTGTGTGCGGAAGGCTAATTGTTTGTTAAACACATCTTTATGAAGGTTGAACAATGGCCAGATACATATCTATTGCATTGGTCTTAGGCCTCAGCAAATAGCATTTAAATAACTAATTGATATTTAGTAAACATGCAATAGTTATCTTCCTAAATCTAAATTAAATCCTAATTAAAGTCATATCATTCAGTACTACGGGCTGCTTAGATTACAGCCTTTTCAGCAGGATATCACCATAAGATACGGATTAGGGGACTGACAGAATGAAGGAGAACACATTCTATTTTCAGTTTATGATATATAATAATTGATAGGGGGCACCCCAAACTTTGCTCAACTGAGGGTAACACTGGCAGTGCAATGGCAGCACCTAATCTACATCAAAGATAGCACATGCAAGCCACCCACTCTTTTATGAAGGAGGAGACTACATGCCCCAGCATGCAGTGCCCCTACCATTCTGATCGAGAGAGATAATTGCATGATGGGACCTGTAGTCTCAAGAGCTGCACCACTGTAATGAAGTCTAGAACAGTTATATGTTATGTAGCATGATGCATAACAGAGAGAGGGCATTAGAAGACTCTAAGGGCCACCATTTGCCAAAAACCAAATGTAATTTACAACACTGCTACTCAGGGCATGTTTGTGGTAAAGACAGAAGGATGGATGGTCTTGCAGTTAAAGGATTGCACTGGGGCGCAGGAAATGTGGATTCAGTTCCTGACTCCGCCACACACTTTCTTAGGCAAGTTGCTTTATCCTTATCTGCCTCAGTTCCTAATCTGTAAAATGGGGGTAATAATGACAACACTTCCCTATCTCCAAGGGATTTTGAGAGGATAAGTTCACTGACATTTGAGTGGTGATTAGATACCAGTGACAGAGGAGCCATGAAAGACCCACACGGAAAGATAAAACAATCGGAGTTGAATGTTGAAGATTTGTTTTTCATTTACCCCCCATACATACGCACAACATATACACCACGCACATACACACACAAGCAAAACCGCTAAAATGTCCTTTCAACTGCTCCATCCTCTGGGCCTGATTCTGATTTCTCCATGGTGTAAATCAGGAGTGAATGGATTTATACTAGCCAGGCCTTCTATCCACAGACACGTCATTGTTAAGGGAAAGATGTTTTCCTGTCCCTAAGGATGCTCTGGCAAATGGCTGCTTTTATGATCTAGGGCTGCACATTCAGTGCCAATGCTGCGTTTAGGAGGAGAAAGAGCTGATCAAATGACTCCATTGAGGGGGCATTGTTGCATTCACAGAATACTTTTGAAAAGAGCTTCTCCTGCGGTAAGGTCCATTGTTCTTTCACCTGCTCTTTCAATTCATTATTTTGTTTCAACACTATCTGCAAAGATAATTGCCTGTCAGTGTATCAGTATTGTAACACCTCAGGGTGACTAATGCTGTTCGGCAAAGTCTGTCAGCCCTAATAATCACATGATGGGTGAGGGCTTACCTGCTTTCAAATGATAGACACCTCTGCAAAGCATTCAGCTTCCTCCACGCAGAAGGAGAGGTTTTGTGTATCTCCAGTGGAGGGGTATCAGATTTTAAGAGAGCAAGGGAAATAGATGCCACCTTTATTCTTTATAAATGGCAGCTTTTCACGATGGATTGGCTCACTAATCGGTCTCAAACTTCGCCGTCTTTGCTGCAGGGAAGGGGGAGTTAAACTCAGGTATTTAACTAGTCCAATAAAAATGGGGTGTAGGTGCTAGTTCTAAGGCAAGGTAAAATAAAGCAAATGTTTTAAAACTCGTTCCCTTTTAGCAAAACCGAGTGGCATGGGAGCATGCTCTGGGAAAATGTCAGCTAGAAATAATCTACCTTTAAACCATGCCAGCACTCCTCTGGGGAACGTGTGGGCGTTGGACAGAGGAAATGTCAGTCACAGTATCCGGTAGCTGCATATGAGCAGGACAGTGAATGTGTTCTTCCATCAGCGTGAGGCAGAATATTTAAGCGATTAAGAGGCAGATTTTGGCCAGCAACACCTGTGTAAATCCAGGAGACCTCGGCTGCAGTTAGTGGATTTCCCTTGGGTTTACACTGGGGTAACTGAGAGCAGAATCTGGCCCTAAATCCTCAGGGGAACAAGGTATTCCTCATTGAAGAAGAAACCATCTTTTCAAATACATTTGCCTTCATAGCCTTTTTGCTCTCATATAAATCTCTTGCGACTCTTTTTGTCTTAAGCAACCATCATTTCAACACCTCCCACTTCTGGCACTACAAAGGGCTGAGTAAATGGGCCAAGTACTATATGCCAAGGGGTGCACAGAGGAAGCCATTTCATTGGACAACAAGTTGTATTGGTCCTACAGCCCAAGGCTCTCAGCTAGGTATTCTTGAGCACCATCTGCTGGCACCTTATCCGGTAACTGTTTGCATCTCTGCAGACACAGAGCGGTCAGGTCACAATTTTGATTGTAAGCACAAGGATAGTCTACTCTTTAGCCTGAATTTAAGGTGTGATTTTTTTCACTCCAGCTGACGCTCAGCTTCCCTGCTTGTAGTCACAGTTCACAAAAGTGGGACAATGCTATCAAATGTTGTGTTCTCTCTTGAATGTTGAGATACTTTTCCCTGGGTCCTTGGCCCTATTGCCTACCAATGCAATACCATTGAAGAGAGTTCAAAGACCATGTCTGGGGGGTTAGAGAGAATGATTATCATTATCATCACCATCAATGCGGTGTTTGTAACACAACATTGGCCAAAGTGTGTGTGTGTGTGTGTGTGTCTTGTGAACATTTAGAGCCACTATTCAGGTGGCCACGAGGACTCGTATATCAAGAAGGTAAGGGTCTGTGTAAACAGGAAATAAACAATCTTCCATTCACCCCAACCATGGGGTCCTGGGTCTCGGCAATCTCTACAGCAGTGGTCCCCAAACTTTTGGGGTCATGTCCCCCCTTTACCTGGTCTTTGCCTCCCCCCTCCCCAGGAGTGAGGCCAAAGCCACGGTTGGGGGCTGGGAGCCGGGGCCTGAGCTGCGGCTGGGGCCGGGGTGGGGGCTGGAACTGCAGGGCTCAGGCCATGAACGGGGCCAGGATCCAGGCCTGCAGGGCCCAGGGCTGTGAACAACCAGGAGCTGGGGCCAGCCACAGAGCAGAGTGTGGGGCCCAGGCAGAGGGCCCAGGTGTGGGCTGCATCCAGGAGTGGGGCGTGGGGCTGGAGTGGAGATGGGGGCAGAGCAGGGCTGAGTGGTGCTTCCTCCCCACCCCATGGGGGCTGACCTGGACCCCACTGCATCTCCCCCAAAGGTTCCTCCGTGTCCCTCTAGGGGGGGTGCACCCCACAGTTTGGGGACCTCTGTGCTACAGTGTCTAGAGCTGTTCAGTACTTTTCTTTCAAAATATTTTTTCAACAGAAAATCATTTCATTTGGGTTCATTTCAGTACTAATGAGTCCGTCTCAGCAGCCACAATGCCTTATGGTACCTGTAGTTCAAGTGCCACATGCCCCCATTTTCCACTGTGGAGTGAGTGCCCCAGCTGGACTACATTTCCTTTGGTGCATTGCAGTCTCCCCTCTTGTTGAATCTCTTTGGTGCATCATGGGAGTCCTGTGACCACAGTGCATTGTGGGAAGCATAGTCTGGCTGGGGAACTCGACCTATAGCGGTTGTTTCACCTTATAGTGGCTGCTGCACCAGAGCATCGCAGCTTAATACCGATTGTGGATAACGGAGCTATCTCTTCAGCTCAACTGGCAGACTTCTGTGCTATGATGCTGAAAATCCCAGGTTCAAACCCTGCCCACGTATGTGTTTAGGGGAGTTCTTACAATTATTACTATGTACTAATAACAGTTGAAACACTGAAATATAATTACATGAGCCCTGATGTATAAGCAAAAATGGGAGTGTATTTGCACAAAGTTATCTCATTACAGGTGCAACGGGGATTTAGCTATCCATGAGCAATTGTGATAAGTGTGATAAAATCAATGTTCAATTGCATATGCTTTTTGCATATTGAACAAGGGATCACCTACTGAACACCTCATGACTCAAAATAAATTACACTACAAGGATATGAGCAGTGCACATTATAAGATATTTTAATATGGAAAATGGCCAAGGTGCCCTTCTAGGTAATGAGTTAGTAGTAGAACTACACAGTGCTATTTTCCTTCATATACTTACCTAATTCCTTTTTGTAACTGTTTGCACTAGTTGATCTTATCTCTGCCCTTAATAGTTTATTCCACTCCATTCTTTCTAAGAGGATGTAAAATCAACAGAGATCTGGAGACCTGCTCTGGAATTTTAATCAGAACAATAGCCTCAGAGGCTAAAGGTCTCCGTATTGACAAGACAAAGACCACATTCTGGGTTGTAGGCAGCCAGCAAAGGATTTATTACTAGTGTCCAGTGTAACAGGGACCAGACACACGAGTTATTCAGAAAAGAACTAAAAAAAAAAAATTATAATGTGCAACTTGGAATTTGCAGGACTGTAACCTCGGGTGTTGACTCTCATGCTTAACGCTGATTGCGTCAGCTATGCGGAGGGGGCTCGGTTCACAGCTGGGGTACATGGAACTCTTGAAGTCAATGGAGCCATACTAAATTACATCAGCTAAGGATCTGGCCCAATGTTTGAAGATGTCTTTTTTACTTTTGTAAATTTGTAGCTACAAAATTACAAGCGGTTTATGAATTGGTACAAACGGAGTGAATTCGGAGTAACTGACACATTGGGGAATATTTGAGTAAACAGTCTTGGAGCTGGGGACAAGTGCAGGCAGAGGACACAATCCCTGGGCCATAGGCAGACACTGACTGCTGCAGAGTGGTGCAGACAGGATTCAGCAGAAGTGGGGTAAGAGTTCGGCCATGCTGCAGCTTAGTGGTCAGTCAGTCTCAGGTAAGATGGACTGAGGTTGTTTCCCAGGCTCTTTTTTTTTTTTTTCATGAACTCCCGGATCAGTGAAATTTCGGTGGTATGGAGGATTAACCTCAGGGGCTAGACTGCTGGGGGTCACTGCTCCCAACTTCACCTTCATGACGCAGGTGTACGGGCTGCCATCAGGTTCTCGCGGTTGTGCGTGGGCAAGTCCGCGTCCCACGATGAGTCAGTTTGAGTGGAAGGAGAATAGTGAGAGCTGAGGGCCTTTTATGTTAGGGCGTGTTGCATATGTGGCGGTAAGTAACCCTAGGTCGGAGCTCATTGTTTAGTGGTGAATAAATCTACCTGCTGGCAAAGCAGGAAAGTTTTCCATGATCTCAAGTTTGGGAGAGTCAACCCTAAATGCCCATGTGGGAAGCTGTCAGGGCATGGCTGGGGCCATCTCCCTGGAACCAGTCCAGAGATCCTGTTGACACTGTGGCACATAAATGAAAACCTCAAGATGCTGTTGCTAAAGTTGTTCCAGTAAAGGAGTCAAAGAGAATGGAATTCTCCAGAAGGTTCTGGGTGCGTCTCTGGATAGCCACAGACCCTGAGACCCCACGGAAGAATGAAGGCCTGCTTCTCTCAGGTGGCAGGTGCTAGGTTCTCTTTGGGAATTTCAAAGGGGAACTGCCGTGGCATCTCCATTTTCCATACCGATATGATCTGGAATATATATTTGAACAAGGTGCAGCGTTACGTATGAAATTCCTGTGGCTTTTATTCCCCTTCCAGATTCCAAGAGACTTTGTTCTGCTTACAACCAAGAAGGAATTTTTAATATGTAACTCTTGCTTTATTGAACGATATAGTCAATACAAAATACAGTCTACAACAATGAGAAGCAAAATGCTTAGATGGGTGTGCTGTTTATATTTCTCCTTTGGTGAGAAAGGGAAATCCTGACAAGATACGATTAAGAGCACAGCTGATGAAGTGCCAGCCTTTGAGTGATTTCTGAGTTACCATCCTTTCTCAGTACTAACTGAGAAGGCATTTATCCCCATGGGGAAATGCTAGTTGCTACAAAGATTTTATTCTTACCCCCACCCCTGCAGGTACTGGGGCTTGTTATAAATAATACTCAAGTCTAAGGGATTGAATGAGGACTTTTGTATATTGTTCGTGAAACTCTAACATCTCTTTCCACTAAAGCTTCTGTCAATAAATCATTTTTTAATTATAAACTGAAATTATCATCAGCTAATCACGCCTAAATGATTTCTGGAGTGATTCCTGATGTAAACTGTTCAGAGGAACATTAACTCGGTTTAAGAATAAAATTGCTTTCTGAATACTTCCTCCTTCTTCTTCTTTTTTTTTTTTTTTTGCACAGGAAAACAAAACACTCGATTTGGAGAGGTGTGTGCACACACTTGTATGTATGATAACATATGAATGAGATGGGGCCAGATCAGCACCATAGTCTACCCCTAAACTGGGGAAAGTGCAAGTCTATATCTGCATGTTATAGGCCAGTCCCATCTCTAATATATGGGAACAACAGTGGTTTTGATTTAACGCTCCCCACTGTGATGATCTTGCAGACCATAATCTGCATTGATACAGTTTGTAAGTGACTAGTCGCTGTTGGGTAGGTGCCCTATAAAGTATTTAAAGAATAATAAAATGCAGCCTCCTAAAGGGATCCGTAGAACTGTGCCTGCACAAAAATGTGGGTTCTTTTGCACTAGTCATTTGCTTCCACAGGTGTGACAGCTACGCACACAATCTGTGTAGCAGGTTGTGCATGCAGCTCTGACCATCTGGCCCAATACAGGGTGCATCTGACATACATAGCACCAGAGCATAACTATGCAGGATGACCAGGATTTTTTTCTCAAGTTACATTAAGCAAGCATTTTACAGTTTTTTTTCCCCCATTCTCATTGGAGAAATCTACTCTAAAGTTTTGTCTTTTGAGTTTGGATTTCATCCTTTCTTGAATATCTCTGGGGTTAACTGTCACTATGATTTTTTTTCTGTCTGTCTTTGGCAATCGGTTTAATTTCTTAGTTACCACTTGTGTAAAGAAATAGGGCCATGTCTCCTCTACATTCACTCCTGCAACCTCACTGACTCCAGTGAAAGCAGACTTTGGTTCACTCTGAATAAATCGTTTTTAAGGTAGTTATTTGTTATGTACGTTAAGGCAGCTCCCAGACGCCCGGTTATGCAGAGTGCTGTGCAGACAAGTATTAAAATGCAATCCTGCCCCAAGGAACTTACATTCTAAATAGTCTCTTTGTTTTCATCCTCTGAACCTCTTTGGTTTCTGAGTGGCAGCTGTACAGAGTCTGCTCCTTTCATTTCATGATCCTATCTATCTTAGTTAGAACAGAATTCAGAAAAGGAATTTGATAGTAAATGACAAGGGCAGTGTGTCAGTGCTTTCCTCCCAGTTTGCTCTCCAAGATCTGAATCATTTTGGTTCCCTTTAAATGCACTTTTTCAATCTCCATAGCATTCTTTTTATAGTATAATCTCTTCCCCGGAACTGCCCACAATGTTCCAAATGATCAGCCTCTCCCCGTCTTATATTATTTATTTTACACTACTACCTTACTTCGCTGAATTGAGCTGCATGAGTCACTTCTCTGCCCATATGCCAGCAGTACCCATATCCCCAGGCATGGATACATGAAGCAAACAAGACTGGTAGGAAACAGCCGGGAAGGAAATGTCTGTGTGAGAAATACATCAGAATAGCAACCTTCTTCAGCTAATAGGTCCTGTACCAGCAGTGTGTGTGCCCAGGTCATTCTGAATTAGTGGTCTCTGTAGAGCTGTTTCAGTTAACAGGCTGGGTTTTGAATGAATTTTAAGCAGCTGCTGTTACTTATTCATATGGATTCACACTCCTGCAGATGTATCTTGTATTTTGAGTCAGGACATAAAAGAAAACCTGGGGCTGGAAGCTAGGGCTTTGATGTGCCAAGGAAAGTGAGAGTCTTATTAACAGGGGTTCCCTTTGTATAGGGGAATGCCCAGGTGATGTAAAGCCAGCATAGCCAGCTCTGTGCCATCTGCTCCTGCCCCCTCATTCAGTATAGTGCATGCTGGGGATATTGGCTCTTGCAATCTGGGACTGATCCAGCCAGCAAAAGTTAGAGCAATCCTGGGTCTTCTCTAACGTGTGCCGGGTTGAAGCAGACCCCAGAATCAAGATAAATCATGTCTGATTTTTTCATATTCTGGAATACAGGGCATTCCTCTCTAGTCCAGCAACCGTCACCTATTGGCTTCATTTTATCATCCAATTCTAGTGTTAAATTCCATTCTCTGCTTCACGCTGGGAAAATGATCCTTTGTAAAGGTTAGAGGGTGATGGTTCCACCTCCAAAAGGAGCCAGCTGTCTAAAATATCGGCAGATAAAACTATTTGTTACAATGCAGGAAAGTAGATGAAGAATGGCTAGGGAATGGCAAATTCAGTCAGAGAACTGCAAAAAATGAAAATTATCTACCTGTCCTGCTCATTAATGAATCTGGCCCAGTGAGTTCATTTTCTAGGTGAGTAAAAGATAAATTCTCGCCCCCATATAGCTGTCAGCTGTGTAACCATGCAAAGAGTAGTCTGCTTGATTTAAGGCAGAATGTCCTTGTCACACTCATTTAGAGGAAAAGGACTGGCTGGATCACAGCTTTTCGTTATGGTGTAAAGAGCCCATTTAAATGGAATCTTCACAATTTTAGATTTTTTTTAATAAAGTCCCTTTTATGGTTTACCAAGGTTTACTGTGTGTTTCTAAACAGAATCTTTTTAAAGGGGTATCATTGTTTTCCAATAATGAATATGAAAAATAATAAATGTGTAATTGCAGGGTAATCATTAGCACGTTCATTTGATGGTGGAAAAGCATTGTGGGCCTGATTCAATGTCCATTTTAGCCAGTGGGAACTTTTCCATTGATTCCTGCGGGCATTGGCTCAGACCTTATGTTAGGACTGGAATTCCAGATTTGGGAAACGGCTGTAAAGTCCTTTGTGCAGAGCGGGTGGTAGACGGAGCTCACAGAACACCAAGTGTGTCCTGATGGGCACTGAAGTGGGATTTTTCTGAGTAATTGAGCCCTTACTAGGAATAGAATATTCTCCTGAGGAAACACTGGGCTCTAGATAGTGGATTTGCTGTGTGTGGGATGGGGATGGCATCCCTCTATTGAACATGGTCATTGAATTTGGGGAGCAGAGAGTCTTTGCAGTAGATGAGGTGACCATAAACAAATCAATGCTGTTTCATTAACTAAAAAGGAAGAGTGCTTTCTGGGTGCAGTACACCTCACTCTTTCAAAGGCAATGCGGTCGATGGACTCCTTGGTACCCAGAATGCACTCTGGTCATTTCAAATCAGCTTAAGCATTATTTTCTTTTTCCTCTCGAGGAGATTTAGACGCCTTCCCACTATCCCATTCCCCACCTCTCCCCCGTCGGCAACGATAATGCAGCAAACTGAGGTGGTGTGTCCCAGTGATTTGAGCAGGGCACTGAGAGTTTTGTTCCTGTTCTTGCCACTCACTAGCTGTGGGACTTTGGACAAGTTGCAAGTAATTTCTGAGCCTCAGTCCAGCCACCTGTCGGATGAAGGTAACGATTCTTACCGATGGGCTCTTACCAGGGCAATATGAAGGTTAATCCATTTAGATCATTTTCTGATCCCCTACGCACCACGAGTAGCCCCTTACTCTGTGCCTAGCCCCACGAGGCCACTCAGGGACTAATGCGCTGCTCAGCCTAAGTAAGGGACATGAAATCCATCCCGGAGTGTTTTAAAATGCTTGGGGATCCCCAAATGAGCGTGTTATTGGCGTTCTGTGAAAAACCTCTCCCCACCATCTCTTATCATCCCCATATAGTCTCCGATTTCTCACTTTCTTTTCTTCTGCCCTGATTAATCTTGTTTCATGGATTCCATGACAACGTAAACGTCTGAGGATCTCGCTTCCCAGGCTGTTATTGAATTACCGTATGTGCGGGGAGACTGGGCTTGCTTGGCCTCAGAACCACATTAACTTGATTAGACACTGAAGGTCGAACACAAGAATCAAGAGGAACTCGAGAAGCACATCATCTTATGTGGAGGTGCCCGTTTGCCTCCTTATATGATGGACTAACAATTAGCACTCCAAGTACCTTAGGGAAAAGAACGCATACAAGAAAGGTGGAAGGAGAAAGCCTATCTTAAGACAACAAGTAGGGCTTGATTTTCAGGTGCACTAGTGGAGTTATGCTGGGTTTTGTGCCACCTTTCCACCCCTTCAGCCCCAGGTTCTGAGGCTGACTGGAGACCATTGTGGCCTCTGGCACAATTCAGAGCAAACTGAGAGCTCTTCCTGTATCTGGGATCTGGCCCACAAAGCCAAAGTCAGAAAGTTAAAGCATAGTTATTTCTGATCATGCTGAGAAGGGAGGCTGACCATCCCCATCTCACAGTGTTCCTGATGGATGAGTAAGGTATTGGCTGTTTTTATTTACACACCGGCATCCTAGAGATTTGCAATCATCATTACGGGGAAATGGAGAGTGGGACCCAGGCATGGTGACATCAGCACAGCCCATCACGGAGTACAGCACTCCTTGCACCCCCAGGTCTGCCTCTGTGCCAGGTGACTGGAGGATCACTAATGTGGCGCCAAATTTTTTTAAAAAGGCTCCAGAGGTACTTCAGTACCTGCCAGATTGGTTGAAATTATAGTAAAGAACAGAATTATCAGAAACCTAGATGAACATGATTTGTTGGGGAAGTCAACACAGCTTTTGTAAAGAAAAATCATGCCTCACCAGTCTATTAGAATTCTTTGATCAATGACACAGCCCTATGCTCTGGGTGTCCCTAAACTTCTGACTGCCTGAATCGGGGACTGGACGATAGGGAATGAATCACTCGATAATTGTCCTGTTCTGTTTATTCCCTCTGAAGCATCTGGCATTGGCCACTGTCGGAAGAGCGGGTATAGGACTGGATGGACCATTGGAGTGATCCGGAATAGTCCTTATGTTCTTACAGCCTTACAAACTTTCACTTTATGACCAGCTCTATAACTACGTCCAGATCATTCTGGGTTAAATAAATAATAGCATTTGGCCTCATCCAGTCTCTAGAAGCCAAGGCGCATACACCAGCTCCTGCACACTTGCATATGCCTGTGGTTTCCCTGCAACGTGTGAAAGTAGCTGGACTTTGCAGAGGGCTGTCCCAAACCATCGCTGCCCTGAATGGCACCTGCAGAGCTTTCTCACCCCATGAGAGGACAGTCTTCCCTGGCCTGCAGGTGCAGCTCTGGGCCTGGCCATTGTTGCTAAGTCTTCTGCTCAAGTCTAGACTAGTACTCCAGAAAGGGACCTTCTTCTGACCCTCACCCCCGCTCTCTGTGCTTCTGATTTCCCTGCCTTACCGCTCCTTCAGCTGTACTCTCCTCAGCCCTACCAGGCCTGGTGCTCCTTCCCTTAACACGACTATGGCTCCATTCCCATCCGTGGAAGTGGGAGAAGAATCAGAGTCTTAGTCACTCTCCCGTTTCCCATGAGTCCCATGCTTTAGCCTCCCCCAGAACTCCCTCTTTTTCACTGGCTCACTGATCCCACTCTGGGGGGAACATAGCCCATAGGATACGTGTTCTATCAAGGTCAGGCTTTGGTATTCCTGACAAGGACTTAATGGGCAAATAGAGACCTAGGCCCTGATGCTGTAGTGACTGGTTAGTTCCCTGATCTCTCCAGATGAAATTAAATGTCTCCCCACGCTATGTGCATTGAATGAACACCCTTGCTTTCCCCAGGGGACGAGTCAGGGCAGGAGGGTCCTATCAGCAATGATAGAGAATGCTGCGTGTTGATGCTTGCTCTCTCTTCCCACATCATTTAGCATTTCATAGCTGGCAAATGTAGTGGTGCACCACTAGTCTTTCCTATGTTCTATGACCACGGCTAAAGCAGCCACGTTCCGTCGCTGGCGGGAGAGGGGCATGGGAATTCTTCTTTGCTCAGCCTCTCAAGCAAGGGTGTAGCCATGTTGCAGTAGAGCACATCTGGCAAGCCAAGTGGTATTTTGCATTGAGGAATGCAGCTCCACCCAGAGACACGCGGACTCATTTTGGTTAGAACCATTCAGCGTCGGTCCCACTTGGGGCCTCCAGTGAAGCCCATAAAAAGATTTTATAATATGCATCAGGATGGCATGTTTGCCCGGTGTAATAGGAAGCATGTGCCTGGGATAAAATCCTGTTGGAAAGATATTCATTTCCATCACCCTTGAAAGAAATTGCCAGTTTATTCCATCTGGTAAATGAGCTTCAATTACTGGTAGGAAGTATCCCCTAAAAGGTCACGTTAATCAGGAGCTATCTAGCCCCCACCCACCATTAATGTTTGATTTCTTCGGGCCCCCATTTAAATCAGCAGGCTGCTCCACCGGGCTTGTGTGATCCTTTAAAAATGGCCTATGATTTATACAGCCAGAAAAGCTAATAAAAGGATCAATAATGGAAATAGTGCGAGGGATCGAGCTATGCAGAGTGGGCGGAGAGGGGGAAGAGCCGCGCAGCGTTGGCATAAAAGAAGGATTCGTGTTTGTATTTATGGCCCTGCTTCCCTTTCAACTAATGGGCTTCTCCCAGCGCGGCTGCTAATAGGTGTCAGTGTGGTTGCAAACGCGCAGTGGTGACCGAGGGCAGCTCTGCCTCGCGGGTCTGTGGCGGGCGAATCTCTTCTGAGAGGGACACAGCTGTTCAGCAGAACTCAAGCAGGAGGGCCTGTGACTGCACTTGCAGCTTTGCTTTCATGCTGTGATTTTAGGCCTCCACCCCAAATTCACCACACAGGGCTGTAAATATCCCTGCCCGAGCCTGTTTAAAGGCTTGTGTCTGTGCTTAATGAGGTGACTGCAAATTTACCCTGGAGGAGGAAGGAGATGTAAATAATGTTTTTAAAAGCCTTTGAAGGGGACGTTGTTAACCCTGAGCCTGCCAGAGGGCCCAGTCCAGCTTGGCGCCGGGCGCCCTCTGCTCTCGATGCAGTCGGTGGGTGGCGGGGACGCCTTGCAGATGCACACAGGTGGAGACGGGATGAGAATTTAGCCGCCCTGGCAAAGCTGTGGAGTTTTTGCTTCTTCCGTCAGCGGCTCCTGGGGAGTTTGAGGCGTGGAACCTCGCACAGCGTTTCGCCGGTCCCGAAAGCGGCTTTTGTTCTCAGGTGTTTTTGATGCCTGTGAACCGGAGCCCCTCTCCCACTTCCACTCTCCTAGGTGACAGAGAAACACCAGGCCTGGGTCTTGCAGCATCCGTAGGAGCAAACTTTCCTACGGCTAAAATCCCACCCCAATCAAAAGCAAGGTCTGTATGGTCCTGGTTTCCCTCCATGCTCCCTTGGTGCCCCGAGGTCCTACCTCCCTGGTGGGCGAGCAGAACGCCCTGCAGTGTCCTTCCAGCTAGAGGCCCTCCTGCTTCAGAACTGCATCTGCTTTGTTTAAAGCAAGCACCTAGAAACGATGGTGACTGGGAAAAGCAGGGTTGGATTATGGCAGGATCTTGGGACCCAGGGCCGCTAGCAGGTGGTGCAGCTCATACATACTGGAGCTAAGTTGGAGAAGATACGCCATCCATTCACCTACAAGGATCACGTCTCCACGTGACCCACGGGAAGGAGGGGCAGGCAGTGGCTGCCAGTCATGTGTCTCTGACCCTTCTAGCAGGAGCGAAGGTTTGTGTGCACTAGTGTCTGTATAATGGGTGCAGATGAAGTGGATGGTGGCGCTGGGCCGTGCAGAGTATCAACCCGCTCCTGCTGGGGCTTGTAACCGATTCTACCACAGCTCTGTGCGAAGAAGGCCAACGACTGTATTTATAGATCCATTGATTCCAAGCCAGACGGGACCACTGTGACCTCCTGTGTAATGCAGGCCAGAGAACTTCCTCACAACAATTCCTAGGGCAGATCTTTTAGAAGAAACACTCAGCCTTGATTTAAAAATTGTCAGTGATGGAGAATCCTCCACGGCCCTTGATAAATTGGACCAATCGTTAATTACTCTCACTGTTAGAAATGTACGCCTTATTTCCAGTCTGAATTGGTCTAGCTTCAATTTCCAGCCATTAGGTCATGTCACACTGTTTCCAGTTAGACTGAAGAGCCCATTGATAAATATTTGTTCACCATGTAGATACTTATAGCCTGGAATTGTCACCCTCACCTTTCTCTTTGTGAAGCTAAATAGATTTTGCTTCTTGAGTCTATCACTACAAAGCACATTTTCTAGTCCTTTAATCGTTCTCATGGCTCTTCTCTGAACCCTCTCCAATTTGGCAACATCTTTCTTGAACTGTGGGCACCAGAGCTGGACACGGTACTCGAGCAGCGGTAACACCAGTGCCAAATACAGAAGTAAAATAACCTCTCTGCTCCTACCCAGGATGCCCCTGTTTATGTATCCCTGGACTGCATTAGCTCTTTTGGACACTGTGTCAGATCAGGATCTCATGTTCAGCTGATTATCCACCACACCCAGAAACCGACCTTCTCCATCAAGATTCCCCATCTACAGCTCCATTTTGAGACCTATCAGTTAGCCAGTTTTAATCCATTTTATGTGTGCCGGGTTAATTTTGTATCCTTCTAATTTTTTAATCAAAATGCTATGTGGTATCCAACGCCTGCCTGAAGTCCAAGTATATTATGTCAGCAACGTTACCTTTATCAACCAAACCTGTAATCTCGTCAAGCAAAGGTATCCAGTTAGTCTGACAGGATCTATTTTCCCATGTTGATTTGCATTCATTACGTTACCCTCCTTTAGCTCTTTATTAATCCAGTGAATGGGCTAGTCGGCTGGTTTACCATGTGGTTACTGCCCTTGTTCAGCCATCTCTCCTGCTATGGAGTGGGTGCACATGCTTAAATGTATTGCTGAATCAGGACCCACAGGAGCATCTCAATGGTAAGCAGTTCAATGCAAGCTGGAAGGGAGCAGGTGGCAACTCTTACTCTGTCCTGGGAAGCCCACACGGATCCTGAGGGAATCACAGCCAGGACCACCAGCCCCAGGCAGAGGCAGAGGAATTGGAGAGAGCACTGAATTTCAGGAATAACAAAATCAGAGACAATTGTGCTCTCCTGACCAGCTTTTACTAATCTGCAGTGGAAAGGGCAAGAGACCATCTGTTTAATGAAAGCCGGGATTGACAACAGAATCCCAAAATCAGAGTTTGGCCACAAGCATCCCAGCCAAGGTCCTACGGCCAGCTCTGGGAGGAGTGGAATAATGGCAAATCACCTTTCCTTCTCGCTTTGGGATTGGGGGTGTGGGAAGCCTGTTCCTCCTGATTCCACTCTGCAGTCCCGGCCCTGCAATCGAATTGGCATGAATACAAGAACCTGCTCTCCTGGAGCCCGTGGCAAGGTCAGGGCCTAACTTTGCATGAGCTGACTCATTCGTATGGGATTCTAGGAAAGAGGTGGTCTGAATTCCAATCCATTTAGAAATGCAGTGTATCGCAGAGTGCTTTAGTGGGCCATGGATGCCCTTAAGACAAAGATAGCCTGCCGTCCCTCATGGCAACAAATAGCACAAACTAGGGCTCATCAGTAAAAACATCATTGATGCCATTAGAGGAAAAATACTACCCCACTGAGTGTTGTAATGGCTGCCCCCCACCCATACGAGTATGTGCAGAGTGCCTATTAGAGCAGTCACAAACAGCACTGCAGATCCGAACAGGAACTCTAACAACGGTAACAAGTGGGAATCCAATTATACCTGTGTTCTGCAAACTCCGTTTCCTCTCAGTGGCAGTAACTGGACGCTCTGAGTATCACACTGGCCACCGGGTTTCTGGAGCATCTGGTAGTCCCTAAAACAATAGCACACAGTCAACCGCAAACACTTCCGGGCATTGTAAAATGGCAACAGGGACAGCATGCAGTGTTCGAGATGGTCATGATGAGATTACCACCGCTACCTTACATAAGGGCAATGGCCAATATGGGGAGTCAAACTGGAAGCCATATGCTTCCCAATATAAACAACTAACTGGTACATCTTACATAGTCTTAAACTCTCTAGTCCTTCAGAAAAGGGAACAAATGATTGTCTTTCGTATGCCTCGCCCACCAGGTTTACCTTCCCTCATGATTGCAAATTTCTCTTTTTCTTTAAATAGCATCTTGTCTGCCTAGAAGTTGTGAAAGTTGGCAAACGCCTGTTGTTTGGATAGGTCCATCAATAGCCAGGATAGGCAGGCATTGCTGTTTGCCAGAAGCTAGGAATGGGCGATGGGATGGGTCACTTGATGATGACCTGTTCTATTCATTCCCTCTGAAGCACCTGGCATTGGTCACTGTCAGAAGACAGGACACTGGGCTAAATGGACCATTGGTCTGATTTAGTATGGCCGTTCTTATGTTCTTCTTCTAGTGATTGCTCATGTCCATTCCAAAATAGGTGAGTGCACGCCACCGGGCACAGTTCTCAGAACTTTCTCCCTTTAGCAGATCCCGTAGGGCTGGCTCTGGTACCCCCTGGAGCCCCGCGGAGTCCCCGGCGCGGAACCCGGTCACTGGAGTCTGGTTCGGCACCGCAAAGTTCAGTATTTTAAAAATGTTTCTCCTCAACTCTTGTGCTCGCTAGGTGTGTATAGCCTGTAAATGAAAGCACATGTAGCTTTGTGCATGCATATTACATATGCCATGAAAGCCATCCTTACAAGGCTCTGTGTGTCACCTATTGAGCCTTTTCCTGGAAGAAGACTCAGCTTTTGGTTATGTGGATAAACTTCTAATAAAGTCTGGGTTGATGCTTTGTGATTATAGTTCACTGCTGCAGTGCAGAACTAATTTATCTTCGATTCCTTTAACTTGCTTAGATTGTAAGCTCTTTGGGTCAGGGACCATCTTTTTTTCATCTGTGTTTGTACAGTGCCTAGCACAATGGGATCCTGGCCCATGATGGGAGTACCTAGGGGCTATGGTAATTCAAATATTAAATAACCATAATCATAATCCTAGCTACAGTTATTAAGTTGTTTCTGAGCCTACGTATTTTGTTGTATGAAAGCTTTCTGAAATTTCTAAACAGTCCATTGTTTTTTGTTTTTTTGGGGGGGTTTTGTTGTTGTTGTTTTGCTGAAACAGAATAGACTAGAAAGAGAAATAAGACAATCTGAAATAAATAATGCCATAGACAATCCAAAATGCCCAGATGAGAATATTTTTGAGTTAACTTTTATCTTGTCTGGTATTGCGACTCTAAACACCCCAGAGCCTTAAGGTAAAAGCAGATGTGTAATGGCTTTCTTTTATCCAGCCTTCCAAAATACATACACAGTCCTTTAATAATGAAAAAAGCAGATGATCTATGAGACACTCACAGGCTGTTAGCACTTCGATGGATCACCGCTACAGATTTTTGTAAAGAAATTGTATTACTGACCTCAAATGAGAACAATTTTCCCTTGGCGTTCTATGGTTTGGATTAAACAAGAAAAGAAGAAGTGGTATAAATCAGGGTCTGTTCCGTCCCATGCAAGTAAACCTCGTTCTGGATGTGCTACTTTTGTGGCCACAGCAAAATTCCCAATCTGTATTATATTTCCAACATAACTGGTTCCTCTGACTGTCAGTGGCGTTTTTTAGGTGCTCACACAGAGGCATGCAAAGAGAGCATCCAGTAAATGGCTTTCCCATTGCTGTCAAAACACTGCCTCAGTTTCCCTGCCCTTTAACCCAGATTTGTTCCCAGGCTGCCTTTGGCCTGCGTCAGCACCTACTGACGCAGATGGAGAGACTCCCATTGACTTGGGAAGGCGCTGGATCAGGCCCTGTATTAGTTTAGTGCCACAAAATCCCCCCGAAGTGAGGCGCAGTGTTGAGCACAACATCCCCTCTCCTGCGGAGCGGCCGGGAACTGTTCAGCACAAAAAGCAAACAGTGCCGGCCACAGAGGGGGGTGGCCAGGGCAGCTAGAGATACACGGGCTTGGTTGTCCAGCTGAACTGCCCGCCCAGCCAGTGCTTCTGTGGACCTCACGCTCAGCTTAAAGCTGCTTCTCCCTGGCGGAGACCCTGTGAGAGGCAGGTCGTGGCAGCGCGGCGTGTTCCTCCACAGGGTGAATTCCCACCAGGGTGCAGGGCTCCCAGCTGGCTGAGACGGCAGGTCCCTTGGGTGCTGCCACAGTGATCAACACCTCGCTAGATGTGCCCTTCACACCAGCCTGTGCTGTTTTGCTTGGGAGGCCTTGGAAGGGTTCGTCTCTGGGAGCCTCAGAGCCCGAGTCAACAGACAAACTGGAGGGGCTCACGCTACAGTGTTAAAAATAGCTGTGTAGATGGAACTGGGGCTCTGCAGCCCTCCCCCTCCCTAGGGTTCAGAGCCTGGGCCGCCGCCTGAGCTACACGTCTACACAGCTTTTTTTTAGCACCAGAGCGTGAGCCCCACGCCTTTGAGTCTGTCAACCCGGGCACTGAGGCTGACCGCCACGGGCTGCTGCTGGCTGTGCAGACGTAGCCCTAGGTGCCAGGCTGGCTCTCCGGGGGCTCAAAAGGCAGGAAATATGCATCAGGCCTTGCCAAACCATCGTATAGCATTGCCTGGTCTTGTTCATTCGTACTGCGCCGCGGCGGGGCAGGCATGGGATGGAGAACGCTTAGGCCCCGATCCTGCGCGCTGATATGCACAGAAGCCTTGTTGTTGTTATGTGCGCTTTGTTGGTATTGCGGTAACACCTAGGAAAGCCCCTGGGCTCAGCGCTGGGTGAGTGTATAGTCAGGACCAGCCTCTTCTCTGAAGAGCTTGCAGTTCAATTAAATGAATAACTGAATCCATCTAGGTTACGGTTCTGTTGCCCTCAGTGGGGCTTCACCTGAACCTGTCAGATAGCAGAGTCAAAGCTGCCTGGGTCTGTGCTCTGGGCTGCCCGTACGGCCCAGCGCATGGATCGTTCACGATTAGCTGTGGACGTGCTTTGCTGATGAATAGCGAGCAGCCGCACTGAGACGCTGGCAGCCGCCCCGTGTTTCGACAGATACCAGTAGCCGTTGGACAAGCCACCTTCCTGGTGAGGTGAACAGGGATGGTCAGCCGTGATCACAACTGCATTTCAGCCTCCACGCTGAATGTTTGGCTGTTGTTGGTTTAACCCTGATGTTATCTAGACACATTATTTGTGTGCAAATGACAACCCACAAGGCTTTGCATCTTGCTTGCAGAGGCCAACACACCCCCTTGGCAGTAGCTGTGTTTTGTAGCTGGGATGGCAAATGCTTTGTCCTTTTAGAGCATTTCCTCTGCTTTATCACTTATCCTTCTGGACCAAAGCTGCAAACTCCCTCTGTCAGTGGCTTCTCTTCACTCACGGTCTGAGGCCAGTTTTTTTCCTGTGACTGTGAAGACCTGCCCCATGCCCAAATGTGGCTTGGCTCTGAGAATCCCTCGTTGTTTGTGGCATGCCTTACATATTCTTGGATCTCTATATTCCATCTGGAGGATAGCTTTCTCCTTGCCAGTTGGCCTGACTCGGGCTGCAGCTGTCTAACTGTAATGTAGCATAGTTATACCAGTGCTACCTGACCTCAGAGCACTCTGCCATACAGCAAGCTCCCCACCCCTTGGAAATTATTTTGCTTGGAAAGTGCGTTTCCATTATCAGTGAAAGATTGTCTCTATTTTCTGTTTGCCATAACACCCTGGTGCAGTGCTGTGCCAAGTCAGACACTGGGAAAGCGTCTACTTCTAAAGAGAGGGAAATACATTTTGCTCTGTTACAGCATGAAATCCCACTGACTTCAATAGGATCGCCTAGGTGTAACTCGGGGCAGAATTTCCCTGCAGTATCGAACCACTTACAGGCTAAGTTAGGTATTTTCTGAACTGTGCTGCTTCGATTTGAAACCCAAAGGGACGTTTTTTTCATAAGGTTTAATCATAAGAATTAGCAGATTTGTTTTAATCATTTCTGATCTGTTCTACCTGTATACAAGCTGTGACTGGACCAACCACGGTGCAAGTGTAGGCACCCGGTACTTCAGGGGCCTGGGAACTGAACTGGGAGTTTTACAGTTGGGAAGATCCTGGGAGACTACCAGTCCCATGGCGCCCTGGGGAGAAAGGAGAGAGACTCTTCCCCTTCCAGGGAGTCAGAGAAAAGCACGTGGGGGTCTCCAGTCTGGTGCTGGGGTGGAGCGCAGCCGAGGATGGATGCTGCTGCTGGGGTCCCAAAGGTGCTGCCCCAAGAGCCTGCTGGGGTTTGATGGAGCAGGGAGCTTCGGAGGTTGGTGGCATTGCCCAAGCCAGGGCAGGGACTGAGCCTGGAGCTGACTGAGGTGGGCCTGCAGTGAGGGTGCGGTGAGTGCCGTCTCCCCCCCGTTGTTTGGGGCAGGGCGTGTAAAGGAAGGGCACTGTAGAGAGCCTTAGACTGGGCCTGAGAAGAGGCAGAGAGAGAGTCCCTTCAAACAGGGCCAGGACTGCAGACATGGGTTGGGCCAACTCCCAATCTGCAGCGTGATACCTGGGCTGGACTGGTACACTGACCCGCAGAGTGCTGTCTGCTGCTTCAGATCTGCAACGCGCCCACGCCAGCCAGGGGTCAGGCCCTAAACTCCAGGGCAGTGCACACGCCAGAGGTGGGGTAAATCGTGGCAGGGTAGATGCCGGTTAGACAAGTTTCATTTCTTACTGTATACTATGTTTATTAATTGATCTATTCAACTGCCCCTGTGGAGTTAAAATAATCGTGGTGTTTAATTTCAGTCTGTGATGCCACATTTCTTTAATTTGTTGAGTACAGGTGTGTTAACTCTAATTTAAGTACAGTGGATGTTTAGTTTGCATAACTGCAATTGCTGAGTTAGACTATGTCTCAGATTATTGTAATTATTAGACTAGGTTTAGTCCTGGAAGCTCCCCAGGCCTGCTATTGAGCGTGTGCAGGGGCCAGCCAGGTGGAGGCACCGCCAGTTTAAATTCCTTTAGAAGTAAAGGCACTGCAGCAGAGGGGTGGACAGAGGATTCCCACCTATCCTACATCATCGCTGGGATACTCAAGGTCTCCTTTGTTGTTAACAACCTGAGGCGCCCTTGCACACCGGTGAGTGTTGCCAGCTCCCAAGTAACCCAGAAATAGAAGGGGGTTACACAAAGTTATGCCAAAGATGCATGTACAAGTAAACTTGCATACACCATTCTGTATCCTGAGCATGGGGCTCAATACCTGGGTCACGTCTTGTCTGGGGCAAGGCTGCACAATCAGCTGGTGTTCTTGCTTGTATGAGAGGTGTTTGTGCACACCTGAAACATGGATAGCCTTCTGTGTTTTGAAGGGATACGTGAAGCTAAGTACAGAGGAGAAGGGACAGATTCTGAGGACTGAACAGCCTGGATAATGCAGTCTGGAAGGCCAGTGGAGGATATCCTCAGCATGCAGGAATCTCCAGTTGGTGTAGAGCTACCCTGGAGGCAGCAAGGTGTAAATTACAGAAGCCCTGAAGCTGCTCTAAGTGCAGCCAGGTTCCTGAGTGATCCTTGTCTGCCCTCAGGATGGAGGGAGATGAGGGGAGGAAAGAAGGTAACGTAAAGCCCCAAACTGCACCAAGCATGTGTGTGATGCACTGGCTTTAGTTGTGGTCCTGCGCACAGGTTACAAGAGAGGAGCACGGGATATGGCGGAGTGCTTTCCTGCACAAGAGTCTATATGGGTAAGTCACAAGGATGGTTCTACAGCGTATGCATACCTTGTATGCAGCGGTATTTCTCACAGGATTCTGTGCACTGATAAGCCGACAGATGGCTGGTGAATAGTGGAAGACAGGTAGGCCATATCTACTCTATTGAGCCTTAGCTGATCTAGCCATGCTGGCAAAGATCCCTAGTGGAGATGCAGCAGAAGCAGACAGAAATTCTTCTGCCTGCACAGCTACACCACCTCCCTGCATGACATTAGCTATGCCAACAGGAGCACTCTTCTGCTGGCATAGTTGCGTCTACATGCAGAGAGGGAGCAGGGGGGCAGGGGTCGCCAGCAGAGCTATGTTGGGTAGGGGCTGTGATTTTTGTCATACTCCTAGCTGACACAGCTATGCCAGCAAAACTTTGCAGTGTAGAGCAGACCGTCGGGATTTAGTGCAGACTTGCGTACTGCCATAAGCATTCAGATGCTATTTGTTCAGCCCAAGTCCTGACTGGTGCTGGGCACCTTGAACTTCCATTGCAGTCAGTCAGCCAAATGCTCAGGTCCTTATGTAGGCTTTACTCAGTTCCCACTCAGACAAATCTCCCATTTACTAACCTGGAAGTTTTCCCTGGGCAGAGACTGACTCAGGACTTCAGACTTTGGTTTATTGACTTCGGGAAAGTTCCAGTATTTGGCTCTCTGTGTATGATTGATTGACATCTTCCTAAATACGTGTCATCTAGTGTTAACTCAGGGTCATTGTTTGCCTTTGTTTCTTGCACGTTGCAAGTAGTTTACTGTAGCTCGACGCTCCTCAGATAAGTCTAGGGATTGTCTAACTTGAGTTGTGATCTCTTTCACAGCTCCTCATGCTCATATTTTGTTTATTCCTGGTCTAAATGTAGGATTTTCTCTTGTGAGCCATAGCATGGTGGTGCATCTCCTTGCTCCTCCTGCTAGTATACATATCAGAATACATATCTGTGTATTTTGCAGTTTTGGGGTTCTTTCTCCCAGGATATAACAAACCGGGTTTTTATCAGGGTTTTAGCAGAAGGTTTTCTCTTTTCTGTGATCTTGTGTGTACGTGTGGTGTGCTGATATAGGCGCCCTTCAGTTTAAATCCTGAGCCCATCCTTCAGATATATTAACAATGCCTACATCAGCAGCTGGATCTCAGGATTTACTAATGCTGCAGTAAGTTTACTCACATCCGTGCAACATGCATCAGTATATTTCAGAACTGTTTGGTCTCCTAGTACAGTGGGGGCCATTAACAAGCTAACTTTCTGCATGCTCACCCCATAGTAACTATGTACAGAATATTCTCAGCACAGGGAAATAATTGGGCCATCCTGAATATCAAATGCTGACCTTTTCCTGGTCACTGCTGTATCTGCAGCAGACAATATTTATACCCTACTATCTCTTGGCCAATCAGTAGATAATATAAGTATTTCACCTGCATCTCCCTCCTCCATCAGCCACAAAAGATGTAAACACATTTATCCCCAGGTCTGCGTACAGATGATGGTCCTCAGAGATTATGTATTAAGGCTTGAACTGAGCAGTCTTTTCTTATCATATGCCCCCAAGATATAGGAGTTTAGTCTGTTTGGGGAAATCTGGTTTACCCACATGTTCCAAGCAAACACGGTATTTTGTTCACAAAACTAATTTCAGGTTGGATTCCAAATTTACATCTTATCTAATTAAGAAGTGCTAAATTTTCACTCCATCTCGTCTTTACCATCTGTTGTAAGCGAAAGGTAGTAGGGCCTTTCACTTTGTTATTCTCAGTGTTGCTATCAGTTTAGAACTGGACCCTGAGAGTCTTTGGATTTCAGTATCTACGTGTATGTTTGTATGCACAGTCTATGCAAATAAGAGATAATTTATTTAATAAAACTATTTTTATTGCAGTTCCCAGTGCACCTAGTACCAGCTGTGCTGAGACACTCTCGGATGTTAAAGTGCTATTGACAAAATTGTTCCCATTGGAACTTAAATATGCACAGATGCATCTATTCCTCTGTCAAAATTCAGGGAATTAGAAGGGTGAAATCAGAAGGCACAAATATCATTTAGCCAGGATCCATGCCCAGAATTCATTTAAAAACAGAATACCTATAATGAGCAAGCACCTTAGTTGCGTTCCTGCTGGAAAGATGTCTAAACTGCAAAAACCGTCACCACAATTAGCACCATCTTCTTGGTTGCTCAGCAGAGAAGCCATGGATGGAATAGAAATGGATTCATCTACTTTCTCATCCCTAGAGCTTAGACGTGAGGATGATCTGGTTGGACCGGTAGCTGGCATTGCTAAACCTGGCCCTAGGATATAAAGGAGTTGAGTCTCCAGAGCTGTCAATCCAGCATCTTTGGTACACACTACATTCACTTTTTAAACATTAACGCATGACTTGAATAAACTGGGCTGTGTGTTTTCCCTGGAGAGAGTGAGGGGTCGGAAGACGGAGATGTTACTCTTTTTAATAATAACGTCATGTGTTCTGTTAATCTGAAGAAATAGCTCAAAATCCAATATTTTGAGATATTTGAAGCTGAGGATGGGATTGAACCTTTGAGTGAAACCCGTGAAGTTTTATATACAATTCAGGCACATTTCAATCCTTTTATTCCCATGCTGAGCCACCTAGCTTGTTTCATCAGGATGTGTCAAGGTAGCCATGTGGCCAGAGCAGTCAGTGTCTCTAAGTGCTGGTGTCATATGACACAGAAACTGTTCTTCCAGAAATGTGCTTCGGAGAGTTTTGGCCTCCAGAGATAAGGCAGATATGTCTATTCTTCTGACATTGTTTCAACGGTAGCCGTGAACTAAATACTAAAATCCAGTTGTCAACTATCAGATGTGGGAAATAAACTAGATCATTTAATTAGTCAACAACCAACAGACGTTTTTCAAATTTTGACACATATTCTGTTCAGATGCAATTCAGTTGACATATAAAATAGGAATCCCTATAGTTCTCTTCCCTCTGTTTATCAATCAGAGCTTTTGCATGAAAAATGGATCCTACTTCTTAGAAATGAAACCTTCAGCTTAGTCCTATGATTCTGTTTATGATGACACCATTTCTCCAGCAGGTAACACTGATGCCACACAAAAAAAGTTGTGATTTCAGGTGGAGAAGAAGCAGATGAATGTAGAAAGAGGGCTCCTATGTATTTGTTACTATGGATCATTGTCAGTGTCCAGGGCTCTTTTCAAAAGCATAAATTCACTGATGTTAAGGCCAGAATGGATCATTAGGATCAAAAAATCCATCGATTGTATGGACTGAGAAATTAGCAGATATGATGGATGGGAAACGGCACAGCGAGAAGGAAATAACGAGGGGGAGACGTGCTGGAAGGGGTAGTTGCTGAGGAGGGATTGATTGAGCCAGACAGCAGTTTGACAGACGGAAATGAGAGGTGAGCTCAGGCTGCAACATTCAGTCCCAGGTTCCAAAGTCTGAAGGCCTTTTGGGTCAGCCCATTACAAAGAGATTCCCAGTGCCTTGAATTCCCAGATTCCAAGGCAAAGAAACCAGCGAGGCTGCCACGAATCTTACCCAACAGAAGTATAGCATCCAGTGGAACTGAGTAGCAAAATTTCCAGAAATGCAAATCCAAGGGGTGGAGTTTCAGGCAGGGGGTGGATGGTCTCGGAAGGTGTGGCTTTGACTGCAGTGATGGGGAAGGAGATGGCCACAGTGGCTGGAATATGTTTCCCAGAAAGCCCTGTTACCTTGGGAATCTCAGGTTGCCTGCTGCAGCCAGCTAGTTCATTTTGCTGCTCTTCGCGGAAGGATCTGCAAGAGTGGATGCCCCAGACAAAAGTAAACGTTTGCCTTTTTCAGATTTCGGGTTCTAGCTCCTCTTCTAAGAACCCAGAAAAAGCCCTCCTCGGAGCCCACGCTCCAGCATCTCACCTTTGCAAATGTCTTCTCCTTTTAGGAGGGAGGCAGGCAGGCCTTCCCATCGCTGCCATCTAAACGGGGCAAGTCGATCTGCACTAGTACCAAAAATAATGCCGACAGTCCCAATCCTTCATCTCCCTCTTTGCTGGCCAGGCTGGCATGCCCTCATTCGGAGCCAGGCAACCCCACTGTAACTGAGGGCATCAGTTGCCTCTTCAGAGCTATCCGTTTACTATTTAGCGATGACTGTTCAGTGGGTCGGGGAAGGGCGTGAAATGACAGCTGAGCAAGAGGAGGAGGAGTTAAAAAGCGAGGCAAATGGGAGATTAATAGCAAAAGAGTGCTAGAAACCATTCATCCTGGAGCCTCACTAAATGCACTATGAATGAATCCTAGCAAACGGATTCTTAGCAAAAAGTGTACGTACACTTGCTTGATGGCACTGTGGTGAATTGCTTTCTTAGTAAATCTGTCGTGGGTATAGACTTCATGAACTGTTTTATGTAAGCACTGTAGATTTCTCCCAATAAGCAAAATGCAATTCCATTTCTTAGCTCTAACCCAGGGCATCCCTGCCTGTGGGTGCAGACTGGGGGTACTGCCTCTGCCAGACTATTTCTCTACATGCTCGCAGTAGCTTCTCTGTAGGGGTGGGTGTTTGCATGGAGAAAGGACGTGGGCTGGGGCAGGGCTGGAGGGGAGAAGGGCTATCCATGTATGTGTTCAGCTCTAAAGCCCAGCTCCATTTAAAGATTCAGAGCCAGATTCACAGGTATGCTCCATTGCTTTGCACTGCTTTAGGCACTCATGAAAGCCACAAACCCATCTTAATTATGCAGGAGGGGATTCACAGCTCCTCTGGTGTGTCAGCTGTATGGCCCATGCCCCAGCAGGGTGGCAAACTAAAGGTCACAATGCACCTGAAACTCAATCCCATTGCTAACACATAAGAAAGAAATCTACGCTATCCCAGCAAAGAAAGAGAAATCCACGTTATATCGCATGACCTTGGTCATGTCACTTAGGACCTGACTTTCAAAACAGCTCATATGCAAATCAATGTGTAAGTCCAAGCATACATTTGTGTATGTAATCAAGTGCAGTATCTGTGAATGCAAATGATAATTATGCAGCTAGATGTCCATTTATAAATGCAGTTTCCCAACTGCATACACAATTGAGTTGATTGTACAGGTCTCATTTAGAAAATCAGGTCCACAGTCTCTCTCTGCCTCAGTTTCCACATCTGTAAAATGGGAAGCGTAGACTGCGCAGAGTCACTGGGAAGATAATACATTAATCAGATCCTTAGATTAATGGTGCTACTGAAACACAAGGTCTTAGTAAGGTAGATTTTGTTTTAATGGTTGATATCAGCCAAATCTGAGCTGTGTATTCACATGTTGTACTCCCAAGCCATCTAATATAGCAGATTTTTTTTAAAAAAGATACTTTCTTTTCCATAAAAAATATTTGATTACAATATTGACAGAACTGCTGATGTAAAAGGGCAAGGGAGATTTCTAAATGGTTATATCACAGCTGTAAATTTCATCTCATGTTGCTTATTGACCTCTAATTGTTTCCAGTGGTAGCAGGAGACAGGAAGATCAATAGACCATATAGATAGTTAATATCCTCATGGTGCACTTGACTGTAGTTAGAAAATAATAAAATTAATCTTCCTGTGATTTTTAGCAGGTTTGTAATTGAAACATTAGATTCTTATATCGTGGACTTTTGCATTACAGGATTTCTTTCAAAGGAATTAATTTTTATTATAAATATTTTAGCAATACAGTAAGAGATTCGTTTCTTGCCTAAATATTGATCCACATGAAAATTAGGAGTAACAGGGATGAACAATTCAATTTGGTTACAAATAAGAACAGATCTGAATTTTCACTCAAAGTTTGAACTTTTTTTTTTTGAGGCCCAGAAAAATTCAGCTAAAACCCCACCCCCCGCCCCAGCATTTTTCCTTATTTTCACACATTCTGCCAGCTCCTGCTTCCCATTGGAAGCAGAGGGGCTGAAAAACCACAAGAGAAGCTGCTCTTCTAGTATTTCCCGCCTCTTTGGAAGCTGGAATTGCCAGCAATCTCCTGCGAGAACTAGTTCTTGCTCGATGCAAGTTGGGGTGGGCACAGGGGAGCTCTTTGTCCCCCAGCATGCTACGTGTGACAAAGGGGGGGTTGGGTGTGGCTAGTGCAGGACCTAGATGCAGAACATCTACTCCAGCAGGGCATGCTCTGCAGGCCATCTGTAGCGCATCTCAGCAGAGAATGTGACTTTATATTCCCAACCCACCTTACTACTTCAGACAGCGTGTAGGGGCTAATGAACAATAATGGCACAAAACCGCTTCAAGCCAATCGAGAGCCTGCTCAAACCGATGCCCTGCCCTGAAACCAGCCCTCCAGAGATGAACATGTCTCAGCTCTCACAGACTGTGTGGTGATAAGGAGACACGCCACACACACGGTTCAGTCACTGTCGTTTGTGCCTCTGCTTCCAGACCTTGTTATCTGTCTCCACTTGTACTTATTTCTCAAGCCAAGCCATCGATCACGCCTGGAGTAAATAGTAAGGAAGTCATCCCAGGCTCCGCAGGCTTTCTAAACAAGAAGCTATTACAACCAACAGTGAAAGATGCCCGTTTCCTGTATTGCCTTTGCACTGTCATTCCTTTGGGTCAGCTGGACGATGCAAATTGTCCCCAGGGCACTACCTGTTCTCAAGCGGAGCTTTATCTTGGGAGCAGAGATATTCCAGCACCTGGGCTTGCATGTCAAAATCTATCCATGCACACGCAGTAGCAGTAGATTCATTTTCCCCCTGTGGGCCAGCCACCAAATGGCAGCCTCATATACTCATTGCACATGTAGCCAATGTGTTCCCTAGCGGATGTGACTATACTGCAGTCAGAGGCAGGACTGCAGAGTGTGTAGACACACCATAGCTTTGAGCTAGCGAACTCAGATAGCAATAGCAAGGAAGCCACGGCAGTACAGACTGTACCAGCCTGCCTGGGACCTGAGCAGCTGGCCCCTGTTGCCCCCTGAGCTGCTTTGTGGTGGAGCTAGCTAGGTCAATACACGCACCTCTGATTGCACCATAGACATCTGTTAAGCTGGCACCATGCACAACATAATCTGCACCTCTCACACTCGTGTTCCTTGGTCTTTCCCCAACTACAACAGACCAGATCAAAGGTTGGACATCTCCATACAAAGCTGGACTTTCTGTAAACTTTCCTGACATTTGCTGGCTTTTCATCCTTGGACATGCTTCCTTTTTTGTCGCCATCGCACGCAACCCTAATGGAATTGCTGACCTCCTCCAGTTAGTTTACAAACATCCTGTTTAAAGTTCACTTTTTAAGTAATCGTATTCCAAAATGACCTAACAGAAGTAACAATAAATACGGGAGGTCAGACTGGACGATCATGATGGTCCCCTTCCGGCCTTAAAGTCTATGAGCCTATAAGCATTTCCTTTCCAGCAGACAGTCAGTCATGTTTTAGCTAGCGCTGGGAGGGCATTGTTCCACAAAATGTTTTTTCAATGGAAAATGTCAAAGCATCAAAACTCAAACTGTTCCTGGGCAAGGGTTGATTTCGATGAATTTTTCAACTTGAAAAATATTGGGGGAAAAAGTTTCAAAATGGTTAATGACCGGTTTGTCTCTTTCAGAATGAAATGTTTTGTTTTTTCAGATTGAAACAAATTTTGTTTCCAAATGTAATTGAATTGAATTTATACAAAAATAAGGTTAAAAAGGGAGGCAGTCAAATTTTGAAATCACATAAAATTATCAAAACAAAACATTTCAACTGGCCGGAACCAAATATTTTTTCAGTTTGTCGGTTTGTGTAAATTTTCAAGATTTTGCCTTTCTGTCCCAATTCCGGGTGGGAAAACAATTGTAAATTCTTGCAGGATGGGAAAACTCTTTCCCACCCAGTCCTAATTTTATGTCTCCTGGAAACAAGTTGACAGTTTCCTGATGGATCAGCTGTTATGCACAATACACTGGCTCTTTATTGGTGTGACAGGTGTACAGGGTACTTTGTGTTTCATTTGCATTTTCAAGATTCAAAATACCCTATTCTGGTAGCAAAGATGCAAATCAAATTGTTTTCCTAAAGAGCTCAGCCATTCCATTTGCTCAGTAACAAGACCTATCCTATTTCTACAGGCTAATGAGGGAATACTGTGCAATCATCTGCAAAACAAAAACTTCATTCATCATATATTTCAAATGTAGTGCTAGGCAACCACATGCAGGTAAAGTGAGTTATAATGTCTCTGCAGCCTCTCAGCTTGTCTCAGCTTTTCTTTGTGGTAGCCCAACAAAAATACATTTTCCCACTCATTGTGAGTTTGACAGCTTCTCAGATATGTTGATTGACATGGTACTAAATGCTGGAGGTTTCCTATGATAGAGACAGACTTTCTTGAAACATTCAGCTTGTGACCTTTAATAGCTATAAGAGTGAAATGATTTTCAGTCGCTTCATTCTGGGTGAAAGGCGTGTGTATCGATCAACTGCGCATTTAATTCCCTTGGAGGTCTTGCTGTTATACCATTAAAATGACACAATCAGATTTTCCTAATAAACCCCAGACGCACACAGGCACTTGCTGTGAGGCAATTAGCCAACAACGCTGAAATATTGCACCCCAAACTGCTTTCCCTGTGCTTCTTAGCAATCAAGCTTCATGCATGCAATAAAAGGCTGATATTCAACAGTGCTGGCCAGAGAGTTGTCTATTTCTGGCCGCAGGCATGGATCAGGGTTTCAAATGGTTAATGGCCAGTCACATGACAGGGGTCAGCATTCAGTGACTTCATTGGTAACTATGGCAATGTGAACTTGCCAGGTTTTATACTGATTTCCACAATCTTTTGTAATGCTATTTGACTTTCCTTTGTGCATCCGTTGGTCAAGATGTCATTTTATATGGTAACACTGAATGCTAGGTGGCTACACATGCTGAAGGACAGATTTGCAATGCAAATTTAAGGCTTGTTCATGAAGATAAAATGCACACACAGACACAGTGAGTCTACATTTGCTCTGCAGCTTTTCTTTGTGTATGCAGGTGCAGCTTCAGGTTGGGATGCACACCTATTTGTGCATACCGCTGGCCTTCAGGTGGGGTTTATGGTTCACGGATTCATAGATTCCAAGGCCAGAAGGGGCTGTTGTGATCATCTAGTCTGATTTCCTGCATAACACAGGCCATAGGACTTCCCCACAACAATGCCTAGAGCAGATTTTTTAGAAAAACATCCCATCTTGATTTAAAAATGGCCAGCGATAGAGACTCCACCCTTACCCTTGGCAGATTGTTCCAGTGGTTAATTACTCTCACCGTTAAAAAATTCACACCTTATTTCCAGTCTGAACTTTGTTTAGCTTCAATTTCCAACCGTTGGATTATGTTACACCTTTCGCTGCTAGATTGAAGAGCCCATTAGTAAATATTGGTCCCCGTATAATCGTCACCCCTTAACCTTCTCTTTGTTAAGCTCAGTCATTGAGCTCCTTGAGTCTCTTACTCCAGGTGTTTTCTAATCCTTTAATCATTCTCTTGGCTCGTCTTTGAACCCTCTTCAATTTATCAACATCCTTCTTGAATTGTAGATACCAGAACTGGACTCAGTATTCCAGCAGCAGTCACACCAGAGCCAAAGACAGAGGTAAAATAACCTCTCTGCTCCAACTCAAGACTCCCCTGTTTATGCATCCCAGGATTGCGTTTGCTCTTTTGGCCATAGCATCAGACTGGGAGCTCATGTTCAGTGGTAGTCAAGGGTGTGTGCAGCAGCACTAGGGTTACGAACCCTGATTTTCAGAGGCTACTTTTAAAATTGCTAAGGCTCCCTCCACTCATTCGCTCTTTTTGTCATGTTGCAGCTCACAATAATAACAACACCAATAACGATAATGACACTTCTCTCTGTCTGTTGTACTCATATGCCCACATCACCATAGTACTTGAGTTCCTCACAGTCTTTAATGGTTATCCCCATCTTACAGATGGGAAACTGAGGCACAGAGAGACTAAGTGACTTGCATGCGCTCACACAGGAAGTCTGCGGCGCAGCAGGGAAATGAGCCCCACAGTCCCAAATCCTAGGCTAGTTTTTTAGCCTGTGGATTATCCTTCCTCCATGTCTTCACAGGACTTTACAAACTTTAATGAAAACGTCTTTCAGGGCCAGCAATCTTACCCTGTTCGATGCAAGACCTCAGTCTTTCAGGCCTAGTCTACACTTACCCGGAAATTCAGCAGCAGTCGACGGGAGTTAAGCAAGCTATGCAGAGTAGCTTACGTAACTCCTGTTGACGTCATAGCTTCCCTTTAGTGCTCCGTCTCCGCTGCGCCGACGGGAAATGCATTTCCATCGACTCAGCGCTACGTCTTTTGAGAGGTGGTTTAATTGAATCGACTTCTGGATCGATTGAGCGGGTCTTCACTGCCGCTCAATCAATCCGAATAGATCGATCTGACGGCGGCAAACATACCCTTAGGAGGCTATTTACCCATTGATGCACGTATGTCACTAGCATTACAACACATTGGAACTAGCATGTATTGAGCGGGACATGTGTTTACCTTTTCCCAGCGTTTGTCTTTGAGCTGTGTGTAGCGTAGTAATGCTTTTCTGTTAGCCATCTCTCTATCCTGTAAAGGGAATATGGATTTAAGAAAACATGATCTTCCCCAGTCAAAGCATATATGGGCCAGAATCTCAGGCAGTGTAGATAGCTGTAACTCCATTGAAATCCTGTTTACCCCAGCTGTGGCTACTCTTCTAATTATTAGAAACAGAAGGGTTGGGGGGTTTTCCTCCATATTTCACAAAATAAGAATATAACGATGCAGAGGGGAGCTATTAAGAAATAAACCTGGGGTCTGTTCATGACTCTACCACTGGGACTGCTGGGGGACCTTCAGCCAATCATGTCCCTGCTCTGTGCCTCAGTTCCCCTCTGATGAAGGGGTGATGATACTTAACTCCTTTGTAAAGTGCTTTCAGATTTACTGATGAACAGCGCTGTTTAAAAGGTAGGTGTTGTTATTATTAATGACTAACCTTCATCTCCTTTTTCAAATCTGAGGACTAGACCCCCAAGACTAGATTCTTTCTGTCCCTCTGTTAAAGAGCCCTGTGCTAGCACTTCTATTTAGCACTTGTCAAAAAAATGGTTAGCTAAATGTCTTTTTCCATTAAAAAAACCCCAGCTTTATAACCTCAATAAAAAATTTGCATTTGGTTGAAATGTTCCAGGTTTTGACAAGAAAAAAAACTGAAAAACAAAACCAAGAGAAACCCCAAACAAATTTTTGGTTAATTTTTTTTTGATTTTTTAAAAAAACAAAATTTTCACCAAGAACTGAAATTTTTTTATTGAAAATATTTTCAGAAAACTTATTTTGCTTTATTTTAGTTTGTTGTTTTTTTAATTGAAAAAAGCAATACATTTTGGTGGAAAATTTTGAAAAAAAAATTTAAAAAAAGAAATTTCCCACCAAAAAAAAGCCCTGGCGTTTTCTGAACAGCCCTACTTCTAGAGTATTTGCGTATTCGAAGTGCAATACTACAAGCATTATAGCCAACGTTTTCAAGAGGGTCCTTTTATATTTAAGGGTCCCAGCTGGAGGCATCCAGGACCCCAGCTCTAGATGAATATGGCACCTCTGATAGACTCCTCTCTTAGGTTGGAGATCCAAAATTAGTGGACACGTTTGAAAATGCTGGATTACAGCCTAACTCCTCATTCCCCCTTTCCTCAAGAGGTAGGTCAGCAGTATTGTCCCCCTTTTACTGATTGGGAAACTAAGAAGGCAGAAGATGCCCAGAAAACACTGTCTTGCCACCCACTGGTAGTTTTTCATTCTTGAGGATCGAGATGTGTCTTTCAAGAACTCAACCCTGCTGGAAAATAAAAGAGTTGGGGATGGCAGTTAAGGCAGGTCAAGACATATTTGCAGTCACCACCCAGGATAGATTGAACAGCTACCTTAATGTGCACATTTTTGAAAATTATGTCTAACGGCAGATTTAGCTTCTGAAGGCAAATTCTGACAGAGGTATTTCTGCTATTTACACTGGAATGAGAGCTCTGAAGAGGAGTCATTCATTGATACCCAGCAGCTGAGCACAACTTTTGGTCACTGCCAAACTGGGCTGGATTAAAACCAGTCAGCTTGTGGTAAAAGGCTCTGTATTCCATTTCCAGGCTCCTGAATCAGCCAGCCACTCAGCAGAGGGTTGTCTCTATGTCAGGCTTCTACCGTGTCCTCAAATCACATGGATTATAATGGGGATGAGACGCGATAGCCCTGGAATATCCGCATTATCAAAGGTCTGCAGCTAATTGTTTGGCAGAGAAATGGCTTCTCTGAACTCATGCAATCCCACCTGCTGGTTTGAGAGTAAGAGAGACGATAACTCTGTTACTCATTTGGTTTCAGCAGGCAGAACCTTCCAATTTTTAACCTGCGTGCTTCTGATACTGCTTCTCGGAGCTGTTCCTGAATGGTCCCCTTCAGCGGCGCACATTTACACTGTTTACAAACAGTCCTGATGTGCCTGTGTTCACACTGCTTCAACCTGCTGCCACATTTCTGAGTGGGATGTTACTACTCAGATCAATAGCGGCTATTTGCAGCCCAAAGAAATTTCATCTTTCTATAATACCGCTTTTTAATAGTTTCCAGTGTCCTTTCCCCCATATTCTACAGTGACACCTGGTATGATGCATTTAGGCCCAGATTTTTAAAGGTCTCCCGTTTGTTTCGGTGAGTGTTAAATACCTTTAAAAATGTGACCCATAGTGTAATATGGTATGCTATTATATAAACATAACATTATTACTCAGTAATAACCCAAACTGATAGTGATAAAACAAAGTCAAATACATATCTAGTATAAACCAGCCTTTATTCTCCATCAGATCTAAATGTGATAGGATTCCTTCTGGAAATCCCCAGAGTTTCTCCAGTTTTTATATTATCTGAGTCCATCCAAGAACCAAGAGACACAAAGTTATGTTTCAATTTTTTCATGTGGAAAGAATTTCTTTAATCTAGTAGAGTAGTGAAATTGATCCATTGGTCAAGAAAAACCGGTGGCAGGCTCAGTATTTTTTTAAGTGTGCTGCTGGAGCCATCTTTCCATCATAGCACCTCAAAGTACGTTATAAAATCTCTTAATAAAATAGGGTTTTGTTTCACAGAAAAAAAAATTTAAATGAAAAAAAAAAGTCATTGAACTTTTCCATTGAAAATTCTAACTTTTCACTGAAATATTAAAAATTTAAAAAATCAGTTTTCAGCCAAAATATTTCAGTGTTGGGGCATTTGTGTGGGGGTGGGGTGGAGGAGGTGGTGGTTTGGACAAAATATTGACATTTTCCACAGAAGTCAGGCACGTTTCATAAAAAATTGTTTAGTTGAAACCTTAATTTTCCATTGAAAATCAATTTCAAGGGAAAATTTTTTACCAGTCCTCATTTCGACTTAAAAGGTTTAAAAATGTATTATTATATTATAGTTATAGTTAATATTTTATATTTAATACAGTGCTTTGACATCATCAAAACATTTTTATAAGATTCGAGTTTCCAAATTGAAATATTTCAGAATTACTGTTCCACAGAATAGTGTGAGAGTTCAAATTTTATGCAGATTCAGATGATTTTTTATTCCCCCAAATTGTCGGAATTTCCTGTGGGAAAGAAATTCCATTTTCTGACTAACTCTAGTCACAAAATCCTTATTCAGACTGATGCTATTCTAAGGTCACTCACATATGGTCAATTATCCACACGTCGGGTGCATGGCATCTCAGCTGGGAATGGCTGATGGGATGGATCATTTGATGATGACCTGTTCTATTCATTCCCTCTGAAGCACCTGGCATTGGCCACTGTTGGAAGACAGGATAGATGGACCATTGGTCTGACCCACTCTAGCTGTTCTTATGTATAAAAAAGAGATGATGCTACTCTGCATGTTGTAAATTCTTCACTTCTCTTTTCCAATTTGGCCAATATTTTGATTATTCGTGCTATCTCTTGTGTATCAATACTGCTCTGCTGTTATTAAATAAGGTGGGTTTTTTCCTTTTAATTTAATTTTTTTTAAGTGCAGGTAGCATTCATAAAATGTTCTTCTGAAGCTGTATTTTCCTTAATATCTGAGAACATTTTTTTTAACAAGAGCCATAAGAACACGCCGATAAATAGTGATGGTATCAAAGTGAAGCAATCCATTCCCTATGCAGCACAAAAGGAGAGGGACAGCTGCTGATTGTGTGGGAGGGTTTTGTTTTTAGGCTAAATTTATTTCTTCTGAAAGGTGCCAAATTGAAATTGCAGGAAAGCGAAGGCCTGGATTTATCAGTGAAATAGCTATCGCACAGCAATGGCAGAGCAAGCCCTGTCTCAGCTCCCCACCCAAACCTCAATCTAGAGAGACCAATATTTGGATCGAGAGCACGGGGTTGTGTCCATTGGCCTTTGAGCTTTGGTGTCTCGGCTGTGATTGATGACTACGGTGTCGATTGTGGTGGTGCTTTTTGCAAGACGTCCACTTGACATGAAATGTGAACACTGCCCTCTAATTTCAATTAGGCCGCCAAATAACTATCAGATGTTAACAACTTTCCATAGCTACCAAGCAAATCTAGATCTGAACCAGCAATCCAGGGAGGAAAGGCTCTCTAGCCCATTACACTCCCCTAAGTTGTCCGCTCCACTGGTCCAGGGGATTTATAAAGTTGGTACGAAGCTGCTCCTAAACTGAACCAGATGGTAACTACAATGGGAAGAGATCCATCAGTGGGAAGGAGAGCTTGTTGAAGACTGACATAGTGTTTACCTGTCATTTTTGGGTTTACCTCAAGGACCAGTGCTACTGCCATTGTTGTACGGTAAATGGACTGAATATGTGACACAATATAAAGAAGCTGATCTGTGCAAAGGAGTGAAGGAAAAGGGGGCAGGGAAGATTAGCAATGATGAAAGCCTAAGGCAGGAAAACTAAATCTGGACATAGACAAATACCAGCAGGGATTCCTATGCTAAACTGGAGTAGAGAACATTAAATTAAATCTTGGGTAGGAAATAGCTAAATCAAGTTTAATAGTTAAACAGAGTTCATGGTTTCTAGTATCTGGTTATAAGGTAATAGCAGTTTCGATGGAGATATTACAACAAAGTTGATAGTAGCTAGAGAGGCAAGTTGATGGAAGATCAAGTGCTGACTGTGAAGAAAAGATGTAGAAGTGGCTATGCAGGCTTAGTTTATAGAGCAGATATTGCCTAAGAGAGCAGAAAGTGTGAGAAGACTGGAAGTTTTGAAATGAGTTGTCAGAAAGATCTGTGATGTGACAGAGAGAGAGAAATTAATGGAAACTCCAGAACAGAAATGAATTCTCCCATTGAGGAGGGACGGGGGAGGTAAGCAGATTAAAAATAGCAGGATCAGATCCCCTGGAATGTTTGTGAGCACAGACTTGATAGCTTCTTGACAAAGGCAGTGATGGCCTTGGGAAAGAAGGCAGCAGTTCACTTTATAGCGCATCCAGTGATTGAGATGTCAGGGTGTTTCCTTGGTTGTTATTTATGATGTATACAGCACGGGCAGTGTGCCGGCCACTTTAGAGACCAGAGAAGAGCAGTGACTAGTTATGAAATGATTGATTTATAACCTGTCTTGTAAACACAGTGGCTGGTTTAATTAGTATCATGAAAACACAGGGAGATGTAACTGTTAAGTGGCTGTTAGCTGTTTGGTCTCTTTTATCCTAGAGCAATGGTGCTCAACCCATGGGCCGCTTGCGGCCCAGTCAGCACACCGTTGCAGCCCATGTGACATGCCGTACGGGTAGTATATATATTGTGTGGCTGCGGCCCGCATCACATGATGGTAAATAGGTTCAGACGCACTGTCCTGGAGCCCTGGAACATCTTCCTCTTCAAGTGGTGCTTCCCCTACCTCCCGCCTGCCACAGGACACTGGGGAACTCAGAGAAGATGAGCACGTTGCAGGGGTACCTGTGCAATGTGGGGAACGGTCAGTGAAATGCAAAGGCAGCAAAAAGGCTTTCAAAGATCTATCGAGGGCAGGCGGTTTGGCCAAAATGGGGGTACCAGTCTTGTTGTTACAGGTGCACCTGTAAGTGCCGATGTGTTAAACAAGTAGACAATGCACAAACAGATAGCGAGACTGGAGAGTCATGCCCCAAAGAGCACGTAGACTAGCCCCTAACCAACCTCCCGATTTATCCCCCCCAGGACCATATACTAGAGAGACTTAACCTTGTGCTAGAGCAACGCTTTGAGTTAAGAACATTCACTGCCTATCTACAGAGAGAGGCTGATTAAACTTCCCACTGAATCAGGTAGAAAGAGCTTCATTCATTATCTAGAATTCAGAAGAGAATAGCACTTCCTTCCTCCCACCCCTTGTCTGTTTCGTCTCCTTACACTGAGAGCCCTTCAGGGCCTAGAGTGTCTCTTATTCAGTGTTTGTGCAGTGCCTACCCCAGGGAGTCCCTGATCTCGGTGTGTATGTCTAGGCGCTACCATGATATAAATATTAAAAATCCCTGCCCCTGTGTCTCTAGCACAGCCTTGATCTATGAGGTAGGTGGTAAGGGAAAAGCACGAACACATCAGGAGAAACCTCTGTATCAGGAACCGGTGCTGTGACATGCCACGCTAATGAATGCCACAGCAAACTTACCACTGGATCCAGCACGACCCTTAGCTGCACCTTGTTAAAAATGGAGACGTATTGAAATGACAAGGATGCAGGTAACAGGGGCTGAGTTATTCTCTACCCAGTAAAACACAAACAACTTTCCTGCAATGCCTGTCATGATGAATCATGGCAGAGCAGTAATCTTTCATTAGAACATTCAGCACTAATTGCTGGCAAAATGCCACTTGCCTTTTTTCTCATTTTAACAAAACATTTATGCATGAAAGATTTAATGCCAGGTATCAAGCATATCATTGTAAATTTGCCACTAATTAAGCCTAATTAAAATAATGAAATGGCTGTGGAGTCACAATGTGAATTAAAATCACATTTCCTCTTGTGCATGTTCCTCTCTCTTGTCTCTGTCCTTACTTCAATTTGAGGGTACCAGGATTTTCCTTTTCTGATTCATGTGTGGTATCTGTCTGGCAGAGGGGATTTAATAATTAAGATAATGCTGTGATTTGATGGTAAGTTTTTCAATTTCGGGACCTCTTGAGATTTTTCTTTATCTGGATGAAGTATGGACAATTTGACAATTCTGTTCCTCCGAGCAGTCACTTGCTTTTGCATATTCATTACTCATTGGGTTTTTTAATCAAAGTCGCTGATGGACCCTTTGCACCACAAATAGCTCAGTCATGAATAATTTATCTTGTTTAGTTCATCGTTGTTTAGAGGCTTTGGATGCAAGGGGCCTTGCGATTGGTTACGTGGGCTGGCCTACTGTAAGCACCACATGGCAGCTCCAGATGTTAGCGTTTCAGATGTGCATAGCTCATCAAAAACAAAAACAACCGGTACCCCTGGGCATGAGCCATCCCTACACAGGCCATCTGGCTTGCCGCAGAGTGGCAGGTGAAAACAAACCTCAGCGAATTGTAGGACACATCTCTGACTTAGTTGTGTTTGTGAAATATACGCTACACATGCACACGTTGCTAGTGTGGGATGTACTTTAAATCCGTATCTTGTCCCACTTTTGTATTTACACGTGATTTAGATTTCGTGGACTTCAGAAGACACAGTACGTCCCGTGATGCTCAGTTGCTGTGTATCGGAGTAGCTTTGTTGACGTCCATGCTGGTTTGCAACCAGACGAGAATCTGGCCCGTGTTTCTTGTAGAAAAGTATCTCAGTGGTGCTTTAACTGTCTCTGTCAGTTACTCATTAGCCTGGTTATTTTGTATGATTATTATTAGCATAAATATGGCCCTGATCTTGCCATTTATGTCATGCTGATGAACCCCTGGGTCTGCATGTAACCCCACTGATTTCGGTGGAGCTGGCAATGGGGGCAGAAATCCCCTCACCCACGTGTTTTCAGTTGCAAGATTGGGGCCTTAGTGTCTGTGTTTAAGTGATTAGTCATGTCTGGAAATATGCTTGGTTCCAGTAACAGATGCAATACCCCACAGCTGCCTATGAGCTGGCTGATTCATAGTAGTGTTGGCTGCCGAAACATCCAGCTATGTCCCTTGCATGTCTCCCCTGAAATTAGGGCAAAAAAACCAAACAAACTAGCATTTAAAATATGTCATTTCTAATTGTTTTTTACCCCTTGAGTAGCGACAGTCTAAGCAGGAGATGATGTGCAGGAAATGGTGTACAAATTAACTGATATGCTGGAGGAGGTCTAAGAATTGCTTTCTTCTCGCTCAAACAATTAAATGAGAAACAGTTGTAATTTTAGCCGAAAATAAAGGAGGGACATGGTGGGGTGAGGAGGAGGAGGAAAGAAAATCATAATTGAACAATCAAGGCGTCCTTTAGCCACGAGAGCTCTGGGAAGCTCATGAATTGCTTCGTGGTCTGTCGAATATGGTAATGATCCCTCTGCTTCCATTCCCCGTGCCCATTGCATTCCCCTCACACTTGCGGCTGTCAGTACACACCTGACTGGAGGCTGCTGATGGGCAGAATGAGGTTTATTGAGCAGAATTCCCACAGAAGTGATCTCTTTCTCTGTGTCATTAAATGGAGCTGAAGCTGCAGAGGCTGCCCGTGCTTCCCTACAAAAGCCCTGACGCCTCAGGAAAGGGATTGATAAAACAGACAGTGACGGTAGGTAGGCACTTCTCTTTCCCGAGGAGATTATTCCTTAGTCGGTGACCTGTGGCCTCCACATGGACTCCTAGGCAACACAAGGCTTGATTAAACTGTATACACTTGAGTGCTATTAATCCACTTGGTTCCACTGGGAAAATTAGAAACCGTTCAGTAGATAGAGCAAATCTCTACTTCCAAGAGGTTTGATTTCTTCTAGAATCAGTATAAATTTTGGAAGCCTGATAAAAGCTTATAATGCCAGTCTGAGTAATGAATAAAATTACAGTGGGGCTGTAAAGGAACTCAGGGAAAACGGTTGCTTTAGAAAGGAATTCTTCATTAGCGCCGAGCATGTGCATGTTGCACTTGTCGAGGCTCCAGCATTTATTCACGCACTTGTATCGTATTGACTTGATTTTCAGTCATAATCAGAGCTGCGTGAATTTTGAAAAGAGCCAGCCGCCAAAGCCCAGCTTTCTCTTTTTCTCTTTCGAAATTTAATTTTCTTTTAATGTGGCCCAGCTCGGTAGCTTAGGGTGAGCTTCATTCTAAGTCAAGGGAGCAATCTCCTTAAAAATGAGGGTTTGCCGTGTAGCCCTTGCTCATGTCAGTGCTCCCTTGGCCTCCCCAATCTCTGGTCTGTGTCATCCGCCTGTTGTGTGTTCTCATAAAACCCTTTCGGGAGAGGAACTCTCTTCTTCCTTCGTGTTCGTACAGCCCCAGCACACCGGGGCTGCGATCCCTGACTGAGGCCCCACCTCGCAACTGCAACCCAGATAATTAATCCCCACCAGCCTTTTCCAGTCGGTGAAAATGTCCTTCCTAGCCCCCCTGCTGGTGCCAGACCCTTAATATAAAACTGAACACGTCTGGAAGAGGAAAGAAGTCTTTGACGTTCTATGGACTCATCCCACCCTCCCTCCCAAATCCTCTCTTGAGTCCTTGAACCCTTCACCAGGAAACTAGCCTCCTGGAGGAGCTCAGTGCAGCCCTGCACCCTGCGTTGCAGCAGTGAGGGGAGAAGGACCAGGCATTGCAGGTTCAGGCTAATTGACGGACTCCTTGAAGGCTGGGTCTTTTGCATGTCTACCCCTTACCTGGCAGGGTCACCCGTCTGCATATTAGCATCTGTCTGTGCTGGTTATTATTTATACACGTGTTGGGAGAGCCCAGAAGTCACTGGGGACCTTCCTGTGGGCATGCGGAGACCTTTCTGGTGGGTTCCCTGCTGCGAGTGAGTGAGTGTTCCTGGGGGCTGTTGCTGCTTTGTCTTTGTGGGTTTTTGTTTCTCTGGGGAAGGCACCCAGCCGGTAGCCACAAGCCCCCTCGCTTATATGCCAAAAAAACCCCCAACCCAACCTGCAGAAATGGTCGATGTAGTATCGCCCCTGGCTCTCATACTCAGGGCGTTTTCACCAAGGTGGTATCTCACTCTTCACGGTCCTTTTTCTTAAACAGAAATGTCATCAAAATCTCATGGCAGGTTTGGTCTCCCTAGCACTTCATGGTCATCACGGGGGAGATCATTCAGATCCTTCCATTCTGCAAAGAAAGAGCCCAGCTAGCTGCGCAAAGGTAGCAGCTGACACTACGTGAACCAGTCCGACAGTCTGTTCCGCTAGAGTGCTGCAAACGTGTCCCATGGTGGCATGTTCCGGACTGAGGGCTCTCCAGTCCTATTTGGCCGGACGGGCTGGTGGCCAAAAAATAATGGTTTAAGAGTGGGATGTAGAGAATAATAAAGGGAGGAGTCTTCCACACAGTAAGGAGGAGGAAAAAAAACTATAAGTGGCCTAAATAAACCTGGAATCTTTCTGCCTTTCCTTGTCTGCCCAGTTTCCACCATCTCTTTTTTCACATTCCTCTTCCAAAAGGCCTATTATCCCTAATCCTGACACAGAAAAATGTTAGCTAAATTGATGACTGGTCATCAGAACAGTACACGTCATTCCTTCTGCGCCAATCATCTTCTGATAAAAAAATTAGCACTCTCCAAGTAGCTCATGTGAAATGGATTAAAACTGGTTAACTGATAGATTACAAAAAGTGATTGTAAATGTGTTGTCAGCCCAGTGGTGTTCAAGATGTTGTCCAATGACTTGGAAATATAAAATCGTTACTGGTAAAATTTGCAGTGGTAAATAACAATGACAGGTCAGTTATACAGGCCAACCCAGATCTATCTCTTGGTGAGGTGGACTCATCTGAACATATGTTTTAATACAGTCAAATTAAAGTCATACCTCTAGGAACAAAGAACGTGGGCCACATTTACAAGATGAAGGACGGTGTCCTGGAGGCAGTATCATTGTAAAGGAGGTAAGGATCATGACAGATAACCAACTGAACATGAGCTCCCCATGGGATGCTGTAATGAAGAGGATGAATGTGATGTATAAGCAGGGAAATATCAAATAGGAGCAGGAGATGGTGTTACCTCCATGTACAGCATTAGTAAGATTATTTTTGGGATATTGTGTACAATTCTGATGTCCGCACTTCAAAAAGGATATTGAAAAAAATGGGGGAAGAGGGGCTCCAAGAACGATTGCAGGTGGGGGAAGCTTGTCATAAAATGAGAGGCTCACAATGCTCAATCTATTGATTTTATCCAAAAGAAGGTGTTTCTTTAATCTAGCAGAGAAAGACGCAACAAGATCCAGTAGCTGGACAAATTCAGACTAAAAATCAGGAGCACGTTTTTACCAGTGAGCGTAGCTGATTGGCGGAGCAGCTCCCCTAGGGATACGGTGGACCTTCTATCACTTTGGATCGTTAAATCAAGCCTGGATGTCTTTCTACGTGATCTGCTGTGGCTGAACCAAAAACTATACATTTGATGCAGAAATTACTGGGTGAGGTTCTCTGGCCTGTCTGATGCAGGAGGTCAGATTAGAGGATCATAATGGTCCCCTCATGCCATAAAACCTGCCAATCTAGGTTTAGATGGGATTTACCTGCTGCCAAGGCCTTGTTGTGACTCTGTGCACAGGGTTGAGGGAGGCTTGTAAGTTATGCCATTTTTCTGCTGCAAAGTTGGTGATTTTCCTTTGGTTTTCAGACTCTTCATTTCTTTTGGAGACTCTCTCCCTTTCAGAACTTCGTCCTAGTTTGCGATCTAATTATAAGACCACGGCAGCCTTAACGAACTTCACCAGCGACGCGCAGCTTGCTGCTAGTAATCGGAGGATACAAGCACAGCTGTGATTTTTGTCAATCTCCCAAAGGCATTTGTCAGTCAGTGTCAACATGACATACTGTTGAACAATTTGACACGGCTCGGGTGTAGACATCAAGTTATTACTTGTTTTTTCCAACAATAGCATGTCACATTTGCCTGCTTATTAAACTGGGGAAATAAAGAGCCTTCCAAAATACTATATCCCTCACCCCGCACTTCGCTCTGGAGCCAGTCACTGCCAGAGTCAAGACTGCATGTGCATTGCTGCATGGTGTCGATTATTTATTCCAATGACTTGAATGCACATGAGTTCCTGTGAAGTCTCTGCCGTTATTTTAAGATGCTTCACTCAAACTTGACATGGATGTGTAAGTGCGGGGAGCAATCCAAGGGTCTGAGCTGACAGGAGATCACTCAAAACACCCTCTCCCAGCAGACAAGGTGTGAGAGGAGAACAGCTGCTTGATGTGAATGCTTCATGTGGCAGCTTTACCACATCTGACAGTGTTGTGACTGCATCACGGCCACAGTGTGTGACACGGCTTGACGTGACAGAAGGGTGCATAAAATTTCAGGGCCCATTTCTACTCTCATTTAGAGAAGCAACAGCCAAGTGGCTAGGACTCTGACATGAGACTCATGAGACCAGGGTTCTGTTCCTGCCTCTGATCTTTTGTGTGACTTGGAGTAGGTCCCTACTCTTCTAACCCTTAAACTGAAACACTGTCAGGGTAGGGAATGTCTTTGTACAGCACCTAGCACAATGGGGCCCTGGTCTTGGCTGAGAGTCCTAGGCACTAATGTGATATAAACAATAAAAATAACAACCTTCACCAGTGTAAATCAGGAGTAACCGTAGTGGGGTGAAACCAGTGTGGGGTCAGAATCGGGTCCTGAAATCAGCTGAGAGGTGCTACATCCCGAATCTTGTCTCTCTTTTTTCCCACACTATGTCCACACTCTGAGCTTTGTACTTAGCACGGCTCAGCTGTGCCCCCACTGCCGCTACCCGTGCCACCTCAGCCGTACTCGCATTAGCTTGATGAGAGCTCGTGTGAGTATGTGTATACGGGCAGGGAAATCACACCCTAGCTCATAGTATAGACGTAGCTTAGCTGTTATCAAATGGCCTGAAATAATCCAGGGAGCCAGGTGACCAGAAGCAACCCTGAGTTTTTGTACAAGCCTTTAGAAGTTCATGGTCACAAGCTAAGACCCCCCGACCCTGCAAGCTGACCCCTGCCTGTGTATAGGGGTATTGACTTCAAATGGGCTCTGTCCAAGTGTGGGCATCTGCCCTAACTGTATCTGATAGTGGGTGACGATGGAAAGTAGCCTAAATCCATTGCAGAGGCATCAGCCTAAGTATCTATGGACTGGTCTACACGGCCAGCGAAATTCGGTGGCAATCGATGGGAGTTACACAAGCTACACGGAGTAGCTTTGACGTTTCCACTGCACTGCGCGGACGGGAAATGCGTACCCGTCGACGCAGCGCTATGCTTTTTGGGGAGGTGGTTTTATTAAATCAACTTCTGGATTGATCGAGTGGGTCTTCACTGTTGCTCAGTTGAACTGGATAAATCGATCTGCTGGCAGCGAATTTGCCACCGTTGGTGTAGACATAGCAACAGTGTTGAAATTTTATCCTGAGTCTCCCAATTTTTTGGAGTTTTTCTTAAAAAGCCAAAACTGCCAGAGTCGTGTCATTACATGAGAATCTCAGCTTTCATTTAAAAGAACAAGTCAGTGTTTAGGCCTTGTGGTTGCAGAGAAAAGTTTGGGTTCAGAAACAAAAGGGCAAATAAAAAGAACCCAATGTGTACTGATGGATCAAATCTCTTAATTTTTAAGCCAATCTCACTGGGAGAGGAAGGGACTGACTCATGACTTTGAATGCTTGGGGTTGGCCATAGTACTGTCTTCTTCCTGTGCATAAATCCTCCAACAGTCATCATTCAAATTGCCAGCCTGGCAATTTTTTCCACACGTAGATCTCGCGTTCTCCTTTTGGTGCAGCATGCAAAGCCCACCCGGCCCACATAGAATCATAGAATCATAGAATATTAGAGTTGGAAGGGACCTCAGAGGTATCTAGTCCAACCCCTGCTCAAAGCAGGACTAACCTCAGCTATATCATCCCAGCCAGGGCTTTGTCAAGCCGCAGCTTAAAAACCTCTAAAGATGGAGATTCCACCACCTCCCTAGGTAACCCATTCCAATGCTTCACCACCCTCCTAGTAAAAACTTTTTCCTAATGTCCAACCTAGACCTCCCCCACTGCAACTTGAGACCGTTGCTCCTTGTTCTGTCATCTGCCACCACCGAGAACAGCCTAGCCCCATCCTCCCTGGAACCCCCTTTCAGGTAGTTAAAAGCCGCTATCAAATCCCCCCTCGCTCTTCTCTTCTGCAGACTAAACAAGCCCAGTTCCCTCAGCCTCTCCTCATAAGTCCTGTGCTCCAGCCCCCTCATCATTTTGGTTGCCCTCCGCTGCACTCTCTCCAAATTGTCCACATCTTTTTTGTAGTGGGGGGCCCAAAACTGGACACAGTATTCTAAATGCGGCCTCACCAATGCCGAATAGAGGGGAATAATCACTTCCTGTGACCTGCTGGCAATGCCCCTCCTAATGCAGCCCAATATGCCATTAGCCTTCTTGACAACCAGGGCACACTGCAGCTGAGGATCAACCCTTTCATAGACTTTTTGTTCAGTTCTGGCAGAATGAGGTTGAATGAATGCTGAAGGGGTGTGTCTCCCATACCTGAGGCTCTGTATATATTATTGTAAGCGGTTTCTCTCCTTCAGACATACAAGTGGGCAGTTTGCACAGCATTTAATTTATTTGAGCAAAGCAATGGTTGTGGGGAGCAGTTTGCTATTCGGAGCACTCTGTAATTTTTTGCTGCTGTCAGAGTGAAAGTCATTCTCTGAGTTCTGCATTAATCAATTCTCAGGCTTATGCAACTCAAGAGCAGCTGATTGGCCCTATTGCTGTATCCTCTAATCCCTACTCCCCATCCATTTCTTGGCAGCACTGTATGTAAAGGACTCGACTGTTGCTCTAGATAGAGGGGAGTGACCAGAGAGAGACTCAAACCCCACACAAAGGGAAGTGTATTGTCTAGCTTCCACTGTAATGAATTTTCCCAGGCTAATATACGCTGTGTTGCTTTGAAATAGGATGGAAGACCCCTGCAGCACCCATTTAAAAAAAAGATATAGGTCAGCGCACATAAGAATACAAGGAGATTCAGTGATCAGGGCTTAAGAGAAAAGGCCTGTCTTAAGTGTATTTGCAGATATCATCGCAGGCAAGGTGACCTGCCTGCCTTTACACCTGTGAAAGCTGGCTTTTTTATCCACATGGCTTACTTTTACCCACTGTACTTGTAGGATCACACAGCTGCAAAATGTTGCCTGTTTCTTTCTCTCATCTCGGTGGTTTGTGAGATTAGGTTGTGTTTCTCTTTCCGTAACGAAGGAAAGAACTAGATCATTTAAAAAAAAATGTTTTGGTTTTCAGCAGCTAGCATTCTGTAATTGTGTATGTAAAGGCAGAAGCAGCCAAAGCCTAGGGGAAAAAACCCCTCTCAGTGCATAAATAATTCAGAGCCTCTAAACCAGTCTGTAGACCTGTCTGAAGAGTTCCTCTACTGCAGATAAATCTTTTGATCTTTGTTTATTTGAATCCCTATCTAAGACAATGCTTCCTACACTATGACTTACATCAAGAGCACCTACAGCCTCCCTGAAAAGAGAGAGGGAGCATTCCGTTCCAAAATGTGTTCCCTTGATTAATATTTCATGGCAGTTTTTGGTTACTGCCCTTCTGTGACCCAACTGAAAAGTGACCTGTCACGCTAGACAGCACTGACACCTGTAGCACCATTCTGCTGAGCCTTCGAGGTCGTGTGGAACTGAAGACTGTCTCAGTAGGAGGTGTTGGCTGCTTCATATGGAGGCAAATATATCAGCTGGCTTCTTTTTTTGTTGTTTTTAAAAATGCACCAATTCAGCCCCAGGCAGAGAGACAGTACTAGGCCTATCCACCATCAAAGTCCCATATCAGTTCTGAAAATAGGGCTTAAACGATACAGAACCTTGTCCTTGAGGCCCGATGGGGCATAGAGGTCTTCTGCTGGCCGGCTGCATGTCTGCAAACACTGGGGGAACGTGAAGTGTATGGCTTCCCATTCCTTGGTTTGTATTTTGAGCATCTAAAGGTAAAAAACCTAAGCAAGTAACTGTAGCGATTTGATCTCTGGACAATCCTGGAAGACTTGTGTCCCCACTTTTAAGCCAGTCAGTCATGTATTAAGATGGCATGTGATTGAAACCCATGTGATTTGCTTTAGAAGGATCTCACCTGGCTTTTTACTGATCAAGTTTGACAGCATCAGTGCACTTTTACTTTTTCCTATAAAAAGTAGACTGTTCGCCTCGTAGACAGAAAAATATCTGAGCTGCTGTGAACCTGTGCAAATCGCCCTGCTGAGTGCACTGCAAGTTCTTGAGTGGTTCCGATGGAAAGCAGCTCAGATGGTACAGCTGCTCCTTCTGCCTATGTCGTCATCTCACCTCCGTACTAGAGAGCAGGAATCGGCAAAGTCATCCAGAACCTTTTATTAGTGTTGGCCTTGGACTAAAAGGCTTATAGTTTAAGTCATTTATCACTTTTCTGCTTAACTGTATGATGAATAATTAACTTTTCTGACTAATCGCACTCAGGTTCTGTACACTGCGTACCTTGTAATGGAGCACCTCTGCTTCCCCTTTAAATATTAAACCCAGTGCCAGCATAGCGTATCATTGTCTCCTGCAGTCCAGCAGGGCTTGTAGAGGTTAAAGAGTCAGCAGAGCGGTGTACATTTCACAGACTGCGTATCTTCCGATAGGAGCAAACGTCAGAGCTCTGGGGAAAACGATATTTGAAAACTCTGCCCCGGGAGAAGTGCTAATGTTGGGATGGATAGCCTCTTTTACTGACAATAATGTGAACCACACAATTAAATCATCTTTCAACAACGACAAACAGCAGCACAGTAGCTAAACAGACAGACGTGCCAGTAGGTGGGGCCTCAATTTCTTATCTGGACCTTAAAAAGGAAGTTCCCTGTCTCAGCACTTTGGCACTAAAACTACAAGGCTAGAAGTACATTGTGAAGAAGCAATGCTGGAAGATGGGATTATAATCCTAAAGTCACAAACTGCCGGGGCACTGGTGTGTAGTGGGGGTTCTGAGAGCCATTGAACCAAACCGTAAACCCTGGATAGGAGGATGGAAGCCACTCCAAGCCAGGGGTGTGGTAGCACCTCTGCGCCCCTAGTTCCAGCACCGATGGAAACTGCTCACTATCCCAACTGTGTGATAAATGGGGGCCCACAGCCCTAGTCAGTGAGGCCTTGGCTACGCTAGAATTTTCTCCTAAATTTTCCCACTGTTCATACAACGTGAAGCTCCGCCAACGGCAGTAATTTGAGCGGGGGCAGGGAAGCTTTTTGCAAAAAAAAAAAATGTTGAAGTTGTTCAAAGTGGAACCGTTTTTCACAAATTTTTCGCAATCTTTTTATCACTATTTTAACAATAGTAGCTGTGCACATTTTTTGTTTGCCAGGAATCATTTTGATAAAGATTTCACTCTGAAAGCTCTAAAAAGCAAAAAAGTTGCCTTTTTTTTTTCCAAAAAAAAAAACTGATTTTTTTTTTTAAAGCAATTGTTCCAGAAAAAAACCTTTACCATCAAAAATTTTCAACCTGTGCCAGTAGCAATGGAGTGAGTAGAGCTGGGCAAAGAAAATAAATTAATACGGTGAAAAATACCAGCTTAGCAACATCAAAACATTTCACAAATTCATATAGATTTTGCTAACGTTCATTTCAGGGGGGGGAAAGAACCCATCACATTTGGTTTGATATTTTCAAACTGCAACATTTTAGACTTTTGGTTTCAAATAACATTTCATTTCAAACATCCTTTAAATTTTTATTTTTAAAAATAAAAAAAATGATCAAAATCAGACGAAAATGTTTAGTTTGAACCAAAACAATTTTTTTCAACATTGCAATTCACCAAAAGTATTTTAAAATTTCATTTTTGGTTCAGCGCAAAACATTTTTTCTAATTACCGTCATCAATTATTTGACCAGCTCTAGACGGGAGCCCTTGTCTCGACAAAGCGTTGCCAGCTGTTGACATTCTACGAGTGGACGACGTGGTGCTTACATGGCAGACATCTGGAGACCTGTCTACATTAGCACTCCGATTATTGCTAGCAGCGTGTAGCAATGATGGGAAAATTTAGGGAAAAATTCCTACTATAGGCAGCCTGCAGGGCTTCAGACAAGCACTCTGAATATATAGAGAGGGCTTTCTGACCTTCATCATTTGAGTTGGCATTCACTGCAGAAGCTGCAGTGCCCAAATACTCGATGTACACTGAAATGATGATACTGAACATTTCTGGGACATTATTAGTAATTGTATTTCCATAGAGCCCAATTGCCCTAGTCATGTGCCAGGCCCTCGTTGTGCTAGGTGCTGGACAAGCACTGAAGAATAGACTGTCCCTGCCCCCGAAGAGCTCGCGGTCTATTCTGACGGTGCCTGTAGAACATGGCTGTAAGGTGTTTTCTTTACGGAGAAAAGCACTTTCATCTATTAAGTGCATCTTTACAGAAGTTTGTGTGTGCAGCATTTTTGCTGTGACAGGGCTATGTGCTGGAGACATACCAAGGGTGGGTTTTCTAGGTCACTGGGTGGTTCACACTATGAACAGGATGGCTATAATCCTGGAAGAGGGGCACAAGGTAGGATCTAGCTGCTTTGAGCTACTTTTTCTCCCAGATAGAGAAAAAGCATGAGACATTGGCCAACAGAGTTCTCTTGGAGCCAGTGACATACAGGTCAACAGAAGGCCACGTATGTAGCTTATAAAACCTAACCAGGGAACTGGGCTGCAGAGAGAGCCTAGATGTCTGAATTTTTAAAAATTTGCATGAGTGAAATCAACGCTGGTGCAAGCAAGCAAATCGTAGAACTGGCTAGAGCAAGGCACAGAACTTGACCAATGTCCAGTGAAGTCAATGGGAGTACAAGTGGAGTGAGTCATTCCATCTATTCCCATCTGAGTGTCAGTGATATCATGGCAGAATTTTGTAAAGCCTTTCCCCGTTCCATCACTAACCGTGAGCACTGAGCTGCTGACCTTCCAGTGATCTGCCACACACCAGCCATCTCCCTCCTCCCTGGTCATCCCTGCCTGGGATGACCCTCCACCAAGCCTTCCATAATAATTTTCTCACGTTATTGCCATTTCTACACTTAATGTGACCAAAGTACATTTGTTTGAGTCTGTCGATTTCCAGCGTCAGGATCTGCTTCTCTCCAGTAATATTTCTGACATAGGCATTCGACTATTTTTGTGTCCAGGAGATACACAAGTGTCTTCGCATTTCAAAATCTCCAGTTTTCTTCTTTGGAGCAGCATTAACTTCCCACAACTCACATCCACAAATCTCCCGTAAAGACTCCCATTGATTTCCGTGGGCTTTGGATAAGACCCGTAGTGCAGGTCAGGGCTGTGCAAACTTTCTGGCACAGCTCGCTCAGGGCCAGCGTGGTCCAGTCCTGACATCCTGGCCTGGCCTAAGCACCTCTTTGGTAGAGACTCAACCCTTCTGCCAAATTGTGCTCTTGTGTGTTTACCAATGAGGACATGGCCGAAATCATCTAACATTTTTATATGCGACTTAAGCTGGATTTTGAACCCAGGTCCCCAGAGCCCAAAGGCAAATGAACCAACCCATAGCACCAACTGGCTGACTTTTAATTGTCTGTCTTAAGCAAATTTAGATCTGTCCATGGACCAAAGCTGTCAAACCCCTTCATCTTTAATATACCTGAATTCCAGCCCAGGAAAGGTTTTCAAAAAAGTATATAAAAATACCATGCAGATGTGTTTCATTGCATAGCAGTGGGGGAAAAGCTTCAATTATATGGATTCCTCTGTGCAAAACAAATAAATTGCTAAATAAGTGCCAGAAGAAGAAGAAAAATATCTGCATCAAATTTATTTATGAGACCCCAAATCATTTTGCTGTCAATATGCTGTGGGTGATATTTAAAAGTAGCTTCACAGTTTCAGCTTTAAATTTAACCAGCTAGGGAGATACTTTAAAACCTTTCTTTTCATTATTTTCCAAAGTGAGATGGTTCTGAGACTTATAATTTACTATGAGGTTCCATTTTTCCGGTTGTTTGCCATGCATCATCTTTCCCCAGTGATAAAACTAACACAAACCCTTGTGTTACAGACACATCATTATAAAAGTATTTAAAGCTACCTCTTCTGGCACAGTTATCCTCCCCCTTGATGATCACACTAAAAAGATTCAAATGCTTCAAATGGATTAAGCATTTGGTTTTACTTGGATTATATTTTTCCATGAATATAAACCATTTTGCATTTCAAAATCCTTCAGCAAACAATTGTCTTTGTGTTTGCTAATTTAAAAACAAATATTTGCCTGCCAAGCAAATATCGTCTCTTAGGATGTGCTATTAATAGGATAATTAGGCAGCCGGTAATGAAAAGGATTGCTGGTAATTATGGCAAGATTTGTTTTGGCATTTGAAGTGCTAAAATCTACCTTAGAGTTAATTAGCACAATTAGAACACACCTGAAAAAACAGGCCAGCTAATGAACGCTTCATTTTATTTTTAAAGCTACAGCGTAGGTATTTTCCTTGCGATGTTTAGAGTAAATAAAATTCTTTAACTTAAAGGAGGTGAAAAAATATCTTCCAGAACATTTGTGAGCATGTTGATGTTCCCAATTCCCCCCAAAGTTGATTTGCAGACAGTGGGAAAAGCCCTGCTTGTGCAGTATGGAGGTAAGCAAATCATCTCCTTCAAGGGGAAGTTGAAAGCGGGCCTAACCCGGAATCAAAGACGTGTGCAAATTGTCTTCAAATGGCTCAGCAGCCACGTAAGAGAACAGAAGAAACATCGTTGGGACTCAGAGCTTCACATGCTGCATAAAATACCACATTAACTGTGGCCATCTACAAGAGAAATCCACTTACAAAGGGAAGCCAGCAGGGGAGGTTGGAGAAGGGAAGGGGAATGAAAGAAATGTCCAGTAGCACCTGCCAAGTCTGATTTTGTGTGTCTGTTATTTAGCTGTAACTATTGTAGGAAGAAGAGAAGTTGATCTGATAGGAGGCGAAAGCCAAGCAGGGAGCATCTGTGCCTGGTGAAGGCGAAATCCAGGAGTGAACATGTAGGAACAGGGCTAAGTGGAGCGATCTCGTCTCCAGGAGAGGAGAGGGGCTGGGAACCGGTTTCTAAACCAAGGAGCATAGACAACGGAGACCGCAGGAGGAGAAGCTAGGATAGCTTCCAGTCCCCAAGAGCAACTACCGGGCTGCATAAACTCCTGACTGGTGAGGAGACAGGGAATAAGGAAGTGCTATTTACTCCTTCACGTAACACGAGAACCAAGGATCACCCAATGAAATTAATGAGTGGCAGGTTTAAAACAAACAAAAGGATGTATTTCTTCACACAACGCACAGTCAAGCTGTGGAACTCGTTGCCAGCCCAAAAGTATAACTAGGTTTATGGAAGAGCTAGATAAGTTAATGGAGGATGGGTCCATCATTGGCTTTTAGCCAAGATGGTCAAGGATGCAACCCCGTGTTCTGGGTGTCCCTAAGCCTCTGACTGCCAGAAGCTGGGGCTGGGTGACAGGGGATGGATCTCTCAATAAATTGCCCTGTTCTGTTCATTCCCTCTGAAGCACCTGGCATTGGCCACTGTAGGAAGACCAGATACTGGGCTAGATGGACCATTGGTCTGACCCAGCGTGGCTGTTCTTATGTTCATAGAAACAGCCAGTTTTAGGAACCTATCTCATATCCATCCAGCAGCCAAGAACTCTCCCTCCAATGACGCACACATGCAGGCGAGGCAAAGCAGCCATAGCTATTGCCAGTGAATTCATACATGGAAAGCTTGAATTACTAGATTATTTCATTTCTCACATGGTGGATCCAGTGACCCAGTTTCCACCCCAGATGCAAAGATTGACCCTGGCTACTAAGTTGCGTATGGGGAGTCGATCCTGATCCCAAATTCATGGATTACCTAGTTCTATGAGGATTCTTTTAAATGTGGAAACTTGAATCTTAGGGGGAAAAGGGACAATTGGCCAGGAACATTGAAAGTTAATTTTCAGAGTGTTTGTACGCAGGGGAGAGGATAAGAAGACATACAACCTGGAGTTTACCTATGGTGGCAAAAAGATTCAGCCAGTAAAGTCTACATGGGTCTTGGATAACTGCAGTGTTCTCTCAAGCCTCTTGCTTTAACTGGAAAATTTTAGGAAGTAACATGTTACAGGTTTGTTAGCAGTAGGCCATTCGTAGGCTGAGATTTTAGGCTCTGAAATGGACTGTATTACTAAGAAGTGATAGGCCTAACAGTTCAAAAATTGGCTTACTGCAAAATTGGAACTTGCATCCCTGTCCCTGCTGCCTTCTTACCTATTGGGCAATCGTAAAGTGTCATTAAATGAAGATCACTGCTGAGAACATATTGATACAACAGGCCAGCTGCAAGGAGGCGGATTCATTATTGTTTGACACTGGAGTCATCTCACAGTTTTCAGGGAGTTTAGTTAAGGTCAGACTGAAGGGAGAAGTCAGTAAGTGATTTAAAAACAAAACCCTGCTACTCTGTAAAACCTCTCCCCACGAAGAGTTAAACTTTATCTTTACATATGTTTGTTGCCATACAAAAATGCAGTAGCTAGATCTAAAATGATTAATTAGAAAATCACATTTATGTAACCCTCTAATCTGTATTTATGTGTTGCCAAGGGCACTGAGTGAGATAGGGGAATTACATCCAGTTTATCTCTGATCCAAAAGAAGTCCAGATCTGAGATTATTTTGAAGGCAGAAATTATAGAATCATAAGAATTCAGGGCAAAAAAGTCAAAATTAGGATTCTCCCCTCCCAGGATAAAAAGGAAATGAATGGACTGATGCGGTGCCTTTCATGGTTTGCTGTGTAACAGCTGTATAGTCGGCTTCGCAAAGCAAGAGGTGAGATTATAGAAAAAGCTTATTTCCAGCTGAACATGGCCTTCCGTTTCCTAAACAAAATTGCTTTTATTCTTCTCAACATGTGTTCAAAAAGATTAAAGAGCTGTAAGCTTGCACAGCTTAATAAGAGTATGCCTTAGCAGAGTGGCCTGGAACAGCAAAGCAGAACGAGTCCACTCTAGTTTGGGGAGGATTTGAAATCCTGTTTATTGAATTATAAAGAACCTTAAAGGATAAAGGATATTGAAGTAGGGATTTTAATACTTTGTGGTATTTTGGTGAGTTATTTGATCACAACCAATCATTTAAAAGTATTTTGCTTTTGCTTTTTTTTTTTTTTTTTTTTTTTTTAAGAGGGGAAACTATTAAGAGTTAATAGAAAAATTGGATGTTTTATCGGCTAGGTATCTGACTTGCTAAAAAGGAGGAGGTTTCCCTATAAGCACATGTCAAAATCAGAGCTGAGGCCTAATGGCTTTTATTAGATGCTGTATGAACTGAAAAATGAGATTCTGATCATTATGGTGCAAAGATATTTTGGCTTAAGTTAATTTTGCAGTCAGATCTGTCTGAAAGTGTATTTTTACCGGGCCAGTTAGAATCATAGAAGATTAGGGTTAGAAGGGACCTCAGGAGGTCATCTAGTCCAACCCCCTGCTCAAAGCAGGACCAACCTCAACTAACTCATCCCACCCAGGGCTTTGTCAAGCCAGGCCTTAAAAACCTGTGAGGTTGGAGATTCCACCACCTCCCTATGTAACCCATTCCAGTGCTTCACCACCCTCCTAGTTACATTGGAATCTATGTTACTGCTAAGATCTAGGGGTAGGCAAACTGGTTCAGAGGGAAAAAACGACTCAAATTGTCCTCTAGAATTTCAATCAAACTTTTTTGAGGTTTCTGAAAATTAACTGTTTTGTTCCTCTGCCCCTCCTGGCTCTTCTAGAGACTGATCATCTAACAAAGGGGGTAACAGCACCACTTGATGGGTCATGAACCTCAGCGGCCCACACACCACAGGCTTTGCCGCCCACACAGACCCCAACTGACAGGACATTCCCCACTCCTGATTGGCCCAGGCATACTCTTTAAGCCTGGGGAAGCTACAGGAAATTTGTCTGGGCAATTAGTGGTTCTCCAGCTAGCTGCTGCTACAGACTCTGCTTCCTCATGCTGTTCCTGACCTCTGGTTCCTGACCGTGGCTTTACCTCTTGGCTCGGATACATGGTTTCTGACTCAGTTTGTCTCCTGCTTCTGGTTCCTGACCCCGGATCGACCGATGACTCCAATTCCTGATGTCTGGCTCCAGGCACAAGCTGGGCCACCAATGACCTAGCCCTGACAGAGGTTAAATGAAACATCACAGTTCTAATTCCAACAATTCACGAATCACGTGAGAAGCCTGTCCCTGCCCCAGAACAGGGACCAGTCTTGTGTTCTCCAGTCCCCTTGTCCTCAGATACAAAGATGGTGTCAGAATGTTTCCCAGAGAGAATCGAGAATAAAGTAAGGGGAGAAAGGAAATCAGGGTTTTTTGGGGGGTGCGGGAGGGTTCATGAAGCGCCTTCCTCAGAGTGCCCACCACTATTAGTGGAGCAGGGACTTCTGGGTAGTTTCCAAATTGGAGCACTACAGTTTTCTGGAGGATTGATTGAGCGGCACTTGCAGTTGCAATGCTTGAGACTTCCCGTCCACTCAGAGACTGCCAGAGCTCAGATGTAAAGACAAGGAGTGACCCAATGCTTCAGGGGAGGAGTACATTGGAGAAGGATGGAGAACAGAAAGAACAGAGATGGAGGAATGCCTTCCCTCCATGACAAAAATGCTCTTGTTCTCCATGCAGGGATGCACATGGCAGCATGAGGGGATCTCAACAACCCCATTTCCTCAGAGGAAAGCTGCTCTGCCCTTCTGACTAGTGGGTGGGAGCCGCCTAGCATTCAAGGGGAAAGCTGTGACCCTCAGGATGTGGGGGGAAACTTACCACCTTGGTTGCTTTGGTCTCAGCTTGCTTTGCTGCTTTGAAGGCGAACCTGTATCTGGAGAAGATAGGATCAATGTGGAACCATTGCTACTTGTCAGAAAACTTCCAGGGGGTTGGCAAAGTTACCTAGAATGCAATAAAACCATTTCTGGAAACACAGGGAATTGGATTCTCCAGTGACACCCCTATAAAGCCAGGGATTTCAGTGAAGCTCTTCAGGGTAAGCGAGAGGGGAATCGAGGCTGTTCCAAAAGTTTCAGGCTTCAAAGTTATAGTGAAAATGTTCATAGAAATTTCAAATTTTCATGGGAAAAAAACTGGATGAATTTTTTGAAAACAAACAAACCAACAAACTTTTATGACTTGACCAGCTCTAGAAATGAAATAGCGGTGTGTTTCCTCGGCAGGAAGTGGGGAGCCAAGAGGCTCAACTGGATTCTTTATTTATGCTAACTCTCAATATGTTACAGCCTTTAACACCCTCTCACTTTTCTCCCTCGTGACTCTCTCCCTAAGTTACCTCTGGTGTTCTGGAGTACGTATTGCCTTTCCCCAGTGCGGCACCCAGGGAACAATCTGACTAGGCTGTTCTTTAGTGATTTGGAACAAATACGCTTCTGGTCGCAAGATGCACGAAGAGAGCATTTTAGGGAGTGTACAGCACTCCTATTGGGCAGCGCTTCCTTGCAGAAACCCTACAGAGCTGCGCAATGCTCTTTCTTCTGAGCAAAATCTAGGTGCTTCTCATGCTGGAAGGCTGGATTCCTGGGCTGTTGTGATACATTTTATAGAGTAGAATTAAATGAAGAGTTAATGGTTCGTTGGGCTAGATGGATGGGTGGATTTACAGTCGCTAAGCAGCCACAGCGCCTGTGATAACTTATGCTGTTCTGCTCTGTAAGCGGATTGGGCAGATTAAATGAAATCATGAGACATGCTATGCAAATTACATCCCAAATCAGATTTTCTGACACAGATTGGGGGGCAAATTGTAAACAGTAAACTGTTTTTTTTCTTGTCTAGAGAGTACACCTTCCAAATGAATTAGCGAAAGGTCAGCCCGCCAGCTAGATCCAACGCCTTAATATTCTCAGGAACAGTTTTTATTAAAAAAATATATCCCCCTTGCACCTCAGGATTATGAAGAGCATTCCAATATTCCTGTTTCCTGCTGATTGGCTAATATTCATGACATTTATTGGGAGAAAATCTAAAACAGCAGCGAAAAGTCTCTGCGTGGCATTTCCACTCAGCATTAAGGCACGCAACAGCTCCAAACTTTCATTATATCTGGCTCTAGATCAATAGGACATTTGTGCTTTTAACAGATTAGTGCCTTTGACAACTGTCTGCTCACACGCATTCTGCTGAAGAGCATGGACTGAGAGGTAAATCTGTTAAATTTCATGAGCAGTGCGTCCAGCGACCTGTAGGAGTTTTGCATTTCGTTACTTTATGTCTTTTTAATCTCTTTTGTTCCATAGCTGGGCAATGACATATGGAGTGATGAATCTGAGGACTGAAAGCTGACAGTCCTTGCAGCTCCAAGTTTTGTAATCCACCACAAACTGATCTCATGTTCAGGTGCTCTGTATTTTTATGTGCCAACTAACTCCGGATCAGTTGCTGTGACATAATGTACTTGTTCCAAAGTTTGAATAATACAGTTACTGTCCAAGAAACAGTTCCTCTTATTGGATTTGCTCAGATCTGAGAAGTTTATCTGCGCCATGTACCAAAAATTGTGTGCAACAAAGTAAATAAAAATGAAAGTGGGTTTGTTATTAACTGAAACTTTCCAGACAGCCTGTCAATTTTTAAAAGGACTCCGTCGGGTCAGACACTATGCTGAGAGCTGTGGTATAACCGTGAAGACAGAACAGAATAGAAATAAGGCAACAAATGTAAGTGTTTGTTGTTTGTCTTGGGGTGTTTTGTTCTGTTGGTTTTTTGTTTTTAAGGGACAATAAATAGTAATCTGTCCATGTTGGTTTTTTTTAAAAATTGCAATAGAAAATTTATTTTAACAAATAAAGATTCTCCTGCGGGGCTTTGCTCTGCTACAAAAATAAAACCAAAACCAGACAGTGAGACTGCCTATAAACTGATTGGTTTGTTTTCATTTTCCAGGCTGAGAGAAATGGCAAAGGAAAACAAACACTGAAAAGTCCATTCGATTTCTGAAGCATTCGATTTTAATAATCTAATGTGATTTCCTTGTAGCATAGTGAAGGAAATTAATTGTGAATGAGTTTATTTCTTTAGCATGGCATGAAATCAGGTGAGAACTGCAGCGAGACGGACAGGGCTGTGTTCCATCTCTTTCTGCAGCAGGTCGTACACCAGGTGGGATGGAGAACCGGCAGGGAGACAGTTAAACAAAGCTTGTTAAGGCGGCTGGTGGCCCTGCAGCCGTAGCGCATGAGGCTGATGCTCATCCATGGTGAGTGTGCCACCAGCTGGAACAAGGATGGCATGGGGTGGCCTCCTCATCCACCACCCATGCTGTCTCCTATCACAGAGGGTCCAATTTCCCCATCTTCTTTCTCGCCCTTTGTCCCCCTTATTTCTTTCTTTTCAGCCCCTTTCCCCTCCTGGTTCTCTCCCTTTGGTGCCAACTGTGTGTCCTGCTCCTGGTGCCTTCCTCCCTCCCCTTGTGCTGCACACACACCCAGTCTCTCCGTGCCCCCCTGGTCCATTCATGGCTTCCCCTGTCTGAGGCCGAGTGCTGCTCGGAGGGGAGGAAAGCCAGGCTGCCCCCGGTCAAGTGGGCCCGTTCCATCATGCAGGATTGGGGCAGAGCTGGCTGTGACACTGGCTGGATTAGGGGGGGCCCTTGAGTGTATTCAGAAGCTCTGATTGCTCCCTTCTGCACCAATCTCACATTGGGGGTGTCACGTGATGCTGGCTGGATGTGGGAGGGGGGCATTTATTGTATTATTTAACATCGACAGGTCGAAATCATAGTGATTCATGTAAGATATGCCGTGTCAGGTACCGTTAGAAAGGCAGTGATGTGCTAAGTAAGCTGATAATGTTTATGTTCATGTGTTGTGTGTGTAATGGAAGTTATGGATATGGTTGATACATCCGTATTTCAAATTGTGCTGTCTGGGTCACACCCCAGACAGGATGGCTGCAGAACAAAAGCATGGTTAATGGCCCATTAAGAAATTCACAGATGCAAGGACCCCAGGGGGAGAAGCCAGGGATATTCCTGATGAGTCACCAGGATTTACTCATGTGACTCTGGACTCCATTTTGGTTCCTGTGAAATTCCACAAGCAGCATGGAAAGGGCCAGAGGACATAAAAGGCAGAGGCCTGGGATCCATTTGGTCTTCAATCCTGTTCAGCTTCGGCCACTTGTCTACCTCTGGATCAAGTCATCTGCACCTGAAGCTGTGAAACAAAGGACTGAGACCCATCCAGGTACTGGATGTGCACCAGAGGGACTATACAAGCCTGAAAACTCCACAATTCTTCTAGAAACCTGATGTACATGGACTTCCAAATCATTTGTATGTGTCTGATTGCTTTAATCCTTTAACACTTCTTTTATTGTTTGTTCCTTTCTTTGTATAATAAACCTTTAGTTTCAGTTACTAAAGGATTGGCTGGCAGCGTGGTATTTTGGGTAAGATCCAAACTTATATTGATCTGGTGCTGTGGCTGACCCTCTGGGGTCAGGAGAAACGTTTTTGGTAAAGAGCATAGAGTTTAAATAACTGGTCTCTTTACTGGACCTAATGGCCGATTGGGAGCCAGAGACTGAAATGCCGTAAAGGGGGCTGTGTGCATTTGTGTACTGGCTTCTTGATAACCAGTGTGGGGAATCAGAAGCACTGTTTGTGGCTGGTTGGGAAGTCTGACTTCAGTGTCACCCACCAGTGCTAGGAGAATCTGCTCTCCTTTTACAGCCTGCCCTGACCTTGGCATTTTCAGGTGGCTGCCCTAGGCACGGACGGGTCACACCAGCCGTGCCCGGGAATACACTACACCTCCAGAATGGTGACGTCCGAGGAGCCCAAGCCCACGTGCATCGCAGCGCCTTGGTGGCCGTGGGTCGCAGCCCGGAGCTGCTTGTGCTGCAGGCTGTGACCACACAGGAGGTCGCTGCTACACAGTTCAGATTCTTCCGGTTCAGAAGCCCAGGGCGCTCAGGCTGGAGCTAGCGCACGCACGCGATGGCCTGAGGCAGGGGAGGTTTTCAGCTGTGCAGTGCAGGCAGGTGTTCTGCTCCCAGTGGAGCACAGGAATAGACTTACCCACTAGACGCTCACTGCAGTCCCCCTTGTGGGATGCCTGATGTTCTAGGGAGAACGCGAGACCTGGCTTCGAGTCCCAGCTTAGCTACAGACTTCCTGTGTGGCCTTGGGCAAGTCCCTGCCTTCCCTCTGCCTCAGTACCCCATCTGTAAAATGGACACAATAGCCCGATCCGGGGTGGTGGGGTACAATCCATTCATTAAGTGGGAGGTGCTCAGAAACGACGGCAGTGACCGTATGTTTTCTAAATGTTCGACTCTTTCCGCTCGTTCCGTCCCCTGCTCTTTTCCTCAGTCCGTCCAAACCTCTGAATATCGTGGCTAGCTCCTGCGTCGTTATTCTCCAGGGTGCTGAGCTGGCGGAGCAAGGAGCAAGCAACCGCTAATCAATAACTGAGCCAGGAGAGAGGCTGCTGCCGCAGGCGCTGAGGCTCTGCCAGTGACGCGTAAACGGGTGCGAAATGAATCACGCTGGCTGAGGCAGCTTTGCTGACGGGGTGGGAACACGCCAGGGCCAGCAGCTGGACGGAGCTCACTGCAAACAGCAGCTCCTGGTTACGCTCCTGGAGGAAAGTGGCAGCTGAGCCCTCTGTGCTGGGGTCCTGCTCTACTGCACCATGTGGGCTGGTCTGCGCTAGAAAAGGTGGGCTGGCATAGCTCTGCTGACTGACAAACCCTTCTGTGTAGACACAACTTGTACCAGCAAAAAAGTGCTTTGCCCATGTAGCTTATGCTGGGTCCTGGACTGAAATGAGCTGTGCAGCCAAACGTATCTTGATGTCCCTGTCACTGGATCTACACCAGGGCTTTTACTGGTGCAGAAATGCCCCAAAACAGCCACCCCCATAAATGCCATAGCTACCCCGGCAAAGGGGCTAGCGTAGATCTGGCCGGGCCGTTCCGGCAGCAAAATGACGGCCGTGGGTGTCACCCCAATAGCCATCTCTCCTCCTGCCCTGGGAGGTGGAGACGCATTGCTGCCTGGCTGACAGGTACCAGGGATGCCTCCGCAGTTTGCACCTCAGGAAGAGTCTGCAGCCGCCGAGGCAGCTTTGCAGTGGCCTGGGGTGTATGAAGTGATGAGTTCTCTCCCTCGTCCATGCAACCATTTTGGGGTGTCTGCACTGCCCAGCAACACTGTCGACAGGACTGTGTGCCCCCCCCACAGGGCGGGGGGTACAACCCCGGTTGCACCCTTGCATTCTGATGCACTTCTCCTGCACTCCCGAAACACTTATCCCAGACAGCCCAGCACTGAAAGCATGGGCAAATGTGAGGCAATGCATTGTGGGATGGCATCTGGAGAACCCCCTGAGCCTTCACTACTTGCGATTTCTTTTCTACACTGGGGAGGGATCATCGGGGGCTTCCCTGGTAAAGCCAGCGCTGAGCTGAGAGCTTTAACCCAGTTGTTGCAACCATGCAACAAAACCGATGCTCACGGTACGGCTGGGGTGTGTGGGTGCGAGGCATTGTCCAGACATCACAAGCTGTAGATGAGCAAAGCAGTGGGCTATTCCAGCACACTTTCACCTAGTCTGGGCTGAGCGGACAGGTTCTTCTGTATACATTCGCCAGAGAAAATCTGCTACTTTGAAATGTGCCTATAAGCCTGTGTGTCTGGAGCAGCGGACAAAAAGCGGAAGGGGAAATAAAATGAGACACTGCCTTTCAGTTCCACTGTTGCTCATGTACGTTGGGAGTGGGAGAATCGAAACATACTTTCACTGGAGGCCAATGATTTTCCCAAACGCGTCTTACTGAGGCCATCATCTTCTGTGCACGCCTCTATTCAGTCTGAGATTTAGTCTTTCATTTCAGCAGTCTGAGAATAACTCAAATCTCTAACTAATCATTAGCCCCTTCAGGCGTTCTCATCTTCATTAGGCTTCATTATTTTTTGTTTTCTTTTTAAAATCCAGGCTTGTTACTCGTGAACGGCATGTTCCACTGGCTTCCTGCCATTTGGAGAATTATTGCACTTCTGGAAGAGCTTTTTCTGCTGTTCCCATCAAAGCCCAAAACGAGACAGTGAAATTTGCACCAGTTGTTTTGGGTTTTTTTTAAAGATATCACTAGTGTTTTGAGCCAAGTCCTTTTAGAACTACCCAGGCCAGTGGCTTTGCAACATAGCCAGACATTTTATGGCGCTTAAGTTTAGGGGCTTTATTTTGTTCAAATTTGGCCCCTTGTGAAGGTAGAGATGAGTGTGCGTGCATGCACAAACTCTATGTAGAGAATATCTATGTAAACCTGCAGTCACAGACAAATCCTCTGGCTGCAATAAATTACTGAGTGTATAAGACCAAGACTTTACCTCTAGTACACAGATCTGAGTGCCAGGCCATTTGCAACTTGGGAAAATCCAGAGCCCAGCACAACTGTCCCACACACTTCTTCCGCCTCTTCCCTCCCCTGGCTGCTGAGTGTCAACAAAGAAACTCAGCTTCAGAGGCATTCACACTCTTGCTCCTTGGAAAGGAGGGGGAGCCTCTGGCATTGGCCTCAAACTTTCCCATGTGCTGCCACTCCAAAAAGACCCCATGCTGCAGGGCTCCTCATTACAAATCTTGCTCCCCTACAACGCTTTGCACAATGGGACCGCTCCAGCTTGCTGCCAGATGACCTTCTGCACTTGGGGAGAGGGGGGGCGCGCTTGCCCCCATTGACTTCTGCTTGGAGGTGTGGACTGAGTATTTACAGCACCTGTGAGCAGAACAGGAGAAGATGCTGGCCGGAGAAGAGTGTTGGGCTGCAATAAATATTTTCCCCATTGGCCAACCTGTGCCAATTCACATTCTCCCTGGATTTGTGGAAACGCAGAAAATAACAAGAGGTCATTTTCCCAAGACGTAAATCCAGCCTTTCCGTCGAGTGAAAAACCAGCCCGGGGCCTAAGACGTCCTTGCATGTTTCGTAGTTCAGGGCCTGAGGAAAATAATTTAACTTGTCTCTGAGCCTCTGGCTGCTGCCTGGTCCCAGTCCCGCCCCCACTTACTCTGTAAGCTCCTGATTCTACAGAGGCCTCGTTGGAGTAATTGTGCTTTACCTTAGTTATGTGCTTTCTTGAGTACATACAATTGTGTAGCCCCAGTCGGTCGGCGCTAGTGCTGTGTGAATAATGGACTTTTTGGTTTGGGAACCAAACCAAACCAAACCAAAAAATAAAAAAATCTGGTTCAGTTTGAACCAAACCCATTTCAAACAAAACATCACTGAATCAAAACCAAATATTTTTCAAGTCGATTGAAATATTTTGGTTGACGCAAAACAAATTTTTGTTTGCTTCAATCTGGCCCCTCTGGAGTGTTTTTTGCCCATTTTACAGCGGGTTGTTTGTCTTTTTCTTTCTCTTTCTTTTGTAAATCAGCCAAATCGGAATTCGAAACACCGTTTCAACACCAGTATGTCAAAGTAAAATGTTTTAACTTTAAAAAAATAAATGGTTTTTGGCCCAAACTGCTATTCGATGGATGAAGACATTTCACCCAGCTCTTGCCATAGCACCAGTTGGAGAGTTATCTCAGGATATCCCTGCTAATGCAACTCTGGGCATTCCCAAAACAGGACCCCAGAGCGGTCATTTTTGTTCAGGCTGGGGACTTGCATCGTTTGTTTAGAGGGAATACAGCAAAGTTGGTGTGTCAGCCACACACTCCCACCATTTTCACTCTCACAAATGTCCGTAGCAAACCCGAGACCTTTTGCTCAGCTCCGGGCAGAGGCCGCTACTACACACTTGGATCGGTTTCGTACGCTGGTGTGCTGTGGCTCCTACAGACAGCTCACAGAGTGACAGCGCACCACACTGCAGTGGAACTAGAGCGTGGATGAGCGCAGGGAAGGAGTTGAACTGAAGAGAATCAGAGAGGGTGCTAGATGTAGAGTGCGGGGGATAGGAGTTGCTTTCATCTATCTTTACATGTGCTGAGATCCAGAATCATGCCACTTAATGTTTCATGTGATGCTACGGGCCATTTTTTGGCTCCTCTGCCATGTGTTTCTTCTTAAGCATTTCCTGGTCAGTTCAGTTTGTTTGCTATTACCATCGGCTGCTGTGGCTGTACAGCTTGTTGATCAAAGCAAAACATGTTGGCTGACACCGCAGAGCCTCAAATAAAGGGATGGCCTCGCAGTGAACTCCCTGCAAGACGACACAACTCAAGGCTGACGGGCTGTTAATGGTTTTTGACGACACTAGCCCTCTGCGAGACCCACTGCCATCATTTCTTCCCAAACAATTCAAATCACATTGAAAGCTCATGTTTGTTTTAGGGGCATCCTCAACATTTTTTATGCATATTTTTGTTTTCCCCCTGGTCCCGTGTACAATTCTTTTAATTTAACTATTAATGAGGAAAAGAGATTTTTTTTTCTCAGGTCTTAAACCCCGGCTGCAAGGAAGCTGAAGAGGTAGTTTGGAGGAGGTGGAAGACATCTCGTCCTGAAGAAAACAGGCTCATGGGAGCAGACAGGAGCAGTGAATTCGCACGGCATAGACCCGCCGCTCTGTTCTTCTCTAGCTTATCAGCTGGCTGCGATGCGGCAATGCTAATGTTCACAGCTGAGTTCCTGAAGGTAGATGTCTGAGCTGGCATCAGGCTGCCGATTGTATTTGGTTTTGATCCATTCCTGGAATGTCAGCTCAGAGAGAGGAGAAACATATGGGACCAAATTCTTCCTCTGGGAACATGGGCACCAGTCCCGTCGGCTCCAAGTTCACTGGGAGTGGCTGACTCTGGCCCCTGGCATTTTAGGCAAGGGGCAGTGCCCGGAGAGGTAATGAAATGGTTTGGGGGAACACGCTGGAACTCTTATCCCATCGGACCTCTCTGAATCCCATCTCTCCACCGGGTGCATTGCCCCTCTTCCTGCTGCTCTCCTGCCCCAGCCAGTGTCTCTCAACCCCAGGCAAACGGCCGGGACAGGAGAGCAGCAGGAGGAGGGATAGAAATGGCCTTCTGAGCAACTAGGCTGGTGGTGCAAATCGTCTCTGCAGGCCAGTGTCTTCAGGGCTGGCAGAGCCAGCTTTCGGGGGCATCTTTCCTTTGAAGGAAGGGCATCTTTAGCCTTTTCGCTGCAAGATAGACGTGAAAATGTGAACTGCTCTCTGGGATGGGGATGTTATTCAGAGGCCAAGGTAGGGTCACTCTGAAATCCAGGGAAGTATAGGGGGCCTGTACCCGTTTGTGGCTGTGGGGGAGTATCTCCTAGGAGCTACTGATGGTGCTAGGTCTGCCTGTCTCTGCAGCCCCCAGCGACAGGAGGGGGCAGATCAATAGCATGAGAAGCAACAAGACCTAAAATCCTCAGCACAGGCCTGAGTTATACTGTCTTCTCCGGCATCAACTCTTTCTGGCTCAGGTCACCTTTGAACTTTTGAAATGAAGATACCACCAGCACCAGCCCAGGGGTGTGGTGAGACAGATCAAGCGCGGTGCGACGCTGTAGTGCTTCGGTACGTGTCACTGGTCTAGAGAGGCGTTGGGGGAGAACGGCAGAGAGAGACGGGACGACGTGGTGGAGGTGGGCAGAGAGCAGGCTGCAGTGAGCAAAAGGGGACTGAAGGAGAAGAGTCACTGCAGCATGGCAGAGAGCTTAGAGGGTCATGAAGAGAGGATGGGGTGAGCCTGGGAGGGAAATGGTACTGCTGGGGAGAGAAGAGAACAGGGTTGGGAAATGCTTCGGGCACTGGATAACAAAGTGACACAATCTTTCCGGAGTAAATGCAGCTTAATTATCTCAGCACTACTGTGTGTCCTCTCTTGACCCTCCCTGGCAGCTGACCTCCTCCATGTTCGCACGCATGGAGGAAAGGCATTGGCGGCTCTTTGTGTGGAGAAGACACTGGAGAGATTCCGTGGTCCAAAGACTAGACAAAATGGGCTTGTACTCAGCTGAATGGCCCCCAAACCCTCCGGTGGGTGAGGTCATGGCCTCCCCAGCCCCTGGCTCATTCAGAGAATTGTCCCCGGCTCAATAAATCAATGAATTGATTCATTAAATAAAATGCTGGAAACTATTCCCAGCACAAGCTAATGGGCTCCACTCTTGCAATAGAGGGAGTATCTTTTATCTTTGGGATAAAATGAGTCACCGAAGTCTGCGGCACGGGGGGTCCAAGGATCATCTCTGTGACTCCCTCTAAAATACAGAGCTCGGGCTTGGACAGAGGGGCCGGATCCTGGTGGGCTGGAGTCACTGCAGCCTGAGAGAGAGCTTTGAAAATGGTTTTCAAGGCAGATCCCAGAAAGCTAAACCTAGTAGCCTGAAACTGGCCTACTTCTGGCTGCTACGACACCTCTTCTTTTCAACTGGCCCTAAGGGAACCCCCCATGCTCCTTTACTTTCCAGATCATGGTGGTGCCTCCCCAGTCAGCAGTCGCTGTGCTCATTGGGAAGGAAACCTTTCCTGACAAGCTTCCCCGGCTGATTTGCGACATACCTTGAGATAACACCGTGCATCTCTGCGGTGACCTGAGCTGTGCACACTGGAGCTGAAGCGCTGAGATGTATTTGTTCGGCGTGCCTATTCCAGTGAGGGCGACCGAGGCGTTCCTGGCGTTGGATGCTGTTGTCAGAAAGAACCAGCCTGTGACCTGTCCTCCTTCAACAACTCCCAGAGCATGTTCCAGACGCTGACGCTGCGTAAGTCTTACACTGCATTAAAATGCTATGGAAGTGCTGGTTTCACGCACTGCACAGTGCTGTCCAGCATCTGCATTGCACTTTTCCTGACGTTTGCACAATGGCGCCGACCTAGCAGTGCAAGTTGTGCTGCTTTAGCCAACCTACGGATCTAGCTCAGGTTTTTCCTCTAGCCCCCACCATTGTAGAACTGAAACTTGATGGGTGGAAGCTGAGACAGAAAGCCTTTGTCTAAGCAAACACAGCGTGCTTAGCGGTTAATATAGTATTTGACCCACTCTACTATCTATGCCCTCGTTACAGGGCATGTGGCCTTTCCACTCGTATCCAGTGCTAAGTGTTTTGTACACTGTTGCTAGTTAGAATACCAGGAATAGGATTGCCCGAGTCTGTAGCCAAGGTGTGACTGCTGCAGTGTAAGAGATAATATGACTTGAGAACTTTGGAAGCCAGGGCGTGGTGCTCCCCAAATGACCCTTTCCAAAAGCTCGACGACACAATGCACGCAACTCCAGCACAATCTGATTTGTTTCAGCAGGAGCATGGGAAGTGGCAGCTGCAAAGAAGAATCACTTTGGTGTCAATTAATGCACATGAAAACGACACCTCTGAACTGCATTTGTCCCTGTGAGAGGCACAAAGACGCTCACTCATTTGATAAGGTGTTTCCCGAGAGCTCTGAATTGCGCACATTCCTTTCAGAAAGCTGGAGCCACAATCTGCCTGGAATGAGAGCAGGAGAGCCATGGATATTGTTGATTTTCTGCAGCGAGCCGGCATGGCAGAGCTCATGGCAGATTGTACAATAGAGATTATGACTTGTGAAACTCTACAGGTTTTTGAACTCTTCCTTTTTTCCATCATAAAAAAAATGTAATCAACCCTAAGAAGCCCCGACGGTCTGTAGACAGCTGTATGGTAAATAGTTTACAATATAGTCTGTCTGGGGATTCAAAGTTAATTTGGAAAGAGCCAATATGGTTATTCAGAGTTGTCAAGCACAATTAAAACATACAAACTTCACAGAAGCAGAGTGATAGCAGCATTCACCTGCAGAAATGTGCTCCCACAGTCTAATCTGCTCTCCACCCTCTCTCCATCTTCCCAAGAAAAATCTCCCGGGCACAGCGTGAACTATTTATTTTGAAAATGCTTTCCCATTACCGACGTGCTCAGAAATAAATCCTTCCATGATGAGACTGATTTTTCCCTCCTTCCCACTCCACTTTGGATCTGTCCCCATGAAAACATTTTGTACTTTGCACATACTCTGCCAGATCTTCAGCTGGTATAAATCGACATAGCTTCACTGAAGTCAATGATTAGGCCAAAATGTTCATAGTTTCATAACGTTTAAGGCCAGAAGGGAACATTAGATCATCTAGTCTGACCTCCTATATAACACAGACCATTAAACACCACTCAGCACCCACACACCAAATCCAAGAACTAGAAACAAGCCCGAAGTGTTACAACCCTCGGGACACTAAAGTATTGTGTTCCATAGGCAGAAAACAGAAGAGACTGAGGGGCACTGATGCGGTGGAAGAGAATTGACTGGATGAGATATGCCTCCTGGATCCTAGCAGGCGATCTGCACCTCATGCTGCAGAGGAAGGTGAAAAAAATCCCCATGTGACCCTGGGAAAAATTATTTCCTGACCCTGAACATGGTGATCAGTTTGAACCTGAGCATGTGTGCAAAAACCGACCAGGTAGCTAAAACAGAGGATTTTCAGATTTTTGCATCAGGGGAAAAACCCTTCCTGACCCCTTCAGGCAACTAGCTGAAGCCCTGAAATTAGATTCTAGTTATTATCGTAATAGTTATACTCCTAAACCCAGATTTACATAGAAGTAGCTGGACAGACTCAACACTAGCAGTCAGTGGTTCAAAGCTTCTGTCTTCAATCTGCATGCCAGTCAAGGAGTTTAAGTTTCTGGGGACCACTGTTCTTCCTGTAAATTCCAGTGTTTGGTGACAACAATGCTTGTGAAGCTGTATTTATTTTATACTTCTTGCGTGTGCATCTTTCTGTTACAATGAAGTGAACCTCTTTTTCTTTGCAGGCCTTGTTCAATCCGCTAAGAAAGAATATTATTTTCTAGCAGTCATTTAAAAAAAATACCCCCAGGGGCTCATTGTTGTTCCTCTCTTAGGGTCTGATCCAAAGCCTGAGGAAGTATTTCCACTGACCTCAGTGTACTTTGGCTCAGACCTTTACACCCAGATTTACACCCGTGCTTACCTTTGCGCACTGTCACACCAATAACATTCTGCACAGTTCATTAAGTTGAGCACGAGCATGAGTCTGCGTAGGATTGGAGCCGCACATTGCACAGCAAGACCTGAATCTTGTTCCTTCTGTGAAGTGCTCTCCCTTAAACACTGAGACCTTCTTGGAGATCCCACCTAATTAACTCCGGTCTGCGGTGGTGTTTGTAACAAAAAAAGACCTTTTGGTGACATTAATTCAACTGTAGGGTTGAAATATAACTCCTGAGTTCAAAGGTTAAAGGCACATAATTCCTCTGTGCATTTTAGGGTTTGGTCCAGCACTAAGGAGCAGCTCTCAAGCCTGACTTTGAATTATTTCAGGGGATGGATTATTACCTCTTTTGTACATTGCAAATTTGAGGTTGTTTTTATTTTAATGGATTAGTCATCCTTTGTAAGGGGAGCAAAAGGATAAATCATAATAATGTGGGTTTGAATTAAACTCCTAAACTTCAGCCCCCTAAGCCTAATAAGATTAGAATGTGCATACCTCAATACCACATGAAAAGGTCGTGTTCCCTGCCTAGAATATTTCAGCAGCATGCACTGAAACACATTCTGCTGGTATCCTGCATGAACTTCCAATCGCACCATATTAAATTGGATATTAATGAAACCTTCCAAGGGGTGCTTATATTAATTCCAGAGAAACACAAGACACACCTCGAGCCAGAATCCAAGCCTTTTTTTTTTTTTTAACTTAACTATTCACGGCTTTTTTTATTTGGGAAACTGGGCAAACCACAGTCTGCTTTAAGGAACACAAACTAGCCCTGCAGTGACTTGGTGGGGGAAAGAAATGCTCCTGAGGGATTAAATTCTCCTCCATGCAGTGGTCAGCACAATTTATGCCCTACTTACGTGCGGCTCGGGGTGCATCGGCCTTGTGCTGACTCTTGCTTGGAACTAATTGCACAGTTAGATATTTACCTGTGAAGGCCCCAGGTTTGCAACCGCTCTGCTTTAACTAAGGCGTTGGCTTAAAAAGAGTTCTGCAATGTCGTCATGGGGCCTTGGGCTTGGAGTGCTAGCTAAGCCTGGAAACCGCCCAGGTTGATTATGCTAATAATGCTTTTCCATAGCACGTTTTCTTAGGTGGGATCCCAACGTGGGTCACACTCTTTACACATGCAGTTTTGCCACCAAAATGTGGAGTGGAGGGGGAAAGGAATTTGGGCCACGGACATTGGGGCAAATGCTTCTTCTTTAATGTCCACACACAGCACATGGGTCCTTAGTTACTAAGGTTTTTAATGGTGCTCATCTTACCTACCAGAGACGACTGAACGCCTGCATTGATCTTGACAAGATTTATTTATTCGTAGCCTTTATTTTTCCAGTTTACCCAAGGTGCTGATCTCCATCTTTCAAGGCACAGGCACAAGCAGCTTTAAAACACATGCATTAATAGTCTCTGTTTACACAATGTCAAAAGATGACACGTCAAGGGCCTCCAGCTTGATCCGTTAGGAAAGCACCTGAGTAACTAGAGTCCGAAAGGCGAGCACATGCAACCTTGTTGGACCGAAGGCAGAAGGAATTTCCAGAGCTGACAATTCCGGTGCTCACACCGTTTCATAGCCTCGAGATGAGTACATTTGGGGTTTATAATCTCAAGTAAAGCACAAAGAGAGATACGGTTTCAAGATTCCTCTGATGGATTTACTGATCAGACCCAAGACTTTCAACTTCACCTGGAAATTCACCGGAAGCACATGCAGGCCCTAAAGCATGGGTGTAAAATGCTTTCTGCATGAAACCCTATTATGTTAATGGGGCCGTTGGCAGAGAATCCTGTACCAATGCTGCATGATCCATTTCTGCATGTTGGACAAGTTGGCCCAGTAAATTAATCCTCAAATCCCACATGAAAGGTATCTCCACTCAACTCTATTGAGTGCTTTCCCTGGCCACTGTGCAAGGAGCTTGTTTTTTCCTGCTAGCTTTTGGGGTTGAAGATAGATATAGATTGAAGACAGACATTCGTTTACAGATATGGATCATCCTAAATGAACCCCAGCTGACCAGGAAGTAGCAAAGCTGGCGAATACCCTCCTAGATTCCTGACCAGGAAGTGCTGCTCACCCACACTCTGAGAACAAGGACACTCTAAGCTGTCTCAAATTGGACATCCGAAATCACTAGTCACTTTTCAAAATCTCAGTCAGATTTTTGGGATTTTCTGATTCTGCCTCAATGCATGTGCATGAACAATCCCTTTGACAACACTGGTGACTGTGCCGTCCATCCAGGTAAGACTTAGACGTAATCCCCAGATAATATTTTTTTCGTTTCACCTATATTCAAAGGCAGTATAGGAATTTATGTGCTATGGTTTTTCTTCCGGTCAAATAGATTTGCAGAACACTAATGTACTTAATCTGGTATAAAAGATTCCTTTTAAAGGGATTGATGGATCTCAATAAATAATGAGCTCAGTGTCTGGGACTGCTTCAGAGATATTAGACCATGAAACAATTTAAATGGCTGTTACTTAATAATAATAATTAATTAATTAATAATAAAGCTCACTACCATATACTGCAAAAACAAAACAGAACAACCAACCAACCAACCAACAAAACACAGTACCTGTGGGAGAAAATCTGAAGCTGTGCCTACAGGAAGAAGGACCATTTTAAACTGCTGTCTAGTCGTACCTGAGCATGCTGCCTGTTTACACACATTTGCAGCAAGAAGGCTGTATTTGAAGCAGAGAGCCAAGAATTTGTGTCTTATTTCTGTGAGACAAAACAAATGTTATGAAAGTGTTTTTATGCACAGTCTGTGACTTGCCAACTGGTCCAGCAGGAAGAGACAAATCTGAACTATTCCTGCTACAGGGAGGCATGCAAACAGAGCAAAAACAAAGCAAAAAAAAAGGCATATTTTAAACGGAGATCTATAGCGCTGGATTCCCTGCTCAAGAAAATTAAGGATGTCATTTGCAATCAAGATCAACACCGGGTATTTTCAACAGCTGGAGCAGTGAGAGGTTCTAATGCTGTAGGGACCCACTGAGGCGAGACTCATGTGAATAAGCAGGACTGGAAAAGTTGAAAACTAAAACCGAAGGGCTGAGAAAGTGGTTATGCTGCTGGAGAATCATTTTTGAGTAAACAGAACTTGATACTGTTGCTGTTCCTAACGCTCCCTTTGACGCCTTCCTCTCCTGGTGTTGCTGTATCTTTGATGTCACCTCCTACGTTTGGAACAGCTTCCCTTTACCCGTGTGGACAGAACCATTGCTTCCTTCCTTCCTTCAAACGCCTCCTTGGAAGCCATTTCTTTTGCAGAGCCCTTCAAAGCTGACCTTATGTCACATGATGTTCCCTGCACTTGTCTCCTTGCCTGAAATCTTGTCCAGTACGTTGTATTTATCGCTTTGAAACTCTGTGTTTTGGAGCCAGGACGCTGTCTTTGTATGTGGTCAGTAAAATTCCATTCAGATTCCTGGTGCTATATAGGAAACAATAATAACTGATGGTGTGTGTGTTCCACTGCTTTCTGCTGAGTGAAATCAGAAGAGGTCATCTCGGCACTAGAGACCCGATACTGCTTAATTCTAATCAAGATTCTCCTCGATCACCAATGGTAGCCTGTGCTTTTGGAGCAGAAGGTCTGAGTTCTATCTCCAGTGACGGAAGCTGAGCACTGGACGTGTGTGCAAGAACCTGGCACGTAAAACACCACATGGAGTGCCCTCCCTTCTCCAATGCACACATCTGCCACCCCCATTTGCATCCCCCCCCCCCCGCATAGTCCTTTAGAGCCTGGAACAAGGGGATACCCAGACCCGGTGTGGATATCTGCACATCAGTCCAACACAGCGCCCAGGACACTTTCCTTGCTCACAGCCACGTCGTAGCAGCGCCAGTGTCTTGCAGGCTGGGCGCATGCGAGACCTGCGGGCATTCTGAATAATACTAGGAAGACATTCCTGCTTCCCTGCCCAGGCCTGGCTCCGAGGGGGCTTTGGGAGCTGCAGCTGCAGTGCCAGGTATTATCGTCAGTGGGGAGAGAGAGAGAACTGTGTGACAGACTCCTCTGTGCATCGAGCCAGCTCCAAGCCATGCCTCTCTGAAGCCCTGAACACCCAACCCCTTCGTTGCCATGAGGGCACCTGTTCGGAAAAGTCCTTCAGCCTCCACCCGGACGTGCGATCAAAGTGGGGTGCCGGCCTGGTGCTGCAGTCTGCACAGGCAGAGTTGCCTCCCCATGTGCTCTGCAAGTAAGACGGGCTCCCTTCTCGTCCGTGTGTGCCAGAGAACTGAGAATTAAGGGGTTCCTTAATCTGGCTCAGGAGCTTCTCCGGCCCACCTCACGATGGACTGAGCGTGACACCCCCCCGTGAGACAGGGCAAGGCTCTTACGTCCATTGTACGAGGGGAACCTGAGACACAGCGCCACGCAGTGACTTGCACACAGGGAGCCTGAGGCAGTGCAAGAACTGAGCCCTGGTCCCCCAAATCGCAGGCTTGCACCCTAGCCACTGGGCCATCCTGCCTCTCTTCCTTTTGCTTAACTACATAGCTGGCAGACTCCTTCCGCCACCGCTCTGCCATCCTTCTCTTGCTATTTCCCCAGCCCTCTTTTCATGGTTCCGTGTGAGGTCCATTTCCCTCGTGGCCAGGCTTCCCTGCGACAGGAAGGGCTTCCTATGCCCGCCAGCAACAGAGCACAGTAGGCAGGCTGCAAGGAGTCCCCTTTATGACGTGTTTTGATGTCTTGGGGGAGGTGAGGGGGTGCTGTGTACTGCTTGCCCGTTCTATCTGCTCACAGGTGAGGCTTTGCATGCCAGCAGCTTGCAAATTGTTTTGTGGCATGTGGAAAAACCAGAAGGCGGAAACTGGACTTTGTGCGTGTTCATTCCTAGGCGTGCCTCAGACAGAACCCACCAGGGGTGTGAATTTACACAGACCTTTCAGGAGATCTGCCCTTACGGCAACTGCCGGACCGGGGAGTGTTAAGCACTTGTAGGTTTCAGAGTAATTTTTAAAAGCTGCTGTATTTCCTCTCTGGCATTCAAAAGACCTGACTCTTCATGAGGGATGCTGAACGAACAGATGAGGTGAAGGTAAGAACTTAGCACCTGCATGAAACAATCAGCTGTCACTCACCAAGGCTTCCCAGTGAGGCCATCCTTACACATACGCGCAAGAACGAGCCAGAGAAGGTGGAAGGAGCTGCAACGTTTGTAGCTTGTTTGTTTCCCCCCAAAAATGGCCTTCCTTCCTTCCTCGTACATGTGAGTCATCCACAGTCTGTATGATGTGAGCAGCGCTCTGCAAGCCACCTCTCTTGGACACTTCAAACCCAATGAAATCAACAGAGGGAGATAAAGGGCCTTCCCAAGTCCCCTTTGGTTTGGGTCCCTGCGGTATGAAGTTTGGCGCAGCACCAACCAACTATGCTTTTCTCTCTGGGTCTTCAAAGCCCAGAAACAAACGTGGACCTTGTATCAGACCAAAACAAAATACACTGCTTAGCACCCCTTGGGCAGAGTCTGATTGGAGCCGGGCTGTTCTGAGGGATCTCCTCCTGGGGACACGTTTAGAATTGTGCTATCCGGTGCGAAATAAAGATCAGCTCCTTGGAAGAATCTTTATGAGACAGAGATGAAAGTCATGGCTGGGTGAGCAGATTCCAGAGAGGAGAAGAGCAGAGCAGCGTTCTTTCCCTCATTCCTCTCCGCCCCCCCTGGCCACACACAGGCCCGTGCAAGTGAAAAACAATCCTTTGACCTGGTTTTCCGATGTTGGTACAATGAGTAAACCCATGGCAAGGCATGCGAATTCATTGCATGTGCAAACCCCCACATCTGTGCGCACCTGGGCATTTCTGCGTACAAACCAGGAAGATGCACACATCTGAGCACACAGTTGTGAGTTTGCATGTGCATTTTTGGAAACATGCACTTCCTCCTCACCGTTCTGTGGAAGTCCCAGGGCTGGCTTTGCACCACCCCTCCTTTGCTGTTTACAGTTCCTTTGTTGAACAGGGGTCTATTCTAGCCCCTCTTTTGGCTAAGCTTTAAACTAAGGTATCCAGGATCCTTCAAGATACTCCAATCTCTAAAACGACACCTTCAGCAGAATCAAAATGAAGAGCACACACTGCGAGGTAGGGCGTATTTCATTTAAAAACACTTTTCTGCCGTGCCTGGGCAGAAGAATCATTAACAACTCTTGGCACTGCCAAAGCGCATAGGTTCTCAACCAGAGGGTCACGACCCCATGGAAGGTTGTGTGTATAGATCCGAAGAGGAAGAGACCATCCTACCTTTCCTAATGGATGGGACATTTCCGTATTGTAACATGGGCTCACAGACTGGAACCACTGTCACAGAGTAACCTGCACTAGCTGAAATTCACTCAATAGGCAGCCTGAGAGGTTTTGGAGGAAAATTGAGCTGAGCTAGAGAAATAGGTCACCTTGGACACAGTCAGCCTGGAGTTCTGTGATACTTCCAGGACTTGATTTGTATCTCTTCTTCCTCAAGGGCATGAAAAAACCATCTACCCTGGGTACAAGACCCTGATATAGTACATCATGTTCTGTTTCAGGTTGGGATCCAGGAACATGCGCTCTGTTCCATGGTAAGGCTGATGGCAGAGAAGTCCTGACAGAGGGCATCGGTGCAGATTTTTAACTGACAAATGTCTTTGTTCCCCAAAATATAATTTCCTGAACATGGGACTTAGGCTCCATTATTCAACAAGAAACATGAACCTGAACCCAAACCCTGGATCTCTTTCTGAGCAAAACGAGTCCAAAGGCCTGGCTGTTCTGTTTTCAAACTGAGACCAGCTGGCTTGGCTGAGTCTTGGAGCCAGGAGGCTGAGTGCAGAAAGACAGGGTGAGGACTCTGCCTGGGGGACAGGAGAACAGCCCTTCCCCAAAAGTTCCCATATGCCTTTGCAGAGTAGGGGCAGGGGGGACCCTCAGTTCGCTTGGAGTCATCCTGAACAGCTTGTGGGCTGTGTTCAACAGCTGCCTACTGGGGCTCCTTATCGTCGTTGTCAGTAAGATTTGCTTTGTGTCACTGGGAAGTCGATTAGTTCACCAGCACACTCTCTTAACAGGAAAATAACTGGAATAGTAATTAAATGTTTAGCAGAAACGAGACAACACAGAAGGATAAGCATCTGCAAGGTTAAAGCCTGTCTGCTTCTTCACTCTAGCTTTACCCGTTGGAATTCAGCCAGATTTAACTCCAGTGGTGATAGGCATTTGTTTCTCTACATTAGCCAGAGATAATGCGATCACAGGCCTGGGGCCCACTGCAGCTTGTCCCTCGTAGCGGCCGCTGTTTCCAATGTCTTCCAGTAGCTGCCCATCAGTGCGCCGTGTCATCCCCTGCTGCATGTTGCTTTATGGCGGCACGAAGGTCTGATCCCAGTCCGGCCAATTGTGACTAAAGCTCGCATTTATGTGCAGAAAAGGAGGGCAGAGGATGCGGCTTTCATTTGTGTCCAGTCAGCCAGTTGCAGCGCCGGTGTCTCTACAGGTGGGCAGGGCCCGATTAGTGCATCCGATAAAAGCTGCCACCCACGCACCATTCTGCATGCGACTGCTGGGCCGCCCTGCATAGCAAATCGGTGTTGCTTAGTGGGGGAATGGCAGGGGCCCACAGGAGCTGTTCAAACCAAAGAACACGGAACAGCGGGCTCCCCTGGGGGCGTTGTAGCTGCGTCTGATGTAGGGCGTGGGGCATGCCGCCCGACTGGGTTTAAAGGTGAGCTGTGGCTGGAAGAAATGCAACCTCGCGCCCTCTCTCCTCTGGTGATGGCCTGCAAAGGCTTGGTTAAAACATTAACGGCGAGTTTTTCTTCTCGTTTTCTCATTATCAACGGAGGTCTCGTCTGCCTGGGAAGACTCTCTGGCGACTGGAAAACTAGAGGAGGAGACTGAGCAATTGTGAGAAGGGAAGCCGAGCCCTCTGAGCCACGTGGAGTCCGGCGCGGCAGCCAGGTGCCACCTCAGCCCTGCCCTGGGGGAGCTCAGCAGAGCCTTCCTGACCATATTCCATCATCTGCAAAACGTAACGTGTGCGGCTTCTCGTTTTGCTGCCTGAGGTAGACGGCGTTTGGTGTGTAGGTGGAGCTTTGAAGAGAACAGCTCGTCCCTAGTTCCATGACTGCTTTGTCGTCCGCCCAGCCACAAAGCAGGTGGGAGAGGCTCTCAAGAGATCGAGGGGGTGGGCTGAGCAAGTCTGCAGGAGGAGTCCTAAAAGCAGCTGAACCCAGGTAGGAGCAGTGGGCTGAACGTTGGCGCGGCGTTAATGATTTCTTCATTAGTAAGGCCATAGCTTGGGCATGGTGATCACCCCCACTCCTGGGGGAAGCCACTAGCCCCTCCTGGGATCTGTGTCTGTGTGGGAAACAGGGCATATGTACAAAAACGTTGTCCCTTTCAGAAGTGTAATGATGGGGAGACAGGAGGTTTGCCGAGGCCACAGGGTCTGGGCTCACATATTAATTCCCTGAGGGCTAGGAGAGGGTGACCTGGTTTGGATAAAATAATAATTACAGTTCATAATACTAAACCCCAAAGGTGAACATTCGCTAATGATAGGAGCTGAGCCTGTTTTGAATTCCAAACACTTTGCAGAATTTAACTTTTGACGTCGTACTTCCAGCCGAGACAGGAAGCAGAAGCGAGAGGCAAAGACCGTCACTGTGAGATTCGCCACCTGCCTGCCAATGGAATGCACCAGGAATCGCACAGAACAGCCAGTTTTCCAGGGATTTCCAGCGTGGCCCTGCAGGCACGATGGGTTCAGATGCAGTTTGGAGAAGTATCCACACACCTGGGTGCTTCACTGATGCTCTGGAGGTGCGCCTACCCCTGAGCACCTTCCCAGCACATCGACAGCTGTGTTAACCAGCATCCCACTGTCACTGCTGCATAATTGTGATATAGGGCATCTCAAAGGTATTCTCAAAGGATTCAGCAAAGGTGCAAAGCTGCTATTGAAACTATGCAAAGGAAAAAGCCCTTCTCCTGCTGGCCCCTTTGGCTTGATTTCCTGAGTAATTTATGTACAGCATAATCTATTAAATAATTAAAGTCCAGCGCTAGTCACTTCCCCTTATTTAATATCCTAATCAAAGGAATTTAAAATGTGCTTCTCTTGAAGTTAGGTCAAGCTCCCTTTTTAATGATGCAACCTTAAAGGGACTGTGTTTTGGACTCCGACAAAATGCTGTTAAGCACAGAATGTTAACAGGCCCAACGTGTGTTGTAAGCGATGACTTGGGAAAGCCCTTACTCTCTCAACTAGTCCTTACTCACATGAGGCGTCTCACTGGTGACGACATGTGTGGCTGGATCTGTGGAGTTGGGTCCTATGGCCCAGATCCGAAAAGGTGTCAAGACGACAAACTCCAGCGTTAGGTACCCAACTGCCTTTGAGGATCTAGGCCTATGGAGCTGCACTACACCATGTCTCTTTGCACTGAGAGCCAGTGAGACACAGAATGGAATAATCTGTGTAGATTTTATGGACGTTGCAATTCCGAGCTTTCCTTGGGGTGGCGCTATTTCTCCAGCATTCTACTTGTGGTGTCCACCCCCGCTTGACGCAGACCTGTTATTTAAAACAGCAGTCCCTGGTGAGGTGAAAGGGACGTTGCTAATTCTGCTGCCTTACTGATCCACATTTAGTAGGATGCTGCATGTTGCATTCCTGCAGAACCTGTCCTAATATTATGGCATATTTAAAATCATGCCACCCTTCTGCTGATTACCATTTAGGAGCTGTCAGTCCAGTCCTACCCTCCTGTCAGCAAAGGAAAGCAATTACTTTTAAAGGAGTGTTTGCCTGAAACATCCAACTTTGTAGCAGGTGTTGCTGAAAAAGAGTTAAGTGAGGTCTGCTGATTCACTTAGGCAAGTGGCTGTTTCTCTGAACTAGACATATGGGACATAGCAAAGCTTGTCTAGGGGAGTGAAGATCTAGGGTGTGGGCTGAGCAGTATGAGAGAGGAACCCTAGGAGCAACCAAGCTTAGGGAGAAGGTGTGAGCTGAACTTTGATGTACTATTGTAAATTTCTTTGTTAATAAAACCAAATGCCATGAAGGAAGAGAACTTTAAATCAACACTGGGAGCTTTGTTGTAGAACGCCTTAGCAAAGGCTCCTGCTCACAGTGAGGCGTTTCTTTCCTGCTGCCTGACTCACACTTGGATAAATGAAGTCTAGTTATTAGGCTATTTATCTAGTAGCAGGAAAGGGCACTTATTTCTCCATGATAACAGGGGCACACGCTGGTGCATCTAATCTCATCAGACTGCAGTACATGAAAGGAGCTCCAGAACAGTGTTTACAAAAGTTTACCATAGTTTATTCTGCTGTGTGTCAAACAGCACATGCTGCAGTTTATTCCAGTGGGTCAAAGCTATTACCAAAACACAGGGGCAGCCTGTCCTAAAGATGACAGTGTATGTGAACCTAGAATTGGGGGCTGACTAATTTTTTATTTGCAAAATCGCACTGATTACCCTGGTAATCAATAACGTCCTTCCCTTTCATGCACCGGATATTTTTTTTTTAAAGATGCATCCATTTAATTTCCATCTTAACTTAGATTCCCCCAATGAATTTATAGCCTCTCTCCACTTTTATTGTTGATACAGATCTTTATCTGCCCTGGACTTATAACTGACATTTAAATTACACTGCAAACAATGAATCAATATTTATGGATTACTGGGCCAATATATTTGCCAAACGAGTTGTTATGGGATTCTGTCTCCCAGCAAACAGGGCAAAGAGGTCAAGGTCAAGGCTTTGTCTAATGAGGAATAGGAACAGACAACAGCTGCCAGCCTGATATTGACTGTTTAATAGGAATGCATCCATGTTAGTCATTTAGTTTAACATATTGAGCTCTTGGTTGATTTTCTCATTCTTATTTTCCCACTGATAATCGTTCAGAATTTGAGACAAAAAGCATGTTTTTCCCCTTCCACAGCCACCCAGAATATCACTAGTATTTCTTAAGAAGCAGGAAGAAGACAGTTTTCCCCCGACCTGTAACACTCACACAGCGTCTCACGCGCACACACATAATGCAGCAAATATAAACTCGGTTCCTGGGGTTTTTTCAGGGCTGTTTGCAGTGTAAGTTATGGAGAGTAAATATGAATACCTGGTCCAAAGTGGTGTTTATCAGTCAATACTGGCCATACATTTAACCTGAAGAAGAGCTCTGTGTGATCCTGAACACGTGTCTCTCTCACCAACAGAAGTTGGTCCAATGAAAGACGTTACCTTATCCATCTTGTCGCTTTAATAACTGTAACCTACAGTTCAGAAAACAAGACAAGCAATCTCTTATACCTAGATTGTTACAGACATTTTCTGGCTTTGGAATACTCAGATTTCAAATGTCTGTTTGTGTAGTTGCTCTCATCAGCTGAAATCAGATGTCAAGCTGCCAACAGAGCACTTGATTATCTTTTTCTGTCCCTCTTGCTAATCATACAGCATGTTTGTTCATAGATGATGGCTGCTGATCTTACACCAGTAATAGCAACAGCACTGATAATTAGTACTTTGCACTTTTATACCACTTTCTATCCGAGGATCTCAAAACATTTTATATGTATTAATGAATTAGGCTTCACATAGTTCATGTGAGATAGGGAATTATTTATTCTCACTGTATTGATGGGGAAACTGAAGCACGGTGAGGTTAAGGAGCTGAGTTTCAGAATTAGGCCAATGCAATTAAGTGTGCAAAATTGTGAGTTTAATGGTGGGCTTAATTTTCCAATGTAATTTCTGCACACACTCCTGCAAATCAGGTAATTGCACAACTAGCCATATATTTGCATGTGCAATTAGCCAGCTTACTTGTACATGCATAGTAACTAAACACATAACTCAGATGTGTAATTATATGCACAGTTTTCACTCCTAATAGTGTGGCTAATATTAAACATTGGGCAATCAGTGACTTACTGCAAGGTGACTCAGGGATCATGCTGGGCTAGAGCATCCATCCCCTAGTATTCACTTCTGTGCCCAATCACTAATGCCACTGCTTTCTCCCACATTGTGTGGATTTGGGTGTGTACGTAGGTGTATAGAGATATCCATGGCAAAAGGTTCAGCTAAACATCCAGGGAGCCCACAAAATGTCCATGAAAAAAGGTATCTAGGCATGCTCCATTCCAGTAAAAAAATAAAAAAAGCAGAAGCAGCAAAACAATGGGGGAAAAAACCCTATCTAACATGAGTGTTAGTATCTGAACAATCAGTCACTTTGGGCAAAGGTTCTGTTCGGATCTAAAGCAATCAGCACCAGGTAATCCATGCATAGTATTCCCAGCCTAGAACTCAATTAACTCGTTCTGGTTTAAAAGAGTTTTTTTACAAATCTGTCCCAACATCAGCCTTGCCCAGTCACCTCCGGCCAAATGCAAGAGCTTAAGTTCAAAGAGGGCAACAAATGTAATAAAATGAAAATTGGGGATTCAGTTTCATGACACTCCTTTAAAAAGATGTGTTTATCCCTCTTGTTAAATGCCAGATGAATAGTTTAAGGCCTAAATTAGTTTTGCCCTCTCCCATTCATTTATTTACATTATAATAATCCACTGTCTGTGAATTGTGTCAATTATTCTTTCCTCTTGGCAAGCCAAGAATTCTTTGTTCCTTGCTAGTTTACAAAAGTGAAATATAGGTGAGGTTTAGGACCTTTTAATCCTCCTATGTAATTACTGCTCCCTACAGACACCACAGCATTTTACAATCGCTCTGCGTAGCTGGCAGGCTCAGATTAGCACACAAAGTCGCTTCACTTCATCAAAGGTTTCCTTATCTAACCCAGGCAGCAAAACAACAAATGATCCACAAGTCTCAGCGGACCCAGTGTTTATTTGACCACCGCTGAAATAAATAAATTTGCTCTAGACAAACATGCAAAGGACTGGAAATTTCCCTGAGAAAACTGTATTTGGCAGTCATGTGGGTGGGAATTTTTGAGAGCATTAAGGGGGTGCTTTTGAAGTGCTTTTTTCCACATTTTACGAGACCAAATGAGGATGAAACCAAAATGACATGAAGAAATAATCCTCCATTCAGCCCTGAAAGGATTATTCTAATTACTTTGATTATTAAAGATCAGACAGATTTTTTTCAGCATATGAGCATAAGTAAACCAAACCAGAAATACAAATCCTCACTGGGAATTGAAGAACGTCTTAAGTAAACAGAGGGAACAAATGAGCTCTGTGACAGATATACAAGGCTTCTGTCTACAGCCTTAATCAGACAGGCCTACCCCTGGTTTACTGGAGGCTAGGCTTTTGTGAGAGCTTGAATAGGGGCTAAATATCCCTTGAAATCAGAACTCTTTGGCTTCGTGAGTGTAGAGGCCATATAGTCTTGCTCTTTTCAGATGCAAATGCAAGTGGTTTTCTCCTTTATCTCTGTAGTAAGATGCTGGTGTCAAGCCGGGCCTCGATGAATAAAACGGAGAATTTATGCTTTATTGAGATCTATTTTTCCCCCCACTAAGCCTCATTCCTCACTCCCTCTCTCTGCACAAAAAAAAAAAAAAAAAAAAGCACAGATGGTCTCTTCTGACCTGCTATTTATCATTCCAGCAAAAGCTTAGTCAGTGTAATGCTCCACAGCAATTCATTTAAGGACTCTGTTTGTTTCTGCTGATGAGGACTGTTAATTTGCACAGCAGTCTCATTAGGCCTAAACCACCAATTAATTTCTTTTGTTCTCATTAAATGGCTGATTCATAAACATTTCTGCAGCAACAATGGACTGCTCAAAGCTGCAATTCAGCCACCCTTCATCTATTGGCCGAGTATAGATTGCGGGGTAGCAGGTAATTCTTCTGAAGCCCGCTCCAGAGGGCCAGTTGGTAACAATGGGTTCAGTTAATTTTCTCAGGCCCAATCCAAGCATGCAAAATAGTTCGTTAAATACATACATCTTGCCAGCAAACAAATAGCTAAGCCGAGAAACAAGTGTTCTTGAATCCGTTAGATTGCACTCACCCAGGCTTGGGCTGAACAGGACTAGATTCAAGAAACTCTTTTCCAACAGACCAGGAGACCAAACAGAAAGAATTTTTCGTGTCATTTTCAACATGTCTAAAATGAGGGGGGTTGTCTCTGTTCCATTATGGTTTTAGCTGATTATGGGTGTGTGCGGGCCAAGAATATCTTGTGGTTTGTGTTTTCCAGCTCGGTCAAGCAATTTGCAGCCACAGTGAAGAGTCCTTGACTGCCGCTTAGCAATTTAGTGCAAGAAAGTGTCTGCTTTTGTCGAACAGTGATGCAAGGGCAGCTATTTAACCTCATTTGACATTCCTACAGTGAGTAAAATACCCAAGGTGAGGCTACAAACCAGCTTCCCAAGTAAATAATTAAGTAAAAATCCACACACCCAAGATAACCTCTGTGCAACAGTATTACATCCAAATCTACATTGCGGTCAAACTGCTTTCTAGATGAATAGTTTCTCCCTCCGTGTATTTGCTGGAATTCATTTGCATAAGAGCTTTGGCGGTGCATTAGACCTTGCTCTTTCATCCATGGATCTCAGCGTGCTTTACAAAGGAGGTCAAGTATCATTAGCCCCATTTTAAAGATGGGAAAACTAAGACATGGAGCAGGAAGTGACTTGCCCAAGGTCATTCAGTGAAGTAGTGGCAGAGCTTGTGAGTCCCAGTCTAGTGCTTGGTTTAAAGCACTGGGCTTTTGAGGGGTGGGTGATGAGGAGCATGCAGGTCCGAAAAGTGGCGCTACTAAGTTAGTTAGAAACACAAGGCTTACCATCCTGGAATGCATTTTCTGTTTTGCTGTTAACGATGATCCCTTGCAATACTTTATAAACATTTCCTCCTCTTTTCAGTACCCACTTTTGTTCCTTTGCCAGCGGCCAAGAAAGCTGGTGCACAGCAAATGAACAAAAGAAAGAAAGAGGAGTCAGCAACGCTGCCCCTGTCTGCCAGCGCATGCCTTGGCTGGATCGTTGCCCCGTGACATTTTGGAGGCACCCACTGAATTTTTTTCCATCAGCTTCAGATAGTCACCGCTTGCTGTCATTTTTTTTTAAACTAGTGCTAATGCCCAAGGCTTCTTAGGCTGCTGCTGTCAACAACTCACGTCATGTTAAAATTAGCCAGGTAGGAACATTACACTTTACACAGCTGTGTCGTGAGGAGACCGTGGCCATAGTGGCCCTGCAGCTAGCTGGAGTGTGGTGCCCACGGACAGCTGTTGGGAGAGCTTACTGTCTTTGCGAACCCTGCCCGCTGCTGAGCGTGACAACCGAGCCTCCCGCACTAAAAGGTATCGGTCTTGTGCTCGGTGAAGTCAGTGACAAGACGTGCATTGGCTTCAAGAGTGCAGGATGCAGCTTGGAGAATGGTTTCTTTGTCCGATGGGTAACCCCAGCTTTTGCCTAAAGCTAAATCGAGCGCTCCGTTAATCCCAACTGTGGCCAGCATCCCCTCTGTTACCCTCCTAACACCACTCCATGTCCACTGGAATCTGTATTCAAAATTAAATCATGCTCCCTTTGATCCTTTGCTGAAGTATACCATCTACCAAGATGTAGGTTATTTATGCCCATTACACAACGGAGGTAGGTGTAATTGGTGGCAGACTTCACCTTCGTGACGTAGAAGCACCAGCTACTAAATCTGTCCAGGTTTACATGCGCTGGCTTTTTTAGAAACAACCCAGCGCAAAGGCTGTCTCTGAGCTGTCACATTTATATCTTTCACGGATGCTACAAAGGTTCAAGCATGGAAAAGTCACTGGACGAGGAAAAGGCTCATTACAACACAATTCGCTTTTACAAAATCATCCTGTGATTCAGCCCTGTGAGCTGAGTTTCTTCTGATGTGATCCAATTGCACCTCATTGGGCAGCTGATGGGACTACAAAACAGCCTCCGGGCCTGTCAGAAGCAAGACTTAAAGGGCAGATTGTGCTGGGAGACAACCCAGCTCAATTTGAGCACATTTTTCCAGTCGCTAAGAGCACTTACCATCATGCTATGACCTGCCAATGTTCCGCTGAGTTGTGTGAGAGTGTGAGAGAGAGAATATACCCCAGCAGGTTCCTCAGACATTTCTCCCTATTTAACTGGGTCTCTTCTTTAGGGGATCTTATGCCAGGTCATGCGGGTCCTACTCAGCAATGCAGATCCATCTTGAGTGCACCAATTCCCAGTGATTTCACAGGCACATGAATGTCCAGCTTTCAGACAAGAAACTCAAATACACAGTCACAGTTCAGGTTCCGATGGAGGTGGCTGTGCTGGACAGATACGTGTGCTCACGGCCAAAGTTTTGCATGAGCTCTCAGCAGAGGTATGAGATATGTAATAACTCGCTGTTGCGCTGGTGTAGTGCTTGCCATAGAGACTACTCTCGTAATTTACAGTCCTGTGACCCAATTCTGAGCTCCCATATGCCTGTGCAACTCCCACTGAAATCAATGGGCGCTGCAGGCTGGTATCTGAGCTTAGAAATGGACCGTCCTTGGTTTGCAGGTAGTAGTAAATGCCTGCCTTCAAGTGTATCGTACAGCTGTCCGTGGCACAGCGTCCTTTGCCCGCACGCAGTTCTTGCTTTCTGAAAGCCCTGGTACAAACTATGAAGCATGTAGGCCGTGGTAGCCTGGGTGTCTTGTGACCTATTAAACCCCTCAGAAAATGGACGCTTTGTCGTATTGGACATGCCATGCTGAACCTGCTGCCTCTCGAAGGGTCTGTCCAAGAATGTCTCTGAACCAGATGGCTTTGGGATGGGATGCCCAGAAATGTATCTGCCGGGAGGAGGATCCAGGGACATTTCTGTGCATAGTGGGGTATGAGGTTGTTTTGGGGGAGACCGGGCAATGGAAATCCCTACCATAATCCTCTGGCCCCAAACACTGAAGTAGCACGTGCAAGCGGAGGTGGGGTTTTGGCCTGTTGCTGCAGACCCCGTCGCACTTTTCTGTACAGATGGGCAGTTTCTGGTCGGTGAAGAGAACTCTCCAGTGGCTTGACTCGTGAGGTACAACGTTTTGAGAGAGTGGCGGGTCCAGCCAGCAGTAAACCACGCAGAATATACAGCATACTCCTGGTAACACTTGTAACTCATGCTGCTTACTGTGTCCTTTTGTGCCTTGAAAAGCCAGTGCAGCTAATGTCCCCTCTTACCAGTCAGTTCCACAGAGCAATTCGTTGGCGCCTTACCACCGCAATTAGTGTAAGAAATCTCCCTTGATTGCAAGTGTTTGCTAAGCGCCTGCATTTGACACTTTCCCTGGTTTAGGTGCGCCCCGCTGAAATGTTTTAGCATCCATAATACCGACTCCTTCTAGCACAGTGCTAGCGTTCCCGTTTAAGGCTGTGTCTACACGACATCATTTACGGCGGCGGCGCGTCTGGTGAAGCTGCTCTAAGCCGACTTGAGAACTCCTGCCTCGGTGAGAGATGGTGGCGCTGGCTGCGGAAGACGCTGTCCCGCTGACATCCTGCTTTCCACGCCAGTTCTCAGCTCGGTGTGAACTACGTCGCTCAGGGGTGTGCATTAGTCACACCCGGAGTTATCCCAAAGTCATTCGTAGCGTCTAGGGGGGCCATAGGATGAATACTGATGGTGACATATGTGAAATCCCCCCTTCTAGCGGTTCGCTGCGGGGAAGGGAGTTGCTGCCGTGTTTTCAGGGCCCTGTGTGACACTGTCTGTGTTAACTCGGGGGCTACGGGGGTGGAGCCTTTCGTCTCCGTTTGGTCTGGATGCTTTCAGGCGGGTGATGGGCTGCAGCAGTGCGTGAACGTGGAGGCCGGGCTGGGTGCAGAGGGGCTAGCTGGGGCCAGGAAAGGCTGGCAGGAAGCTGTGGGAGGAAGACGGGGCAGGCGGAGGGAAGGAGGAAGAAGTGTCTGGGTCCAAGGGAGGGTGTCGGGAGGCGGAGCAGTAGAAGTGAGTGAGGAGGGCAGCCGGACCTACTTAAAATGGCTGCCACCATGAGCGTAGCAGCCATTTTAAATCTCTGCTAGTGTCTGCAATTACAAACCTGCCACGTGTCCCAGGCACGCCTAGAGACTGAGGTGGGTCTGGGGAAGTGACACGTCCCTCGTTCTCCCCATCAGGAGAGAGAATCATCGAGGCGTAGATCTTAAGGCCGGAAGAGACCATAGTCTGACCACCTGCATAACACGGGTCATAGCGCCTCCATCATCCAATGACTCCTGTGTCCAGCCCAGTAACTAGAGCATCTCTTGCAGAAAGACAGCCCGCCTTGATTTGAAGCCACCAAGGGATGGAGAACCGACCACGTTCCTCACTAAACGGCTCCGGTGGCCACTGTGCAAAGTTAATATCCCGTCAGAGAGGTCAGTCGTGATCGCAACAATCCCTGTCCGAAGGGCGACTGCTGAATTAGAGGGAAGCGAATGTTCTTGCATGGAAGTGTCTCACGAAAAACAAAGACAAACATCTCTGCAGCACCAGTCAGCTACACGTTCTGAGTCCTGCCCTATAATTACCAGCTACACTGATGGGGAAATAATGGGTTTGCCACCCGACAGAACATAGAGCACATATCATTATATTCACAATAAAACCGCCCAGCTATTTATTGCAACATCTTGTCTGCAGCGTTGTTGGAGCTGTGTCTGCCACAGGATAGCAGGGAGACAAGGTGGGTGAGGGAATCTCTTTTATTGGACCAACGTCTGTTGGTGACAGAGATGAGCTTTGGAGTTTACACAGAGCTCTTCTTCAGGTCTGGGAAAGAGTGTCTCAGTTCAATAAAAGCTCTGACCGCTAGATTAGCGTACGTAGCTTGCTGTAATGAACTATACAGTCAGCATCTTTATTAAACGCAGGATTGTTAATGTCTAGCCAAATTCTGAATTGACTCTGGTAGAGCTGGTGTTTAGCTGGGATGCTCTGAGAGTCGTTCCTGGATCTGGAGAAGAGCTCTGTGTAACACGAGAGCTTGTCTCTCTTGTAGAGAGATGCTTGCAGAAGATTGTGATTTGGAGACACTCCCTAGCATGGGACAGTGTTGTGTGAATTGGGAGATGTGCCCTACATCAGATCTAACGTGGCTGCACACCTGGGAATCACGCCTGTCTGTGTTAGTAAAGTTTTGTTCCTCACTCCGTCAATAGTGTGGTCTTTAATAAACCCTTGAGATCGTTACATGGTGTCAGCACTAGTGGCGAATGAGTTCGGAAACTACAAGGGTTTGGAGGAAAACTCCTGCACTTGCAACTGAAAACACAGACAAACACAGGGGAGCTCTGAAAACAAAAGACAAAGGAAGCCTTCGGCAAGTCAGTGAAAGCTCGAAGAATGGAAGTTTTACGACCTCCTTCCACTCTGCAAATGTCAGGCCGTGTTGCAGGGAAGTGGATAAAGTTTAAGCAGCGATTTCTGTTTGCCATGGGGGCACAGAACAAAGATGAAAACCTCAAATCTGCTGTATTTTGACATGTTGCGGGGGGAGGCGGTACTGGATGTTTATAACAACTTTGAGTTTCAGGAAGGTGAAAGCATGAATGTAAATACAATACTGACTAACTCTGAGGAATATTGCATGCCAAAAAGGAATGTGATGTTTGGGAGGCAGCGATTGCTCTACATGCATGCACAAACCAGATGACGCCATAGAGCAACATGTCACAGCATTAAGGAAAAGCAGTAAAACCTGTAACTTTGGTGGCTTGACCGAGTCTCCGCTCACAGACAGTCTCATTTGTGGCATTACAGACAATGTGTTAAGAGAGAGACAGCTCAGAGCGGAGGAGTTATCTTTGAATGAAGCTCTCCAAATAGGAAGGGCCCCCGAAACGGTAAAAACACAAGTCAAACAGCTGAATTCGCCAGAAGGATTCATGCACCGAGGAAAGCAGCATGTAGCCAGAGCGGATACTGCCGCTGACAGTGAATGAAACAATCGTTCCGCTGAAACTGGACACAGACGCGCAGGTTAATATTCTATCTGCACGCGATTATGAGAGACTGGAAAGAAAACCTAACCTGGAACCAACAAACATAAAAGTAGGTGGATATTCTGGCACCAATATACCAGTGCAAAGATGATACTTCGCTAGCGTTGACCATAAAAACACCATCTAGAGGCTCCCTTTCATTATAGTGCCACAGGACGTGATACCAATTTTGGGCCTGGCTGCATGTGAGAAACTGAATCTGGTAAAAAGGGCGCTCTCGCTACAAGATTATACGGCTCCTGGCTATGAGGCAGTCTTTCAGGAATATCAGGGCCTGTTCCAGGGATTGGGTTGCTTGCAGGGTGAACATACAATCCGGATAAACAAGCAGGTCCCTCCAGTTATTCATCCATGTAGGAAGGTGCCATTTCCACTCTGTGATAAACTCAAGGCTGAGCTGGGTAGGATGGAAGCAATGCATGTAAAACAAAGAGTAGGGGAGCCAGCGGAACGGGTGAGTTCCCTAGTCATCGTGGAGAAAAGCACCATCCAGTTACGCATATGCTTAGATCCCAGAGACCTCAACAGGGGGAAACAAAGAGAACATTTCAAACTACCAACCAGAGAAACGATAGTTAAGTGTGTTTCCAGGACTGGGGCCTGAGGTGGGAAATTCTTTAAGACCGAGACAGCTACCTCAGTAATTAGTACTGTTATTGATAGGCCTGAGGCACAGAATGCAGAGCTGAACGTTGCCAACCTGGGGGCGAGGAAGGGGGCAGTGTTGAACCCTACATTTTGCATCAGGCCGATTCTGAACTGGCTGGAATATCCTCACAATGAAGGCCCACACCAGACCAAACCAACTAACCTTTTTGATACAACTCTACCCGAGCAGTCGGCTAAGAAGAGCTGTGGTTAAATATCCAGCCAGCCAATAAACCAGGCCTAAAGAAAGCGCTATCTGCACTCTAACAGGGTGGAGAGTAGGTGACCTCCAGTGCGTGTTTGTTATATAAACATGGGTTACAGGCTCGGCCTCCAGCCATGGCCTGGCCAGGAGGTGGGATTATTGCCTAATGATTACAAAGGAGTTGATGATGTTAAATAACAATTGCTTATTGTTTCTGTTGGATTTGTGAGGATTTATGGTGTCATCATGGCCTGACAACATAAGCAAACAGCTACTCAAGAGCATGCCCACAATGAGCACCCAGCAGCAAAAGAAAGGGCCGTCAGTTCACTGGAAATGAATGACAAAAACAACACAATCACACGATTCAGCAGAGATAACAAAACAAGATTTACATGTTCCTTGGTGCCTCTCTGGCTCCTTCCAGAGACACAGACAGACGATGCCCTAAACACAACCGACCAAAAGGGAGAAAGACGTGCACACCCGGTAAATATATATGGGGGGAGGGGCTGAGTCTTACACGGGTGTAAACCAAGAGTAACGCCACTGAAGTCAGAGACTTTACACCAGAGTGAAAGAGGCGTGAGTGAGATCAGACTCAGGTTTGAACAGGCACAGCCACCAGAGATGACACCAACGGGTGGCAAGAGGTAGTGGGCACCCCCCTTCCCTCCAAAACCAATCCTATTTCCTGCTACCCCCGCCCCGACAGTGTTTATGTTACTGACCTTATCTATCCCCATTCTGGAAAGTAAGTGGTGCAAATGGCTTGCTCTCCCATAATGGTCTTTAGCATCAGCCTTGTGACAATGACAGCAAATACTTACATGGAAACTGGTAGCCGGGACGTATTGAATGTACCTGTCTTTTAATCCAGTTTAGCAGATGAAAGTAATGAGGCAGAGCCAGTCCCATCTGACTCCAGTTTGGGAACCTCTGTGCTATAGATTATTTCTATGGGGCATCGTATAATTCCACTGACTGGTGGATTTTTAGCTGTTACCTCCTCTCCGTGGTCCTGTTTTAGGGGGCCCAATGGGTTAGATGCTGACAGTTTTTACAGCAAGACTGAATTGTTTTGCTAAACAAGCTGCTCCAGGATTTATTGTGGGGAAGGTCTCTGGCCTGTGTGATCCAGGAGATGATCACAAGTGGTCCCTTCTCGCCTTGGAAGCCGTGAATCCTGTGAGGTGCAGACATCCCTCAAAAAAAAAAAAAAAATAGGGTAAATAAAGCTGTGGAGTGGAAATACTTAAATCTGGCCTGCATCGCAGGTCCAGCCAGTGTTTAAAGAAGTGAAGGGGAAGAAATGTACGCTCAGGTCAAGATGGCCAGCAGGGCTGACTTTCGAAACACCAGCAGAACGTCCCACGGCTCACCAGCTGCTGAGACTGAAAATAGGGTAAATAAAGCTGTGGAGTGGAAATACTTAAATCTGGCCTGCATCGCAGGTCCAGGCCAATCACTCAGCACCACCGTTACAATTGCATGCAGTGTTTAAAGGCAGACTGGACCATGGCACTGCATTTACATGCAGTTGACACCAGTGTGAGTGCAAGCAGAATCTACCACTGACCAGCGCACAGCCCGCTGGTGCAGCAAAAACAGGGCTCCTCCTCCCCACACCAGCCTCTACCCTGACCCCCCCCCCCCACACACACAGAGCTCATTCGGTGCCTGCTTTCTTAAAGGACAAATGAGCCTAAAATAAAAAGGGGTGTGTTCCATACCAAACCCTTGTGAGTGTGTGTGTTTAATTGCTCCAATTTGCTAGTGCATGAGGCTGGGGAGAACAGACGTCCTCTTAAAATTCAGGCAGCCTTGAGCCAGCTGATGGGTGAGGGCTTGACTGGAAAATTAACCCCGCAGACCTTTGCTTCCCAGCGCTCTTTGCTGTCTGCAGATGGTGGGCAAGGGGCGGTGGAGGAAAAGGCTGTTGGCCATGCACGGCGCGGTGCAGCAAGCAGGGCCTGTGTTTCAGAAACATTCGGAGAGGGGCAAAGGTGTGTCGGCTTTGGAGCGTATTATATCCACTCCTTCGCAGGGGGAGGGCTGGGAGTCGTAAGGGAGCATGTAGACCTATGAAAAGCAGCTGCCCCCTTCTCCAGTAGCAAATGATGCCCCTGGCAGCCAGGCGGCATGGCCAAGCCCATGTCCTGCTGTTTGATGCTCGAGTAAATACTGGACCACACACCCCCCCCCCCCCCATGGACTCATTTGATTGCAACCAATAGGATTGCAGTATGCAAATGAGCGGAGGAATCACTTTGCGGGGGGGCTTGTCTTCACTGCCCTTTTGTCACGGCCAATTAACGAGGCCTCATCATCAAGGCAGGTCCCAAAGGGCCATTGCTTTCTTGCAGCACGAGTGCCACCTGCATCCAGCCTGAAGATGGTCTGGCATGGCTGCTCACTCTACAGTGGTCATGACAATCTTATTACACCACCAATGCGGCTGGCCCGTGCGTGATACCCCACCGTGTGGCAGCATCCCCTGGGTAAACGCACTTGGCCGTTCATTGGCTTTCCAGCCTAATACTAGGTTGGTGCCAAGAAAGTCAATTAACAATTCATTTTTGCCAGTTAACGTAAGGTACTCAACACACCTGGACAGGCTGGTGTAAACGCCATGCATGTTCTGTACCCTGTGGAGCAGGCTGACTGGCAATCAAGGAACCTGACGGGCCAAGCTCTAGTGAAAAGCTTTTGGTGCATGGTGTGTTATGTCCCAACAATCACTGCATTCTGCGCCGATCGGGCTAGGACCAGCCGACCCTGCACGCAGCAGGGGATTGTACACCTCTGCTGACACACACAAAAACGTGCGGCGGTGGCACTTCGCTCGGGCAAGACCAAGGATTTGGCCCCTCCTCTTTTATTCGGTTGGTATGTGGAATACTGACTATCCGGGCTGGTGATAGCTAGTCTGCATAGGTCCCAGACTGCAGTTCCATGGCGGCTTTTATTTAAAGTATTAGGCAAGTGCTAAAAGTGTCATTGCAGCTTTGCTCATGCTATCGAAACTGGCATTAAAACTTTATAGTCAGGACGAAATGTAAAGGGGAGGGACCCCCTCGTGATTTAAAGCAAGCTGCTCCATAAATTACCGCGCTTTGCTGCGGAGGGTGGGCTGCGGGGCTAGCTGTTTGCCAAAGCTCTGGGTGTTCAAAGGGGGAAGCGCACAAGGTTAAGTGTTGGGAAAAGAAGACAAAAGTAACTTGTTTCAGAAATCAGTGCAGCCAGCGGAGGGGTTGTCTTGCCTCTGCCCTTGTGCGTGGGAGGTGGATGCTTTGGTTAACCCCCCAGGGGCCTCCCCTGGCATCTCGGAGCGGTGTTTTTGCTCTGAGGACTTTTCAAGTTACTTTGCAGATAAAGATCACGTAGCCCGGCAGCTGTGTGGGTGCAGGACAGTGTCACAAAGGGCCAAACGGGGGCAGACCTTCACGCCTCCTATGGCCCCTATGCGCCACAGCATAGGCAAAACATGCTAAGTGGTCCATAGCTGGCATGGCAGCAGCAGAGCATGCCCAGTCCCGGCCTCTGTCACAGGGGGTCAGGGCTGAGACAAAGGGGCAACTGCTCAGGGCTCTGCACGTTTTCTGTGGTCACCAAGCACACCATAGTAGAACGACTCCTACTCATATGTACATATTGATTGTATGACCAGCTAACATGAGCTGCATTTCGAGATGGGGACAGGCGTAGGCAGCGGAGTCGGCAGAGGTCCTGTTGCTGTACCGCCATCGCAGGTAACCCACCATAACCTCACACACAGCGGCATGACTAGGAACAACTAATCCGGCTATTTCCCAGTTCATCACACCATCCTTCCCTTGCTAAGGCAAGTGCGCTGTGCCCAGTAAAATACGATCTAGATTCTGCTGTTGTGAGAATTAGCAAAGAGAAACCTTCGGCTGGGTTCGAGCATCTAATCCCACGTGTCGAGATGGCCTGGCTGGGCTAGAGGAAGCCACGATCTTCCCCCACGGTCTGGGGGTGAACGAGAGGGTTGGGGCTGGGCTGAGTAGCAACTCTCAAGAAAAGCAAGAGGAGGCCGAGGTGGGAGCAGTGTGCGTACTCAAGGCAGATTCCGAGACGGAATGAGTGGCGCTTAGGGAGAAAAAAACCAACAACCAGAGCCTAAAAGAGCAAACAAGTGGGTGAGAGTTTTCACGAGCACAAAAGTGACCTAGGAGCGTAATCAATGAGGCTTGTGCTCAAGTCACTTCGGCCGGGTTGACAGTCCCAGCACCCCTCTTTTCATTAAGAAAAGCTCCGAGTGTGTGACAGCCTTGCCCGCATGGTAGTGCCCTTTTGAAGCCACTGGTTTCATGCAAAGAACTGGTTACCAGATCACCCATTGTTTGTCGAACAATCACTTCCCACATGCCTTAACGGGTCATAAATTATGTATCTTTAAGCCCAGAGCCAGCAGACAAGTACCTCACGGCCTTCTCACCTGGTGTTCAACTGTGTCAATGAAAACCACTCCCTTTCGCTTTTCCCTGTCCAAGTGACGAGCCTCTGGTCTGTACGGCCATCTGTATGCACATGTGCCAACATTTTCCTGTGAGCGCATGGCGGTTTTTTAATTCTGCAGGTGTCTGATGACTGACACAAGGACAGCATGTTTAGTAGCGTGAATCCAACCAAGCAGTGCTTTACAAGCATACTTCACAGCACAATACAGCCAGCAGCTAATAAAATCTGACTCTGCCTTTGTCCTCTTTGTAGCACAGGTTGTATTAAGAGAGCATTCAAAAGCTACGTTAATGGGCAGGGAAACAATTGCACATGCGATTAGCCATAAACTGAACAAAACCTCTTGTACCCAGGTAAACTCACGGGTAAATGATGCCAGATTTCAGCCCAGCAGCGTGGGCCGCGCATCATTATACAGAGAGCCTTCGGTCAAAGCCCACCAGCATCAGTGGAAAGCCTCCCTTTGACGTCAGTGGGCTTAAGAGCTGATCCTGATTGCTGTGTTGCTCATAATCAGTCGTCAATGGGCCAACCTCACCTGCTTAAAGTTAGGTGCGTGCTTGAGTTCTTTGCTGAACCGGGGCCCGTATGGCTAAGCTGAATAGTGCCGACAACTGAGCCATGTATGCCTCTTATTTCTTTCTGCAATAAAACTGCAAGGAGAGGGAGCCCATTGCATGCACATGGGTGGTACTAAGGGCTGAATTTTCATGTGGCATACACCAATGCCCTTGACCTGTTGCAGGCACAGTGATTTGTAACTGCAAAAGCCCATGCTGGCATGTGTAGAACAGGTCCCCCCATGTCTTGTTACCCATTTTTTCCTCCTGGTCATGGCAAATACCAGTCTTTTCCTACACAATGGGCAGGCTTTGGAAAATGCCGGACCTATCAACTTACCCAGCTTTTAGGGGGTGCTTTTTGTGACATTTTGTTCAAGGAAAAGCGACGTGCACATCCAGCAAGGCGTGCTGACCTTCTCCGCACACCACATTCGCATGCACTTGCACTAGGGGTGCTAGAATAGCCTTTAGCCCGTAGGATCCCTTTGTGGCCTGTTAAATAGGAATTTGCTCAGCGTATGCCGAGCAGTTTTTGGGCATGCCAGGGCTGAACTGGTCCAGCGCTCTGATTTCCCATTCCGCGCATGGCTGGTTGTTTTCAATGCAGTGCTCTTCAGAAGGAAATCTTGTCTGAAGTCTGCAGCAGAGATTTTAATAGGAACGGATGTCAATCATTGCCCCAGCATTCAGCAGCACGGCAGATTGCCCACCGCTGCAGCCTTCGCCTGTGCAAGCTGGCTCAGGAGACGGAGCAGTCTGGGGGCCGTGCTACACGCCTACTTTTATCTTGGTTGTGATATTACATTTTATGTTTTGACCTTTCAGGCTTTGATCTTTATCTTGTGTTGAAACGCTGTGTTTTTTTTAGCCACATATTGACTTTTAAAATGTCTCATCCTACCAGAGACCAAGTTGAAAGCACTCAGTACCTTCACGGCTTATTCAAAGGTAATAGGAGGGCATAAATAATCCAAGTGTGCTGTGGCAGGCTGGCCTTAGAAGGTTAAGACAAAGGGTTAGAGACCTGCTTTCATTGTGCTTGATGGACAGCCATCACGTTTGCTTATTCCCCCCCCCCCCCCGTCCCCTTTCCTTCTACCCTAATAAAGAAGCGAGCATCACCGTTACTTTGGAATGTTACACCGGGTCATCTGTTTTTAATAGCTGAACTATCAGGGAGATATTAGCGGCATGAATTTAAATAGCATCTGTTGCCACCTCTTGGCACTCAGATAACCACGCCTCGAAGGGAATTGCTAATGTATAGCTGGGAAAGTGCAACTAGACCAATAGATTCCTTTGAGGGGAATGAGACCAAGCCTTCGGTGCCGCGTTGCTGAGACACATTTTTGGTTCCATGTTGCAAGTTATTATTTGCTTTACAATAGCACCTACAGGCTAACAGGAGTGACGTGCTGGAACAGCCGTCCAAGGGGAGCAGTGGGGGCAAAACACCTCGCTGGCTTCAAGCCTGAGCGTGATCGGTTTATGGAGGGGATGGTCTGATGGGCCAGTCTAATTAACTGAGCTTCGACTACTGGCAGTAAATACGCCCAATGGCCAGTGAAAGGATGTTAGATGGGGGCGGGTTCAGCGTCACTACAGAGAAGGTGCGTCTCTCGGAGTTCAATGGGTAAGGAGCCTGGCCCTGGAGCAGGTGGGGGGGAGCGGGGGGGCTCAAGCCTGATATATGTCCTCCTCAGGCCCCAGTTCGGCAGAGCGTGTGCTGAACTTAACGCCCGCGGACGTCAATGGGTCTGAAGCAGGGATGTTTAAACTTAAGCACACGCATACATGCCTCGCTGAGTCAGGGCCTAATGCCGGCCCGTCGGGCTCGCTAGTGACTTCAGTGGGCGCTTGGGCAGTGGCTGGAAGGGGTGAATAAATGTGAGGGAAGCCATCAGCTGCTGCCCCCCCATGAGTGAAGGGCTCAGCCCCCACGTCATGGAGCCAGACCCTCACATTTTGGGCATGGTCAGCCCTAACTCTCCTGGTGCTGGTTCCTAGCGGGCTGGCTTGAGAGCTGTCGTGCGAGCGCTCACGTCTGACGGCAGCAGCACGAGGACCCTGGCGTCTCCACAGCGGGGTTTGCAAAGAGCGACTGCGCCCGACTGGTAGCTTTTTCACGGCCTGGCATCTTGGCACTAATTCTGTCCCTTGGGTGGACCGGGGCAGGTGCCTCTGCTCTGGTACAAGGCGGCATCCAGCGTGTGAGCAGTGGGTTGCCCCCCCCCCCCCCCCCCCCCCCCCCCCCCCCCCCCCCTGGAGTCAAGTGCCCTGGGACCAGCTAAATCTGCAAAACCTTGGCGCTGTGGCCTGGGTTAAAAGTGCCGTAGCGCTCTGACGGCCACCAGAACTAGCTCGCAGAAACACGGCTGCGAGCATCAGCAAACCCACCCATTTACTTTTATACACACGCGCGCGCACACACACGCACACACACACACACACGCGCGCGCGTGCTGCGGCAGCTGAGCGGCTCGTCTTTGTTCCAGAACACCAAGTACAACCGACCCCCCCCCCCCTTTGTTTGTCTAAGCCAGACTAGGGCCATGTACTAGCAGTGGCAGGAGTCATAGTCAAGGGCGCCATGCAATGATCAGGGCCCAGCTGGGTCATGTGCTGTACACAGGCTGGGCCCTGCCCCAGAGCGCTCACAGTCGAGGGGCGCACACGACACAACAGCTGAATAAACGGGATGTGGGGGGGGGGGGAGGCTAAGTTCACAAAATACAGAATTAAGAGGAAGCCGCAGCTCAGCACACAGCTTCCCTGTGATCCCCACATCCCCCTCCGCCGCGCCCGTATTGCCCACATGTTACTGCTCTGCCTTACCCCGCTGGGCACCCTCTGAGCGAGCCCGGATTTAAAGACACCCGCAGGGACGGGACAGTGTGTCCCGTTCTCGCACCACAAACCTGGCCGCCACGTAGCTGCACCGATTGCCACAGCCACGGTAATGCACAGTGCATCGCCCCCGAGGGGAGTGCAGTCATAAATAACACACCCAGCTGTGTGTGTCGCCAGCTAGCCGGCGTGTGTAGCTAGGCCAGGCAGGGGCACACAATACATTGAGCTGCGTGTGCGGCGTAAGGCCAGACGCAGTCATGGATTACACCACTGCACGGCTATTCAGCCAACAGAAGTGGGGCTAATAAACCAGTTCTTGGGGTCCCCCTGTTTCCGCACGGCCTGAGCGCAGCACGGCGGCTGTGTGGGGCAACGCAGCCTTGTAAACCTGCCGGGCGCTGGGGCTCAAACACGGCAGTGTCTGCTGGGCGGGGAGGGTGCCACGTGCGTGCCACACGCCTAGTCGGACTAGCCCGCCCACACCCAGTGTGAGCTCCCTGCCGGCAGGCCGCGCGGCGCTGACGTGCCCCATAGGGCTGGGAAAGTGGGGGGGGGGGCTCTAGCTCCCCACGTATACATGCGGGTATCGCACCAGCCCAGGCGCTGCGCGCTTTAACGCCACCTTTGCTCCCTCCTGACCCGGGGCTGGGCAGGTCCCGGCCTACGTCAGCCCTCCAGGCTGGTCTAAAACAGCCGCCGCCCCGCGATGCCTGGCCCTGGCCCACTGAGAGACATTCGGGGCCCGGGCCATCGTGTTTGCTGGGGTTCCCCCCCCCCGACCGTGCTCACGTCACTCTACATACACAGCAATGACAGACAGCTGGGGGGGGGGCCCTGACATCGGGGTCCCACTGCAGCATGGGGCAGGGGAGGGGGGGCCCCTCAGAGGGCGGCCGGGTAGGGAGCCTCGCCAGCCCGACCCATGGCGTCTAGCGCCCCTTCGCGCTGCCCTGCACCGGAAGTGATGAAGGCGCTGAGCAGACTGTGGGACACGTCCCAGGGAGCTTGGATTTTGAAACTGGTGCATTAGCCCCTCTTAAAACAAAGCAACACTTGAACGGCCCTTAAAATGACTTTGACCAGCACCAATTTATGGCACCTCCCCCCGCCCACCTCAGGGCCACCCAGCGTTTTCATTAGCCCAGCGTGCAGAACTACAGGCCAGGCAGCTCCCAGCCCACCCCCTCACACTGGCCCCCCTTTTCAAGCAGGAGAAGGTGGCGTCGTTACTACCTGCTTGCCCAGGCGTCCGGCTGATGGAGTTTGCCCACGTGTGCTGGCGCTAATGCGGTGCCATATTTGCGGTCAGGAAGGAATTCCCCCCCCCCCCGCCAGCTTGTCAGAGACCCTGGGATTTATTGCACTGTCCGCTGCAGCAGGGGCACGGGTCACGTGAGGTGTAAATGGCGGCTGCTCTGTCACGTGCAGGCTTTAACCCATGATTTGAGGCGTTCAGTAACTCAGCCCGCGGCCAGGGTCTATTACAGGAGTGGGTGGGGAGGTGCTGTGGCCTGTGCTGGGCAGGAGGTCCAACCAGCTGGTCATGATGGTCCCTTACAGACTATGAGAGCCAGCCACCCCATTGTACCCCCCCACCACGGGTTTCACTACCCAAGAGGACGCTCAGAAAGGCTTTTTCCGAAAAAGCTGAAGCCTTTTTATTCAAGCAGTCTTGCTGTACCATAAGAGCCAGCCAGCACTGCGTGTGAACTAGGCGTTTTGTGTGTGACAGTGTGTAGACACAATGCTGGTCTCCTCACCCGATTTAGTTAACGTACTTCCTTATTTAGTTGCAGCTCAGCTGAGCAGCAGCTTTCCCGTACGCTGATTTGACCATGGCTTTGTAACGTGTAGCAATTAAAGCAGGTTGGGACACAGAGGGAGGCGAGTCACCGAATTATTTTCTATTGGAAAAAGAGAATGGCCAGTTGTTTGGATCAGCTGCAGTAATGATCACACAAAGGTGCACAGAGATCGACCTGGAATCATGCCCGCGGCAGACTAAGGAAAAGCGGATCACTCACCAGTACCTGCTGGTCTTCGAGATGTGTTGCTCGTGTCCATTCCATTATAGGTCTGTGCACGTCTCCGTGAACCGTTACCGGAACATTTTTCCCCTAAGCAGATCCTGCAGGGCACTGGAGCCCTGTGCACATGCCATGGTCTATGAGGCGCTGACGGCCCTACGTCCCCTCAGTTCCTTTTTTCCACCGATGACAGTTGCTGGAACTGCCTTTGCTTGCATTGCAAGTGCTTAATGCCCCATTGTTTGAACTTTAACTGCTGCTGTTTGCATTAATTAGGTAGTTCAGGTAAGTAACTGTTGGGTAACTCAGTGTCAAAGTATTCCTAGACGTGTTTTCGAAGGTCATGCCCTCCCCCAGTATTCTACGTTAGTGTAAAAGACAATTACTAAAGGCAACTTCAGCAAAAGAAGAAGAAGAAGAAAAAAAAAAGAAATCACAAGAGGAATTTTCCATGCATTGGCCAATAGGCTTAAATTTGTTCAAGAGAAAAAGACCAGGCATAAAGACCTGTGCCTGGTATTGGTGGCAGCTCAGAGATGCCCAAAACACACGAGGGATTGTGCATGGTAAGTTTATTATAATGGAAACAGTGCTGCTAACTGGTGACAAGAACCAAAATGACCAGAGGTTATCAGCTGCCTAACCGCCAGGAACACGCACAACTGGCAGAAATCATGGCTAATATTTTTGATTCATCAACTGGTGCTATGAACTTTTTCCCCATATTCTTAACTTTTTTCCTTACTCTTCACTGCCTTTCCAACCTGTGCACTCTGCCAGGGGCAGGTCTGCGAGCCCAGCCAGCAATGTACACCGATGAACAGCAGAGCTTTGTCTGTCAGAGAGGCAGGAGCACTGGGTTGCATCAATATTGACTGCATGTCAAAATAGGGCCAGAAGATTTGCAACCAAAAATACCGTGAGGATCCAAAGTAAGAATTCAGGCTATTAAATGCCTTGTTCTTTCCATTGAAAAGCATCTGACGTATAGAACATCGAAGGAGATTTTTCAAAGACACAAATGAGCATTAGGCACCTACGGTCCACTGGGGTGAGAACTTCCCCCATTAAATCATAGGAACAGGAAGAAAGCAACGTCGCTTAGCAGTATCACTGCTCTTGTTGCTAACCTGACCTCTGTTCATTTTGTAAACACACCATTCCTGCAGCCATGGCTTATAGGCCACATTCTCAGATTGGGCGCTGCTCATCCTGCAGTCGGGAATGTGCCTACATGCTTCCAAGCGTTTATTCTGCCATCTGTTCAGGGGTTTTATAGGTGCAATTTCCAACACTTGGGCATGCAAAAGTGATGGAAGTGTTCAAGGAGACAGACAGGTGCCAGCCCCTGCAATAATTGGGGGCAGATCTGTCATGTGTAGTTTTGTAGGTACAGAAATCTGGGCTGGCAATTCGCACCTGTGCACCACTTCAGACATAGGAAGAACCCAGAAACGGACTTTTGTGCAAGAAGAAATGCAAACTAAATCCCGCTTAGGTGACCTACAGTCAGAGAAGCCCTATGCAAACAAACCCCTCCCTCCTTCAACTACATCAAAACACAATCCAAGTTCCCTCAAACCAAACAGACTGTGAATTGCAAACCCAGTCATAGCAAACACAGTCAGAACAAACAGGCTCCAGCACAGTCAACAAAGCAAGCACACTCTGAGCACCACGGATGAGAACGTGGGCAATCCTGCTTTGAATGTGCTGAAACAGAGCCACAGTGAACCGGCTACTAATGCAGAAAGGATTGGAGGAAAGCAGAAGACACCCAAGTAAAACATGCTGTTAGAAGCCTGAGGCTCTGCTTACACTTAAAATGCAGCACTTCAGAGCAGATACTACAGAGCCGGCCCGGAGAAGTTCTCTCATCACTGTAGGTCATCCACCTCCCGGAGAGGCAGCAGGAAGAATTTGCCTGCTCAGCATTCGGATGAGTTACAGCCCAGGAAAAGCCAGGCTGCTGTAGGAAGTGGCTATAGCGATTTGGGGCTGCTCTGCACTAAAACGTTACAGCAGCCTAGCTACAGCTCAGGAATGTGACAAATCCACACCCCGCGAGCTGTAGTCAGGCCAACCTGGCGTGGCCCCTCGTGTAGACAGTGCTAGGACGACAGAGCAGTCTGCCGTCGACCCAGCGACTGCCTCTTGGGGGGGTGGATGGATGCCCTACGCAGCTGGGACAACCTCGCCCCATGGCATAGGGAGTGTCTACACTCAAGAGCAACAGCGGTGCAGCTGTGCCACTGTCGTGTTTTAGGTATAGCCCGTGCCTGGTGAGTACTGAACCAGTATGACGGGGAGGGAGCTGTGCTGGGCCGGGGGCAATTTGTAGGGGAGCTGTAAACGAAGGGGCCTGACCACGTCGGGTCACTAAATATGCCAGGTTACATTTCACTGAAAGGCCCTGGCTACTCTGTCTTCCAGCACCAACATGGGGAACGAAATTTGCCCGCCCTGCATTTACACTGCTGTACTCCGCTGTCGACGTGGCTGCTATCTCGTTCTGGTTGGACGGTCCACGTTCCTGCCGGGCAGAAGTGATGGGATTACGAGATTCATGTTCTCTACTCCTCTGGCCCACTAGACAACACGGCCTTGCTCATAATGGTGCTTTCCTTGGCTTTACAAACAGAATTAGGATCTTCCATGGCCCAGACCATCCAGTCCAATATTCTGCTCCAGAAAGTGGCCAAGACTGCCTGCGTCAGAAGAAAGTGAAAAACATCCCAGCAGTGCACCAAGACACGTCCCACCCACACAGGCGCCCCTCCGAAGTGCACTTTGTGACACTCTTCTTTGCCTTATATAATTGATAAAGAGCTTACTGTGGCGGTGACGCTCCATATGGTCTTTTTCTTCTCCATCTAATCGCAATGCTAGTGCAGTCAGGTTTTGATTAGTTAAGTCAGCAAAACAATCAACAGCTTCTGGGTGTTATCCTAAACTGCTCTTCTCACTGGAGCTATTTTTAACTTTGTTTAAGTTGGCAAGTGTTCGAACATTTTCAATTTCATTTTTGTGTGCGTGTGAGCGATTAGTTTTATCATTTCGCCCATCTCAGCCCCACTGGTGCTGCGCGTTTTGCATTTCGACTTTTATGTGTAACAATAAAAACTTTCATTGTAGCAAAATGTTGGCTGGTCAAAATTAGCCTCTTTAATTCCAAAGAGTTGTTTCATCTCAGCTCAACAGCAATAATGAATCTGGTTTTTACAAGACGAATTGGTGAGCAGCCAACTTCCTCTGGGGCAATTCCTGTGTAGTGTTGATCCCACTGGAATTTACCTTTAAAAAAAAAAAAGGGCGAGGAAGGGGAGTAACGTTCACATGGCACCATTCATAACAGCATCTTATTTAGTTCATGCATTTACTGACAGTGCATAACTAGTGCCAGATCTTCCATTAAAAAAAAACACACTTTTTTCCATCGCCTAAAAGAAAGATTAGGTGCATGCAAGAACATTGTTAGCTGCTAGAAAGCCCAGACGAGTGATGGATGCTCTCCAAGCACAGGGCTAAAGATCTAGCTTAAAAAAATTAATCCAATCTCAGCCTCTGCCCTTCAAATG